>NC_042619.1:85636074-86997567 GCF_901001135.1 Rhinatrema bivittatum
CTGTGTCTAGTGGTCACAGCTCAGCTGTGAGATGTCTGTTGCGACCGTCGCTGCTCGACATCTCCACTCCGCCCTTCTTACCTCCTTGGTGACACCCTCTTGCTGAAATGGAAGGTTGGCTGCCGCGGCGTCATTCGGCCGACCCCCTCCGGTGTCCCCGGAACGGCTCGAAGCTCCAATCCGCCATGATCCACAAGAGCCTAAGGGTGTGCGCACGGCGCGGCCCCGACTGATGTACCAGCAGTGACACGAACCTCAGGGGTGTCCCCCTGAGATGATATCATTGGTTCCAGATATATAAGGTCTTACAAATCGCTAACTGATCGAGTTAGCAAGGAGTTGGTTACGGACCAGTTTCACACTCTCCAAGCTACTCTGCCTCCTCGGACTTACCAGGGGTACCCGCTCCTCGGGGGCCTCACTGTCTCTTTGTTTTTCAGGTCACAGTCACGAACTGGCACTCGCTCCTCGAGGGCCCATGTTCCCAGACTGATTGCTGAATACTTATTCTGCCTGGAAGTCTTCGCTTCCTACAACACCAGTGAGTTACCTTCTCTCTCTCAGAGCTTTCTCTGGAACCAGGTACTCACTCCTCGAGGGCCTAACTCATTCCAACATCTGGACTACTTCTAGAGACTATTGTGTGAGTATTACCATCAAGGTTCTGTTCCTGAACTCTGCATACCCTGCCTACTCACTATATTCAGTTTCTCTACAGCTCAGTTATCCAGGATCGCTGTTCTAGTACCTGAGGGATTACAGCCCTGCCGGGCACTTCCAGCTCACTACTGCCACCTCTGGTAGTTCAGTATACTGTTTAATAAAATAGCTAGTGTGTGTCTGTCTCCATACTCTGAGCCTGACTGGTGGTCCCTCTCGGGATCTTCCCCCGGGGGCGTGGTCACATGCCACCGGCCCAAGGATCCACCCACAACTACCTCAAACACCAACAATCTTAGAGCAGGGTTCCCATTCCTTGGCTGATATCTTTAAGGTACTTATTTGAATGTTTCTGCCATATTCCCCTTTCTCTCTCATTTCTTCTACTATATGATTATTTGGATCCTTAAGTCTCATTTCACAGGGCTTATGGGCCAGGCCTTGTGTTATTATGGTATCTCTTTTCTGGACTGACTATTCTCCATCTATATCCTTTTGGAAATAGAGTTTCCAGAATTGTACATGGTACTCCAGATGAGGCCTCACTAGTGACTTTAACTACACTATCACTTCCTTTTTGTACAGGTATTAAAGCATTCCTCTGTCTCTCACTACTGCCCTGTTTTGCTACCTTTAGCAAATGAGATGTGATCCCCACAAGATCTCTCTTCTAATTTTGGTGCATATCAGTACCTCACCCCATACTATGTACTGCTCTTTTCAATTTATAAGCCATAAGTATATGACTCTATAATTTTTTTTAAATATTAAAGACCCTATTTATTAAAGCAAGTCATAAATGCAGATTAATGCATAGCTTTACCTGATAGTGTGCTGATGTTAAAGCCTTATTACTTAATGGGCATTATGTTCTTAGTAAACATCATGTTATTGCTGCCAGTAATACACAGAAGTTATCAGTGATGGGAACACGGCTGCATTCTTGCCAGTGGCAATTTGTAACCCCCATCCAAACACATACACACACACATTCAATCTTTTTAAAAGGCTGGCAGCAGCCTGAAGTAATTCCCTCAGAACAGACTCTCACTCTCCCTAAGCAGACTCCCTCCCAAGAGTAAAGCCTGCTTCTTGAGCATTACTCCCCCCACATTCCACCCAAAACCTCCTGGTCTCTCCTCATCCTTCTGGACCATCTAAACAGCCAAGGTCCCAGGTTCCCATGGGCAGCAGCAATCACCACTTACTCCTTTCTCACTGCCTACAGTGTTCAAAATGGCACTGGCTGACTTGATATTGTTCATTGTCTCACATATATCTGGATAGTTTTTAATTAAAAATGTATCTAGCATAAGTACTGTTTTCCTCTGCAGAATTAAACACACCCCTGGGAACTCCTTTTTTTTTTAACCCTGCTAGAAATATGCAAGCCATGGAAGCCAATGTGTATTTTTATCCAGGAAAAGAAGGCAATTTTCAGAAAGGCTAGTTTATCAAGTAAATGGCTTTGAAATTTGCTCTCTCTAATTCTAAACTTTGACACAATTTCAGGATGTTCAAGTAAGTGGGAAGTGTCAATTTAAATGAATACAGGCACAGCTTGAAAGTGTTTGAAGTTGCTAACGTGTTTGCAGATGATTTAAATAACACAGAAGTTGGAACTTTTCAGCAACTTGTTTGTTGCACCTTATACAGTAAACTTTCAAATATAATTACAACTGGTGCATTCATAGCAAAGCTTAACATTCCTCAGAGATATCACTTATTTTCACTTTTGTTTAAATTAATGCCAGGGACATTTAGCTATTATTATTGGACAAACTTAAGAAATTCACATTTTGAGTTTTATTTACATTGAGTGTAAATGAAGCATTTATGCATATATATTAATCTGAATTAGAGATTTTTATTCTAAACTGTTAGATGCTATTGCCTTGTTATTGGATATATCAACTTACAAATCAATAGTTAAAAATCAGAAACTCTTCCCCTTAATATTCATTATAGAAAGGTTATTTTATATCTTTACCCATTTCAATTAAGACAGAAGGAGCTAAAGTATTTGGGAGTGATATAACATAATGATATAAAAAAGACAATATTGCTTAATATTCGATAGGGATACATGCAGAAAACATTTTCAATTGCTTATTTCATTTACTTTATAGTCCCCCAAAATTTGATTTCCTTGTTTCAAGCGAAAAAAAATTTTCATTTAATCATCTCATTCTTTCATTTGTTTTCCATTAAAGTCAATGAGAAAACCAATGTCTAATGAATTCTAATGAAATTTGTAAGGAGACATCATCAGAAATGGGAAGAGTACTCCAATACACTAAGACTGTTCAAAGTGAGGCCAAACGTGGCATCAGATGCCCAAGGCAGCGTGAGAGGGGGAATAAAGCACCAAAAGTGGCAAGAAAAAAACCAAGGCACTGATAGAGGGTCAAAGCAGCACAAACAGTGGCATTAAGAACTGAAAGCATCATTAGAGGTGCAAAGCAGCCACCTGCAGTGGCAAGAACACTTCAAAGCTCCACATGAGGGGCAAAGGACACTAATAAAAGTGGTATAAAGACCCAAGGTACCAAGAAAGAAGCAAAGAACAATGGCAATAGTAACATGTACACCGCAAGACACATACAGCGCTACAAATGAAACCAACAATAATGACATGACTATCACAAGGCACCTAAAGAACAGCAAAGGGCACTAACAATAGTGGAATCTAAAAAGAAGCAAAGGGAATCAAAAATTGTGACATGAACACCACAAGGCAATAAAGAGCCACATAGCAGCAGTAACACAGCATGAACATCCAAAGCTTAGCATGCATGGTATGGCAAGTAGCAGAGTGACATCAAAAGTCCCAACATATAGAGCACAGGGTATGAAAAACAGTAGGATGGAATCAAAAGCCTCAAGGCGGAGAGTGTGGGGTATGGAAAACAGTACAGTGACATAAAACCCCCCAAGGCGCAAAGTTTGGGCAATGGCAATCAAGAAAATGGCATCAAAACCCACATAGCATATCGTGTGTGCTATGGAAAACAGTAGAATGGCATCAAAATTTCCAAGAGGTAGAGTGCTTGGGGAGACTCTGGTAGAATGGTAGGGATGAGAGGGATGAGAGGGATGAGAGGTCCAAGGCTGGCTGGAGGAGTTTAGGCCCTGGGATTGGGGGTTCAAGGCTGACTGGGGGAACTCTGAGGCTAGGGACTGGGGATCTAAGGCTGCCTGGGAGTTTCTAAGGCTAGGGATTGGAAGTCCAAGGCTGGCTGGAAGGGGGGACTCTTTCCCACCTTAAGGTCATTCAATAATATTATCCCTAGACTTCTCTCTTTCATGTGTAGAAGAATTTCACCTCCATACAACATTGCTCCCTTTTGGTTTTTGCAGTCTAAATGAATGTCTCTGCATTTTTTAGCATTAAATCATAGATGAAATACTTTAGACCATTCCTCAAAGTTTGCTAGATCCCAAGTGCTGAGCAAGGAGTGGGAGGAGCAAAGTACCACATAGGTGGGTTGGGAAGGGTTATTTTTGGGCCAAGGTTGGGGATGAGTATTAGGTAACAAAGCACTTCACATTTCTATAAGAAGATTGACAGGAGCTCGGCAGTCCCCACATAACACCCCCACTCTCCATAAGAATTAAGACAGGGGTTTGGCTTAAGCATGGGAGGAAATACATTTCTGTTTCTAGGTTTCCAATTTTTCACTGCATACAGTGTCTGGCTTATTGGTATTTCAATTTCAGTTTTTGTCTGAACATTTGTTATTTTTGGATCCACTTGTGGGATCTGCTGGGTTCTTGTGACCTAAATTAGTCACTCTAGGAGAGAGGATACTGGTCTTGATGGACTTTGGTCTGTCTCAGCATGGCATTTCTTATATCTTATGCGGTCAACTATTCTGTATTTAGTAAAGATCTGTGTTCTGCTTGCATGTAGGGATCTGCAGCAGTCTTGTTCATTATGGGTTCGATTTTAAACGCAGCGCACGCACGTCCATGTGCGCATGGTTCCTGGCACTCGCACATGGATGCACTGATTTTATAACATGCGCATGCCCCCTACTTAATCTTCCTCCCTCTTCCCCTCTCCTCCCTGCCCCCTAAACCTAAACTATATGTTCCTAAATTTTTTATTTTGGTACTTACTGCTCCTCTGGAGCGGAAGTAATCTCTGCCAGCACTTTCTTCCCTGCCCACCCCTCCCTGTCCAGACCACGCCCCTGGCCCATCCCTTTCTTTGGGTCCGACATTTCTGCACGCAATAGGGGTTATGCGCGTTGCTGAGCCCATTGTACAATGCATGCGGCGTGCACAAGGCCTAGCCACATGCGTAACCCCCATAATTTATGCGCGTGGCCCTTTTAAAATCAGAACAAATCAATGCCACTGCTGCAGCGATTAAACCTATAATTAATCAATCAATCAAGAGCAACTGCTCAATCGCTGAAATGTGAGAATTATTCAAACTTCCAATACGACCTTATACACACTTATTGAATAAATATTGTAAGTGGTTTTTTGACACCTTTTGTTTGTATGATGTATGCTTGTGTTAAGATATTATGTATCAGTGATTTAAAAATTTATAAAGGAGTAGAGGGAAAGTTTCATATAAACTAGTTGGTGTCTCGGCACCACAGTTCTGTGGTTGTATAATCATTAACTGACCCCCTCCTCCTGTGAAAACTTTTTAGTGAAATAAAATGTTTTTCCTTCACCTATGTGTCCTCTTCCGTGCGAGCATTGAACTTTTTTATATGCCAAAATAGTGCTAAATTTTAGACAGCTAAAAGCACTCTATTATAAAACTGTCAAAGAGCAAAGTTCAGACTTCCCTGAATTGTGTTGGCGTACGCTATCCAATTTTCAACGCAAATCCCGACACTGTCGATCAGTGTTTCAGACGAGAAGTCTTTCCTCAGGGGTGTATGTCGTTGTGGAGCTGCCAATTTGCTGGGAATCTGGATAACTTCATGAAAAAAACCTCTGGTGAGCTTGAATGTGCGACTCTCGACGGAGTTACTAGCACTCCGTCGCCGGAAGAGGACGCATAGGTGAAGGAAAAACATTTTATTTCACTAAAAAGTTTTCACAGGAGGAGGGGATCAGTTAATGATTATACAACCACAGAACTGTGGTGCCGAGACACCAACTAGTTTATATGAAACTTTCCCTCTACTCCTTTATAAACCTTTTAAAATCAGGCCATATGTTTTTACAAAAAGAGGTTTATTGGTGTTCTAGTGCCTGGTGTAATATTTGCAGTGCTGTCTTTTCGTAGGTAGGGTTATTGCTTTTGGAACCCTGTGATGGTATGTTTGCTATGCCTGTGCTGAGATTTATTTAATCTCTACAGGAGTTTGGAGTATTCACAATGTGCCTGGTAGTGGAGGGAGTTTGTGTTACTGTTGCTACTTGCTCAGATGACACCAGAATTTGAGTATTTTTTTGTATCGTGATGTGTACAGAGAAAAATCCTGCTCTGCCCCCACTGTTGGAAGATATAGGATTTGGCCATTGACTAGAATGAACCTCACTCTTAAGCCAGGGAACGTTGGGTGCCTCAGTCTTTCAAATTTACTGCTAGTGCTCTTCTTGATGCTTGCATTGTTCCAAACAACTTATTTCTGAACCCTGTATAGTGTAATACATTCAGGCAAAATATCAAGGTGAAATTAGAAGTATTTTATAATTAGGCGAGTGATGCCAAAACCAGTGGACTGTTTCTTTACCTGTAAACCATAATTTGTTCATCTCTGATTACATCTCTTTGTATTTGTTGATCTTCTTTCTCTCCATACAATGCAAAATAGTCACTTATTACTGACATTTCTATTAGTAATGCTGTATTTGTCATTTTATCTTTTACCATTGTGTCTAGTTCTCTAAAATCATGCTTTTTGTTGATTGGTCTGGGACTTAATAATTATACTCTGATCTAAATGAAGAATGTATCTAGGAAAGAATGAGTAACGGTAAACGTAAAGTAAGAAATTGGCAGTGGGAGCCAGGGGTGAAGCCTGGGGGATGGTTGGGGTAGAAACTTGTTGCTCCTCCTCCCCCAACCAAAAAGGCATTCTGTTGCCACTGTGTAGAGCTAGAACCCACCTCACATTTTACTTCTCCTAATCCTAATCTTTCTCAATTATTTCCCAAGTTTTCTTCAGTTCTCAGAGCTCAAAATCCAACCACACTTGCTCTTCCCACCCAGAGACAAAAGAACTCAAAATGGTGCTGCCTGCTTGATTTATCTTTCATTAAAAAAAAAAAAAAAAAAAAGAGGTAGTCACTGTCAAGCTGTGCAGATACCAGCTAGAATAGGCTAGTTAAAAAAGGCTTAACCTTGACTGGTCCTGTTTCTTGGCTTTTTCCCTCTCCCTTCCCACCCTGGCTCCAGTCAGTCTAGGGTCAATTGTGACATTATTAGCTATTAAGCACTGATAATAACCTTGAGAAGACAAAAAAAACCAACCCAAAACTCTGCAGTTTTGCTTGTCCCATACATTTTGGGGACACTGGTTATTTGTGTCCATTTCCCATGAACCAAAATGAATGACTGATCTGGTTCATATTCTCCATTTGTTTTAAATGAATGTACATACCTATGTGGTAATGTACGGTGTGTGTTCTACCTTCAAGGGCATGCTGAGTAGCTTCTCTTTACTACTTTTCCAGATGTGCATGATGTCATCTGGAAGGAAACAGATATCTAAATGGTGATACTGAGGGGCCGAAATCAGGGGCCATCAATATGACACCTGTCATGTTCTATAACAGTCTACATTCAACTGTTTCAAGAATATTTGCAATACTAAGGTTACAAAGCCCCGTAATACAATACAGAGTCGCTGTAGCCAGTTTTTACTGCTATAGAGACAGCTACGTGGTCAGGATGTGAATGCACACTAGATTTATGTTATAATGATTAAAGACTTTAAGATCATGGAGAGAATTTCTTCTAATGTTTTCTTTTTAATGCCTTTAATTAGAACAAAATAAATACTGAAGCACAGAAACTTTTTTTTTTTTTTTTCAAAACTAATGCATTTTTTTTAAACAATTTATTCTCAGGATCTGGGATTCTCTTTTGAATTGTGAGACAGCCTAAAATATTCTATAATGTCCCAGTCAATCTTAGTCATCTTATTTAGATTTAATCATCCTCTGTTTTCAGTTGCATTATTTAATTGCATTTCATTCTCTTATCTCCATTTAAATGTTATTGCATTTGTTTTGCTTCTTGCTGTTTCTCCTTCATTTGGGGTTTTTTTTTCTATTTTTCCCTATTGACCTCAGTGCAGAATTCTAGGAAGCATAATGGACCTGGAGAAAACTAGCTTTTTTTTTTCTTATTTAATCAATAAAGAAGAATCCAAAGATGTTGAAGTGCATACCCTTTTGAGACCCCATAGAAGCCTTTTTCAGATAAAGTTTCTGAATTTAAGCCCTCCTTCCAAGTCCTTACTATGATGGGGGGCATTCAGAGTGAATTATTCCCAGAGGAAACTTAATTTCTAGACCCTTAGGGCACAGTCATTCAGATTCAGTTAAACAGTCTCCACAATCTAAATGGTGTTTGAAAAAAACATTTTTACTGTAACAAAACTTCTTGCAGAGAAATCATTTGACAGAATGTGCATTTACTGGGTGAAAAATCAATGGTCTTCATTTGCGCATTCCATAGGATTTCCTTTCTTCACTGTGGCAGATTCTCCAGCTAACTAGACTTTGAGAGATTCTACACCTTATAGAACACCTGAAATTCTGGGTAGCTGCACTTTTGCAGAACCCGACTACTCTCCCTTTCTCTTTTCAAAGAGACCTATCGTATCGCCTCACGTACCTACTAAAATCCTCCCCCATTTCGCGATCAAAACAGGATTCGCGCGCACATACACACGTCGATGTAAAATTGTGCGCACGGATAGCTGATTTTATAATATGCGCGCATTTACAAGCGCCTATTATAAAATTGGCACGTCCATGTGCGCCCGCCGGCAACTGTGCGCACATGGACGCCCTTGCGCGGGTCTTAAAATCTACCTTAAAGGGCGGCCAGCACAAATTTGACTAAAGACCTCCTTACCTTAAAAAGTGATAAGGCAAAGTGATCATGTGATAGGGCAAAGGCCGGGTAGTGCCATTTTGAAAAATGACTGCTGCCCAGACCTAGAGCCTAGGGGCACTCCACGCCCCCACTGGACCACCAGGGTAACTTTTTAAGATAAAAGAGGATCTAAAGTGAGAGATCTACTAGACTGCCAGGGAATATGCTGTGTGTTAGTGGGGATCCTGGGGGGGGGGGCTGCTACTGAGGGGGTGGAAGGTGTTTCAATCGGGGGGGGGTCAACTTTTGACAAAAGGGATGGATTTGGGAAAGGGTGGGGAATTGCCAAGCGACTATTAGATCTATTTTTTAAAACTGTTTCCCCTGATGGGCGCATGTACAGTTGTTGGGTGGTGGACAGAAGTCTACCCAGACTCCTGGAGGGGATTTGGAACATTTGGAGAGGTGTGTCCGGGCCATGTGGCCCTTTAAGAAGGAGACTAGAGGTATCAGCACATGCATTAGCATCCTGATACCTCAGGGGAAAAGTTAGTTACAATTCCTGAGTTGCAGTTTTGGCAAGCCACATTATTTTATTTGCATAGGAATGTCTATGGATGAGCTGCTTTGTGTGAATTTGAACATTTTATGCATGTAAATAATGCAAGTATTTCAAAAAAAGAGATCTACACTAAGTGTATGTCTTCTACACAACCCCCACTTGGCACGTATATTTATTTGAGGTATTTTCTGTTGCATTACTCAAAATTCTTAAACCGGAAACGCCGTCAGGAATAGCGTTACACGGAGGCTTGTCGAGCACCGAGGAAGTTGAGGAGGGATAAAAGAACATCTCTTTGGATTTTATGAAAAGAAAAAAAGAATAAAAAACGAACATGGATAAACCCTGAGGAAGACATTGGATGTCGAAACTTGTGCAAGTCGGGATTATTCAAGACATTTTAAAGCTAAGTACAGTGGTCAAATTTCTGACGGTCTAATGAATTAATAAAGTGTGTTACACACGAAGAAAATATATGGACATAAGATTGAAGTTAAAAGAAAAAAAAGAAAAAAGAGGGGATTCTCTGGAGCCTATCTCTGAAAGTTTTTTAAAATATATGTTTGGAATAAAAATAACGGAGGTTGGAGGGTGTGTTAATGATTAAACAGCAAGGCACCAAGGGGGTTGCCTATTAACAAATATATGAAACCACCCCCTGTCCTCCTATCAAATTTTCCGGTGTAATTTCTGGTTTAAGAATATAAATTTTGAGTAAGGCAACTCATCTAAATAAGGGTGGTTTTTAGGCCAAATATTATGAGATAACGAAAATATTTAGCGATATTGTAGTGATATGGATATATTGCACAGTAAACAACATTTTTCATGCCATTAATGTTGCGGTCTCTACCGCTTCCCTCCGGTTAGGGCCCAAACCCACCTACCTCCGCTTCAGGGATCACCGCATTCCGCCCGCTCCGGACCCCGGGGGCTTCTCTCACTCCACGTGGCGACCGCCATTACGTGCCTGCTTCCCTTCAGTCTCGCGCGCACGCGAGGACGTCCGTCTTGAGCGCTCAGCTCCCGGAAGCCTGGCCCCGCCTGTGCTGCTGACGTCACGCCTATGTCCCGATATAACCGGCGCTCAAACTCTCTCTCATCGCCTTGCAACGAGGTTCACAACTCCATAGTTGTTCTTAGTTGCGTTCCTGGTGGTCTCCATGTTGCCTGCTTCCGACTCCGGTTTGCTTCCGACTCCGCTTCAGCCTGCTGCCTGCCTCTGACTCCGGTTTGCTTCTTATTTATTTATTTATTTATTTAAATGCTTTTAAAATATGCTTCTGACTTCCGCTTCAGCCTGCTGCCTGTCCCGACTCCGGTTTGCCTCTGACTCCGCTTCTGCCTGCTGCCTGCCTTCGACTCCGGTTTGCCTCTGACTCCGCTTCAGCCTGCTGCCTGCCCCGACTCCGGTTTGCTTCTGACTCCGCTTCAGCCTGCAGCCTGCTTCAGCATCCGGTTTGCTACCGACTCCGCTTCAGCCTACAGCCTGCTTCAGCCTCCGGTTTGCTACCGACTCCGCTTCAGCCTACAGCCTGCTTCAGCCTCCGGTTTGCCACCGACTCCACTTCAGCCTACAGCCTGCTTCAGACTCCGGTTTGCTACAGACTCCACAGCCGCCCACTGCCCTGCCTTCAGCCGGCCCTCGGCCCTGTACAGCCGGTCCCCTGCCTCCCGGGTACCTTGGACTTCCTTTCCTTCTTGCTTGCTCTGGTCCCGGTCTAAGCCTATCTCAGCCCCTGGACTTTCTGTCTCAATTCCGAGTCCCGGGGACCCGGTGCCCTATGGGCTCCTCCCGGGAGGTCCCTGGTTCCTGGGTGAACACCTCCTGCTTGTGGCTCCGCCCCCCGGCCTACCCTGTCTCCCTAGGTAGGCCGGCCCAAGGGTCCACTATCTCTCCAGCAGTGTCCAACTGCAGCAATTAATGCTGTTTTTCACATGTTATACCCTTATCCTGGCTTAGTAAATTATCCCCTATGTTTGTACCTGAGGATAAACTGACTTGCCTAAGGTCACAAGGAGTGGCAGTGGGATTGTAAAAGACCTCCTCCCTTTTATGAAACCTGCCTGATCTGGATGAATAATTGTTTCATTGTATTCGACTAAGGAATTTTTTCCTGCTTTTTCTGTTTCACTGTAAACCAGCATGATTTGCATTTAATGCAAGAATGTCGGTATATAAAAGTTAAAAATAAATAAAAAAAATAAATATTCCAAACGCAATTCACAGTTTTCCTCTGTTAAAAAAAAGACACCGGTAATTGATACAATTGTTTGGTTTTTTAATCTATGAAGTATTTTTTGTAACTTCTATGTGAAGTACTCAAATCTGATCATATGAGTTTTCCCACACTATTATTAGGGATAGCCAATATTGAATCCTTTGACATGGCTGGGTATTGAAATTGGAATTATTCCAGTTGACAATAGAAGCCACTGTTGTTCTGAATATGTGCAAAAGTGTCTGAACCAGGTGCAGGCTCTTGTATTCTTGCACAAAAGCCAGGAAAAAGGCTGTGCATGTTTAGGTACTTCCTCACACATGGACACACTGGGTCAGTGTGGCACTGGGGAAAAGGCAGCCAAGGCTATAGCTCTCATCATTAAAGTGTCATTTCCTGTGACAAGGTTGGAGGGGAGGAGAGATGGAAAACAAACAGTATATATATCTGTCAGAAGAGCCATTGTTAAAGTGGGTCAAGGTTTAGCTGGCATGAATGGAAACATAAAATTATATAGTCTTATGCTAGAATGCAATGAACTTACAGTAGTTTTCCAAAAGAATTCTTCTTTTTTCTTTTTTGTAGCGTGAATAATTATTGAATATTAAAATAAAGACCTCATAATGCTAGCTTCAGATTCTTGACTTACCGGTCTTTTAGGCCTTTTTCATGCTAGATACATTTCTATAATCATGGGTCCTAATACCTTGTTTCTTAGAAGGAATACTTTCCTGCTTACGTACATATTCCTAATCTGCCTGATGGGATATCACATTTCAAAGAACTCATTCTCTGCTTCAGAGCTCATTCTCTGCTTCAGAGATTCAACACTCCACATGCTGCCATCCATATGATTTTATTCCAGATGACGCCTGCACTTCATCTGGCAGATGATCTTAGCTACAGATGCAGTACAGTTGTCCTCTGGACAAAAACTAGTTCCAAGACATCACACTACTTGTACCTCTTCATTTCTCATATATCTGATTGCATACTGTAACACAAATAAGTGAAGTATTGTGAATGAGGGCCTCACCATCTCATATAAAATACCAGCTATAGATATGAAGAGCTAGGGTCAATAAAATAAAGGAAAAAGCTTCAGATTATGAGTGAATCATCCACACATGCCAGGAATTCCTTATATCAAACATTAGCATATTAATCAACTCTTCACACACATATAAGAAAATAATATGCGTATATCATTTAAAAAGATACACTGAATGTACATACATCATATACATGTATTTGTTTACAAGGTCCATCCTAAAATAATCTGTGTATTTTATAAAAGTATATGTGTAAATTTTCTGTGCATAAAACCTGCTGACGTGTTTTGCTTATGGACTTGTTCTTAGAAGCAGTCCTGTACTTTTTCACTTATGTCTGCGTTTTAATACCCCAGACCGTAAAAGTTAGGGCCATGTTGGTTGTCATCTGAATCCAATTTCTCTTCTACTGATCCCCTTGTCCTATATACCTCTAATTGCAGAACTGGTAGAGGGTTACCATCCAGTTCTGAGATGACAACCAATTCTGGACTGACAGCCAGGGGCATTCTGACTGCGCAAACGCAGTTCAGTTTTTTGTTCTCTGCTATACCATCCCCACCCCAACTAATAATTATGGGTTGGGGTCCATTGGTTACATGTTAATTGTCTCATATCCATCATGGTATCTTACAGGCAGAAGGCAGTTCCCCTTTCCTGAATGAGCAACTGTAATTACTTCTTCTTTTGTGTACTGCATTGTCTTCTTAATGAAAGGGAAGCGTTATCTTGTTAATACTTAAAAGTAATCTTGCAAAGTCAGATTTCAGAGTAGTTTCTGTAATTTAACTAGAATATTGTAGACAGTTTATTTCAAGCAAACTATAGAATCTCTTCTGGTCTATTTGGTCTTACAAGTAGTTCTGGAGCTATGGACATTTCTGGGCCATCTTCTAGTCCTGGGCTTATAGCCAGAGACCGTCTAACTTCTCTTATCTTACAGCAGCAGATGGACCTTACTGAACTGTAATCTCTTAGCCAAAACAGAACTTTCCTGCTTCTAATGCTTATATGCCTGCTCTTAGTTCTGAAATGGTGACAGAGCTTTTCTTTTCTGGTCAGGGTAAAATATATCCATATTATCCTAATGTTTCAAGTCAGTTTCATATGTCTAACATTAACTATAATATTTGAGCTATAATGCAAGCAATTCCTCTTTCTGCAACTTGCAAGTTCCTTACTAAGTAAAATATTTTACTGTATATAACAAGCAATATGTATGAGTCCTTTGCCAGTGATCCATTTTACATATGGGGCTATCTTTCCCTCCACATAACACTAACGTTCTTCACATCCTTTTTCCCTAATGCCTAACTCCAATACACAAAGTACACAACCAAGACAATACTTGTTAAATTATAATGCTATGGGAGATAGTACACAAAAAAAAATAAGAAAATAGTTATCTAATAGAATTATAAACCCACTACATAACATCAGTTAACAAAATAGAGGAGAAACCATATTAAGCCAAAGAAAATAAATTCAAACCAACAAAGAAGAAATAGCATTAAACGTAGTTGCAGACACCGATGATAACTTTCAAACCAGTGCGCAGATGCACACTGGTGCATGTATATTGGCACGTGACTAGGACATGACCATTTTATAACTTGCAGAGGTTTATATGCACATGTTATAAAACAGCCTGGCCCTATACACATTTGCACCAAATTTTAAGTGAGCACACGCATGGGCACGCAAATCCCGCCTAAGTCAGGAGACTTTAAAAAGGGCATGCACCTACACCATTGCCAGTTTTACCAATTAGTCCACAAGTTCATCCAGTTAACAGCTAGATCCTCCAAACCCCCTAGCTTAATAGCCTGCACTCACCCCAGTTACCTCAGACCCTTAAATCAAAAAATCACCTCAGTTATGACTAGTTTTTTTTTTAAATTTATACCTCTTCCATAACAAAAGTAAACTTGTGCGACATTGGACCTGGGCATGCATATCTCTTGGCCATGCCCCAAATGCCCATTTACCACCCAGACCCTGACCATTTTTAAAAACTTTGGATATGTGCGTGCTGTGAGAGATATGCGTGCATTTAGGCAACTATTAAAACTCGGTGTGCACGCGTGACCCCAATTTGTGTATGTATCTTTCAGTTTTGGTGTTTAAAATTCACCTCACAGTCTTCAAAATGCATGAAATTTAAGAAAGTTAATTTGCAAGAAGTCAGCAAAGAAGGCATTGAGAACTGAGTAAAATCTAGTCTTTCACTAGTAAATACTGTACTATATTTTAAGTGGGTGCATGCAAATCCTGGGGTAGATTTTATAAATCTGCGCCCATGCGCACTTTTGTTCGCGCACCAGGCGCGAACAAGAGTACAAGGGATTTTAATAGATACACGAGTAGCCCAATTTGTGTATGTATGCCTCTAAATTTAACAGTAGATGCAGATTAGAAGACATTAAAATCCGGGGTCGGCGTGCGCGAGACTGCCCAAAATCCGCAGCCTGCGTGCGCCGAGCTGCGCAGCCTGCCTCCGTTCCCTTCGAGGCCGCTGCTCGAAGCAGGCCATAACACGCCCCCTGACACGCCTCCCCAGGAAAGCCCTGGGACTTACACACATCCCGGGGCTTGCGCACGCTGCCGAGCCTACTCAACATAGGCTCGGTGCGCGCAGAGGGTGTTTGGGCCAGGTTTTTGGGGGGTACGCGCGTATCTTACGCGCGTACCCCTTTGAAAATCTGGCCCCCTGCATCTACCACATAAATTGGGTGGTATTAAAAAGGGCATGTGCCTATACTATTCCCAGTTTTAATAATTCATCCCCAGTTCACCCAGTGAAGAGATAGGTCCTTTAAAACCTCCTAGTTTAATAGCCTTCACTCCCTCCAGTTAGCCCCAACCCAAAAGCTTATGATACCAAAAATATTTTTCATTTCAAGTAACATTTTGACAGCTGAGATTGTTTTGTTGAATGTCATAGATGCCGTTATGTCATTTGCCAATCAAAAATGTTTTTTTCTCCTGCTTTTTCCCCTTTGAATCACTTGAGACTTTGTGTCCATGAAAGAAGATGATACCTGTTTGCTTTAGTAAGTATTTTTAAATTTCATGTTTTGATAATGACTAACTTGATATACCAATTGGCTTTTATAGATAACAATTTTGAAATTGTAAAAGGTCATCATTAAATGGCTCCTGATGAAGCGTCTCTGCAAAACTGCGGCTGTTGTTAGATTTTGCATCAATTTCAATTAAGACTGTTTATCTACAAATACATTTTTATTTATTCTGAAAAAACTTTTTTAAAAATTGCTTTGGTATCATGAGCACTCGGTGAATGAATGAACAGACTGGGTGGGCCATGCACTTCAGGGCACACTGACTGGCTTGCTGACACCTTGGGTTTATTTGTTTTGATAACGTTGATGTTTCCAAAAATTTCTAAGTTACCTTTGCAGAACCTTTCTTTTGATGCTCGGTTAAATGTTTCCCTTTTTCTGTGATTTCTACTATATGGGATTCTGGAGGCTCTTCTTTACTTTCAATATTCTTTTAACAAAGGATTCACTTGGGCCAATAGGGAACTGACTTGACGCCACCACACGTTTTTATGTCTCTGAGGTTTTTGCAATATCCAGCCCACATACTACACCTTGGGGATTTTGATACATCTGTGCTGTTTTCAGTACCCCCTACTGTATACCTAGGGGAATTTTGATGCCACTCTGACTTTTTGTCTCACTCTGTATGCTGCTGTCTTGTCTTCTAATCTGCATCTACTGTTAAATTTAGAGGCATATTGCAGTTAACACCAGCCTGAACCTTGTCTGTATCTTCTCTGTTTCCAAGGTTGTATGTGCACAAAAGATCAGTAAATGTACCCTGTGTGAGAGAGACTTTATTGCACACATTGTACTGTACAACTATAGTATACTACATAAGAACATAAGAACATGCCATACTGGGTCAGACCAAGGGTCCATCAAGCCCAGCATCCTGTTTCCAACAGTGGCTCACCCAGGCCATAAGAACCTGACAAGTACCCAAAAGCTAAGTCTATTCCATGTTACCATTGCTAGTAATAGCAGTGGCTATTTTCTAAGTCAACTCAATTAATAGCAGGTAATGGACTTCTCCTCCAAGAACTTATCCAATCCTTTTTTAAACACAGCTATTAACTGCACTAACCACATCCTCTGGCAACAAATTCCAGAGTTTAATTGTGCGTTGAGTGAAAAAGAACTTTCTACAATTAGTTTTAAATGTGCCACATGCTAACTTCATGGAGTCCCCCTAGTCTTTCTATTATCCAAAAGAGTAAATAACCGATTCACATCTACCCGTTCTAGACCTCTCATGATTTTAAATACCTCTATCATATCCCCCCTCAGCCGTCTCTTCTCCAAGCTGAAAAGTCCTAACCTCTTTAGTCTTTCCTCATAGGGGAGCTGTTCCAGTCCCCTTATCATTTTGGTAGCCCTTCTCTGTACCTTCTCCATCGCAATTATATCTTTTTTGAGATTTGACGACCAGAATTGTACACAGTATTCAAGGTGCGGTCTCACCATGGAGCGATACAGAGGCATTATGACATTTTCCGTTTTATTCACCATTCACTTTCCAATAATTCCCAACATTCTGTTTGCTTTTTTGACTGCCGCAGCCTACTGAACCAACGATTTCAATGTGTTATCCACTATGATGCTTAGATCTCTTTCTTGGGTTGGAGCACCTAATATGGAACCTAACATTTTGTAACTATAGCATGGGTTATTTTTCCCTATATGCATCACCTTGCACTTATCCACATTAAATTTCATCTTCCATTTTGATGCCCAGTTTTCCAGTCTCACAAGGTCTTCCTGCAATATATCACAATCTGCTTGTGATTTAACTATTCTGAACAATTTTGTATCATCTGCAAATTTTATTATCTCATGCGTCGTATTTCTTTCTAGATCATTTATAAATATATTGAAAAGTAAGGGTCCCAATACAGATCCCTGAGGCACTCCACTGCCCACTCCCTTCCACTGAGAAAATTGTCCATTTAATCCTACTCTCTATTTCCTGTCTTTTAGCCAGTTTGTAATCTACAAAAGGACATCGCCACTTATCCCACGACTTTTACCTAGGCAGAGCCAGCCAGTAGTCAGTGTGTTCAATTGCCAAGCATTCTAACTCTGCTTGCTGAGTAGTGCCACTCTTCTTGCTGCATTGATTTTAATCACCAGAGTCATTGCTGCTGCTGTTGCTTCAAACCATTCTTGGTACCTTTAGATGCTTCTGCCTCTAATCTAGCTGTCTTTGAGGTTCTTTTCAACTTTCCTTTTCTTACAGTACTTGCTAATTCTTGGCCTTGCTCTGTCAATCTGATGCTTTTCACACTTGCTGCACTATTCATGATCCTTGGGCCCTTTATGCCACTTCTGGTATCACTTTCCCAATCTTAGTGCCTTAGGCTTTTGATGCCATTCTTCCTCAGCTCTTGCTATATAATTTGGGGACTTGTTACCACTCTTTTTGCTGCATTGCTCTGCTTCTACCATTTGTGATCTTAATAGCACTACTGTTCCTGCTCGAAGCTATACTTGGTAACTTTGGATGGTTCCTCCTCTGCTTGGCTGTTTTTCAGGTTCTTTAACAATTCCCTTATGGTACTTGCTAACTCTTGGTCTTGCCTTGGCATTCTGATGCTTTACACAGTTACCTTACCCAGTTACCTTTAACTGTTTCATGTCCTTTCCCTTATGGTTCTGACGAGTATCAGTTTCATCTAGTATTTAGCCTTCAAGGTTTATACCACAGTAAAAGGAAGGGGCAGCAAATGTGCAGCATCCAAAATCAGGACCACGCTCCTCCATTACTACTTCTCAGATAATAGAGGCAGTACTTGCAAAACCTGATTCAGAAGAAGCATCATGTCCTGGATTCCCTGAATCACAGGTCATTGAACTGCTAGTGACTGAAGAGAATTTGGAGCCGAATGGAATTGACCAAAGGCACACTCCAGGGATTTTCTCTGGCTGTTCCGTGCCTAGGGCTTTGCTTCAATTTGGTCGGTGCCCTTAAGAACATAAGAAATTGCCATGCTGGGTCAGACCAAGGGTCCATCAAGCCCAGCATCCTGTTTCCAACAGAGGCCAAAACCAGGCCACAAGAACCTGGCAATTACCCAAACACTAAGAAGATCCCATGCTACTGATGCAATTAATAGCAGTGGCTATTCCCTAAGTAAAATTGATTAATAGCCATTAATGGACTTCTCCTCCAAGAACTTATCCAAACCTTTTTTGAACCCAGCTACACTAACTGCACTAACCACATCCTCTGGCAACAAATTCCAGAGCTTTATTGTGCGTTGAGTGAAAAAGAATTTTCTCCGATTAGTCTTAAATGTGCTACTTGCTAACGTCATAGAATGCCCCCTAGTCCTTCTATTATTCGAAAGTGAAAATAACCGAGTCACATCTACTCGTTCAAGACCTCTCATGATCTTAAAGACCTCTATCATATCCCCCCTCAGCCGTCTCTTCTCCAAGCTGAACAGCCCTAATCTCTTCAGCCTTTCCTCATAGGGAAGCTGTTCCATCCCCTTTATCATTTTGGTTGCCCTTCTCTGTACCTTCTCCATCGCAACTATATCTTTTTTGAGATGCGGCGACCAGAATTGTACACAGTATTCAAGGTGTGGTCTCACCATGGAGCGATATAGAGGCATTATGACATTTTCCGTTCTATTAACCATTCCCTTCTTAATAATTCCTAACATTCTATTTGCTTTTTTGACTGCTGTAGCACACTGAGCTGACAATTTTAAAGTATTATCCACTATGATGCCTAGATCTTTTTCCTGGGTGGTAGCTCCTAATATGGAACCTAACATCGTGTAACTACAGCAACGGTTATTTTTCCCTATATGCACCACCATGCACTTGTCCACATTAAATTTCATCTGCCATTTGGATGCCCAATCTTCAAGTCTTGCAAGGTCCTCCTGCAATGTAACACAGTCTGCTTGTGATTTAACTACTCTGAATCATTTTGTATCATCTGCAAATTTGATAACCTCACTCATCGTATTCCGTTCCAGATCATTTATATATATATTGAAAAGCACCGGTCCAAGTACAGATCCCTGAGGCACTCCACTGTTTACCCTTTTCCACTGAGAAAATTGACCATTTAATCCTACTCTCTGTTTCCTGTCTTTTAACCAGCTTGTAATCCACGAAAGGACATCGCCTCCTATCCCATGACTTTTTAGTTTTCGTAGAAGCCTCTCATGAGGGACTTTGTCAAACGCCTTCTGAAAATCCAAATACACTACATCTACCGGTTCACCTTTATCCACATGTTTATTAACCCCTTCAAAAAAATGAATAAACAAAATATATTTCATTTGAAACAAGCCTTTGCACATCCCTAATTTCTGGTAGGGGTGTACAGGGAATTTATGATTTGTTGTTGGAGGGTTTTTCAGTTCTGGTTTCTTTTTATTTCATTTCATTTTTCTAATTTTAATGTATACAAAGGGATTGATTTTCAAAGCCATTTGCATGCATAAAACCAATTTTACAACATAAATGGCTCTTACAAAATAGACCAGGGCTCTGTGTGCATAAATGTTTGCACGTAACCTGATTATGGTGATTGCTTTGTACAAACTCATAGACGTGGTCTGGGGGTAGAGCTAGCCCAGAATTGGGGTGGAGTTAGAACTTATAGGGTACATTTTGAAAACCCTCTGCATGGCAAAACCAGGAGATACATGCATGACTCAGCCTCGCGCAGGCCGTGTGGATTTTAAAAGGTCCGCGGCCATGTGCGTATCTTCCGGTATTCAGTTAAGAAAGATTTGACAAAAAGGGGTGGGGCATGGGCATGTTCTGGGCGGGGCATGGGTAGGCTGAACTGCGCCCATGAAGTCACTTATGCACTCTAGCATGCGCCGAGATTCCTCGACCGCGTAACTTGCTTCTGCTATGGACAGCATGTAAGTAGTGAAATAAAAAAAAAAGGTAGTCAGCAGGGTTTTAGGGGTTGAGGCTAGAAGGGTAAAAGGGAGGCCAGATAGATAGGGGATTTAGGAAGTTTGCCCCTTTACTGGGGCAAACTTCCTAGGCAAACTGGGAGGGAACTTGGAAATAGGTCTATTGCGTTGCTGTGCATACCTACTAAAATTCCTCCCTTACACAATCGAGACGGGATTCACGTGCACATGCACACATCGATATGAAATCATGTGGGCATGTACGTGTGGCTAGCTGATTTTATAACATGTGCACATGTTTTAAAATCAACGCGTCCATGTGCATGCACTGCCAAATGTGCACACATTTGCGCCTGCACACAGCTCTTAAAATCTAAATTTAAATACATAACTTTTAACATTAAAAAGAAAAAGGTAAATTTTCAAAAGGACTCCATGAGTTTAAATAGTAGGGATGTGAATCGTGTGATCGATTGTCTTAACGATCGATTTTGGCTGAAGGGGGGAGGGGGGGAGAAATCTGATCGTCTTAGTTTTTTGGGTTAAAAAATCGTTTTATCGGGGGAGGGGGGAGGGCGGGAAAACCGGCACACCAAAACAAACCTAAAACCCACCCGACCCTTTAAAATAAATTCCCCACCCATTTGACAGGGCAAAGGTAGCGCCGGCGTCATTTTTGTTCCTGGTTCCCTACGTCATGCGTACATGAGATCGCTCCCGGACCCCCGCTGGACCCCCAGGAACTTTTGGCCAGCTTGGGGGGGCTTCCTGACCCCCACAAGACTTGCCAAAAGTCCAGCGGGGGTCCGGGAGCGACCTCCTGCATGCAGGCCGTATTGCCCTGTCATATGATAAGGGCAAAGGGCCACTGGCGCCATTTCCAATAATGCAGCCGTGACCAGAGAGCGGGAGATCGCGCCGGGACCCCCCCCCCCCCCCCCACTGGACCCCAGGTAATTTAAAACATTTTGGGGGGGTTTGGGAGGGTGGGGGATTTATTTTAAAGGGTCGGGGTGGGTTTTAGGGTTGTTTTGGTGTGCCGGTTTTCCCGCCCTCCCCCATCCCCGATTTACGATTTTTTGACGATAAATTGGGGGAATTGCTATTATATCGCGGCTCTAACGATTTTTGACGATTTAAAATATATCTGACGATTGTTTTAAATCGTCAAAAAACGATTCACATCCCTATTAAATAGTATATTCATGCATAAGTAGCATGCATGCGCATATATGCTATTTTATAAACAGCAAAAGTATATGCATATTTTTGTTTCATGTGTACATTTTACCATGGAGAAAAAGGGTGGTCTAAGGCATTTCAGGGTGGGGGTTGAGAAGTATGTGTTACGGGGCCACCTGCAGCGACCCCGCAGCACAGCCCTCTCACCTTTTCAGACAGACTCCAGCTCCTGGCTCCTCTTCGCTGGCGGCGGTGGGCCACCAGCTCTGACCTCAGGTTCCCTCTGGTGGCTCTGGCCCTGCCTCGCTATCCAGTGTTGCTAGCCAAGATGTCCCTGTTCGTCGGGCCTCTCCACATGGCCCGACAGACTCTTCAGTGCTTAAAACTCAGGTCTCGCTCCATAGCGTTGCCTTTGCAACAGGTCTCCTAATACTCCAAGTACTCGTTGCTGATCCTTGAATTGTCTCATCGTTGTGTTCCTGTTTTCCTGTGGTTCCCGGTTCCTGTTCTCCTAGTTCCTGTTTCGTCTATTTGTTGAACTGACTCTCTGGATTTGACCTCTGCTACGCCTGACTACTAGAACTGTGAATCGGAACCGGAATCGGTTCTGATTCTGGTTCCGATTCACATCGTGGTTTTTTTTTCGTCCGGCCCGATCGCGGTTTTGTTTATTGGCTGCGCCCAAGCCGATAAACAAAAAAACCCACCCAACCCTTTAAAACTGTTCCCTTAGCTTTCCCCACCCTCCTGAACCCCCCCCCCCAAACTTTTTACAAGTACCTGGTGGTCCAGTGGAAGTCCTGGGAGCGATCTCCTGCTCTCAGGGCCGTCGGCTGCCACTAATAAAAATGGCGCCGATGGCCCTTTGCCCATCTTTAAAAATGGCGCGGGCCATCCAGTGCTCCTACCATGCACAGGGGCCGGCCAATGGCACGGATACCCTGTCACATGGTAAGGGCAAAGGGCCATCGGTGCCATTTTGATTAGTGTCAGCCGACGGCCCGAGAGCGGGAGATGTCTCCCGGGACCCCCACTGGACCACCAGGTACCTGTAAAACGTTTTGGGGGAGTTCGGGAGGGTGGTGGAAGCTAAGGGAACAGTTTTAAAGGGTCGGGGTGGGTTTAGGGATTGTTTTGGTGTGCCGTTTTTCCCGCCCTCCCCCAAAACGAGAAGAGAACCCCAGGAACAAAATCGTGGGGGTTCTCTTATCGGGAGCCCCCGATTTCTGACGATTTTGAAAATATCATCCGATATTTTCAATCTTCCGAAGCCCGATTCACATCCCTAGTTTTAAGGATTGACTGTAACAGGGGAGAAGAGAGGCTATTAAACTAGGGGGCTTTGGAAATCCTATCCCTTCATCTGGGAAAACTGGGAATGAACTGGGAAAACCAGTAATGGCATCGGTGCACGTCTTTTAAAATCCCTCCACTTGAGTGGTAGTCGCGGCTTTTGCATGCATATGCGCGTATCCATTTAAAATTGCATGCACGTGTGCATGTGGTTTGGCTATTTTATAACATTTGCATATGTTATAAAATGGCCGTGTCCCTGGGCATGGTCCAATAAAAGCGAAATTGTGCGCCTGTGTGCCCATTTAAAAGTTACCATTTATGTGCGAATATTTATAAAATGGATAGAGATAGTATACTTTTTTTTGCATTAGAGATATACACACATATTAAAGCATACCCACATACTTTTGGAGCAAAAATGTATGGTATTTTATAAATTGTGCAGCGCTTGCCACACAGTTTATAAAAAAAAATACTAGCATTAGTCTCCATGCATCTACTTTACAGGTCGATACAGTAACGTGCGGTTAAAGATTCCCCGTCTGTAACGTGCTGGGAGCGCACAATACAGACGAGTAAGGCGATCCAGCGATACAGTCTCCAGTTTCACGCGTCCTTAGCGCTTCGTAAAATAGACACATAACCCTTTCCGCACGCAGCATGTATATGATGTGTAAATGAACGAATTAGCTGTATAATGAAGGAATTAGCTATTCCCCTCCGATACTGTAACGGGCGCTGATATTATCTCCTTAGTAACCCGCTGTTTTGCCGCGGCCTTAACGTGTTAGTTTACCGCCTCCCCCTAGTAGGTGTTAGGACTGTGAGTCTAGTAACAAATCCATCGACACCGCTTAAGATACTCAAAAACAATAAAACACAATAAAAAAAAAAGCGATACAGAGATGATCGAGAAAATGTAATGCTGTGGGACACATAAAACCTGTCAGAAAAAAAAAAAAATTTTAAATACCTGTCGGAGGGCCGCGTGGGTCCAGGCGGCCGGGGGGCGGGTGGTCGCGTGTTAAATCTAGGCCGCGGGCGGGTGGGCGCCTGTTCCAGGCGGCGGCGGGGCCGGGTGGACGCACGTTAGTTTCAGACGGCTGGGCGGCGGGTGGTCGCGTGTTAAATCTAGGCCGGGTCGCACAGACGCGCATTCATCCAGGCGGAGGAGTGAATGAATGCGCGCCTGTGCGACCCCTGCGATTCGGCGCTCAAGGCGTGACGTCACGACGCCCGACGTCACGGCATGTGACTGCCTTGAGCGCCGAATCGTAGGGGTCGCACAGGCGCGCATTCATTCACTGTGCGACCCGGCCTAGATTTAACATGCGACCACCCGCCCCCCGGCTCCCGCCGCCGGCCGTCTGAAACTAACGCGCGTCCACCCGCCCCCGCCGCCTGGAACAGGCGCCCACCCGCCCGCGGCCTAGATTTAACACACGACCACCCGCCCCCCGGATCCCGCCACCCGCCGGCCGCCTGGACCCACGCGGCCCTCCGACAGGTATTTAAAAATTTTGTTTTTTACACTTCCTGGTGCCTGTCATTTCAAATGACAGGTACCAGCGCACCCAGGTTACTGTATAGGCGCTGTATTAAGCGCCTATACAGTAAAATGAGTTGCGCGGGCATAACCCTTCCCTAACGCTTCACAGCCGCGGCATGCATTTGCATGCAATTAGAAGAGAGTATCAGGCGCTAGGTCAAGAGAACTGTGCGTGCGGGGAGGAAGGGTGCGCCTGACACTGCCGCACTGTTTCTACCGCGGCCTTACAGTATCGAGCCGTAACTTGGCTCCGGATCCTACCTGGAACGAGACTGGAACAAGACTGGAACAAGGCTCAGACGCAGTGACAATCTAGCACAAAACTAACCCGATTGTCAAGGCAAGGAAGTGCAGGCAGGGACTTCCTTATATCAGGGAATCAATCAGGGCGTGCCACGGAGCTAGGACCCGCCCCTGGCCCTACAAGAGGCTGGGCGGCCCACGCACATGCGCATAGGGGCATGGCCAATGCCATGGAGGGGACCGAACTCCAACGTGAGGCCTGGTGCGCAGTGGAAGGCCCGGCGACCGCCGCCGCGGGACACCGAGGCCTGGAAGAGCTTGCAGCTGCTGCTAGGGAGGCCGACCCGGGACCTGCCGTGGAACCAGAGAGGTGAGCAGGCCCGTACTCAGGCCGGATGCGGAAGGGGTGCGTAACAGGTAAATCCTATTAATGATTCAATGGCGCTATTTGTAGCAATTTTCAAAAGCCCACTTACATGGGTAAAGTGCATTGTTGTGAGTAAAACCCAGTTTATACATAAATGCTTTTTAAAATCAAGCCCCTACATTTTTAGCAAGCACTAAAATGAAACAATAACATAATACATTTAGTTTATTTTCTCTTTCATTATGTTTTGAAAATAACAAAAAACAAAACAAATGTTTCTGTGTCATTTTCAGATAAAAGCACATCTTTAGTTTCTGGAGCTTCACCCTGTTAAAGCATCTAGAAAAGCTGCAAAAATGATTCATTTAGAAAAATTCCATTGCACCCTATTGGCTGTATGCCAAAACTAGAGTGTGTGGTCTTCCAAACTAATTATCTAAAGTGGTTTATGTGTTTCTGAAAAGAGGATTCAAAAATGACTTCTTTAAGGACCTACTAATGGAGAGTGAGCTAATTAGAAACAGGTCACATGGTAATAAATGAGTAATTCTATCTACTGGCTGATAAATAAGCATATACATGGATAGAGAGTGTTTTGCAGATAGATGTAACAGGACTGTCCCTCTGCTAATAATAGAAAATGAAACTTAAAGCTGAACCATTTCTTTCTAGCGAGTGGGAGTCAAAGTTTAGTAGATCACACATTAACTTTAATTTTCATTACATAAAAATCAGCAATATATTTTGAGATTGCTAATTTGTGTTGGATGTTTTGGTTTTAGTGGAACATATTTTTTTTACATTTTAATTATTAACATAGGGATGGTAACTTTCAAATGGGCGCATCGATGTGTGCCCAGAGACACGGAAATTTTATAACATATGCGCATATACATGTGTATGTTATAAAATAGCCTAAGCGTGTATGCTCCTAATTCTGCAAGTGAGTGCACACAGCCATGTAAAATCGGGTTTGAGCCACGCAAGTAGAGGAATTTTATAACAGGCACAAACACGCCATGGCCAGTTTGGCCTTTTTGTCCACCAGTTCATCCAGTCTAGAGCCAGGTCCTCCAAACCCACTTGGTTCTTTAGCATGAACTCTCCCCAGTTACACCAGAACCCTTAAATCCCTCAGGGATGCCTACATTTTTTTTATTTTTTTACTTACATCTCCTCCATACCAGAAGCAAATTTACATGGCACTGGACCTGGGCATGCGCCCAGGTGCATAGGTACTTGCGCACATCTCTTGGCCAAGCCCAGGAATGCCCATGCCCCACCCACACCATGCCCCTTTTTTCTCCAGTGCAAGATGTAAGCACGTCCCCTTGTTTTATAAAATCAGGTGGATACACGCATGTGCTAGATGTGCGCCAATCTCCTGATTTGGGCGCATGCATCTCTTTAAAAGTCACCTCTAAGAGTCCAATGTACATAACCACATTCCCTATTCAGCATCAGGGCTGAATTAAAAATGCGGTGCCCATATGCAGAGGACACAAGTTAGTGGCATTTTCCCTTGCAAATCAGAGAACGGTGAGGGGAGTCCCAATTTTTAGGTACCTTCAGAATATCACACCCTAGTCATGTGATTATGTTGCTTACACTTAAATCCGGCCCTGATTAACATGCGTGTTAATTATTGCAATATGTATTAAGGGATGAATTTTAAAAGCCCCTAACCCTTCCCTCTTGGGCAGTAGCCCTGGGAGACACAGCCTTGTGTGAGAGGACAATGCACCGCCTGGAGACCAGGTTCAAAGTTATAGTTGAAAAGCTTATAATTTCACAAAGCATAGTGGAAATAGTAGTAATGGGTGCTGTGGAAATATATTTTCAGGAAACACCCATCTAGTCTCAGCCCGACACGGGACCGTGTTTCAAACTCAACAGTTCTTCATCAGGGTGCTATTGTTGCTATATCTTGCTAGTAGAAGCAAAATCTTATTGGCAAAATAAAAAAACCCCAAAAAATTATTTCTTGCACTGCTTAAACCGATTATTATATATAAGGCGGAAGAAAGTATAATGTGTTGCTAACATTTTCTCTGATGACGCCGAGTATGATGGTCTATCTAATATTTAATATAATTATGTTTGTTTAATGAGGTGGAATATTATTATTATTATTTAATTTTCAAAGCCATTTGTGCAAGTAAAACCTTTTTTATACGTGTATATATGGATCCTTGGGAAGGGAATTTTCAAACAACCCATCTAGTGGCATAGTCTACATATATACTACGCTAGCAGATTTTTCCCGAGTATTTTCAAAGTGAACTGACATACACAAGTTCGCTTTGAAAATCCCTGCATCATTGATCAATGAGAACAAAACTGCCTCACACATGATCTAAGCAGACTGTCATTTGTGTGTACTTATGCATGCACTTTTTAAAATCTAAGGGGTAGATTTTCAAGCCTACGCGTGGGCGGGCATGCGTGCGTGCTACCCAGCACGCACACATGGATGCCCGATTTTATAACATGCGCACACAGGCGCGCACATGTTATAAAATCAGGGGTCAGTGCGTGCAAGGGGGTGCATACTAGTGCATCGAGTGCACCGACACTCACGGCCTTCCCCATTCCCTCCCCCCTATTCTAACCAGCCCCCCCCCCCCCCCCCGACCTCTATCTTATCTTTTGCGCCTGCCTCCGGACAGGCGGAAGTTGTGCGCGCCGGCAGCCTGCTGGCATGCGATCCTTCAACACAGCGGAAAATGGCCACTGTTCTGGAGGCCTCTGGCCCCACCCTGCCTCCGGACCACCCCGCCCCACCCCCGGACTGCCCCTTTTGTAAAGCCCCAGGACTTAGACGCGTCCCGGGGAGTTACGCGCGATGCCGGGCCTTTATAAAATAGGCCCGGGGTGCACAACCCACTCTACGCGCGTAAATCATTGAACATCCAGGCCAAAAAGTATGTATGCATGTTCCAACTCTGCCCAAATCTGTACCTCTGCCAGAATGCCTCTCTAAAGTTTAGATAAAAGTGTAAATGAAATGGGGTTACTAGCATACTTTTACATTCACAGCGCCCTGGTCTATGTTGTGGGGGTAATTTTCAAAGCCATTTCCATGCTTAAAGCCCAGTTTTATTCATGTAAATGTATAATAGATTTAGATTCAGTATGCCCATGAAACTTGGTTATATGTGTACTTTTATACAAACTAAAACCAACAGCAATTTACATACATAAAAGTTAATTTGATACACGTAAAAAGCTTTGAAAGTTACCCTTACTTGACCAGGGTTCTGAGCCTGTAAAAGTATGCTAGTAACCCAGTTAAACATGTACTTGTAAGTAAACAGCAGAGAGGCATTTCAGGGCAGATATGGGGTGAAGTTGGAACTTTCTTGCATGCTTTTTTTAATTTTTAAAAGTATGCATGTAAGTTAACCCACAAGGATACACCCTCCATAGAGGAGGATGAATGTATGTGAGCTGATCTATATACGGAAAGGGCCAATTACCCAAGCATTCTTCAAGCAAACTTTAGCCCTACCCACACAGCTTTAAATTATGTTCACTAACAGGTAGATTTTAAAATGAGCGCACTCACGTCCATGTGCAAGTGGTTTCTGGCACGTGCACATGAATGTGATCATTTTATAACATGAACGTGGGGGGGTTCCAATTATGCGTGATGAAGTGATCAGCCTTTTTCCCTGTTCCCTTCCAGTCCGCTTCAATTAAGGAGCGGACTGGGAGGGAACTTCCCTACCCCCCTACCTAACCTTCCTCTCCTCTCCTCTCCTCTCCTCTCCACCCCAACCCCTAACCCCTACCAAGGTACCCCAAATTGTTTTATTTCTATACTTACTGCTCCTCGGGAGCAGAAGTAATCTCCATGCACCGGCAGCCGGCCAGCACGCACTTCCCGGGACAGCATCTATTGGCGCTGACCTGGCCCGCCCTCTTCCTCCTGCCCCTCCTTGCCCAGACCACGCCCCCAGTCCACCCCCTTTTACTTGGCTTGGCTCTTTGGTGCGTAACAGGGGTTACGCGCATGGCTGGGCCCTTTGTAAAATGTGCGCAGTGCGAGCTTGGCCCAGGCACGCACATAACCCCCATATTTTATGCACATAGGCCTTTTAAAATTGGGCCTTAAGAGGATAACTTTAAAACAATACTGCATGGATCCATATATGTGCATATAAGGCTGCGCAGAGATCTACTACCATATTTTACTTCAGGTATACATAGATTATAAAATACTTGTATTTCTAACCCCTCACATATATTAGCATATTTGGCTATGTCTGAATGCCTGCAATGCATTGTAAGCATATTTTTGCCTAATTATTTTATAAAAATAGTCACGTATATTTTATATATAAAAAGCAAAACATAACTTGCTTGTGTAAACCCCTGATTTATAAGTGGAAATTGGTATATTTTAAAACATGTGCATGTAATTGAAACTAGATGTTATGCTCAGGCTGGTGAACCCTTGGACGGGAGGATGGAATACCTTGGGAGGAAGATCCGTAGGTTCTCCCATCGGGTGGCGAGGCAGGAACAGAAGACATGACCAGCTGATCCTCGGCACTGGAGACAGAGGCGACTGTGGAGGCAGATGAAGAGTCGTGACGTCGAAGAGAGGAAATGAGTCTTCGCTACTGGAAGTCCGCGGTCCCCCCAGGAGGAGCCCATAGGGACCCGGACCGCTGGGACTTAGGTGGACCTTGGAGAGGTCAAGAAGTCAAGTGTTCGGTGCAAGGACTGACTGGAGCTTCATCCCTGAAAGCCCGCGGTCCCCCCGGGAGGAGCCCGTAGGGACCCGGGCTGCTGGGACTTAGGTGGGCCCTTGGAGACGATGGTCAAGAGGAAGTCCAAGGTCAAGTGCCAGAGGGTCGTCGCTTACCAGTCCGAGGTCACACACCGAGGGATCACCACTTGCCAGTCCAAAGTCACACACCAGAGAATCACCGCTTGCCAATCCGAAGTCAAAACTAGGAATCACCGCTACCCAATCCGAAGTCAATACCAGGAATCACCGCTAGCCGATCCGAAGTCAGGAACCAGGAACACCAAGATGAAACAGGAATAAGGATCCAAAGCACAAGAACTCACCGAAGCAAGCAGACCTGACTAACCACAGAAGTTGCCAAGTCAAGGAATGAGCAGAAGAAGCCCCCCTTTATACTTCCCCTGCTCTGGCTGATAGGGAACAGCTGAAGCTAGTTAAAGGGATCAGGTCCCTTTAAATCTGTCAAGGAGGATCGGCCTCGCGCTTAAAGATGGCGGCGGCCATCTTGGATTTCCTCCACGGAAAACGCTGCTGGACACCGCGAGGGGGGAGCAGGGACAGCTCCCCCTGCAGCGAGCAGCACAGGGACCCATGCCAGAGCGATGGGCTTAAACTCAGGGCCTTCCCCTGGGACTCTTACGGCGGTTCGCCGTCGCGGGCAAGATAGGGGACCGCGGTCATGGCCTACCATGGCCGCGGAACACAACACTAGAGATGTGCATTGTTTACCTCTATCAGTTCAGGCTTCGTTTTTACCATGGTTCTTTTTTTTTTTTTTTTTTGTGGGTCCCGATTTTCGGAAAAATTCCATTCGTTTTTCCGTGCCCACGAACCATGATGGATGCACATCTCTAATTGAAACACCAGTTTGCAGGTATCTCTACCAGGTGTAAAATTTGTATAAGTCTCTTATAAAATAGCACTTACTTGCATACCTCTTGGCCACCCTAGAACATCTCTATCCTAAACCACCCATTTTTTTGTGCAGGCAAATGTGTACACAAAACTGAAAATATATATGTATTTTATATGTTTATAAATAGCATATTTGCGAGTTCAAGCTACTTACATGCCTATATGTTAATTTTACATATGTAACTCCTTTAAAAATTCACCCCTTAGAGTTATACTATCATGTGGACCAAATTTCATATGAGACTATAGGAAGAAAAATATCTTCAAGCATCATGCGAGGTCTAAAGGTATTACACCTTTTGGTGAAAACTTGTGCCATTACATTCAGCAAAATGTATTTTGAGCAGTCAAAAATCAAGTGAAAATGATCACAAAAAGATAAATACTCATTCTTGCAATGTTTAGAAGAAAGAGAATTATGGTACAAATTCCTGAAAACCAATGCAAAATTAGTTAACCATTTTTAATATTCTGCTATCTATTTGCAGCTAGTAATTATGGAGATATATAGAGTGAGTTTTTGAGATATTTGCAAGAGTCAAACAGTCTAGTATTTGCACTTTTCATTGCTGGAGTAAAACATTTTACACATCTGTTATTAAACATTGATTTTATACTTTTCAAAAGTGGTGCAGACATTTTCAGCTCCTGGATTATGCTTTGGTCTATACTACAGAAGCTGCATGTGCAAAACAATCTATTATTAAGTTTGGAATGCAAATGAATGGGTACTTTAATATGTGGCCCACATTTCTTTCATATGTAATAATTTTCTAGATAATATCATACAAATTTCTCAATAGCTAATTATGCTGATACCATTCATTCATCTGTAGTTCAGTTGTACAATTTTATTTACAGCACAATGAAGCCACTTCCTGTGTTTTGTCTACTTTACAGTTAGCATTGAATCTATTATTTCATAACTGAATATGAAACATTAATGACAGCGCATAGACTCAGTTTAACAATATAAAGCATGATTAGAAGGAAAGTATAACAACTTGAATTTGTATTGTGTTGTGGAAAAGTAAGAGGACCAAGGATGGCAAGGTATATCTTAGGAGCATTAGTGTACAAACCTTGGGAACTATGGTACAAGCCATCTAATTTGAGTAAAATTGGTGGTAAGAAACAAGTGTTATTTTAAAAAATATGAGCAACTTTGACTTTTAGGGATGAAAGTAGGATAGAATTATTTTTAGTACGAGGATGAAGTTGACAGTCAAGATATACAAACATCTTTAAAAGAAGGTTACTTCCTGATCTCACCAACCTATGCAAAATTTTCAGGTTCATCAAATCACTTCTAGAGCCCTCCTTGGGTAAAACAGTGGAACTGCCTACCAAGGGAGAGAGGAGACAGCCACAGAAAGAAAGACCGTGGTACCCCATAGACAACAGACATGGGGTACCGTGCTCCACCCCCAGGGCATCCAATTAACACTTTCACTGACAAGCGTATAGAAGGGCAATCACCACAAAAAGCAAACCTTTTGTAAATTTTACTGATAAGCAATCGAGAGAAACAGAGTAAATCACAAAATACAAAACAAAAAACAGGCAGTAATCAATAGAGGAAAGAGTGCAGAACATAGAATGAAATCATACTTATTAGGATTTTTTTATAACGAATGTAACATCAAACATTTTTTTTCTATGAAAATTAGATTAATGATACCAACACAGTTTGGTTTCAAAAATGTTGCTCTAGTCCTGAACACTTATTGTAACCCCTAAGGTCTAATGCATATACCAAGAAAAATAAACATTGCAGTCTATTTATATGCAGAAAACTGTTGGAGGCCTCTTGAACATACTGATATTGGTATATAAATTAAGCCAGGCAATTGGTGGTGCATCTGGAAGTTTCCATGAAGTTCTAATTGTGTATTACAAAGGTTATCCCCAAGCTATGTTTATTACAGATCTCTTCCAATAATAAGTGGCTTCTGAGTTGCTCAGATCCCATCTGCAGCTTGTTGAAGATTTTAGCTGGCAAGGATTTGTTGCACAGACTGCTTGCAGGTTATGTGCATGCTTATATCTTTTTATGGATTTTGTCCTATCCAAGACAAGAAGGAAAAAAAATACATTATCTCTAGTTACCCTCTGCACTAACTTCTCTGTCCATGTATCTCTGCAGGCCCAGTGTTTGGTGTGAATCATAATGGTTGGGGTGGGGGAGGGGGAGTCAGGCAATCCAGTCCCTATCTTCTGTTCCAATGCTCAGACCTTCTGGTACTTCCATGGCCCATCTCTCCAAGGATCTCAGATTCTGTGCTACTGGGACTGTACTCTCTTTTCCACGTACTGCTGCAGAACACTAGTAGATGCTTTGCTTCTTCTTTCTCACACTCTAGCTCTCTTTGCTCTGGAGCTCCTGGGCAAGTAAAACAAGGTACACTTTCTCTTTATCACTCTGTGTTGCCTGAACATCCAGCTATTAACTGGTCTCTCTCCATTTTCTACCAACTTTTACATGTCAGGTGACTCCAGGCACTCTAAGTAGTGTCCTTCACATCTCTATTCTCTCAAGTCCTCCAGAGTCGTTAACCCTGAAGTTAATGGATCAGCAGGAGCAAAGAACTCCTTACAATGCAGAAATTGTCCATTTTAATACATAAACTATTTCAGCACTACCTTCATCCCTGCAACTAGAGGCAGCTTGCAGTTCCTGGCACCTTAAAGGCAGGGGCAGATTGGCCTATCGGGGGATCAGGCTTCCCCAGGTGGGCCGGTCGGTTCCATCACGTGATTTTTTTTTTCCTTCCCGGCCAAAGACAAGAAGAGGGTGTGCTGGCGCTGCAGCCCGAAGAGAAACCTCCATATAGCAGGCAAATCTGCAGGGCAGTGGTGGAGCTCACGTCACCTCGGCCCGAAGAAAAAGATCACGTTTAAACGCGCTGCTGCTCCTCCTCCTTCCTGCCCATGCGGCCCTGGAAATAAACGTTGCCGGAGCCACAAGGGCAGGAAGGAGGAGGAGCATCAGCGCGTGCAAAGAGGAGCAGCGCTTATGGGCTGCTGCGAATCCCAAGTCGCAGCGGCCCGAGGAGAGGAAGAGGCCCGGTAGCAGGGCCGCCGGGGCCCGAGAAGATCAGGGCCGTTGCAGAGCTCATCCTGCGGCGACCCGCGAAGAGGAGGCCCAGAGGTGAGAGAGATGCTGAGGGTCTGTAGAGTGTGTGTGTATGAGATGAGTTGAGAGATTGGATGTGAGAGTGAGTTGAGAGACTGTGTGTGGGAGTAGAGACCTGAATGTTTGCAGAGACAGCATGTGAGAGGCTCTGTGTGTGTGAGATAGACAGCATGTGACAGTGAGAGCCTGTGTGTATGAATGATTGTATGAGAGAGAGCATGTGCCAGAGCTTGTGTGTGTGTGAGAGAAAAATGCATGTGAGAATGAGAACCTGACTGTGTGTTTGAGGGAAGAAGATGGACAGAAAAGAAACAGAAAAAAAGACAATATAAAAGGAATTGGCAAAAAAATAAGAAAGGGAAGGTGGAAAAAAATAAGAAAGGAAAGGTGGAAAAAAAAGCCTGTGACCAACCAATTAGAAAACTAAGATGAGACAGCAAAGGTAAAAAAATAAATAAATTAGTTTTTAGTGATTGGCACATGTAATCCTTGGGAATGTGCAAGAATAGCACTTTCTCTATGCGGATCTCATAATGTACGAGATCAGCATGGAGAAAGTGGAAGCCCATGGGGCCTGCACAGAGGAGGCAGCAGAATGGGCTTCAGTGTCAGTAGCAACAATCAGCACCTCCCCAATAGCCATGTGGCAGCAGAGGAATGAGAGAAGTTCCGAGGTTGCTGGCAAAAGAGAGGGGGTCTGCCTTTAGTGTGTGCATGTGTATGAATGGGACTCTGCCTGGGGGTGTATGTGTGTGAATGCATGGGTGCCTGCATTGGTGCCTGCCTGGGGGTCTGTGTGTGTGAGAATGAATGTGTGCATGCCTGGGGGATGGGGATGGAGTGGTGTGAAAATGAATGGGAGCCTGCCTAGGGGTCAGTGTGTGTGTGTGAAAATGACTGGAAGCTTGCCTGGGTGTGTGTGTTTGTGTGTATGGGAGGGAGCCAGTGAATGTGAGAGCATGAGTGTGTATGAGAAAATCCAAGGGAGTAAAAGTTTGTGTGTGGGGAGGGGAGAGAGTGTCTTAGAGCCTGAGAGTGTGCCAGTATCAGTGAGAGCGAGAGGTTATGGTGGATATAATGCATTCTTGTTTGATGTAATGCATTCTTACATGCTTGTTCTCGTTTTACTGTAAACCGAAGTGATATGTAATTCTTTACATGAATATCGGTATATAAAAGTGCTAAATAAATAGATAAATATAAGAGCATGAATGTGTATGTATGTGACAGTATATGTGTGAGAGAGAATGGACATGTGAGTATGTGTGAGAGAGAGAGGATAACCTCCTAATCCTCGACAATATCAGGGTGACTGGAAATCAAGAGCTCCCACAGAAGGGGACAATAGGGGCTTTTTAAAATCCTTATTAGTTTTAATTATTGAATATTATTTGATGTCTGCTCTTTTTGAAATATTTTATTGGTGTTATATACAAATTTTGGAAATTTCCCTGAGTTAAATTACTGGAGGTTCTATTCATCAGCAGTTTTGAAATATATATTTTTAGTATGATGTTCCTGTTGTGATGTTTTTTAGTTCTTGATTTTATTGTTTGATGTTTTATGAGGAATAATGGTATTTTCTGTTTTTCCATTGCTGCATTACATACAGTCTAACTTGTTGTGATTTCCAGTTCAGTTTGTCTGTGCATTTCTGTGTATATTTTATGGTCCCTTTATTCTGTATTTGGTGACTCACCAAATTGTATGTGTAATTGGGTACCCATGGGCCAGTATGGAGAAAAATTCCCCGGGCCACTATTTTCCCACAATCCGCCCCTGCTTAAAGGTGAATATGTAAAAATTAGCAGAATGATGAATCTAGGTCTAAGTCAGACATCCAGATAAATAGCGCCTTTTAGACTTATTTAGCTATGTTACTTAACTGGATAAGTACCATTTTAAGACTTATCTGGCTAAGTAGAACTTACACACGTAATATCTCTGGCAAAGGAAAATTATCCCCGTAAGTTCAAAAAATATAAGGGCAGAAATCGACATTAACATACCACATTCTCCATTTACTTTAAAGAATGCCAAAAAATGTTTGCTCAAACTGAGGCATTTAGAGTTGCCTGCAGGAAAATAGAGGCACCCTTTCAAAAAGCAAGTGCAAATCCATATTTTTATTGCTAGCTGAGCTAACAATGCAGCTGTATTATGTATGCTTAGAGGAATAAATCATACTCACAGATTAAACTCATTTTCTGTAGCCTAAAGGGACTTTTAGAGATGCCATCGCTGCAGTACGTTTTTAGTTTAATTTGTATCATGTGCTGGAGAAAATAAAAACTGTTTGCTACAGAGTAAAATTTTCTTTGTAAATTTTGTTAAAAAGGGCAATGGTGTCAATTCACCTTCAAAGGTTCTAACTTCTACTTGTCAGATAGTGGCCGAATATCTGTTTTTCATGATTATTTGAGTAGAGCACTGAATTACATCTAGTGGTTCTATAGAAATGATAAGCAGTAGTACTATCAACTCTTGTAAATGGAGGTATTCAAACTACTATTCATGCTGTTTTGAAACACTCAAAATTGTATTCTGAGGGTCTCAAGAAAAAAGATATTTGGAATGTACAGGGCTTTGCATTGCTTCCCACACTGCCACCAAAGGGTAAGTCACCTGCCTAGCTACACAGCTTTTGTTCACTTCCCAAAACCTCTGCCATGAGTAAGCAGATTGAATCTTCCTATGGAGCAGCAGCTGGAAGGACGGAAAATAAGAATGGGAATTTTCTTTTGTTACATTTGGACACATGTTGGCCTTGTATGTCAGCATTTCCACATACCCTGCAGCTTCTTAAGGCACGGGTATAATAAGTGCATGTGTGTTGTGTCAGGGGTTAAATATATAAGTATTGGGGTTTTCCTTATTGTACCCTTTAGATTTGGGGCGAATAAATGTTTCAGAGTATGCTATTGAAACAGTTGTGGAGATTGAAGTGCAAGTAAGCATTTTTTACTTCTTGTCCGTAGTACACAATGATGTCATGGTCTGCACATTCTCAGTGCTGATCTCCAAGTGACTTTGTATAACTGAAAAGGGATCATCAAGCTCATGTGGGCTGCTAAAGCATTCTAGAGACGTGCATTAGTTTAAAACAATTGAGTAAAAAGAAACAAATTGGGTCTAATTCTTTTCTTTTGGAGGTTTCTGAAAAAAATTGAGGGGGGACCCCCTGGATGTAATAAATGATTACATCATGGAGCAATTGGTTCAGGAACCAACAAGAGAGGGAGCTATTTTAGATTTAATTCTTAGGGGTGTTGCATCAGAGGTGGACCCTTGGGCTGAGGTGGGGTTGACACAACCTGTAGGCAAGGGCCTACAGGTCCCTACCATCAGCAGGTGGAGTGGGCTGAAGCTAGAGGCCGCTGGACCTTCACCTATACCAGCCCTCATTCCCCTCGGGTTGAGCCTTTGAGTGCCAGGGCTGGCAGGACTTAGGTGGTGTTGTAAATCTGCTGCTCGGAGTTAACAATCTGTTATAGAGCTCCTCTTGTAGGGGGAGGATTTAGCAATCTGTTATCAATCTCTTGCTGCTAGGAGTAGCAATCTGTTATATGTCTGCCAGAGAGTTAACAATCTGTTATGGATCACCCTGCCAAGGGGAAGAGCTAACAATTGTAATACTCCGTAGGCGGAGTTAATGATCTGTGGTGGGTTGGCTTCCCACAGAGTGGCAGTCTGTATAATACTGCTCTAGTAGTGTAAGGAATGAACACTTAAGGTAAATTGGTGAATCCCTGGGCTGATGGCAGCACCCCCAGGAGGATATCCTGAGAGGAACCACCGGCTAGGCTGGAGTACGGAGACAAACACAGATAGTTCTTTATTAGACAGGAAGTAGAACCACCAGAGGTGGCATTAGTGAGCTGATGTGCCCGGCAGGGCTGAAGTCCCTCAGATACTGGAATTGCGGTCTCTGGGTTGCTGAGCTGTAGAGAGAGACTATAGGTAGTGAGTAGACAGGGTATGCTGGATACATAACCAGTAGTAGATGATACACTCACAATTGTAGAGATCTGTAATGGCTTCTATGCAACAGAGAGTCTTCAGTATATTCAGGAACAAAAGCCGTAGGTGAGTACTGGTTCCTATATGCAGTCTGTAATGAGAACTCACAATATCTGTGTATGAGATGGCTTCTGGAATAGAAGAGAGTCTTTGGAGGGTTTTAGGAACATAGGCCCTCGTGGAGCGAGTACCGGTTCCTAACTGCAATCTATTATAGTAGTTCACAAGATATAGGTATATGATAGCTTCTGATATAGGTATATGATAGCTTCTGATATAGAAGAGAGTTGAGAAGGGATTTAAGAACATGGGCCCTCATGGAGCAAGTAACTGTTCCTATCTGCAATCTGCAATAATGACTCACGATCTCCTTACCTGCGATAACGTCTTAGACAGAAGGGAGTCTTCGGAGATTAGGAACATAGGCCCTCGAGGAGCGAATACCGGATCCCGTCTTAGCAATCTGAAATCAAGAAGAGAGAGCGGGGCCCTCGAGGAGTGGGTACCCCTAGGTAAGTTTGTGGAGGCAGAGCAGCGGAGAAAGAATTCCCCTTGCTAACTCGATTTGTAGTTGCAAGCAAAGACCTTTTAAGTTGGAAGCGGATGACGTCACTACGGGGGGACACCCCCGAGGTTCACGCCCTTGCTGGTACAAACTTTGAGCGCGTGCGTGCGCCCTTACATCATCAGGAACATGGCGGATCCGCAGCATCAGGCCATCCCAGGGATTCCAGGGAGAAGCGGCAAGGAGGAGCCACGGCAGCATCTGTCCGTCAGACCCGAAGGGAGTCGCCACTAAGGTAGAGAGGGTGGAGCGAGGGCAAGAACAGGCACGGACGCAACAGGTGGGCCTCGAGGTTAGCTAGAGGTGAGTAGCTGTTCAGCCCAGAGACTGCAGTCGGTAGATGGCGTAGCTCTATCCTGAAGTCTTTTCCAATCTTTATTGTAGTGGAGACTACAATAAAGATTGGAAAAAACTTTGGCATCTAATCCTCCTTTGTTTTCCTAACAGCTTTTCTAGATCGCCTATCTTTTTGTTTTCTGGGTAGTTCTATCCTGGACTGGATTCAGGACGAGGGCTCAGGTGCCAAAGGAATGATAGGGAACTGGAGGCACCCAAGCAAAGGAAGGCCTAAGCCTAGAAAGTCCACATCCGGAGGATAGGTGAGGAGAGGTGTCACTTACAAGCTGGATTCTGAGCCTGCAATGAGTGGAAGTTGTGGCAAGCAACGAAGAACTCTGGATGAAGGAGAGTCTGTAGCGTAGTCATGCAAAGCAAGGGTCAGGGCATGGAAATGCAGGTATAGTCAATCCAGGCAATAGCCACGGTATGGAGCAGGCAGACGTGGTTAGGCAAGGCAGAGGTCAGGGCGCGGAGAAGGCCAGGCATGGTCATGCAAAGCAATGGTCAGGGCACGGAGAAGGCAGAGATGGTCAGTCTTAGCAGAGGTCTGGGCCTGGAGAGAAGCTGAAGAGTAGTCAGGCTTAGCGAAGATCCGGTGCTGGAGAGAGGTTGAAAAGTAATCAGGCATAGCGAAGGTCCAGGGCTGGAGGGAAGCTGAAGAGTAGTCAGGCAGAGCGAAGGTCAAGTCCAGAGAGTCAATCCAACACATAGACAAACAGGAACTAGGAGAACAGGAACTGGGAACCACAGGAAGACAGGAACACACAATGAGACGATTCAAGGAGTAACAAAGAGTACTCGGAGTATGAGGAAATCTGTTGCAAAGGCAACGCTATGGAGCGAGGCCTGAGCTTTTATGCGCTGAAGAGTCTGACGTCAGCATCCGAGTCCATGGCCAGGTTCCCGCCGCGGGCCCTTTAAGGAATCACTGGGGCGCGGCATCTTTCTACGGGCCACGCGGAAAGGCCCGATGAACAGGGACATCCTGGTGGGCATCACTGGGCAACATGGCAGGGCAGAGGCACCGGAGGGAACCCAAAGTCGGAGCTGGTGGCCCACCGCCGCCAGCGAAGAGGAGCCAGCAACTGGAGTCCGTCTGAAGAGGTGAGAGGACCGTGCCGTGGGGCTGCTGTGGGTGGCATGCATAACAAGGGGAATGCAAGATTTGGTGAGAGAGGTAAATGGTGATGGGGCCACTTGTCAATATTGATCATAATTTGATCAAATGTGAACTAATAACTGGAACGGGGACAATAAGTATATCTACAATTCTAACACTAAATTTTCAAAAGGGAAACGTTGATTAAATGAGGAAAATAGTTAGAAAAAAACTTAAAGGTGCAACTGCAAAGGTTAAAAGTGTTCAACAGGCATGGACATTGTTTAAAAATACAATCTTAGACGCGCAGTACAGATGTATTCCACACATGAAGAAAGGTGGAAGGAAGGCAAAACGATTATCGGCATGGTTAAAAAGTGAGGTGAAAGAGGCTATTTTAGCCAAAAAAACATGCTTCAAAAACTGGAAGAAGGATCCATCTGAAGAAAATAGGAAAAAGTATAAGCATTGTCAGGTTAACTGTAAAATATTGATAAGATAGGCGAAGAGAGAATTTGAAATGAAGTTGGCCATAGAGGCAAAAACTCATAATAAAAACTTTTTAAAATATATCCAAAGCAAGAAACCTGTGAGGAAGTTGGTTGGACTGTTAGATGACTGAGGGTTTAAAGGGGCTCTTAGGGAAGATAAGGCTATTGCAGAAAGACTAAATGAACTTTTTGCTTCTGTGTTTACTAATGAGGATGTTGGGGAAATACCAGTTCCGGAGATGGTTTTCAAGGGTGATTAGTCAGATGAACTGAACCAAATCACTGAACCTGGAAGATGTAGTAGGCCAGATTGACAAACTAAAGAGTTGCAAATCACCTAGACCAGATGATATGCATCCTAGGTTCTGAAGGAACTAAAAAATGAAATTTCAGATCTATTAGTTAAAATTTGTAACTTTTCATTAAAATCATCCATTGTCAGGATCACAGCAGGGGGAGGAGTCAAGATGGAGGCATGTGAGTAGTGCTGGATCGACCTGCCCATCCTATTTCTTCTAGTTTCTTCATTCTACGTTATCAATATGCCTCCTAAACAGAAGGGGAGAGTTTTCTTTCATTTACACATTCAAGAGAGAATGCAGTACAACTCCAATTGGATTTAGAGAACTTAACTGAATTCCTGAAATCTTCTACTGTTGAAATTTATGAAAGAGCAATCTTGTTGGTCTCATTTATATATGAACAAGATTTAGGACTGGATATGCGTAACTACTTCCAGTATCTGGGGGTTAATTTCAAGGGCCAGTTCTTCCAAATTTTTCCTGACCTGGCTAAGGCCACCCAAGAGAGGAAAAAGGGCTTTCTAACCTTGCTTCAGGAGTCCCAATCTCTTGGTGCAACCTTCCAGTTAAGATATCCCTGTAAATGCATCATAAAGTTTCACAATGATACATACACCTTCTTTGTTCCTGAACAGCTCATGTGACTGTTGCTGTTGCCCTCTTTTGGAGGCTTGTGATGTTCTTCCAACACTTGCTTTGATTTCTTCTTGATTTGTGTTATTCTAGCCTGGGATGTTTTGTCCCCAGAACAAATATGTGACAACAGTCAAAAAAGATACAGGTTTCACTACCATAGCATGACACCTGTTCTCTACTACTTCCTTTTCTCCAGTCCCTCCACAATTTCAGCTTGGTTCCCCCACCCTGTTTGATGGTTGATTACACCAGGGTGGTTTATCCAAAAAAGCCCTCGTTCAGAGGAAGAAGTACTAGCACAAGACAAAAGATACTCAAGAGAAAGCATTTATTATACTGAATGCCATAAGAGGTTAGAATCGTAAGAGAATACCCATGTAAAACTACAAAAGCAGGAAATGCAACAGCCAGAGCTCAAATACAGGATATGGGAATGTTTTTCTATTTAAAAAAAAATGTCATAACTTACTATAAACCCCCTAACAATGTATTACTATTTCCATGTACTAAATGTGATATCAATTGCATTTGGAAAGCCCATTTCACAAGAAAATCCAAATTCCACCCTACACCTTGAGAGTTTTTGTGCTACTCAGCCTTGCTTCCATGCCCAGACTTTACACGTTGGAGTTCTCTTTGCCACTGTGCCTTAGTGTCGTACTCCAGACCTTACACCTTGCCAGTTTGGTGGGGGGAGGAGAGCTACTTTGCACCTCTCATGTTGCTTTGGAGTCTTGAAGCCACTCTTTGTGCTGCTTTGCCCCTTTATCAGTGCCTGCCTTGATGTTATTTTAGTACTTGCTCTTTCCTTAGGTCCCTTTGCAAGAAAAGATTTTCGTCTCCCTTTTCCATTCTTGTTCCTACTAATAGGTCGAGGTGAGGTATTGGTGGTGGTTTCGGGTTTAGGGGCCAGTTTCGCATGTAGTGTGAGATGTATGAACAGCACAGTACACCTTGGTGAAGATTTGACATCATTTGGAGTGAGGAAAGTCTCACAAAGATGACATTATGTACTGTTATCTCACCCTAGCTTGATGGTACCCTGTTATAGAGTCCAGCTTGGGGGGGTCAGGAGGCCCCCCCAAGCTGGCCAAAGGTTCCGTTTGTGTCCAACGAGGGGTCCGGGAGCGGAACCGCGGTGGACCACGTGACGGCCGCGTCACTCCGACGTGACGCAGACGTCACGTGCTCCTCGCAAAGGAATAGAGGAATGGCTTCCTGACTCCCCGCTGGACCACCAGGGAATTTTGGTAAGTCTTGGGGGGAGATTAAGGAGGGTGAGGGGTTTAAATTTTTATTTAGGGAACCGGTGCACGTATGGACATAGACTCAACTTATGGAATTCTCCATATGTCCATATTGACCGAAATTGACCCCCTTTTTGACTTATGGACTTATGAACATAAACTTTTTGTCTGCACATCCCTAGCTACAGCCATTCTTTTATAGTCTGTAGCTTTTCTGGATCCATGCACAGACTGTGATAAGAAATAATGTATCCTGAAAAGGGTAGTTCTGCCTGCTCAACTGTTGCGCTCCGGTGGCTGGGAGCGCTAGGGGTGAGATGTGTGCCCCTTGCGGTAAGACGGACCTCGTCTAGGGTTGGAGGTGACCAGGCCCCTGCCGACCTGAATGCCTGAATGAGGCCAACCATGCAAAGTTGGTCTCTGAGTGGTCCTCCGACTACTCCCAGCCCTTTCGGACCTGCTGCAGGGAGCAGCACAGGTGGAAGGTTGGACAAGAGATGAGGGCAGACAAGGGCTTTGGGACTCAGGAGAAGAACACAAGGAATCAACAACCGGAACGAAAGACTTCCGGAAGGGCGAGCGGGTGGAAGCTTTCCCATGGAAGGCATCTGGAACTAGAGTAGATGGAGGCTCAGTGCATCAAGAATGTCCGAGACAAGGATAACTCTTACGGACCTTGGGAAATCCAAGCGAGACGAAAGGACTTGGAAGACTTAGACGAAGACAAGTGGGCACTGTTCCTCAGGGCGCCCTACACAGCCCACTACTCAGGGCGGACCAAATGGGCTGGTCACGGACCACCCTGTCCTCTACGTGCCCTACACAGCCTAAGGAGGCTGGTCACAGACCACATGGGAGCGGGGCAGGCTCAGGAAAGGAATCCAACTGGCAGAGGCTCCAATGACCGGAAACAGGAACCGATGGAATGGATTTACCCTAGGGGTGGCCATCTGGAGGACTCGGGGAGCTGGAACATTGCAGGAACAAACAACAGGAAAATCAGGTACATAAGGACCTCTAGCCATCGAGGATGTCAGGCCTTCTGGAACATCAGGAGGGCAGAGACAGAGAACGTCAGGAATATCAGGACATCAGAGACCGGGATCAGGAACAGCAGAGACAAAACAAAGAGGAATCCCTTGGAATACTGGAACACCAAGCAAGAGCAGGAACATGGAGTCCAAGGGGAAGGAGAAACTCCTCAGACGACTGGCACATTGCGAAGGCAAAGCTGACTGGAAGTTGAAGTCCTTTTAGCTGAAGCCAGGCAACTCCCTGGGAGGAGTTTGGATGGGCCACACCTAGCTGGCCCTATAACTGAGGAGAAGTGCTGCGGGCTGGCCCCTAGGGAGAAGGGTGTGTCCCAAACCAGGAAGTCCATGCAGACCCAAGAAAGCCTCAGGCAGGCCCCAAGGACATCGAAGGCCTCCCAGGCCCTGGAGCAAATCCTGGATAGTTCGTAGACGAGACCCCGGCTTTGGAGTGGCCTCCAGGAAAGAGGTGAGAAGCCTCCCATAGCACAGCTACAGGAGGATTCATAACATCAACCATACACTTCTCCAGTTTGGCATATAGGTGATTTTCTCAGAGTCTCTGGAGTACTGTTTTTATGTGCTCATGGTGCTAGGATAGAGAATGGAATAAGATGAAAATGTCAGAATAGACAAGCACACAAGACTGAAGGAGGTCTTGAAAATATTGTCATCATGTGTTGAAATATCACAGGAGCCTTACATAGACAGCATGGCATTAACATGTACTTGTAGAGTCCATCCTGGGTGTTAAAAGCGATCTTCCACTCATCACCATCACAGATCCAGATGAGATTATAGGTCCCTCCCAGGAGGTTTAACTTAGTAAATATCTCTACGTGTCCTTTCTTTACAACAGCACTTCCTCTAAGCCCTCACATTCCTGTAGGAATGCTACTGGTTCTGCAATGTTTGAAAGATCATTATGTAACTGTAAATATAAATACCTGGTAGAGGTTGGCACTTGAAATTCCCCTACCAAGTCAGTGAAAGTTCTGAATCTTCCGTCCTCCCATATTTGCCCCCAAAACCTTAAGTTACCCATCTCCCAGTGCCCAATATCTGTCGGAGGACATGCATTGTGCAAGGTGCGGATTTCATATCAAGGATATCATATATGATCTGGGAACATCTAGAGATTTAATATGTTGTTTTACCGATCGCCATGCAGGAAAGGTGTGTTTTTCTAATGGGTGACTCCGGATAACCTGCCCTAATATATTAGAGGACCATGGCATATGCAACAAGGATGCTAGTCTGCACCCCTGGTCCCTACCCCATCCAGAGAGACCTAAAACTGTGGGGGATCAGTCACAATCCAAACTCACAGGCAAGTCAACCTGCATGCCCAATAGTACCATTGGAATTTGGAAGTCCCATTCCACCCGCCTCCCTGGGTTTGACCAAAACATCATAACTAGGAACACACAGGCGAGAAAGACCACTGAGAGGACTAAACAGAGTAAAGAACCAGGCAAGACATACAAGAATAAGGAATCCCAGAACAGGGACACTAAGCAAGGGATACAAGGACAAGGGATCACATGCAGAGAAGAGACTCTCGTGCCTAGGCAGAGAGTAACCTGTGAGGGAGGGCTGGCCTTTGTAGGGCTGGCCTTGCTGCATCATGCAGCCTTCACGGCAGAGACTAGAGCAGGTCCAAGCATGGCCCATAAAGGACCTTTGCTGGCAGGGGTCCTGCCTAGCAGCCAGCATCATTAAACAGGCTACTTAATAACACCTATTTATGTACTTAAATCTGTATTTTATGTGCCTAACTGGCATTGAAAATCAGGCCCTTTATGCATCAACTTTTACATGCATGGGGAGAGGCATTTCAGGGTGTGAATCTGGGCAAAGTTTTTTATTATTAAAAGTATGCACGTAAATTCTCTCAGGAGAACTATGCATACTAAATAGCAGGTCTTGTGCGTGCATAGTTTTCTTGAGATACTTTACAAAGCAGACTTAAACGCATAAATTCACGTTGAAAATTGGTGTAACTTATGTGCATATTTGCCAGCTAATTTATTCATGATGTTACAAAATTATCCCCCAAGAGGACTGCATTTCGAATGTTTAATCTACCCTCATCTAAAATGTTTTATATTGTAATTGAAAACACTGTATTTTGTACCAGAGGAAATTTTCCACCTGACTGAGTTAAGATCTACTCAAAAACTTACAAACCAGTAAAGTCTTTTCTAATAAAAAGTAAAGTACAGAAAACATTGACACTAGTCATGACTTCCATTAGCTTTTCACATCTGCAGTTAACCCAAAGCACATGCCTTCAAACATAATCCTTTGTTTTACATTTGCATGTGACAATATGGTTTCTTTTTTTTCTCTTTGTTATTGTATCATGTAATTCTTTGATCGCGTGTGGCTAGTGTAGTCAGAAATGGTGTTTCCCAAAACATTGCATAGTTCTTAGTATTCCAATTTCATTTTGCAGTCTATTTGACAATTAGATTATCTCTTTTAGGACCCAAAGATTTTGTTTGTGATTAGCATTTTTTTAACTACTTGGGTTATATTTACCCATTCGAGGCTTGAAAGGAGGCTGAAGCGAATAGCTCTTGGGACAGGCTGGCAAATATAATAATCATTATTCAGACCTGGAGCAGGGGCTACATGGGAGACCAAATGGGGTGAAATTATACATGGAGAGGGCAATTTTCAAAGGGAACTAACTAGATCATTAATATATTATCTGGCAAGATCAGCCCCTTTGAAAATTGCACAGGCAATTTGGCATCTATGGCCAAGTGATAAAGTGTGTTCTCACCCTGTATATGACACACAACACCATGAGCTGGGAAACTGTTAAATGTTTGTTGTTGTTTTTTTTTATTTAAAATGAAACACTTAGGGATAGATTTTAAAAAGACGCGTGCAAGTTATAAAATCAGGGGTCGGCGCGCGCAAGGGGGTGCACAATTGTGTACCTTGCGCGCGCCGAGCCGCGCTGCCTTCCCCAGTTCCCTTTCCCCTAACCTGACCTTCCCACCCCTTCCCTTAACCTTTCCTCCCCCTAGCCCTACTCTAACCCCCCCAAAAAAATTTTTAATTTACCTTTTGCGCCTGCCTCTGGGCAGGCATAAGTTGCGCACGCTGGCCATCTGCCGGCGTGCGATCCCAAGCACAGCAGCAAGCATCTGACCCCACCCCTAACACTAACAACCTGGACTCACAGCAACAACCTTTCCTATGAAAAGTCAGCATTGCAAATACAGCAAGAGGCCCTGTAATGCTGTGCCACACTCGGGGCCATCCTGTGGCTGGCCTCACTCACCAAAATGCCACTACCTCTGCAGGACACCACCACCACTTCCTCCTGGACACCTGAATAGGCCCCACAACTGCGGACTGCACATCAGGTCATCTCTTGTAGGCCCCATGGCAGAAAACTTGCAGTATCGCCCATTGATCACATTAGTGCCAGCTGGGTATTTAAACTACAGCCTCACTTCCAGCTGTGACCTCAGCCAAAAGAGCCCTTGTGTGCCTTGTCTTCAGTGTGTATTGCTCATCCTGCTCCTGCCTGCCTTGTTCCAGTCTTGCCTGCCTTGTTCCAGTCCTGCTTCTCGGCTTGCCTTTGCAAAGCCCTGCTCCCTGCCTAGTCTCCTCCTAGCCCTTCTCTCTGCCTAGTCTCTTATCTCCTCTGCCGCTCTCCCTTTCCTTTTTGCTGTCTGACTTCTGGTGCTCTACCTCCGTTTTGGATTCTGACTCTGCCTGGTCTCCACCTGTCCTAACTACTGACTGGATATCATTGTTGCCTGATCTCCTAACTTTTGAACTGGTTACTGAATCTGCATGGCCACTCTATACTGGTCCCTCGCCTAAGTCCTGCCAGCCTTAGCCTAAGGGCTCAATCTGTGGAGGATGAGGTTTGTTCAGGTGAAGCCAAGACCTTGTCCTAGTGCGAGTGTGTCAGTCTGCTGTTGATGAAGGCCTAGCTGGTTCATTAGCCAGGCAGTACCAATCTCACCACAGCCTAAAGAACTCATTCTCCGTGACAGGCCCTAGAACACCTATACACTTCCTACTGCGAAAACAGAACAAACTGGATGGTACAGATTCCTACACAGAAACTAAACACTAATAAAATCCTTCACCTCTGTTATGCATGCAAATCATGGATGGATCCTCACCAAATACAGAATAAGTGACCATAAATTTGAAATGTGCAGACAAAAAGTGAAATGGAACTCCTAAGAAGCCAGACTGTACATGCGGATAATTGGTCGGAACTACTGCCTTGGGCCGAGTTCGCCTACAACAACCAGGCTCATGCAGCCACTGGCAAGTCCCTGTTCCAGATTATGTACGGAAAGCCATTAAGACCGCCACTCCCTCTCGTCACCTCCAGCGCTTCACCTGCCGCCCAAGTCACAGCGCAGCAACTACGGACATTGTGGCACAGAACCCAGCGCAAACTGTGCCACGCAGCCGCCGCTGCCAAACAAGTGGCCGCCCGCCACCGACGAGCAGCTCCTGTCTACCAGCCAGGAGATCGGGTGTGGCTTAACACCAGAAACATCCATCTCCGTCTCCCCTCACGGAGGTTTGCACCCAGGTTCTGCGGTCCGTTCCGGGTGGCTGAGAGAGTGGGACTGGTATCTTATTGGCTGAGACTGCCGTCCACACTCCGAATCCACGTTGTCTTCCATGTGTCCCTGCTTAAGCCCGTGGTCCTTTCTCACTATCACCGCACACCTCCAGATCCTGCTTCAGCGCCCATCGATGATGACCCCACTTATCAAGTGCGTGAGATTGTGGACGTCCATTTCCACAACCGTAGATGGGAGTACCTCCTAGCATGGGAGGGCTGCGGTGACGAGGACAATACATGGGAGCCCAGTCATAATATCCTCGACAAGAGTTTATTACAGCAATTCCATCGGGACCATCCGGAGAAACCTGGGCCTCTCAAGAGGTGCCGTAAAGGGGGGGGTACTGTTGCGGTCTGCACCGCTTCCTCTCCCTTGTGCCTGACCAGTGCCTACCTTCGCGGCTGGAGACGTCGCGCTCCGCGACCCCAGGATCCAAAGACGCCGATGGCTCCACGTGGCGTCCGCCATTTCCTGCCTGTTTTGCCGTGGCCTCACGCGCGCGAGTGCGCTCACTTTGTGCGTCCAGCACCCGGAAGTCGAGCCCCGCCTGCGATGATGACGTCACGCACCCAGGGCGATTTAACCGGCGCCCGGACGCCATCTCATCGCCTTGCAATGAGGTTCACTACTGCCTTGTAGTTCTGAGTTGCGCATCGTCTTCACTGAGTTCCTGTCGCTGACCTTGGATTGCCTTGACTACGCTTTGCCTGCTGCCTGCCTCTGACCCTGGTTTGTTCCTGACTACGCTTTGCCTGCTGCCTGCCTCTGACCCTGGTTTGTTCCCGACTATGCTTGCCTGCCTCCTGCCCTGATCTTGGCCTGTTCCTGTTTGCTCAGCCTGCTGCCTGCCACTGATCTCGGCTCGTCTCTGGTCCTGCTTCAGTCTTCAGCTTGCACCAGCTCCTGCTGGTCACAGACTTTGTTTCAGGCTACGCCTGCTCCTGTTCCCGCTTGCCACAGAGACTCTGTTACTATACTCCGCCTGCCTCAGTATCCGCCCTACCACGTACCTTTGGACTTCCTTGCTCTCATCCCGGCTTATCGCCATCCCTGTCATTGGACTCTCTCTATTGCCCAAGTCCCAAGGTGCCAGAACCCTACGGGCTCCTCCTGGGGGGTTCCTGGTTCCCGGGTGAACACCTCGAGCCTCTGGCTCTGCCTCCCAGCCTACCCTATCACTCGAGGTAGGCCGGCCCAAGGGTCCACTACTTCGCCTGCAGTATCAGACTGCAACAGGGAGGGATCAAATAAGACATATTTAACTCCCTGAATCTTAACAACACGTTTACATGGAAAATAGAGCTAAAAGAATGCCCCCATATTCAAAACTGCAGGACTCATCAACAAAAATGGTTTCCTCTTAGTCTGAGTTACTTTAGGACACATCTGGAAACACAAGACTCTTAAGCCCTAAAAACAGAGTATCCCTCTTACAAAAAAACTGTTTCAAAATAAAGTCCCGATCAGAATCCAAGGCAAAGGTGACGAGTAAAGTAGAAGATGCAACAGCTTCATCCACCGAACTTTCAAGAAAAGAAGAAAGGTGAGAAGAATCAAGGAAACGGACATCAGCGGAAGCATCCCTCACTTGAGAAACTTTCAGATTCACAGGAACATAATAGGCTTTGGAAATAGGAAGAAGCAAGCTTTCCTTAATGGATACATTTTCCATAAAGTATCTGCATAGCATCTCCACAGGAGTGGTAAGCCTTTTTTTTTTTAGGAAAATTAATGATCCTAATATTCTGGCGATGTACAACATTTTCAATATTTTCAAGCTTATTCTGTAAGTGCAAATGACCAACAGAGATCGTTTCAACAGAATTCTGCAAGGCTGCCTCCTTGGTCTCCCAAAAGTCCACTCACGAAGTGATTTCAAGCATTTGAGAATGTGAAGCTTGAAATGAGTTGGATAATTCATGTTGATGTGAAACAAACTGGGAAACTTGATTAGAGAGGTTTGTTATGGCTTCCCAAATTTTGTCCAAGGTAATGTTGGAAGGTTAAACCATGGGAGTGAATATTACCTCTTTGAGAGCAGCCCCAACCTTAAATCTTCCCTCCCATTGGAATATAGAGAAAGTATGGTACTTCCCTCCCAATGTACATGAAGTATCAAAACGGTACTTTTAAAGATTTTATTATTTTATCTCCTACCTCCTCCTATAGTACAAGGGTGATACCTCTTACTCCTCCTTCTCTCAATCTTTAGTAGATACTCATGGACCAGTAGATACTCATGGTCCAACTCCTCTCCTTCTTTCTTCTTTCACTTTATTCCTTTTCTCAGGATGTCTGGAAGTCATCCTCTCCTTGGATTCTGGAGATCTCAGGTTTCAAGTGCAAAAAGGGAACCTCTTCCATTGTTAGAAGAGTAAACTCAAAATAGCTTAAATGAGTCTAAAAGGATTTGGCATTCCAAAACCAAATAAGTTAAAGGTGATGTGAAAGGGTGGAAAGAAACTCTCATCCAAAATAAAGTCTCATTGGAGCTTAAAGTTAAGACAGAAAAATGAGAGCACAGCCTAGGATATGTTGTCTTCTTGAAAGGAAAAAGGATTCACAAGAGTAAAATGGTGATCTCTCTAGAAAAACACTGGGGACCTACCACTGCCAGCTGCTACATGGGGGAGCTGCAAATTCAACAGCTACTATTTGGTCTACCCCCATACCCAAATGGTATAATCCTGAGTCAGTATTAGTAGGGGACTAACAGGATCCTTACACTTTCCCCTGGAAAGTGTAAGGATCCTGTTAGTCCCCTACTAACAGGAAATTTGGGATGACATCACAAATTTACAATACAATTTTCACAAAACATAAATACATACATATAAGGATAGTAATATAAACTTATTTCTATTGTTACATTAGCACTATAATCACAACAGGCTCTACACCTGATACAGGCACTAATTGATGCAAGTTCATGCTCCATTCTAAAATATAAACATGATAGAGAAACATATGCACAGTATATTATCATATTATTGTAACCACTGGACTCCATTTCAATGAGTTTCCACTAGAAAAACAGAGCATTACATTGTAGCAACATTAAGGAAATCTCCCTTTTGCCTTCTAAACCTACTAAGTTAATATATCCCAATGATGCATCCCTTAAACTTCTTCTTTTCTATGTTACGCACTTCCCCAAGTGGGACACTAAACAAAATGATGAATGACACATGAAGAACATATCTGTCACTCTTGCTTCCCAGCCCCATAGATGGAGATTTTCAGACCATGTTCAACTGTAATATTCTGTCTTCTCACAGTATACTGCCACTGCACAGTTGTGGAAACGCTCTCACAGTGATGACATGGAATACTCTCACTATTCCTTGGGAAACGCCATATAAGTGCCTTATATGGCTAAAAGCTGCCCACACAAAAAGTAGGTGTGTACTGGGAGGATTGGGGGTGGAGCGAGATAGCCATATAAGTATATGTGAAAGTTTAGATGCTCCATACAGCAGGTCTAAACTTAGCTGGGTAGAGTTATCCAGCAGGAACGGTAACTTTGGAACAGCCACGCGGATGCACATGTATGCGCGGATGGCAGCTTGTGCCAAAGGACTCAGCCACTTTATAACATACGTGCATATACGCATGCATGGTATAAAATAGGCTGTATGCAATTACATGTGCGCACAATTTTATATGGGTGCACACATGCGCGCGCAAGTGCTGCCTCTACCGCAAAAGTGGGATTTTAGTAGACGTGCGCTGACACAATTACCAGTTTCCCCAGTTTATTCCCAGTTCGCCCAGGTAAAGGATAAGACTTCCTAAATCCCCCTAGTTAATTGCCTCCCTTTTACCCTGTTAGCCCCCTACCCTTACAAACCCGTTGACTAGCCTATTTTTTTTGTTTTGTTTTAGGACTTATACTCCATCCATAGCAGAAGTAAAGTTATGCGGTAGGGGATTCTCCGGTAGATGCTTTTGTGCATAAGTGTTTACACGCTGGTTTCATTCATAAATCCTGGAATGCCCATGCCCTGCCAAGACCATGCCCATGCCCTGCCCGTTTTTCAGAAAAAAATATTTGTGCCTGTACCAGGAGATATGCGCATACATGGGCACCTTTTAAAATCTGTGTGGCTTGCGCTGGCCAACTTCTGTGCATATCTCCCAGTTTTGGCATGTGGCGGGCTTTTAAAATTCACCCCATGTGCGTATATATATGTGTGTATTCAACGGCTTCACCATGATGATGAATACACATTGTAACTTAGCCAGATAAATTCTATCCAGCTAAGGGCCTTATTTTCTAAGGCTATCGCATGCTTGCGCTACCAGCGCAAGCATGCAATAGCTAGAAATCGTGGCGCACGCCTGCGAAGGGGCCATCGGGGTAGAGTTGGCCCCGGAAGAGGAGGAGTCGGGGCGTCACCGGGGCCGACTCTGCGAAGACGGCGCAGACAGCGAAAATGTAAGGAGCCCTTTTGCTGCCTATTTCGTGCCGAATAACTACACCTTTTATGGTGTAGTTATTCGGCACGTTGCCGACAGCGATTGCACCGCGGCTGTGCGATCTCTGCCGGCTAGCGCAGGACCGCACCCCCCCACACCCTGCGAACTTAGAAAATCCGCCCCTAAGTTACTTACATTGCCAACTTTGAATATCTACCCCCATACTTTTTTATTAGTCAAAGGACATAACTCCAACAGAAAGATATAATCCTTCCTCTCATACATCCTCTCATAGGTAATTGTGGATCTGCAAACAAAATATACTGTCACAAGATAACAAGACTACAAAATTATATGAAAGCTTTCTATTTACTTTAGTACCTCAATATTCCTTCAGGGACAAAGTTTTGGAACTGCACCCATCCACAATATAGGCATTTAATATTTTACCTATTTTATTTCACTACTAACCCCTCAATATAATACAACTACTCCCACTCTCTTCTATAGTATAATGATCATAAATAATCAGCATCTCCCTAGCTGTAAAAAAAACCCATATAATAATCAATATATAATAACTAGAATGTCACAGTTATAGGTCCATACAACTAAAAGAAATAAGAGCTAGTAAAATGCAATAAATAGGAATGATAAGAATAGATCGGAAAACTTGTAGTTTTATTATTTTTTAATAAGGATTTTATAGTTTAGTTTTCATGTCAAAACATAAAAATTGAAATAAAATAGTAATATCATAAAAAAAACAGGAGCAATCATCTAGAAAACATTATCAATCTATCAAAAACAAAACAAGATATCCACATTTATTTTAATGGTATATCAAACAAGATAGATGCATGGACATTAATCACACTCTTGATTAGTAACTTTAGAAGTCCAGTCCAACCAGTGACTTTTCTCAACAAATGTCAAGCTCTAACCAATGCATTTGGATGGTAGAGTACAACTAGATAGCCTGCATGTAGAATAGGAAGCATTTCTGGCATTCTTAGAAATGCTTCTCATTCCATTCGCAGGATCCCAGAGGCAGGCTGAGCTCTAGAGGTTCTGAATTTCAATATCTTACCTATAAACCTAAATTTTGCCTCCAGAGACTCCCTCCTGCAACTTCCTATCTCATTGGTAACCATATGTACCATGACAGCTGCAATTCCTAAAATCTTATCTAGGTGGTACATGAGGTCCACTGCCTTTGCACCAGGCAAGCAAGTTACCATGTGATCCTCACACCCAACAGCCACCCAGCTATCTATTTATTTATATATACCGACATTCATCTCAATTGAGATATCACACTGGTTTACATTCAGGTACTGTAGGTATTTATCCCCAGAGGGCTTACAATCTAAGTTTTTGTACCTGAGGCAATGTGACTTGCCCAAGGTCACAAGGAGTAACAGCGGGACTTGAACCTTGGTCTCCGGGTTCATAGTCAAGTGCTCTAACCACTAGGCTATTCCTCCTCCCTACTTTCCTAATGATCGAATCACCCATGACAATGGCATCCTAACCCTTCCCACCTGATCACAGATTCTTGGAGACACATCCTCAGTGTGAGAAGATAAAGCATCACCTGGAGGACAGGTCCTAGCTACAGGATCACATCTTGCTACATCAAGGTGATGGTCTCCTGCCTGGTGATCTTGTTCCTCCAAAGCAGCTAGACTGGAGTTGGGACCGCTCTACTAGGTCCCTGAAGGTTTCCTCTATATACCTCTCAGTCTGTCTCAGTTCTTCCAGGTCTGCCACTCTGGCTTCCAGAGATTGGACTCATTCTCTGAGAGCCAGAAGCTCTTTGCACCGAGTGCACACATATAACCTCTCACCAACAGACATGTGGCACTCAATGCAAAAGACTGGAAGGCCCCCAAGACAATAAGTCCCTGCATACAGCAGGGTAAAACCAGTACTAGATCAGCTTGTCCTGAAAATCTGGATCCAGTTGGTAACCCTATAGTATATGGGCCTCTTAGGGGATCATTGAATAAGCCATGGAGCTCTTTTCTCGTTCTGAGGATTGCTCCCTAGAAGTTTCATCAGAATTGATAAGAAAACTTCAATTCTGCAGCCAAAAATAAGCTGTAAATACTTCCCCCTTTGACTTTAATGGGAAAATGGAAAACGAATCAAACAAATTGGTTCCCCCCCACCCCATGAAACGAATGCAATGCATTTGGGTCCTGGCGAAATGAATATGAATCGAAACAAATTTTTTTCCCTTCTGCACATCCCTACATGAAACATCTAGTGCCTCACAGACCAAATTGCAAAAATTATTGAACTACTATGCTTCACAAGTCTGCTGGAATAAATATGTTTTTAACAACTTCCTAAAGCTCTTAACACATGTTGTCAAATGTAGTTATTCTGAGAGCTTATTCCAACTAATTGTTCCAGCAATACAGAATGTCTTCTCAAAGGTTTCTGCGAAACATGAAGCCATTAAAGAAGGAACATCAAGTAGGCTAGTTTACGATGCTCTCAACACCCATGGAGGATTGTAAAGTATGAGTATGGCACTAATCCATGGCAAGTCAATTTTTCCCAATAATTTGTGAATCAGCATAATTATTTTAAACTCAATTCTCTAATAAGATGGCAGTCGGAGTCTCATGAACGCAGGGGTAAAATGTCCTTTAATGCCTATGTCATTAAAATATGGGCAGCTACATTCTGAACAATCTGTAATCGCCAAAGAATAGACATTGCTATGCCAAGTTAAAGGGATTTACAGTAGAGGCCTGTAAACAAAGCTGGAGTTTGGAGACTAGGGGTCATTTGGAGGCCGGGGTAAGGGGGGAGCTCACATTTTTCAAAGGGGTGGATTTTAGAAGGTTAGGAGAGGTTGACATCATGCAATTTTTATTTATGTATTTATTTAATGTTGTTGTCTTGGGGCCGCCTCTAGAGACAGCAGGAAAGGTGGAACAGGGTTCCACAAGACCCATAGGGTATTTTAATTCTTCGAAGAGGACTTCATCAGACACTGCCTGGGAGCATTTGGATGTGCATTAGCATCCTGATACTACTGGGGAAAGTTAGCTACAATTCAGGAATTGTAGTTAACTTTCATGAAAATAACATGGCTTGCGATTTTTCAGTCAAGCTGCATTATTTTATTGCTATAAAATTGCCTAGTAATCAGCTGCTTTGCATGCACATTTACATGCAAAGCAGCTCATTACCATTTTGGCATTATTTGGGATAAAATAACATGCACTATTTTTAATACCGCGTATTGTTATTGTTGTATTATGGCATTTACAGTCTAATGAAGCTTAGTAAATAAATCCCTTAGTTTGTAGTTAGCTGTTTCTAGTTAACTCCAAGATCACAACTGCCAATTGTTTCATCCACAGACTGAATTGATTGTAATGTCTAATTTGCTTTGGTTTCTTTGCACAATACTCTGAATAAAATGGCAAGGTACTAAAGAAGAAATGACTTGCATTGCACAACATGTTCAGAGGCACAAAAGAAATTATGATTAAAGCCTTGGATTTTTTTTAATTCGTAGTAAATAAAATATAAAACTTTCTACAGTTTTTAATGTTAATCTGGACACCTACAAGGCAACACTTTTGCAATTCCACATATGCTTGGCATCTGACTGACATGAAATTGTATGGCTTTTAAGCATTACTGAAGCAGAGGGTGTTCTCTGAGCGGGGAGGAAGGGGGGAGAGAGAGAGAAGAATGCAATCACCCAAAATAACCAGTGCTGATTACAATTACTGTTACTATGGAACAATAATAAAATGACTTCAGTCATTGACTCAACTTATTTTCTTAGTGAGGAATGAGTACAAACAAGGTACCATATGCTGCAAATGAAGCCATATAAAAGGCGTGAATAGAATGAGATATTGATACCATTAGCTCAAAGAAAGTGGAGTGTATATTTTAAATAATACCATATTAGTACTTAAAGTTGATTTGCAGAACAAATGCTTTGGCTACAAAAAGGAACATTTGCTAAAAGAGAATGAAAAAATGTATTTACAGAAGAATCCAGGGCCAGATGAGTCAGGAAAAACGAATGCATCACTAACACAAATCAAAGGGATTGACAAAGTATGAATGTCCATTGTATTAGACCAATAAATAAATTAAAGATGGAGTAAAGAAGTCAAGATAGGAGACAGCCTCATCAAATTACAGATGTTGGGAGTAATTTTTCAATTGCCCATATAGCTGCAAAGTCAATTGCTTGTGGAATGTACACCAGTTTCTTTGTAATACTTTTTATTTACTTGCATTTGAATAAAATACAAATAAATTATATCTTGTTACGAAAAGTAACAGTAAAGAAAACAATTTAGAAAAGAAAAAAATAATAAATCCCCATTTAACAATCCATCCCTTACCTCAGTTACAGGGAAAAAAATCATAAACAAGAGGATTAAAAGAAAAAAAAAACCTCTACAAGAAAATAAGGCCTGACATGATACCGGAAAAAAGGACACCAAATCATACTACATGCAGGAGGATTTCCTACAGGGATAAGTTCCTATTATTACTCAGATAATACTCATTCCCTGGGTGTAGTATTAATGCCAAACCCTGGGGAAACTTTATCACTGAGAAAAAGGATAGTTGAGCAGGCTTGTAAAAAACATACTTCATGTGTTTAAATTTAACATCACAATTCTGGTCGCTGCATCTCAAAAAAGATATAGCTGTGATGGAGAGGTACAGAGAAGGGCAACCAAAATGATAAAGGGGATGGAACGACTTCCCTGTAAGGAAAGACTAAAGAGGTTAGGGCTGTTCAGCTTGGAGAACAGACAGCTGAGGGAGGATAATATAGAAGTCTATAAAATCATGAGAGGTCTAGAACGGGTAAATGTGAATCAATTATTTAATTTTTTCAGATAATAGAAGGACTAGGAGGCACTCCATGAAGATAGTAAGTAGCACATTTAAAACAAAATGGAGAAAATTATGTACAATTAAACTCTGGAATTTGCTGCCAGAGGATATGGTTAGGGTAGTTAGTGATGCTGGATTTAAAAAAGGTTTGTATAAGTTCCTGGGGAAGTCCATTAACTGCTATTAATCAAGTTGACTTAGGGAAAAGCCACTGCTATTACTGGTATTAGTAGCATGGGATCAACTTAATGTTTGGGTACTTGCCAGGTATTTGTACCCTTGGATTGGCCACTGTTGGAAACAGGATGCACAAGATGACGCCGGCCATCCAGTGCTCCTACCATGTGACAGGGTCCGGCCAATGGCACGGATACCCTGTCACATGGTAAGGGCAAAGGGCCATCGGCGCCATTTTGATTAATGGCAGCCGACGGCCGGGAGCGAGAGATCGCTCTAGGGACCCCCACTGGACCACCAGGTACCCTTAAAAAGTTTTTGGGGGGGTCAGGAGGGTGGGGGAAGCGAAGGGATTAGTTTTAAAGGGTCGGGGTGGGTTTAGGGGTTATTTTTGTGTGCCGTTTTTCCCGCCCTCCCCCAAAACGATAAGAGAACCCCCACGATCAATATCGTGGGGTTTTCCTATCGTTTTGGGGGAGCCCCTAATTTCTGACGATTTCGAAAATATTGTCCGATATTTTCAATCGTCCGAAGCCCGATTCATATCCCTAATAATAGCTGCAAAACAGAGGACATTCAAAAAAAGAAATGAGCCTTCCACAGCTTTCAGATTATATAGTTGTTCTACTAAATTTCAGTGATGTTAACATATTTATTTCAGTTAGGAAGTTGCAAGAAATTGAAGAGTTGACTATCAGCTACTAAAAATCAATTTGCTTGAACTCATATGACAATGTCTTTTATGCAATACTTTAAAGCATTTACTTTAATGGTGCTGGTCAATGGTTATCTTTCTGAATGAAACTTCCTAGTTATTTGTATAATAACATGAGCTGAGAATAAGCTTGAATATACAAATATACAGCACTTTGAGGATGGTTAGACTGGCAACTGGGGTAAACAGAGATGAAAGAAAATGAAAGAGAGTAGAAGGATACTCGGCTTCCTCACGTGTCTTCTAACATTTAAGGGACATCATCTAGACATCTGCAGTAGAACTGAAGCTGGAGAAGGGTGGCGGTTGTGTGGTGATGACCAGTGTTGCAGTTTTTGGAAACAAAGACAAAGCAAGGATGCTGTTTTTAGAACAGGATGCATCTCCGCAGACGCGACATAGCATTTATCTAAGTCAGTCAGAGAGAGAAATAAAAACTTTTCAAAGGAAATGTGCAAATAAAGGAAGCATTTCTAAATCCTTTAACCATCACTTGAAGAAATCCTTTCACTGTATTAAAGATTACAACAACATCTAAGTTCCATGTCTTCCCTCTTGGGCAAATACAGTAAGTTCCTGCTACAAGATATCCTGTTTATATAAATATTTATATTCCATCATGTACAGGGCAATTTTCAAACCGCTTGCAGACTCGTGCAATGTTAACCTCCTCTTCGGATGGCATAACTTACTTGTGCACACTCACGCATATACCTTTTAAAATGAAACATATGCTAATGTTTGCCAACTCTGACTCCCAGAATGCTACGCCTCAGTGCGTGTAAAAGAATGCACGAAATTGAGTTACTTTTAGAGGTCCTGAGCCTGCATAAAACATAGGCTTTATGCATGTTTGGCTTTGTCATTTTCCCCCTTAAATTTTTGATATTACAGAACAACATAACATATGCTGTTTAAAATTCCTGCTACAGTACATTCATCGTATATTTAAAATGTGGAGAAGGAGGAGCAGCAGAAGCAGATGGCAAAACATCTGATAATGGTGGTGGAGATAAGATATGAAGTAAATATGGGGGTTCTGTGTTAACATCTGCGTGTTTGAATAATGTCAGTATCCCCCAGATGTCCATATGCAGATACCCTTACATCTGCTTTGTCTTATTATTATAATTAGCTATTATTGTACCATATTTCAAATAGCATGCCTGGAAGAGTTCTAAACCTCAAAACATTCTACCCTATTATTTCCATTCTTTGTAAGACTATTAGAATATGTTTTTCACTGGCAACTTAGAAGTCAGCCTTCTTATTTCTACTTGTTAGACCTTAAACAGGATTTTTTTTTGTTGACACCATTCCACCAATACAACAATTGTTTTCTTGACTTCTGTGGCATGTTTACCAAAACATCAATCTTGTTCCTCAAGTCAACATTTCTCAAACCAATCAGATGCATTTGGCATGCTGGAGCATGAACATTTCCTTTCTTCTCTTACTACTTGAGATTTCTGGTATTTCTGTTCAGTACGAATGTTTGATCTTGCAATGGTTCTGTTTCTCCCTTTCCACTTTTACGGGTGTCTTCACCTGTTACCCATACTGTTACACTCTTTACTGTACATATTCTGTGCGCTGACTTATCATACTTACATCATCTCTGTGTAGACGAACTACAGCTCTGTTATCCCTTTTCCTGACTCATTAAATCTGATCTTTGTTAGATATCCATCTTATTCTCTGCTGCCTCTGAGCAACTAGACATTCATTCATACTAAATTCTAAATAATCCATATCACTTTATTTTCCTGCATACTCTTACAATACATTTATTATTATCTAGTGAGAGTACTAACAATGACTCCAAGGTTCAGTGCCCACTGAAAAAAAGTAGATCGTTATAGATCCTGGCCTATATTATTCCACTGATCAAAGCTTATGGATACTTTTTTTTCACCTTTAAAATGGAAAAACTCCTCTTTTTTAAATTGCCGGGTAACTCATCAGTAACATTATTATTCTTGCTAAACTTCTAACATGGGAGCTGAATCTGAGTATTAATGTATATAATCAACATTTTACAATTACATGCAGTATCAAACTGTGCATTGGATTGGTGACAATATGCAAAGTCTGTCACTCATAGGTATTTCTATGCTGCACCTCCACAAAGCAGTTGATATCCTGAGCAGGTCAATAATAAGATCAGCTGTTAATTTCCTGATTTAGGAAACTCGTTTTCATAGACCTTCTAAGGACAAATGAACTTTAAAAGAGCTCTATGATGCATATAGGCTTGATTAAACCTCAGACAAGCTACATTAGAATTTCATGGAAAACCTAACTACACTTCGGTAATTTCATGGATTGGAATTAGAATCCTATTATAAAAAATACAATAGCATTAGGCTTGTAAGGAAGCTGGGATAATCTGCACAGAGTGCTGGTTACAACCCAAACAGTATTGGTTGGTACAAGTTGCATCAAGCTTCCGAGAAGACTAAGATAACCTGCAATGGGTGGACTGGACATGGTTAAAACTCAAACATAAATAAGCATGGGGAGACAGCTTGTTTTTGGATAATGGTCTCGCTAGTTTTGGTGGTTGTACAGATGTTATAAAACTTGGTGGTAAAAAATAGAAGAAGGCCTGAATGTTGAATTAAGTATCAGACTGTAAGAATCAAAGAGGAAGATGGCATGTCTGGAATAGCCCATTAGTGGAGGTGGTGGAGGCCAATGCTTGTAATGAAATCTGGAAATGCTTAAGTCAGATATGAAAAACAGCAGGCCATAGAATATCTGAATTGGTACTAGCAGACTAAAAAACCCCAGAAACTAACTTGGACAGTGCCAGTAGGCTCTGTCTAGCTAAATAATAAAAAAGCCAGGGGAGTATAAATTAAGAATGGGCAAACAATACTGGTACTAGCAGGAGATAACTCCCTAGAAATTTCACTTCATCTACACAGATGATGTTCAAAATCTTATTCCCTTTACAGACTCTCTTCAAACAGCCCTTCAAGCCTGGGATTCTTGCCTCACTTCCATCAACCAACTCCTTACTGACATGCACCTCGCCCTTAATCCCCAAAAAGCCGAACTCCTTATTATCTCCTCTAGTCACCCCCCACTTTCCAACTCTCTCTCCTCTTCTTCCACTACCTTTCCCACACACACTCGAAACCTGGGTATCACTATTGACAATCAACTAACTCTAAAACCTTTTATTAAATCCATCCTCAAAGACTGCTATTTCAAACTATATATGAGAAGTTGTACATGTGCACGCGATGCAAAGAGCTCCTGGCTCTCAGAGAACGAGTCCGATCTCTGGAGGCTAGAGTGGCAGACCTGGAGGAGCTGAGGGAGACAGAGAGGTATATAGATGAGACCTTCAGGGACATAGTAGTCCAGTCCCAACTTCAGACTGGCAGCCCTGGTGCTGCCTTGGAGGAAGAAGGTCTCATAATGGGAGAGCACCAACCAGATGTAGCAGGAAAGGATCCTGTAGCAAGGACCTGCTCTCTAGGTGATGCATTGTCCTTTCGCACTGAGGATATCTCCCCAAGGCCTACTGCCCAGGAGGGAAGGGTTAGGTCGGCCGTCATAGTTGGTGATTCGATTATTAGGAATGTAGATAGCTGGGTGGCTGGTGGGCGTGAGGATCGCCTGGTAACATGCCTACCTGGTGCGAAGGTGGCGGACCTCACGCGTCACCTAGATAGGATTTTAGACAGTGCTGGGGAGGAGCCGGCTGTCGTGGTACACGTGGGCACCAACGACATAGGAAAATGTGGGAGGGAGGTTCTGGAAGCCAAATTTAGGCTCTTAGGTAGAAAGATTAAATCCAGAACCTCCAGGGTAGCATTCTCTGAAATGCTCCCTGTTCCACGCGCAGGTCACCAGAGGCAGGCAGAGCTCCGGAGTCTCAATGCGTGGATGAGACGATGGTGCAAGGAAGAGGGATTCAGTTTTGTTAGGAACTGGGGAACCTTTTGGGGAAGGGGGAGTCTCTTCCGAAGGGATGGGCTCCACCTTAACCAGGATGGAACCAGACTGCTGGCGCTAACCCTTAAAAAGGAGATAGAGCAGCTTTTAAACTAGAACAAAGGGGAAAGCCGACAGTCGCTCAGCAGCGCATGGTTCGGAGAGATGTATCTTTAAAGGATACTAATGATGCACTAGAATTAGGGCATCCCGACAGTGAGGTTCCAATAATTAGAAAAGTAGTCCAAATGCCTGTAACTAAAAACTCACCTGAGCTAAAAAATTCTAACTTATCCCTATCAATTAAAAAGCAGAATAAAAATACAATCAAAAAACAAACTTTGAAATGTTTGTATGCTAATGCCAGAAGTCTAAGAAGTAAGATGGGAGAATTAGAATGTATAGCAGTAAATGATGACATAGACTTAATTGGCATCTCAGAGACATGGTGGAAAGAGGATAACCAATGGGACAGTGCTATACCGGGGTACAAATTATATCGCAATGACAGAGAGGAGCAGTCGGGAGGAGGTGTGGCGCTTTATGTCCGGGATGGCATAGAGTCCAACAGGATAAACATCCTGCATGAGACTAAATACAAAATTGAATCTTTATGGTTAGAAATCCCTTGTGTATCAGGGAAGACTACAGTGATAGGGGTATACTACCGTCCACCTGGTCAAGATGGTGAGATGGACAGTGAAATGCTAAGAGAAATTAGGGAAGCCAACCAAATTGGTAGTGCAGTAATAATGGGAGACTTCAATTACCCCAATATAGACTGGGTAAATGTATCATCGGGTCACGCTAGAGAGATAACGTTCCTGGATGGAATAAATGATAGCTTTATGGAGCAAATGGTTCAGGAACCGACGAGAGAGGGAGCAATTTTAGATCTAATTCTCAGTGGAGCACAGGACTTGGTGAGAGAGGTAACGGTGGTGGGGCCGCTTGGCAATAGTGATCATAATATGATCAGATTTGATTTAATGACTGGAAAAGGAACAGTGTGCAAATCCAAGGCTCTCGTGCTAAACTTTCAAAAGGGAAACTTTGATAAAATGAGAAAAATTGTTAAAAAAAAACTGAAAGGAGCAGCTACAAAAGTAAAAAATGTCCAAGAGGCGTGGTCATTGTTAAAAAATACCATTCTAGAAGCACAGTCCAGATGTATTCCACACATTAAGAAAGGTGGAAAGAAGGCAAAACGATTACCGGCATGGTTAAAAGGGGAGGTGAAAGAAGCTATTTTAGCCAAAAGATCTTCATTCAAAAATTGGAAGAAGGATCCAACAGAAGAAAATAGGATAAAGCATAAACATTGGCAAGTTAAATGTAAGACATTGATAAGACAGGCTAAGAGAGAATTTGAAAAGAAGTTGGCTGTAGAGGCAAAAACTCACAGTAAAAACTTTTTTAAATATATCCGAAGCAGAAAGCCTGTGAGGGAGTCAGTTGGACCGTTAGATGATCGAGGGGTTAAAGGGGCACTTAGAGAAGATAAGGCCATCGCGGAAAGATTAAATGATTTCTTTGCTTCGGTGTTTACTGAAGAGGATGTTGGGGAGGTACCCGTAATGGAGAAGGTTTTCATGGGTAATGATTCAGATGGACTGAATCAAATCACGGTGAACCTAGAAGATGTGGTAGGCCTGATTGACAAACTGAAGAGTAGTAAATCACCTGGACCGGATGGTATACACCCCAGAGTTCTGAAGGAACTAAAAAATGAAATTTCAGACCTATTAGTAAAAATTTGTAACTTATCATTAAAATCATCCATTGTACCTGAAGACTGGAGGATAGCAAATGTAACCCCAATATTTAAAAAGGGCTCCAGGGGCGATCCGGGAAACTACAGACCGGTTAGCCTGACTTCAGTGCCAGGAAAAATAGTGGAAAGTGTTCTAAACATCAAAATCACAGAACATATAGAAAAACATGGTTTAATGGAACAAAGTCAGCATGGCTTTACCCAGGGCAAGTCTTGCCTCACAAATCTGCTTCACTTTTTTGAAGGAGTTAATAAACATGTGGATAAAGGTGAACCGGTAGATATAGTATACTTGGATTTTCAGAAGGCGTTTGACAAAGTTCCTCATGAGAGGCTTCTAGGAAAAGTAAAAAGTCATGGGATAGGTGGCGATGTCCTTTCGTGGATTGCAAACTGGCTAAAAGACAGGAAACAGAGAGTAGGATTAAATGGGCAATTTTCTCAGTGGAAGGGAGTGGACAGTGGAGTGCCTCAGGGATCTGTATTGGGACCCTTACTGTTCAATATATTTATAAATGATCTGGAAAGAAATACGACGAGTGAGATAATCAAATTTGCAGATGACACAAAATTGTGCAGAGTAGTTAAATCACAAGCAGATTGTGATAAATTGCAGGAAGACCTTGTGAGACTGGAAAATTGGGCATCCAAATGGCAGATGAAATTTAATGTGGAAAAGTGCAAGGTGATGCATATAGGGAAAAATAACCCATGCTATAATTACACGATGTTGGGTTCCATATTAGGTGCTACAACCCAAGAAAGAGATCTAGGTGTCATAGTGGATAACACATTGAAATCGTCGGTTCAGTGTGCTGCGGCAGTCAAAAAAGCAAACAGAATGTTGGGAATTATTAGAAAAGGAATGATGAATAAAACGGAAAATGTCATAATGCCTCTGTATCGCTCCATGGTGAGACCGCACCTTGAATACTGTGTACAATTCTGGTCGCCGCATCTCAAAAAAGATATAATTGCGATGGAGAAGGTACAGAGAAGGGCTACCAAAATGATAAGGGGAATGGAACAACTCCCCTATGAGGAAAGACTAAAGAGATTAGGACTTTTCAGCTTGGAGAAGAGACGACTGAGGGGGGATATGATAGAGGTGTTTAAAATCATGAGAGGTCTAGAACGGGTAGATGTGAATCGGTTATTTACTCTTTCAGATAGTAGAAGGACTAGGGGACACTCCATGAAGTTAGCATGGGGCACATTTAAAACTAATCGGAGAAAGTTCTTTTTTACTCAACGCACAATTAAACTCTGGAATTTGTTGCCAGAGAATGTGGTTCGTGCAGGTAGTATAGCTGTGTTTAAAAAAGGATTGGATAAGTTCTTGGAGGAGAAGTCCATTACCTGCTATTAGGTTCACTTAGAGAATAGCCACTGCCATTAGCAATGGTTACATGGAATAGACTTAGTTTTTGGGTACTTGCCAGGTTCTTATGGCCTGGATTGGCCACTGTTGGAAACAGGATGCTGGGCTTGATGGACCCTTGGTCTGACCCAGTATGGCATTTTCTTATGTTCTTATGTTCTTAAAAAACTCATACCTCTGCTTCATTTCTCCGACTTTCGCACGGTTCTCCAGTCTATTATCTTCTCCAAAATAGACTACTGTAATGCACTGCTTCTCGACCTCCCCTCTACCAATATCAAACCCCTACAACTCTTACAGAATGCCTCAGCACGCGTCCTCACTAATTCCAAAAAGAGAGACCACATCACACAACTCTGAAAGAACTACACTGGCTACCAATCAACTCGAGAATCCTATACAAGACTCTATCCCTCATTCACAAATCTATTGTAAATGAAAACATGCACTGGCTTAATCCCCCCCCCTTCTATCCCACACCTCCACAAGACCAACTCGTTCCATCCATCAAAGAATGCTTCGCCTCCCCTCCATCAAATCCACCAAACTCTCCTCCACCACGAAAAGAGCTTTCTCCCTGGCTGGCCCTACTCTCTGGAACTCCATTCCTCCTGACCTACGTACTGAAACCTTCACCCCTAAATTTAAAAAAAACAAACTAAAAACCTGGCTGTTTCTACAGACCTACTCCTAAACAGTCTACTAACCCATTTCTCTACGCTTATTCCTAATCTGCTTATTCCCCTAAGCTCCCGTTCCACTCATCAAAACAATCCCTCAATTGCCACTCCACTTCCCACCCTCACTCTCTCTTTCCTCTTAGATCTGTTCTTTTAATCTAATGATGTATAACTACTTTTCCTAGATTCATAGTCCCCTCCTCCCTTTATTACTTTTCATGTAACTACTCTGCTAATATGTTAAATTCCTGTATGATTAACTACCTCAATATCCCAGCTAGACTAGATACTCAAAACCTATATTAACCTATCTACATATATCAGGTATTTTTTGAGAGTCACTCCACAAACTATGTATACTATAAATTTTTATAAATAGCTTGTAAATTTACTCCTACTATTCATTTATTTATTATTTATTCTCTCTAGTTATTGTTAATTCCTTAACCGAATTTTCTATTATCTTTAATGTTATAATATTGTTACAGTTTTATGTTCTATGTAAAGGATATGCCCCTCCTCTGGCACCTTATTCTGTTTTATGTTAACTGATACGATGTGCAAACGGTTATCGGTATATAAAAATGTTAAAATATAATAAATAAATAAATAAATCAACTGGGATGATGCTGGTAGGTTGGTGGTGGGTGGATACTATTCAATGAGACTATAGGGTCCCAGGTGGCTGATGTTCAGGCAGCAGCCTCACTGGTTAGCTGGCTGCTTGGATTGTTGCAGGGCTTGGTGATGAGATGGGGGAGAGACCTGATGGGTGTTGGATTGGCTGTGGGAACTTACATGCTTATCTGCCAGAGTTGGTGGAGAATCAAAGAGTAAGTTAACAAAAATTGACTTTCATAAGGAGCACACCCTCCCAAGTCTGAGTCATTGTGGAGATAGGAAACAATTCAAACTTATAGTACTCCTACCATGCATATAAAAGCATGACAATACAGCACTTTTATATTCTTCCCATGCAGAAATGAGTTTAATCTCAATGGTACACTCTGTGTATGCTTCACCCCCTTTTACTAACAAACTATTCCAATCCATAGTTTCAAATTCAGAAAAATAGTGTTCCAAATAAACCCAATGCCAGATCCTTCTAAACACCCATCATATCAAATAATGTAGTCAGTTCTTTTGAAAATTTTAAAGATGGTTACCTCCCTTAGGCCTGGATTCAACATTCTATCGCAGAATGGTGAATCCAGCAAAAGCAGGGGGCGGGGGCGAAGGGGAGTGGGCCTGCGAAAGCCGGCAGCCTTCGCACCACCGCGTTGTTTTCGCTGCCGGCTTTCGCACCCAATAGCGCCACCGTGTAAGGTGGTGCTATTGGGCACACTACTGGCGACGATAACGTTACTTACCTTATCGCCGCCAGCGAAGACACCACCGAGCCCGCCTCCTCACCGCCCTGACTCCTCCCCTCGCTGCCCTGACTCCACCCTGACTCCGCCACCAGCATGCTATCGCACACGATAAGCTTTTAAAAATGACCCTCTTAGTCTCCCTATTTACCAGGTTGAATATGTCCAATACAGTCACTTTTTCGTATGCTTTCACTGTATTTAATATGCCACCTATGAGCACCTTCCATTTAATGAGAAGACACTAATTGTTGTATTTTTCCTTTAGAATCAATGCATTCGTATATGTATAAACATTTCTTTACCCTGAAGAGACATATTAATGTTTATGCAGTTGCTTTTGTAATTTACAGTATATAATATATATGAAATTTGAAAATGGAAACCAAGTGGACAAAGAACAGAAAACTTGTCAGATGACATTATATTATAACCTCAAAACTTAGCTCATGTAATGAGCTTAAGTGTAAAAGGACACAATACAGAATGCAACTTATTTAGTAAATGTAATGCAAATTCAAAAGTACATTTGTATTAATCATCTCCCTATGCAGTGGCTTTAATCAAGAAAGATGCACATTAGATGATGATTATTACCAGACTTTACCTATCAAATCACATCAGTCAGGCCATTAAGTTCAACTGCATATTATTATATTATCATTTCCATATTCAGTCCTACAGTGTAGTTTGTAAAAGAACAGACATTTCCTAGTCACTTTTTCCACTTAGAGCATCTATTATAATCACGAGGTAAGTAAATTCACAAGCTTTTAAGAAAATAATTGAATTATAATTGTTTATGAAAGATGCATAAATGGTCAATAACTAAGTTTAAAGTCTTAACCATTGACAGTAATAGTATTAATTCAATCATTTGTCTTAATGTTTGTGTGTACTTTTCTGTATGAACATGTTGCATTTGACAGCTTGCAGAAACATCCCACAAGCCGTCATCCTCACCATTGCAGCCGGCATGCTCCAGACGTCCGCCATTGTCCCCGATGTGGCTGGACACTGCTGACCCCTCTTGCAGCAGGAGGCCGCCGAGTGTCGCTGGCTCCTACCTCTTCCTGTGCCCTGATGTCAGGCTTCATAAAGGGAAAGCCCCCATGCCCCCCCCCCAATGCTCTTCACCCTATAAAAAGGCAGCTCCCCTGACGCACTCTGCCTCAGCAACAGGTTCTCCTACATTCTGTAGTGCGCGTTTTGCTTTCAGCCTGTTCCAGCCTTCGTCTGCCCAGTCTGCTCCACTCTTCGTTTGCCCAGCTTGTTCCTGCCTTTGTCTACACAGCTTGCTCCAGCCCTATCCGTCCCTCTTCCTCTCCCTCGGACGAACATACGGTTCTGACCCTTGCCTGGACTTTTGATATACCTGATTGCCGCCTGCCTTCGACCCTAGCCTGCCCTTGGATCATGTCCAAGATAGATGGGACTGACAGGCTGAAAATGGAAACACTGCCCCCCACTAGTGAGAAAAGGAACAGCAAGAAGTCAGTCAAACCCCCACTGCTCCTTTCCCAATTGATCGACAAGAGCTAGTCCTTCCCTAGTACTCTTTCCCCATTCTCTAACCCCCAACCTGACTGCAGCACTCTCTTCACCCCAGCATTCTCTGCCCTTTCCTGCCTAATATCGCCTAGCACCAGCGCTCTCTCCCATCAACCCAACTCCAGCATTCTCTTCATCCCAGAACTCTCTGCTTCCTCCATCCCAAACTTAGCACACTCTCTCCCAGCCCAAACCCAGCACTCTCTTTGATCCCAGCAACAAATAGATCAACTTTTTAGGATCTGCTGGAGTGCTGGATACTTGTGATCCAGACTGGCCACTGTCGGAGACAGGATGCTAACTTAGTGCAATGGACCTTGGCTTTACCCAGCATGGCATATCTTATCATATGTTCTTATTGTCATTTTTGTGCTGAACAAGCAAGATGATAATTATGCCATTGAGGTCCTGAAAGCGTACAGAGCTAGAGAAAAAAAAACCTAAGCAACATTATCTCTCTAGCTCATCATGCCAAATCCTAACATTCGCCACCCTCCGGTCTTGGCCCCGATTCCTACCTCATTCTCGATCACGCCCGCTGACTGTGTGGTTTTCTGGGTCACGAGCAGGTTGGGCACTGCTCGCGGCCTGCCAAATCTCCACTCCTCTTTGCCATCGCTTGCGGCCCCATATGGCTCGCACCCAATGGCGCACCAAGGGTCTCCAGCGCCCGGGGGCTAATACATTTGTGTGCCTGTCCAGCATCCCCCCCTTAATCCTTCTTGTACTAATGTTTAAGGTCACAGAAAATCAGTGGCATCTCTAGACAGAAGAATTTGGGGGGGGGAAGCCAAAATGACATTTCTTCATCACACCCACCTCTATAGCATGGATCCTGCTTTAAAATTGGTTATAAAAAAAAGTGTTAATAAAAAAGTCCAAAGGGTCTTCTGTGTAATTTTAAAAAGCTGGTCAGTTTCATACTTCTAGTAAAACTACTATAAAATTATTTGATAGCCTCATTCAACTAATTCTATATGGCTATGAAAGTGAAGTCTGAAATATATAGGAAGGGACAGAATGTCAATATAAATCCTGCACCTCCAGTTCTGTAACTCTGTGCATCCACTGAAATTCCCCCAAACAATGGAGCTTGAATGTTTCCCTTACAGCTCATCATACTAAAAGATATTTTCAAATTCTGGTGTCACCTCTCAGTAACAGCAGCACAAACACCTTTCACTGTCAGACACATTGTGAACTAACACAAAACCCCGCAAAAAAGACACTCAAAATCTATACTGCAATCCCATCATAACATAACAGTAATAACACCAAGGACTCAAACAACAATAACCCTACCTGTGAAAAAGCAAGGGTAAATATTACACTGGGTCCTAGAATAGCAATACACCACCTACTGAGGAAACAAAACAAACCCGATTGCTATAGATCCCTATACAGACACTACATGCTAGCAGAATCTCTCATCATGGTCACACACACACAGAGCAGAAACAGACCCTCACCAAAAACAGAATACAAAATAAAGGAGCATAAATTAGAAAAAAACTGAAATGGAAACCCCAAGAAGCCAGACTCTGTGTATTAATAATAGAAAAACAGAACCACCATTCCTCATAAAACAATAAAATCAAGAAACATAAAGCATCAGTTATAATAGTAAAACCATATTAATAAAAGAATATTTTAAAACTACTGATAAATAGAATTTCTATTAATTAAAATCATATACATTTTTTACAATTTCCTAAACACCAATAAAATATTTCAAAACAGCACATATATCAAATAACACCCAATAATTAAAACTAATAAGGATTTAAAAAAGCCCCTGCTGTCCATGCATGGAAGCTCTTGATTTCCAGTCACCCTGATATTGGCGAGGATTAGGAGGTTATCCTCTCTCTCACACACATACTCACATGTCCATTCTCTCTCACACATACACTGTCACATACACATTCATGCTCTTATACCCACCATAACCTCTCGCTCTCACAGATACTGACACACTCTCAGGTGTAAGTCACTCTCTCCCCCAACACACACTCCCCCCCACACACTCTTACGCCCCAGGATTTTCTCATACACACTCATGCTCTCACTCTCACTGGCTCCCTCACATACACACAAACACACACACCCAGGCAAGCTCCCAATCATTCTCACACAAACACACACACAGGCAAGCTCCCAGTCATTCTCATACTGACCCCCAAGCAGGCTCCCATTCATTTTCACACCACTCCCTCCCCATCCTCCAGGCATGCACACATTCATTCTCACACACACAGACACCCAAGCAGGCACCAATTCATTCACACACACACACATGCAACACACACAGGCAGGCACCTATTCTCACACATTCAAACCCCAGGAAGACACCCATTCATTCTCATACATAGACACGCCCTCAGGCAGGCACCCATGCATTCACACACATACACCCCCAGGCAGACTCCCATTCATACACATGCATAAAGGCAGACCCCCTCTCTTTCTTTTGCCAGCAACCTCAGAGCCTCTCTCATTCCTCTGCTGCCACTGTCACTGCTACTGCGTGGCTATTGGGGAGGCACTGATTGCTGCTACTGGCACTGAAGTCCATTCTGCTGCCTCCTCTCTGCAGGCCCTTGGGCTTCCACTTCCTCCATGCTGATCTCCTACATTGTGAGATCCGCATAGAGAAAGTGCTACTCTTGCACATTCCCAAAGATTACATGTGCCAATCAGTAAAAAGTAATTTTTTTTTTTTTTACTTTGCTGTCTGATCTTTGTTTTCTAATCAGTTGGTCACAGGCTTTTTTTTCCACCTTTCCTTTCTTATTTTTTTTGCCATTTCCTTTTATATTGTCTTTTTTTCTATTTCTTTTCTCTCCATCTGTCTTCTTCCCTCAAAATCAAAGTCAGGTTCTCATTCTCACATGCTTTCTCTCTCTCTCACACACACACACACAGGCTCTCACTCTCACATGCTCTCTCTCATACAATCATTCATACACACAGTCTCTCACTGGCACATGCTGTCTGACTCTCACACACACAGACTCTCTCTCACTCCCACATGCTGTCTTGTTCAAGCACAGGCTCTCACTGTCACATGCTCTCTCTCATACAATCATTCATACACACAGTCTCTCACTGGCACATGCTGTCTGACTCTCACACACCCAGACTCTCTCTCACTCCCACATGCTATCTTGCTCAAGCACAGGCTCTCACTGTCACATGCTGTCTCTCTCTCACACACACAAAGGCTCTCACATGCTGTCTCTGCAAACATTCAGGTCCTCACTCTCACACATAGTCTCTCAACTCACTCTCACACACAATCTCTCAACTCATCTCATACACGCACACACACACCCTCTACGGGCCCTCAGCCTCTCTCTCACCTCTGGGCCTCCTCTTCACTGGTCGCCACGGGATGGGCTCTGCAGCGGCCCTGGTCTTCTCGGGCCTCCCACAATGTGGGATTTGCGGCGGCCCGTAAGTGCTGCTCCTCTTCTGCACGTGGCTGATGCTCCTCCTCATTCCGGCACGTGTCTGATGCTCCTCTTCCGGCACGCAGCTAATGCTCCTCCTCCTTCCTGCCCGCACGGCTCTGGCAACATTTTTCTTCTGGGGCCGCAGGGGCAGGAAGGAGGAAGAGTATTTGCAGGCTTAGAGCAACCTTTTTTTTCGGGCTGTCCACCACGGCCCTGCCGATCTTCGGCGGCCGTATGAGCCTTCTTATCGGCCACCAGCGGCTCGGCGCCCCCTAATGCTAGGCGCCCTAGGTGATCGCCTAGTTCGCCTAGTGCTCCCACCGGCCCTGCTTGGCATGACATGGGGGTGTACATGCCACTGTTGGTGCTGCTTTTCTCCTCTTTTGGTGCATTTGGGTTTTTATGTTACTGTTGTTGGTGCTCTTTGCCTCTCTTTTAGGGCCATAGGTTGGGTTTTTTTCCCCACTTTTGGTGCTGCTTTGCCCCTCTCACATTACCTTGAGGTATTGATGCTTCTGTTTAGGCTGCTTTGTGCTGTCTCAGTCCCATGGCTACTGATGCTACCCTTGGTGCCACTTTGTCTCAATCTTAGTATCTTCACTCTTCCCTCTGCTGCTGCTGTCTGCCTGCAAGTTTCACTAAACTTGAAGAGAAAACTTCAGTTTTCGAGCCCAAAATAAGATGCATTGCTTCCCCCATTGACTTTAATGGTAAGCAAATAAATGAATGACATGAATAACCCCCCCCCCCAAAAAAAAAAAAAGATTAGTTTGAAACAAACAAAGCAAATCAAGCAGTCAAATGAACCCTCCCCCCCCCCCACCCCTGAAAAAGAAACTGAACTGAAATCTTTTTCTGTGAACATTTCTAGTGAGGGACATTGGTTTAACCAAAAGACTTATGCCCTGAATAATCCAGGACATGTGGCTCTTCTACCTCATTTTGAAACTAAAGTGCTTATCATAACTAAGTATGACCATAAAACAAAATGGCACCAGTCTCAACGCCCTAAGGCTGGAGCCATTTTTTGTGTGGCTATACAGTATACAGCTGTACAACAGAATGGTGCCAGCCTTATGACTGGCCAGCACCATTTTGAAACTGGGACCCAGAAGAGCAGCAGCAATTGGATATTACTCCTCCCCATCTGGATGGCGATGACCTCATGAATGGGGTAAGCTACTGCCTATGGTGAGGGTAAGGGTATGGGGACGACCTAGGGTTATCTTTCTTTATTGCAGCAGCATTGGGGTGGGGGGAAGAGTTTGACAAGAACAGTTTCAATTGTTTTTATTTATTTATTTTGTTTTAGTTCAATGTTCATTTAATTTAATTTTAATGAAATGAAATCCTGACTCCCCCCCCCCCCCCCCCCCCAAGACTTGCAAAAAGTCCCTGGTGGATCAGCGGGGGTCCTGGAGCAATCTCCTGCACTCGGACCGTCGGCTGCCAGTATTCAAAATGGTGCCGATAACCTTTGCCCTTACTATGTCATAGGGGCTACTGGTGCCATTGGTCGGCCCCTGTCACATGGTGGGAGCAATGGATGGCCAGTGCTTATGTTTACTCTTCCAAACACATGCTCTCTCTCACTCACATTCACACATGCTCTCTCTTATTCTCACATATACACATGCTTTCTCTCACTCCCTCCTTCATACAGCAAGTAGCAACAGTCTCCTTCTTCAGCCCCCGTGGCCAAGGAAATGACTTCCGGCCATGGGGGCAACCCAGCTCTGGCCTTGAACTCCTTTTGGAAGGGCAGGGCAGGGCATGGCAGGACACGTTCCTGCTCCACCTCTGAAGCAGTGCTCTCTGTCAAAGTCAATAGTGTGATCGGCACAGCCTTAGTAGGTGGAAAAGTAGCACGGCCTCGCTGGTCCTGCTGCTGATTTCAGTGGGACCACTCTGCTTTTTTCTGTTATTGAGGCCCTACTGACCACATTGCTTTCGCTGGACATGGGAGTGCTATGGTGCCATTCGGTAGCAGTGCTTATGGTCGTGGCCATATTGCCTATAGGCATGCAATGGCTCTGATCTTAGGTATTTTCTTGCCCGTCTCTTTTCTTGCCTATACTTGTCATTATTATTCTTTCTGCTTTTCAGTACTTAAAATCTATCTATATACTTATTCTTCCTTTCAGTGAGGGATTTCAGTAGACCTTCCCATGGTTGGATGAGATAGCTCAGTGGGGATTCCCTGTTCTCACCTTCCCACTTGTGTTCATTGTGTGGATGGAACCATTTTCATTTCATAAAAAGTCAAAGTCAAATGATCCTGAAGAATCACTGCTGGAGCAGTTATCAGAAGTTGAACTGTTTTCCACTATGTCTTCTTTAAGAATTTTTACCAGCCCTTTGCAACCCATTCTAGCTAGCTCCAACTGCTACTAACATGGAGACCATGCAGTCACTCAGGTCCTCATTTTCTAAAGTATCGCAGGCCTGCGATACTTTAGGGAATGAGGGGCTGAAACGGGGGGCGGGCCTGCGCTAGCCGGCAGCGATCGCACAATCGCTGTGCAATCGCTGCCGGTTTCGCACCCAATAGCGCACCATAGAAGGTGTAGCTATTGGGTGCGAACTCGGATGCGAAAAGGGCCTTACCTTTTCGTCGTCTGCGGCATCTTCGCGGAGTCGGCCCCGGTGACGCCCCGACTCCTTCTCTTCCGGGGCCGACTCCGCCCCCATTTTGGTATCGCACGTGGTAAGGGACATTTCGCGTGAGAAACGTCCCTTATCGTGTGCGATCCATTTAGAAAATGAGGCCCTCAGTGAAGCAGAATTAAAATGTTTTTAGCTGATAAATGCCCTCCATTAAATGCATCTATAAGTTTGAGCTGGTTCCACAATGTGCACACTTTTAGAGGTAGATTTTAAAAGCCATGTGCAGGCGAACATGTGCGCATGTTTGCCAGCGCATGCGCATGGACATATCAATTTTAAAACATATGCACACATATGTACGTATACGTGCGTGTTTTAAAATCGGCTATTTGTGCATACATGTGTGCATGATTTTATATTGACACACGCATGTTCTCGCATATGTAGGGGGGATTTTACTAGACAGGCATGCTGACACTAGAGCCCATTTTCCCAATTTGTTCCCAGTTCACCCAGTTAACCAATTGGCCTTCCTAACCACCACCTTTTACCCTGTTAGGCCAGACCCCCTAAACCTCGCTAAGTAACCGATTTTTTTTTTAATTTTATTACTTACACGCCATTCATAGCAGAAGTAAAGTTAGGCGGTAGGGGACCCCAACGCACTTGTGTGCATAAATAGGTGCGTGCAGAAATCATGCCTCAGCCCCAGCCTGCCCATTCATTGCCCATTCCCACCCCATTTTTCTCCCAAAACGTTTTGTGCATGTAATGGGAACTATGTGCTTTATTGCTGGCCTTTTCAAATCTGCACAGTGCGCATGCGCCCAAGACACGTGTGTATCTTCTGGTTTTGGTATGCAAAGCTTTTAAAATCAACCAGTTAATCGCAGTAGAAAAAATATGTTTCTATGGGTGTGTTTAGGTCAGGGGAGGAAACCACTGAACGGGCATTTAATTTGTAAATGTACATGCACTATTTTGCTCCTGATCAGGTATTTTCACTAATAGCAGGTGGAAAATATGCTGGCATTTTATCTGCATGTACTTTGCATTTGATAATTTTCAAAAAGAAACTACTTGGATAGTTTCCCGTTCAAAACTGCCTATAATGTATGTGGGCTAAACCTGCCTGCATACATTGCTAACAGCCCAGGCTTTTCAAAATTGTCCCCAAAAGGGCTTAGTTCTTCCCTGTAGAACCAAAATCATTAACTCAAGAAAGGATGGCAGCAGAAGAAAGAGTGGAAAGAAGGAATAATCTACCTCCTGGGATCCTGCCAGGTACTTGTGACCTGGATTGGCCACTGTTAGAAATAGGATACAGGGCATGATGGACTTTTGGTCTGATCCAGTATGGCATCTTATGTTCTTAAGGGAAGCATAAGACAAATCAAATTAGAACTGACTCTCAAATCCTCAAGAAACATTTTATTTTATTAAACACTGCATTTTAAAATTATGAAGTTGGACAAAAGCCTTGCAGATTCTTGAGGTAGGTTTGGCATTAAGCCTGCAAAAATACTTATTATAGTCATCACTGCTACTGAGACATTTATTATAGGTTTATTTATTTATTTATTTATTTAAAATATTTTTTTATTCACAATATCCAAGGTACTAGGTGAGGTACCACAATAATTTAAAATAAGATTAACCTGAAATAAAACAAAGATAAAACAACAAAGAAACAACACAGCAATGAATACAAGAGCTTCAACTAGCTATAGACACCAGCGATACTGTCATCATTATCTATTCAAAAGTCTCTATAAAAGAATATCTTCAATTTCTTTTTAAAAGAGCAAAGATCACATTCTCTTTGTAAGTCCTCAGGGAGCAAATTCCACATTTTTGGCCCAGCAAGGAACATTGACTTCTCAAATGTTTCATCCAGATGGCAAGACCTCGGAGAAGGGATATTGAGTAAGTTGCAGACTATGGACCTCAGAATTTGAGAGGGATGATAGATTTTTAATAGGTTACTGAAGCATGATGGCATGTCCTAAGCTAAAAGCCTTGTGAAGTAAAAATAAGATCTTAAATTGAATCCTCTGCATCAATGGTAACCAGTGCAATTGACATAAAACTGAAGTGTGTTGATTTTGCTTAGCATTAGTTAGGATGTGAGCCGCAATATTCAGAACAACCTGGAGTGGTCTGAAATGGGATTTAGGAAGACCATTTTAAATGGAATTACAATAGTCAGTGGTGTACTAAGAGGAGGTGCGGTTCACCCCAGTTGACAGCTAGGAGGGGATGCCAGCCGGGAAGGGGATGCTATTGAGAGGAAGGTCGGCAGCCATGAGCAGAGCCCATCCTGCTCATGGTAGGAGAAAAGGGAGGCTGGCAGCCAGAAACGGAGCCCATTCCAATCGCAGAAGAAGAAGAGGAAGTCAGCCGGGCTATGAGCAGAGGCTATGAGCTCTCGGCAGAACAAAAAGGCCACTGGGCTGTGAGCGGTAGAAGACAGAGAAGAAAGCGGTCGGATAGCCACAGGCAGCTGAAGAGGGAGAGGGCCAGAATGACCGCCTGCGAGCCTATGTGATTGAGAGAGGAAGGGGTGTGTGAGTGTGTGAATATATGTGAGTGAGATTGGGAGCCTGTGTGTGTGTGTGTGTGTGTATGGGAGTGAGGGTGCGTGTTTGTATGTGTCAGAGAGAGCCTATGTGAAGGGGTGTGTATGTGCGAGGGAGAGACAAATGGAGGGAGCCTGTGTGCAGGGGTGTAAGGGTGTGTACAAGAGAGAGAAGGAGCCTGTGTGAGGGAGAGGGGAACCGGAGATCATTTGGGGAGGGGGGGAATGGAGAAGAAAACCTTGGGGGTTGCCAAAGGTAGTATCCACCCTGGGCGCCAAATACTTTAGGTACACCACTGACAATACTCAAGGCTCATCAGGACAATCACCTGCAAAACAGTACAAAAAGTAAACAATTCAAGCAGGGATTTCAGATTATGAAGTAACTGAATCTTGAAAAATAGAAATTTTATTACTGCTCTAATCTATGGTTGAAAAGACAGATTCCGATCAATAAATACCCCCAATTTTTTAACATTTATTTATTTATTTACTTACTTATTTATTTGGCTCTTTCATATACCGACATTCATGAAAAATATCATGTCATATCGGTTTACAAGGAGAGGGGTATTATAACATTAATGATAACGAGAAGAAAAAAGTTACAAAAAACAAGGTGTTATGGGAACTTGGGAAACTGAGAGAGCAGACAACAGAGGTTTAAACAATTATAAGCTTAACAAGTAAAGTACTGGATGTGCCATGGATCACATATAGCGCACTCTATAAAATAATACATAAATAAAATAGAACTTATATACAAGAAAATAAGGGTGGCCACGGTGCAGAGCCGTGGCAGTACTGGAGGAGGATTAACAAAATGGATAGGGTTGTGACTTTCCAGTCACAGGGACTTGGGGGGGGGGGGGGGAGAGGGGGATTATGAGAGAGCGTATCAGGTTATGAGAAGGCTTGATGGAACAGCCAGGTCTTGAGATTTTTTCTAAAGGTCAACAGGCAGGGTTCCTGTCTGAGGTCTGGAGGCATGTAATTCCAGATGGAAGGCCCCGCTGTGGAGAAGGCACGTTCCCTGGTGGATATATGAAGGGTGGATTTGGAAGTGTGGGCGTGGAAGGTTCCTTTATAGGCCTCTCTTATAGGTCTTTTGGAAGTGTGTAGACGTAGCGGGATATGTAGGTCGAGTGAGTGCTGATTGTGTATGGTCTTGTGAATAATGGCGAGGGACTTATGCAGGATTCTGAAGCTTATAGGGAGCCAGTGGAGATTCCTGAGAATGGGTGTAATGTAATCTCCTCACATGGAATAAAATAGGAATTGAAAAGTTCTCCAATATGATATCAGGTAATTTCTCTGAAGGGGCGAATCTGCCAAGAAGTATCATTGCAGTTTTTTGAAGATTCAATACCAGTTCATTCTTGTTCATCCAGTGCTTTACAGTTGTTAAACATGAGGAGATTTGTGATATGACAGATGGAATTGATGACATAGGTATTCTTTATGAATGCAGAAACCGTTGCAAGTCTTCATAGCCCTTGACATACGCCTAGAGTAATCACATAGTGCCAGATTTTATTACCTCATCATCACATTTGTTTAAAAGCTATTTTTGTTTGTAGAAAGTAGGGGTATGCATATTTTTTTCATTTTCTATTTTTTTTGTTTATTTCCTTTCATTTTGTTTATTTGGAAATTCCCTCTAAATGTTACACAGTATTGTTGTTGGTTTGTTTTTTCATGTGGTTGATGGTATATACCTTTTATTGTTCATTGGATTATAAAAGAAGCCTGCATATTTATCTGACGTGTACAAGTGCAGAATAATGAATGACTGAAAAACATATGAAAAATTCAAACCAATTATATTTACTTTATTTTTCCATGATAAGATTATATTTATTCAAATTACAACTAAAAGATTTTACTACACAAAATAAAATATGGTTTGCAGGAAGGATGAACAAACTCTATCAAGATGCAAATCTCCATGACCCATTGTGATTTTGTCCTAATCTGAATTTTAACCTATTCCTAGGTCATAGTTTACCTAATTTGTTACACTGAAAATAAACAACTTTAGGAATGCATGAAAGGAGGTCTAAAGTTAATCGGGTAAATTTATCAGGCCAACTTTGAGATAGCCATGGATATTAAGTGGCATGGGCACTGCTGAATATCTGATATAAGTTATCCAGATGCATTTATCCAGCTAACTTATCCTCTCTCCCACTGCTGAATATTAGGCTTGCATTGTGTTTGTGATTATGGTTGGTCATATCAAGAGAGTGTTGTACAAAAACAAAACCACCCTGCCCTTGGAAAGATGCGAGAAAGAGATCACTGTCAACTCCATCGAGCAATATAACTTATATGGTAGGTGTATTTTCTTTATACCCTTATTTTGACAACCATGTCCAACAACTGTTACAGCACTGTCCCTTTCAGAAAAGGATGACAGCAACAGTTAATGTAAATGGCATGCCATGCATCATGGAAGTTGATTCTGGATGAGTTTTCTCCATCATTCTTGAGAGACATACCAACTATGTTTTTTCCACATAAGAAACTAACCATCACCACTTTCTTCTCTAAGCTCACTGACTACCAAGGAAATCAAGTGCATATTCAAGGCACCTGTGAGATACAGATGCAGTATCAATCATTCCAGGGACCTTTATAGCTTATTATTGCTCAAGGCTGGTGTTCAAGCCAAGTTCTTAGCCTTGACCTTTTAGCATCAATCTCACATGGGTGTATCACTTAGATGGCATGGCATTCAAAAACATTTTCACAGAAATAGAAAGTTTTAGAAAGTGGGACTGAGTGAATATAAAAGCCCACCTGGCACTTTATATTTAAATCAGGATGTTCTAAATTTAGCTTAAATCTTACTGTCTCTTTTTTGTACTTAATTGTAAGATTGATGCTGAACTGGATTGTCTTATCACCCAAAATGTTTTAGAGCCAGCATCATATCCTTTGTAGGAGACACCATTTGTCACCTCCATGAAAGCAATTGGGGACATCAGCATTTGTGGTGACAACAAATGTACCATAAACAAGATCCTGAAGCAGCATCATGATCAATTCCAGTGTTAAATCAAGAGGATAATTTGTGGGGGAATGGCCTAGAACACAGTTCCTCCACTTATTTTCAAACTTAAGAGGCAAAGCAGCAGGGAGTGTGCTGCTTCAGACTCACCTCCAACTTCTCTGAGGAAGCTGTAAAGAGTGGATAGTACGTTCTAGTCTGCCCCCACCCCTAAGGCAGAGGATAGCAAGCTGATTGCAGCTCAGAGATGAGGCTCATACCTTACTGGTCAAGGAGGGAAAGGCAGAGCGATATTAGAGGATAATTTTCTAGAAAGGGTGAATTAGTGACTAATTCGGGGTAAAAAAATGTGTTTCCTTTTTTGTTTTGTTTTCAGCACAGCGGTTTCCCCATAAATTTAATTTTGTTTAAAAAGAAAAGAGACATTAAAAAGAAACAAAACAAAAATGGAATTTAAAAAATGAGGCCTCCTGAGGCCCTAACCTCACCTTTCACCCCTCCCACCTGGAAGAATACCGAGGCTCGTATCTTCCCCGGCCCTCACTTACTCGATTTGGGGGAAGATCTGGTGGTAAGGCTTAGACCCAGACTGAAGCCACAGCCTTGCATAGGCCTACGCCATGGTAGGCTGCAACCTCGGACTAGGCCTTAAACAAGATCCCTACACATTGGCCTAAGCCAAATGCTAGGGCATAGGCTGGATGCCAAGGTCTCAGCCTTGGCTTCAGCCCAAGCTCAGGCCCATCACGGGTCTAGGCCAAGATCCAAACTCAGGCCTGATGCCAGAGCTTGGCCGAAGGTTGAATCCTGATGCCACAGCATTGGCTCAAAACTACACTTGATGGGGGGCCTGGCCCTAAGACATAGTCCAACCACCTGATCTGTGGCCTAGGCCAGAGCCCAGACCAAGACCCGATGCCAGGGCCTAGCCTGAAGGCTGGATCCCTAAGCCTTGGTCTTGGCCTAAATCCAAGACCAACATCAGGACTCATCCCAGAGGCCGTATCCCAATGCCTGGCCTTGGCCTAGACCAGAGCCTAGTCCCAGGCCCTATGCCAGTCCTGGCACAGGGCCTGGGTCCTGATTCTTGGGCCTTGGCCTAGGCCAGTGAATGGACACAGGCCTGATTCTGGGACCTGACTTGGAGGCTGGGTCCTGTTGAGTGGGCCTGGGACTAAGCCAGAGCTCAGACCCAGACCTGACAATAGGGACTACCCTGAAGGCCAGATCCCATTGTTGGGGCATCAGCCCAAGTCCAGATCCAAGACTGGTCCCACTACTATTCTTTCCTTTTGGAGGGTAGCTCTGGTAGCTTGGACTGCACAGACATGTGCAGTCACTATTCACAGATAGAGCAGCTTTTAAACTAGAACAAGGGGGAAAGCCAACAGTCACTCAGCAGTGCATGGTTCGGAGAAATGTATCCTTGAAGGATACTAATGAAACAGGAGAGTTAGGGCATCCCAATAGAGAGGTTCCATTAAAAGCAAACAAAGTCCATGTGCCTATATGTAAAAAATCACTGAACCTAATGATTTCCAAATTATCCCTAACAACTGAAAAGCAGGTTATTAATACAAACAAAAAACACACTTTGAAATGTCTGTATGCCAATGCCAGAAGTCTAAGAAATAAGATGGGAGAGTTAGAGTGTATAGCAGCAAATGATGAGATTGACATAATTGGCATCACAGAGACTTGGTGGAAGGAGGTTAACCAATGGGAAAGTGCTATATCAGGGTACAAATTATATCGCAATGATAGGGAGGATCAACTTGGTGGGGGTATGGCACTTTATGTCCAGGAGGGTATAGAGTCCAACAGGATAAAGATCATATAAGAGACTAAATCAGTGGTCCCCAAACCTGCCCTGGAGGGCCCACCAGCCAGTCGGGTTTTTGGGATATCCTCAATGAATATGCATGAGAGAAAATTTGCATGCACTGCCTCCATAACATGCAAATTTTCTCTCATGCATATTCATTGTGGATATCCCAAAAACCCGACTGGCTGGTGGCCCTCCAGGACAGGTTTGGGGACCACTGGACTAAATGCTCAGTAGAATCTATATGGGTAGAAATCCCATGTGTGTTGGGTAAGAGTATAATGATAGGAGTATACTACCATCCACCTGGACAAAATGGTCAGACAGATGATGAAATGCTTAGAGAAATCAGAGAAGCTAATCAATTTGGCAGTGGAATAATAATGGGAGATTTCAATTACCGCAAGTGAACACGTACAGAAATCTTAAATGTTTTTCAATGTGTTGTATTTTTTAATATTTTTTAATATATTTGGGACCATCATAACACCCACGGTCTGCATGCATGTTATACCTGTATTTTCAGCCGCTACGGGTCATTTTTAATCATCGGTCCAACACTGTGAATGTATTTTTTTGTATTTATCACTTTTTCAATATTTTTTCCAGATTTTTAATTTCTTCAATAAAATATGTGGAATGGGTACTTCCCTTTTTTTTTGGTGCTGCCACACAAGTCCAATCCAGGTACTTCCCTTTTGCTGGCGCTACCACGCTGCCGCACAAGTCCAGTCCGACGTACGTTTCGCAGGGCTGCTGCTTCAGGGACTAGGATGGACCAGTGTACTTGGAACAGTATCTTTGTCAGTAGTGTTGTGAACAGCCTGATGGGTTGGTGTTCACATGAAGTGAATCCACTCGATATCCTTGTTAAGCCCATAAGGGGCTACTGATTGGAGCTGAAAAATCCACCTCTGTTCACTTTGCTGGAGGCGTTTAATTCTATCTCCTTTTCTCCAATGCTCTGGGATGATTTCCAAAATAATCCAGCGGAGATCAGAATGAACATGATTAGTTTCCTTAAAGTGAGATACTAGTGGCTCATCCATCCGGCCCATCTTTAAACAACATTTATGTTCTGTCAATCTAAGACGTACTGGGCTCTTAGTCATACCAACATATGTTAATGGACACGGGCAGAATATTGCATACACTACATGTGACATGTTGCAATTGGATTGGGGCAAAAGTACTGTTTGGACCGTTTGTAACTGAATAATTGTAATGGAAGATTTCAGGGGGCAATATGAACAATTTCCACTACATGTGGTGTCCTCTGTCATTGCTGGTGGGTTATATATACTAGAATGAACTACGCGGTCTTTAATATGTTGGCTCCTAGAATAGGCTGTACGGATGGGATCTTGAAGTAAAGGGTGAATTTCTTGCAAAATTGTCTAGTGTTTTCTGATAGCCCTGCTAATAGCAGGAGCAGCCAGTGTAAGTTGTAAGAACAATGTCTGAGGGTTTGAATCCTCATGATGTTTTGGCAAAAATAAATAATCTCTGTTTGAATACAGGGCTCTACGATAAGCCCTTTTGACACATTGAACTGGATATTTATTTATTTATTTAACAGTTTTATATACCAAAGTTCCAGTAACAGAGTTACTAATCACTTCGGTTTACATTACAACAGTTTAAATGACAGTATATAGAATAATGTCTTACAATGAACAAGGTGAATTCAAACTTGGAAAAAAATATAAAATAAAAATAAAATCTTGCAATAAACAAGGAGAATACAATTTAAATACAAAATCTTTTGAGAACAGTGAATATAATAGCTGGGACTGACTTTGCGGGGCCTATATCCAACCGTCATGATGTTCACCAGACTATGGTAATTGGGTTAGGAAAATGCTTGGTTGGATATCCCTGTTGTAGGAACCTGGTGGCCATACCGCGTGCTTGATTTTTAAACTCCATATGATCTGTGCATATGCGTCTTAACCGCATGAACTGTCCCACGGGTAAATTTAATTTGAATGTACTCAGATGGAAGCTGTCAAACCGCAATAAATTATTACAGTCATTAGGTTTGTGGTATAACGTTGTAGTGATGGAATCGGACTGTCTAGTAATGAGAATGTCCAGATATGCCACCTGTTGAGGATGAAAATTCATGGTAAACCTTAAACATGTGTTGAAACTATTCAACCAGGTATGAAATTCCAAAAGTAATGATGGTGGTCCTTCCCACACAATAAAAACATCGTCAATGTATCTCTTCCAATGTTTTAAAAATGGGGTCAATGTACATTCCTGGATATATTGCTTCTCAAAGGCTGTGACAAATAAATTGGCTACATCTGGTGCCATGGCTGCCCCCATTGCTGTTCCTCTGGTTTGCAAAAAAAATTTATTTTGAAACATGAAGTAATTTTTGCTCAAGGCCAAGTGTAAGAGTTGAATGATGAAAGATGTCGGTATCCGCTGTGGTTGTGGACGATTGTTTAGTACTGTGGCAATCACTGTTAAGAGTTCTTCCTGAGGGATCACCGTGTACAAGGATTCAATATCCATGGTGACCAGTAAGCTATTTTTAGTAAGAGTAACTGTAGATAAAAATTGGAGCAAAAACTCGGCGCGCGCAGGCTGCCCAAAATCGGCAGCCTTGCGCACGCCGATCCAGGATTTTATAAGATACGCGCGTCTATGCGCGTATCTTATAAAATCCTGTGTACTTTTGTTTGCGCCTGCTGCGCGAACAAAAGTAAGCGATCGCGCTTTTTAAAAAAATCTACCCCTTAGGGAATAGCCACTGCTATTAATTGCATCAGTGGCATGGGATCTTCTTAGTGTTTGGGTAATTGCCAGGTTCTTGTTGACTGGTTTGGCCTCTGTTGGAAATAGGATGCTGGGCTTGATGGACCCTTGGTCTGACCCAGCATGGCAATTTCTTATGTTCTTATGTCATGAACACTGAAGGCAGTGGCAAGGGGGTCATAGCTTAAAGAGGTCTCATGGAGAGAGAGGTTTCTTTTTTTTTTACTTTTTATTTATTGAAATTTTATATGTACAAACAAGGATACACTTGTTAGAAAATTACATGAGAGAAAACTCACCAACAAAAATAGTAGACTAAGTCCCATATAAAAATAATAAGAAATAGGGAGACACAAGAAAGGACATGAGGAGCGAGATATTAATCTATATGCAATGTGTCACAAAAGAAAAGAGAGACATGTGCTGAATAATATATAAGTCTAGATGATTAATAAACTAGAAAAAATATATGGCTTAAGTATGAGCATCAAGGTAAGCATGCAAATGAACAGGATGAAAATAAACAAATCTGGATCCTGAATGAAAGATTACACATTTGCATGGGTATCTGAGGATAAACTTTGCTCCAAGAGCCAGCGTCTCAGTTCGCATACTTAGGAACTTTTACGTTGTTCTTAAGTAGAGCATGTGATGTCAGGGTAGATGCAGACCCATAGACCATAAAAAGTGGAAAGCCTACTGCAAAACAAGCCTCTAAGAACAAAATCTTGGTCATGAGAAAGAGAGAGAGGTTTGTGAGGGCTGATGTTTGGAGGGGCCAGAGGATGAAGGCTTGGCAGCACTGATGTGACTCTCATCTTCAGCTGGTGTACACAATGTGGCCATTCACATGTCAACACAGAAGGATATCCTCACCTGTGTCATCTGATAGAGCCTTCTTCTGAGGAGGTAGCAGCCTTGGTGGAGTTGGGGGAACCTTGGTGGAGGAGCCCGTATCATTTGTGGTGCTGGTCACATAGGGGAAGTCTCCCACTGGGCTAGCAGAGCTACAGCTGGCAGAGGAACATATTATGGTGATGGAAGTGCAAATGCAGGGGGTGGCTGCATCTAGAGGTTCTGTGACTGTGAGGGAGCTTTCTATGTTGGCTGCAGCTGGCATGGAGGCATCCACATAAGCATTTTCCTCAAGGTAGAATCATACATTACAATTCCTCCCACAGGATCCATCCAGAACCCTGCATCTCTTGTCATACACCCTGCATCTCATCTTGCAGAACTTTCTTGAGGCCTTGTATGTCCTGTCTTGGGTCTACCATCAAGTCTGCCACTATATCATTTTGGAGCAGAATGCAGCTTTCAGCTACAATACAAAGCATCTCATCATCAGTTCCTGGAAAAAAGATGGCCTCTTCCCTTTCTTTGCCTTTGCCTTTATCAACATCTTGACCAAAGACAACTGGAGTAGGGGATTATTTATAGGTTGGTAAGAGTTTAACCAGCAACAAAGCCTGCGTGTGCTTCTCATCTATTGCCACATCCTCTTAAGCTCCTGTCAGCTGCAGACTCTTCTGACGCATTCTGTTCCATAGATATATCCTGCCACACTCATGCATGCTGTCTAGCTTTCTAGTGCCACTGGGTCCCAGGGTGTCAGAGCCAACTTGTGTGGCATTGCTTGCAAGAAGGTAAAGTACACAAACTATCACTATTGACTCTTTCTATGTGGTTTTTTTTTTCTTCCCCACTGGAATTTCTATATAGGTGTAGAGAACATCTAAATGTGCCAGGAAACAGAGAGTAGGATTAAATGGTCAATTTTCTCAATGGAAAAGGGTAAATAGTAGAGTGCCTCAGGGATCTGTACTTGGACCGGTGCTTTTCAATATATATATATAAATGATCTGGAAAGGAATACGATCAGTGAGGTTATCAAATTTGCAGATGATACAAAATTACAAGTTAAATTACAAGCGGATTGTGATACATTGCAGGAGGACCTTGTGAGACTGGAAGATAGGACATCCAAATGGCAGATGAAATTTAATGTGGACAAGTGCAAGGTGTTGCACATAGGGAAAAATAACCCTTGCTGTAGTTACACGATGTTAGATTCCATATTAGGAGCTACCACCCAGGAAAAAGATCTAGGCATCATAGTGGACAATACTTTGAAATCATCGGTTCAGTGTGCTGCAGCAGTCAAAAAAGCAAACAGAATGTTAGGAATTTTTTAGGAAGGGAATGGTTAACAAAACAGAAAATGTCATAATACCCCTGTATCTCACCATGGTGAGACCACTCCTTGAATATTGTGTACAATTCTGGTTGCCACATCTCAAAAAATTATATAGTTGCAATGGATAAGATACAGAGGAGGGCAACCAAAATGATAAAGGGGATGGAATAGCTCCCCTATGAGGAAAGGCTGAAGAGGTTAGGGCTGTTCAGCTTGGAGAAGAGATGGCTGAGGGGGGATATGATAGAGGTCTTTAAAATCATGAGAGGTTTTGAATGAGTAGATGTGAGTTAGTTATTTACACTTTCAGATAATAGAAGGACTAGGGGGCACTCCATGAAGTTAGCAAGCAGCACATTTAAGACTAAATAGAGAAAATTCTTTTTCACTCAACGCACATTTAAGCTCTGAAATTTGTTGCCAGAAGATGTGGTTAGTGCAGTTAATGTAGCTGGGTTTAAAAAAGGTTTGGATAAGTTCTTGGAGAAGTCCATTAACTGTTATTATTAATCAAGTTGACTTAGGGAATGGCCTTTGCTATTAGTGGCATCAGTAGCATGAGATCTTCTTAGTGTTTGGTTACTTGCCAGGTTCTTGTGGCCTGGTTTGACCTTTGTTGGAAACAGGTTGCTGGGTTTGATAGACCCTTGGTCTGACCCAGCATGGCAGTTTCTTATGTTCTTATGTTCATGCTCTACAGCTTCCATCTATTCAACAAACTTCTAGTCTAGCATTCCTTTGAATGTCAAATCTACCCTTGTGCACTTTATTTTTTACCTGCAAGCATGGACAATAAGAGGTCTGACAGCTAGGTGACTGATTAATCATGACTGCAAACCTTATAAAACTTTTGGACCATTGACTATCTGGAAATATATATATTTATGCATAATTAAAAACTTTGTAATAGTTATTATATGCAAGAACCTTAAATGCCTTTTTAAAAAGATTCTCCACTCTGTCACCCAATTCCTCTTACTGCAGCCTCTGATATGGTGCTCAAGGCCATCCATTCTGTTTGATTAAAGGTTATCTGGCTGGCGGGGCCCTCTGCCCTCATTCTGGTCAGTTTGTCATTGACCTTGCATCTAAGGTATTACCACATATGACTGATGTTTTGAACATTTCTGTTATTGTGGAAGACAGCATTCAGTTTATGTTGATTTTCTGCCAGGCCTACTCTTTTCCTAGACTTCTTCCCATACAGAATGGTCTGGATCTTCATGTCCTCCTTGAGAAGAAAATCCACTTCCTGTGGCTGGAAGTTAGTCTTCTTAAACAGGGGTCCCCTTCCTCCAGATACGGTGCAATTAGAAAGATAGGCTATGAAACTTGCCCTTATATACCCACATTCATGCGTAAAGGAGACATAATTACATGAATAAAGGAGCAGGTTTTATGCACATAAAACTTACATGTGTTTTATTATAAAATAGTATTTTTTTTAGCATGGAACCGGTACACTTGCACATTTATATTATATATGTATGTACAGTGGGTTTTCTAAGTGATATATGTTGGCCAATAAGCTAAATATTGGGTGTAAAAATATCAAGGCATGTGGGGATGATTCACTAATTATCTGAAATATTTTCCTATATTTTATTGGCCTTAGCACTTCACTTCTATAGCTGGTCTTTAATCAGAAAGGGTGAAGCCCTTCAATCACCATAAAACATGCTTCTTTGTTACTGTATGGGCCCTTAGGTGATTAGAGGGACCTAACTGGTTTTAGGCCTATGTGTTTCAGAAATCATGACAGGCTAATTTGAGAAGGTGCTCTAGATTATAGGTCAATGCAGAAACACTTAAGGCAAACAGGGCTGGTACAAGAGTATTTGACCCCTCTATGAAAAACTTTGATCATACTTCCAGCACAAAGCACCCTCCTACCAGTGGCAGTGGCTCCAGCACATCACTCCCTTCTTTGGTGGTATTGGCTTTGGCATAGTACCCTTCTTAGCTTTATGCTAGTGGGGTTTTGTTGCCCCCCAATTTTGGTGCTCTAGGTGATCACCTAGTTTGCCTCATGGAAACACCAACCCTGAAGACAGAACAAAATGGATACAGATGAACCAGTTACAATTGGAACTTGTTTACATCACTGTGCTGAAGCAAACAACACTAAAAAGAACTGAAAATATTGTAGAAAGCATTGTCTAAGAGAAGGTGAAAAGGTAATAAGGGAAAATGGAGAACTGAGAATCTTGTGACACAGTGTCTTGACAAAGTTGCTTACTTCTGAAATTTAATTTGCTAGGCATTGCAGATTAGTGGTAGGAAGTAATAAGAAAATGAGCTAATGATTAATGTATATTTTAGGTAAGAAAGAGGAACTGTGATAAAAATATTATTGGTAGAAAATAGGGAACTGCAGCAAAATTATTATTCATGTATTGCAACTAGGCTTTTATAATAAAAGTGATTGGTTTAACATGATGATTATGCCTATTTTGGGGATTAATTGGCTTTGAATAAAATAGACTATAAATAATTGACTTGTTCCTATTTTATAGAGAACGGCTTCTGCATTTTATAAGTAGTTCTCAGTATGTACACAATAAAATCCAAAAGAGGAAGTAACTACAGAAGCTGTCTTTTTTCTTTACATCTGAGAGAAAGAATAAAGCAGGGATCTAAGGAATAGCCTTCAATATTAGGTTTTTACTTCTACAACCCTATGTATTAGAAGACATCTTTTCTAGAGTGTATCTTTTGCTGTATCTACCCTACAGACTCAATTTAGTGTAATTTATGTCTGGATGAGAAGCAACTGAGAGAACTAACAGTTCTGACCCTACTTCAGGTGATTTACCTCATACTCTGAGTATTCTTTTTGCAGATCTCTATTATAAAAGTTGTAAGTGAGTGAGAGGATAAGGTAAATGGTAATATCTTAGAGCCCCTGATAACTCACAGCTGGGAACTTTAATGAGAAAGTTATCAAATACTTATTTTGCCTACATGTATTGTAGAAGACAGGCTGACCTCCATTGGCATCTGGGGCTTCCAGAGATATAAATGTTGGCATTGTGATGAAGGACTTTGCAGCTGGAAGTTGAGAGTCTTGTGGAGGTTGTCTCTCTCCCCCCCCCCCCTCCCCTGGTGAGGATTTGGCCTGAAGTTACATCATACGTCTGTTGAATTCCAGGTTGGCCTTCATCGCCATGGGTTAACATGGAATTTATGCCTTGTTACTTTCATTGGCATAACCAGCTTCTGTTCTCCCATCCTGCACATCTATATGATATCTCTTGTCTTCTAGAAGGCTTCCTGTTGGTAAAAGGTTACTAAATTTCATCTCTGTGTCTCTCTGATGTGTGATAATAGTAGTGGTAAAGCTGACAAGATATTTCCCTCTATAAGTTATAACATTGTTTGTGGGTGGGTCACACATCTCTGGCACTTTGATGGCGTAACATCTAAGTGATGACTTACAGCTCTAATATACTGTATCCATTTCAGCAAGGACATTCAGGGGATCTAGGTATAGAATGGTGACCTAAATAAACTTGAACTAAATTGAGACAGATGTAAGACTAGATGAGTGGAGAGTATTGATTAAAGAGCAGTATGCCTAACCACATACAGGCCAGTTTGTGGGTGTGAGAGTGAGTGCAGTAGATTGTCCTGAAAGAAGCTAGATTATGAGATGATGTAGTACTTAGTATGCATAAGAAGATGACAAATCCAAAAGTTAAACTTATATAATTAATTACATTTTCTAAACATTTTAACAACAATTTAAAACCAAAAAGAAGATAGGGATAGGAACAGTTAGGAGAAACCTATTTATATAAATTAAAGGGCCCATGAACATCTGGAGGAGGGGTTTTATAAGCTTAGGGGGCTTGAGGAGGCTGAGGCCTGAGGCTGCCAGTTTGAGGCTGAGGCCTGAGGCTGCCAGTTTATTTTGGGGGAGTGGGGAGAGAGAGGGGAACTGGCTGCTGTGCCTCTGCAGGGTGTGGTGATGGATATGGTGACATTTCAGAGTACTGGTGGAAAGAGGTTAACCAGTGGGACACTGTGATCCCAGGGTTCAAATTATACAATGATGTGTGGATCAAATTGCTGGAGGGATGGAGCTATATGCTAAAGAGGGCAAAGAGTCAAATAGGATAAAAGTTCTACAGAAAACAAAATGCACTGTAGAATCTTTATGGAGAGAAATTCCATGAAAGAAGGGGAATAGAATAGCAGTGTGAGTGTATTACAGTCCACCTGGCCAGAATGAACAGAAAGATGATGAAATGCTAACAGAAAGTAGGGAAGCAAGGAAAAATAGCAAAACAGAAATAATGGTCGATATCCATTACCCCAATATTGACTAGGTAAATATCACATTAGGGCATGCTATGTTGCGTCAGAGGTGGACCCTTGGGCCGAGGTAGGGTTGACGCAACCTGTAGGTAAGGACCTAAGGATCCCCACTGTTGGCAGGTGGAGTGGGCTGATAGGCAGAGGCCGCAGGAGCTTCACCTATACCAGCCCTTGTTCCCCGCAGGTTGAGTCTTCGGGTGCTGAGGCTGGCAGGACTTAGGTGGGCCTCGAGATAGAATAATGAGAGTGGTTGGTTCAGCCTAGAGACAGCAGACGAGGGATGGTGTAGTCCTACTCTGGACTGGGTAAGTTTCTGGGAACTCGGGCGCCAATGAAACCAAGGCAGACTGAGGGCGCATGAGCAAAGGTAGGCCGAAGCCTAAAAAGTCCACGTCCAGGGAGCAGGCAGAAGAGGCATCCAATGGTATACTTGAGTCAGGGCCGGCGTCAATCCAGAGGCTGTGGCAAGCGATGCTGAGGTCTGATCACGGAGATGTCAATAGCATAGTCAATCAAGCTGAGGTCGGATCATGGAGAAGACAATAGCATACTCAATCGAAGCTGAAGTCTTGATCACGGAGATAGTCAATAGCATAGTTGGACAAAGCGATGGTCAGGGTCTGGAGATAGGCAATACATGGTCAGACGAAGCAGAGGTCTGGGTCTGGAGATAGGCAATATGTGGTCAGGCGAAACAGAGGTCTGAGTCTGGAGATAGGCTGTAGCGTAGTCAGGCGTATTGGAGGTCTGGGTCTGGAGATAGGCTGTAGCATAGTCAGGCGTATTGGAGGTCTGGGTCTGGAGATAGGCTGTAGCATAGTCAGGCATAGCAGAGGTCTGGGGCTGGAGATAGGCAATACGTGGTCAGGTAAAACAGAGGTCTGGGGCTGGAGATAGGCTGCAGCATAGTCAGGTGTAGCAGAGGTCTGGGTCTGGAGATAAGCTGTAGCGTAGTCAGATGTAGCAGAGGTCTGGGTCTGGAGATAAGCTGTAGTGTAGTCAGGTGTAGCAGAGGTCTGGGTCTGGAGATAGGTTATAGCGTAGTCAGGCAAAGCAAAGTCAAAATCCGTGTAGTCAATCCAAAGCATAGGCAGGGTAGGAAACAGGAAACAAGAACCAGGAACAACGAGGAACAGGAATGTAGAGTAAAGATGAATCTCTTAGCAGCAACGAGTACTCGACCAGCGAGGAGATCTGTTGCAAAGGCAATGCTATGGAGCAGGGCCTGAGCTTAAATACAATGAAGAAGCTGACGTCATCATCCAGGGTCGCAGCCAGGTTCCTGCCGCAGTCCCTTCATAAGGATTAGTGATGCGCGCACATGCCTAGGGAGAGGTGCGGTGTAGGTAGTGGCATCTCTCTGCGGGCCATGTGGAGAGGCCCAATGAACAGTAGCATCATGACCTGGAATGCTGGGGACTGTGGCAGAGCCAAAGTCACCAGGGGAGGCCCGAGGTCGGAGCTGGCGGCCCACCATCACTAGCGAGGAGGAACCAGAGGCTGGAGTCCTTGTGAGAAGGTGAGAGGGCCGTGCCAGGGGTCTGTCGCGGACGGCACGCATAACATGCTAAGGAGGTAAAGTTTCTAGATGAAATACATGACTGTTTTATGGAGCATCTGGTACAAGAAATGATAAGGAATGGAGCTATTATAGACCTAATCCCTAGTGGAACACATGATTTGGTGAAAAAGGTAATGGTATTAGGGCTACTTGGCATTTGTGATCATAACATGATCAAATTTGACTTGATAACTGGAGGGAGGAAGCTAAGGAAATCTACTGTGATAGCATTTAACTTTCAAAAGGGAAATTATGATAAAATAAGAAAAGTGGTTAGGAAAAATCTGAAAGAAGCAGCTGCAAATGACAAGAGTTTATATCAGGCTTGGATATTGTTTAAAAATACCATCTTAGAAGCCCAGATCAGATGTATTCCACATATTAAAAAAGGTAAAAGGAAAGCCAAATAACTGCTGGCATGGTTAAAAGGGGAGGTGAGAAAGACTATTCTAGCCCAAAGAACATTCTTCAAAAATTAATAAAGGGATCTGAATGAAGAAAACAGGAAACAACATAAGCACTGACAAGTTAGATGGAAAACATTGGTAAGGAAGGCAAAGACAGAATTTGAAAAAAAGCTTGCTATGGAAGCAAAAACTCATGCTAAAATCTTTTTTACATTCAAAGCAAAAAGCTTGTGAGGGAGTCAGTTGGACCATTAGATGATCGAGGGGTAAAAGGGCGCTAAGGGAGGATAAGGCCACAGCAGAGAGATTAAATGATTTCTTTACTTCAGTTTTTATTGAGGAGGATGTAAGGCAGATATCCATGCCAGAAATGATATTTAAATATAATGATTCAGATGAACTGAAACAAATCTCAGCAGTTCTAGTGCAAGGATGTCCTGCCACCCTAGGCGGTGATCTCTCTTGCTCTCTTCCCAACCCCCCGAATCACACTATTAGTGATCTCACCTACCTCCACATCACATTGCACTACTCCTTCCCTTTTCAAACATGGTGCCCTTGTGTCAATCTACAGCACCCCGGCCCATTCCAGAGCCCTAGATGGCCACCTAGTCCACCTTATACATCCCGCCGGCCCTGAATCTCAGTGAACGCAGAAGATGTAACTAGGACAAATTGATACACTAAAGAGTAGCAATATACCTGGACCATATGGTTATGATCCCAGAGTGTTGAAAGAACTAAAAAAAGAAATTGTAGACCTACTGTTGATAATCTGTAAACTATCATTAAAATCAGCTGCGGTAACTGAAGATTGAAGGGTTCCAGGGGTGATCTGGGAAACTACAGACCAGTGAGCCTGATGTCAGTGCCAGGAAAAATGTTTGAAAGTATTCTAAAGAACAAAATTACTGAGCAATGAGCATGTAGATAGATATACTTTAATGAGACAAAGTCCACATGGATTTAACCAAGGGAAGACTTGCCTCACCAATTTGATACATTTTTTTTGAAGGTGTGAATAAACGTGGATAAAGTTGACTTCATTGATTATAGTGTATCTGGATTTTCAGAAAGCTTTTGACAAAGTACCTCATGAGATAGGAGGCAATGTTCTGTTGTGGACTGAGAACTTGTTAAAAGATAGAAAACAGAGAGTAGGGCTCAATGGTCAATTTTCTCAGTGGAGAAAGGTGAATAGTGGAGTGCCCTAAGGATCTATACTAGACTGCTGCTTTTTAACATATTCCTAAATGACCTAGAGATGGGAACGATGAGTGAGGTGATCAGATTTGCTGATGATACGAAATTATTCAAAGTTGTTAAATAACAAGAGGAACGTGAAAAATTGCAAAAGGACATTGTAAGACTCAGAGACTAGGCATCAAAATAGCAGATGACATTTAACCTTTTAATCCTGCTCATTGAAGGAATTATTTCCTGATGCCCCTTTTTACATATCTTGTTAACTAGAAACAAATATGGTATAAATATGGTATAAAAAAATTTGCAAGTAATTGAAAATATATGAAAAAATGTTCCACTTGTGGAACGTTGATACCTAAAAGGTTAATATGGACAAGTGCAAATTGATGCATGTAGGAAATAGCATCCTAAATTAAAACTACACAATGCAAGGTTCCATTTTGGGAGTCATCACCCAGAAAAAATATTTAAGTATCATCGTGGATAATATGTTGAAATCCTCTGCTCAGTGTACAGCGGCAGCCAAGAAAAGAAATAGAATGTTAAGAATTGGAGGGAAGTGACGTCACTTCCCATGCCGGTCGGCTGAATTGGGGCTCCTCATCTCCCGGTGCTATTTTTGGCGGAAAAACGAGGAAAAAGTGAGCATTTTTCAGCGCCCCATATCGCAGTCGGAAGTGGAACTCACAGCGAGCATGGCCACAAAAAAAAGCCCATGGACTTTAAAAAATTCTCCTACTCTAAAGGGGGAGAAGAAACGGATCCAGAGACAAACAAAATGGCGGAGCCGGACAGTGTGGCAGAGCCCAGGGCAGAAATGAGTGACTCGTGAAGCATGGATGCTAAGCCTCCCTCCCGATCTGAAATGCGCTCCTGGAAGTCTAACCCTAAGCCTAAGCCTAACCCTAACCCTAGGGTTAGGGTTAGGCTATGGAATCTGCATGTATGGTATCTACCCCTGTAGTATAGATCACCTTTATTGGTCCTTTCCCGACTTAAATTACCAGCATCAGGCTATACTATTGCTTACAGAATATAATGATGGCTCCCAAATGTTCACTTTTGATTATTTGCTCGAATTGCTCTATAAAAAAACCCTAAATAAATAAATAAATAAATAAATAAATATGTATGAGGCATTGGGGGGAGGTATAAAGAAATAAATCAATGTTCCTTTTCATGGTTTGAATGTGAATCTTCTCTTATTTATCCCCCCATATTGCCTGGGGGATTCATTACTTATTGACACAGAAACGATTGTTACAATTTCTTGTTAATGCTTATGTACCTTCCATTTTGGTCTGTATGTATCACTTTGGATTTACTGTCTGTTAATAAAAACCTTTAATTACAAAAAAAAAGAGAATGTTAAGAATTAGTAGGAACGGAATGAAGAATAGAAATGAAATGAAATGACGGCAGAAGAAGACCAAACGGCCCATCCAGTCTGCCCAGCAAGCTTCACACACTTTTTTCTCTCATACTTATCTGTTTCTCTTAGCTCTTGGTTCTATTTCCCTTCCACCCCCACCATTAATGTAGAAAGCAGTGATGGAGCTGCATCCAAGTGAAATATCTAGCTTGATAAGTTAGGGGTAGTAGGGGTAGTAACCGCCGCAATAAGCAAGCTACACCCATGCTTATTTGTTTTACTCAGACTATGTTATGCAGCCCTTATTGGTTGCTTTTCTTCTCCCCTGCCGTTGAAGTAGGGAGCTATGCTGGATATGCTTGAAGTATCAGTTTATTCTTCTCCCATGCTGTTGAAGCAGAGAGCCATGCTGGATATGCATCGAAAGTGAAGTATCAGGCACATTTGGTTTGGGGTAGTAACCGCCGTAACAAGCCAGCTACTCCCCGCTTTGTGAGTGCGAACCCTTTTTTCTTCTCCCCTGCCGTTGAAGCAGAGAGCTCTGCTGGATGTGTGTAGTATCAGTTTTTTCTTCTCCCCTACCGTTGAAGCAGAGAACTATGCTGTATATGCATAGAAATTGAAGTAACAGGCTTATTTGGTTTGGGGTAGTAACCGCCGTAACAAGCCAGCTACTCCCCCCTTTGTGAGTGCAGATCCTTTATTCCACATTTCCTCTTGCTGTTGAAGCTAGAACGATGTTGGAGTCACAGTAAGCATGTGTACGTTTATTGAATAAGGGTATTGTCTCCAGGCAGTAGCCATCATTCTGGCGAGTCACCCACTCTTCATTGGCGGCCTCTTGACTTTATGGATCCACAGTGTTTATCCCACGCCCCTTTGAAGTCCTTCACAGTTCTGGTCTTCACCACATCCTCCGGAAGGGCATTCCAGGCATCCACCACCCTCTCCGTGAAGAAATACTTCCTAACATTGGTTCTGAATCTTCCTCCCTGGAGCTTCAAATCGTGACCCCTGGTTCTGCTGATTTTTTTTCCTACGGAAAAGGTTTGTCGTTGTCTTTGGATCATTAAAACCTTTCAAGTATCTGAAAGTCTGTATCATATCGCCTCTGCTCCTCCTTTCCTCCAGGGTGTACATATTTAGATTCTTCAATCTCTCCTCGTACGTCATCCGATGAAGATCCTCCACCTTCCTGGTCGCCCTTCTCTGTACCGCTTCCATCTTGTCTTTGTCTTTTTGTAGATACGGTCTCCAGAACTGAACACAGTACTCCAGGTGAGGCCTCACCAAGGACCTGTACAAGGGAATAATCACTTCCCTTTTCTTACTCGATATTCCTCTCTCTATGCAGCCCAGCATTCTTCTGGCTTTTGCTATCGCCTTGTCGCATTGTTTCGCAGACTTCATATCATTAGACACTATCACCCCAAGGTCCCTCTCCTGCTCCGTGCACATCAGCCTTTTCCCCCCCATCGAATACAGTTCATTCGGGTTTCCACTCCCCATATGCATGACTTTGCACTTCTTGGCATTGAATCTCAGCTGCCATATCTTCGACCACTCTTCCAGTTTCCTTAGATCCCGTCTCATTCTCTCCACTCCTTCCGGCGTGTCCACTCAGTTGCAGATCTTAGTGTCATCCGCGAAAAGACAAACCTTGCCTTCTATCCCGTCCGCAATGTCGCTCACAAAGATATTGAACAGGACCGGTCCCAACACCGATCCTTGCGGTACACCACTTAAAACTGCTCTCTCTTCAGAGAAGGTTCCATTTACCATCACACATTGTCTTCTGTCCGTCAACCAATTTGCAATCCAGGTCACCACCTCGGCACTCACTCCCAAGCTTCTTGTTTTATTCACCAGTCTCCTGTGCGGAACCATGTCAAAAGCTTTGCTGAAATCCAAGTATATGATATCGAGCGCTCTTCCTCGATCCAATTCCTTGGTTACCCAGTCAAAAAAGTCAATCAGATTTGTCTGACAGGATCTTCCCCTGGTGAATCCATGTTGCCTCTGGTCCATCAATTCTCCGGACTGTAGATAGTTCGCTATTCTCTCTTTCAGCAGTGACTCCATTACTTTTCCCACCACCGAAGTGAGGCTGACCGGTCTGTAGTTGCCAGCCTCCTCCCTGTTCCCACTCTTGTGAAGCGGGACCACCACCGCTCTTCTCCAATCACTCGGCACCACTCCCGTTTCTAGGGATCTATTGAACAGGTCACACAGCGGAGCTGCCAGAACATCTCTGAGCTCCCTCAATATCCTTGGATGAATCCCATCAGGCCCCATGGCTTTGTCCACTTTCAGGTTCTTTAGCTCTTCCCACACATTTTCTACTGTAAAAGGATTTTCATCTATCCACTTCCCACCAGTTTTTTGTTGTGTAGAGATGGTCCTTCTCCAGGGTCTTCTTTAGTGAACACAGAGCTGAAGTATTCGTTTAATATTTCTGCCATTTCTTTGTCTCCCTCCACACATTGATCATTACCACCTTTCAATTTCACTATACCACTTTGGATCTTTCTCTTTTCGCTGATGTATCTGAAAAATGTTTTGTCACCATTTTTTATCTCCTTGGCAATCCTCTCTTCCGCCTGACTTTTTGCCAACTTCATTAATTTCTTTGTCTCCCTCAGTTGATACAAATATTCTTCTTTGTGTTCCTCCCTTTGGGATCTTTTATATGTCTTGAATGCTGTTCTTTTAGCTTTAATTTTGTCAGCCACCTCCTTTGAGAACCAGATAGGTTTCAATTTTCTTTTGCTTTTCTTTACATTTCTAACATATAGAGCAGTTGCCTTGGTGATTGCTCCTTTTAGATTGGTCCACTGCTGATCTACATCTCTCTCGTTCTCCCATCCTTTTAGTTCTTCCTCCAGGTACTTCCCCATTTCCTCAAAGTCTGTGTTTTTGAACTGTAAAACTCGGGTCTTTGTGGTTCTTTTCCCTATTCTTTTAGTGATATTAAACCATACCGTTTGATGATCACTGCTGCTGAGGTGGGCACCCACCTGGACATCTGAGACATTATCTGCATTAGTGAGCACTAAGTCGAGTATAGCTCCTTCTCTGGTGGGTTCCAACACCATTTGTTTGAACAAAGATACTTGCATGGCATCCACTATCGCTCTGCTATTTTTAGTTTCTGCAGATGGGATTTTCCAGTCTACATCTGGCATATTAAAGTCACCCATGATCACCACTTCTCCCTTCTTACCTATCTTATGGATGTCTTCAACCAGGTCTCTGTCCAGCTCTTCCTTTTGGTTTGGAGGCCTGTAAACCACTCCAATATAAATGGACGCTCCGTCATCTTTTTTTAGGTCGAGCCATAGAGCTTCTTCCTTACCTCAACTTCCTTGTAGCTCAGATGCTTGGATGTTGTTTCTGACATAAAGAGCCACACCTCCCCCTTTTCTATCCTCTCTGTCCTTCCTTAACAAGTTATAGCCTGGTATTGTTGTATCCCAATCATGAGATTCTGTGAACCATGTCTCTGTGATAGCAACAATGTCCAATTCTGCCTCAGCCATTAGGGCCTGCAGATCTGGGATTTTATTTCCCAAACTATGAGCATTTGTGGTCATAGCCTTCCAGGTACTTAATGCCCCTGTGTTGCTCTATGGTTCAACTGCACCTTAAGTATTGTATGCATTTCTGGTCACTGCATCTCAAAAAATACATAGCAGAATTAGAAAAGGTACAGAGAAAGGTGACCAAAATGTTAAAGGAGATGGAACACTTCCTCTATGAGGAAAGGATAAAGAGGTTAGGACTCTTCAGTTGGAGAAGAGACAGTTGAGAGGAAATATGATAGAGGTCTATAAAATAATGAGTGGAGTAGAACAGGTGAATAAAAACTGGTTATTTACTCTTTCAAAAATTACAAAGACTAGGGGACATTCAATAACATTGAATTTAAGACAAATAGAAGAAAATATTTCTTTACTCAATACATATTTAAACTCTGGGATTCATTGCTGAAGGATGTGATGAAAACTGTTACTGTAACTAGGTTTAAAAAAGGTTTAGACGTGTTCTTAGAAGAAAAACCCATAAACTTGGGGGAAATCCATGGCTTATCCATGGGATAAGTAGCAAGGAATCTATCGACCTTTTGGGATCCTGACAGGTACTTGTGACTGGCCACTGTTGAAAAGAGAATGCTGGGCTTGATGAACCTTATGTCTGTCCCAGTATAGCAATTCGTATGTTTTATTTTATTTAGGCATTTTATATACCATCGTTCCAAAAGAAAATCACAACAGTTTACTGTATTCATGGTCAATGATCATATGCTTTGTGTTGGTGTTCACCCTTCTAATTCAACATCACAGTATATACAAATTTTAGTTCATAGTTATGCATTTTCAAAGATACCATAGTAGTTCCTATTAATTCATTCTAGGTTTATATAACAATGAAAATAGATTCTAATCCTACTATTTATCCTATCTGTCATTCATTATATAATGAATGTTCGAACAGTTATCTCAGGTACAGTCAATGAATTATCAAGTTTATAGAAGATTACATTACATTAAATTGTATGCCTTTCTAAAGAGCCATGTTTTTAGTTCACGCTTGAAGGTCTTTCTTTCTGTTGTCTGAAGTAATGGTTCTGGAAGAGAGTTCCACAGCTTGGGGCCTACTATTGCAAACATTCGGTCTCTTATTTGTGTTAAGTGTGTGTTCTGAGTTGAGGGTACCATTAGGAGACTTTTTCTTTGTGATCTTAGATCTATTTGTGGTGTATAGTGTTGTAGAGTCACTCCTAATAGGCAAGGATCGATAATGTTGATGATGTAAAAAATTTGAGATAATACTTTATAATGAATTCTGGATTGTACAGGAAGCCAGTGCAGGGCTATCAGTGAGGGGGTGATGTATTTGAATTTTCTTGTCCCTAGAAGGAGTCTTGCTGATGCATTTTGAAGTAGCTGTAGTGGTTTTAGTAGACTTGCCGGGAGGCCTAGTAAAAGGAAGTTACAATAGTCTAAATTTGAAAATATAAGTGTTTGTAAGACAGTGCATAAGTCTTGTATTGTTAAGAGAGGTTTTAGTCGATGTAGAATACTGAACTTTGCGTACCCTGATTTGATTAATTTGCTTATATGCTTTTTCATGGTGAAGTTCTCGTTGATCTGAATTCCAAGGTCTCATACCTCATCTGATGATGTAATACTGGTAATTCCTAGGTTTAGGGTTGGTGGTTTGAGTATCAAGTTAACTAAGCCAGATAGTTTCCGTTTTTTTGATGTTTAGAGTTAGTTTCAGTTGGAAGAGTTTTTCTTGTATGGTCCTCATGTGTGTTGACAGAATTGCCGCAGTTTTTTCAAATGTTTTGTCAAAAGAGATGTAGAATTGTATATTGTCTACATATAGGAAGAATTTGATTCCCAGATTTGCTAGTACAGTGCATATAGATAGGAGATAGATGTTGAACAGTGTGGCTGAGCATGCAGAACCTTGGGGGACACCCGTATTGATTGGCAAGGTGTCTGAAATTTGATTACTTAGTTTGACTTGGAATGTGCTATCTTTTAAGAAGGAAGAGAACCATTTGTAGACATTTCTGCCTATTCCAATTTCGTTCAGCTGGTGGCATAGCAGGGTGTGATCTACTGTGTTGCATGCCACTTTTAAATCTATTAGAACCAGTATATATGATTGTAGCACAGGGTCAATTAAAGAGATGAGCAGAGTTTCTGTTGAGCATTTTTTCTGAATCCAAATTGGTTTGAGTATAGTATTTTGTTGTCTTCAAGGTGGTTTAATAATTGTGATAAGGCTGTTTTATCTAGGACTTTTGCGATGAAAGACAGGTTTGAAATTGGTTGGTAATTGTCCCAGTCATCGATTCTGCAGGTTTTGATTTTTAAAATTGGTTTAATCACAGCTTGTTTTACCCTGTTAGGGACCAGTCCTTCTGCTACTGAATGTTTTATTATGGTTGTGATTATTGGGGTTATTATGCTGTTTACTTTTTCCAGCGTACTTGCTGGAATAGAGTCCAGTGGGTGGATCGTGGGTTTCATTTTAGTGATTATTTGGTTTACTTCAAGTTTTGATACTGGGTTGAATGAGTTCCATTTCACTTGGATAGATTGTATTTATAGCTCTTTTGATGGTTGGTCATGGGATAATTGTGATTTGAGTGTGTTGATTTTGTTTAACAATGAATTAGCATTTTTATTAGTCGATGTTTTTGAGACATCACAGTTGTTTGAGATGGAGGAGGATGGATCCTTGATTAGGTTTTTTACTGTTTCAAAGAGTAGTTTTGAGTTAAATATTACACCTTGAATCTGTTTTACATAGTATTATTTTTTCGCTTTATTTATGTTCATGGTATTTAGTTAATATTGCTTTGTATTTTTCTAGATATTCCATTGAGGGTTTTTTTTCTCCATTGCTTTTCAGATTTTCTCAGGGTTTGTTTAGCATGTTGTAGCTCTTCGCTATATCAAGGTTTCTTTTGTTTAGTTGGGTGGCCTTTGTTTTGGAACATTTTTTCCTAGATTAGGTGTTGCGATCCTGCTCATGGCAGGGCCGCGCGCAGGCTCTTACCTTTTTCAGGCCAACTCGGCCCGACCCCCGATGTTATCACCGACATGGCAGGAGCCGTGCCGGGGTTTCCTGTAGAGGCAGAAGGCCGCCATTGTACCGGCATGGCTAGAGCCGCGCTGGGGCACTCGCTCATGGCCGGAGCCGGGTGGCTGTATTCCTTGTGGCCAAGAGGCCGCTGACGTGTCTTACTCGCGGCAGGAGCCGTGCTACTTCCTCCTGAGCAGCCCGGAGGCCGCTGCCCCACTCCTCATGCGGCTGGAGCCGTGTTGCTACTTTCTATGGGGCCCGGAGGCCACCAACTGAGTTCCCATGTGGCCCGGAGTCCACTGACCTTACCTGGGCCCTCCGTGGGGAGAGGGCCTGCATCCCCGGGCTTGCTTGGCACCCAGAGAAGCCCTCGGTTCATCTTCAGTGGCAGGGAGCTGTCCCTGTTGCTGGGACCTGCCTTGAGGCCTAGTTCCAGCTTCTGTTTCAACACTGCAGTCTTCTGTGCAGCAGGGCCGCTGATCAGGGTCCTGCACTTCTTCCTGCTTCCTCTCCCTAGGAGCGGGCCCACGTCTCTCAGCCTCAGTTAGAGGGCCAGGAGGGCGTGGTCCCTCTGGTCCCACCTGCAAGCTCCGTCTTGGGTGTTTTCTGCTTCACCCTATAAAAGGGTTCTTCAGTCATTCCAGCTTTGCCTTTGCAAGGAGTAAGTTCTCTCTTGGACTTCCTGTTCTTTGCTCCTGTTGGGTGTTCCTGTTTCATTGTTGAAGCTTCTTCGTCATCTTTTTCCCAGTCTCTTCCTTGGACGTTCTTTGTCTTGTCGTCTATTCCAGCCTTGATGTCGTCGACTCCTGATTTTCGTTCCAGCCTTGATGTCTTCCATTCCTGATGTTCCTCAGCCTAGTCTTCATCTGATACCCATCTTGTCCAGATGTCCAAGGCTTCGTCGGATCCCTCCCAGCAAGATCTGCGACCAGCCCGGCTGGGTTGATAGGGCGCGCTGCGGCCCAGTGGTCCGTGACCACCCCGGCTGGGATGTGTAGAGTGCTGGTGGGTCTTCTCCTTCGTCAGAGCCAAGGATCTTCATGTGCTTGTATATAGTTCTCCGATGTTCTGGACTCTGGCTACGCCTAGCCCCTGGCGGGGAGTGCTCCAGTGGATAGCCTGCGGGTCTTTCTGGCCACTGCAGCCTCTTTCCCGGCTGTGGGTGCTAGCGCTCTATCCGGAGTCTTCTCCATCCTGAGTTTTATTGATGATTTTAGTCACCTTGCCTGGCCTTGCCAGAGTTCATGTCTTCGTCCATGTCTGACCTTCGTCCACGTCTGACCTTTGTCCACGTCTCACTTTTGTCCTTGACCGATCATCGTCCACATCTGACCTTTGTCCTTGTCTGATCATCATCCATGTCTGACCTTCGTCCACGTCTGACCATCATCCACGTCTGATCTTCGCCCTTGTCCGATCATCGTCCACGTCTGACCTTCGTCTACATCTGATCATCATCTACATTTGACCTTCGTCCAAGCCTGACCTTGATCCTTGTCCAGCTCTGCCTCTTGCCAGCCAGCCGCCTCTGCTGCTCCCTGCAGCGAGTCCGAAAGGGCTGGGAACGGTCTGAGGACCATTCAGAGACCACCATTGCGTTGGTGGTCTCACGGAGGTGTGCAGGTCCGGTAGATGTCCCAGGGTTCCAGCCTAGGATTGTCTCATTGCAAGGGTACACATTTCATCCTGTGCTGGTGAGCGCCCCCTGGTGCTCTCCTCCATAGCAGCGCAACATTAGGCTAAGGGTATTGGCTATTTCATTGATGATTTTATTCCAGGATTCAGAAGGTGAAGAAGTGATCGAATTCAGATATTTTATTTTTAATGGTTTCTTCGAGTGTTTCAGGTTCTAGCTTTTTTTAGTACTTAAAAGATTGATTATTGTGTACATTTGTTTTGAGGTTAGGAGAGATACTTCTGCCTTTATTAGCTGGTGATCAGACCATGGTAATATTTTATGGGAAAGATTGATTTTGCAGTTGTTGCAATTAGCAAATACTAGGTCAAGGATATGTCCTGGTTTGTGAGTGGATTTGGTTACAAATTGAGTCCACCCCATGGCTTGCATCGTATTTAAGGTAAAAAAACAATCTATGTGCAGTCCCTCTGAGTACATCAATCACATGTCACATAATAATCAGAGGAAATATAAGTAATATAACCACTCACTATTATTACAAACACTTTTAGTCTGTTTATTAACAACAATGTTTGACAAAAAAAAAATTTATGGGAGATATGTTGTGGAAGACAGTGAAGACCCCTGCAAACTTAAGAAGTCTTAAATACCGATGATTCCCCTGAGGAAGCCCTACATAGGGTGAAATGAGGGTCCTCATTGTGAGATTTATTGTGGAGTTGAATTGATTGTACTAACATCATTTAATTGTTGGCTTTGGAATGAATATTGGACTTCTAATGTTTTGAGATAGGTGACCTTAGATATTGGAATTTTGAACCCAGCATTTGTGGGTGTATAATTAGGAGTATATTTTAAGAGAGAAATATTTTAGTGAATGTTTCAGGGAATTTTTTTTCCTTGTGATGCATGATTTTGTATATATGATTGGATATGGTGTATGTATGAGCAGGTGTGGACTGAGGTATGAATGGTGGGTAATGCATGTGCGTCATTAATATAATGTTATGATACTTATGGGTTTGAAATTATTGTATGGGGCATAGAGTGGTTTTAATATTTGATACTGATAGTGCCTCAAAAAATTTTTTTTCTGTCAAACATTGTTGTTAATAAACAGACTAAAAGTGTTTGTAATAATAGTGAGTGGTTATATTACTTATATTTCCTCTGATTATTATGTGACATTGCATCGTATTTAGGAAGATTTTGCACGATGTAGATTTTGGTGTGCTGTCTACATGAAGGTTAAAGTCACCTATGATTAGAGTTGATTCAGGAACTGAGAAAGTTCTAGTGAAGATTTCGATTAAAGGTGAACAGTCTTTTTGGAGTGTTCCTCATGGGCTATAGATCAGACCAATATTTAATATTGGAGATTTTAGTATAACAACTTCATTGGGTGGGTTTATCTCAACTTTGTATGATTTAAGCTTAAGATCTTTTTTGCAGATTATTAGGCGGCCTCTACCTTTTCGTTTGGGTCTGGGGAAGTGAAAAATATCATAGCTAGGGTGATCAATTTGGTTTAAGAGTACATTATCAAAGTCTTTCAGCCATGTTTCAGTGATGCAGAAAATTGTGGGGTTTAGTTCTTCTAGCAGGTCATTTATAATATTCTTTTGCAGCTGACACAGCTGCAGCTGCATTAGGAGGGGCCCCATGCCCTTGCTCTTTTTCCTTCTCATCAAGGCTGATAGTGTCTGTGAACAGAGACAAATGTGTAGCAAGTCATCAGTTGATGTGCACTGGGGGAAATGTGCAGCATGATATGAACTGTTAGAATGCATTTCATTAATTGGGGAAGTTGAGTCAATAAGGTGCAAGCTTAGCTGTGGGACACCCATCTGCTATAGGGGTTACAAGACCATATAAACATTCCCTGAGATATTTTGGCTTCTGTACAGCGCTCTTTTACAGCATGGTGCCTACTTAGTGATAAGGACTCTGAGGTAATTCAGTGGCTGAATGGTATGTGCTGGGAGTATGCCTTTGATTTTCAATGGTCATTATGCTGCCACAAGTCAAAGGTTCCTTGTTGGAAGAGAGGCATAAAGATTTCCTGGTAAGGGTATTTCGAGTAGATTCTAATACCCTATTTACTTCTATAGTTGGGCTGTGAGTGTATTAAAAGTAGTGTTTATTGACATTGCAGGCCAGGACCCAGGGTTTGTTCTGTGCCTGCCATACCACTGGATAGACATCTATGGGTTGTAGAAGGAAGAAGCTTTATGCACATGAGGGATTCTTCCAGCTATTGGCTGAGAGAGGGTATTGGTGAGTGGGAGGGCAATAGTAGGGCCTTTGATGGAACCAGAAAATAGACAGACTATGTTAGCATCTCCCTGGTGGGTATTTAGGGAATGTATCATTGGCCTCTTCCTGCCTGGCATACAGCTGATCCAATTTTATCTTCTATTATTATTATTGTTTGTAATTTTCTTTTACTGTAATTTTGCTATGTTAACCACTGTGAAGGCTACGCCGAGACAACGGTATATAAGCACAAATAAACCTTAAACCTTAAACCAGTCCTGCTCCAGGCAGCGTAGCTCCCAGGCGTTCTTCTTGAGGTCTTCAGTGTATACAAAGCTTGGCTGCATAGTAAGAGGAATGGTCAGCAAATAAAGGGAGGTGATATTGTCTCTGTATAGATCTCTGGTGAGACCTCACTTGGAATACTGTGTACAGTTCTAGAGGCCACACCTTCAAAAAGATATAAACAGGATAGAGTTGGTCCCAAGGATGGCTACTAAAATGGTCAGTGATCTTTGTTTCAAAGCATAGGGAATAGACTTAAAGATCTAAACATGTTTACCCTAGAGGATAGGCAAGATAGGAGAGATATGATGGATAAATTCAAATATCTCAAACATTTCCATGCACAGAAGGTGAGCCTTTTTCAATGGAAAGGAGTCTCTAGAACAAGGAGATTTGAAATGAGGTTGAACGAGGGTAGTAGACTTAGGAATAATCTTAGGAAATATTTCTTTATAGAGAGGGTGTTGGATGTGTAGAACAGCCTACCAGTGGAAATGGTGGAGACAAAAACAGTATCTGAATTCAAGAAAGCATGGGATAAATACAGGGGATCTCTAAGGAAGTGATGAGAATCATAATGCTAAATTAATTAGACCGAGGCAGACTAGATGCAGGGCCGGTGGAAGCACTAGGTAAACTAGGAGATCGCCTAGGGCGCCGAGCATTAGGGGGCCCCGAGCCACCGATGGCTGCCGGTGGACCTCATCCCACTGGCGGATGAGCGGTGAACTACTGCTGTGCTGTGTGCTGGATACACACAGCAAGATGATCAGCAGGGCCTTGGTGGAGCTCACGTCACCAAGGCCCAAGAAAAAGGTCGCGTCTAAACGTGCAGGTGCTCCTCCTCCTCCTTCCTGCCTGCGTGGCCCCAGAAGAAAAATGTTGCTGGAGCCACGTGGGCAGGAAGAAGGTGGAGCATCAGCCACTGCAAGGGCTCCTCCTCCTTCCTGCCCGTGCGACCCTGGAAGGAGGAGGAGGAGCATCAGCCACTGCAGGTGCTCCTCCTCCTTCCTGCCCGCGCGGCCCTGGAAGAAAAATGTTGCCAGAGCCGCACGGGCAGGAAGGAGGAGGAGCATCAGCCACGTGCAGAAGAGGAGCAGTGCGGCCTGAGAAGACCAGGGCCGCTGCAGAGCCCATCTTGTGGCGACCCATAAAGAAGAGGCCCCGAGGTGAGAGAGAGGCTGAGGGCCTGTAGAATGTGTATGTGTGCATGTATGAGATGAGTTGAGAGATTGTGTGTGAGAGTGAGTTGAGAGACTGTGTGTGGGAGTGAAGACCTGAATGTTTGCAGAGACAGCATGTGAGAGCCTCTGTGTGTGTGAGAGAGACAGCATGTGACAGTGAGAGCCTGTGCTTGAGCAAGACAGCATGTGGGAATGAGAGAAAGCCTGTGTGTGTGAGACTCAGACAGCATGTGCCAGTGAGAGACTGTGTATATGAATGATTGTATGAGAGAGAGCATGTGAGAGTGAGAGCCTGTGTGTGTATGTGTGTGTGTGTGAGAGAGAGAGAGAGAGAAAGCAGGTGAGAATGAGAACCTGACTGTGTGTTTGAGGGAAGAAGACAGATGGAGAGAAAAGAAATAGAAAAAAAGACAATATAAAAGGAATTGGCAAAAAAATAAGAAAGGGAAGGTGGAAAAAAAATAAAGCCTGTGACCAACCAATTAGAAAACTAAGATCAGACAGCAAATGTAAAAAAAAAATAAATTACTATTTACTGATTTGCACATGTAATCTTTGGGAATGTGCAAGAGTAGCACTTTCTCTATGCGGATCTCACAATGTACAAGATCAGCATGGAGGAACTGGAAGCCCACGGGGCCTACACAGAGGAGGCAGCAGAATGGGCTTCAGTGCCAGTAGCAGCAATCAGCACCTCTCCAATAGCCACGCAGCGGCAGTGACAGTGGCAGCAGAGGAATGAGAGAGGCTCCGAGGTTGCTGGCAAAAGAAAGAGAGGGGGTCTGCCTTTAGTGTGTGCATGTGTATGAATGGGAGTCTGCCTGGGGGTGTACGTGTGTGAATGCATGGGTGCCTGCCTGAGGGTGTGTCTGTGTATGAGAATGAATGGGTGTCTTCCTGGGGTTTGTATGTGTGAGAATAGGTGCCTGCCTGTGTGTGTTGCCTGCCTGTGTGTGAGAATAAATTGGTGCCTGCCTGGGGGTCTGTGTGTATGAGAATGAATGTGTGCATGCCTGGGGGATGGGGAGGGAGTGGTGTGAAAATGAATGGGAACCTGCCTGGGGGTCAGTGTGAGAATGACTGGAAGCTTGCCTGTGTGTGTGTGTTTGTGTGAGAATGATTGGGAGCTTGCCTGTGTGTGTGTGTTTGTGTGAGAATGATTGGGAGCTTGCCTGGGTGTGTGTGTTTGTGTGTATGTGAGGGAGCCAGTGAGAGTGAGAGCATGAGTGTGTATAAGAAAATCCAGGGGAGTAAGAGTGTATGTGTGTGTGGGGGGGGGGGGGGTGGAAGGGGAGAGAGTGTCTTACAGCCTGAGAGTGTGTCAGTGTCAGTGAGATCGAGAAGTTATGGTTGGGTATAAGAGGTATGGTTGGGGATAAGAGCATGAATGTTAGCAAAAGAAGAGAGAATGGACATGTGAGTATGTGTGTGAGAGAGAGGATAACCTCCTAATCCTTGACAATATCAGGGTGACTGGAAATCAAGAGCTCCCATGTATGGACAGCAGGGGCTTTTTAAAATCCTTATTAGTTTTAATTATTGTGTGTTATTTGATATATGTGCTGTTTTGAAATATTTTATTGGTGTTTGGGAAATTGTAAAAAATGTATATGATTTTAATTAATAGAAATTCTATTTATCAGAAGTTTTAAAATATTCTTTTATTAGTATGGTTTTGCTATTATAACTGATGCTTTATGTTTCTTGATTTTATTGTTTTATGAGAAATGGTGGTTCTGTTTTTCCATTGTTAATACACAGAGTCTGGCTTCTTGGGGCTTCCATTTCAGTTTTTTCTAATTTGTGCTCCTTTATTTTGTATTCTGTATTTGGTGAGGGTCTGCTCTGCTCTGTGTGTGTGACCATGATGAGAGATTCTGCAAGCATGTAGTGTCTGTATAGGGATCTATAGCAATCGGGTTTGTTTTGTTTCCTCAGTAGGTGGTGTATTGTTATCCTGGGACCCAGTGTAATATTTACCCTTGCTTATTCATAGGTAGGGTTATTGTTGTTTGAGTCCTTGGTGTTATTACTGTTATGTTACAATGGGATTGCAGTATAGATTTTGAGTGTCTTTTTTGTGGGGTTTTGTGTTAGTTCACAATGTGTCTGGCAGTGGAAGGTGTTTGTGCTGCTGTTACTATGAGGTGACACCAGAATTTGAAAATATCTTTTAGTATGATGAGCTGTAAGGGAAACATCCAAGCTCCATTGTTTGGGGGACTTTCAGTGGATGCACAGAGTTAGAGAACTGGAGGTGCAGGATTTATATTGACATTCTGTCCCTTCCTATAAATTCCAGACTTCACTCTCATAGCCATATAGAATTAGTTGAATGAGGCTATCAAATAATTTTATAGTGTGAAACTGGCCAGCTTTTTAAAATTACGCTGAAGACCTTTTGGACTTTTTTATTAACACTTTTTTTATAACCAGTTTTAAAGCAGGATCCATGCTCTAGAGGTGGGTGTGATGAAGAAATGTCATTTTGGCTCCCCCCCCCCAAACCACAGATTTTCTGTGACCTTTAGCATTAGTACAAGAAGGATTACGAGGGGATGCTGGAGAGGCACACAAATGCATTGGCCCCCAGGTGCCAGAGACCCTTGGTGCACCACTGGGTGCGAATCATATGGGGCCACAAGCGGTGGCAAAGAGGAGTGAAGATTTGGCGGGCCGCAAGCAGTGCCCGACCTGCTCGCGACCCAGAAAACCACAAAGTCAGCGGGCGTGATCGAGAATGAGGTAGGAGTCGGGGCCGAGCCCAGGGGGTGGCAGTGCAGCTGGGGGGGGGGGGGGCACCAAGGGAGAAGGCTCGCCTAGGGCGCCAAATCCCCTTGCACCGGCCCTGACTGGATGGGCCATAAAGTGTTTTTCTGTCATCATGTCCTTTCGTAGATTGCAAACTGGCTAAAAGACAGGAAACAGAGAGTAGGATTAAATGGGCAATTTTCTCAGTGGAAGGGAGTGGACAGTGGAGTGCCTCAGGGATCTGTATTGGGACCCTTACTGTTCAATATATTTATAAATGATCTGGAAAGAAATACGACGAGTGAGATAATCAAATTTGCAGATGACACAAAATTGTTCAGAGTAGTTAAATCACAAGCAGATTGTGATAAATTGCAGGAAGACCTTGTGAGACTGGAAAATTGGGCATCCAAATGGCAGATGAAATTTAATGTGGATAAGTGCAAGGTGATGCATATAGGAAAAATAACCCATGCTATAATTACACGATGTTGGGTTCCATATTAGGTGCTACAACCCAAGAAAGAGATCTAGGTGTCATAGTGGATAACACATTGAAATCGTCGGTTCAGTGTGCTGCGGCAGTCAAAAAAGCAAACAGAATGTTGGGAATTATTAGAAAAGGAATGACGAATAAAACGGAAAATGTCATAATGCCTCTGTATCGCTCCATGGTGAGACCGCACCTTGAATACTGTGTACAATTCTGGTCGCCGCATCTCAAAAAAGATATAATTGCGATGGAGAAGGTACAGAGAAGGGCTACCAAAATGATAAGGGGAATGGAACAACTCCCCTATGAGGAAAGACTAAAGAGGTTAGGACTTTTTAGCTTGGAGAAGAGACGACTGAGGGGGGATATGATAGAGGTGTTTAAAATCATGAGAGGTCAAGAACGGGTAGATGTGAATCGGTTATTTACTCTTTCGGATAGTAGAAAGACTAGGGGACACTCCATGAAGTTAGCATGGGGCACATTTAAACTAATCGGAGAAAGTTCTTTTTTATTCAACGCACAATTAAACTCTGGAATTTGTTGCCAGAGAATGTGGTTCGTGCAGTTAGTATAGCTGTGTTTAAAAAAGGATTGGATAAGTTCTTGGAGGAGAAGTCCATTACCTGCTATTAAGTTCACTTAGAGAATAGCCACTGCCATTAGCAATGGTTACATGGAATAGACTTAGTTTTTGGGTACTTGCCAGGTTCTTATGGCCTGGATTGGCCACTGTTGGAAACAGGATGCTGGGCTTGATGGACCCTTGGTCTGACCCAGTATGGCATTTTCTTATGTTCTTATGTTCTTATGTTTCTATGAAAGTGGCTCTTTGCTGTCCCTTCTGACTTCGATATATGCAGTTTGGCTTTTGGCTGCCACTCCCAATGCCCTGACCCCCCCTCATCCACCCCCAATTACCCAACTCCCCTGACTTTCCCAACCACTACCCCTCAATTTGCCATTTCCCCAACCTCTCTATTTCAATCAAGGTATTATTTATCCCATGGATTATAGGGCTCCATGGTTAAATTCGCACCAGACAGTCAGCCAAACCTCTCACATGGTCCTAGCATTACTTCTTACTCTCTGAATGGGGAAGAGAAGCTCCTCATCACCAGGGATGCCAGTCTAGACACGTCCCTGGTGGTTAAGTTCAGCTGTCTTGGGGGCAGGGTATTTTAGGATGAACCCACCCCAGCAAAATTGGAAGTGTGCATGTGAGTGTGTGAAAACATATGCACATATAAAACTTCCCAAATACAAGCTAACTTTCATGCATACTGTAAATTATGCACATATGTTTGAAGGCAGAGATACACATATTTTAGAACCTGCACAGATGGAGCCATGCAGATTCTAAAATACTATATCAAATCTTCATGCACCCATATATCTGTGTGTATGAGGTTATGTGGAAATTTTTGAAAGTTATCAATCTCTGTGCATAATTTTAGTCATATATTTGGTGGGCAATGTTGTAAAAGTATATTTTGCGGGTAAAGCTCTGTTTTACCTGTGGAAATGGCTTTGAAATTTACTCTTCCTCTGGTGATTTTAGCATGCATTTTAAGTTTTTGTTGACTCATATTATAACCTTTTTACAGTGAGATTTATTGCATAGGTCTCTAAGTCATATCTACTTATATTCTCTCAGGAGTAGGCAGAAACTGATTGTGTAGAGCCAACTGTTACGTGTGCCGGCCACGGCAGATTCGCGGCTTGGCCCCCTCACCTCTCTCAAGTAAATCCAGGGCCTGGTCCCTCCTTCCTGGCAGCGGTAGGCATCCTCAGACTGCCCCTGGTGCCTCCGGCTCAGCTATAGATCCTGGAGCCTTCAGTTCAGCTACAGCTCCTAGTGCTCCGCATCAGGCCTCTCCACATGGCCCGCGGAAAGACACCGCTACTCAGTGCCATGCCCATCCCACACACGTGCGTGCACCACCATATCTTAAATAGGGCCCCGCGGCGGGAACCGAGCCACAGCCCCGGATGATGACGTCAGTGGAGGCCGGTACTTAAGCCCGGGCTCCGCTTCCTAGGATTGCCTTTGCAACAGGTCTCCTCGCTGGTCGAGTACTCATTGCCTCACAGTGACTCTTCTGGTTCCTGATCCTCGCTGACTCCTGTTCCTGGTTTCCTCGTTCCTGAGTTCCTGATCCTCAACCTATCCTCGGATTGCCTTCTCGGATCTTGATCACTGCCTGCCTGACTTTGCCATTGACTCTCTCCAAGCCTGGACCTCTGCGTTGCCCTGACTAAGTTGTTGCCTCTCTCCAGACCCGGACCTCTGCATTGCCTGACTACTTCGTTGCCTCTATCCAGACCCAGACCTCTGCATCGATTGACTACACTCTTAACTCTCTCATCGTCCAGACCTCAGCCTTGCTTCCCACCACTTCCAGATTGCCACCGGCCCTGACTCAAGCTTGCCCTACGAAGCCTCTTCAGTCATCGTCCTGGGCTTGGCCTATTCAGGCTTCAGTCTGTTCTTGCTCGGGCACCCCCTGTCTGACTTTGGTTCTATTGGCGCCTGAGTCTCCGGGACTCCGCCTCGTCCAGTACAGACTTCCTCTTTCCTCTGCTGCTGCCTTTGGGCTGACCTCGATCCTTCCTTTGACAACGACATACGGAGGCCCACCTAAACCCTGCCGGCCCCGGCACCCAAAGGCTCAACCCGCAGTGGGGACCCGTAGGACCCTTCCAACGGGTTGCGTCAACCCCACCTCAGCCCAAGGGTCCACCTCTGGTACAACACCAATGGCAATAAATTATTTACCCTAAGTTAAAAACGAATCTCTCTAATGTGAAACTTCAAATCAGGGTTTCAAAATTGCATCATATCTTATTGAATCAATGGAAAAATTCAGAGCAACAAGCATATCTGGGGATTTTCTGAAAGATCTGGCAAGCTACAATCTGTTTTGTTCAAATTCAGTCTCATATCTCTAGACATATCATTGACTTACTGCATTGTCTACTGGACAGGACACACTGTATATTGACTGTGCCAAAAGAAACTGGAAAACATGCTAGTGCTCACTTCTATTTTTGTACATTGTCATTTCAAGTGCTTCTGAAGAGAATGCTCTCTTCTCATAATAAGCAAAATAAAATTATTTTAAAAGGTGGTATCCAGTGACAATGTAATTTAATACCTACAAGAGATACCCAGAGTCTGGTTTTGACCATCAATATTTCTAAATACAGACTTTAAACAATAAAATATTTTATCCAAATTTAGATCAAAAGCGTTATTATAAATAAAAAAAAATGGAACAATTACACAGCAATCTAGAATCTTGTATCTGAAATAGAAAGAACCTAGTTTCAAAAATAAACTTGCAGGCACATCAGTCAATCAAATTACGCTGCTACTTAAAAAAGATCTGAATATCTTAGTCACAACAAAGACAACTATTTTCAGAAAGTGTTCTGCAGACGAACATTCTGTTTGTGGCCACAGCCCTGCCCTAAAAAGAGATACAGACTGGGTTTGGAGAGAGTCCAGAATAAGAAGCAAAATGAACCCTGTGGCCTAACCCTCCAAGTGAGTGTGAGAAATGAAAGCAAATGCAAGATTTAAGCCCACCACAGCTGTCAGGGGAGGTTTGAGGTATATGGGTTGCACAACTGAGCCCCTAAATAAACTTGTTTGGGCTAGCACAAGGCAAATGCACAGTGTTTACTTTATTCTTTAGAAAACGGCAGCATCTATTTAATAGAACCTCTGGGGAAAACAATGTGGTGTAAAGTGCTTGCATCATTTTCCAATAGTTGAACAATAGTCCACTACACTGTGATAAATAATGACAACCTGTTGAATTTATCTTGGTAGCCATTGATGCCCAGGGAGAGAGAGTTTTCACTAGACAATATCTCAGTTTTTCAGAAAGGTTACTACAATTAAAAACAAATATGACATCATATTTCTTTCCCAATATTAGGAATGTGGGGAGGCGAAAATTTTGTTTTAGTTTGTTTATTTGTTTGGAAGGTTATAACATTCATTTGGTTCACTGAAAAAAAATTCATTTATTTGTTCTCAGTGAGCTCCAAAATTGTTTTGTTTTTTTTAAGCAGTTCTAAAGAAACTTGTTGGTGGACATTATCAGAAAGGGGAAGAGCACTTCAAAGCACTGAGACCATGTTAAAGTGGCACCAAAAGTGGCATGAGTAGCCCAAGGGACTGTAAAGGGTCAAAACAGTACCAACAGTGGCAGGAGCTGTCCAAGACACCATGAGAGGAGCAAAGTAGAAGCAAGATGAGGCCTGCAGTGGTCTTGATGTTTAAATCAGACCTCAGACCTATATAGGGCAAAAAGACTAATCGAACTGTCTAGAAGCTGGAAGATGGGGAAGTTACTATCCTTGGGCAGGGAGAAGCCAGAGGAAATCTCTGGAGGAGGCTTGATGTAGTTTCCCTATGGCATCATTTGGAGAATGGGTTAGGGGTTCAGGCTTGGAGTTGATCTTTCCCTTTGCTGTAGTAAATCTGTCAAAGGCTAAATACTGAATGAGACCAATAGTCAATAAGAACCATAAGGGAAGGGAGTTTGAAGAAATAGTCCAATACAGCATTATCATTAAGATAACTTGGTAATGTTTGTGTAAAGCATCAAATTGTCACAGCACGACCAATAGGCAACAAATACTGTAAGGACATTGTGATGGAGTGTACCGACAACACCCTCATTCTACCTTAAGGAGCCTGGTTCAAAGTTTTAACCTAGTCCTCCTTAAGGCAGAACACTGCAAGGGATTCTGGGTAAAGAGAGGTTCCCTTCACGCTACCATAAGAATACAAGCCTAGAAAGGATTGGGGAGGCCCCAGGGAACTGATAGGACCTCACCATACACCCAGATGGTAGACGTTTACCTGCTGGTTGTGCCTAACACAAGGTATCTTTGACACACTGTAAATAAATATTTGCACCATAACTAAGTTGGTCCAGTCTTATTATATTACTAACTATTCCTGTGGCCACAGCAGGCCCAAATATGCTGTACATGGTGTAAATTTGGGGATTTTCTTTTTTTTTTTTTGCTTAAGCGGGAAGCACAAATATAAGCCCACAGCTTCCAAGAAGAAGAAGATTAAAACTGCTTGCAGAATTTTTTTCCTGAGGTCATCTGACTTTAATTTCTACTATAGCAGGCCAAGGGGGTTATCCCCACTTAGGCAGTCAAGGGTCAAGTAGTAAGTTAGGGCCAGACAGGCAAGCAGGTGTTTTTTGTTTTCTCTGCCTCATGTGAGCCATCCATTTGGGAGCTAGCCCCAAAGGGACATAAAATGGATCAGGTAATACAGGTCCTGACCACAGGATAGTAACAGGTGAAAAACATTGTACAAACACAAATAGATAATCAGCAGTGGCTACAAGACCAATTAACACAGTAAGGCATAGTCATAACTCAGCTAGCTGAGGCCCTGTAATTGGCTATGCCCAGAATACTTCAAGCACATTCAACTTTGCATATCCTGTTTAAGATGAATGGAGGAGAGGACCCAGAGGGCTTTCTAAACAACATTGAATGGACTGTCCACTCATCAACTTGGCCAGAGACCAGCTGGACAACTTACTTGCTAATCTGCTTATTGGCAAGAGTCAAGCGGTGTTCCAGGCTGCCAATTTAGATGAAAGGGTTTCCTATGAGGACGTCACGGCCTCTATACTACAAAGAGTGGGTACTCCCCAGAATACTATCAGCTAGGGATGTGCAGCAGGGACGGATTCATCCCATTCGGGATTCGGATTTGTCGGGGCCCAAATCCATTGCATCCATTCTCGGGGGCCCCCGATCCATTCATATGTCAAAAATATATTCTTTCCCCCCAAAAGCTCCATCCCAACTCTTAAAGTTATTTATCTACAACCCCCCACCCTCCTGACCCCCCCCCCCCCCCCAAGACTTGCCAAAAGTACCTGGTGGTCCAGCGGGGTTCCTGGAGCGATCTCCTGTACTCGGGATGTCGGCTGCCGGTATTCAAAATGGCGCCAATAGCCCCTGTGACATAGTAAGGGCAAAGGCTATTGGCGCCATTTTGAATACCGGCAGCCGACGACCCACGTGCAGGAGATGGCTCCAGGACCCCCGCTGGACCACCAGGGACTTTTGGCAAGTCTTGTGGGGGGACTCCTGACTTGCCAAAAGTCCCTGGTGGTCCAGTGGGGGATCCTGGAGTGATCTCCTGCAGTATTCAAAATGGCACCGATAGCCTTTGCCCTTACTATATCACAGGAGCTATCAACGCCATTGGTCGGTTGCTCCTACCATGTGAAAGGGCCGACCAATGGCACTGGTAGCCCCTGTGACATAGTAAAGTCAAAGGCTATCGGCGCCATTTTGAATACCGGCAGCCGACGATGCGAGTACAGGAGATCGATCCAGGACCCCTGCTAGACCACCAGGGACTTTAGGCAAGTCTTGGGGGGTCAGGAGGGTGGGGGGGTGGGGGTGTTATTCATTCAGGATTCGTTGCATTCATGGGGGGTTCGCCATATGTTTTGCGAACCCACGAATGCAACGAATAGGGACCTATATGTTGCGGATTGCGCATTCGTTCACAACGAATGCACATCCCTACAATTAGCTATACTATGAGTTACCTAAGAAACATGTGAAATTGCTACAATACCTCCTATGTAACTAATAGATCACAACATTGACCCTGTGTATCCATGCAAGTCCAAGTTAAAAAAAAATACAAACCTCTTTTGCCAAACTCAAACTACTCCATCTCCTAAACTCCTCCCTGACCCTTCAAATTTCAGGACAGTTCTTCAATCACTAGTTTTTTCTTCACTCGATTATTGTAACTGAGAGTATAATCAAACCTTTGCAAACCATTCAAAACTCTGCAGCCCATCTCTTAACATTTGCTATTATATCTCCCCAGTCCTGCAATCTCTATACTGACTCCAAGTCAAATTGATGGATACAGTTAAACTAGCAGTCGTAATCCATAATCTCCTAAATAAATTACTTACCTTGCCTAGGTAAAACACAGGGACAGTACTGGCGTGCAGGCACATATTGGGGTAGATTTTAAAAGCTTGCGCGCAGGCATACATGCACACATGCTACCTAGCACGCACACATGTACGCCCGATTTTATAGCATGCGTGCACAGGCGCGTGCATATTATAAAATCTGGGGTCAGCGCACACAAGGGGGTGCACAATTGTGCACCTTGCACGCCAAGTCCACTCTGAGCCGCGCTGCCTTCCCCCTTTCCCTCCTAGGCCACTCCAAAATCGAAGCAGCCTTGGAGGGAACTTTCCTACCACCCCAGCCCACTTTCCCTTCCCTTCCCCTACCTCCTCCGCCCTTTCCCCCTACCTTTGATGACTTCTTTTTTTGTTTCTAAAGTTACTTACGGCACCCGATCCCCGGCACAGCGGCTAATATGGCCGCTGTGCCAGGAGCCAGTTAAACCAGTACATCCCCAGTTAAGGGGTTGGCCCTTCAAACCCTCCTAGTTTAAACCTTCACTCCCCCCATTTAGCCAGACCCTTAAAAGCCAGCAGATCTGCCTAATTTTCTTTATTTTATAACTTGCATTTTGTCCATAGCAACAGTAAACATTTGTAGCAGGGGATCTGGTGCACTGAGATGCATAAGTATTTATGCACACATCTGTGGTTCATGCCCCAAAATGCCCATGCTCCACCAGGACCATTCCCATGCCCCGCCCCTTTTTGAAAACTTTAGAGATGTGCACGTTGCAGGAGATACGCACATATCTGGGTAGCTTTTAAAATCCACTCGGTGCGCGCGAGTCCAATTTATTAGCGCGTTCCCTAATTAATGTACATGCCAGGCTTTTAAAATTCACCTTTAGGGCTCTACACCCTGCAGGGATTTTCACAGGAGTATCCTGCTTAGGTTGGGCAGCTAATGATAAACAGACAGCTTACGATAAACTGGACAAGAAATTACAATGTCTCTGCTGTATTGCTGTGTTTACTGAAAGATGCTACTTGATTGCTGCAGTTCTGGACAGGATTGCTGGAATTAAAGCTCCTGGAGTGAAGATTGGAATGCTATCCAGATTTTGGAAGTGTGAGCACTTTTCTCACAGGGAGATGTTTATTTTATTTTATTTTTTTTAAATGTTATATTCCACAACCCAAGCAACACAGTTGTTTTAGGTGGATTACATAGTAAACATTCATCAAAACAAAATAAAACATGAACAATTAAACCACATCTAAAGCCAATAAAATGGAATTTGGGCACTGGGCTCTGTGCTGATTTCTGAGCTGCCAATTCACTATAGTGACATTCACCATTCCCCTAAAAATAATTATTCATCTGTATCACCTGTGAGCCTGTGGATTACAAGTCAATCTAATTTCCGTGTTGTTTCAATATTAACCCTTGAATCCCCAGACTCATCACCGTACTCCAAGGGTAGAAGGAGCATCTTTTTGCTCATCCCAGTTGAACCAGCATTGTGATTCAATATTGTTTGCCACCCTCAGAAGATCAAGGGCACATTATATGGCTACTAACCCTTATGGATTAAGGAATGTTAAATATTGCAGCACATACTGTTGTGAACCCTCTGCCCGCGGGCTCCCCTGTGAGCAGGCTCACTTACCATGCCGCCTTTCTTCAGCCGACGCGGCAGGATGCCGCCGTCGACCTTCCCACGTGGCTGGAGCCGCGGACTCTGTGCTCCTCTGCGGCCCGGAGGCCACCCATCGGGTCTCCCTTCATCTGGCCTGGAGTCGCGGGCCTTCTGCCCTCTGCTGCACAGCCAGGAACGCCGCCGACGTTGGCTCCATCTTCGCGGTGCAAAGGCCGCATCCCTGGGCTCGAGTGGCAGCTGGAGCCACCCCCGGGGCCTCCTGCAGCGGCTGGAGCCGCTGCTGACGTCGGAGCCTGCGCCCAGGCTCAGCTCTGCTTCCCTCTACGTTGTACGTCAGTGCAGGCCGCTGTCCGCGGTCCTGCACAGCTTCCTGCTTGCTTCTTAGGCGCCGGCACGCTCCGCTCTGCTGGATTTAAAGGGCCAGTCACAGGAAGTGTGGCTGACCCCACCTCTGGACTGATTTCCTGTCTAGCCCTATTTAAGGGCTGTCTTCACAGTACGTCTTTGCCTTGCATCAGAGTGTCATCCTTCTGGAGGCCCCTGCCTGCCAGAACCTTGTAAGGTTTCCTGTTCTTCGTGGAGCTCCGTGTCTCATCCACCTTCGTACCACGTCTCATGTCTTGATGTCTTGCCTGAGGTCCCTGTCCAGGTATCCTGATGTTCCCATCTTGATCTTCCATGCCCAGATGTCCCATCAAGACTCTCCACGTCCTGATGTTCCTGCCTTTCTGGATGTTCTTCCCTGCATCTTCGTCTGTGCTCCTGAGCCTTCTGACCTGCTGGGCAATGGAGTGGCCTGCAGGAGGGATTTGTCCCTGTGCTCCTGAGCTTCCGTTCCTGCCAGCTGTTGGAGCTTCGGATGCCTGGTCCTGTCATCGGAGTTCCTCCTCGCCTGGATCTTCCCTGCGCATGTCCCGCTCTCCTCGTAGTCCATGACCAGCCTCCGGGTTTTGTAGGGTGCGTAGTGGGAAAGGGTGGTCCGTGACTCAGTCCCGCGGGTGGGCTGAGTAGGGCACCCTGAGAGACAGTGCAATTGTCTTTCCTTCCAGTTGCCCAACCCAAGTGTCTTCGTCTGTGATGCTGTTGCATCAACCTAAGTGTCTTCGCCTGTGATGCCGTTGCATCGACCCAAGTGTCTTCGTCTGTGGTGCCGTTGCATCAACCCAAGTGTCTTCGCCTGTGATGCCGTTGCACCAACCCAAGTGTCTTCCCCTGTGATGCCGTTGCATCAACCCAAATGTCTTCGTCGGTGATGCCATTGCATCAACCCAAGTGTCTTCGTCTGTGACGCCGTTGCATCAACCCATGTGTCTTCGTCTGTGATCTCGTCGCATCATCCCAAGCATCTTCATCTGTGATGCCGTTTCATCATCCCAAGTGTCCGTCTATGATGCCGTCGCACCAACCTTTGTCCTGTCTACGTGTCAAGGCATCCGTCTGCCCTCAACCTCAGGCCAGGCCTGCTGCACAATGCTACTCCTCGCAGCAGGTCCAAAAGGGCTCGGAGTGGTCGGAGGACCATTCAACTTCCAACATCTCCTTGTTGTTGGCCATGGGAGCCTGCAGGCCTGGTGGAGGTTAAGACCGCCAGCACTGCTGATTATGCCGTCAACCCTCGGCTCGGCCCTGGAAGCTCTGGGGTCGGACTGAGGCCCAAAGGCACACTAAACACCCCGAGTGGGGTTCGCCATAGCACCCCACTCACAACAAATACCTATGGAGGGCCAAGGGACAAATGTATATTACTGGGTTGAGTGATTAGTGTAGTGATATACTCTTGAGGGGTATAATGAGATCACTGATAATTTTAAGGTACGTCAGGCCTTAGTACCAGCAAATATAAAGATATATAATATCCATGGTTAATTATTCTAAGGGCAGAAAATTACTATAAAATTGTTTGTACTGATTATTGATTCTTTCACTTGTAGATGCTTGCACTTTTATATACAGCTTCTTAATGCAGATCCTGAAACAATAAAAGCAATGTTATTTTACTTCAATGTATTTGTTGGTTCACAAAGATGTTTCTCTGTAGAAGTCTATGTATTCACAGAGATGGACTCCATCACTATACAGGCTACACCCCTGGGTGATGCTACATCATACATGTAAATGTATACTGTACCCAAAATTCTGCATATAGACAGACTGTTTGAATATTGCTGCCATGATTTCCAGAGAAACAAAAAGGATCATACTGATTTTTGACTCTTACCTAATTTAATCTAACACAATGAGAGATCAACATTTCATCGGGGGAAACATCCTTAAGCCCCCCTAACTTGAGGAATCCGGTAGCGCCAGGGCTACAGAATCTCCCTATGATGACGCCAGCGAACACGGAGCCGAAGAGCCCCATTTCTCAACTTCCATCTTATATTCATGACTCACTAGCGATGATTACCTGTCTTGAACAACTTCATTTGGATACTACTGATCTTACCCTGGTAACCTTAGACTTTGAAGCACTCTATACCAACATTCCACAAAAAGAGGCTATTAAAGTTGCCACTTGGTATTTTAAACAGCAGTTGAGACCAAATCAAATCCCTACTGAATTTTTGGTGAATCTTTTAGAGATTGCTCTTATAAAAAATGTTTTTGCATTCAATCAAGTATATTATCAATAAGTGAGAGGCACAGCCATGGGTGCCACCATGGCTCCAGATCTAGCTAACTTATATGTAGGTGATTTTGAGGTTCGTTGGTTAGTAAATTTTTCTTTCAAATTTCAAGTTACATTATGGAAACACTACATTGATGATATTTTTTTATTGTGGAAAGGACTGATGTCTGTCTTTGAAAATTTTTTGTTCTGGCTTAATTCATTTACAATAAGCACGCATCAGATTCCATTTTTGGACATTCTGATTTGTAAGATGTCCACTAGGCAGACAACAACATTGTATCATAAGCCAGTTAGCTCCAATACCTTGCTGCATTTTTTGACCTGTCACCCATGGGCATTAAAGGCTAGTCTTCCAGTGAGTTAATTTCCTCACCTCTACAGGATGTGCTCATCTATTGACAATTTAAAAATACAAACTAAATCCTTGAGCAATCATTTTTAGGGATGTGAATCGTTTTTTGACGATTTAAAATATCATCCGATATTTTTTAAATTTATCATGAAAAAATCGTTAATCGGGTTAGTGCACATTAACGGGAGTTAGGACACAACCTAAAAACCCACCCCGACCCTATAAAACTGCTCCCTTAGCCTCCACCACCCTCCCGACCCCCCAAAAACATTTTAAAATTACCTGGTGATCCAGCGGGGTCCCGGGAGCATTCTCTCACTCTCGGGCTGTCTGCCGATAAACAAAAAACCCACCTCGACCCTTTAAAACCGCTCCCTTAGCCTCCACCACCCTCCTGACCTCCCCCCCCAAAAATGTTTTAAAATTACCTGGTGGTCCAGTGGGCCCCGGGAGCGATCTCCCGCTCTTGGGCCATCAGCTGCCACTAATAAAAATGGCATCGATGGCCCTTTGCCCTTACCATGTGACAGGGTAACCGTGACATTGGCCGGCCCCTCTCACATGGTAGGAGCACTGGATGACCGGCGCCATTTTTAAAGATAGCGCCGGCCGTCCACTGGATGGCCCATGCCATTTTTAAAGATATTTTCTAGACAACAGTCATGTTAGTGGAAAACAATTGATATTTTCCCTTGAAGAAGCTGTATTCAGTGAAACACTGACCGTGTTGGGCTTCTTATTGTTTATTTGATTTTATATGCTCTTTGAAAAAGCTCCTCTAAAAAAACCTATAATTGAATAAAGGTGGATGACTGAATAATCTGGGCAGTCCTATGCCTATGTTGGCAGGGCATGCTGTCAGGCTTGCTGACACCTATATGCGATCAATAGTTTTCTGTGCTATAACTGTTGACCACTCAAGTATATTTACTTTTTGGGTACCTTCTATTTATATTGTTTGAATTTTCTGGGACCATAAAAATCCTGAGGGTGAGTCTAAATGATTACTTTCACCAATACTGTTGTTCCAGATCATGGGTTCTAAATTTCTGAGGGGGAGGCTGTTTTTCTAGTCCCAGAGTGTATGACTGGGATCCCTTTCCATTGTGTGATACTACACCCCTCACTATGATGATGTTCAAGAAATAAGAAGGACACAGTTTACGGTGTTCAAAATTAAAGTTTACTGTGATTTCTTCAAAATAAATAAAGCTCAATTGCTTTCCAGAAAATTTCCAAGTTACATCTGTGTTAGAACTGAGTTCTTTTCTTCACTAGACTCCTTTTCTGTGTAAGTGTCCTTGGTACAGACTCCTGGGATAGGGCTTACCCCTCCATGGAGTGAATTTGTAAGTATCTATTCTCTTTTGTTAAAGGTCCTAATCTCTCTTGCACCTGCTTCTGCAAAAAGACCAGACAACACAGCACCTCTGCTGTCATTCCCTCTTCCTGTTTAAAGCCCTCCAAATTTTCCTGCAGAATATTAACTATAGGGATGATGTCAGCCAAGGTGGCACTTCTGGAACTCAGCTCCTCCATGGCATCCTTGAAGGGCTGCAGGATTTTTACCAGCTGACTCATGACTAACCAATCATGATGCCCTAGGGGACTCCTGACACCTACGTACATTTCCGCAGAAAGTTCATGAAGGGGTGTCTGCTTCTCCACTAACCTCTGCAGCATCATCATATAGGTGGAATTCCACCGGGTGCCAATGTCTTGAATGATGCGCTTGTGAGGCATCTCCAAATCAGTCTGCTTTTGTGGGAGAACCTGCCCCGCCTTCACACTTCTGTGGAAGAACCCTTCTATCTTCCTGTACTTCTGTATTAACGTATGCAGGTATTCATTCTCTTGGTGCTTGAACTCCAACCCCAGTGCTGACTTCACTACCAGGTGCAGAATGTGTGCAAAACATTGGATGTTCTGAAAGCCCCCGTCCCGTCGGATATTGCCTTTTCCATGTTTGCACCATTGTCTGTGACAAAGAACTGTGCTAGAGGATTCCTGTCTCTCTGGTGTACCTACCAGCCCACCAGCATCTGTCTGATGCATGCTAGAATATGGCTGAGGTATGGGCCGCGTCTGTCAAGTGGGTGTGCAGTAAAGCCCACCTCCACCCTGATACTTGTTCACTAATAGAGCTGCTGCCTGCCCCTGCCTCAGCCAGGTCCCACCAGTGTGCTGTCATGGAGAGGTAAAAGTGTGAAGCATTCATGGCAGTCCAGATATTGCAGGTGAAATGCACACTCCCTTCTGCCTTAGCTAGCAGTGCTTGGATGCGACTGCAACACTGGTTGTACAGGCTGGGGATGATCTTTCTGATAAATGTGGTTCTGGAGGGGACTTTGTAATTTGGAGCTAGGACCAGCAGCAAACACTTGAAACCCACATTCTCCACTACCTGCAAGGGCTGGTCATCAAGGGCGATCATTTCCCCAATGCTCCTGATTACAACTTTTGAGGTTACCTGCCTTCTTCCCTGGGATAGTGCTGCCGAACACCACCCCATTTCCTACATGGTGGGTTGTCGCTTCTTATGCATGGCAGGGGGGCTGCTGGCCTGCCACCTGACTGCTAGAAGGGGTTGAGGGTGTAGGATTACTCTGCTCCTTTTCAACCACTTTATGCTGCCTGGAAAAAGGGATCCCTAGACTGGTACTGCCACCATCCCCAAATGTCAGTACTGTTGGGTGTTGCTTCTGCATATGATGCATCATGCCAGAATTAGTTAATGTCCCACTTTCTTGCCTCTGCTAATAGCCCTGGCATAGTAATTAAACTGAGCAAAATGCAGGTCCTCTGTCGCTTTAAAGTGGCTCCAGATCACAGATTTCTTTCTTGATCCCTTCTCTATATCCTTCGGGGTGGATGCTGGCACTGGAGTTGAAGTAGTGGGTGCATCCTGAGAAGCAATGCCAGGGGCATCACTCACACTCTGTGCCTGTGCTGACTGCTTTTCCTCATCATCATCATCATCAGTTTCCTCTCTCCCCTCCAGCACTGAAGTGGTGGCTAAGACAGAACTAACTAGGGATGTGAATCGTTTTCCATATCGTCTTAACGATAGAAATCGTGTGGCAGGGCAAGAAAATCGTCTTAGGCACGATTTTTTAGTTAAAAAATCGTTAAAAATCGTTTTTTCCGATTAGTGCGCACTAACTCGAGTTAGTGCGCACTAACGGGAGTTAGTGCGCACTAACTGAAAATGATACAATTTGACACTTTTCAGGTCAGTTAAGGTCAGTTTAGGAATGAATATGTATTCCTATTGGCTGCCCTCTTATTTATTCATGTTACCAAGTTTCCTACTGACAGTATATGGGGGATGGGAAATGGAAACAGTTGGTAGCTTGACAAAACAAGTAATGTGATCAGTCAATGTGACTAGAACTTGTGCCCTAACCCTGATACCAGGGGTATTGTGATCTTCCTGCACACAGTGCCCTATCCCTATTAATACCAGGAGTGTTGTGATCTTCCTGCACACAGTGCCCTATCCCTAATACCAGGGGTGTTGTGATCTTCCTGCACACAGTGCCCTATTCCTGATACTGGGGGTGTTGTGATCTTCCTGCACGCAGTGCCCTATTCCTGATACCGGGGGTGTTGTGATCTTCTTGCACACATCCCGATATCAGGGATAGGGCACTGCATGCAGGAAGATCACAACACTCCTGGTATTAATAGGGATAGGGCACTGCATGCAGGAAGATCACAACACTCCTGGTATTAATAGGGATAGGGCACTGCATGCAGGAAGATCACAACACCCCTGGTATCAGGGATAGGGCACTGTGTGCAGGAAGATCACAATACCCCGGAGGAGTGAGGGTCAGGCAGCTCCCCCCTGTCTGTGAAGCCAGCCTCTCACTAGTAATGCAGGGAGGGAGCTGTCTCAGACTTCACCATCCTCCCCCCCCCCCCCCCCCTTACCCACACACCATTCACTAGCTGGGACATGGGGGAAGTCAGGAGTGAGGGTCAGGCAGCTCCCCCCTGTCTGTGAAGCCAGCCTCTCACTAGTAATGCAGGGAGGGAGCTGTCTCAGACTTCACCATCCACCCCCCCCCCCTCACCCACACACCATTCACTAGCTGGGACATGGGGGAAGTCAGGAGTGAGGGACAGGCAGCTCCCCCCTGTCTGTCAAGCCAGCCTCTCACTAGTAATGCAGGGAGGGAGCTGTCTCAGACTTCACCATCCCCCCCCCCCCCCCCCTCACCCACACACCATTCACTAGCTGGGACATGGGGGAAGTCAAGAGTGAGGGTCAGGCAGCTCCCCCCTGTCTGTGAAGCCAGCCTCTCACTAGTAATGCAGGGAGGGAGCTGTCTCAGACTTCACCATCCACCCCCCCCCCCCTCACCCACACACCATTCACTAGCTGGGACATGGGGAAAGTCAGGAGTGAGGGTCAGGCAGCTCCCCCCTGTCTGTGAAGCCAGCCTCTCACTAGTAATGCAGGGAGGGAGCTGTCTCAGACTTCACCATCCTCCCCCCCCCTCACCCACACACCATTCACTAGCTGGGACATGGGGGAAGTCAGGAGTGAGGGTCAGGCAGCTCCCCCCTGTCTGTGAAGCCAGCCTCTCACTAGTAATGCAGGGAGGGAGCTGTCTCAGACTTCACCATCCACCCCCCCCCCTCACCCACACACCATTCACTAGCTGGGACATGGGGGAAGTCAGGAGTGAGGGACAGGCAGCTCCCCCCTGTCTGTCAAGCCAGCCTCTCACTAGTAATGCAGGGAGGGAGCTGTCTCAGACTTCACCATCCTCCCCCCCCCTCACCCACACACCATTCACTAGCTGGGACATGGGGGAAGTCAGGAGTGAGGGTCAGGCAGCTCCCCCCTGTCTGTGAAGCCAGCCTCTCACTAGTAATGCAGGGAGGGAGCTGTCTCAGACTTCACCATCCTCCCCCCCCCCTCACCCACACACCATTCACTAGCTGGGACATGGGGGAAGTCAGGAGTGAGGGACAGGCAGCTCCCCCCTGTCTGTCAAGCCAGCCTCTCACTAGTAATTGCAGGGAGGGAGCTGTCTCAGACTTCACCATCCTCCCCCCCCCCCCCCCCCCCTCACCCACACACCATTCACTAGCTGGGACATGGGGGAAGTCAGGAGTGAGGGTCAGGCAGCTCCCCCTGTCTGTGAAGCCAGCCTCTCACTAGTAATGCAGGGAGGGAGCTGTCTCAGACTTCACCATCCACCCCCCCCCCCCCTCACCCCACACACCATTCACTAGCTGGGACCTGGGGGAAGTCAGGAGTGAGGGTCAGGCAGCTCCCCCCTGTCTGTGAAGCCAGCCTCTCCCTAGTAATGCAGGGAGGGAGCTGTCTCAGACTTCACCATCCCCCCCCCCCCCCCTCACCCACACACCATTCACTAGCTGGGACATGGGGGAAGTCAGGAGTGAGGGTCAGGCAGCTCCCCCCTGTCTGTGAAGCCAGCCTCTCACTAGTAATGCAGGGAGGGAGCTGTCTCAGACTTCACCATCCTCCCCCCCCCCCCCCCCTCACCCACACACCATTCACTAGCTGGGACATGGGGGAAGTCAGGAGTGAGGGTCAGGCAGCTCCCCCCTGTCTGTGAAGCCAGCCTCTCACTAGTAATGCAGGGAGGGAGCTGTCTCAGACTTCACCATCCTCCCCCCCCCCCTCACCCACACACCATTCACTAGCTGGGACATGGGGGAAGTCAGGAGTGAGGGTCAGGCAGCTCCCCCCTGTCTGTGAAGCCAGCCTCTCACTAGTAATGCAGGGAGGGAGCTGTCTCAGACTTCACCATCCTCCCCCCCCCCCTCACCCACACACCATTCACTAGCTGGGACATGGGGGAAGTCAGGAGTGAGGGTCAGGCAGCTCCCCCCTGTCTGTGAAGCCAGCCTCTCACTAGTAATGCAGGGAGGGAGCTGTCTCAGACTTCACCATCCACCCCCCCCCCCTCACCCACACACCATTCACTAGCTGGGACATGGGGGAAGTCAGGAGTGAGGGTCAGGCAGCTCCCCCCTGTCTGTGAAGCCAGCCTCTCACTAGTAATGCAGGGAGGGAGCTGTCTCAGACTTCACCATTCTCCCCCCCCCCCCCCTCACCCACACACCATTCACTAGCTGGGACATGGGGGAAGTCAGGAGTGAGGGTCAGGCAGCTCCCCCCTGTCTGTGAAGCCAGCCTCTCACTAGTAATGCAGGGAGGGAGCTGTCTCAGACTTCACCATCCTCCCCCCCCCCCCCTCACCCACACACCATTCACTAGCTGCGACATGGGGGAAGTCAGGAGTGAGGGTCAGGCAGCTCCCCCCTGTCTGTGAAGCCAGCCTCTCACTAGTAATGCAGGGAGGGAGCTGTCTCAGACTTCACCATCCACCCCCCCCCCCCCTCACCCACACACCATTCACTAGCTGGGACATGGGGGAAGTCAGGAGTGAGGGACAGGCAGCTCCCCCCTGTCTGTCAAGCCAGCCTCTCACTAGTAATGCAGGGAGGGAGCTGTCTCAGACTTCACCATCCTCCCCCCCCCCCCCTCACCCACACACCATTCACTAGCTGGGACATGGGGGAAGTCAAGAGTGAGGGTCAGGCAGCTCCCCCCTGTCTGTGAAGCCAGCCTCTCACTAGTAATGCAGGGAGGGAGCTGTCTCAGACTTCACCATCCTCCCCCCCCCCCTCACCCACACACCATTCACTAGCTGGGACATGGGGGAAGTCAGGAGTGAGGGTCAGGCAGCTCCCCCCTGTCTGTGAAGCCAGCCTCTCACTAGTAATGCAGGGAGGGAGCTGTCTCAGACTGGTATCAGGGTTAGGGCACTGTGTGCAGGAAGATCACAACACTCCTGGTATTAATAGGGATAGGGCACTGTAAGAGATGACTGTAGTAGATTGAATAAAGATCTGATGTTTCTGCTCTCCTCACACCAAACAAAAACAACACACAAGCAGAGAAGCCCTTCTTACAAAGCTGAGCTAGTGAGTTAAGTAGGAGGAAAAGTAAACATACTGGTGCCAGTGTGGCTACTTAAAAAATACACTTACCAACAATCAATTACATATATTTGAACTGTGTACAGTTCCAGCCAGGACCACCTTTCTAAAATGCACAGTGATTGGCAAATTCAACTTGCACTAGCATTTCAGGTGCCTGCTAACAAAAATAATAAACAAACAAGTTCTAGTCACATGAGTGCTGATCATTACATTACTTTTTTTGTCAAGCTTCCAACTGTTTCCATTTCACATCCCCCCAACCATATTGGTAACATCAATAGATAAGAGCACAGCCAGCCAATAGGAATACATACATACATATTCATTCCTAAGTGACCTTTACTGACCTGGGAAGTGTGAACACTTTGTTTAATTTTCTGTTGGTGTTCGTTAGTTTCCAGTTCCATTTCCCATCCCCCCAACCATCACCTCAGTGGTAACCTTGGTAACATCAATAGATAAGAGGGCAGCCAGCCAATAGGAACACATATTCATTCCTAACTGACCTTCAGTGACCTGGAAAGTGTTTATTTGTATCATTTTCAGTTAGTGCGCACTAAATCGAGTTAGTGCGCACTAACGGGGAGTTAGTGCGCACTAACTCGAGTTAGTGCGCACTAACACGATTTAACGATTTTTAACGATAAATCGTTAGAATTTCTATTGTATCGTGTTCTATAACGATTTAAGACGATATAAACATTATCGGATGATAATTTTAATCGTTGAAAAACGATTCACATCCCTAGAACTAACTAATCCTCCTAAACCTTCTTCAGCTTTAAGTCTTCCCTTTCTTTTGAAGAGAATCCCATACAAGATGATTGTTCATCAGAATCAGATTCAAACACTGCCTGCACTACATCGACAGCTCTAACTACAGTCTGCTGTCACACTGCTGCTTTTGGGTCTCGCTCTTTTGTCTTGGATGGCTCAGCCTCCCCTTCCCTCACCTCCAAAACAACAGGGTCAGAAACAGGTGGTGGTGGTGCTTCATGTTTAAATTTAAGTTTTTTTGGGATGGAACTGCCTGCCCCTCCAGAAATTTTAGATTGGAACAGCTCCCTTTTTAACTTTAATGGGGGACTGGCACTGCCTTTAGAAGTGGCTCCTCTGCCAGTGCCTCCTCTGCCAGTGCCAATCACTCGACCATGTCTACCTTTCCCTGACATCATGGATTTAATGTCACAGCCTACTCGGGATTTCAATTAAAAGGATTATTGCTTTATTGGTGACTGAACACCTCTGTAACAATATATGTGAGTTTGGAAAACTGCACACACACACAGACACACAGTGCAGTGTCTTGCTGTATACTAAAACTGAGACTGCACTGTGTGCACAAGAAATGAAACTCCAGAGAAAAGACTGGAAGCCTCTGAAAGCCCAATTCCTACAGTGATGCTGCTTGTTGTTTGAAAATACCAACTCCCAGACAGCCACTGGAACTCTCACACTATTTCCCACCCATACCATGCAAAACCTGCCTGTAACCTACCCCAGGGGGGTAAGATCAGCAGCAAAATGCCACTTATGGCAGCTTGTCTCAGTGGGAGAGACAGAGAGACAGTCTGAGTTCAATTTAAAAAAAGTGCAGCAAAAAAAGCCTGGCTGCCTGGCAGGCACAGCAGCAAAAAAGAACAAATATCTTTTTCAGCAATAGAAAATTAATGGTAGCAAACTAACAAAGTAGCAATAGCAATTGAATAAAGATTTGAGACACTCGGAGAGAGCTCAAAAGCAATGTCCTTCTCAGACAGAAGCCAAGAAGAAAGTGCACTGCGTGGTATGTGCTTGCTTAAGGGAGAAATACAGCAGGAACAGCATCACAAAGCACTGAGAGCAGCGATTGGCTGAATTAGAAAAATAATTTGCTCTGAAACATTGGCATTCTGGTCTCCTTGCCAACCTGTCTGACCCACTCTATGACAGGGCTGTGAGGTCACTTATGACTCACAGGAAAGGGCTGGTTGTTGCTATGGATACTCCCACATGACCTTCTCCTATTTCAAAAGGCTGCTAAGAAAGCACTGTAAACCAAAGGAATGAAACTAATATGATATGTTTCATTTGTGGGGGATCACCATGCTGGTGCCATCTTAGAAAATGGTGAGGGCCATCCATTGCTCCTTCCATGTGACAGGGGTCGACCAATGGCACCGGTAGTCCCTGTCACATGGAAAGGGCAAAGGGTCACCAGCACCATTTTGTTTACTGGCAGCTAACGGCCTGAGAGCGGGAGATTGCTCCCGGGACCCCCGCTGGACCACCAGAGACTTTAAGCAAGTTTTTTAGGGGGTCAGGAGGGTGGGGGAGGTTGTAATTAACTAAATTTTAAGGGCTGGGGGTGGAGTTTTTTCTTTTCAGTGAAAATTGCTGAGAAAAAAAAAACAGCTCATTGGAAAACAAAGTTTTCCACAGAATGCCCAACCCATAGCCTGACCCGTCATAAAAAAATGATGCATATCCCTAACAATTACTGGAATTCTACTGCCAGAAGCCTTCATTCATTGTTACCTGGGGATTTTTCTCCTATTTAAATAGATCCACTCTCTCACTGTTTCTAGTCTGGCCAGGAGCCATGCAACAAGACTTCTTCCAGAACCCTGTATCATGGGCTCTAAATCTGGCCAACAGGGGTCACCCCTAACAGTGATCCTGATTCTCTCCTTCTAGGGGCTGTGAACACTGCTTCTACAGCAACCTAAACTCCAGCCAACCCAGGGTACAGAAGATCTTGCCAAGGGTTCAAACCAGAAACCTCTGCCTGGCAGTTCCCACCCACTGGGTGGCCAGTGAGGTCTCCTTTTGTTTGATAAGTAGAGTTGCTGCCTTTAAACAGAAAGCAAATCTATTTACTAACACAATTGCTGTGCCTTCTACATATTACAATATTAATTTTGTGTGGTCTCTGCATTGAACTATCAGTATATTCGTTTCCATTTCTATGTTATATGAAATTAAAGAAAAAAAAATGAAGCGAGGTCAGAGATTAGCTTTTGTGAGAACAACTTAGCTCACCATTGTAGATCCCCTTAGATTTATTATACTTTATATTTGCATAATTATTTTTAATGAATACCATGAAAATGTAGTAGAGGTAAGGGCAATGAGTTTTTCCAGTAAGAATTAGCACAGGGTCTTTTAGTCAGTAGACCCTTTTCTGTTTTATATTTAAAATATATACTTTTTTTTCTTTTTCATAGAATCTTCTTATTCAAACAATAGTCCACATCAAAGCAAATATTCATATCGGTTGGTTGATGTGTGCTTTTTCATTGTGTAAAACCCCAATATGAGGGGGATACATGCCTGAATGAAAGGTTGTCTAATCATGATTATGAAGCTAAATAAAGAAATATGGATGTTAAAGGAAGCACTAACAATGAGAAGAAAACTAACAGCAGAGAACATGAAGTCTACAGAATTAAAAAAAAAGGAAGAAATAATAAAAGATAGGTAAAGTTAGATCAAGGAAAGACTAGAGAACAAGAGGTAGGGAAGGAAAATGAAATATGATAGAGAGAATGGGTGGAAGATTGACAATAAATGAAAGGGTAGTCAGAAAGTGCAACAGAAATCATCGCAGAGAGGAGAACATAGAAAGCTTATTACTTTATCATTCTACTTTCTTTTCCTTGAAGTAACCTAATTTGCAATGATGTCACATTACTTAAATGTAGAAATATGCATGAGAATGGTTCTCAATGGGCTCATAAAATCTCAAAACAATGGGATCATTAACTGAAAACATACTGAAAAACTGTAATGCAGAATTAAGCAAACTGTTTGTAGGTATAGAAAAAGAGTTATGTTTAAGAAGATCTAACTAATTAAAATTAAGCAAATTGTTATTTAACAAGCACTGTATTATATTGTAAAGGTCATTATTCTGCATAGTTCTGATCAAGGCAAGACAATTTGTTCCAGCTGTCTTTTTCTTTACATCATCTTCAAAGTTCAGTCATTTCCCTTAACCAAAAGCAGAATGCCAAATAAAATATATTGTACATTACAGCTAAACACTTGCCTCCCAGAAACTGTTTGCATCTGCCTCATATACATTAAGAGGATTTCTGCTTTCTATCTCATTGCTAAGTTCCTTGTTACTTAAAAAATATAAGCTTAGGAATTTTAGTTTTGATTGTTTTATGCTCAGATAAAATAATCAAACACTTTGAAACAGTAACAAAAGGATTGAATGGGTATATTGGTTTTCTCACTCATTAATATTACCGGGGTAGTCCTCTTGTAGCTATCAATTTGCTGTTTGTCTTCCTCGTTTTTCTCACCCTGTACAAACACATCATCCCCTTCACCTTTCCCTGGTCCTTTTACTTTTTTTTTTTTATAATTATTTCTTTATTGAATTTTTAACAAATTTACAAAGTTTCCACTTTGACTGAGTAATATGGTTTGACAAATTAAGGAAATTACAATTCCAGAAATAACATCACAATTTTCCATATTCAGAAAATCACATTATAATTATATCAAACCCTTTAGACCCCTATCTCCTAGGGGGGAGGAGTAACTGCAAATTAAAGGAGACAAAAGGAAATACAAAAAGAAAGGGATAAATTCCCATAGAGAAAAACGTCATGCTAGGCCAAATACACATTATAAAGACTCTATATTGCCTATTACTGATGGTATTTTCTTTGCTTCTATAAAACTCTTTAGTTGTTCGGGTTGCTAGAAAATATAATTATTCCCTCCATGTTTTATCACGCATTTGCAGGGGAACCGCAAAAAAAAGGTTGCCCCCACTGCTAACGTTTCATTTTTCAATGCCAGGAAATTTTTTCTCTTTGCCTGAGTCACTTTAGTCAGGTCGGGGTAGATCCTTACATTTCCACCCATGAATACGACTTGCATTTTTTAAAAATAAGCACGCATTATATTTGCCATATCCAGCTCGTTGAAGAAAGATATTAACAAAGTTGATCTTTCAATTATCTCTAATGTAGAAGTTTCCAAGAATGTTGTCAAATTCTCTAAGGCATTTGATGGCACTTGCACTTGCTGGGTAGTACGAACTGGAAGGAAATATACTTTATCCAGAGGTGGGACCTGGTCGGAGGAAATTTCTAAAGCTTCTAAAAGGTAGCGTTTCAAAGTCATTCTGGGCAATTCTCCCATCACCCTGGGGAAATTTATAACCCTCAAGTTTAAATGCCTCAAATTGTTCTCAACAAATTCAAGTCTTCTATTTATATTTCCACAGTCTTGGATTAGTGTTGCTTGAACTTGTTTTACCTGTTTTATTTCCATATCCAAGTTTTTTACTATCCCCGTTGTTTCTTGTTTATAATCTGAAAAGCAACTACTTAGCTTGTCTACTTGTTGAGACATTGATGTTATCTTGCCAGAACAATCAACTAAAGCTTTTGCTAGGGCAGATGTCACTTGCCAGATTGCATCTAGCGTTACAACCTCCGGCTTGAAATGTTAAGAATGGCGTTGGGTAATAAAGGAGGGCTTTGAACATTCCTCTCACCTCCACTGCTCTGATCACCTCCTCCTTCCTGATCCAATTCTCCTTCGCCAGTCTCTCCGTTGTCCAGGGCATTTAGTGAGAGTGTCCTCCTCTCTGTCGTCCCCTCAGGCTGGAGAAATCCGACCCCTTCGGTCGTCCCCTCAAGCCGCGGCATTGAGGTTCCTCTCACTGCCGGTGGAAGCCGTTCGTCTAAGGCGCTTAGGGTAACCTCTTCCAAGGTCGGGTCACGGTCTCCTTCCTGTGTCCCGACAGCCGGACCTCCTAGCTCCGCATTTGTTGGCCTTGAGGTGCACTGCTCTATCGTTCTCTGCCCGGAGGTGACCATAGGAGCAGAGGGGTAGTTCCGTGGTCTCCCTTTCCTCTTTGGAGGCATTGTAACAAAAAAGGAAAAAACTTTGCAAGTGGAAAACGCCGGCACAGGTAGGAGCGTGCACCCTCTCATGACGCCATCTTGACTCCTCCCCCCGGTCCTTTTACTTTTCAACTTTTTACAGTTCTGCAAATAAATAACAATTAACAGTGTTATAATTGTAAATGCCCACTTATCCTTGTAATTGTATGCACAGGAAGAAGGACACTTGTGGTTCCCCTTATTACGGTGGTTAGGCTGAGGAATATTATTTTAAAGTGACCAGTATTTGCTAGTGATCCCTTGGTGGGGCAGGGCAGGTGTACATAAATAACTCTACTTAGCTATGTTAAGATGGAACAATGAATGGTGCCAACACAGATAAGAGTTGATCCCAAGGTATGGACAAGGAGTCGGAGTGGATAAATTGTTAAAATAATGCAAGCAAAAACACCATCTTTACTTTGTGTTTATTCATTTTCATATTTCACATTTAAAAATGTGTATACTTTATAGGAGATAACATATTTTCTTACAGTTATGGGTGAATTTTCAAATCGTTACCTGTGGGTTGCATGTGTAAAAAATTAGCATACAAACGTAAAAGTAGCATGTACCCATATATGCTATTTTATAAACCTTGAGAGTGTGTGCCTACTTGCAATATTCAATATAAATGTTAACAGGGAAAAAAGGCATGCCAAAGTAGAGTTCATAAATATACATACAAGTTGCTATTTTGAAAGAAGTATACATGCTATGTTACCGAGCTTGTCCAAAAACTTTTAAAAGTGCTAATTGACTCATACAATTGAAATAGAACTTGTCTTTTGTGTGTAGCTTTTGAGTTGGAGGTATTGGTAAACTGCTGGGGTTCAGGGTGAAGTCCTAGAGGATCTAGGTGAACTGATGAAGGTCTGGGAGAACTGATGGAGGTATCACAAATTGGTGATTCCTAGTATGCACACAACTAAATATTTTCAGAATGGTGTATGCACATGCTTTATAAAATACCTGCCTCTGTGATTAATTTTGGGTTATTAAATGCACATTATACAATTATTTCACATAGAGAAAGTATACATGCTCAGAAATATAAGAACTGGCATACTGAGTCAGACCAGGGGTCCATCAAGCCAGTATCCTATTTCTAACAGTGGCCATTCCAGGTCATAAATACTTGGCAGGATCTCAAATAGTAGAAAGATTCCATGTTGCTTATGCCCAGGGGATAAGCTACATATGACAATTTACATAGGAACAATCCTGCACAAATGCAAATAAATATCCCTTGATTCTAGACAATGTTCAAATGAATCAAATGTGTGTTCCTTAAATTTAAATGTCTGTCCAGAATTGAGTGTGTAATTTTTCATTTTTGAGGTGTCAGATAAATCCCACATACTTTTCCAATGTTTATTTATTTGATCTATATTCTACTTTTTGGTAGGGATGTGCAGACAAAAAGTTTGCGTTGATAAGTTGATAAGTTGAAGTTGAGGGTCGATTTCGTTCAATATGGACATATGGAGAATTCCATAAGTTGAGGGTCTGTCCATACGTTCACCAGTTCCCTAAATAAAAATTTAAACCCCTCACCCTCCTTAATCCCCCATCAAGACTTACCAAAACTCCCTGGTGGTCCAGCGAGGAGTCAGGAAGCCATCCCTGTATTCCTTTGCGAGGAGCACGTGACGTCGGCGTCACGTCGGAGTGACGCGGACGTCACGTGCTCCTCCGCGCCTCCGCTCCCAGACCCCCGTTGGACCCAACCGGAACTTTTGGCCAGCTTGGGGGGGATATTAAGGATATTAAGGGGGAGGAGCAACTCTAATATTAAGTAGGAGGTGTTGCGGTTCTGGCCACGAGCACCACGACCAGACCCTTACCTCCGTGTTTCTGGACCTGTTCCCACTTTCACCGGCCTAGTTCCTGTCTTGTTCGGCGGCGTCCCGGCGAGGGCCGCGCCGCCGGGAAGCCTTCCATGGATGCCCTGTTTCTAGGCGCATGCGTGCGCCACTTGGGCACTTTTCTAGGCCGTTTCCCGCCAATGGTGACTCTGCCCGAATCCTGATGTCAGATGCTGCGGCCTTGATAAGCCGGCCACGGCCACCCAGTCTTTGCCTTGCAACGGGCTTACCTACCGGATCCCTGTTGCGCTGTGCCCCGGAGCGTCCTGCTTTGCTAATCGCTCCGTTCCTGCATGCCTGCTACAGAACCTGCTTGGTTCCTGCTTGCCAGCTGCAGTGCCTGCTTGGTTCCTGCTTGCCTGCTACAGTTCCCGCCTGGTTCCAGTACCCAAGTCTTGCTACAGTTCCTGCCTGGTTCCAGTTCCCGAGTCTTGCTACAGTACTGACCTACTGTTCTAGTCTGGTTCCATTTCCCAGTCGTGATCCACTACCGCCTAAGTCCCAGCGGCCGGGCCCCTATGGGCTCCTCCCGGGGGGACTTCGGCTTCCAAGGGCGAAGCCACCTAAGTCCCAGCGGTTGGGCTCCTATGGGCTCCTCCCGGGGAAGTACCAGCTTCCAGGGTGAAGAGCACCTCTACATCCAGCCTGAACATCTGCCTCCCGGCCTGTGGTATACTAGAGACTTTTGAATACTTTTCCCAGTCTCCTGCAGGTCGGCCCAAGGGTCCTCTAAACTGACATTCCCTAACAGATTGCAAGGCCATGGACTCGGCGGATGCGCCTGTCCCCTTGGACCTGCCTGGGTTGGCCCAGCAGCTGCAGTATCAAAAACAGTACCTCGAGGTCCTTACTGGTTCGGGAGGGGAGTTATCGGCCCGATTGGATGCCAAAGCCTCGTCTGCCCCAGAACCAGCCCCCGAGGGTCAAGACTCCTCAGTGATTCAGCTGCCGGCACCCTCCCACTACGCTGGAGATTTAAGGACCTGCCGTGGCTTTCTGAACCAATGTTTTGTACTGTTCTCTCTGCTGCCTCGGCAGATCCCCTCGGATGCAGTGAAAGTGGCGTACATCCTATCCCTGCTTGATGGCAAAGCCTTAATATGGGCTTCTCCCCTTTGGGAAAACAATGATCCCTCACTAACGAACTTACAACAGTTCATCTCGAACTTTCGTCAGGCCTTTGATGAGCCCGCCCGAGTAGCCACAGCTACGTCTGATCTGCTGCAACTCCGACAGGGGGCGCGCTCCTTGGCAGGTTATGCTATGAAGTTTCGGGCTTTAGCCCAAGAAGTAGGTTGGCAGGATGGTAGTCTTAAGGCCATCTTCTTGGAAGGTCTGTCTGGATGCATAAAGGATGAGATTGCCGCTCGAGATTTGCTGGAGTACCTCAACGCCTTGATTGAGATGGCTGCTTGCATTGACCGCCGCCTACAACAACGGGCCAAGGAGCAACGGGCCAAGGAGCAGCGCTCCTCTCGTCATAGTCCTGCCCGTAGGCCAGCGAGACCTGTATCCTCTCCCAAGATTTCTTGTCCAGATGTTCCCACCTGCAAACCTATGCAGCTGGGATGGGCCTCGCTTTCTGCTGAAGAAAGGCAACGTCGCCATTCGTTGAAGTTGTGTTTATATTGTGGTCAGAAGGGCCACTTCTTGGCACGCTGCCAGGAGTGTGCGGAAAATGCCAAAGCCTAGGAGGTCCGGAGGAGCGCCTCCTAGGCTGTGCTACAGCTCCTCAATGTACCGTCCCTGTTACCCTGGAATATCCTGGAGGATCGTTTGAGACGATGGATTCGGGAGCCGGAGGTAATTTCATCCTGCAGGACCTAGTCTCTCAGTTGCGCATCCCTACGCAAAGACGGGAGCTCCCGATACGAATTACCTCTATCCAGGGGATGCTCCTTCCAGGACCTGTCCTGATGTCCACGGCACCCGTTACTGTCCGCACCGGGGCGATCCATTCGGAGGAGATAGCCTTCCTAGTGTTGGATAAGGCTGTCCACCCTGTGGTGCTAGGGTTGCCGTGGCTACAGGAACACTCACCCACGATTCAGTGGGATACATTACAGATTGTTGACTGGAGTCCTTTTTGCTTAGCTAATTGTATGAAAGTGCCTAAGATTCCCGCACTTCCGTTGATGCACTCTGCCTTGGGTCCTCCTGCACCTTATGAGGACTTTACGGACATATTTCCCTATACCCAGGTGGAGACTCCCCTGCAGTCTCGCCCGACCAAGTCGCCTGCAGGGGCAGGCTTCTTCTATGTTAGCGAGCAGGACGGCTCGCTGAGATCATGCTTAGACTATCAAGGCCTAAATTTCTTTGCTAAGTGAGACCGATACCCGCTCCCGTTAATCTTGGAGCTCCTCGATAGGCTCCAGGGAGCGAAGATTTTCACAAGGGTGGACTTAAGTAATGTTCCAGCAGACCCCCAGCACCTTGCGAGTGAGGTGTTTTGGGATCTTCTGAATACTTGTGTAATTGTTTACCTCGACGATGTGTTAATCTACTCCCAGGACCTGCCTTCCCACCGTCAGCATGTCCGTCAGGTGCTCCAAATACTTAGGGAGCATGGCCTGTATGCAAAACTGGAAAAAAGTAGCTGTGAGAAGGCGTCTCTGCCGTTCCTGGGCTACGTAGTTTCTGCAACCGGCTTTCGAATGGATCCTGAGAAAGTGGCGGCAATTAAGAACTGGTCCCATCCTAAGGGCCTTAAAGCGTTGTAATGCTTCCTCGGTTTTTCCAAGTTCTACCGTCACTTTATTCCTAACTACTCTCGTATTGTGGCCCCGCTGAATGCCCTCACCCGAAAGGGGGCCAATGCGGTGGATTGGCCTATTTCCATCTGCCAAGCCTTCGAGGCCCTTAAGGAGACCTTTTTGTTAGACACCTGCCTTCGTTATCCGGATCCCAGTTGGCCCTTTGTGGTGGAAGTGGATGCCTCCAATGTGACCGTGGGGGCCGTACTGAGCCAGTACTCAGATTCTGGACAATTGCTACCCTGTTCTTATTTCTCGAAGAAATTCTCTCCGGCGGAGAGCAACTACTGTGTTGGAGATAAAGAGTTGCTAGCCGTGAAACTTGCCCTGGAGGAATGGAGACAGTGGTTGGAAGGAGCCAACCATCCGGTTACGATTTACACCAGTCACAAAAACCTAGCATTCTTGAAGCAAGCCCAACGCCTGAACCCAAGACAAGCCCAGTGGTCGCTGTTTTTTGACCGTTTGACTTTACCTTACGCTATCGACCCGGCTCTAAGAATGTTCGAGCCCGTGCGCTCTCACGCTCTTCTGAGGTCGAAGAGACCCTGACATGCCTCAGTTTATTTTGGATCCTGTGAAACTCAGTCTAGCAACAACCTTGATGTCCCCCCAAGGGAAGACCATCGTTCCATGTCGCTCCTGAAGAGCAGTTCTCACTTGGGCCCATGACTCCCTCACGGGGGGCCATGCTGGCTGCAAAGGGACCTTAGACTTGTTGAACAGATTCTACTGGTGGCCGACGGTGAGACAGGACGTCAAGTTTTTGTGAGCTCGTGCCCGACCTGTGCTGTGCAGAAGCCGCTCATCGGGAAGCCAAGAGGCCTGTTGCAACCATTGCCCATCCCAGTGGAGCCTTGGACACACATCTCCACTGACTTCATCGTGGATGTTTCCGTCTCAGCAGGTTATTCGGTCATTTGAGTAACCGTAGACCAATTCTCCAAGATGGCACACTTTGTCCCCCTGCCAAAGTTGCCTTCTGCACCTGACCTAGCTAACCTTTTCGCCCAGCATATCTTCAGACTTCACGGTCTCCCACAGGATATAGTCTCCGACCGAGGACCACAGTTTACTGCTCGTTATTGGAAGGCACTTTGCAAACGCTTCAATGTGCAGCTTAGTCTTTCGTCTGCGTTCCATCCTCAAAGTAATGGGCAAACGGAACGAACTAACCGAACCTTGAAGACTTTTCTCCGTTCATTCGTGAACGAATGCCAAGATAATTGGGCCCAGCTACTCCCATGGGCGGAGTTCTCGTACAATAATCAAACGCATGCTGCTACTGGAAGTTCACCTTTCCTGGTCGTCTATGGGAAGCAACTTCGACTGCCCTTGCCTTCACCTGAACCTAGTGCACTCCCGGTAGTGCAACTTTCAGCCCGCCAGCTTCTTTCCTGGTGGACATCTATTCAGGGAAAGATTCGTAAAGCTGCCCAGTCCGCCAAGAAATGGGCAGATAGGCATCGTCAGCCAGCACCTATCTTCCTCCCAGGAGATCGTGTCTGGCTAAGTACCAAAAATCTTCAGCTACGTATTCTGTCTTGAAGACTAGCTCCAAGATTCTGTGGGCCATTTCGAGTCGCCGAATGAGTGGGAGCAGTCTCGTACTGACTACGCCTACCCTCCTCCATGCGCATACACAATGTGCTCCATGTGTCATTGCTGAAGCCTCTTGTTTTATCCAGGTACCACTCCCGGGCTTCTGAACCTTCGGACCCCTCAGTACCGGATGAGGTTACATATCAAGTACGTGAGGTCTTGGATGTCCAGTTTCACCAACGCCGATGGGAGTACCTGCTTGCCTGGGAGGGTTGCAGACCCGAGGATAATTCTTGGGAACTGGCCTGTAACATCCTTGACAAGGACTTATTACAGCAGTTCCATCTGGACCACCCGAGTAAACCCGGACCGGCTAAGAGGGGGCGTAAGAGGGGAGGTACTGTTGCGGTTCTGGCCGCGAGCGCTGCGACCAGACCCTTTCCTCTGTGTTTCTGGACCTGTTCCCGCTTTCACCGGCCTAGTTCCTGTCTTGTTCGGTGGCGTCTCGGCGAGGGCCGCGCCGCCGGGAAGCCTTCCATGAACGCCCTGGTTCTAGGGGCGCGTGCACTCCACTTGGGCGCATTTCTAGGCCATTTCCCGCCAGTGGTGACTCCGCCTAAATCCTGATGTCAGACGCTGCGGCCTTGATAAGCCGGCCGTGGCCACCCAGTCTTTGCCTTGCAACGGGCTTACCTACCGGATCCCTGTTGTGCTGTGCCCCGGAGCGTCCTGCTTTGCTAATCGCTCCATTCCTGCTTGCCTGCTACAGTACCTGCTTGGTTCCTGCTTGCCAGCTACAGTGCCTGCTTGGTTCCTGCTTGCCTGCTACAATTCCTGCCTGGTTCCATTACCCAAGTCTTGCTACAGTTCCTGCCTGGTTCCAGAACCCGAGCCCCGTTACACTACTGACATACTGTCCTAGTCTGGTTTCAGTTCCCAGTCCTGATTCACTACTGCCTAAGTCCCAGCGGCCGGGCCCCTACGGGCTCCTCCCGGGGGGGCTTCGGCTTCCAAGGGTGAAGCCACCTAAGTCCCAGCAGTTGGGCTCCTACGGGCTCTTCCTGGGGGAGTACCAGCTTCCAGGGTGAAGAGCACATCTACATCCAGCCTGAACATCTGCATCCCGGCCTGTGGTATACTAGAGACTTTTGAATACCTTTCCCAGTCTCCTGCAGGTCGGCCCAAGGGTCCACTAAACTGACATTCCCTAACAGGAGGCAGTTCAGAAAAGCAGTTTTTTCTGCTTTTCTGTACTAGTTTTAGTAGCGCTCAGCAATTAATGCCTGCTCCGGGCAGGCATTAATTTCTGATCGCTAAAATGTGCGTCTTAGATGCACACTTTTTTTTTTTGCATAGGGAATGAATAGCTAATAGTCTCATTCACATGCATTTGCATGTGATGAGCGCTATTAGTTTCACTCTGCATTGGACATGCGCTGCAGAGGCACTAATCCCCTTATTGCATAAGGGGATAAGTTAGCGCCTCTACAACCCGTGTCCAACTGTGAGTTATACAGTGCGCTTGGCTCAGTGCACTGTATTGCATAGGCCCCACCATTTTCTTCAACCAGACTAGCCTGGCTAAATTTATCTGATATGTGCATAAATCTACTAACACAAAGTTACACTTGCCCTGTAGAAGGTGCAACTTTGTGCTTGTATGCCACGGGGCTTCCATGCATACCTGAAAATTCACAAGAAGATTTAGGTGCATTCGTCTGCTTTAAAAATTCTGTCTCAAGTATCTTTAGCCTATGCAGCCTGTTTGAAAATTCTCTCCCTATGTCAAACTTTACCCAGAATTTTCAAAGTGAGCTTATGTGCATAGGTTTCCTTTGAAAACTCGAATGTATATGGGCTGGTATGTGCACAAACTCAACTGCAGAAAGTTATGCCTGCTCTATGAAGCATGTAACCTGGGCAGGTGAGCTCACGCACATCCTTTTGTATTTTGTAAAGTATGCATGTATGTCCCCATTAAGCTCCAGTTCCATCCCTTGGAATGCCTCTCCCCAGTGCATGTAAAAGAACGTGAAATCTGGTATGTTTACATGCAATGAGAACCAGCCATTTATGTGCATACAACTATGATTTATGCATGGAACTAGCTTTGAAAATTCAGGCCAGAATGGACAAATACCTAACAGATTCTCCTTTTATATTGAAATACTGTAGGAATGCTGTTATTACTGTCTAGACTCACTTTCAACATTGAGTATGTAAAAAATGGTCATAATTCTAATTCAGTGCCAATCTTGTCTTCAAAACAATGTGTGCAGTGCTGTATTTCCGGTGTAAATCTGTGCATTTGTCCTGAAACTGCTCAAGTCCATTTTGTAAGAGCCACTTCTCTAAATTATCTCCATGAATCTTGAAGCAGGATGTGTGAGCTTTCATGCAGATGTATTTCATATGGTTATGTCAAAATATATGACTATCAGACAATGCCTGATAAGGCTCAGAGTAGAGATGATGAACCGAAAAGGAATTTCTGCAAACTAAGTTTTCCTTTAATAAAAAAACGTTGCCTTTGTTCATCTAGTTTTAAAAGCAAGATTTGTGCCATAAGGAAGAATGTCACAGAGGCACTTATAAGATCTTTTTGATTACTAAAAATTTAGAATATCAACTGCTACTCATAAAAGAACCAGAGGTTCTTGAGCAGCTCAACAAGGCATGCTCAAATCTTATTCAGGATGAGTATGTTTATTACATGTAGTCAATCTGCTAGTCCTAGATTTTGAAAATATTTTTACAGATTATTTGAGAACTCTACCGTACTTCTGATACAATTAGGGGAAGAGGGGAGTATTTATTTACTTAGATTTAGCGCATACCTTTTCATTGGTAGCTCAAAGTGAGTTACTTTCAGGTACAGTCAGTATTTTTCTGCCCTCAAAGAGATTAAAATCTAAGGGGCTATTTTATCAAGCAGCGGTAAGGCTTTACTACATGGTGAACAGCATTTACCAGATGGTAAACATGTTACTGCACAGAACATGCTCCCAGGGTCTTTCCTTAAGGGGGGCTATACAGACCCCAGACCTCCTCCCCCCTCCCCCCATCCATAGTGTAAAAATCCCGAGGGATCTAGTGAGACTCCTTTTCCCACTGCTCAGCTGCACTCTGAAGCATCTCAAGTGTTCTTACAAATACTTAGGTTGGATATCAAAATTTTTATAGCATTCCTGAACTTTTTCTCTGAAGTGGGCATCTCATTATTAGTGTATTTCTTACTAACATATGTTATTATTTCCCTTCACAGAATGGCATTTGCCATTTCCCAGAAAAGAAAAGAGTTCTGTTCATGGAACTGACTGAAGCACATGGCTGGGTCAGAAGTAAGGTAGCAAGGAATCTCCACATTGTTACTCCTGTTTCAATGTCACGTGCAAATATTCTATTCCGGTTGAGACATGATCATAAATAATCAAGAAATCTACTTCAACAGAAATTACTTTGGTAATGGAAAAATGAGAAAGCAGCAAATAGTCTATTCTTGACTTTGATAAGTAGGCTCTAAAGATAAGTGTATAGGATCTTTCCAGATGATGCAAAACCCTCCATGCATCGGAGACAGATGTTTACATAGTAAAGGGATACCCTGATCATCACTCATAAGAGCATAAGAAATGCTATACTTGGTCAAGGCAAAGATCCATCAAGCCCAGCATCCTGTCTCTGACAGTTGCTAATCCAGGTCATAAGTACCCAGCAAGATCCCAAAGAATAGATCCAGTCCTTCTTGTTCACAACCAAAGATAAGCAGTGACTGTCTCAAGTCTGCATAGCTGCCTTATGGACTTTGTTCATCAGGAAGTTGTACAAATCCTTTTTTAACCCAGCTATGCTAATTGCTTTCACCACATCCTCTGGCAACAAATTTCGCAGTTTAATTGTGCACTGAGTGTGGCCACCAAACCTCCAGTTCTATCTAGATGATGATTGGCTACACAATTGAAATTGACTTCATATAGTAGAGGAAAACTGCCTATAAGAGTAAAACATTCAATAAGCATGAAGAAAAACTGATGGTGTTTGTATTTGAAGCATATGCTTTTTTTCCCTAGTACCAACTAGCCAAAATATTGACTCACCCAATCGTTCTTAGGTTTGGCATGTTCCATCTTCATCAGATGAGATTATGTGAGTTGTGAAAATGTTAGGCCTACCATCCTCTCGGGGCCTTGCCGATGCGCTCCCCGCACTGCCTTGCCTGCTCCTTCGCTTCTGCAAGCTGGGACGCTGCCGACTTCAGCCCCATCCCCTAGGCGCGCATGCGCATGGCCTGTGCAAATTTAAAGGGCTCGGGCAGGGAGACGCCGCTGACCCTTCCCAATGACGTCCAGGTCTACCCTTATTTAAGCCAACAGTTTCTTCTATCCAGTGACTTGGCAACAGGTCTTCTCGCTGCTCCTTCGTCGGATCCTGCTCGTACCTCCTGTTCCTGCCTTCGCCTGCCCACCTTTCCCGGTTCCTCGTCCTGGTCCTGTTCCTGCTCCTGTTCCTGCCTTCCTCTGCCTGTTTCGGACCCTCGCCGCCTCCTTCTCCCTTCAGATGGATTCCCCGGATTGACCATTGGACTGGACTTTACGTTGCTTGTTTGCCACCTGCCACCGACCATTGGACTGGACCTCACATTGCCTGATTGCCGCCTGCCACTGACCATTGGACCGGAACCCATCTCCTCTGCTTCCCACGACTCCACAGAGGCCCTCCTAAGCCCAACCGGTCCCGGCACCCAAAGGCTCAACCCGCGGGGAACAGGATTGGTATTGGTGAAGCTCCAGCTGGCCCCTGCCTTCTGTTTGCCTCGCCTCCTGTTGCTGGGAACCTGTGGTGGGTCTTCCTCCCAGGTAGTGTCAATCCCAGCACAGGCCAAGGGTCCACACTTCTACTGAGGTCACAACAGAAAGTCCATGCATATGTACTTTCAGACACTCTGAGGGAGACAATTTTCTTTTTTTTATTTATTATTTATTTATGCACTTTTTACATAATTTTAGACATCAAATAAACATTGGCAATGATAAGGTCATGTTAAGGCAAAATTTTATGTTTTTTTTACACATAATCAAATTAAGAAATTATATAATAATGTAATAAAATAACCACTTATCTTTAATATTAGTAATTATTACATGACCATAAAAGGAAATTTGGTGGACCAACATCACTATTATTGGTAATCAACTAGGAATAACAGAAAGGCGAATATTAATTCTATAATTACTCCATAAAACTATGTTATGCTCCCCTTTTCTTTACGTGCATTTGCATCTAAAAATGATCTTAGTTGAACAGGGTCGAAAACAGGTATCTGTTGTTGTTAAAGTTTAGAACACATTCACTTGGGTTATAGTGATAGCAGCCCCTATATCCCTAGCCTCCTGACACATTGACAGAAATTTCTTTCTATGCAACTGAGTTTCTCTTGTGATATCCGGGTATATCCACACCCTCTCACCTAAGAAACCTTTTGATCTAGTCCAAACAAACTGTCTCAAAATTAAGTCCCGATCTGAGGGGAAAATAAAAGTAACAAGTAAAATTCCTCTAAATTCAATCTGGTCCTCTGACGGTTGTTCGATTAGATCCATGATATTTCCTATATCTCCTTGATGTACATTAGGATTTACCTGAACTTTATCCCTATCCCTCTTACTGCCATTAAGAAAATATACCTTTGCTATTGGGGGTAATACTTCTTGAGGTAATAAAAGCACTTCTGTCAAATATTTTTTAAATTGATATAATGGTAGCTTTAATTCAACTTGGGGGAAGTTCACAATTCTTAAATTTCTATATCTTAACTCATTTTCAAGGTTTTCTAATTTTCTTGAGTTAGTTCACCTTGAACAACACTATCTTGGACTTTTTGAAGCTGCGATACCTGTTTTTCTAATCCATTTATCTTATTTGTATGAGAACTCACTACTGGATCTATTTGATGAATATGTTGCTTAGTCTCAGACATTATACTAGATAAAGTAGAAATTGAGGATTCTAGGGAGACTAGGGCCTTCCATATATTCTCTAATGTGATCTCATGTTTTTTAACCGAGCCAAGTCCTAATAAATGTGTGCCTAACATAGCTTCCTGATGGAGATCTTGCCCTTTCAGGGTGATCACAGTCTGGTCTACTCGACCCAAAGGTGTAGAAGTCATTGGTATAGATTCAGGGTTTTCCCCTCCAAGTGCACCCAGTTCTTGCTGCTGCAACTAGAACGGCAAACCCAAATCTCCGGTAGACTGAGTGGCAGTGAATGCATCCTTAGCAATCGCCTCAACTGGCAACACTTCACTCACCGACTTCTGATGTTCAAGTATACCAGGTTGCCGGGGTGGCTCACTGCATGGGTGAGAAGGAGTCTTTGGAGCTCCGGGGCTTAAAGATGTTTGAAGGTCCAACATTACTGGTGTATGCTTCTCACCTAGTAATGTAATAGACAGCCCTCCTGGAGATGCAATGTTCTCTGGGGGAAAAAACCCTTCAATTTTAGGCTGCAAAGGGACTGGGACTTGAGCTGTTGAGGCATCAACTCGTAACCGACCCTTGCATTTCGTATGTGGCATTCCAGTAACTAATACAAAGAAAAATGAAGTCTTTACTTGCAATTCTTTTTGTGAAGTTTCAATTATTTAAATCCACCAAGTGGAGGCGTGGGTGGAAGACCAATCTCAAGCGGCAATCACAGTCTCAATACAATATATATTTTATATTATAAAAAGCAAAGCAACTTCAGGCCAAATGGGACAAAGCCGCGCGTGCCCCTTTGGGGTGTGCGGCTTTGGCAGTGTGCCGGCGGCGGCTGTGTGCTGCAGGAAAGGCGTTTTTAAGGCCTTCCTGCGTCCATGGATATTGACGTCAGTCAAGTATTTAGTAAATGTCCAATAAGACTACTTCACCCCCAGAGTAGATACTTCAACAAAAGCAACTGCTTCTCACTGCTCCACCTCAGGTAAACGACGCAGGAAAGGCATTTTTAAGGCCTTCCTGCATCCCTGGATATTGATGTCAGTCAGGTATTCAATAAATGTCCAATGAGGCGCCGTCGGGGCTGGATAAGACCACCTCACCCATGAAGTAGATATTTCAACAAAAGCAACCGCTTCTCACCGCTCCACCTCAGATAAACGGCACAGGAAAGGCATTTTTAAGGCCTTCCTGCATCCCTGGATATTGACGTCAGTCAGGTATTCAGTAAATGTCCAATGAGGCGCCATCAGGGACGGGTAAGACTACCTTACCCCCGGAGTAGATATTTCAACAAAAGCAACCGCTTCTCACCGCTCCACCTCAGGTAAATGGCGCAGGAAAGGCGTTTTTAAGGCCTTCCTGTGTCCCTGGATATTGACGTCAGTCAGGTGTTCAGTAAATGTCCATTGAGGCACCATCGGGGTCGAGTAAGACCATCTCACCCCCGGAGTAGATATTTCAACAAAAGCAACCGCATCTCACCACTCCACCTCCTGGAGACAATTTTCAACCAGAGAAATCTAGATAAGTAGTTATTTAATTACCTGGTTCAATCCCTTTGAAATTGTCCTTGATACAGTATGTATAGCAATGGAGGTCCATATACAAACAGTTCATCCAGTTAAGTTTAGGACTTAGCCAGACATACTGCAGGATTTAAAAGTCCTACCATGTTGACTGGTTCCAATTTATCCAGATATGTTTTTAGCCAGATAAAATTTATCTAGATAAATTTGGGGAGGGGGCATTTCAGAGCTGTTCTGGGACTGTTCTTTTGTAGAAAACTCCAATATTCAGAGTTATCCAGGTAAGTTAACTAGATAAGTCCAAACATGCCATACAGCAGGCCTAAAGCTATCTGGGTTTGTTTACTGGATAACTTTAATCCTACCTGGCTATACTCAAAATATAGCTGGGCAACTAAAAAGAAAAACAAATACATTTCTGGGATGGCAAACATAATCCCCCCACCCCACCCTTTTCCACCCTCTAAAATATGGGGCAGATTTTAAAAGCCCTACGCGTGCTGAGCCTATTTTACATAGGCCCGGTGACGCGTGCAATCCCCGGGATGTGCGTATGTCCTGGGGCTTGAAAAAAGGGGCATGGCGGGGCGGGTCCGGGGCGGGGTATGGGCATGGCCTGAGGCCTTCGTAGGTCCTCTAAGCCGGGGGATCACGCACCGCCACTTGCCCAGCGCACGCAACCTACGCCTGCCCAGAGGCAGGCGCACCTTGTATAACAAAGGTTGAGGGTTTAGGTAGGGCTGGGGGACAGGTTAGGTAGGGGAAGGGAGGGGAAGGTAGGGGGGGGGCAGAAGGAAAGTTCCCTCCAAGGCTGCTCTGATTTCAGAGTGGCCTCGGAGGGAACAGGGATAGCCATCGAGTCTCCCCTAGGGCTCGGCGTGCGCAAGGTGCATAAGTGTGCACCCCCTTGCGCACACCGACCCCGGATTTTATAACATGCATGCACGTAGATTTGTCCGCGTGTAGGTACTAAAATCTGGCCCTATGCTAGAACATGTCTGTCATAGCGTGCTCTCCCCTCACAAATTTTAAATCAAATCTTTGCTCCAATTCCCTCTTGAAAGCCACCCTCTCGAAACCCCCAAAAAATCCCCAAGGATAAGTATGGATGTGGTACAGTGTTACTGAACTCCCAGCCACTTTCAGACTTGCTCTGACAACAACCCTGGTAGCCTATGATAACAATGTTGCTGTCAGAATAACACTGAAAGTAGCTGGGAGCATGAGCTCATCTTTGTTTTTATTTGAGGGTGGGTTCCAGGAGGAATGGCAGGATGGAATGGAGGGTGGGTTCCAGGAGGAATGGCAGGATGGAAATAGGAGTTCTGGGAAAGTTGGGTGTTTGGCAAGAGCATGCCTAGTGTGATCAGGTGTTCAGACTGTGCATTTGCACAGGGCAGCACACCTGAGGGATGTTAGAAGCAGCAGAAGAGTTCATGGGGCCAATGGCGGAACCCAAATCACCGGCAGCCAAAGAAGAAGAGAGGTTGCAGGCCACTAGTGGAGGTCAATCCGCCAGCAGCAGAAAATGAGAAGAGGCTGGCAGTGTTCCCTCTAAGTTGCATGCATGAGAGCATAGATTCCATCCCCCTTCCCCCAGCACAGGAAGGCCAGTGGGACCATGGTGGAGCTCATCCCACCATGGTCCAAAGCAAAAGAAGACCTGGCCATAGTGGAGCTCTTTCTACCTTGGCTTGAAGCAAAGCAGACCCGGCAAGGCCAATGTGGAACTCATCCCACTGTGGCCCAAAGAAAACAGAAGGCCTGCGGGACCATAATGGAGCTCATCCCACCATGGCCTGACGTGATGAGGAGGCCCACAGGGCCATGGTGGAATTGATCCCACCATTGAGAAGGCGGCCTGCAGGGCCATAGTACAGCTCATCCCACCACAGCCTGAAGTGTAGAGGAGGCCATGTGCATCTGTGAGAGCCTGTGTGCATGTGCAGGTGTATTTTTATGTGTATGTATCTGTGTGGAGTCTGTGTGAGACCTTGTCTGCATATACATGTGTCTGTGCGAAAGCTTGTGTGAGTTTGTCTCTGTGAGAACCTGTGTGTGTGTCTGTGTGAAATCCTTTGTATATGTGATGTGAGAGAGCTTGTGTGTGTGTCTGTGTGAGAACCTGTGTGCATATGTATGTGTATGACTGTGTGAGAGCCTATGTGCTTGCATGTGTAGGTGTCTGTGTGGAAGCCTGTGTGCATGTATGTGTGTGTGTGTGCCTGTGAAAACCTATGTGTCACATATAGGCTTGCACAGGCACACACACACACACACACATATTGTGTCTGTGAGGGAGAGAGAATCTGTGCGTGTGAGTGAGAGGAAGAGTGTGTGAGAGTATAGACATGTATATGAAAGAGGAAGTGTTTGTGAGAGAATGAATGTATTATTGTGTATGTATGTGTGAGAGAGAGAGAAAATAGAGTTTCTGCAGCTCTATCTTCTCCAATCTACGACAATCTCAGGGTGACTGGAAATCAAAAGATCCCAGGTATGGAAAGAAGGAGATTTTTTAATCCTTATTAGTTTTAATTATTGGGTGTAATTTGATGTTTCTGCTGTTTTAAAATATTTAATTGTTTTTTGTGAAATATTAGAACAACTTTAAATTATTAGATTTTTTATTCCTCAGATGTTTTGAAATATTTTGTTTGTGTTTGGGAAATGTTGGATATTCAGTTTGTTAACTGATTTGAAATATTTATTCTTTTTATGAATATGATTATATTATAATGATTGATATTATATGAAGAATGGTAATGTTTCTGTTTTTCCATTGTTGCTCTGCAAATAGAGGCTGGCTTGTTGTGGATTCCAGTTCAGTTCTTCTCTACACGTTTCTGTTTATACTTTCTGGTCTCTTTATTCTGTATTTGGTCAGGGTCTGTCTTTGTTCTGCATATGTGACTAAGGTGAGATATTTTACTAGCATATAGTTTCTGTGTAAGGATCTATAGCAGTCTGATTTGCTTTGTTTTCCTAATAGGGGGTGAATTTGTGTTCTAGGACCTGATATAATATGTACAGTGTTGCCTTTTATAGATAAAGTTGTTACCAGGGCTGGCAGAAGCATTAGGTGGGGTAGGCAGTGGCCTAGGTTGCCGGAAGTGGGCGGGGCAGTAGAGTAACCCACAAGAGCAACAGTTTTGAAAGGACGGATGAGATGAGAAGTGGCATGGGTAAGGCACGGAGTTGGAGGGCATTTTCCATTTTTGGGTATGTATTTCTTTGAGGAGCTTGGGTTGTTTGTCATGTGTGAGTTGAGAGAGAGATAGAGAGAAGAGAAGAGAGAGAAAGATCACGTGACAACATCACCACCTAGGGCAGTTGGACGCCCTTCTACAGCACTGGTTGTTACTATCTGAGTGCTGGCAGTTAGGGTTATTTTTGTACGGGAGGTTTGCTATATTATAATGGTAATTACATTTATTCATGACTTTCTGAGGACCAAGCCAACATCCTACACGCATTACAAAAAGCCTAATTCCATAGGAGTTCCAAGTGTCTTTTTTGCAGAGTTTTCTGGATGGCACCATAGCAGTGCATGTAAATATATGTATGTTGTAAAGTGATATTTTTGCCTCAGAAGACTGTACATTTTAATGTTCTTTTTTCATGTAAAATCTGTTATAAATGTATAACTAAATTATGTGTGTCTGTAGAGGGTGTGAGATGTGTGTGTGTGTGTGCGTGTGTAAGGCTGTAAGGTTTGCCTAGGGTACATAATTCCTTCCCATGACCATGGGGAGAGGAGGCCAGTTGTCAGTTTTTAAAAATTTTAACCTAGATTTATCATTTTGCTATAAATTTTGCAAGAATAGTGCCTGTGATAAAAAAGGGGTGTGGTTAGGGTAATTTAAATTTATTGCAGCTGTGATATTTTCACATTGCAATTGGGCTGGAGAGAGAGAGAGAGAGAGAGAGATTCTTTTTATGGCTCTCATATAAGTAAACTATTTATACCACTGTAGGATGGGCAACCAGTAACTCAGGGTGAAGTTTTGGTGGTGGCCTAGGTTTTGGAGGGCAGTTTTACATGCATAGTCAGAGTTAAGAAAAGCACAGCACACATCAGTGAAGATTTGATGTGATTTGGGGTGATGAAAGGTACACAAAGATGAGATTTGTACATTGTACTCTCGACCTAGCTTGATAGCAGCTAGGTAGAGAGTGCATCAAACCTGTGTTATGCTATTGCATGCAATGCTAAGCACCCCCTCATTTTAATTTACTCCACCCTAACTCCGCCTAAACCCCTCCCATTTGGGAAAAATTTTAAAACATCTCGCGATGCGTTATTTATCGCAGGCGTTATGGCGTTATCGTGAGTGTTAGAGCCCTAATGCCCACGATAAGGCCCTAATGTGATTGGATAAATGTCCCTGATAGATTGCTGGAGGGAGTTGGGCTTTTTTTTTATGGGCTTGGGACAGAGACTGAATGTATCAGGGGAGGGCTGGCAGCACAGTAATTGTTTGCTAAAGGCAGCAAAAAAGCTAGCAGCAGCCCTGAGCAGGAAGGGGGATGGAGCCAAGATTTAATTTATAATCTGTGTATGTGTATGGGGAGATGAGGACCTTGGGTCACTATGTCAAACAACTATTACTTTTTTTTTAAATTTTGGTGGGATTGGAGAAGGTGGAGATAACATTAATTGAGTGTATTCAGAGGCTCAGCTATAGTTATCTGGTTAACTGTGAATGTTTTCTTGTAAATTGCTTAGTAATGTTGATATACATTTTAAATAAAAAAAAACTGTCCCCAGATAACTTTAGTCAAATATATTTAGTGGGAAACTTGTCCACTGAATATCCCTGACAAGTTAGCCAGCTAATTTTAGGAAGATGAGACCACTCACCACTTTTCTGAATATTGATCTATTAATCTCTTGCCCCTGAATACTAAGGCTAAATTACCAAACTTGTTTTATAGATGGTAAGATTCTTGTGCAAGAATTGACACTTGATATAAAGAAGACATATTTGAAAGGCTAGCCTAAACATCAATTATAGAAGAGAAATACAATGAAAACTGAGTAAGAAATGTGCAAATAAAAGCATTTCAATGTCGATGGTGCATGTATCACAATAAAATAAGACAAAAAAAAAAAACCAGACAGAAACAAGAATTGATGCAATGAAGTCTAGCTTGCCATCTATGTAATTTATAATACAATCAAAATTCTTTAATGTATTTTTATCTAACATTTTTGATTGCTACAAGTTTTCCGCCTTCATTTGTTCTTGATCCATGGCATGTAAAAAAGCAATTAAATCACTCAGAGCCTCCTCCTTCTCACTCCCCCCCCCCCACCCCTTCTTGACTATAATCAAAGTCAAATGATGTTCTCAGCGCTGCCAGATTTCATAGCAGTAGGAACTGAAGCTGATTGACTCTGCAGAAAGACAAGATTAAATTATAGATTTGAAAACCAAGAAAATATGTGGTTTTATTAAAGATGCAACACTAATAGAAATATTTTTTTATTGAAATTGTGTTTGTTTTATTTTTTGTTTCTGTTCTTTTAATGTGGATGCTATGCTGAAGTATTTCAGGTATGTGAGGTATTGGAAAATAAGCTGAGGCATACAGAAGCAAAGATGTTCTTTGTATCTGGTTACAATTTATTTTCTTCACTTGCCTGTCCCCTCTCTCTCCCCCCAACCTTCACTAGATGACACAGATGTATATGGTCCTTACACTGAACTCTTGCTGTTGCCACACTTTGGGTTATAAAGCCTTGCTCATGTTTAAACTAAGACAATAGTGCTATTGGAATTGGCAGTATAACTGATGTAAGACAGCTAAACCAGAGTCATGAGCCCTCCTATCCCTAGCTTTAAATCTAAACATAGAAACATAGAAATGACGGCAGAAGGAGACCAAACTGCTCATCCAGTCTGCCCAGCAAGCTTTCACAGTTATTTTTCTCATACTTATCTGTTACTCTGACCGCTGAGGTCAGGGCCCTTATTGGTAATTTTTTTGGTTCTAATTTCCTTCCACCCCTACCATTGATGTAGAGAGCAGTGCTGGAGCTGCATAAAAGTGAAGTATCAAGCCTAATTGGTTAGGGGTAGTGACCACCATAATAAGCAAGCTACTCCCATGCTTGCTTACCCAGCCTGTGCAATTTAGTCCTTGATGGTAGTTGTCTGAATGTAATAGGGATGTGAATCGTTTTTTGACGATTTAAAATATCGTCCGATATATTTTAAATCGTCAAAATTCGTTAGAGCCGTGATACAATAACAATTCCCCCGATTTATCGTCAAAAAATCGTAAATCGGGGGAAGGGGGAGGGGAAGGGGGAGGGCGGGAAAACCGGCACACTAAAACAACCCTAAAACCCACCCCGACCCTTTAAAATAAATCCCCCACCCTCCCGAACCCCCCAAAATGCCTTAAATTACCTGGGGTCCAGAGGAAGGGTCCCGGTGTGATCTTTTACTCTCGGACCTCCGTGCGTTGTAGAAATGGCGCCGGCGCTACCTTTGACCTGTCATATGACAGGTCAAACGTAGCGCCGGTGCCATTTTGTTTTTTTGTCCCCCGACGGCAGGAGCGTAGGAGATCGCCCCCGGACCCCCGCTGGACCCCCAGGGACTTTTGGCCAGCTTGGGGGGGCCTCCTGACCCCCACAAGACTTGCCAAAAGTCCAGCGGGGGTCCGGAACGATCTCCTACCGCGAATCGTTTTTCCGTACGGAAAAACGATTCGACTGCAGGAGGTCGTTCTGGACCCCCGCTGGACCCCCAGGGACTTTTGGCCAGCTTGGGGGGGCCTCCTGACCCCCACAAGACTTGCCAAAAGTCCAGCGGGGGTCCGGAACGACCTCCTGCAGTCGAATTGTGTTGCCATACGGCCGGTGCCATTTTGCGCAGGTCAAAGGTAGCGCCGGCGCCATTTCTACAACGCACGGAGGTCCGAGAGTAAAAGATCACACCGGGACCCTTCCTCTGGACCCCAGGTAATTTAAGGCATTTTGGGGGGGTTCGGGAGGGTGGGGGATTTATTTTAAAGGGTCGGGGTGGGTTTTAGGGATGTTTTAGTTTGCCAGTTTTTGATTTACACGATTTACACAATATTTAAAAAACCCAAACTGCGACGATCCGATTCCCTCCCCCTCCCAGCCGAAATCGATCGTTAAGACGATCGATCACACGATTCACATCTCTAGAATGTAAATCCTCTTATCTTCATTCACCCCTGCTGTTGAAGCAGTGAGCTGCGCTATATATGTATTCAAAGTGAAGTATCAGGCTTAATTGGTTTGGAGTAGTAACCGCCACAACAAGCAAGCTACTCCCACGCTTATTTGATTACCCAGACTATGCAATTCAGTCCTTGTTGGTAGTTGTCTGAATGTACATCCTCTTATTGTTCTGTGCTGCTCCCCCAAGGGGAGGGGCTAGCACATTATAATACTCCGTGGGTGGAGTTAGTGATCTGATGTGGGTTGGCTCCTACAGAGTGGCAATTGATATAGTACCGCTCTGTAGTGTAAGGAATGAACACTAGTAGAAATGGTGAATCCCTGGGCCGATAGCAGATGACAGCGCCCTCAAGTAGAGATCCTGAGAGGGACCACCGGCTAGGCTGGAGTACTGAGACAAAACACAATTAACTCTTTATTAGACTGGAAGTCGGCCCACCAGAGGTGGCAATAGTGAGCTGATGTGCCCGGCAGGGCTGAAGTCCCTTAGATACTGGAAACAATCTCTGAGATATAGGTATGTGATATCTTCTGAGGAAGAAGAGAGTCTGAGAAAAGCACTAGGAACGTAGGCCCTTGTGGAGCAAGTACCGGTTCCTATTCTGCAATCTGCAATGGTCACTCACGATCTCCGTAGCTGCGATAATGTCTTAGACTGAAGAGAGTCTGAGACTTAGGAACACAGGCCCTCGAGGAGCGAGTACCAATTCCTGTCTGAAATAGAACTCACAGTGTACACGTCTGCGATCGCTTCAGGCAAAAGGAATCTTCTAAGTCTTCGGGTACATAGGCCCTCGTGGAGCGAGTATCGGATCCCGTCTTGACAATCTGAAATCAAGAAGAGAGAAAGCGGAGCCCCCGAGGAACAAGTACTCCTAATAAATACAAAAGCAGAGCAGCATGGGTAGATCTGATAGAGAAAGATACAAATCTGAGGAGGCAGAGTAGCTTAGGTCAGAAACCTCCCGTAGGTAACCCCTTGCTAACTCGCCGGTTTAGTAAATGCTGAGACCTTTTATGTTAGTCGCGGATGACATCATCTTCAGGGGACGCCACCGAGACTCGCGCCTTTGCTGGTATTTCCATCGGGGTTGCGCCCCTAGGCCCAAAGGAGCCATAGCGGGTTGCAGCATGCAATCGGTCCGGGGACGCCAGAGGACCTTGGGAAAGGAACGCCGCGGCAGCCAGACCTCCCATAGACGAAGAGGGAGGCACCAACGAGGTAGAATCTGTAGGAGGAGGGCGTTGGGAACCGACGGACGCAACACTTATCTTCATTGCCCCCCTGCCATTGAAGCAGTGAGCTGCACTATATATGTATTCAAAGTGAAGCATCAGGCTTAATTGGTTTGGGGTAGTAACCACCGCAACAAGCAAGCTAGTCCCACGCTTATTTGTGAATGCAAATCCTTTGTCTCACATTTCCTCTTGCCGTTGAAGCACAGAACAATGTTGGAGTCATATTAACTGTGTGTATGTTTATTGAATAAGGGTATTAATCACCAGGTAGTAGCCGTCATTCCCGCAAGCCACCCCCATGCCTCTTCTCTTCATTCACATCCTCAAGATTTTATGGATCCACAGTGTTTATCCCACGCTCCTTTGAAATCCTTCACAGTTTTAGTCTTCACCACTTCCTCTGGAAGGGCATTCCAGGCATCCACCACCCTCTCCGTGAAGAAATACTTCCTGACATTGGTTCTGAGTCTTCCTCCCTGGAGTTTTAAATCGTGACCCCTGGTTCTGCTGATTTTTTGCAATGGAAAAGGTTTGTCGTTGACTTTGGATCATTAAAACCTTTCAAGTATCTAAAGGTCTGTATCATATCACCCCTGCTCCTCCTTTCCTCCAGGGTATACATATTTAGATTCTTCAATCTCTCCTCATAAGGCATTCGATGAAGACCATACACATTTTGGTCACCCTTCTCTGGACCACCTCCATCCTGTCTCTGTCCCTTCGGAGATACGGTCTCCAGAACTGAGCACAATACTCCAGGTGAGGCCTTACCAAGGACCTGTACAAGGGGATAATCACTTCCCTTTTCTTACTCGATATTCCTCTCTCTATGCAGCCCAGCATTCTTCTGGCTTTAGCTATCGCCTTGTCACATTGTTTCGCCGACTTCAGATCGTTAGACACCATCACCCCAAGGTCTCTCTCCTGCACCGTGCACATCAGCCCTTCATCCCCCATCAAATACATTTCTTTTGGATATCCACTGAGGTGAGGCTAACCGGCCTGTAGTTTCCAGCCTCCTCTCTGCTCCCACTCTTGTAAAGAGGGACCACCACCGCTCTTCTCCAATCACTCGGCACCACTCCCGTTTCCAGGGATCTATTGAACAGGTCACTCAGCGGAGCCGCCAGCACATCTCTGAGCTCTTTCAGTATCCTGGGATGAACCTCATCAGGCCCCATGGCTTTGTCCAGTTTCAGTTTTCCTAGCTCTTCCCATACATTCTGTTCCGTAAATGGAGTTTCATCCATTCCACTCCCCTAGAGTTTCTTGTTAACTAGCGTCGGTCCTTCTCCGGGGTCTTCTTTAGTGAACACCGAACTGAAGTATTTATTTAATATTTCTGCCATTTCTTCATCTGTCTCCACCCATTGATCCTTTTCACCTTTCAATTTCACTATACCACTTTGGACTTTTCTCCTTTCAGTGATGTATCTGAAAAATGTTTTGTCACCTCACTTTACCTCTTTGGCAATCCTTTCTTCCGCTTGACGTTTCGCTTTCTTGATTACTTTCTTTGTCTCCCTCAGTTTTACCAGATATTCTTCCTTGTGATCCTCCCTTTGGGGTCTTTTATATTTCTTAAACGCTGTTCTTTTAACTTTTATTTTATCAGCCACCTCCTTTGTGAACCAGATAGGTTTCATTCTTTTCTTGTTTTTCTTTTCTAACATATATATTAGTTGCTTTAGTAATTGCTCCTTTTAGTTTGGCCCACGGTTGTTCCACATCTCTCGTTTTCTCCCATCCTTCTAGTTCTTCCTCCAGGTACTTCTCCATTTCCATAAAGTCCGTGTCTTTCAAACACAAAACCCTGGTCTTTATGCAACTTCTCCATATCGTATTAGTGATATGAAACCATACCGTTTGATGATCACTGGTGCTGAGGTGGGCACCCACCCAGACATTAGAGACATTATCTCCATTAGTGAGCACTAAATCGAGTATAGATCCCTCCCTCAAGGTCTCCATTACCATTTGTTTGAACAGAGCCACTTGCAGGGCATCCACTATCTCTCTACTACTGTTAGATTCCACAGAAGGGATTCTCCAGTTTACATCTGGTAGATTAAAATCTCCATCAATCACCACTTCTCCCTTCTTACTTATCTTTTGGAGGTCTTCAATCAGATCTCTGTTAAACAGATAACCATTGGTCAAGGTTGTTCTTAGGACTCTATAACTGCAATTGAGTTTGATAAGACCCTCCCCCTGATTGGCTTACTAAGTTAAACTTTTACTTTGCTGGACACAAGAAGCTTTAGTTCTTCTTGTCTCCTGGCTAAGCACAGCCCACAAAGGATCAGATTGACCCCTGGGACAAAATAGCTCACTTTCAGGTTTCAATATCAAATCTGCCCCTTACTAACAGAACAAGGCACAATCTTTGGCAAATAGAAAGCTCTATTACATTAAAGCACAGGTAAATAAATAAAATTGCACTTAGATTCAGCAGAGGTTCTGGTTCCTGAGAATCCCAGCTCCAAAGAGTTTTAGTTCGCCAGCACCAAGTACCATGGCTGAGCAAATCCAATTAGCCCCACCCCAACTTCATCATTAGCATTTCTGAGCTTGAGTAAATTACTAACATGGAAACATAGAAACATGATGACAGAAAAACAACATACGGCACATCCAGTTTGCCCACAAGCAGATTGTGATAAATTGCAGGAGGCCCTTGGAAGATTGGGCATCCAAATGGCAGATGAAATATAATGTGGACAAGTGCAAGGTGATGCATATAGGGAAAAATATCCCTTGCTGTAGTTACACGATATTAAGTTCCACATTAGGAGCTACCACCCAGGAAAAAGACCTAGGCATCATAGTGGATAATGCATTGAAATCGTCGGCTCAGTGTGCGGCAGCAGTCAAAAAAGCAAACAGAATGTTAGGAATTATTAGGAAGGGAATGGTTAATAAAAAGGAAAATGTCATAATGCCTCTATATCGCTCCATGATGAGACCGCACCTTGAATTCTGTGTACAATTCTGGCCGCCGCATCTCAAAAAAGATATAATTGCGATGGAGAAGGTACAGAGAAGGACAGAGAAGGTACAGAGAAGAGCAGCTCCTCTATGACGAAAGGCTAAAGAGGTTAAGGCTGTTCAGCTTGGAGAAGAGACGGCTGAGGGGGGATATGATAGAGGTCTTTAAAATCATGAGAGGTCTAGAATGGGTAAATGTGAATCAGTTATTTACTCTTTCTGATAATAGAAGGACTAGAAGGCACTCCATGAAGTTAGCAAGTAGCACATTTAAAACTAATCAGAGAAAATTCTTTTTCACTCAATGCACAATTAAACTCTGGAATTTGTTGCCAGAGGATGTGGTTAGTGCAGTTAGTGTAGCTGGGTTTAAAAAAGGTTTGGAGAAGTTCTTGGAGAAGTCCATTACCTGCTATTAATCAAGTTGACTTAGGGAATAGCCGCTGCTATTACTGGCATCAGTAGCATGGGATCTACTTAGTGTTTGGGTACTTGTCAGGTACTTGTAGCCTGGATTGGCCACTGTTGGAAACAGGATGCTGGGCTTGCTGGACCCTTGGTCTGACCCAGTATGGCAATTTCTTATGGTCTTATCCATCCAAATAATTTAGTATTATAATTCTCATCACTTCCTTAGAGATCCCCTGTATTTATCCCATGCTTTCTTGAATTCAGATACTGCTTTTGTCTCCACTACTTCTACTGGGAGGCAGTTCTACACAACTACCACCCTCTCTGTAAAGAAATATTTCCTAAGATTACTCCTGAGTTTACCCCCTTTCAATTTCATCTCATAACCTCTTGTTCTAGAGCCTCTTTTCATTGAAAAACGCTCACCTCCTGTGCATAGAAACCTTTGAGATATTTGAATGTCTCCATCATATCTCCCCTATCCCGCCTTTCCTCTACAGTATACATGTTTAGATCTTAAGTCTATTCCCTATGCTTTAGAACAAAGACCACTGACCATTTTAGTAGCACCCTCTGGATTGACTCCATCCTGTTTATATCCTTTTCAAGGTGCAGTTTCCAGAATTATACATAGTATTCCAAGTGAGGTCTCACCAGGGACCTATACAAGGGCACTATCACATCTCTTTTTCTGCTGAACATTCCTATCCATATGCAGCCAAGCATCTTTCTGGCTTTAAACATAGCTTTATCCACCTGTTAGACCACCGTAAGATCATCATATATAAAGATGTGAATCGGAACCGGAATCGGTTCCAATTCCGGTTCCGATTCACATCGTTAATTTTTTTTGTGCGGCCCAATCGCGGTTTTGTTTATTGGCTGCGCCCAAGCCAATAAACAAAAAAACCCACCCGACCCTTTAAAACTGTTCCCTTAGCTTTCCCCACCCTCCCGAACCCCCCCAAAACTTTTTACAAGTACCTGGTGGTCCAGTGGAAGTCCCGGGAGTGATCTCTCACTAATAAAAATGGCGCCGATGGCCCTTTGCCTTTACCATGTGACAGGGTATCCGTGCCATTGGCCAGGCCCTGTAACATGGTAGGAGTAATGGACGGCCGGCGCCATCTTTAAAAATGGCACGGGCCATCCAGTGCTCCTACCATGTGACAGGGGCCGGCCAATGGCACGGATACCCTGTCACATGGTAAGGGCAAAGGGCCATCGGCGCCATTTTGATTAGTGGCAGCCGACAGCCTGAGAGCGGGAGATGGCTCCCGGGACCCCCACTGGACCACCAGGTACTTGTAAAAAGTTTTGGGAGGGTTTGGGAGGGTGGGGGAAGCTAAGGGAACAGTTTTAAAGGGTCTGGGTGGGTTTAGAGATTGTTTTGGTGTGCCGTTTTTCCCACCCTCCCCCAAAACGATAAGAGAACCCCAGGAACAAAATTGTGGGGTTCTCTTATTGGGAGCCCCCGATTTCTGACGATTTTGAAAATATCGTCCGATATTTTCAATCGTCCGAAGCCCGATTCACATCCCTAATCATATATAATTTCCCCCAGATCCTGGTCTTCCTTTGTTTTTAGAAGAATTTCACTTCCAATACTGTACCTTTCCCTTGGGCTTTTGCATCCTAAAGGCATTACACTGCATATTTTAGCATTAAATCTTAGCTGCCCAACCTTAGAGATCCCTCCTCATGTTTTCCACTCCTTCCTGGCTGTCCACCCTGTTACAGATTTTGGTATCATTGGCAATAAGCCAAACCTTTCCTGACAACCCTTCCGCTATGTCACTCATAAAAATGTTGAAAAGAACCAGTCCAAGGACTGATCCCTGAGGCACACAACTAGTAACAACCCCCTCCTCAAATAAAACTCTATTTACCACTACCCTTTCTTGCCTCCTACTCAGCCAGTTTCTAACCCAGTCACTCTAGAATCCATACCAAGGGCGCACAATTTATTTAAAAGTCTTCTGTGTGGAACCATATCAAAGGCCTTGCTAAAATGCAAGTACTCTACGTCTAGTGCTCTCCCTTGATCCAGCTCTCTGTCACCCAATTAAAGAAATTGATCAGATTCATCTAACAAAATGTACCTCTGGTAAAACCATGCTGTCTCAGATCTTGTAATCCATTGGATTCTAAAAATTGCACTATCCTCTGTTTTAGCAGCAATGGCATTATTTTGCTCACAACTGAGGTCAGACTAACTGGCCTGTAGTTCCCAGCCACCCCCTTACTTCCACTTTTATGAATAGGAACCACATCTGCCCTTTTCAAGTCTTCTGGAACTACTCCAGACTCTAAAGAAGTATTGAAAAGGTCAGCCAGTGGAGCTGCTGGGACATCTCTAAGTTCCCTTAGTACCCTTGGATGTATCCCATCCAGCCCCATCAACTTATCTACTTTAAGTTTAGTTAGCTCCTCATGAACACACTGTTCTGAAAATCAATTGAGGTTTACCTCATTTCCAATCTTATTTGTATTTATTTTGTGTGGTCCTGTTCCAGGCCCTTCCACAGTAAACCCTGAATAGAAATATTTGTTAAGTAATTTTTCTTTTTCCTCACCAGCCTCTACATATTCCTCCCCTTCACCATTGAGTCTCAAAATGCCTTTTTGCACTTCCTTTTATTATTAACATATCTAAAAAGAAGTTCGGTCCCGCTGTTTTACTATATTTGCTATATTTTCTTCAATTTGAATTTTCACAATCATGACCAATTTCTCAGCTTCTCTTAATTTTAATTTTTCCAGATATTGTCACCTGTCTTCCACTTTCTGTGATCTCTTGTGGTTTATGAATGCTAACCTTTCAGCTACTTCTTTAGAAAACCATCATGGACTCTATTTCTTCTTCCCTTTATTTATATTCCTAACAAAAAAATTAGTCGCCCTTATATCTCATTTTAGTTTTGCTCACTGCCCTTCTACTTCCCCTAGATTTTACTATTCAGCTAATTACCTTTGAAGTACTTCCCCATTTTGAGAAAATACATTTTCTGAAGTCTAGGAGCTTCGCCTTTGAATGAATCTTCATTTCCTGTGTCCTAATATTGACACTCCATTCAGTGGTCACTGGTTTCCAGATGATCATCCTCTACAGCATTATAAATACTGTCCCCACTGGTAAGCACCAGTCCGGTATCAACCCCTCCCATGTGGGTTCCATTACCAGTTAACAGAACAGTTCATGCAGGGAATCCAGGATCTCCCTATTTCTAGAAGATACTGCAGTTGGGATGTCCCAATCAATATATGGAAGATTACAATCCCCTAGCAGCAGCACCTCCCCTTTCACAGCAATCCTGTGAATATCCTCCATTATATCTCTATCCATCTCCTCTATCTGTGATGAAAGTCTGTATATTACACCAATATAAATAGATGTTCCATTCTCTTGTTCCAAATTAATCCACAGTGCCTCCTCCTTATCTCATAAAACCTGACAAATGTGTCCATATTTCTGTCTTTTGTAGCCCTCCGAAACACATGGAAGGGTCCCACAAATGAAACAAATAGTCTTTGTCCCATTTGTTTATGCTTGTCTTTCATTTCTATGGCCCATTGAAGTCCATGACAATGTACTGTTGAGAAAAACACAACTGATAACTATCGCAACCAGCTCATGCCTGTGTGACCTCACTTCCTTGTCAGAGTCTTCTCAGAGTTGAGGCAGGACAAGTTGACAAGGAACTAGCCAGAGGACAAACTACAGTGCACATCTTTATAACTAGTCCATAGGGGCTATCTGGATCAAGTAATCCACATTTAAAAGGTGCTCATCAGTTACACTGATAACTTGAACTTCTAATCCAGCTGCTAAGAGCTTTGTTGGAAGTGCCTGGGATCACCACAGACTGTGATCATGGGCCACACAAGGGCTTATTAGAAGGTAATGGGTGGGTGGGATGCCTTAGGGAAGGATGGTAGCATGGCGGGATTGGACAGTGACAACTATGCCCTATTTGGTTCAATTTTTTTCCCAGTGTGGAAGGGGAGGGGAGGCCTGAAACCCTGCTGCTATGATTTCTGTTTTGAAGGGCTCTGTGGGGGATCGGGGCAAGTGTGGATTTATAACATTTGAGATAGGGGAGACCCATGGTAATTTATTTTTTTTTTGGGGGGGGGGGGTACAGAATTGCTACTTGCATGGATATCTGGTTAAGTAGTTGGTCATCCGGGTACCTTTAGCTAATTAACTTTAGACCTCACCAGCCATATTCTAAATCTGTCCAATTATGTTTAAGTTTAACCTGCTAAAAGTAGCCTGATGTTATAATCGCCAACCATGGAAACCCACAGCTGGCCTCACTCACCCCGGGCATCCTGGTAATGGCAGGGAGCCACCACCGCCCTTTTTCATGGCCCTGAACCACTGACTGTTGCTGCCATCTCCGCGGCCCTGTTCCACTGGCTCTTTGCCACAGTTTCTCCCTCCTTCGCGGCTGAACACTCCTGCTGCTGCCATGCTGCCATGCGGCTGAGACGCCGCCAACTCTCTTGCCCCTTGTCTTCCTCCTAGGCACACACATGTGCCTCTCCACCAGATTTAAAGGGTCCGCAGTGAGAAAATGCCTGCAGCCCTTCCCAATAACATCACTGTTCAGGGACTATAGAAGTCAGGTCCCTCTCTCCAGCTGACACCTTGGCAATAGGTCTCCTCGCTCCTGAGAAGTGTATTGCCATTCCTGAGTTCCTGAGTTCCTTCCCCCTTTCCTCAGATTGATTTTGGCTTTTGACTTGGACTGGACCTGACCATGAGATACACCACCTGCCACAACCCTTGCCTGAAACTTGACCTTGAGATACGCTACCTGCCACAACCCTTGCCTGAAACTTGACCTTGAGATACGCTACCTGCCACAACCCTTGCTTGGAACTTGACCTTGTACTTCTCTGTCTGTTCCTGAACTGGGCCTACATCTCAACTTCTGCTGTTCCTCCTAGATTTCCATCGCTGCAGAGACCCCATGTAAGTCCAGCTAACCTTGGCACCTGAGAGCTCAACCTAAGGGAATGTAGGCTGGTAGTGGTGTAGCTCCAGTGGGATCTCTGTTCTTCATCAGCCTTGCCAACCGTCAGTGGTGACCTGTGGGGCTCCTCCCCACAGGTAGCATCAACTCCTCTTCGGTCCAAGGGTCTACCAACTTAACACCTGATAATTTTAACGAGGATATTCAGTGGGACATTTATCCTACTGAATATCCAGGACAAGTTTTCTGGCTAACTTTAGCTGGATAAGCCATCCTCTTGTATTTTAACATAAGACATATACAAAGAGAAAATTGCCTAACTAGGTCAGAATGAAGGTGCATTTAACCCAGCATTCTGTCTTTGACAGTGGATGTATATAAGAAATAGAGCAGTCTGTGCTAATTGACTTGTGTAAATGAAATCACACTTGTCTTTTGTCTAAATATTTTTGCATGGGAGGTCTTGGTGAACTGTTTGAGGTTCAGGGTAAAGTGCTGGAGGATCTAGGTGAACTGGTGATGGTCTAGGAGAATCCATGGTGGTATCAGCAAATGATAATTCCAAGTATGGGTGCAAATTGTATTTTCAGAAGCAGTGTGTATGCAAAGTTTATGAAATGCCTACTTCCACTTTTAAATCTGGGTTATTACATGTGAATTGTTAGAAGTATTACGCATGTAAAATATAGATGTGTATTTTTATAAAATGGGTAGAGGAAGTATGTGTATTCCTGCATTGCAAATATTCAAGCCAAATGAAACATACATATGCACTTTCGGGGCTTCAATATGGGGTATTTTATAAACTGTGAGGTTCCTGCCACACAGTTTATAAAATACTAGTATAAATCTTCACAGGCTCACTTTACATGTACAAATGATATACCATGGGCAGTTTTGAAAGTTGAGCTTAAAAAATGTAATGATAAGTCATGTTTTTTCAGAGTTACTTTGTGCTATTATTTGGGTCAGGATCCAAAAGGACCACAAAATTCCATCAATGCAATTGATCATCAATTGTACTCTTGACCTAGCTTGATAGCAGCCAGGTAGAGAGTGCATCAAACTAGGTTGAGAGTACATTGTACAAATCTCATCTTTGTGTACCTTTCATCACTTCAAATCACATCAGATATTCACTGATGTGTACTGCACTGTTCTTATCTCTGACTGTGCATGTAAAACTGCCCCCAAAACCTAGGCTACCATCAAAACCTCACCCGAGTTACTAGTTACCCATCTTACAATGGTATTAAAAGTTGATTAATATGGGAGCCTCCCTAGAGGATCTCTCTCCCCCCTCCCCCCCCCCCCCCACCCCAGCCTGCAACTGGATTTGCAGTTTTAGCCACAAATCCTGTTTTATTTTATTTATGTATTTATTTTATTTATTTATTTAATTTATTTAGACATTTTTATATATTGAACATATTGTATACACTTCATGTCGGTTTACAATAAGACAATGGGCAGTCTTTAAAGACATGTCCTAAAATCAAATAAAATATCATGAAATAAAATAAAATAACCCTATGAATAATATAACATAAAATTATACTATAATCAGTTAAAATAAAATACATATAATTCTTTCAAAAATCAAACTAGAAAAATAGGGTTAATAAAAATAAATATCTTCTTAATATATTCTAATATCACAGGGGAAGTCGTTAAAACCATGCTGTAGTGTTAAAAGCCTGTGTACACAAACATGTTTTTAGTTGTTTCTTAAAAGACTGGATATTCTCCTCTAAACGTAACTCAAGTGGAAGAGAATTCCACAATTTTGGGCCAGCTATAGAAAGGGCCTTCTCTCTAACTGCATTAAGATGTGCTGATTTAATAGAAGGGACTGAGAGAAGTGCCTTGCCTAAAGACCTTAAATTGCGTGAGGGTGTATGGTGTTTTGAGCATAATGCCGGGTTTCCAGCGTTAAAACCCACGATAACATACATTATGCTATTGCACGCAATGCTAAGCACCGCTCATTTTAATTTACTCCACCCTAACTCCGTCCAAACTCCTCCCATTTGAGCGCTGTGAGGCAGAGGCAGCCCCAGCCTCTGCCTCACAGCGCTCTGAGCCGCCAGCCCTGCAATCTGACCACGTGGGACCTGCTCAACCAATCGGAGGCCTGAAGCAGGCTACAGGAACTGACGCCCGAACTAAATAATTAAAAAAAAAGGTAAGCCCTTTAAATCGGGGCTCCTTGTTCCGGCCAGCCCTTTGCCGCGGCTCACCTGCCTCCCTGCCGGTCATCCCAACCTCGTCGGCGCCGCCCCGCCTGGGACCCAAGCCCCGCCGACCAGCGCAGCCCCAGCCTCTGCCTCACAGCGCTCTGAGCCGCCAGCCCTGCGATCTGACCACGTGGGACCTGCTCAACCAATCAGAGGCCTGAAGCAGGCTACAGGAACTGAAGCCCGAACTAAATAATTAAAAAAAAAGGTAAGCCCTTTAAATCGGGGCTCCTTGTTCCGGCCAGCCCTTTGCCGCGGCTCACCTGCCTCCCTGCCGGTCATCCCGACCTCGTCGGCGCCGCCCTGCCTGGGACCCAAGCCCCGCCGACCAGCACAGCACCAGCCTCTCAGCCAATCAGAAGGCACCTATCATCCCTTTAAATTCAGGCCACTCCCGACGGCTTCGCGCGCCCGAAGGAGCGCGACCTAAGGGGCCTGCCCCTTAGCGCGCCCCTTGGAGTGCCCCAGGCCCAGGTCCAACTCTCTACTCAGAAGCCACCCACCTACCCAGGTTTCATCCTCAATACTTCCACGTAAGGTGAAACGCCTATATGAACTTTCTCACAATAGTGAGCTTCCCTAGTACTCTCGCTACTAACCCACTTATAATAGACAGACTCCTCCTCTCATCGTTGGCAAACCAGCACTCAAACAAGTCTCGGAACCAGAAAAACAAAAACAAGCCCTGTTCAAGTTTAAGTGTAGTGACCTCCTGGATAGGACCTCTATCAGCAACTGATCAAACAACCCCATTCACGCTTACGGAGGACAGAGCACTCAACCAGTCAACCAACAAACTTACAGACACCCTTTCAGCACTCACCCAAACTGCCCCTCTTTCAGACAGACACCTTTCTTTCATCCGCCCCTCAGACATCTCTTGTATTCATACAGACTCTCACCAGTTTGTATCCAGTCCCAACCATACATTTCTCAGACCAAACCTCTTCCAGAACTCCACTCATCATGTTATCTTACAACATCCCAATCATCCACAACCAGAGGAGAATCTCCTTAACTAACTCCACCAACGTCATACAAAAAATAATTATTCCAATCATGACGTCACCTTTGAACCAACTACTAGGCCTCACGCTACTCTCAGTAACCCTCCTCAATGCACAATCTTTAACCAAAAAGACACACATCCTCAATGATTACCTCCTGGATTCCAACCCAGACATCTGTGCCATCACAGAAACCTGGTTAAAAAACTCGGACATTGCCTTAACCAATCAACTACCTATCCAGATATATGACATTTTCACTTTCCATAGAAACAAAAAAAGAGGAGGCGGACTTCTTCTAGCCACCAAGAAAGAACTCAGACTGACCGCACACACTATCAAGACTGAGTCCAAATTGGAACTGAGGTTAGTCAAGTCAAAACTTCTACAAATTCTATTAGTCTACACTCCTCCAGGACTTTTAGAAACGGACCCTTCACCCCTCATAGAATCCATAGTGAAACATATTAACCCAGACCTACCAACAATGATTATGGGCGATTTCAACCTCCATACAGACGCTATACCTCGATCTGCGAACTGCGAAGCCCTCCTCACAACCCTTACTGCAATGGGATTCTCTCAGACTATCAACAGCCCCACACACAAAGCTGGACACATCCTGGATTTAATATTCATTAACTCTAATTTCACGTGCACTGTAGATCCCACATGCACCCCAATCCCTTGGTCAGATCATTTCTTGATAGAATCTTCCTTCTCCACATACAAACAGACACACACCTCTCCGCACCTTTCCACCATTCAAGTCAGGAAAGCATGTCCATCGGATATACTCAGCGATGAGCTCTCCAAGGAACTCTCTAACCTGGACCTATCTAATCCCGACTCAGCCCTATCCTCCTGGCAAAAAATTACTGAAGCAGTCGCAAACAAATGGTGCCCAATGACCTCCAAAACAATCAATCCAAAAAAAAGGGAAATCAACCCTGGTTCAACACCGAACTAAAACAGATGAAACAGGACTTACGCCATAAAGAAAATAGATGGCGAAAAACCCCCTACGCATCTACCCTCTCAGCATACAAGGGATCCTTACATCGCTACAGGACCTGCATTCTACAAAAAAAAAGGAATACTACGCCAACAAAATACATCATTACCAGTACGACGCCCAGGCCCTATTTGCCTACGTAACACAAATCACTAAATCAACCCCGCCACCTATTCCAGACGAACAAGCTCTATCCAAGGCTAATGAGCTCGCTTCATTTTTTCAACTGAAGATTTCAAATACACTCGCCCTCCTACCTCCAAATACAACACCTCTCAAGTCAGGCGAGAAATCCAATTCCTTATTTAAACCCAAGCTTGACAGCTTCGAATCAATCTCCACCAAAGAGATTGAATCCCTTCTAAAAAGACAGAAACCATCTAGCCATCCGGCTGATAATATCCCTTCGAGACTCTTGCTTCTCATCCCAAACACGATCTCAGGACCACTGACAAGTATCATTAACAGCCTTCTAACTCAAGGAAGCTACCCAGACAGTCTAAAAACTGCTTCACACAAGCCCCTCCTCAAGAAACACAATCTAGACCCTAATGTGCTAGCTAATTTCAGACCCATCTCCAATCTCCCTTTCGTTGCCAAAATTACGGAGAAACTGGTAAACACCCAGCTTTCTGAATATCTAGAGGACCACAAGATCCTATACCCTTCGCAATATGGTTTCCGGAAATCACGCAACACGGAAACCCTCCTCATTTCGCTTACAGACCATATTATAATGGGGTTAGACAAAGGACACTCCTTTTTATTAGTTCTATTAGACATTTCGGCGGCATTCGACACCGTCAACCACGCCATCCTTCTGGATCGCCTAGAGGATATCGGCATCTCCGGATCAGCCCACAACTGGTTCAAGTCCTTCCTCAACAATAGGACTTTCAAAGTCAAAATCAATAACAAGGAGTCACCTCTAACAAAATCAACCCTTGGCGTACCACAAGGATCCTCCTTATCTCCAACCCTCTTTAATATATACCTCCTCCCCCTCTGCCAACTGCTTACAGACCTCAACCTAATTCACTATCTGTACGCAGACGACGTGCAGATTTTAATCCCCATAACAGAATCTATCTCAAAAGCTCTCACCTATTGGAATAACTGCCTTATATCCATCACTAATCTTCTCAACAGCTTAAACTTGGTTCTCAACGCCTCAAAGACTGAGCTTCTCCTCATCTCCTCAAATGAAAACAATCTTCCTCCACCTTCACAACACAACTCTCACATCACCTGTACGCACGTTAGAGACCTTGGGGCAATATTAGACAATCGACTAAACCTAAAAAAAATGGTCAACACAACTTCCAAAGACTGCTTCTACAGACTACAGGTTCTGAAATGACTTAGACCACTCTTATTTTTCCAAGACTTCAGGACAGTCCTCCAAGCGCTACTGTTCGCCAAAATAGACTACTGCAGTGCCCTCTTCCTAGGCCTCCCCAAATCTACCACCAAACCACTGCAGATGTTACAAAACGCGGCAGCGAGATTGCTGACCAGCACCAGCCGCGGTGAACACATCTCTCCCATCCTCAGAAACCTACATTGGCTACCACTGAATTTTAGAATCCTGTACAAATCTATTACCCTTATACACAAAACCATCCATCAGCAACTCCAACTCGACCTGGAAATCCCATTCAAACTCCACTCTTCTAACAGATCAACCAGAGATATTCACAAAGGCACTCTGAAATTTCCCCCTACTAAAGCCACACGCCTCTCTATGACCAAAGACAGAGCTTTTTCAATAGCAGGCCCATCTATCTGGAATAACATCCCATCAAATCTCAGATTGGAACCCTGCCTCTTAACTTTCAGAAAAAGACTCAAGACGTGGCTCTTTCACCAAGCCTTCCCTGATCCACCAGACAATCACTAGTTTGAGCCTCACTTCCTACCAGGTTTTTTGGCACTCAGCTTCTTGAACAACGGACACTGGCATTTCCAGGTTAAAGCATCTTAAGCTTTAACCCGTTACTCAGTCGTATCTCTTTATAATTATTTTAACTGCCTTTATCTTTCTTCCAGCTTGTTTTAAGCCTCCAAGTTTTCTATTCCTTGTTGATTGTAACTTTGACTTATTCCTTTCTTTTGTTATCTTTTGTTTACCAGAATTGTTACCCCAGTTTTCCTTTGTTAAATGTAAACCGATCCGATATGGTTATTTACTATGAAGGTCGGTATAAAAAACCGTTAAATAAATAAATAAATAAATAAATAAATAAATACTTTAAAATGTGCATATGCATCTCGCGATGTGCTGTTTCTCACGGACGTTATCGCGGGTGTTAGGGCCCTAATGCCCGCAATAAGGCCCTAACGCAATTTGTAAAATGACCCTGATAGGTTTCTGTTTCACAACAAATTTAACTGATACTATTAAGGAAAGGCTAGTAAACGGCCCTGATTTTAAGAGAAATATCATGCAGGAAAGAAAAGGCATTCTTGTACAGCAAAGGAAAAAAACGTTTCTAAGGAAGTTTTTGTGGCTGTTATTTTAGTGCTTGAGAAGGAAGTCGCAGGAAGAAACAATGGAGCAAGAAGGAATGTTGTTTTCTATTAGGGAAGAGAGAGCTTTACCCACACTGAGAAGAGGTGTTCCTGGGGATAGGGCTGGGAAGAGGCTTCCACTTGTGCACAGGAAGGATAATGTTCAAAAACTGTGTGCAGAGCCATATACCCTCTTCTTTGGCCGTGCATAGATTTACAATAGTATTTTATAGCCTGTGCATACCATATATGCATGTATTATTTATTTATTTATTTTTAATTTTTATATACCGATGTTCCTGTAAAGAATACATATCGCACCGGTTTACAAGGAACTGAACAGTCGCCTCCAGGGTGGAAATACATTAAAACAGTCGCCTCAAGGCAGAATACATTATAAAATAATCCACAGTACACACGCATATGTATGCTTATGAATGAGTACACACAGGGGTAGATTTTCAAAGGGTTGCGCGCGTAACCCCAATAACCTGCCCCTGCGCGCGCCGAGCCTATTTTGCATAGGCTCGGTGGCGCACCCAAGCCCCGGGATGCGCGTATGTCCCGGGGCTTTGAAAAAGGGGCGGGAAGAGGGCAGGGTCGTGGGCGTGGCGCCGATCTGTGGGAGATGCGGGGACTGGACCGAGGCCTCCGGCACAGCGGCTGTGCTGGGGGATGGCACGCTGGCAGCTGCTCCGGTGCGCGAAAGATATGCCTGACAGAGGCAGGCGTAAAAAGTTAAACAAGGTAGAGGGGGATTTAGGTAGGGTTGGGGGGGTGGGTTAGATAGGGGAAGCTGGGGGAGCAGAAGAAAAGTTCCCTCCAAGGCCGCTCCGATTTCGGAGCGGCCTTGGAGGGAACGGGGAAAGCCATTGGGCCTCCCCTAGGGCTCGGCGTATACAAGGTGCACAAGTGTGCACCCCCTTGTGTGCACCGACCCCAGATTTTATAAGATGCGTGCGGCAGCACACGCATGTTATAAAATCAGGTGTACATTTGTGCATGCCGGGTAGTGCACACAAATGTACCCCGCGCTCGCTTCTCTTAAAATTTACCCCACAATGAAGTAAAAGCAAGCATTTCAATGCATTGAATATGCGTACCTTTTTTTTACCTATTTTAAACATATATGCACATACATTTTACGCATGAAAGTAAATTAGGACTTATTTGCATAAATCCTGATTTGCGTGCATAAGTCAGTATTTTTTAAAACATGCACGCATAAATGAAATTATCAGTTTTACCAATTAGTCCAGCTATTCATCCAGTCCTTCTCCAGGTCATGGAGACCCTTCTGGTTCTTCAGCCTGAACTCCCTCCATTCACCCGGACCATGCACCCAACCAATAGTACACAATAAACACATTTGATATCACTTATGCTAGATAATTAGCAGGTGTAAAATTATACGAGTAACTTGCCATATGTAAGTGCTTAAGTGGCTTTTAAAATAGCAACTTACATGTGTAACTATTCTCCCTGTCCCGGAATGCCCCTAGACCGCCCCCTTTTTTTAACATACTTATATGTGCGCAAACTGTAAAGTATATGTGTATTTTTGATGTTCATAAAATTATGATTACACAAGTACATGCTATGTATGAGCATATATGCTAATTTTTATATGCGGAATGTTTTGAAAATTTGCCCCATACTTTTGAATTTTCAGAGGCATGCACAGATTTTTCCTTGGGAAAGGTACGTGCTGACATAGGACCTAATGCCATCAGGTATTTACCATAATTGCACTTTGAAAGTTGGGGAAAATTTCATGGGTAGAAACAGGTAGTTAGAAAATGACCACTCTAGTGATTAAAATAAAAGGAAAAAGAGAAAGTAAGTGCATAAGAGTGATACTAGCAGTGAAATTAAAATAAAAGGCACAGAATGACAAAAACAAGGATAATTCCTGGGATCGGTATTTTCCCTGATAAATTTACATTTCTGGCCTACTGGTAAGATACAACACAAAACAAGGAGAAGAGATTTGCACTCCAAAAAATTATCCACACAATATGAGGGAGTTGCAAAAGTAGTAATGGTCCAAACAAGGAATAAAGTTAATCTTTTCCCAAGTTGTCATTTATTAGGTTTTCATTTTTCAAAATAAAATGGCTGCTCCAGAACTCAACGTATTGGATTACAGTTCTCAAACAGGTCCCCGGACACGGACCCGTGTTTCGCTCCAAGCTGCTTCGGGAGGGACTAGAAATAATTTTAAACACTGTAAATCAAAGCAAAAAATACATATATGTGAATAGCATTGGACCAAGTAAAAGGGGGCTATACTTTAAATAACGCTGAGACACATACCTTAATGCTGGTATTTTGTTGAACATAATTCGAGTAAAGGAGAGCGGACAGAGCTGATTGTAGCATCCATATAAAGAGCTGGGTTTTGGCGCGAAGTGCTACACCAATCAGGGAGCACCAACACAAAGCAAGTGAACCAATAAGGCAGGGGTCGGGAACCTTTTTGGCTGAGAGAGCCATGAACGCCACATATTTTAAAATGTAATTCTGTGAGAGCCATACAAGACCTACCAAATTAATTTACTACAACCCCCTACTCTCCTGACGCCCCCCAAAGGCCTGCCAAATTAATTTACTACAACCCCCCACCCTCCTGATGCCCCCCAAGACCTCCAAAATTAATTTGTTTCAACCCCCACCCTCCTGACCCCCCCAAGACCTGCCAAAAGTCCCTGGTGGTCCAGCGGGGGTCCGGGAGCGGTCCGGGAGCGATCTCCTGGACTTGGGCTGTCGGCTGCCAGTAGTCAAAATGGCACCGACGGCCCTTTGCCCTCACAGAATGGATCCGTGCCTACCAACATTTAAAAAAAAACTCAAAACTTGGCTCTTCTTACAAGCCTTCCCTGATCCTTCAAACTTTCACTAGACAACTACAACTATTCAGCATTGAATTTGGAACTTCGCCCCTTCAATATTCTCATCAGTTACTAGTCTCCTAGTATTTTAATTTAATACCTTCTTAAGGTTTCTCTTTTTCCAGCTGAATTCAGCTTCCTAGTTCATGGTCCTTGTTATTATGTAACTTTCTTACTTTTCTGCTTTACCTCCACTAATTATAAAAAGTTGTTCCTTTGTTATGTTATGTTACACTGATCTACCCCTGTTCGATGTAAACCGACCTGATATGGTATTCAACCTTGAAGGTCGGTATAGAAAAATGTTAAATAAATAAATAAACTATGTCACTGAGGTCGACCAATGGCGGCGGTAGCCCCTGTGACATAGTAAGGGCAAAGGGCCGTCGGCGCCATTTTGACTACTGGCAGCCGACAGCCCAAGTCCAGGAGATCGCTCCCGGACCCCTGCTGGACCACCAGGGACTTTTGGCAGGTCTTGGGGGGGTCAGGAGGGTGGGGGTTGTAGTAAATTAATTTTGGAGGTCTTGGGGCGTCAGGAGGGTGGGGGATTTTGTTAGATTTTTACTTTTTATTAAAGATTTGTCTGCGAGCCAGATGCAGCCATCAAAAGAGCCATATCTGGCTCCCGAGCCATAGGTTCCTGACCCCTGCAATAAGGAATCAGTGAATCAATGAGGAAAAATGAAGAAAAAAACCCCAAAAACTAAATAAAATGAAACCATTCTATTTCATTATTGAGACCTTTAGGAGCTAGACAATCCAATTTGAAAATCCATTTTTGCTCCCTGCGTAATAAAATTTCTGAGAAGTTGCCCCCACGTTCTGGTGGGGAAACAACATCAATAATCAAAAACTTAAGATCTGCTTCTGTATGATACAACATATTTAAACTACTGTTTCTTTAGTTTCTCTTGGGATTATACAGTTTCCTTCTTATTATTTTCCAGAAAGTTGTTGATTTTCTCTGTTAGTTTTGAAAAATGTGCATCTCTGATAAATTTTGTGTTTTGCACAGTACAGGATAAAATGCATTTCTATTTCTATTTCTCCGGTGTTGTATTGCTTTCAGAGTCTGGCTTTTTGGGTTTCCAATTCCTCTTTTGTCTGTATATTTCTATTTCTAATTTGCGGCCACTTATTTTGTATTTGGTGAGGGTATGTCTGTCTTTTGCATGTGTGACTGAGGTAAGGACTTCTGCTAGCAAGAGGTTTCTGTGTAAGGATCTATTGCAACCCAGCTTATTTTATTTTCTAACCTGCACCTTCCAACAGGAGATGCACTGGTGTTCTGTGGCTTGTTGCAATATTTGCAGTGCTGTCTTTTCTTAGATAGCATACAGGCAAATCAAATAAGCTCAGCTGAATATGGAGATTCTACCTTGTATGGAAGAAAATGATTCCCCCATAGCTCATCTCATTTTCCAAAACCCCATCATCATTGTAACCAAGAATCTCGGCCTGACACAGGCAGTTAACCTGTCCCTCTCACCAAGATTAAAAAAAAAAACCTATGAGTCAGAGAAAGAATGACAATCTTACTGGCATTGATAGCACTAGGATTTACCTGCAGTGCGAAGGATAAGGAGCCTTCAGTCCTTTTGTAACCAAGGCAGTGCCGCCATTACTTGCTTCAGAAATCAAATGTTTCCCTCTCTCTTTTCATAAAAGCTTTGGAAAGTCATTCATTGCAGACGTGACAGTCATAGCACTGAGAGAAGCCAATGGTGTCAAAGCCTGCTGTGAGTGAGAAGCAATTAGGGCCTGTCTCAGGAGGCACAGGCATCGCATATAGGGAAAAATAAGTCATATTTGAGGAAGAGTTTGGAGAAAGAATAAGTGGACCTGTATTTCTGATAATGTGATGCTGTTGCCGCCACTGCTTTTGATGATGAAGATGATGGAACAGCTGATCCAGCTGGTATGGATATATCCATGCCAGTAATGAGGTAGAGAAGAGAAAGATTTAGAGGATAAACCACCAGTTATGGTGATGGGGTGTGGGGAAATTAAATAAAAAATGCATTACTCTCAGGGCCGGTTACTTTCAAACCAGAGCGCGGGCGCACGTGCGGGCATACATCAGACTGCACTCAGGGACACGCCATTATATAACATATGCCAAATTTTAAGTGGGAAATCCTGCTTCTACAACGTAAATCAAGAGATTTTAAAGAGGCATGCCCCGATGTCATTGCCATTTCGTCCCCAGTCCACCCAGTTAAGAGATAGGTCCTCCAAACCCCTAGTTTAATGGCCTTCACTTCCCCCAGTTAGCCCCCAACACTTAAAACCCTACAGATTTGCTTAATCTTCTTTATTTTTTAACTTGCACGTCATCCATAGCAGAAGTAAAGTTACGCAGCAGGGGGGACATCAGCGCCCACCAGGGCGTGTAAGTATTTACGTGCACATCTCTGATTCACACCCTGAAACATCCATGCCCTGCCTCTGTTTTCAAATCCTTGGAGATGTGTGTGCTGCAGGACATATGCATGCATCCAGGCGGCTTTTAAAATCTGCTTGGCTCGCACAAGGCCAACTTATTCATGCATCCCCTACTTAACGTGCACATCGGGCTTCTAAAATTCACCTCTAAGGGTGTGCATGAACAAACATTTTGTTTCATTTCTTTTTGGGGGGTGGAGGAAAGAGAACATTTTGTTTCATTTTCAAAATTTTGATTTTTGTTTTTTTTCACATTAAAACAAACTTGCATCACCTAAATAAATAAAAAAAAAAACCAGACTTGGGGACTATTCACTCCTTCTACAATCTGCAAGCAGTCCTCAGTTACTCCTGCCCCACCAATGCCATGCTTCAACATGTTAAACTACAGCACTGAAAGGGGTAGATGCAGCTGGGAATTGCTTCTGCCTCCTGTAGACCCCAGAGCGGGGTGAGGGTGCCTGAAAGGACTGATCACAAACCCAGGGGAGGCCTTGTAAAAATTTAGGTGGCATGTTTGCTTTGATGGCGGGGGAGGGGGGTATGCTCCAGTCAGGCTGCTGAAAAAAAATAAAAGAAAAACTAAAGAAATTATGTTGATTTTTCTTTTCTTTCCTTTTCAAAATGAAATGAAATAAAAGCACATTCCTGCTACTCTCACATTTTGAGATTTTTCTACCCATCACCATAGAATCTATAGAGAGGTATGTTGCTTATGTGACAGGGTTCACAGCAGAAACTCAAAACAGGATCAAAATAGAAAGAATTTAGCACTAGTTAAACTATTGTGGCATTAGAATAACATTCATCTGCTGTGAAGACCATTCTTGGTTAAAAAAAAAAAAAATGTAGTCAGTTAAGCCATCCTCGCTAGATGATACTTTTGTAAGCATACTTGGATTCTTCCAGTGTTCCTGAAAGCTTATAATTGCCCTGATGATGACAAACACTGCCATTGCACCGATGATGTTGATAGACTGGTATTACTCATGTGCTCAGCTCCTGTTACCATTGCTGCTAATGAGATAATAGCATCCCGCTATCATAATTTGTATTCGTCTGATTCACCTCCTGTCTTCTTGGTTCATGTGTGGACCAGATGTACCAAAGGGTCTTTTCCATTTTACGTGCAAGAGAAAATGCTTAGGCCCTCTGGGCCATAATGGCATCCTTGCAATTCTAATTCTGACTTGCATTTTTTAATTTTCCATGATTATTTCCATATTACTTATATCCTTTGACTGTTCGGGTTTTCTTTTTAGAGAGGAGTTGTTATTTCTCAAAGCTTTTACTGAAGATCACCCTTCTAGCAGATATTTATAATGTGCTTCTAGGATATTGTGTGTTTCACGGAGTAGAGAGCTTAGGAGAGAGATGGAACAGTAAGGAGGCTGCAGTGGAAGGAACTAGAAGGAAAAAAAAGAGTCTTCAGATGGAACACTACAGAGTGCAATGTCTGATGAACTCAACAGCACAGAGATCCCACATTTTCTGCACAAAATATTAATTGCTGTTGCAAATGAATTTTGCGGTTTGCTGCTTTCTTATCAGCGAGATGAACATGCACAGCATGGTGTCAGTGCTCGCTCCTATGACCGTGTCTGCCTAAAGTTTTCTGGAGAGGAATCAGACACAGTACCTTCGGCCCGGAGGCTGCCTGGAAACCTTTCAGTGGAAGACAGTAAAAACACGAGTGTGTAGGTTCTTTCCCATAAGTTATCAGTTAGATAGTTTAGAAACATAAGATCATCCTGGGAAACAGTGAGCTGAATACTTAGCAAATTGCACCAAATGGATCAAAGGCATGACAAAGAAAGACTTTCTGTTAGTGGTAAATGGGAGTCAGTCATATCATTTTGAGAAATGCTTTGCTTTGTTTATTCCCTCAAAGGTCCATACTGAAAAGGTTTGTCTGGCTTCTTTTTGGAGTTAGGACAAACCATGAGGTTTAAAATTCTGCCGACTCCTCCCCCGGCGAGGAAAATTTTTTCCCAGACAAAAAAAAAAGTAGTGCTGAGGGCATTCCTGGGACATGCTATTGTTTTGTCTAGGCCAAGCACTCAGCCAATGCAGCTTTGGGCTTCAAATCTGTATAAAGTAACCTGCACAGAGTTGTCCGGGTAATTTTATCTGGACATGACCAGCAGAAGATTGGATTCTCAGTGACTTTTTACTTGGAAAAAAACAGATTTTGGTTCATTTTTTATGTTTTTTTTTCTGTTCTCTGTATATATTGATATTTTCCAGCTGGTTTATTGTTAGTCTGGTTCCATTTTTTTTTTTCCTAGTAAAAGTCTTAAAAAGCACATTTTGTGTGTTCTATGACTGTGAAGGAAGGGAATACAAAAACAATAGCTGTGAAAGCCACTTGGGGAGGTTGCATTGCACATAGGTGTGCTCTGTTTAAGCTCCAATCTAAATTCCTTTAGTCATTAATATTGCATCAAATTCCTTGGAACAGCGGGCCCTGAAAAGAAATTCCTCACCCCAACTCCACACTTCTTCCTCTACCTGCTCCCTAAGCAGATGGAAAAGGACCTCAGTGTTAACAAAACTTTGGGGAAGCAACTGTCGCTAATTATTTTTATGGTAAGCCCTCTTCCAAAACCATTTTGACTGCTCACAAAGAGGGTTACAGACACATTTTTAAGAAGAATAATGGACGTTAGATCATTCCATCTCTATAAAAAACTAAAAAGAGATCTATAATCTTTGCAAATGTAAATATGAGGAAACAAATGGTACACTGTCAGATTCCATCATGTTGGTTATTGTGCATTCATCCTGTATCTTAGATGTGATAGAGACAACCAAGCTAGCCAAAAAATACATTAACAACATATTTTTGTAAAAATATTAAAGTCTGTTGCTTTGTCGGAGTGGTTAGGGTTACTTTTGGGAGCAATCTGTTCCTTACCAAAGTGAAGTTGAACATCTTGATGACTTTCAGGTTCCATTAGAAAAACCTCTGTGAATTTAAAACATTGAAACAAGCACTGACCTATTCTCCCATCCCTATGCATTCATCTTCTAAATAATCAGTCTTTATTTTCTTCATAATGTACAAAATACTTGAGTAACTACTAGTGACAAAGTGAAAAACATATTTACATCAGTGCATGTATAAACCCACAAAGATTCCAAACAAACTGAAATTACTAATCTGAGGGTTTGGCTATCTAGATAAAGGCAAATTTTCAACCAAACCCAGGCACCTAGATTTTCACCTGAAAATTGTCCTAAATCTACAAGGCTAAACTTTAGCCATCGATATATAGGCTACTCATCCTTGATTAAAAATGGCCACCTAAATCCTTCCATCTGCCAGCAGCAATGCTGTCCCTTCCTCCTGTCTTTTTAAAAATGTTAAACTGGTGAGGGAGAGGGGCAGGGGGCAACAGTCCCCTACAAGAAACCTGCTTCCCACCTTTCCCTTTAAAAAAGTGAGCCAGGGCTCACCCTAGGATCCCTCTGATTCCCAGTGGACTGCAGAATTAGGGCGAGGGAGATGTCTTTACCTCCACTAGCCTCCTTCCCAACCTTCACCATGAGCACACGAGAAGCCCCCCTGAAGATTTCTAAAGCCAATTCAGGAAGAGGATATATGGTCTTTCCTCCCCCGGGTTTGGAATTCCCTGTTGCTCTAACAATGATGCCATTAGATTTCTAAACCATATGAGGTCCATATTCCAAGTCGTTTAGCTGGATAGCTTGTGAGTCAACTGGCTAAATGCTGACTTTTAAATATCCAGGGCACTTACTTAGGTAATGAGGGGTGGGGGCCCGAAACGGGGGGAGGTCCTGCGCTAGCCGGCAGCGATCGCACCACCGCGGTGCGATCGCTGCCGGTTTCGCACCCAATAGCGCCACCATAGAAGGTGTAGCTTTTGGGCGTGAAATAGGACTCAAAAAGGCCCTTACCTTTTCGTCGTCCACGGCATCTTCGCGGAGTCGGCCCCGGTGTCGCCCTGACTTCTCCTCTTCCAGGGCCAACTCTGCCCCCATCTTGGTATCGCGTGCAATCCGTCTGGAAAATAACCCCCTAAATTAGCCAATCTTGTATGTATTATTCTTTATTCATATTTTGATAAAATTTTAAAAAATATTAAAAGTTTTGTATGATTGTGACAGCATCACAATTATTATTTTGTAAATGTATACATTTTCCCCTCTTTAATCATTTATGATAATATTTTCAGGTTGTATTATTTTAGCCAGTGTTTCATTTTTTTCTGATTGGAAAATACATGTTTCTTGTATTATTTTGCATTATGGCTAACCTACAAGGGAATGTTAGAAGAAATCTTAAGAATGTTAAGCAAACAGAATGTTAGGAATTATAAGGAAAGGAATGGAGAATAAAACAGAGGATGTTATAATACCTCTGTATCACTTCATGGTGAGACTGCACCTAGAGTAATGTGTGCAATTTTGTAGGGATGTGCAGACCAAAAGTTTAAGTTCATAAGTCCATAAGTCGAATGGGGGTCCCATTTGCGGTCAATATGGACTTATGGAGAATTCCATAAGTTGAGTCTATGTCCATATGTGCAAATAAAAATTTAAACCCCTCACCCGCCTTAATCCCCCCCCCCCCCAAAGACTTACCAAAACTCCCTGGTGGTCCAGCGGGGTCAGGACGCCATTCCTGAACTCCTTTGCAAGGAGCATGTGACGTGCTCCTTGCAAAGGAGCACGTCAAGAGGCCCCCCCAAGCTGGGGGGGCCTCCTGACCCCCCCAGCTTGGGGGGGTCAGGAGGCCCCCCAAGCTGGCCAAAAGTTTCTTTTGAGCCCAACGAGGGTTCCGGGAGCGAACCCGAGGGGAATCACGTGACGTCAGCGCCACGTCAGAGTGACGCGGCGTCACGTGATTCCCCACGCGTCGCTCCCGGACCCTCACGGAACTTTTGGCCAGCTTTGGTAAGTCTTGGGGGGGGGGGATTAAGGAGGGTGAGGGGTTTAAATTTGTATTTAGATCAACAATCGCGATTTCCAACGTATTCAACATAGCTATGTTGAATAAGTTGGAAATCCGATCGTTTACGCCTCATCTTTTTTTTAAGTAAAAAAAAAAAAAAAAGTTGCGTTTTCCATTTAAGTTCAAAACGAATGCACACCCCTACAATTTTGTTCACTGCATCTCAAAAAAGAATATGGCTAAGCTGGAAAAGGTACAGAGAAGGGCAATCAAAATTATAAAGGGGCTGGAACAACTCCTTTTGAGGAAATGCTAAAGAGGTTAGAGCTGTTCAACTTGAAGAAGAGACAGCTGAGGGGATATATGATAGAAATCTATAGAATTATGAATGGAATAGAATGGCTAAATGTGAATTAGTTATTTACTCTTTCAAATAATATAACAACTAGGGGACACTCAATGAAGTAGCACATTTAAAACAAACTGGAGAAATTATTTTCCACTCATTACACAGTTAAGCCCTTGGATTCATTGCCAGAGGATTTGGCAGAGAGTAGGATTAAATGGACAATTTTCTCAGTGTAGAGGGGTGGGCAGTAGAATGCCTCAAGGATATATACTGGGACCCGTGCTTTTCAATATATTTATAAATGATTTGGAAAGGAATATGACTAGTGAGGTAATCAAATTTGCAGATTATACAAAATTATTCAGAGTAGTTAAATCACAAGCGGATTCTGATAAATTGCAGGAGGACTTTGTGAGGCTGGAAAATTGGGTATCTAAATGGCAGATAAAATTTAATGTGGATAAGTGCAAGGTGAAGCATATAGGGAACAATAACTCATGCTATAGTTACACGATGTTAGGTTCCATATTAGGAGCTACCACCCAGGAAAGAGATCTAGGCGTCATAGTGGATAATACATTGAAATAGTCGGCTCAGTGTGCTGCAGCAGTCAAAAAAGCAAACAGAATTTTAGGAATTATTAGGAAGGGAATGGTGAATAAAACGGAAAATGTCATAATGCCTCTGTATCGCTCCATGGTGAGATCACACCTTGAATACTGTGTACAGTTCTGGTCGCTGCATCTCAAAAAAGATATAGTTGTGATGGAAAAGGTACAGAGAAAGGCGACCAAAATGATAAAGGGGATGGAACAGCTACCCTATGAGGAAAGACTAAAGAGTTTAGGACTGTTCAACTTGGAGAAGAGATGGTTGAGGGGGGATATGTTAGAGGTGTTTATTTCATTTATTTATTTATTTAAAAACGTTTCTATACCGTCGTTAAGTAGTATACCATCACAACGGTTTACAGTGAGGCACATATATACATCTTTGAAAGCTGTATAAATTAATTCTATCTTTAGGAAGTGCCATTAAAGTCCGGTAACATTGTTTCATAATAAAGACTATTTGCAAAAGTTAAAAATCTTGTTCTTTTCTATGCTTCTCAGTTTTAATTGCATATATATATATTAAAATCATGAGAGGTCTAGAACAGATAAATGTGAATTAGTTATTTATTCTTTCGGACAATAGAAGGACCAGGGGCACTCCATGAAGTTAGCATGTAGCACATGTAAAACTAATCAGTAAAAGTTCTTTTTTACTCAACGCACAATTAAACTCTGGAATTTGTTGCCAGGGAATGTGTTTAGTGCAGTTAGTGTAGCTGGATTTAGAAAAGGTTTGGATAAGTTCTTGGAGAAGTCCATTACCTGCTATTAATCAAGTTGACTTAGAAAATAGCCAGGGCTATTATTCGCATCAGTGGCATGGGATAGACTTAGTTTTTGGGTACTTGCCAGGTACTTATAGCCTGGATTGGCCACTATTGGAAACAGGATGCTGGGCTTGATGGACCCTTGGTCTGACCCAGTATTGCATGTTCTTATGTTCTTAAGACTGAATAGGGTTTTTGCATATGATGTGTTTATCCTGCTTAGATGTTGCCTGTTTATGTGATTAGATAGGCTGAATACATCTTGGGTTAACCAGTGAGGATTGGTTGATAATTCTTTTGAATTGAGTTGTAGGTGATTGTTTGATTGAGTTTTGAAAATTGTATAAGGTTTTTTAATTGGTTATTTGGTTTTGGTTTGTTTTTTGAATGAGCATGTGAAGTAGAACTGCTACCGCTCTTTTTTTTTTTGCATTTGATAAATCATTAGTGAGTTTTTGTAGTAATATTTTCTTTGGGGATTTTTTGGTGTTCTGTTGTGTTTTTGCTTTATGGTTATGTTTACTTTTCTTTAATAGGTATGTTATGATAGGACATTCATTGAGTTTCTTTGAGTAAGTGGTTTATTTTGTATGTTGTTTTGGCTTCTGCAGTAATTTGGGGGGTTTTTTTGTTTTTGTTTTTGTTATTTAAGCTCCTCGGAGGCAACCTCTTATGAGGTAAAACAGGGGCCTACATCCGAACATATGAGGGACACATGATATTGTTAATAACAACATTGGGGTGCCAGATGTAATGCCAGTTCCTTCTTTGGAGCAAGAATATTATGTGACACCATAGAAGAAAGTTTTAACAGGGTTGATTGTGTGGCATCAAGGAAGACAGATTTTCACGAAAAGACACCCTTGGCAAGCTGTATTCTGTGAAGTATTAGAAGAACTTTTATGAAGCAATATTATTGAGAAGTTTCATGTAATATCTAGTTTCTGGGCTCTGTAGAGCATTGCTGATGATCTCTGTGATGGTGGGACTACTCAAATGGGAAGTTAGTAGGTTATAATGTTTTAGTATTTTGTGTGCTTTCTCTGTATATGTTTTGATTTATTTGTCTTTATATGTGGGGTTTTTGGATGATTTTTTTTATTAATTTTTATTTTTTTATATATTTATTTGTTTGATTCTTTTGAGGGGTGGGTAAGGGTAAGAGAATAACAAACTGCAATATTGTTGGATGTTTATATGCATTCAAAATGTGGGGTTTTTGTATTATATGCATTATTCTCTGTACATATGTTGATGGGAATATTGAAAAATATTAAAAGTTTTGTATGATTGTGTCAAAACTTTATGGTTTTGTAAATGTATACTTTTTCCCCTTTGATGATTTGTGCTAATATTTTGGGATTGTTACTTTAGCCAGCATTTTTAAAAATATATTTACCTTAATTATTGAAAGAAACTGAAAAGCAGACCATAAGTCTATTCAGTCCCACAAAGGGGCTTACAAAGGGGCAGGCTATTTGACAGGCTCTTTGGCAAAGGCCCGCTGGTATGCAGGCTCTTTGGCGAAGGTCTGCTGGTGTGCAGCCCTCTCCTAGGTAGGGTAAGAGCAGGAGGTGGATTATATCATCCACTGCTGGAGGTAGGGCTTGCCACAAGACTTCAACATCCAGGCAAGGGAAGCACAATCTCTGGTGTGCAGGAACAGAGCAACCACACAAATGGTCCCTGGATCAGGGGATAATAGATGACTTGTTCAGTCACTGGTGAAAGTAAGGGATTGATATGTTCACCTTAGAAGGCAACAGAAAGATTAAGACATTTCTTCTCCATGCATCTGAGTGGCTACAGATCAGCTTCTGATTATTTTGTGCTAGACTGAAATGTTGATCTATTCTATACTCACTGATTCCTTTCGTCTCCTGAACCATCAAAAAGATCCTTTGGGGCAAAGCGAAGATAATCCTTAAAGCAGCAGCCTTGTTGTGATAAATGTGACATCCATATCTCATCAGTCTATCAATTCAGTTTCTGATTCCATTGGGAATGTCACTGAGAAAAAGACAGGCTCTGTCATCTAAACGTGATAGCACTGACCCTCATGGAATAGATGTTAAACGTTCAGTAGTATCTTGTTCCTTCCCAAAGAGATGGAGGATGTTCTGCTTTTTGCCAGGAAACCTACAACCAGAAGATCCTATGACTTCCAATAAGTTTTATAATTGGTGTAGGGCCTGCCAGCTAGACCCTTTCCCATGTGGCTTGAGAGACTTATTTCAGTGTATATTCTTCCTCTCAATCTCATGCCTTAGTACCTCTTCAGTCAAAGTTCATATTGGTGCCATTGCAGTATATCACCAGCAAGTAGAAGAGGCTCTGATCTGTCTCCATTCCCTGGTACCAAATTTCACAAAAGGATTGTGGCATTTCAAGCCTTTAGTCAGTAATTTTTTAGTGCATTGGGACCTCAATGTATTCATAGCTCAATTCATTAAACCTCCTTTCAAACCTCTTGAGTCAGTGGACTTGAAGTTTATCACCTGGAAAATGGTGGCCATCACATTGGTATGAACAGTTACGTGAACTACAGGCTCAGGTTTCATATTTACCATACCTGCAATTTTTTCACAATAGAGTGGTTCTACAAACTTATCCCAAGTTACTTCTGAAAGTAGTACTTGCATTTCACATTAATCAAGTCATTGTACTACCTATATTCTTTCCAAAACCACATGCATACACAGGAGAAAGGGCTTGAACTGTAAGAGAGTCCCAGCATAGTAACTAAAGAGGATTCAACATTATCATCAAGCTTCTCAATTATACATGTCCTTTGATCCCAATAGAATGGGTAAGGCAGTTGCCAAATGAACTCTGACTAATTGGCTATAGCTCACTGTTATGCACTGGCTGGCTTATAGATAACAGACTCTGTCAAGGCTTATCAAGTGATAGCCATGGCAACTGTCTCATTTCTAGGCCAAGCTTCTACCTGGTCAATTTACACCTTCATGTCCCACTACTATCCGAACAGCACATCCTGAAGTGACAATAGCTTTGGCAAGCAGTTCTGCATAGTCTGCTTTCCCAGTAGTCTATATTCCACTTGGTGAGGTTGGTTTGTCTTTAAGTTAGCGTTTCTACTGTGCAGTCTTCATCTTGGGATTCCCCAGACATTATGGCTAATTCATGCCTGCTTTTTGATGGAGAAAACAAGTTTACTTATCTATAAAGAGAGATCTGCATAGACAGCAGGATGAATTAGGCATATTTAATATCCATCTGCTCCTCTGGAGAGCTGACTATCTTACTAAAGCTTAAGGAGATAATTTTCAAAGGAGTTACATGTGTAAATGTAACATACTATCATAAAAATTTTCAAAGGCCCATTTTCACGCATAAAGCGCATGTGTGTAAAACCTATTGACAATTCAATGGCATATAGGGTACCACTTTTTAAAAGCCCACTTACTCTCGTAAAGTGCATTTACACATGTAAAACTCAATTTTAAGCATGTTGATCCTTTTGAAAATTAAGCCCTAAGCTCTGAAAGAGATTGAGAGTCTCACAGGGCAGGTTGAGATCTGGGTCCATGTTGGCACCATCAGATGACGTCACCCATGCATTAAAGCTATTTCACGCTGCTGCCTATAGAGAACGCTATTTACAGTTAAGCAAACTTGCTTTCCTTATTGTCTGCCAGTGGCTGTCATGCATGGAATGAGAATGTTCATGCAAAATGTCCTGAGCCCAAACCTGTGCTGCCCTTCTTGTGAATCTTTCTTTCACAACCTCCTACTCCTGCCTCTCAGTGGTATCTGAGATGTCAGCAGTTAGCACTGTTTGTCTTGCTGGTGCTTTCCCTCTAGGTCTACTATGCCTTCTGCCATGACAGCCACATGATGCTCCTCTTGCTTATTCTGCCGCAAGTGTTGAGATCTCCTGAGGCACTGGCATCTCTTTTTCCTCAGTGCTGGATGCACTTTCCAAGGAGAGGTGGTCATCCAGCTTACAACACTGTTTCTCTTCAAGAACATAATCTGTATTCTTCTCATGCATTTCATTTTCAGAATGAGTCCTTGTTTCACCATGTATCAGCTATGCAGTGACTTCCTCCATAGTGAGTATTCACTTCCTTGCCATTCTGGACTGAAGAAAACAAAAAGAAAAAAAATCAGCACAGTTCAGCAATGAAATGCAAACCCCACAAGTACATGAACATTGTCAGTAGGTCTGCCAGGCTCTCCATGGCTTTGCAATGGGGTCGCCCACACAAAGAGAAGCCCCTCCCCCCCTGCGCGCGCACACACACACACACACACACACACACACACACACATGCAAGGAAAAGGTTTGTCAGGCCTGTAGCAACTTTGCAATGTAATAAACAAGACCAGCAATCCAATCAGAAGTACTTACTGTTGAAGCAGCACTGTGATCAGAGCACATTATATGTGTTGGATATAATGTGCTCTGATCACATGTTTGTTTGATTCTCTCTCTAGATCTTCACTACTCACACAAAATGAGATACTAATCACTGACATTTATTAGGTTGGGAGGAAGGATTTTTTTTTTTTTAAAAAGGCAAGAATTCAAGTAAGTGGGATCCTCAAGTCAAGTGGCTCTAAAATGTCTTTCCTTTAAAGGCAATAATAACTATTGTAATAGCAAAGGATAGATGAGTAGCTCATACATAAATATCTCTGTTTTCCTACAAAGGCTCCAAATAGCTGCTATTCAAAAGTCTGAAGACTTACAATACTTGAAAAACCAAATCTTTGATTACTTTTGCCTCGGGACACTGACAAAGCTGATAAGAATCTGGCCAAGACAAATACAATTTCTTTTCTTCCTCAGAGGCTTCAGATAGATGCTGGTGGTGCATCTGAGAAAATATTGGGAGTAAGGAGAAATGGAGAATGGGAGTGTGGGGAGGAGGATCAATTCAGCAGAACACTGAAAAAGAAAATATAAGTTAATGATTCAAAAACCTGACTAGGGAACAAACATAATTAAATAATACTGTTTTGGATTGAGATCAGGAGAAAAAATATAAATGTCGAACTGAATTCCCCTTAGCCTGCTGGAATACATATAACTGGGCCAGCAGAAAAGTAAAGGAAATGAGAGAATCTGCAGTGCCATTGCAAAAAGAGAAGTTTCACTTATAAGCAGAAAAGACTTCTAGTGTGTTCCAGAAAACTGTGAAATTTCTTTCTGTTCACCACCATGCGGTGGAGCGCACTGTTAGCCCGGGTTTGGACGCGCGTTTTCGATGTGCTAGCTTTACCCCTTATACAGTAAGGGGTAATAGCGTGTCGAAAATGAGTGGCCAAACCCCCCCCCCCCCCCCGAAACTAATAGCATCCGCAACATGCAAATGCATGTTGATGGGCCTATTAGACATTCCCGCGTGATACAGAAAGAAAATGTGCAGAGAAGCCGCACATTTTATTTTCAAAAATTAACGCCTGCCCAAAGGCAGGCGTTAATTTTGGCCGGCACCGGGGAAGTGTACAGAAAAGCAGAAAAGACTGCTTTTCTGTACATCCTCCGACTTAATATCATGGTGATATTAAATCGGAGGCCCCAAAAATTAAAAAAAATTTTAAATTAAAAAAAAATATTTAAAATGTGCCCACGACCCAGGGGTTGGAATATGGATGCTCAATTATGCCGGCGTCCATTTTCCGAACCCATGGCTGTCAGCGGGCTCGAGAATCGATGCCGGAAAAATTGAGCATCGGCTGTCAAACCTGCTGACAGCCGCTGCTTCTCTAAAAAAGGAGGCACTAGGGACGCGCTAGTGTCCCTAGCGCCTCCTTTTACCGCGGGCCCTCATTTGAATATTTTTCTTTTACTAAATCACGCACCCAGAAGAGTGGCCTGTGCGCGCGTCGGGAGAGCGGGCGCTCACCCGTTCTCCCGCGCTTCTTTCTGTATTGGCTTGACAGTGAACCTGCTTGCCTTTGTAGAAAAATTCCACCAATGTCAAGTGAAACTAGCAAGCAAATACTTTGCAAACTAAAATAATAAAAAAAACATGTAAATATGTGCTTTTCTTGGTCTTAATTTTAGCTGATCATAAAATCTGAAGTGCGTTAATTTCATGTTTTTTTTCCAGGACTCTCTTTATAAGATGGATAAAATTCAAGTTTAATAGAACCCATTTAGGGCTATAAATTTTAGTGGATTATGTATGAGATATAATTGGTTTGCAAAGGAATTCTAACACATATGGGCACAATGTATTCCATACATGTGTTAATGTGGTTTCATTGAATCTTAAATGTAAGTCCCTATTGTTTTTATACATCTTTAGTCTGCAGCAGGTTCCCAGCTTGACTACAGTTCAGTTCTTCATAAGACCTCTAATGACTTGCACCTTGCAAACCGCTGCAAGTGCCAGAATCCAGTGGATTATGTCAGAACATCTCAGAGCCAGAAGACTTCTTTCTTCACTTGCCTAACAGATGGTGAATTTCTAAACATCAAGGGACATGTGCAAAGATTTGGTTTCTTCTGAATGAAAGTATCTTTACTCTTTACCCAATTTGTGACTAACCCTTTGAGAAGGATTGTACTATCTGCCATCATCAATAGAACTTCAATTAAGCTTAATGTAGATGGTTTCTTACTTCCAAAAATTAAAAAAAAAATTCTAAACCATTTTCCCACTTTAAAATGGTATAATAGTAGCATTTCTGCTTCCAAAAATAAGAGATTTCCAGAATAGAATCCATAGAGGGTTTTGTTTCTAAAAAAATGAAATATATGTGTTGACTATTAAACCACTGACTAAAAGTTTCAGAATATTTCTAGAGATCTAGGGTATTTTCATGTTGGGCAGGGTACAGAAGATTTTTATATGCAGATTATGGTTACCTGTACATTTCATGTCCTAACATATAATTGTTACCTCTACTGCATATTTTAGCTGTATGTCTGGTTATAAGATTAATCTTAGCCAGTGAGAGGTGATAGAGTTCACTGGTAGTAGACAAACACATTTTGGCTCAATATCAATTTATATGGGAGCCATTTTCTTTTACGTATTTATGCACTGTACCTTCCCATTTGCAAAGCTTATATAAACTGAATTCTCCTAAAATAAATGAGCACCTTGTTGGATCTGGAGGCCATTTTTTATTATTTATTTAGTTATTTATTTATTTGAAAGCATTTCTCTACCACATACTCCATGTATCACAGTGGTTACAAACTTAAAATATCAACTTTATATTAAGAACATCAATATAAAAAATGTACAGAGAAATAATATGGCAGACTGCTGGGAAAAAGCAATTGAGCTTAGTCATGAGGGCAATACTATTTACCCGGTTAATCCTCAAATGACTGCCTAAGAAGCCAAGTTTTCAAAATCTTCTTGAATGCCTTAATGTCTGCTAGAGTTCTCAGCTCTTCTGGTATAGTGTTCTTATGTCAGGACATAGGCAGGGTAATTTTCAAAGGGACTTTTGTGGGTAAAGTAGTGCTTTACCTACAGAAATTGGTCTTTAGAAAATTGTGACCAATAAGGCACTTGAAATAATGTGCAAACACACTATGGGGTAGATTTTAAAAGGGTTACGAGCGTAACCCTTTCAAAACCCCCCTGCGCGTGCCGAGCCTATTTTGCATAGGTTCGGCGGCGTGCGCAAGCCCCGGGAAGCGCGTAAGTCCCGGGGCTTTGCTAGGGGGGCGTGTCGGGGGGGGCGGCATGACGTTCGGGGCATTCCAGGGGCGTGTCGGGGCGTGGTGCTGGCCCGGGGGCATTTCGGGGACGTGGCCGAGGCCTCCGAAATCGCTCCCGGGCCGGGGAATTGTGCGGCGTAACTTTTACGATAAAGGTGGGGGGGGGTGTAGATAGGGCTGGGGGAGTGGGTTAGGTAGGGGAAGGAAGGGAAAGGTGGGGGGAGGCCAAAGGAAAGTTCCCTCCGAGGCCGCTCCGATTTCGGAGCGGCCTCGGAGAGAACGGGCAGCGCGTGCAGGGCTCGGCGAGCACAAGGTGCACAAATGTGAAACCCCCCCCTTGCGCACACCGACCCCAGATTTTATAAGATACGCGCGTATCTTATAAAATTCGGCGTACTTTTGTTTGCACCTGGTGCGCGAACAAAAGTACGCGTGGGCATTCATTTATAAAAACTACCCCTATATGAACATTCTTTAATGTACTTAGGAGACAGGAATTGCAGGAGTGGTCATGGTTGAAACTTGCATTCATGTTGTTTCTTTATTTTTAAATGTAAGCACATAAATTATATAAGCAAAATTACATGCACCAAATAGCAGATGTAATTGTGCATGCATACCTTTGCTGGGATAATTTTTAAACCAGATTTATGAATGTAAGATTGCTTTGAAAATTAATGTCATTTATGCACATATTTGCCAATTAATACTTGTGCAATGTTACAAAATTACCACCTAAAATGACAGAAGCAGTTCAGAGAAGAGATAACATAATAGTATAGGGCTTGCCATGCAAATCATATATAAAGAGACTTAAGCTACTCAAAATGTATGCACTGGATAAGAGAGGAAAAGGGGGTATAAGAGAAACATTCAAATATTTAGCAGCTTCAATAAAGGGCAAGAAGGTACAATTTTCACAGAAAAAGACATTCAACGACAGTGGGTCACGATATAAAGATGGAGGAAGGGATGTTCAGAGAAAATATGAGAACATGTTTCTTTACTGAGAGGGACGCAGATGTCACTCTGGAATAGCCTACTAGCAGTGGTAGCAGAGAACAACATACTGCGACAGAATTTAAGCTTGTTTCGATCAGATACAGAGGTCAGTGGTAAGCAGAGAGGCCTTAGGGTTAAAAATGGGTGAATGAGGATTGATTTAGATATAAAACTTATATACTAATCTAGAACAGTGTAGGTGAGGATAACCAGGCAGACTGGGTGGAATAATTAGTCATTATAAGGAGAATGTTCAAAAAATAATTTAATAAAACCATTGAAATTATGTAGGTTTTTCTTGCTGTAGATCCACCTAAAATCCACCATAACAACACAGGAGTCAATTTTCAAATGCCTAACTTGGGCCCATGAACAAAAAAGGGGCAGAAGGGAGATAGTGTGCAGCCGGCCACAATGCAGCGGTGCGGTTTCGCCTGCCACAGTGCAGCCGTGCCACCGACTATTGCTCCCATAGCGCACGGGAAAAGGTGTCGTTATTTTCCGTGGTGCTGCCGGCGATAATGTGAAAAGCATTATTGCCTGTAAAGCTGCCGGGACATAACTCCAACCAAACCCCGGTCACACTCCTGACTCCTCCCCTTCTCTTGATTTTTATAGTACCACTGCGATGCGGCTGGTATCACGTGTGGTAGGATCCTATCGCACAGAATAAGGCCACATCGCAGCTTGATGAATAACCCGGTTGGAAAGTTAGGTGTTGTTACGATTCAATGAATTGGTGAACCCACATCTCTACCAAGGAGTGAGACCTGTTGCTGAGGCAAAGATTGGGCAGCAGGGGCTGCTTTAAATAGTGCTGGTGGCCCTGGAGAGCATCCAAGTCACTGGAGGCCTTTCCTGCTTCGGCCCCTTTAAGTTGGGGGTGGAGTTGTGTGTGCACACCTAGCAAGAGCTGGGGCTGGCGGTGCGCGACGGCCTTGGCTCCCCGCTGCATTAGAGGAGGACGGCAGTGGCGCAGGGAGCCACTGAGGAGACCGGGGTGGCTGCAGGCGGTAACTGTAGCTGGCCATGGGGCCTTGGGGCCGGCTGCCATAAAAGTACCCCCTTCTCTAAGCCCCCTTCCCAGAGATTTGGGTTTCCCTGGGTGAGCAATGTGGAAGTCCAAAAGGAGTTTTTTATCCAAGATATTGGATATGGGCTCCCAAGAATTCTCTTCCGGACCACGCTATCAGGTACACCCACCTCTTGTTTCTTCAATGGACGTCCAATATCTCCTTTACTTGATATGTCTCTTCTTCATCCAAAGAGATCCTTTGCGGATCCGGCAGCTTATGACTGGGCCAGGAGAGGATTACCAGTTTCAGTAGGGAGACATGAAAGACATTATGAAATCTTAGTGATGGTGGAAGGCGCAGTTGATAGGTAACAGAGGAGACCTGTCGCAGAATGGAGAAGGGGCCAGCGTAGCGGGGTGCTAGCCTCATAGAGGGTATCCAAAGTCGTAGGTTGCAGGTGCTCAGCCATACCTTATCCCCGATCTTGAATTGCGGGGCAGGGCGACGGTGCCTGTCGGTAAAGGTTTTCACTTTCTGGGCCGCCCTGTGGATCATAGCTTCAATCTGGGCCCATAGTGCCTGAAGCTCATGTGCTATTAGCTGAGTGGCCAGGGAAGGGACAGACAGTGGCACCGGGAGCGGAGGGAGCGGGTGTCTCCCGTAAATACTGAAGAAGGATGAAGATCCTGTAGCTGCAATCATCCTGATGGTCATTTATGAAGATCTGCAAAAAGGTTTTCAGGGTACAGTTAGTCCATTCTGCTTGGCTATTGGCTTGAGGGTGGTAGGCCATAGTGAGGGTGGTAGGCCATAGTGCCAAACTTGTGACAGAGGGCCCGCCAGTACTTAGCCTTGATCTGGGCTCCGTGGTCTGAGACAATGTGACGAGGTAGTCCATGGAGGCGGAAGATATGGGTGATGAACAACTTAGCCAGTTCTGGAGCAGATGGGAGTGCCAGGAGGGCAATAAAGTGAGCCATCTTGGAGAAGCGGTCGATAACGACCCAAATCACTTGGTTGCCACTAGAGAGGGGAAGCAATGAGAGTCCAGGGCTCCTTGGAGGCAGGCAGCAGCTGTAACAACCCCCAAGGTCGTCCCACCAAGAGCTTCTGTCGAGCACAGGTGGGACAAGAGTCCACATAGGCCTTCACGTCCTTGTCCATTATCAGACACCAATAGTATAGTTTGAGCAGAGACAGGGTCCGTGCCCGGCCTAGGTAGCCGGCAGTCTTGGAGTCATGGGCAAACTCCACTACTTGTCATCGTAGACAAATTGGGACCACTGTCTTTCCTGGGGGAACTACCTGGGAGGTGGGAAGCAGGATATGAGCCGGGTCGATGATATAGCCAGGTGGTCAGGATTGTCTTTGGGTTCCGAGACACTAGAGAGCGCGTCTGCCTTGATATTCTTGGCAGCTGGTCTGTACTTCACCACGAAGTCAAAACGATTAAAAAACAGAGAACAGCGAGCCTGGTGTGGATTCAGATGTTGGGCATGGCAGAGGTGCTCCAAATTTTTATGGTCAGTGAAGACAGTGATGGTATGTTGTGCTCCCTCCAGCCACTGTTGCCATTCCTCAAAAGCCAATTTTATGGCCAGAACCTCTTTGTCCCCAATGCCAAAGCCTCTTTCCACTGTAGAAAATTTGCGGGAAAAATAAGAGCAAGGATGGAAAATGCCTTTAGCAGAGAGTTGGCCCAAGGCTGCCCCAACCGCGATGAAAGAGGCATCAACCTCCAGAAGAAAAGGGCGCGCAGGGTCCAGGTGATGGAGGCAGGGTTCACAGAGGAAGGCTTATTTTAGGTTGGAAAAGGCATCCAGCGCCTCCACTGACCACTCTCAAGTATTGGCTCCTTTCTTGATCAGTGCAGTAAGAGGGGTGACTAGTTGGGAGTAGCGAGGGATGAAATGCCTATAGAAGTTGGCAAATCCTAGAAACCTCTGTAGAGACCGAAGCCCAGATCCATTTTAAACCCAGTGCTTGAGATGATGTACCCCAGAAACGGAAGAGATTCTGCTTCAAAGATGCATTTCTCCAGCTTCACATAGAGTTTGTGGGCATGCAGGCGCTGGAGGACTTGTCGGTCGTCATGACGGTGGGACTGGAGATCCTTAGAGAAAACTAGTACATCATCAAGACAGACCACTACGTTAGTGTACAGCAGGTCCCAAATGATCTCGTTCATCATTGACTAGAAGACCGCCGGGGCATTGCATCGGCCGAAGGGCATGACCAGGTATTAAAAGTGGCCGTCACGGGTATTGAAAGCGGTCTTCCACTCGTCACTAGGTCTAATCCGGATGAGATTGTACGCCCCCCGGAGGTCTAATTTAGTAAAAATTTGGGCACCCTGTAACCGTTCCAGCAACTCCGGGATAAGGGGCAAGGGATACCAGTCCTTCCTCATAATGACGTTTAGCCCCCTGTAATCAATGCAGGGCCAAAGGGTACCATCCTTTTTGGCCGGTGAGGTTGACGGGTGAATGAACACCCTTTCTAAGTTCTCTTGGATGTATTTGGCCATGGCCTGGGTCTCGGGAAGGGATAAGAGGTACACCCTTCCCTGCGGAGGTATGGTACCAGGAAGCAGATTAATAGCACAATCGAACCAGCAATGCTCTAGTAGGATTTCCGCATTCTCCTTGGGGAATACATCAGCATAACTGGCATATTGAAGAGGTACACCCATGGAGGCAACAGTGATGGGTACCAAGGGCAGGCACGCAACCGGAGGAGGCACTGATGGTGGCAACGATGACCCCATTTGGCCAACTAAAGTGTCTCCCAATCGATCACGGGAGAGTATAAATGAAGCCAGGGCATTCCAAGGACAATTGGATGGACAGCTCTTTCAATCACATGAAAGGTTAGCTCTTTGACATGCAACCAGCTAGTCTGGACGCGTAAGGGAAAAGTGGTACTGGTGATCTGCCCGGGAAGGGGATCCCCTGATATTGAAGAGACCACCAAAGGGATACCCTGTAGCTCTGTCGGCAGGTTGAGATGATCGACTAGACTCTTCATAATAAAGTTCCCCCCTGTGCCAGAGTCCAGAAGGGCCAGGGTGGAGAACTCCTCATGGTTCAAGGCAAAGCTACTGGGAGGACGAGTTGGGGAGCAGACCTGGTGTAACCTAGAACCACCTCCCCGGTTGGTCCTAGACCCTGGAGTTTCCCAACTTTTCGGGGCATCGAGCTAGGAAATGCCCCTTCCCAGCGCAGTATAGGCATAGGCCTAAGGTCTGGCGATGCTGCCCCTCTTCAGGCATCAGGGGGCTTCTTCCCAATTGCATGGGCTCCTCCTGCCTGATGGTTCTTAATCCAGAATGTTATGAAATGCCTATGAAATGTAGAATGTATAATTTTCTTTTGATATAGATACTTCCAGACTTCTGTCTTTATTGAATGTATCACAATAGCATATGTTGGGAAAATGTGGTGACTGCATTAAACCTTAGAACCTGTTGGTTTCCTGTAGCCAAGTTATAGACAGTAGTGGGTATCTCCGTTTTCTTAGAAAATGACATTATGTGGTGGATTTTCAAAAAGTTTAACTGGCTAACAGAAGGAGTTAACCCATTAAGCCATACTTGTCAAAAATATCCCCCTTCTGATCCAATAAATTAAATTTAACTGGCTAAATGTGCAAGATGCAGTTAGGTCAAGGGAGACAATTTAGAACCAAGGATACCAATTGTCTCCAGATTTTTAGGATGGGTTGATCCAAGCTTAGTTTTACCCCACCAAATTCAGGAACTTGTAGTTCTGATGTTCCCATTGCATTCTCTAAGAAAAACAAGATTGTTGTAAAGTAAAACTAGGACTGTCCTGATAATCTGGAGCCAGTTGGTAACTCTAGTTAATACTGACTTTCAGTGCTAGATGGTTAAGTTACCAGTTAACTCTGAGTGAAAAAAATACCTTTACTAGGTATAGCTGGGCAAATTTTATCCAGCTTAGCTTTATGGGGAAATTTCAGCAAAAACCTAGCTAGTTAGGTTTGGTTACAAATCCAGCTAAAGATAACGAAGTAAATGTATCCATTATCTTTCCCACTCAGCAGATTTTTGAAAGATAGAGCCATGCATGTTTGGGATTTAGAATACAGTGAGGTAACAGAGGTGCAAGTGGATGATGATGGAATTAAAATAAGGATACGTACACTTAAATTAAATACTTCTGAAACAAGTCAGTGATTTGGATAATGTGAGCAACTGAGCCTTCGTTATTCTAATCTTGTTTTTGCAGGTGAGAACCGAGTCTGCTCTTTCTATAGAAGTCTGAAGACTGGACAGATTTCAAAGACAGACTGTCTTTGAATTTTATTGTTATTATCATCATGGACTCATTTCACAGAATTTAAATACCTAAACAAAGTGGCTTGGAAAACATCTTATTTATATTTTAGGTAAATTCCACTTGAGTAATCTAGTCCTGATGAACCATAAATTTATAAATGCATAGTTGTCTTACATTTTGGAATTTGTTATGAAAACCTAAATTCTTACCCTGAGCTATTTATTCTGGCAACACTTCAAAAGAGAGCAACGGCTCAACTTCATGCTAACCAGTGTTTGTGTCACCAAGGAAGAATCTCTCTCATCACATCATTTATAGCTGTTTAACCTTTTGATGCAGATTGGTGTCAACCTTAATTTTTCAATACAAACTTGAAAGGAGTCTCCTGTAGAGTGTAAACTATCATCGGAAAATTAAAGAGTATTTTGATATGTAGTGCAAAAACTGTCAACATTCACCTTAATTTACAAGTAAAGTAAATCTGCTCATTTTCTAATACCATGATCCATCTATATAACAAATCCCTAGGGAGCAAACTTTTGCTTACACCAAACTGAAACCTTCTTGCACTCAAATTCTGCTGCAGTAAATTGTCTCTATGGGGGTCATTTTTTTTAAAGTGACTGCATTACTGTCCTGAAAATCAGGACAGCCCATGGGCACTTTTCCATGTAGACTTTGCACCAGTTCTCAAAGGGAAAGTACTTGCACACTTTCCCTTTCAAAAAATGTCTGGGGAAAAAGTTTCCAAGAAGCACCTGCTTTTTCTCCAGATACTGTTCCTCTGGAGGATAACTTTGAAACATAAATTTGCCTGGTCTGCCCCTTTTCTACATGCGCAAATTTACTCGCGTACCATTGCATATGTATTTTGAGGTATATAAATTAGCATTTACACGAGTACATGCTATTTACACACATATATGCTGATTTTTACATGTGTAAATTTTGAAAATTCATCTTTTTTGTGCATAGTTTTGAAAATGCAAAACTGTGTGGGTCTTTACCTCCCTCAACTATGCCTCTGAGCTCACCTACTATTTCGGTAAGTAAAAGCATGCGTGTTGCTGATCCATGTGCATACTTTTTCCCAAGAAAAGGGAGGGGCAAATTTTTATGTAAAAGCTTTCAACCACTGCCCTCTCCATCAGACCACATTGTTAGTTCCAGGTTCTTTTGTTATGAAGAGAGTCCCTATACTCTATTACATTTGCTCCTGGAAGTAGCCTAATTCTAGCATTTGGTGGAGGGAATGGGTGCAATTTTATATAGTCCATATATAATGCATCGGCAATGTTAATGAGCATAATTTATGCAAACGCTCAAAGGAAAATGACCTGGGTTGTTCCCTTTCAAAATCAGCAGCCATGCACTATTTTACTCCCCTGCTCTAAACAAATCCATAGGAACAGTATAGAAGCCTTGCATATGTATAGCCACATTTGAGGAGGACAATTATCAGTCAGGCTGCTTTTCTCAGGCATATGCCTTTGGAAAACCCAACTACTACTATTACTTTACATTTCTATAGTACTACTTATTACTACTAGATATATGCAGTGCTGTACAGACACGTAAAATACAGACAGTCCCTGCTTAATGGAAGTCACAATCTGGTTGAGGCACACAGACAAGACAATTACTTTTAAGTATTACAGTAAAATAATTACTTTCTAGTAATCATTTAGGGATTAATTTCCAAAAGTATTTACACACTTATAACTGGGTTTTACATGTGTAAATGCACTTTACCCATGTACGCTGGCTTTTGAAAATTGCTATCATATATGCCATGAATTGTCCAAAGGATTTACCCACGCATGTGCACTTTATGAGGTGAATTTTAAAAGCCTGGCGTGCGCATTAATTTGGGGATGCACGGATAAATCATGCTCACACGTGCTGAGCAGATTTTAAAAGCCACTTGGAATCGGGCGCATCTCCCGCAGTGCACAGATCTCCAAAGATTTCAAAAAGGGGCAGGACTTAGGCATTTCAGGGAAGGAACCAGAGATGTGCATGTAAACACCTTACGCGACCCAGTACATGACGAGGTCCCCTGCCACGTAACTAAGCAGATCTGCAGGGTTTTAATGGTTGGGGCTAACTGGAAAGAGGAAGGCTATTAAACTAGAGGGGGTTTGGAGGAACTCTCTCTTAACTTGGGGATGAACTGGTAAAACTGGGAATGGGATTAGTGCACACCCCTTTTAAAATCCCCCGATTTATGCAGTAGAAGGAGGATTTGTGCACACTGTTGCATCCGTCGGTCGCAGACGGCCGCAACCGCCCTGCCTTACCTCTTTTTCTCCTCTTTCACTCTCTTTGGGCAAGATGGCTGCCTCCGGTGCCGAGTGCCGAGGGTCTCGGCGTTTCCAAACTAGCATGGGCTTCCCTGTCCACCATGCTCACTCCTGTGGCCTCCTAGGGCACGAGCGCACACATCTTTTTCGCTCAAATATACATCATGGCGGGAACCTTGGGGGCGGCCCCACCGCATGACGTCAGTACCTCCAGGTATATCAAGCCGCCGCTTACGCTACCACCTTAAGTTAGCAAGGACTTCAGTTTAGCTACTCTGACCGCTCTAAGCTGCACGCTTAGACGCCGCTATCACTCCAAGGGCCTCGCTCCTGTAGAAGCTCTAGACACCCGCTCCTCGGGGATCTCTCGCTTCCAACTACCCTTCGGGGTCCTCACTAACTAAGACAAGCGCTCCTCAGGAGTCTTTCTCTCGCTCTACATTTCAGGATATCGGACTATCGGGTACTCGCTCCTCGAGGGCCTACCAGCCATTATATCCTGCACCAGGGACCTTCGGTCCCACCATTCTACCATCAGGAAGACGCCTTCATTCCGGGAGTACCTCTACGATCCGGTGCTCCAGTTCCACCCACCAGCCGTGGCATTACCCGCACTGCAGGCTCCCGCCTATCGTGACCATCTGGGTGAGACTACACTTCTGAGCCTGTTGAACATACTGGCACTTTGTGGATCAGTGCCTTACCTTCCTGCTTTCACCATCTATCTACAGCGGTACAATAAAGCCTCTATCCATACTATGTCTGCTATCTGAGTTCAGCCTATCACAGTGGTTCCCCATGGGGCCCCTCCCCGTGGGTGGAGTCATCTCCACTGTGAACAAGGGTCCACAATGCCACAAACACAACACACACATGCCCTCACCCACTTAAAATCTGGCACACATGTGCGTGTGACTAGCCTATTTTATAACATGTGCATATGTGTGCATACTTTAAAAAATGGCCACATCCCTGGGCACGGGCCGACGTATGCATTCAAATGTATGCCCACACGCCAATTTGAAAGTTACCATCTCTGTGCATAAATCACTTTTGAAAATTTCTACAATAATATGTTACATTTATGTGTGTAACTCCTTTGAAAATTCATCTGTATCCATATAAGTTGGCTTTTGAAAATTGCTGCGATAGTATGTTACATTTACATAAGTAATGCTTTTCAAAATTATCTCCCCTAGTGTTTTAGTAAACGCATATACTAATACAGTAAACTGAACATTGCCATAGGGAGGGTAATTTTCTAACTGTGGGACTGAGGGTAAAGGCTATGTGTAACTTTTAAATGCAGACTTTATCACACATTTTTAAACTGAACTTTTGCATGTAAGTTCACATTGAAAATTCCCACATACGTGCCCTGGTATAAGTACAAACTCCTGTTTTGTTTAAAATGAAAGCACATCCCTACTAGAAATCATCTGATAATTAACTACTCCAGACGTATCTAGGAACCCTCCATCAATAATGCCATTCCCTGTTGCTTAAAATTGTACGAGAAATTCACTGTTCTTTGTGACCTTTAAATTATGATTGCCTCATTATGCTATGAGGGTGCAGTAGCCTCACCACCCCCATCCATTGCTCCTCCAGTATTTCAGACTCTTGATGTAGGTCACTGGGGAAAGCAATTATCTACTGTGTAGGTCACTGGGGAAGGCAATCATTTATTTTTATTTTATTTATTTAATTTGTTTTTATATACCGAAGTATTAGTGTTGGCCTTCACTCCGGTTTACATTTGAACAACATTATACATAAAAATCAGAACATTATACATAAAAATCATGAGAGGATTTTAGTAACAGTGAACATTAGAATCAGGGAACAGCTGTAACAAGAGTTAACAATCCTAACAGAAATGACGGATTAACAAAAGGAAAAAAACTGATGTTTGAGGGAGAAACAGTTATTCCAGCAAGGTTAATGTGGCGGTTTGAGTCGCATTGCTGGAGAGAGGGTATAAGTTGAGATTGTAGGGTAAATAGAAGGGGGACGTTGGGGAGCTTGTTCACTGAGGAGGGGGGGCTGTGGTGATAGGCAAGGGAGTGTGTGCTGTGCAATGGCTAGTTTAGCCTATCCCATCCTTGTAGGCTTGTTTGAAGAGCCACGTTTTGAGCAGTTTCTTAAAAGATTTGGTATTTCTTTCAGTTCTTAGGTAGGTTGGTAGGGAGTTCCATAGATGTGGACCGGCTATTGAGAATGCTCTTTTCCTGGTTGTGGTGAGTTTGGCTGTGGTTGCTGATGGGATCTCTAGACAAGCTTTGTTTGTTGATTTGGTGTTGCGTTGAGAGTGCTGTGTTTTGATTAGGGTGTTAATGCAGTTGTAGTCATAGTGGTGAGTTGAGTTGTATATGATTGTTAGAGTTTTGTATTCGATTCATCTACTTTCATTCATGCTACTCTGCTCATTCACCCCTTCCCCTTCAATGGGAACTGTATCCTAAGCTTTTCAAATGTGGTCTTCATATATCTTTACCGCCTTCTCAGATACCAGCTGTACCTCAAAAGTTATTGGTTCTCTTTAAATACATACTATCCCCAGTATTTAGCATGATTCACTCCCAAAAATTAAGTGCACAGCAGCTTGATCATTTCTCATTCAGTCCCCTAGCTGAGGCTGCAGCACATCTAAATGATGACATGGGGTTTTGCTCAAAAGTAATTCATCTAGTCAGATCACTGTTGCAGCAAGGGCCATCACCCTAAAACGTAACATGAATCTCAGCAAATGCATCTCCAGAGACCCTTCCCCCATACAATACAACAGGAATAGCCAACACTGGTCCTGAAGAGCTCCAAACAGGCTTAGTTTTTAGGATATGCACAATGAATATGCTAGGGATGTGCATTTGTTTACAATGAATGTGACATCCGCGACGAATAGGTCCCTATTTGTTTCATTCGTGGGAGCATAAAACAAATGACGACCCCCCCCCCCCCCCCAGGAATGAAACATATTATATAAGTTTCATTTGTTTGGTTCACAGTGCTTTCTTATCAGACTTTTGCAATAGGAGAAAGTCATGTGGGAGTATCCAAAGTAACCAGCCCTTTCCTGTGAGTCAAAAGTGACCTCACAGGACTGTCATAGAGTGGGTCGGACAGGTTAGCAAGGAGACCAGAATGCCAACATATCAGAGCTAAGCATTTTTTAAATTCAGCCAATCGCTGCCCTATGATGCTGATCCTGGTGTATTTTCTAGAGATGTGAATCGGAACCAGAATCTGATCGGTTCCGGTTCCGATTCAAATCTTAAAATTTTTATCGTCCGGCCCGATTGGGTTTTTGTTTATCAGCTGCGCTCGATCCGATAAACAAAAAACCCACCCTGACCCTTAAAAACCAACCCCTTAGCTTTCCCACCCTCCCGACCCCCCCCCCAAAAATGTTTTAAAATTACCTGGTGGATCAGTGGGGGCGCGGGGAGCGATCTCCCGCTCTCAGGCCATCGACTGTGCTAATAAAAATGGCGCCGATGGCCCTTTGCCCTTACCATGTGACAGGGTATCCGTGCCATTGGCCGGCCCCTGTCACATGGTAGGAGCACTGGATGGCCAGCACCATCTTTAAAAATGGCACGGACCATGGCCGGCCATGGCCGGCACCATCTGCCTGTATGGGTGGGATATAGTTGGAGAGTAGCAGTAGCTGTCTGGGCATTGTACAACTACAAGCAGCATCACAGTGAGTGCACAGAGAGGAGTACTGTAGGAATTTGGCTTGCAGACTCACAGCAGGAGTAGTCAGGCTGAGCCTTCCAGGGTTTTATCTGGAGTTTCAGTTTTTTGTACATAGAGCAGTCTCAGTTGTAGTGTATAACAAGACACTGTACTGTGTGTCTGTGAATGTGTTGTAGTTTTCCACACTCACATATATTGGTACAGTGGTGTTCAGTACAACCAATAAAGAAATAATCCTTTTAATCCAAATCCCCAGTAGGCAGTGACATTAAAATCCATGATGTCAGGGAAAGGTGCAGGTCCAGTTATTGGCACTGGCAGAGTCGGCACTTCAAGAGGTAGTCCCCCATTAAAGTTAAAAAGAGACCTGTTCCAATCGAAAATCTCTGTAGGGGCAGGCAGTTCCAGCCAGAAAAAACTTAAGTTTAAAGATGATGCACCACCACCACCTGTTTCTGACCCTGTTGTTTTGGAGGTGAGGATAGGGGAGGCTGAGCCAGGGAATGGTGAATAAAACAGAAAATGTCATAATACCTCTGAATCGCTCCATGGTGAGACCGCACCTTGAATACTGTGTACAATTCTGGTCGCCGCATCTCAAAAAAGATATAATTGCAATGGAGAAGGTACAGAGAAGGGCATCCAAAATGATAAAGGTGATGGAACAGCTCCTCTATGAGGAAAGACTAAAGAGGTTAGGACTGTTCAGCTTGGAGAAGAGACGGCTGAGGGGGGATATGATAGAGATGTTTAAATGTGAATCGGTTATTTACTCTTTTGGATAATAGAAGGACTAGGGGCACTCAGACTGTCTCTCTGACTCACCCACTGAGAGAAAAGGAGTGACAAGCTGCCAGCAGTGGCATTTTGCTGCTGATCTTACTCACCTGGGTTATGTTGCAGGCAGGGTTTGGGTGGTATGGGTGGGATATAGTTGGAGAGTAGCAGTAGCTGTCTGGGCATTGTACAACTACAAGCAGCATCACAGTGAGTGCACAGAGAGGAGTACTGTAGGAATTTGGCTTGCAGACTCACAGCAGGAGTAGTCAGGCTGAGCCTTCCAGGGTTTTATCTGGAGTTTCAGTTTTTGTGCACATAGAGCAGTCTCAGTTGTAGTGTACAACAAGACACTGTACTGTGTGTCTGTGTGTGTGTGTATAGTTTTCCACACTCACATATATTGGTACAGTGGTGTTCAGTACAACCAGTAAAGAAATAATCCTTTTAATCCAAATACCCAGTAGGCAGTGACATTAAAATCCATGATGTCAGGGAAAGGTACAGGTCGAGTGATTGGCACTGGCAGAGTCGGCACTTCAAGAGGTAGTCCCCCATTAAAGTTAAAAAGAGACCTGTTCCAATCGAAAATCTCTGTAGGGGCAGGCAGTTCCAGCCAGAAAAAACTTAAGTTTAAAGATGATGCACCACCACCACCACCTGTTTCTGACCCTGTTGTTTTGGAGGGGAGGATAGGGGAGGCTGAGCCATCCAAGGCAGTTGGGGCAGTGGAGAAAGCAATAGGGATGTGAATCATTTTTGAACGATTAAAATTATCGTCAGATAATTTTAAAATCGTCCAAAATCGTTAGAGTGCACAATACAATACAAATGCCCCCGATTTATCGTCAGGGGCATTTGTATTGTATTGTTAAATAGGGCGCGAGAAAACCGGCACACGAAAAAAACCCTAAAACCCACCCCGAACCTTTAAAACAAATCCCCCACCCTCCCGAACCCGCCCAAAATGTTTTAAATTACCTGGGGTCCAGTGGGGAGGTCCCGACGCGATCTCCCTCTCTCTCTGGCCACGGCTGCGTTGAGAAATGGCGCCGGTGGCCCTTTGCCCTTATCATGTGACAGGGCAAAGGTAGCGCCGGCGCCATTTTGGTTCCTGGCTCCCGACGTCACGCGTGCAGGAGATCGCCCCCGGACCCCCGCTGGACCCTCAGGGACTTTGGCCAGCTTGGGGGGGGCCTCCTGACCCCCACAAGACTTGCCAAAAGTCCAGCGGGGGTCCGGGAGTGACCTCCTGCACGCGGGCCGTATTGCCAGTCTTCAAAATGGCGCCGGCGCTACCTTTGCCCTCACTATGTCATACGGGCGACGGTCACCAGTATGACATAGTGAGGGCAAAGGTAGACTTTTAAAGAACTGAGTGTTCGTATTTAATACAAACTGTGGGGCGGATTTTCAGAGCCCTGCTCGCCGGTGAGCCTATTTTACATAGGCCTACCGGCGCGCGCAGAGCCCCGGGACTCGCGTAAGTCCCGGGGTTCTCCGAGGGGGGCATGTCGGGGGCGTGTCGGGGGGCGGGCCCAGTAGTCGCGGCGTTTAGGGGGCGTGTCGGCAGCGTTTTGGGGGCGGGTACGGGGCGTGGCTACGGCCCGGGGCGGTCCGGGGGCGTGGCCGCGCCCTCCGCACCCGCCCCCAGGTCGCGTCCCGGCGCGCAACAGGCCTGCTGGCGCGCGGGGATTTACTTCTCCCTCCGGGAGGCGTAAATCCCCGGAGAAAGGTAAGGGGGGGGTGTAGACAGGGCCGGGCGGGTGGGTTAGGTAGAGGAAGGGAGGGGAAGGTGAGGGGAGGGCGTTAGAGGATTCCCTCCAAGGCCGCTCCGATTTCGGAGCGGCCTTGGAGGGAACGGGGGTAGGCTGCGCGGCTCGGCGCGCGCCGACTATACAGAATTCATAGCCTTGCGCGCGCCGATCCAGGATTTTAGTGGGGGAGGGCGGGAAAAACGGGAAAAACGGGAAAAACGGCACACAAAAATAACCCCTAAACCCAACCCTTTAAAACTAATCCCTTTGCTTTCCCCACCTTCCCGAGCCCCCAAAAAACATTTTACAGGTACCTAGCGGTCCAGTGGGGGTCCCGGGAGCGATCTCCCGCTCCCGGGCCGTCGGCTGCCACTAATCAAAATGGCGCCGATGGCCCTTTGCCCTTACCATGTGACAGGGTATCCGTGCCATTGGCCGGCCCCTGTCACATGGAGGGAGCACTGGATGGCCGGCGCCATCTTTAAAAATGGCGCCGGCCATCCAGTGCCATGGTGTCATGGCCGCCGGCCGCGGTCAGCCGCAATTGAGGCAAGGCCGACGGCCGCAGTGGAGCTAAACTCACCCGGATCGCCGGCGTGGTTGAGGCTGCCTGCAGACGTGGGCAGCCTTCTTCTTCTCTCCCTCTTGGCCGCTGCCGTCGCTGTTGGCAGCGTGGCTCCGTGGCAATCTGGCTCCTCCTCCTCTGCCCGTTAGGGCCGTGCGCGCGGCTGAAGAGAATTCTTAAAGGAGCCATGACAGGAAGTGTCATGGCTCCCCCTGAAGCTCCTCCCCCGATTTCCTGTACTTAAGGCAAGGGCTGAGCAGTCAGTCCTTGCCTTGGTATTGAGGTCTTCGCTTGGTTCCTGAGTTCCTGGTATCCTGGTTCTTCGTCCCGCTTCTGCTTTGTCCTCCTTGCTGGATTGATTCTTCTGGACACCGACCCCTGGACTGGCTTTGGACCACACTTTGGACTCTGACCTCTGGTTTGGCTTTGGATCGCTCTCTGGACACCGACCCCTGGACTGGCTTTGGACCGCGCTTTGGACTCCGACCTCTAGTTTGGCTTTTGGATTTGCTTCAACTTCTCTATAGAGACTACCTACGACCTGCTGGAGGCGCCAGCCGTCTGGAACTCACGACCTGCAGGAGGCGCCTGCATCCAGACCATCTTCAGTCTTCAGGGAGTCGCCTAAGTCCCAGCGGCCGTGTCCCTACAGGCTCCTCCTGGGGGGATCACATGCTTCCAGGGTGAAGGTCGCTCTACGTCTTCAACAGGCCTCGCCATCTGACGGTAGAGACCAACGAGGGTTTTCATCCTTCGCAGCAGCACAGACTCTACCTCAGAACAAGGGTCCACGCTCCAGGTCCTAACATTTACAGATCATTTTACATATGTAGGTCCTGACTAAACCTTTCAAATTTTACCCCTAAACATTTTAACTGCAGTTAAGAGATTCTTTAGCTAAGTAGATAAAGGAACGGTGCTGGGCTGGGTATGTGGACACAGCCGATAACCTGGCACCACGCACCCAGAACTGGGCTAGGGGAGGTCGCGCACTTACTGGGTCTTGCCAGTGAGCAAGGGCATTGTGCAGCAGCACAGCGGCACCGGGTGTCACATGGTCAATGATGTCACCAAGGCAAGGCTCCCTCACCGACATGGGCAGGTGACATGGCGGAGAAGGTGGAGGAATCTCTGGTTAGGGATTGAGGGAGTCATCAGCAAGGCCCGAGGAGGGCCAGAGGTTTAGCTGAACTGCCCACTGCTGCTGGCTCCCCACGCTCCTAGAGCTGCTGTATCCCACCCACCTCCCCAGATTTCCTGTAAATGTCACTGTTAGCTAGAACTCAATGTATATCAAGTTGTTGCTGTGATGTTAATGGCGTTTCCTATGTTTCATGTTGCAGCTTTTGGGGCAGGAGTACCTGTGCCTGGAGGGGGGTTTTGATCAGAGGCAGCGCATTGAATGAACTGGTTACGCTCTCGCCTTCTGCTGGGGCTATCTGCCGTCAGAGTTGGGCGGCTCCAGTAGGGCAGTAGACTAGGTGTCCTTGTCTTTGGGCAGTCACCTTGCTTGTGTTTGGGGGGGGGGGGGGGGGTGATTGGTAATGCCCATGAGGAGCAAATCTCAGAAGGACAGAGCTATCCTTGCCAGTGGCAGGCCCATGGTGCAGAGATAATACACTACCTGCCACTTGAACACCTTCTGTTAGATGAATCTTTGTTATGGCTGAGGTACTTAGGTTGTTTTGTATTGTTGTTCACTACAAATAAAGTTGCCACCATTGTTATGCCAATAAATTGGTCGTCTGTGGTGCGCTGTGAAGAAGTGGGTGCATGTGCTGCTATGCCGCCCCCCACCCCTCCCCCGCAACAAGCTGGTAGTGGCTGCACAGGTTAAAAGTTTGCTTTTTCATCCATGTAATTCTCAAACCCTTGTTCAGCAGAATTTTCTGATAATCTAAATTCTTTGCAAAGAATATAAACTGCTTTATCTCCACAGCAGGCTTCAGGATTAGAAGGCCACTTTGTGGGGTCCAAGATTTCCAGATGTTGAAGTAACTCCCAATATTGTACTAAAATAAATGAAATGATTTTGAATAATATGAAACTCCCCCATGAACATTCTGTTCTGTAGTTTTTCAGAAAAGCACTCAAAGAGATGCTGAGGGTTTATTTTGTTCATCATAAAGACTTGGGCAGATCTAAATGTCATTGTTTTTGTAGCTTCTTTTCCTTTTTCAATGTACTGCCCCGGGAAGTTTAACCATTGACTGGATAGTGGATACTCTATCTTTTGTTTTACCATTTTGTGAGCTTTAATTAGTATTACAGATTTTTAATTTCAGTGTATATGACAATTCCTTTAATTCACAAATTTCAACTCATTCTATGTTTTAATAAATATTTGGCACATTTGATAATATTTCATAACCGATTCACTAGGGATGTGCACACAAACACAAACAATTTTAGGTTTAGTTCGTTCTCTCATGTCACCCTTTTTCTGTTGTATTTTTTTGGTTTGTTTCATTTGTTTTGGTAATACATGCACGAAAATGCCATTTTGCACACATACAATTAAGCTTTATGAGCATAAAGGTGAATTTTCAAAACATTACACATGTAAAAATTAGCACATATGTGCATAAATAGCCTCTGCTTGCATGCTCCATATTTTATAAACATCAGAAATACATGCGTGTTTTCACTTTTGCTGTGTGTAAAAAAGGGGCAGTATACAGGAATTCCAGGCCAGGCCAACAGTTAATGCATGAAAGCTTCTATTTTGAAAGGCACATGCGAATATTTTCCAACATCCTTGGATATTTTTAAACCTGCGTGATATTAAATGTGTTTATTGTGTAATAATGAATGGATGGGAGGTCTGGATAAGCTAGGGGGAGGGTTCACATTAAAAAACCAGAAAAATCTCGATGACCTGTGTAACCCCATCCCCTGGTATTGATTACACTCCAATAGGGCCATAAGAGTATTTATAAGTTCTTTGGGACAGGAACCCAGGTTAGCTCTCCAACCTCCTTTCCTTCCCAGGGTGTAGGCTCTTTTGACTGGGGGATGAAAGGAGTCCTCTCAGTTCCCAGTGCGGGTGACTATCTCTCCCTCTGGAATTCCCTGGGTTAGGTAAATTCTGATACTCTGTGTGCCCAAGAAACAAAGGAGCCACTGTGTTAACGTCAAATCTTTACTGTTGCAAATGGTTGTAAAATGGCACAATACTGGTCCAACGCACCATAAATATGTTCTTTTACAGGTTTTTCCTCAATCTGTGCAGGAATGTCTGATGCCAGAGCCAGGGGAACTTCTAGCATTCGAGGTTTGGAAAAAAATAAGAGACCTCAAGTGGGCAGGACACCCCTTCCAGCTGGCTAGAATGCTAAGCTGTTGCACAGAGAGTTAAAAGTCTCTCTTTTCTCAGGGTTTCAAGAATCGCTGGATGGGTGACTTCTTGAATTGTAGGTTTTGCTTTTACTCACTGTTAGATGATTCCAACCTTCTTTATTCTTATGTAGTCCTTGTTTTTTCTCTTTGGATACCTGATAGGAGGGATCCCTTGGAGTAGGATTCTCAGTGCTCCCAACAGGAAGGAAGGGTAGTCAGAACTTCCAACCTCGATCTTGAAATTAGGCTTACAAAACTGAAGATAACTCCAGGGTAGTTCACAACAGGCATTGGCACCCCCTTCCTCAGCAAGGCAATGGTCCCCCAGGGTTCCCCATGTCCTGAGCCTAGGAGCTGAACAGGCTTCAGCAAGGCCCCTATACTCAAAAAGGTAAAAGTCCAACAAATGCATTCAGAGGGATCTCCCTCCTCCAGACAGATTGGGTACTGGCTGGACAGAAACCCTCCCGACCCTGGCCAGGACCACCAAACAGGGCTTGCTTGGCTATAACTGGCTGGGCCTGTAAAATAACAAAATCTAAACTCTTCTCTGCTTCCTGAACTTAGTGCTAACTCAAAGGACTGCCTCCCAAGCTGTAGTAAGGGCGCAGTTATATACTGTTTCAAGGGGGGGGGGGGGGCAGGCCATTCCAGACCCCTCAGAAGGAGGGGCTGCATTTGAATGGATCCTCCCTTCATACCTACTCTAGCTAATTGATATGGCACTAGCCCTGGCTTACTGGTAATCTGAGAAGTGCCCAGGTTACACCTAAAAAGATCTGGGCAAATTGGTGGACTAATTGGTAAATTGGTTAATTTAATTTATGACTGTATGTTTTAAAATCAGGACTTAAGTGAGCAAGTCCTAGTTTATTTTCACCTATAAAATATACATGTGTATATTTTTAAAATAGGTGGGTAAAGTACACATGTTCAAGGCATCAAAATGAATGATTGCAGGGCATTGCATGTATTTGTGTGTTGGCCATACTTGCACGTGTATGTTGGGGGGTAAATATGCGCATATATGGTACGGGAATATTATAAAATACTGTGGTAAAACTACATGAGTATATACTGCCGCTCACAGTTGTTTGAAAGTTATCCTCATAGGCTTATATTTATGCAAACTACTGAAATGAATGAAAGTGGTTGCACATCCCCCCTGATCACTTGCAGTTTCTGAAAAGTATCTGATCAAGTTGGGGGTAGTGTTTCACATAACATTTGGAAAACATGCTGATGAAGCAATCCATTGTGTACCTAAGACATAGCCAATGCAGTTTAAGGGGACAATTTTTCAAAATTTATGTAGGGCTTGAAGGCCTTTGGTACTTTGAACCCATGAACCTGTAATTGAATTCTCAAATTCGGTGGCTGGCAGCACCACAAGAACTTCCACACCTACAGACTTTGCAGGTGCAAGGTTCACACCCTAAAACATGTGTTGAGATTTATTTCTGTAGCTAATTTTTATATTCTGCTTTTAGGCACTTCAAAGTGGATTACATTCAGGTATTGTAGTTATTTCTCTGTCCCAAGAGGACTCTCAATCTAAGTTTGTACCTGAGGCAATGGAGGGTAAAGTGACTTGCCAAAAGTCACAAGAAGCAGCGGGAGGATTTGAACCCTGGTCTCCCTGGTTCAAAGGCCACTGCTCCAACCACTAAGCTAAAATGAAACCCACATGGATACTCTTTGATCAGCTCCCAAGAGACTTCAGCTTTTTGTCCTGCACCTGTGAATCCACAGTCTGGCTTCTTACTCTCCAACATAGACTTGAACACATTCGGCAGCACCTCCAGCATAGCTTTTTCCACTTCAGCCACCGATAGTTCTCTCTCTCTAACACAGACACACAAGGATAATAATAACAAGGATATGCTACCATGGGGTGAGAGTCAGTCACGTCATCCCTCACCTCTGCCCCATTGGAATGGGCAAATGTCACACAAGGTTTATTTGTGATGACATGCTGCATAGAGGACCCCTCCCCCCCCCAAACTGACGTTCATGAAATAAAATAGGTTACTGAGTTGGCACATTGCTTAGTAACATCTCCATCATTGCCCTAGGTCGGGCGGCCACTTCGACACCTTTATTAGTTTCTTCCAGGACCTTAAAACAGTCATTAATTATGGCAGGAGCCACTTCAGAACCATCGACATGGTCCGCCATACCTGTGATTGTAAATTTATGCAGCTTCTTTGATGGCAGTGAAGATTTGGTAACATGGTACCTGTTCTAGATCAGCCTTAGCTGCTTAAAGTATCAGTCTCTTTGTGGCAACAGGCCCAGTTATGGGATCGCAAAAATTGCAGGAATCTCTTAGTGATTCCTATGAGGGCACCACAATGAAAAGTAAAATCTGGTTTTTACAGAAAATTCCTTTTACTGGTGAAGTCCTTTTATACAGCTCAGCACACTCTTAGTTGCACCCTGCTCCTTGTGCTTTTCACAAGTTTGTAGGCCTATATCATCAATGTGAGCTATGTGATGACATGACACCCTATGGTGCCACTCAAAATGCTGACACTACATGATGAATCTCAGACCTGCACAGTAGGACATTCTTACATAGAAACATAGAAATGACGGCAGAAGAAGACCAATCGGCCCATCCAGTCTGCCCAGCAAGCTATGTACTTTTTTTTCTCTCTCTCTCTCTCATACTTGTTACGCTTGGCTTCTAGTACCCTCTAGTTCTATTTCCCCTCCACCCCACTATCAATGTAGAGAGCAGCGCTGGAACTGCATCCAAGTGAATATCCAGCTCAATTAGGGGTAGTAACCGCCGCAATAAGCAGGTCACACCCCTGCCCCTGTCCACCCAGACTATGCAATCCACATACAGATCCTCCCTTCCTCATTCCCCCTGCCGTTGAAGCAGAGAGCTATGCGTTGAAAGAGAAGTATTAGACTTTCTCCCCTGCCGTTGAAGCAGAGAGGTATGCTGGACTTGCATTGAAAGTAAAGTATCGGCCCAGCTACACCTCGCTTCCCTGTGAATACAAATTTTTTTTTTTCTTCCACATTACCTCTTGCCATTGAAGCCCAGAGCAATGATGGAGTCTCATCAACCGTGTATATGTACACCGAACAAGGGTATTATCTCCAGGTAGTAGTCCCCATTTTCGCAAGCCACATTAACAATCAACAAATATTGAACAAGCCTAATAATTGGCAATACCTATAGCCTATGACCTCACCGGTAATTTTACATACTCTTACCCACCCCTGTTTTAGGTTTTTTTTTTTTGGAGATGGCAGCCCTCCATCTTTCCGCTCCGTGAAGGTGGTATACCATTCTTCATGGCTGAATTTATGTGCTTTCCACTCCATGATGTCCCAGTGGCAGGGATAATGGCCATCTTTAACCAATGTTGCAGATCACAAAAATGAAGCAATTTTGCTCCAAAATGCAGTAAGAAAAGTCAAAACAATTGAAAATACATTCGTTTAATCTTAGGGCACTTGTACAATGCAAAATAGGGTCTCTGCTCAGACACTATAAGCGTATAAACACCAGGCTGGGTGGTCCTAGATAGGGGCCCAGAGCATACATCTCAGTTCAGATATTAAATTCCCAGTAATCAAAAAATAAATAAAATCACTCTGAATGTCAAAAATTCCTTTTGGGTGGAAAAATTAACTTCTAGGCCCTTTTGTGTTGCTTTACTCCAAGTTGCCCTTTAAGTCCCTTGTAAACAGCACTGATGATAGAGAAAATAGACAGTAGCAATGATCACGTATGATGGGAAACTGCTTTGGTTTCCAACTCAATTTTACTGATAATTTGATAGAACTGAATGCTACTATCCAGTTGTTTTACACTTTGAGTTTTCAATAAATTTGTGACTTTAAACTTCCAGCAAAATGCTTTTAGATATTAAATCCAATTCTTTTAATAGTTTATCTCCTTTTCACCAATCAGGCAAATTAATATTCAACTCTTCCCATTGTGAAATGAGTAGAAATTTAATCCAAGATTCTTAAATGAATCTCAAGTCCTACTCATACCTCTCCTGTAGTCATCCCTATTCTTCTTTTCTTCTCCTTGGTAGTACCTTTGGTAGTGTTTTACTCCTCTCCTCCCAAGTGTTTCTCTCTTGGGACAGTAGAGATATGCTCTTGAGTGATACTCTCAAACTCCTTCTCTAATTGATGTGAATCTATTCCTACTTCATGACACAGATACTCTTCAGGTTCTTTCTAGGTGAAAGATACCACTTCCTCCCAGTGGCGTAGCCAGAATTGATTTTTTGGGTGGGCACAAGGTTAACATGGGTGGGCTGTAGGCATGCAGGTCTACTAGTTGTTTTTTTACTGATAAATAATGCCAAATTATGCAGCATAGCATTCACATCTACGCCTAAGTATGAGGTTTACTTAATGATACAAACATAATTCACGGTGATTTGTGGTACTTTAGCCTTCTTATTATTACGATTTTATACACGGCTCCTACCTGTCCATAAATTTTGAGAGAGCGGTTGTGTTGCTTATATTTAAATTGCTAACATCTCAAAATATAGATATATATTTTTACCTTTGTTGTCTGATCTTTGTATTTTTCTAATCAGTTGGTCCTGGTCTCTTCTTCCCATTTTTTCCCTTATAGCTCATTTCCTAATTCCTTTTCAGTGTCTTTCTTCTATTACTGTCTTCTTCCCTTCCACACACACACACACACACACATACATGCTTTCTCTCACAGACTCCCTCTCACACACTCAAGCTGTCACTCTCATATGCTCTCCCCCCCCCCCCCCCCCCACAAGCTCACATTCTCTGCAGACACACATACAAGTTCTCACTTTCTCACCCCTCCCCAGGCTTATATTCTTATGCACACACACACGCACATCCAGGCACCCATTCTCACCCACACACATAAACCCAGACTCCCATTCTCACCCACAAACCCATGCTCCCAGTCTCACCCACACATATTCAAGCTCCCATTCTCATCCATATATATACACATTTAAGGTCCTATTCTCACCCACACATACACACATTCAAGCACCCATTCTTATCCACATATTCAAGCTTCCATTCTCACCCACCCACACAAACCCAGGCTCTCATTCCCACCCATATATATACACATTCAAGCTCCCATTCTCACCCACCCACAAACCCAGGCTCCCATTCTCAACCACACATACACACATTCGAGCTCCCATTCACCCACATATTCAAGCTTCCATTCTCACCCACATACACACCCAGGCTCCAGTTTTCACCCACCCACACTCCCATTCTCATCCACACATACACATTCAAGCACGTGCACAGCTTCCGCTTTCTCCCCCAGAGCAGGAAGATCAGCTGCCTCTCCTGCTGCCACCGGACTCCTGCTATCTTCGGGCGTCGGGCCGTAAAGCCCGCCGAACTTCCTGTCGGGGGGGGGGGGAGCGGAAGCGCAGCGCACAACGTCCGCTTCCTCCCCCCCCCCCAAGCAGGAAGATCGGCCCGACGCCCGAAGATAGCAGGAGGCCGGTGGCAGCAGGAGAGGCAGCTGATCTTCCTGCTTTGGGGGAGAAAGCGGAAGCTGTGTGCGGCGCTTCCGCTCCCCCACCCCCAAACAGGAAGTTCGGCGGGCCGTTTGGCCTGAAGATAGCAGGAGAACGGGTGGCAGCAGGAGAGGCCAGCTGATCTTCCTGCATTGGGGGGAGGAAGCGGAAGCTGCGCGCGGCGCTTCCACTCCCCCCCCCGAACAGGAAGACCAGTTGGCCATACGGCCGCAGCAGCGCTTCCCCATGTGTGCCGTGATGGCGCGCGAGGCGTGGGTTCTCTTGTTCGCTGTCGTGGGGATGGGATCCCGCGACAGCCTTGCAGTTCCGGTGCCAGTTGGGTGGGCCTGGGTCTAAGTTGGGTGGCACCTGCCCACCCAGGCCCACCCGTGGCTACGCCACTGCTTCCTCCACATGTTACACCATCTGAGTCCCTGGGCCCTAAGGCACTCAGTCAACGAAATAAAACAATAAGGAAAAATCTTACATAAAGGGGTAACCAAATAAGAGGCAGAAAGGATGGACAAAATATCTTCCTCCCACAACAGAAAAGTTGGCAAAACCATGGACAAAATTAGAGAATAATGCACTCTATTGCCATTCTTTTATCCGATTCTCAGTCCAAAAGTCCCAGAGTCCTTTTTCCAGGAAAATAATCAAAATAGAGGACAGCAAAGCACATACTGCCCCTACATGGGATAACTAAGGAATCTAAACTAAGAATCCATGTCCCAAGATGGTGGCAGGGTTTTTAAACATTTGAGTACACTGTCTGAATCATTCATTTTGAGGAGCCAAAACCCACAACTACTGTTAATCACATCACTCTGTCTTCTTGACCTTCTCTCCACTCACCACTCACTGGCAGCCAAGCGGGAACATTGGGGGCTCGGACTGAGGGTGCTCCCTCCCCCCTTGGAAAGGAAGTGCAAGCTGCAGGAGTCGGTGCCAGGTAGATCCACCATCCTCCTGCCCACTACCCACTCACCTCCCAGGAGACCAACTTTGCGATGGCAGTGATGCCAGTGGACAAAGGCCACCTTGGCCTTCTCCCCACTCCCCACTCACCAGTAGCTGAGTGGGAACATCAGGGACTCGGACCAAGGGCACTCCCTCCCCTCCCCCAGAAAGAAAGTGCAAGCTGCAGGTGTTGGCACCAAGTAGGTGATCTGCCCACCGTCCTCCTGCCCACTACCCACCTGCCTCCAGGGAGATCAACTTGGCGGTGGTGGTGATGCCGGAGGTGCCTGCATTGAGAGACGCATGCCCTTGGTGCTCTTTTGCTGCACTCCTTAGTGCGTGCCTGAAGTGAGGCCTGTAGATGCTCTTCTCTTCTGCTCTTCTACCCTAACAACACAAGAAAAATGGAGCAGGAACACCTCACAACAACTAAGATAGAACAAAGTTCACATAAAAACCTCAAGAGGTCCCCTAAGACCAAATAGCATACAACACTAACCTAATCTACCCCACGAGAATCAACAACTACTCAGCAACTCACTCCTAGCTAATGTTCTCACGGCTGCTTCTAAATGAGCTGTCTATTGCAAAAAGAAAATTCCACTAACAAACAATTTACTTGAAGAACTAAATCTGGCCATCTTCTGCATCACTGAAACCTGGAAGAACAATAATGATAACATACTCTTAAGTCTAATTGAACAATCCAATTATGACATGTTTCACTTCCCAAGGCCTAAGTATAGAGACTGTGGCTTACTAATTATCAGTAAAAAAGAGCTCAAACTTATTCCATACAAGTTAGATGTTAACCCTCCTTATGAAATGGCAATACTTAAATCGCCACAATTAAACATTGGTATGGTCTACTGTCCCCCTGAAATATTTCAAAAAGACTGTTCACGTCTTATTGAAGCATTACCCAAAGCATTCCCTTCACGCAAATCTACTCTCATAGTAGGTGACTTTAATATATATGTTGATAGAACAATCAAATCCTCTGCATGTGAAACTATCCAATCCCAAATTATCTCTAAACACTAAAAATAATGAAATCATTCTGCTAAGAAGAAATCCTCTAACACTGTCCTCGCAGATACTTGACCTAGGTAACTTCAATATTACACCCACAGCCCTAATGCGGGACTTAGGAATACAGATTGATGAGAACATAACAACAGAAAAACACATAAACAAATTAATCAAATCAGGCTATGCTAAACTGCGATTACTACATAGACTGAAACCATTGCTGACTCATGTAGACTTTCGCATGGTACTACAAACCCTCAATTTTTCAAACTTAGACTACTGCAACTCTCTTCTACTCAGAGAACCTAAAGGTCTTATAAAAAAAAACTACAACCACTACAAAATGCTGAAGCTAGACTCCTAACAGGATCCAGGAAATTCTATCACATCTCGCAATCACTGATAGCTCTGCACTGGCTACCGATACAATCATAAGAACATAAGAAATTGCCATGCTGGGTCAGACCAAGGGTCCATCAAGCCCAGCATTCTGTTTCCAACAGAGGCCAAAACTAGGCCACAAGAACCTGGAAATTGCCCTAACACTAAGAAGATCCCATGCTACTGATGCCAGTAATAGCAGTGGCTATTCCCTAAGTAAACTTGATTAATAGCAGTTAATGGACTTCTCCTCCAAGAACTTATCCAAACCTTTTTTGAACCCAGCTACACTAATTGCATTAATCACATCCTCTGCCAACAAATTCCAGAGCTTTATTGTGCGTTGAATGAAAAAGATTTTTCTCTGATTAGTCTTAAATGTGCTACTTGCTAACTTCATGGAATGCCCCCTAGTCCTTCTATTATTCGAAAGTGTAAATAACCGAGTCACATCTACTCATTCAAGACCTCTCATGATCTTAAAGACCTCTATCATATCCCCCCCTCAGCCGTCTCTTCTCCAAGCTGAACAGCCCTAACCTCTTCAGCCTTTCCTCATAGGGGAGCTGTTCCATCCCCTTTATCATTTTGGTTGCCTTTCTCTGTACCTTCTCCATCGCAACTATATCTTTTTTGAGATGCGGCAACCAGAATTGTACACAGTATTCAAGGTGCGGTCTCACCATGGAGCGATATAGAGGCATCATGACATTTTCCGTTCTATTAACCATTCCCTTCCTAATAATTCTTAACATTCTATTTGCTTTTTTGACTGCTGCAGCACACTGAGCCGATGATTTTAAAGTATTATCCACTATGATGCCTAGATCTTTTTCCTGGGTGGTTGCTCCTAATATGGAACCTAACATCGTGTAACTACAGCAAGGGTTATTTTTCCCTATATGCAACACCTTGCACTTGTCCACATTAAATTTCATCTGCCATTTGGATGCCCAGTCTTCAAGTCTTGCAAGGTCCTCCTGTAATGTATCACAGTCTGCTTGTGATTTAACTACTCTGAATAATTTTGTATCATCCACAAATTTGATAACCTCACTCGTCGTATTCCTTTCCAGATCATTGATATATATATTGAAAAGCACCGGTCCAAGTACAGATCCCTGAGGCACTCCACTGTTTACCCTTTTCCACTGAGAAAATTGACCATTTAATCCTACTCTCTGTTTCCTGCCTTTTAACCAGTTTGTAATCCACGAAAGGACATCGCCGCCTATCCCATGACTTTTTAGTTTTCGTAGAAGCCTCTCATGAGGGACTTTGTCAAACGCCTTCTGAAAATCCAAATACACTACATCTACCGGTTCACCTTTATCCACATGTTTATTAATCCTTTCAAAAAAATGAAGCAGATTTGTTAGGCAAGACTTCCCTTGGGTAAATCCATGTTGACTGTGTTCCATTAAATCATGTCTTTCTATATGCTCTACGATTTTGATCTTGAGAATAGTTTCCACTATTTTTCCTGGCACTGAAGTCAGGCTCACTGGTCTATAGTTACCCGGATCGCCCCTGGAGCCTTTTTTAAATATTGGAGTTACATTGGCCACCCTCCAATCTTCAGGTACATTGGATGATTTTAATGATAGGTTACAAATTTTAACTAATAGATCAGAAATTTCATTTTTTAGTTTCTTCAGAACCCTAGGATGCATACCATCTGGTCCAGGTGATTTGCTACTCTTTAGTTTGTCATTCTGGCCTACTACATCTTCCAGGTTCACAGTGATTTCATTCAGTTCATCTGACTCATCACCCCTGAAAACCATCTCCGGAACTGGTATCTCCCCAACATCCTCCTTAGTAAACACGGAGGCAAAGAATTCATTTAGTCTTTCTGCAATGGCCTTATCTTCCCTAATGGCCTTATCTTCCCTAACAGCCCCTTTAACCCCTCTGTCATCTAATGGTCCAACCGACTCCCTCACAGGTTTCTTGCTTTGGATATATTTTTTAAAGTTTTTCTTATGAGTTTTTGCCTCTATAGCCAACTTCATTTCAAATTCTCTCTTCGCCTGTCTTATCAATCCTGAATCCATTACAAAGTCTTAAGATTAAATCATTCCTCTCTCCATTCTGACAACACTGGCCTGTTAGGGGTGGCGCTACTACCCTACAAGTCACAGAGATCACTAAGATCTCATAATAAAGGATTACTAGCTGTGCCATCAGTACAGAATACTCATCGGACAAAAATAAAAGACCGTACGTTCTCCATAGCAGGCCCTATACTTTGGAACTCTCTACCTGAGACTCTACGTCTGACTACTGACATAAAGAAATTCAAATGGGACCTTAAAACCTGGTTATTTCAAAATGTATATAACCTAACTGAACCTTTTCTCAAATCAATACTTACTCCTACATAGACAAATTTATTATGACCCTAACTAAAGTACTCATTACCTCTTTCTCTCCAACCCTCCCCAAATAAATATTTCTGAAACATCTTCTCTCAACCCCTAACTTTACATCCCTGTGGCACCTTGTGTTAAAAGTGCTACCTCATCCCTGTATATCTCACCACTCCTGACAACCCTATTCAATGTATTTGTCTTTCACTAAAATGTATGCTATTTGAACACATCAAGTGATTGTGATTGGCTACCTATAATATTTTTGTCATGATGTAAACCATTGTGTTCTTCACTTGGAATGACTGTATAAAAAAATGCCTAATAAAATAAATAAATTCCTAACTACTCTTCAAAACTATTAAAAATGTAATCAAGGACCCATCTTCCTCAATTTCGAACAACTTTTCAAAGAACTCATGCAATGAATATACCACATCTTTGTTAAATAAAATCAATAGATTAAAACACAATTCTCCACCTGTCTACTAACAAAAGAACATGAAGAAAAACATGGGCAAGCAAAATGGAACTCATTCAACACAGTATCTAAAATTGAAATTAACCAAATCATCACAAAAATTAAGCCTGCTATACACCCACTGGATCCAATCCCTGCAAATTCCCTGAAAACAGTACACAGTGTAATCATGCCAGTAATCACAACCATGATCAACCACTCACTATCAGAAGGCTTGGTCCCCGATAAGGCAAAAAAAGCTGTAATTAAACCCTGGCTAAAAAATAAATCTAACAACAAATGAAGAATCCCGTGTAAGTAGAGCGGCGGGGACGCTTAAAGAGACCTCATAATAATTGTCAACTTTTTAAGCTGGCATGTAAGCTTATAATGGCTCAAGCTTTACTTTACTTGTAATCATCGGTCTCTGTAAGCGTATGATGCTCCTGCAATAGGTAGCTATCTCGCGGCATGGTCAGTCTCTATTAGTACTCTGTAGAGTCTCTTAATATACTTAACTTGCGATTTTCATGTCCGTAGACAAACCAGTATTGTTGATACAAGTGTAATCCGATGCTGTTACCGACACGGCGTGTTTCGGAGGAAACCCTCCTTCATCAGGGGCTCGGATGTCACTAATGCCGGTTTTTCACATAACTGCAATAAAGTAAATAGACAAGACAGTGCCAAGGTACCCGCAAATTTTAGGCTAGCGTAAGGAATGGAAGGAAGCACTTACTTCGTGGAAGGCAAGTTATGCGGCTGTGTTATAATTCTACATCCCATTCAACAAATCATTTGAAAAAACTACCTTGACTCTGTCTACATACATGAAGGCAATACAACTAAAACTAACTCAGCTGAAATTAACACTAAATGCAAAAAAACCTGAAATTTTATGGCCTAGGAAACTTTAACATTACTCCTTAAGATCAGATACGAGACCTAGGAATACAGATTGATGAGAACTTTACAATGAAAAAACACATAAGCAAACTAATTAAAACAGGATACTCCAAGTTTAGAATATTACATAAACTGAAACCTTTACTAACAATTCAGAACTTCCGCACTGTTCTACAAACACTAATATTTTCCAAAATAGATTACTGCAACTCCCTATTACTAGGCCTACTCTCTGGACTCATAAAACCATTACAACTACTACAAAACACCTCAGCCAGACTGCTACTAGGGACAAGGAAATTTGGCCACATCACCTACTCACTTATAGCACTCCACTGGCTTCCTGTACAATCCAGAATTCATTATAAAGTACTGACTCTAATTTTTAATATCATCAACAACATTAATCCATGCCTATTAGGAGTGACTCTTCAACCATACACATCGCAGAGGGCCCTAAGATCGCAAGACAAAGGACTTCTTAAAATACGTACAACACAGAACACAAATAAGATATTGAATGTTTTCCATAGCGGGTCCCAAGTTATGCAACTCTCTCTCAGAGTCACTATGGGCCTCATTTTCCACCCGGATCGCACGCGATAAGGGACGTTTCGTATGCAAAATGTCCTTTATTGCGTGCGATACCAAAATGGGGGCGGAGTCGGCCCCGGAAGAGGAGGAGTCAGGGCGTCACCGGGGCCAACTCCGCGAAGATGCCTCGGACGACGAAAAGGTAAGGCCCTTTTCGTGTCTGAGTTCACGCCCAATAGCTACACCTCCTATGGTGGCGCTATTGGGTGCGAAACCGGCAGCGATCGCACCACGACGGTGCGATTGCTGCCAGCTAGCTCAGGCCTGCCCCCCGTTTTGGCCCCCCTCCCCTCATTCCCTAAAGTATCGCAGGCCTGCGATACTTTAGAAAATGAGGCCCTGTGTCTGATAACAGAAAGAAAGAGTTTCAAACGGGATCTGAAAACATGGCTCTTTAGAAATGCTTATTATCCTAATGTAAAATGCCAATAAACTGATAACCTCATTTTCAGAACTTTAAACAATATTAGTAAATTGAGCAAAAATAATTGAACTATGTAAAGTGTGAAAAGACCACATTCTGAGCATGACATGTAGGTTGAAGAAATGAAAATTATAGGTTACAATCTTTCCTCATAGCATCTTAATTAACGTATACCTAATGCTGCCATGTTGACTTAGAATAGGTATTTATTATTGTAAGAAACTAGATAATGCATGAATATGACCTAGACTATGTATTAGATGTTTGTATTGACCCAAAATATGAATGCTAACCTAGAATGAGAATGTTAACAAGAAGCCAAATGATAATTTTGTAAACCGTTGTGATCTTATCTTAGAATGACGGTATATAAAACATCTAAATAAATAAGTAAAACACATTCATTGAAAACACATACATATCCTTATCCAATTATATGTTTTTACAGAATCATTCTTTAATTCTCTAAATCCTGAAGTGGTGGTATTGCCAGGGGGATGGGGGGAGGTTCTACAGATAAGTGCTACAAGACTTTTAAATATTTAGTAATGTCTCTGATAGTAGGGTGTGCATTCGTTTTCAACGTATTGGCAATCCGCAACGTATACGCCCCTATTCGTTATATTCATGGGGAGGCGAAACGCATCGTGACTCACAGGAAAGGGTCGGACAGGTTGGCATGGATACCGGAATGCATCATATCAACGCTTACATTTTGTGAAATGCACTGAATGCAGCCAATCGCGCGTCATTCAGTGCTCGGTGACCATTTTCCTGATGACCCAGCACTATATATACTTCAGCACGAGGCGTGCCACGCACTTTCTTTGCAGGGGAGGTGGTCTTTGTGGAAGGAGGCTGCAGTGAGAGCTAGCTAGGCTAGTTAGTAAAGAGAAAAAAAGCTATTTATTCTTTATTTGGCTGCAGTGCCTGTGCCAGCTAGCCCTGTTTGTATTTTAAGCAGTTTATTATTTAGATGATCTGAGATGGTCTCTCTGTGCCAGGGAGAGAAGCTGCTAGCAGTGCCATTTTTTTTCATTCACTCTCTGGGCTAGGCTGCAAGCAAGCACGATTTGGGTGTTGTGGCTGGGAGAGATATATTCAATTTTGCTAGAATTGGCATTGGAAAATATATTTCATCAATTTTCCTGCTGTGCCAACAATTCCAGCTTTTTTAAACTGAGTTAACTCACTCAGTCTTTCTGTGCACTGGGCTTCAGTGGGCAGTGGGTAGTTTAACAGATTGAACTTTATTATTGGGACAGTCTGTGCAGTGAAATCCCCAGTCTGCCTCTTTTGTGCTTACAAGCAAGCTGCGTGTGTGTGCGCACCACACACGTTACATTAGTGCATAGTAGAGATGTGAATCGTGTGATCGATAGTCTTAATGATCGATTTCGGCTGGGAGGGGGAGGGAATCGGATCGTCACCGTTTGGGTTTTTTAAATATCGTGAAAATCGTGAAAATCGTGTAAATCGAAAACCGGCACACTAAAACATCCCTAAAACCCACCCCAACCCTTTAAAATAAATCCCCCACCCTCCCGAACCCCCCCCCCCCCAAAATGCCTTAAATTACCTGGGGTCCAGTGGGGGGGTGGGTGGGAAAACCGGCACACTAAAACAACCCTAAAACCCACCCCGACCCTTTAAAATAAATCCCCCACCCTCCCGAACCCCCCCAAAATGCCTTAAATTACCTGGGGTCCAGAGGACGGGTCCCGGTGCGATCTTTTACTCTCGCACCTCCGGTGCTTGTAGAAATGGTTTGGGAGGGTGGGGGATTTATTTTAAAGGGTCGGGTGGGTTTTAGGGTTTTTTTAGTGTGCCGGTTTTCTCGCCCTCCCCTTTCCCCCGATTTACAATTTTTTGACGATAAATCGGGGGAATTGTTATTGTATCGCGGCTCTAACGATTTAAAATATATCGGACGATATTTTAAATCGTCAAAAAACGATTCACATCCCTAGTGCATAGCAAGGCACTGTGACAGTGGGCAGTGGGTAGTTTAATAGACTGAACTTTATTATTGGGACGGTCTGTGCAGTGAAAGCCCCAGTCTACCTCTTTTGTGCTTACAAGCAAGCTGCATGTGTGTGCGCAGCCGGATTTATGTGCGCAGGGGACTCGCACGCCAGCGCACCTATGTTGCATAGGCTGTCGGTGCGTGCAAAGCCCTGAGATGTGCATAAATCCTGGGGCTTTGCTTGGGGGCGTGTCAGGATGTGTCGGGGGCAGTGCAGCATTCGGGGGCCTTCTGGGGGTGGGGCCATGGGCGTGGTGCTGGCCCTGGGGCATTCTGGAGGCGTGGCCAAGGCCTCCAAACCAGCCCCCGGGCCAGGGAATGGCGCGCCGGCAGCCGGCCGGCTCGTGCAAGTTACGCCTGACTTGGGCAGGTGGAACTTTCTGAACAAAGGTAGGGGGGGGGATTTAGTTAGGGCTGGGGGAGGTAGAGGAAGGGAGGGGAAGGTGGGGGGGGGGGGCCGGAAAAAAAGTTCCCTTCGAGGCCGCTCCGATTTCCCTGGATTTTATAACATGCGCGCGTGCCAGGTTGCGCGAACAAATCTACGCCCGTGCATAACTTTAAAAATCTACCCCATATTGTATCACTGATATTTATTAGGGAGGATTGGAAGCCTTTTTATAAGATTTGTAAAAAGTATTTTAACAGCATAATCACTGTCTGAAAATTGCCTCCCTTTAATGTGGTTAAAACTCTGATGCATTAAAGATGTTTAGCCACATTCAGGCTGACACTGTAAAGTGCACTCAGCTGAGCGGATTGTTTTACCCACAGTTGGACATGCATTTTCGATACGCCTCCATTAGCCCTTATAGAGTAAGGGGTTTAATGCATCAAAAACGTGTATCCAACCCCCCCCCCCCCCACCACCACCAAAAAAAACAAAAAACTAATAGCGCTCATCACATGCAAATGCATGTTGAGGAGGCTATTACGGTAGTCATTTGCCCGGGATACTGAAAAAAAAAGTTCAAACGATCTGCAAATTTTACGCTCAGAAACTAGTGCCTGCCCAAGGGCAGGCATTAATTTTCAAGCTGCCCAAAAAAGTGTACAGAAAAGCAGAAAATACGGCTTTTCTGTACATCCTCCTACTTAATATCATAGTGATATTAAGTCAGAGGACCCAAAACATAAAAAAAAAGATTTAAAAATGTTTTATTTTTTTAAATGTGCTGGTGGGTCAGTCAGGAAAACTGGACACTCAATTTTATGAGTGTCCATTTTCCTAACCTGTGGCTGTGCATGGGTAAGGAAAAGAGATGCTCATAAAACTGAGCGTCGGCTTTCCCAACCCGCCGTCAGCCTGGGAGCCCGCTGTTAAGGAGGCGCTAAGGGCACGCTATTGCCCCCAGCGCCTCCTTTTTAGCGCAACCCTTCATTTAGATACAGTATCGCACACCCAAGAGAGGTGGCTGGGCGTGCGTTAGGAAAGCGGGCGCTCAACACTGAGCACCCGTTTTCCCCTGGACCTGATTGAGAGAAGGTGATCCTGGGGACCTGTTTAGGTTAGGGGAGGTAAAAGTGCACCTGCAGATGGCATTTTCTGATCTTCTAGCACACTTTTCCAGCAAATTTCTGCTCACACTAAAAGCAGGTGCAAATGACCTCCTGTGCTTTGTTTCAAAGTGAAAATGCGCACATGATTTTGCTTTGAGAACTGGTGCAGGGTCCCTGGGTAAAATGCACATGTAGCCTTCATCCCAAAGAGGACAGTTTGAAAATTGCCCCTCTAATGTTTAAGAAGATGGAACAAGTTAATGTCCAGAAAATCATTTCAATTTCTAAATGGAGAAAGGAAGTTTACATTCTGCACCGTACCAGCAGAGGGTAGTCTGCACTTTTCCCCCTTCATTTGCAAAGTTAAAACGTTATATCTGTTTTATGCTTTCAGCTTTAAACCTTTCAGTTGCAGTGTTTGCAACGTGTGAATCCAAAAACACTCTCCTTTCAACAGCTAATTATCAATGTTGCCACCTCTCTAGGCTTATGATGTTTTCTTCTGTGTGCAAGTTGGCCTCATTATGCTTCTGTTCATTCAAATGTGGAACCTGTGAGAGAACTATTTTGTCAGTTATAGCTACACTTATAAAAAAATAATATAGCTAGCATCCACCCCATTTCAAAGTCCTGTCAATACCAGAAAATCAGTGCACAGCCATTTTTGCGTGTCCCAAAGTCTGTGTTGTGCATGCAGAGGAGCACTAGGTAAACATCACAAGGATGCTGTAAATTATTCTGCTTAGAAGCCGATTTATCAATCTATGGGCCTGATTTATTAAGGCTTTTCTCCCATTTTGTTTTTATGAGAAGTAAATGAGGCACCATGTTAGCATTAAGATGCACAAAAATAGATGTTTCAACACAAGTTAACAGTTGTGCTAGTGATGGTGAGGGTCATTTTCAAACAGCCTGCACAATGTGGTAAAGTCTGGTTGAATAGTGTCCATGCAGACTTTACAGAGAATTTTCAAAGCAAGCCTATGTGCATAAGCTCACTTTGAAAATACCCAGGTAATTGGCTGTATGCCTCCTCTTTGGAGGGTGTAATTTATGTGTGTATACTTATGCACATATTTTTTTAAAATAAAAAATTATGTATGTATCAATTCTGCTCCATACCAGGAATGCCTCTCCTCACTGCATATAAAAGTTCACACAAAATGTGGGACATGTATGTAAATTTTTACACGTACTAAGCCCAGGTTAATTTTAGAGCAGTCATTTATGCACATAAAACTAAATCTTATGGGGTAGATTTTAAGAGATATGTGCGCGCATCCATGTGTGTGCACTACCTGGCGCGCACACATGGACACACGATTTTATAACATACGGGCGCAGGCACACGCATGTTATAAAATCGGAGTCGGCGAGCACAAGGGTGTGCACAATTGTGCAACTTGCACGCGCCAAGCCGTGCTGCCTTCCCCATTCCCTCCCATTAGCCTGGCCTTCCCACCCATTCCCTAACCTTTCTCCCCCTAGCCCTACTCTAATCCCCCCGACCTTTGTCTTACCTTTTGTGCCTGCCTCCGGGCAGGCGCAAGTTGTGCACGCCGGCAGCCTGCTGGCACACGATCCTCCGACACAGCGGCAATGGCCACGGTATCGGAGGCCTCTGGCCCTGCCCCGCCCCTCCCCGGACCACCCCGCCCTGCCCCTGGACTGCCCCTTTAGTAAAGCCCCGGGACTTACACGTGTCCTGGGACTTTATGCACGTCACCAGGCCTTTTTAAAATAGGCCCGGCGAGTGTAACCCCCCCAAGCGTAAATCCTCTGGATTTACGCTTGTAGGGCTTTTAAAATCCGGCCCTATGTGCATGAATGGCTTTGAAAATGACCCCAAATGGTATAACTGGATTAAAAAAGATGAAATTCATTTATCAAAGGTAGCTCAATCATCGGCGATCTTAGATATCAGTCTAACAGGTCAGTCCCAGTTCAATGAATCTTTTAACCATGACTGCTGGAAGATATGGTGAAGGATGCCTATGCCCTGCTCTTTAACTTGTTCATATTTGCACACACTTTACACGGACATGTACTTAAGTGGCAATAATCTGATTATTTTTGGGTAACCATGTAAAATTGTATTCTGATTATTGCTCCCCTTTGCCTCCCCCATCCTGGTAAAAGTATGTGCTCGTTCACAGCTTATGCACTTTTACCCACAAAGGGATTGAGATTCAACGATATCCAGCTAACACGGTCATTTTTCAAAACGCGATGGGCCTTTATCATTTGCGTTAGGGCCTTATCGCATGCAATAACGACTGCATTCTGATATTAAAATTAAAATGAGGGAAAGGGGAGGGGTTAGGACGGGGTTTGGGCGGGGTTAACAAAATTTTGGGCCCAGTGGCGCTGCGGGCGATAATGTTTTACACATTACTGCCGACAATAGTGCCAGAAAAAGCTACACCTTTTGCAGGGACGCTATGGGGGCAGAAGTGTGCGCCGTGGCTGCAATCGCGGAGAGCGAAAACGCACTGTCGCAATGCGGCCGGGTGCACACTATCGCCCCCGTCCCTTTTCTGGCCACGGCTCTTCATTCTGCTATATTTATAGTGGAATGAAAAATCTAGGCCTTAGTGAATTAGCTGGATAAGGCTTATTCGGCTAATTCAGACAGGATATTCAGCAGCATAGCTGAAACTCCCTGAGGATAATGCGTGTAAAAATACATGCATAACCCAGCAACTCATGTACTTTTACATAAGTAGGAGTAGGTATTCTGGAATTGGAGTTGGAGTGGGAATATGATTTATGCATACACATTCATATTTTCAAAAGTATAGAACTAATGCCTGGATTTTCTAAAATCGCAGGCCTTTGAGAATCACGCGGTACCCGGGGGGAGAAGCGGGAGAAAGCCGACAGCGATCGCACCACCGCGGTGTTATCGCTGCCGGCTTTCGCAAACCAATAGTGCCACCATGAAAGGTGGCGCTATTGGGTGCGTTACTGGCGGCGATAAGGGTTATTACCTTTTCGCCGCCAGCAATGTCTCCACCACGTCCGCCCCGGTGCCGGCCCAACTCCTCCCCTTCCGGTGCTAATGCCGTCCCGACTCCACCCTGATCTAGGTATCGTGTGCGATATCAATAGAAAATGACCCCCTAAGTTACCAAGTTTAACTTTGTGAGTGGACAATTCTGTGTGTTCCAGACTAATTAGGGAAGGATTTTGAAAGTGAACTAATTTGTAGCCCCTCTTCTAGTGGGAGCTATAAAAGTAGGGAGCAAACTCAGTACCATGGCTTAGTCCTTTTAAAGTCCACTGAATTCTAAAATGGGGGGAGGGGGTTTTGACTATTGGGGGGCTGCAGGGCAGGGGTGGGGCTGCTCCATTGGGGGTGGGGGGAGGGGCATTTTAACTGTCAGGAGGCTGGGTGGGGTGGGGGGGCTTTGACTGTTGGGTGGTGTCCCATTGGGGGGTGGGGGCTTTCACTATGCAGGTGTCAGGGGGCTTGGACTTTGGGGGGGGGCCACTGCTGCCGCACCCATACTTTAACTTTTTTTATTTTGGTGGGGCTGCCTCGACCGACGGCCTCAAACGGGGATTTGAGCAATGACCCCTGCTCAACCTTCCCATTTGCCTGCAGTTTATTTTTTTGGCAGCCAGAGAGCCTTTAAGACAATGGCAGTCCTGTTAGGTTGGGGTCGCCATCACGTTAAAGGGTCGCTTGCTGTGTTCTTTTGTGTCTTGGTGTTTGACCTCGACACAAAAGAATGCATCATCAAGCCTCGAAGTGTTACCAGGGGAGGGGCCCCACTATCGTGGCGACACTCAACATCCCCCGCCGCAACAGTGTGCCCCCTCCTGTGAGAAAACGTCATGGCTTGATGAACAGCTGCGGACTTTTGCAGGCCCACCCCACCCCCCCTCTTCACCCCTCCCACGCCTTTTTTCACAGGTTTCATCATTCTGCGAAGCTGGATAGCCCACTCCACCTTGGAACACCCTCATCCTGCCCCCAAGTTCGTCACATTATTTTTTAGTCAGATAAAAAGTTATACAGCTAACTCAGGGCCGATTAATGTGGCAGAAATTTCAAATCCCACCATTTGTCCAGCTAAGTCCCAACTTAAACCTAGATTCATCATTTTGCTATAAATTTTGCTTGAATAGTGCCTGTTATAAAAAAAAAAAGGGACGTGGTTAGGAAAATTTGTGAGATACTGCAACGCGTGCTATTTTACCACTTCACATAGGTATTTTACCACAACACGGGTTACATTTATCACACCTGCGATATTTTCACTTCGCAAGCTGAGAAATGCCCAGACAGGCATTTCCACATTTTGGGCTGCTCCTGGAGAGAGAGAGAGAGAGAGAGACTCTTTATACCACTGTAGGAGGGTCAACTAGTTACTCAAGGTGAGGTTTTGGTAGGGGTCTAGGGTTTGGGGGGCAGTTTTACATGCACAGTCAGATGTACGAATAGCACAGGACACATTAATGAAGATTTGATGTGATCTGGAGTGAGGAAAGGTAAACAAAGATGAGATTTGTATAATGTACACGCGCTCTAGAGAGAGTACATTGTACAAACTGCCTCCAAACCCTAGACTACCACCAAAACCTCACCTCAAATTTACTAGTTGATCCTCCTACAGTGGTATAAATAGTTGAGTAGTATGTGTGCTACCCCAGAGGTGTTCTCTCTCTCTCTCTCTCTCTCTCTCTCACTCTCACTCTCACTCTCTCTCTCTCTCTCTGGGATCACACATCACAGTTCAGGCATTATGCCAAGAAAAAAGGTGTACTTATTTCCAGCATTATAACATGCATTTGCCATCGCATGCAACGTTAAATACCCCTTATTTTCATAAATGCCTCCCTTTTGACTAAAATTTAAAAAATTGCATATGCATCTCTTGATGCATTTTTTATCACAGGCACTAAAAATAAAATTGAAAAAACACTTTGCGCTGAAACTGAGAATGCTGTGAACTCAGGGATGAAGAGACCTGCCCCCCCTGACGTCATCACGCTCAGCGGCGAGCCGGTAAACGGCCACATTCCACCAGGTGTTGCGCGCCGTGCGTCCCGCGCCGAAGGGGTGCGCCAAAGGGGCACTCCCCTTTGGCGCACCCCTTCGTGCAATCCTTTGTGCTGCGCTTATTTTAATTCCCTTAAGTTTTCCTTTGTTAATTAACCTTTTTCATAGTGTTTAGTAATCCTTTGTTTATTAAATATGTTCAATGTATTTGACTTAGGAAACCTATTTTCCTGCATACTCTGTTTTAATGTAAACCGGTATGATTTGTATCTGATACAAGAATGTCGGTATATAAAAATGCAAAACAAATAAATAAATAAATATATATATATATATGGCATTATTGCAGGCATTAGGGCCCTAACGACCACGATAATGCCCTAACGCGATTTGATGAATGACCCTGTTAGACAGACAAATGTCACTATCGGCCTTTTAATTAATAACTAACGCCCTATCTCCAGTAAAATAACAATGTTGACATCATTTATGGGGAGGATGGAGTTAAATTTAGTAATAAAAATTAAGAAGATCTTGAGCCCAGAAAATCCTTTAGATGTGAGAAAAACTGAGAAGATTCTAGAGGCTGAAAGGTTTCTACCTAGTCCTACTTAGTAGAAATAAAATTAAACATCTGATGAAGACTTGGGTTTGAAACTGAAAGTGTCATAAAGTGATACCACTGTGAAGGTAGACTCAGCCAAGTTTTCTGAACACTTCTCAGACCTTCCCTACACTTTGACAGTTCTCCAATAACTCATATGCCTAGTCAGACATGTTGCTCCAGCAAACACCAGGTGGAAATAATAAAGGTAACATTCTGTCTGTCATAAGAACGCTGTTAGCATGATAAGTTTTAAGTTGACACCTGGTGTGCAGACATTTGCACTAAAGGATGATCCAGTGATCCAAATCATCTGTTGTCTCTGAATAAGAAATGATTCTTATTTGGAATAAATAACAGGTTCTGATGGTGACACTGGTAGGGTAAAAAGAACACACATTTTCTCTTCATTTTAGACTTCACAATTCATAACGAAAACTGAATGAGGGTAATATTCAAACAGCCCAAATAGTGATGACCTGTACACCCAGACTTTACCAAGTATGTTCAAGGTAAACATATGTGCATAAGTTTGCTTTGAAAATAGTCGTGTAATTGTCCAAGTGCATGCATGCATTCACTTCCTCTTCAGAGAGTGTAGTTTATGCATGCAGACATGTGTGCAGAGTTTTTAAGGTATGAGCGTCGGGGGTTGGGGGCCACTTTCGCATTCCACATGAGACCTACGGACAGAACAGTGGTCTCTAGTGCAGATTTGCTGGCCGTCGGAGTGAGGACGCTCACTCCGAGAGGAGATTTGGGCAACATTCTCTCCACCTAGCATGTTGTTGCCCAGGTAGAGTGTCCATCAAGCTAGGTAGAGAGAACGTTGCCCAAACCACTTCTCGGAGTGAGCGTCCTCACTCCGACGGCCAGCAAATCTGCACTAGAGACCACTGTTCTGTCCGTAGGTCTCATGTGGAATGCGAAAGTGGCCCCCAACCCCCGACGCTCATACCTAATCCCCACCCCGAGTTAGTAGGTAGCCCTCCCATAGGGATTCAAATACCTATGTAGGGCATAGGCACTATAGTAAGTCTCTCTCTCTCTCTCTCTCTCTCTCTCTCTCTCTCTCTCTCTCTCTCTCTCTCTCCTCTCTCTCTCTCTCTCTCTCTCTCTTCTGAAACAGGCTAAATGAGGCCCAGTGAATGAATACTGGGCTCAGTCAGGAACAAAAATCTCACTATCACCACTGTTTGTTTTTTCACTGGCACTGCCTTTTGCTCTGTCCCAGTGAACAGACAAAATGCAGGAACACCTCTGTCTCTCACTCACAGTCAGGCCGATACAGTACAGTGCTCCGTCAGACGTGCGTTTTCCCTTACCCCTTATTCAGTAAGGGGCGGAAAACGCATGTCCAACCCGCCGAACCTAATAGCGCCCTCAACATGCAAATGCATGTTGATGGCCTATTAGGTATTCGCGTGCGATTCAGAAAGTAAAATGTGCAGCCAAGCCGCACATTTTACTTTCAGAAAATTAGCCTACCCAAAGGTAGGCACTAATTTCTTCCGGCACCGGGAAAGTGCACAGAAAAGCAGAAAAACTGCTTTTCTGTGCACCCTCCGACTTAATATCATGGCGATATTAAGTCGGTGGTCCCGAAGAGTAAAAAACGTTAAAAAAAAAAATTTAAAAAAATTGGAAGTCAGCCAGCGGCTGTCGGGTCGAAAACCGGACGCTCAATTTTGCCGACATCCGGTTTCCGAGCCTGTGGCTGTCAGCGGGCTTGAGAACTGATGCTGGCAAAATTGAGCGTCAGCTGTCAAACCCGCTGACAGCCGCCGCTCCTGTCAAAAAGGAGGCGCTAGTGACGCGCTAGTGTTCCTAGCGCCTCCTTTTGCCCGTTTCTACTGCTGGGCCTCATTTAAATACTGTATCGCGTGCACAGGCACGTGGCCTGTGCGTGCGCCGGGATAGCGGACGTTCGCCCGCTCTCCCACGGACTTTACTGAATCGGCCTGAGTGAAAGCAGTGCATTGTGACAGCAGCAGTGAAGACAACAAAAAGACCTTTGCCAATGCCAAAATTCCTTTCTCTCCTTCTTTTCAAGAGGACTTCTGAAAAGAAAAGCATATGCTCATATCTTTCAGTGGGAGGAGGTCTGTCATTTGATCCAAATGCCAGCTATAGGCTACATTTTAAAAAAATGGTTCACCTTGATTGGTCCTCTATCCTGTCGACTTGCCTGCTTCTCGTGCCTTGGCTCCAGCCTGGCTGCTACCTCACATGGGCATTGGTTGGTTACTAGAGTTATCAGTCTCACAACAGAACTTTTCAATGGACCATAGACTTCAATTTGAAAGGTAAATGAATGAGATGAAATTTTTCATTTAAATTCATGATTACCCTCCATTCATTTTAGGGGCCACAAATGAAATGAAATTAAAATGGTCTCATTTGTTGCATTTTACCCATTTGTTTCAAAAGAATGCACATCCCTAGTATCCACCCACCTCTTTAGGTTTATGTTGGAAACTGGGCAATATGTGTTAAAACTGCTGGATCCAACAAAGATTTGTGTTACAAGAACCCTACCAATTGTTTGTTTTAATGCAGATGGAAAATGACCTTCAGTCAAAGACCCATTCACAATGATATTTAACTGAATAGGCAGAGCCTCCTTCAACTCTAACAATCCAGGAAGGGCATGCATCCAGATTACATGTTTTTGGCTTCAGTTTAGCAAGTATGTCCTGAATCATTGTATGATCTGCAAGTGAAAGCTCCCTCTAACAAGCAGAAGGCATTTTAGGATCTGGAACCATCGCCAGCGCAGGAGGTAAGATCTGATTGATTTTGTCCTGGAAAAAAGCAACTTTATTTACAAAGCACTGGGCAAACAAAGTATACTTTATATCTGAATGGTCTATTTATTTATTTAATTTATTTATATATTTTATTTATGTCCCGCTTTACTGCACTTCAAAGTGGATGGTATTTCCCTGTCCCAGAGGGCTCACAATTTAAGAGCCTCATTTACTAAGCATTTTTTCCCATAGACACAGAATGGGAGAAGAGCCTTAGTAAATCAAGCCCAAAGTTTGTACACATGCTGGTTTAAAAAAAGAAGAAGAAGAAGAAGAAAGCTGAAATACATTTTTAATATAATTTTCAGCTGCCAGAACAGTAGCAGAAAAATAGTACTTTTGGGCTGATTGATTTAATAGCTTTCTAGGGCAAGTTATCCTCCTTGTCTGTATCTGACTGCGAATTGCGCCATTTCCTTTCTAAACTCCTCTAACCTGGTAAAAGTACACACAGGCTTCCATTTCCCATGTACTTTTAGCTGGACTATGAGGAAGCATTCCCAAGGTCAGGTTGAAGGGGAGATTGGAAAATAACACGATGTTTTCACTAGCCATGTTCTATTTTACCCCTCGCCACCAGCCGAACAAAAGAGCAGGTGCAAAGTATACAGCCACTTTCAATGACGGTAATGTTCAAACCAATGCACTTGCGCTCATTTGCGCACATACATTGGACTGCACCCAAGACCATGGCCATTTTAAAACATACGTGCACATATGTGTGCATGTTATAAAATAGGCCGTGCGCACATGTACACTAAATTTTAAGTGGGTGTGCTCATGTGCATGCAAATCCCACTTTCTATCTTGAAAATTGGGGGATTTTAAAAGGGATGAGTGCCAACACTATTCCCAGTTTAACCACTTCATCCCCAGTCCACCAAATGAAGAGATAGGTCCTCCAAACCCGCCGAGTTTAATAGCCTTCACTCCCCACAGTTAGCCCCAACTCTTAAAACTCTACAGATGTGCTTAGTTTTCCTGAATTTTTAACTTACATATCATCCATTGCAAAGGAAAATTTACGTGGCAGGGGGCTTCAGCACACACTGCGACACGTTGGTATTTACACTCACATCTCAGGTTCATGCCCAGAAACACCCATGCCCCACTCAGAGCAGGCCCATCTCCCGCCCATTTCTGAAAACTTTCAAACTGTGCATGGTGTGTGAGATATGCACGTATCTCGTCAGCTTTTAAAATCCACTTGGGGTGTGCAAGCCTTACTTATTTGCGCATCCCCTAATTAATGGGTGTGCCAGGCTTTTAAAATTCACCTCAAAAGGGGCCAGATTGTAATTTATTTATTTATTTATTTTTTTTTTTTTTTTAATTTTTATATACCGAAGTTCTTGTAGGGACTACAAATCAATCCGGTTTACATAAAACGAAGAACTGCTCAACAGAGAGCGGAGCTTTACATGGAACCGAGGAACATATGGAACAGTATAACTGATTGACAATTTAACATAGTGCTAAATAAAGTAATAATAGTTTAACTGGAAATAAATAAAGCAATATAATATTTTATAAAGACAGTTTAACTGTTTAACGTATCAATAAATATAAATATAAGCAATGCCAAATATATATATTTGGCATTATATATAGGCATATATTATATGCCTATATATAATATATAATATATATAATATATATAATATATATAATATATATATTATATGCCTATATATATATATATATATAGGCATATATTATATAAGGCATATATTGTAATACCTTCGCGCGGGCATAGATTTGTGCGCGCAACCCTGCTCGTGCAAATCTACACCCGGTTTTATAACATGCGCGTGCAGCCGCGTGCATGTTATAAAATTTGGGGTCGGTGCGCGCAAGGGGGTGCACACTTGTGCACCTTGGGCGCGCCGAGCCCTAGGGGAGCCCCGATGGCTTTCCCTGTTCCTTCCGAAGCTGCTCCGAAATCAGAGCGGCCTTGGAGGGAACTTTCCTTCCGCTCCCCCACCTTTCCCTCCCTTCTCCTACCTAACCCGCCCCCCAGTCCTACCTAAACCCTCCCCCGACCTTTATTTTTCAAGTTGCACCTGCCTCCAGACATGCGTAGGTTGCGTGCGCCGGCCAAGTGCTGGCGCACGATCCCCCACCTAGAGGCCCTACGGAGGCCTCTGGCCACGCCCCTGCCCCAGATCATCCCGCCCTGCCTCTTTTTTCAAGCCCCGGGACATACGCGCGTCCTGGAGCTTGTGTGCGTCGCCGGGCCTATGCAAAATAGGCTCGGCGTGCGTAACCCCTCCTGCGCGCGTAAATCCAGCTGCATTTACGCGCGTAGGGCTTTTAAAATCTGCCCCATGAGTACTTTCCACAAATATTGAAAGAGAAACCACCCATGTTGTTCTCTTTCAAAATTGATGTAAACTCTCTAAACATGCCCTACATTTACAACTACATGGGCTATTTTAAAAGTGTCCGCAAACTTGGCTGCAAAATAAAGATGTACTCCAAGAGCGTCCCGGGAGTATGTATGACAGGTTACATGCATGCCTTAATTTGAAAAAGTTACATAGAAGATCATACTCCTAATTAGAGATGTGAATCGTGTGATCGATCGTCTTAACGATCGATTTCGGCTGGGAGGGGGAGGGAATCGGATCGTCGCAGTTTGGGTTTTTTAAATATCGTGTAAATCGTGTAAATCGAAAACCGGCACACTAAAACATCCCTAAAACCCACCCCGACCCTTTAAAATAAATCCCCCACCCTCCCGAACCCCCCCAAAATGCCTTAAATGACCTGGGGTCCAGTGGGGGGGGGAGGGGAAGGGGGAGGGCGGGAAAACCGGCACACTAAAACAACCCTAAAACCCACCCGACCCTTTAAAATAAATCCCCCACCCTCCCGAACCCCCCCAAAATGCCTTAAATTACCTGGGGTCCAGAGGAAGGGTCCCGGTGTGATCTTTTACTCTCGGACCTCCGTGCATTGTAGAAATGGCGCCGGCGCTACCTTTGACCTTTCATTTTGGCGCCGGCCGTACGGCAACACGATTCGACTGCAGGAGGTCGTTCCGGACCCCCACTGGACTTTTGGCAAGTCTTGGGGGGGTCAGGAGGCCCCCCCAAGCTGGCCAAAAGTCCCTGGGGGTCCAGCGGGGGTCCGGGAGCGATCTCCTACGCTCCTGCCGTCGGGGGACAAAAAAACAAAATGGCGCCGGCGCTACCTTTGACCTGTCATATGACAGGTCAAAGGTAGCGCCGGTGCCATTTCTACAACGCACGGAGGTCTGAGAGTAAAAGATCACACCGGGACCCTTCCTCTGGACCCCAGGTAATTTAAGGCATTTTGGGGGGGTTCGGGAGGGTGGGGGATTTATTTTAAAGGGTCGGGGTGGGTTTTAGGGTTGTTTTAGTGTGCTGGTTTTCCCGCCCTCCCCCTCCCCCTCCCCCTTCCCCCGATTTACGATTTTTTGACGATAAATCGGGGGAATTGTTATTGTATCGCGGCTCTAACGATTTTTGACGATTTAAAATATATCGGACGATATTTTAAATCGTCAAAAAACGATTCACATCCCTACTCCTAATAAGGTGAATTTTAAAAGCCTGGTGGGTGCCAAAACCAGGAGATACACGCACAAGTCGGGCTGGTGCATACCGAGTGGATTTTAAAAGCCAACCAGATATGCGTGCATTTGTCACTGAATGCACAAATGAAAAGTTCAAAAAAAGGGTGCGGCATCCCGTGGTCTGGGCAGGGCATGGGCATCCCTGGATTTCAACTTGAAATTAGCATGTAAATACTTATGCGCAACGACGCCCGTGGGGGTCCCTTGCCGTGTCACTTTTCTTCTGCTATGGATGACGTGTAAGTTATAAAATATAGCCAAATAGACAGATCGTCCAGGTTTTAAGGGTCGGGACTAACAGGAAACAAGGGAGCCTAGTAAACTAGGGGGTATGGAAGTCTTGTACCTTGCCTGGGCAAACTGGGAATGAACTGGGAAAACTGGTAATGGCATTGCTGCATGTCTTTTAAAATCCCCCGACTTATGTGGCAGGAGCAGCATTTGCGCACATAGATGCTTGTCCACTTAAAATTGCGCGCAAATGTGTGCGCAGTCAGGCTATTTTTATAACATATGCGCATATACACGTGTATATTATAAAATGACTGTGTCCCTGGACGCAGGCTAGTTTGAAAGAAACCATCCCTGTGCATAACTTATACCCCTATTTATTTTGCATCACCTAAATGTCTGCATGTATATTTAATTAACTAAAAATCAACTCAAGTTTTGAATTTATTTTCAATGGGTGCCTTGTGTTTGAAATGTGCTTGTTTTGTGCAGACTTAAAAGTATGTGAGTAACTTTACAGTCAGGCAGCCCTATGCTCTGGATTTTCAATATTTGCTAAAATGATACATTTGATGTGTAGCATAATGGCAAAAATATAGCTTTGATGTAGTTTTATTCACCAAGGGGTTGATTATAAAAGGTCTGCGCATGCACGGTTCCCGGCGCCACACATGGACGCGGCTATTTTATAACATGTGCACATCAGCACACGCATGTTATAAAATATGAGTCCCATGTGCACATGCGCACTGGATTTTAATGTGCACACGCATGCATGTGTGGGCGGGTGGCCTCCTTCACATGTGTGGGGGGCGGAATTTTAGAAAAATACGCATGGCGACACAATCAGGCCTAAACCAGTTCCCCCAGTCCACTCCTTTTTTGGAACTTCCCTAACCCTAACCCTTTCCTTCCTCCCTCTTCCCCTCTCCTACCCGACCCCTAAACCTATCCTAGCTTTCCCCAATTGTTTTATTTCAATACTTACTGCTCCTCCGGAGCAGAAGTAAACTCCGCGCGCCGGCCGGCTACCAGCGCGCAATTCCCCAGGACAGCGCCTAATGGCGCTGTTCCGGCCCGCCCTCGCTCCACCCCCTGGCCCGCCCCTTTCTTGAGGCCTGGCACTTCTTTGTATATCAAGAGTTAAGCGAGTGGCCGGGCCCTTTCGAAAATGGACGGTTGCGTGCAGGACCTAGCCACGTGCGTAACCCCTCCGATTTTACGTGCGTGGCCAATCAAAATTTCGGGCTCAAATTTTTAAGTGGTTAATTCTCAAAAGGATTTATGTACATAAATCCTGGTTTATGTGTGTGTAAATTGGCTTTTAAAAATTAAAAAAATTAACCAGCAATTAGGGCATGTATGCGCATAACTCGATTAGGAGCATACTTTTATGTTCACACACAAAGGGCATTTTGGAGGGAGGAAGGATTTACCCACAGTCATTTGATTTTCACAAGTATGTGCATAATTCTGCAACTACAATGTTGTGCCTGCCTGGGAGCAGGAGGAACTTCATGCATGTATGCTGGCCATATACTGGAAGAAGAAACCTTAACATTTCTAAGCAGATTTATGCGCATGAATCCACTTTGAAAATTCAGGGTAATGTCTGTGAGAATGTAGTACCTGCAGTCCTTAGCCCAATTCAGCTTGTTACTCTCTAAAAGAATCTAAATAAACCACGCAGTAAAATGGCCCAGGTGGTATAATTTGGCAGTGTTAGGGTTTGGGGGGTTTTTTTGTTTTTTAAACAAAACCAAAATATTAAGATGCAATTGTTGACATAATTGCTGAGCAGCCAGGATTATTTGTCTCATTCTTGAGTATTTGAAAAAAGGGTATTTTTAAAGTCCTTAGCAATGGACCTAATCAGCTGACAGATTCCCACCAGCTAACCCTTTGCCAGCTGGCTCATATATTTACAGATTTTCTTGGCAAACAGTCAAACGCAACACAGATTTTAAGCAGCTGGATTAACCTAAGGATTCTTACCAGAACCTTTTCATCTGTTTTGCAGAAGTAAAAGAGTTCCATTTAATTATAGTTTAATTGAATACAAAAAAAAAGTAATTGGGGTTAAAATAGAAAAGGAACTGTGAGTTTCATCCTATGAAACATGACATTAATGTTTGGGGGAAAAAAAAAAACCTTGTGAATGTGAGTGAGGGGAAAGAGAAAGAAGAAAAATGAGTGTGGCTCCGTTCTTCAATAATTGGCAAATGCTGCAGTCTTGCATTGCTTTCTTTTTCTGCTGCTCTAAGGAAGTCTGTTAAAAGAGATCTGACTTCTTTCAGCTTCCCATCTTTTAACAGCGAGATCATTTTTATTTCTCGTCTGGGAGTCTAATCATAATAACACCAGTAGTCTTTCACAAATTTTCACACTCTGCACCCCGATAGTGTTTGTATTCTTTTAAAATAAGGGCCATCTGTTTCTCAGCAACCTATTGAACAGTGGTTGCCAGATGTTTTAATAAATTATGAAGAACAGCTTTACTAACTTTACTACCCTTATGGTTGGTTAGGAATATGGAACTTGCAGGGGTTTTCTTATAGACACATTGGAGACTATTCACTAAAGGGTGCTAAGATTAGTTAAGTATCATGGCTTAAAGTTGAAAGTAAAAAATTTGTCATGCAAAAGTGAGATGTGCTAATGTTGACCAACTTACCATGTTTTAATGCATTGCCTGCATCCAAAGTGCATGTATCGCATCCTATGTGTCATGCAAGATTTTAGCAAACAAACCGAAAAGTATTAAAAGCTGGCATTTTATGAGGAAATTGTGTCAGTGCTGTGAAGAAGAGTTCTGAAAGGTGGTTGTGTCTTGTACTTGTTTCCTCAGTTTTTCATACCCAATCATCTGTATATTTATGATTGTGTCTGAGTAATCTGGCGTGGAAGGCAGAACTGGAAGAGGAAGGAGAAGATGAGTGGTGGGTAGGCCAGCAAGGAGAGAGAGGAGTTGTCAGACAACCAGGGACAGTTAACAGCTTGACCATTTGGAACTTAAATTTAGATGTTGAAAACAATAGTGAAGAATTTCAGGTGAGGAAAGAAATATATAATGTGTGCTGTATCACAGAAGAGAATGAACTACTGACGGAGAAGGTGCTGGAGACATATGATATCCTGTTTGACAAGGAAGCAGATTGATGTACTTCAAAGATAATATCTAAGCAACCACAATCAAGCAGTTTCAAGAGCTTGGGAGAGACTAAGAAAGATGGTTGACACATGCAAAAAATGGTTCAGTGAAATAAGTGGCAAATTAAAGAGAAAGTCATGAAACACAACACACATTCTTCAGAAACAGGTGGAAACCCTCTAGCAGTGAGGATTCCCATGAAAAACATGCTTGCAAGCTCTATGTTTAATTTAAAAATTGCCCCCATATTACTATTCCTTAAAATGTATGTTAAAAATGTATATTTATTAATCTGGAACTCTAAGGATCTGACAGAAAAGCTATACCAACTTGTATGTAACTGCATCCTGTACATGTTTGGAATGCCCTGATGCTCCATGAGTCTCTCAGCTGTGGTCTGGAATAAAAGCACTGCTATTGCTGGGAACTGTGAAGGCACAGCCAGTATTTTATAAAGCTGCTGAGGGGTAAAGGGGCCATGAAGTCCATGGTCCAGGCCTTGAAGGCTACCCAAAGTCTATCCATAGGGTCAGGGAACCAAGAGTGAGAAAAATTGCAGACTGGTATCTTCAGTTCCAGAGATGTTTTTCCTTTGCTGTGTTTTCCATGATGAATACTGGAAATAAAATAGAACCGCAGCCACCAAAAATATGAACCGCCAATATCGATGGACTAGGCACATAATACCAAAAAATGAGTCCACAGAAATCTTACAAAAAAACATTAACTCACACATTCCTTGTGTATTCACAAACAGTAATTGAAAAACAACTTGCTTCTTAAATGCAGATGGAAGGCGCAAGCTCATATATAGGTCAACATTTCAAAAATTCTAAAAGAAAAATTGGGCTATATTTATTAATCATTACTTGATCAAAAAATACTTGTGTGATTTCAGTCACTTCAATTGTCTTCAAAAAAATGTGTATATATATATATATATATATATATATATATATAGCCACTTAAAAATGTTTTCCAAAATGAAGAGAATATATATATACATATATACAGGGCTGGTGCAAGGATTATAGGCACCCTAGGCGATCCTTCTACCTTGCCCCTTCTCTGTCGTACCACCCCATCATCCCCCCCCCCCGGTCTTGTTGCCCCCCCCCCCTTCCCTGATCTCACCCCGACTCCTACCTCGTTCACGCTGCCAACTGTGTGCCACTCAGGGCCACAAGCAGGCTGGGCGCTGCTCATGGCCCGACAAATCTTTATTGCTCTTTGCTGCAACCAGGATAGACTCCGCTCGTGGCACCACATGGCTGCTCTTCAGCACCATAGGCAACCGCCTAAGTTTGCCTAATATGCTGTACACATTTGTTGTCTACTTTATGCAGGCTGTTACAAAATTACTCTCTTATAAATGAATTTTCAAAGGGGTTCCACGCCAAAAGAAAATTGAATTTTTGAAATGTGCATGTGTAGAAGTCAGCATATACACATGTGAACTGCATATACTTGCCTATATGCTATTTAATAAATGTCAAAATATACACATAAAAATGGTCTGTGAGCAAATTTACACATGTAAAAAAGGGGTGGGCAGGGGACATTCTGGGTTAGGACCAACATTTATGCCAGTAAGTTGCTATTTGATAAGCAATATGCACAGATAGATATAGCACTTACAGATATTTACACCTGCTCTATATCAGGAATAAGTGATAGTAAATGCCTTAAAAGTGAAATACTGACTGGGAGGGGGTCAGGGTAAAATGGGGGAGATTGAGATTGAAGAGCCAGGAGGGTCTCAGTGACCTGCAGATGGATTGAACAAAATGGTAGCCTAATTGGTAAACTTGTAATTTCATTGCTGCGCACATGTTAGAAAATCGTTCAACTTATATAAAACTTGACTTACAGGAGGGTAAATGCATGTAAATTACACAGGTAAAAAACCCATGCATATATTTTTATCCAGATAAATTCCGATTTATCTGGTTAAGTCTTGAAAGCAACACTTATCTGGATACGCTTTGACCTATCTGACTAATTAGTATCACTTCTCTGGACACATTCTGATTTATCTATCTAAATAGCAGCAAAGGTGTTATATAACCAAATTCGTCTTAAAACTCTACATATCTGGCTAAGTCAAATTTGTGGATGACACAAAATTATGCAGAGTAGTTAAATCTCAAGTGGATTGTGATGAATTGCAGGAGGACCTTGTGAGACTGGAAGATTGGGCTTACAAATGGCAGATGAAGTTTAATGTGGACAAGTGCAAAGTAATGAATATGGGAAAAAAATAACCCTTGCTGTAGTTACACAATGTTAGGTTCTATCTTAGGAGTTACCACCCAGGAAAGAGATCTAGGCATCATAGTGGATAATACATTGAAATCATTAGCCCAATGTGCTGTGGCAATCAAAAAAGCAAACAATGTTAGGAATTATTAGGAAGGGAATGGAAAATAAAACAAAGGATGTCATAATGCCTCTGTATCGCTCCATGATGAGACTGCACCTTGAATATTGTGTGCAATTCTGGTCATTTCATCTCAAAAAGGATATAGCTTCACTGGAGAAAGTGCAGAGAAGGGCGACCAAAATGATATGGGGCATGGAACGGCTGCCCTATGAGGAAAGGCTAAAGATGTTAGGGCTGTTCAGTTTGGAGAAGAGACAACTGATGGGGGATATGATAGAAGTCTACAAAATCATGAAAGGACTTGAACAAGTTAATGTAAATTGGTTATTTACTCTCTCAGATAATAGAAGGACCAGGGGGTACTCCATGAGAATTCATTGCCAGAGGATGTGGTTTCACCAGTTAGTGTTACTGGGTTTAAAAAAGTTTTGGATAAGTTCCTAGAGGTTAAAACCATAAACTGCTATTATGGTAATTAATAAGCAATAGTAGCTTGTGATCTATCTCATGTTTGGGTACTTGCCAGGTATATGTGACTTGGATTGGCCACTGCTGGAAACAGGATACTGTGCTTGATGAACCCTTGATCTTACCCAGTATGGCATTGTTTATGTTCTTATCGATAAGTAGCTCTACTTGAGACTTATCTATCTTATTTAGCCAAATAAGTAGCTCTAATTGAGATTTATTAAATGGCTGTGAATATTGCATGTGGTAGAAAAAGGAGCATGTTTATTCCAATGTGTGCTACCTATAGGTATTACCACAAAGTGCATTAACTTTTCACACATTGTGATAATAACAAGAAGAGAGAGAGAGAGAGAGAGAGAGAGAGAGAGAGAGAGAGAGAGAGAGAGAGAGAGAGAGAGAGAGAGAGAGAGAGAGAGAGAGAGAGAGAGAGACTGACTATCTACAAGGCACTTGTAGTAGTTAGCTATTTATATCTCTATAGGAGACCTACCTAGTAAGTCAAGGTGAGGTTTAGTTTAGGTAGTAGTGTAGGGGTTAGGGGCCACTTTTACATGCAGAGTGAGATGTACGAACAGAACAGTACACTCTTCTGAAGATTTGATGTCCTTTGGAGTGAGGAAATGCACACAAAGATGAGATTTGTACAATGTTCTCTCACCCAGGGTGATGTCCTCACTCCAAAGGACATCAAATCTTCACAAGAGTGTACTGTTCTGTTTGTACGTCTCACTCTGTATGTAAAAGTGGCCCCTAACCCCCATACTACTACCTTAACCTCACCTCGACTTACTAGGTGGGCCTCCTATAGTAGCATAAATAGCTGCTTACTATGATGCCACCCCAGAGGTGCTCTCTCTCTCTCTCTCTCTCTCTCAATCCCCAAAACAGAATTATGGGCATAAAGTAATTGAAAAAGTGTAGTTATAGCTTTGCAAAGCCAGCCCACGTTTTTGGAAATCCTACCCCAGACTCCTCCCCTTTTAAAAATTTGCCTTGCGCCATGTGTTATAGCGCTTGTGTGTGCGTTAAGGGTTTCCACACACATTAAGGTGTTTTTCACATGCGAAAATGTGCTAACGCATGCAAAAACGCCATAACAAGATTTCATGAATGACTCTGTTTCTTAGCCAGATAAGTAGCTCTATTTGAGCTTATCCAGTAAGGGGGTAATTCATCAAATCGCATTAGAGCATTATCACGGGTGATAGGGCCTTAATGCCCACAATAACGCCAAGACGCATGCAATAAATATTGCATCACAAAAGTCATATGCAAATTTGAAAAATTTATTCAAGTGGGAGGATTTTGAGTGGTGTAAATGGAAATGAGGGCTGTTTAACATTACGTGCTGAACTGTAATGCATGCTATTGCGGATTTAATGCCTGAAATAAATACACTTTTTTCCTGAGCATTATGCCTGCAATAGCTGTGTGTTATGGCTGAAACAGGATTTATCGCAATTCCTGTTTTGGGAGAGGAGAGGAGAGGGAGAGGGAGAGAGAGAGAGAGAGCGCCTCTGTGGAAGCGCACTGATTTCTGAACTATTTATACCACTGTAAGAGGGAACATTGTGAACTTGGGGTGAGATTTGTGGGGTGAGTTGGGGTTTAGGGGAAAGTTTTACCGGCACAGTCATACATAAGAACAGCACAGTTACCATCAGTGAAGATTTAATGTGATTTGGAGTGATGAAGGGTGAAAGAAGAGTAGATCTGTACCATGTTCTCTCTACCTAGCTTGATTGCAATTTATTGTGGTAAAATAGCTATGCGAAGTGGTACCAGGAAAATTACCCTAAACAACACCACTTTTTTTTTATCATGGGCACTATTCTTCCTATATTTATTTATCGCACAATGATGAATCTAGGCCTAAACAAGATAGGATAGGTTTCCAACAGAGCTACTTATCTGGATAAATAACACTATTTAAAACTTATCCAGCTATGTAACTTAACCGTATAAGTAGCAATTTAAAATGTATCTGGCTAAATAGAAGCTTTGTCACTACTTAGCCGGATAGGTTGAGACTTATTCAGATAGGTGCAATATGTATTGACGCATTTTTTTCTTTTATAAGCACACGCATGTTACAGGGTAGATTTACGTATATTTTATAACCTACGTATATCATATATGCACAAGTTATAAAATATAGGAGTAGATTTTCATGAGCCCATATATTTGCACATTCATATCAGTCTGAAAATTATCCCCATAGTATATATGTGCATAAGTAGCATGTACACAGGAATTTTCTAATTTATAAACATCAAGGATAGGTACATATTTTTTGTTTTGTGTGTATATTTTAACAGAGAATAAAGGGACAGTCTGAGGGGTTGAGAATTATGTACAGTAGTTGCTATTTTATAAGAGATGCACAAGTACACATTACGAAACATATTTGTACACTTTTGAACTTGCTAGTTGACTCACTCAGATGAAATAAGACTTGTCTGATGTGGACCAAGGTGGTGACTCCCATCTTGTCCTACTAGATTTTTCAAGTGCCTTTGACACTGATCCAACATTTAAGGGGCATTGGCATCAAAAGCATAACCCAAAAATAGTTTGAATCATTCCTACAGAACTCAATCTGTCACATGAACATAATATAACATAAGAACATAAGATATGCCATACTGGGTCAGACCAAATGTTCATCAAGCCCAGTATCCTGTCTCTAACAGTGTCCAAACCAATTCACATATACTTGGCAAGTACCCAAACATTAAATAGATCCCATGCTACTAATGCTGTCAACAAGCACTGGCTATTCTCTGTTGATTAATAGCAGGGAAAAAGGATCCATCAGAAAAAAAATAGGATAAAGCGTAAGCATTGGCAAGTTACATATATGACATTGATAAGACAGGCTAAGAGAGAATTTGAAAAGAAGTTGGCCATAGAGGCAAAAACTCATATTAAAAACTTTTTTAAATATATCCGAAGCGAAAGCCTGTGAGGGAGTCGGTTAGACAGTTAGATGATCGAGGGGTTAAAGGGGCACTTAGGGAAGATAAGGCCATTGCGGAAAGACTAAATTAATTCTTTGCTTCGGTGTTTACTGAAGAGAATGTTGGGGAGATACCCGTCCCGGAGACAGTTTTGAAGGATGATGATTCAGATGAACTGAACCAAATTATGGTAAACCTGGAAGATGTAGCAGGCCAGATTGAAAAACTGAAGAGTAGTAAATCACCTGGACCAGTTGGTATAAACTCCAGGGTTCTGAAAAAACTCAAAAATGAAATTTCAGACCTATTAGTAAAAATGTGTAACCTATCATTAAAATCGTCCATTGCACCTGAAGACTGGAGAGTGGCCAATGTAACCCCAATATTTAAAAAGGGCTCCAGGGGAGATCTGGGGAACTATAGAATGGTGAGCCTGACTTCAGTGCCAGGAAGAATCATGGAACATTTAGATAGATATGGTTTAATGGGACACAGCCAGCATGGATTTACTCAAGGGAAGTCTTGCCTCACAAATCTCCTACATTTTTATGAAGGGGTGAATAAACATGTGGACACAGGTGAACCAGTAGATGTGATGTATTTGGATATTCTGAAGGCATTGACAAAGTCCCTCATGAGAGACTTCTAAGAAAACTAAAAAGTCATGAGATAGGAAGTAATATCCTTTTGTGGATTGCAGACTCGTTCAAAGATAGGAAACAGACAATAGGATTGAATATTTTCACAGTGGAAAAAGCTAAACAGTAGAGTGCCTCAGGGATCTGAACTAGGACTAGTGCTTTTTAATATATTTATAAATTATCTAGAAAGGTTCACAATAAGTGAGGTATTTAAATTTGCAGGTGACACAAAATTAAGCAGAGTAGTTAAATCTCAAGCGGATTGTGATAAATTGCAGGAGGTCCTTGTGAGACTAGAAGATTGGGCGTCCAAATGGCAGATGAAATTTAATGTGGACAAGTGCAAGGTGATAAATAAAGGGAAAAATAACCCTTGCTGTTGTTACAGGGTAGTTACATTAGGTAGGAGATACCACCCAGGAAAGAGATCTAGGCATCATAGTGGATAATACATTGAAATCATCAGCTCAGTGTGCTGTGGCAGTCAAAAAAGCAAACAGAATGTTAGGAATTATTAGAAAAGAAATGTGAATAACATGGAGGATGTCATAATGCCTCTGTATCGCTCCATGATGAGACCACACCTTGAATAGTTTGTGCTGTTCTTGTCACCACATTTCAATAAAGATATAGTTGAACTGCAGAAAGAAGAGCAACCAAAATGATAAAGGGGATAGAACAGCTCCCCTATCAGGAAAGGCTAAAGACATTAGGGCTATTGAGCATAGAGAAGAGACAGCTGAAGGGGGATATGATAGAAGTCTACAAACTCATGAAAGGACTTGAACGGGTAAATGTTTCCATGATTTTTCCAGGCACTGAAGTCAGGCTCACAGGTCTTTAGTTTCCCAGATTGCCTCTAGAGCCCTTTATATATATTGGGGTTACATTGGCCACCTTCTAATCTTCATGTTCAATGAATGTTTTTAATGATAGGTTACAAATTACTTGTAATAAGTTTGTCAGTCTGGTCTACTTCATCTTCCAGATTCACCATGATTTAAGTCAGTTCATTTGAATCATCACTCTTAAAACCATCTCCGGAATTAATTTATGTATTTTATTTTATTTATTGATTTTTATATACCATCATTCAGCAACAGATAAAGCAGCGCATAGACCAATATTCATGCATATAAATTAAGTAATTTGTTAAAATAGTAAAATAGTAACAATATTGCTCATTAAAAAAGAAAGTACAGTACAATCTTAACATAAAAGCACAATTGTTATACATAATAAGAGCAGATTAAATTTAAACGTTAAAAGAGCATAAATATAAATTAAAAGGCAAGATTAAAAAGGTTTAATATTGCAGAAACCTCTAGAGAGTATGTAGATTAGGGTGAGTGGTTTGTTAGGTATCTTGATATGCTATTGAGAAGATCCAGGTCTTTAAGTCCTTTTTGAAAGTTTTGATATTCGTTTGTAGTCTTAGCTCAGGGGGGGAGAGTGTTCCATAATTTAGGGCTTGTGAGTGATATTGCACATTCACGCACTTGCGAAAGTTGTGCCGATCGAACTCAGGGGATTGTTAGTGGACTTTTGTTAGCTGAACAGAGATTTTGTTGTGGAATGTAGAGTTTAATTGCTGTGTTCAACCAGTCTGTCTGTTCTTCATATATAATTTTGTGTACTATGGTAAGTATTTTATATTCTATTCGGGATTTTATTGGAAGCCAATGCAGTGATATCAAAATTGGTGTGATATGTTTGTATTTTTTTGATGCCAGTTAGAATTCTTGCTGCCGAGTTTTGGAGGATTTGCAGTGGATGGATGGTAGAAAGAGGTAGGCCGAGTAGGAGAGAGTTACAATAGTCAATATTGGCGAATATGATCAATTGTAGTACTGTCCTAAAATCAGCTGAGTTTAAGAAGGGCTTAAGTCGTCGAAGTATTAACAGTTTGTTTTGACATTTAATTCACTGTCAATGATGATACCAAGGTCACGTGCATGTGTCACAGGGGAAATTTCGGACTCTTGACCTTCAAGTTTTAAAGGGAGGGAATAGTTGAGCTAATTTTTCTCTCTAATAGTATGATTTCTGTTTTGTCGATGTTAAGTATAAGTCTTATATCAGTTAGTAGTTGTTTGATTATGGACAGATACATGGATGTTTTCTTGTAAGTTGAGTCTAGGGTGCTTTGAATTGGAATTAATATATGTATGTCATCGGTGTAGAGAAAGTGAGTCAAGCCGAAATCAGCGAGTAAGTGGCAGAGGGGAAGCAAGTAGATGTTAAATAACGTGGTGGATAGCGATGAACCCTGAGGGACACCGGTTTTGAGATTAATTTTGTTGGACAGGGAGCTGTTAATTTTTACTTGGTAGTTCCTATTTGCTAGGTAGGATGAAAACCATTGGTGTGTGTTTTCTGTGAGCCCAATTTCTGTTAAACAGTCAAGAAGTATGGAGTGATTTATGGTGTCAAAGGCAGCCGATAAGTCAAGCAGAACCAATAAGTAACTTTGGCCATTGTCGAAGCCTCTTAATACTGTATTGTTGAGAGAAAGAAGAAGAGTTTCAGTGCTGATACTCCCCAACATCCTCCTCAGTAAACACTGAAACAAAAAATTCATTTATTCTTTCCACAATGGCATTATCTTCATTAAGTGCCCCTTTAACCTCTTGATCATCTAATGATCCAACCAACTCCCTCACAGGCTTCCTGCTTCGGATATATTTTTTAAAGTTTTTAATATGAGTTTTTGCCTCTACATCCAACTTCTTTTCTAATTCTCTTTTAGCATAAGAACATAAAAACATGCCATACTGGGTCAGACCAAGGGTCCATCAAGCCCAGCATCCTGTTTCCAACAGTGGCCAATCCAGGCCATAAGAACCTGGCAAGTACCCAAAAACTAAGTCTATTCCATGTTACCATTGCTAGTAATAGCGGTGGTTATTATCCAAGTCAACTTAATTAATAGCAGGTAATGGACTTCTCCTCTAAGAACTTATCCAATCCTTTTTTAAACACAGCTATACTAACTGCACTAACCACATCTTCTGGCAACAAATTCCAGAGTTTAATTGTGCATTGAGTGAAAAAGAACTTTCTCCGATTAGTTTTAAATGTGCCACATGCTAACTTCATGGAGTGCCCCCTAGTCTTTCTATTATCCAAAAGAGTAAATAACCGATTCACATCTCCCCATTCTAGACCTCTCATGATTTTAAACACCTCTATCATATCCCCCCTCAGCCGTCTCTTCTCCAAGCTGAAAGTCCTAACCTCATTAGTCTTTCCTCATAGGGGAGCTGTTCCATTCCCATTATCATTTTGGTCGCCCTTCTCTGTACCTTCTCCATCGCAATTATATCTTTTTTGAGATGTGGCGACCAGAATTGTACACAGTATTCAAGGTGCGGTCTCACCATGGAGCGATACAGAGGCATTATGACATTTTTCGTTTTATTCACCATTCCCTTTCTAATAATTCCCAACATTCTGTTTGCCAATGTTTATGGTTTTTCCTATTTTCTATTAGAAGGCTCCTTCTTACAATTTTTGAAGGAAGATCTTTTGGCTACAATAGCCTCTTTCATCTTACCTTTTATCCATACCAGCAATTGTTTGGCCTTCCTTTCACTTTCTTAATGCATGGAATACTTCTAGACTGTGCTTCTATGATGGAATTTTTTCACAATTTCCACACCTTTTTAACACTCTTAACCTTTGTAGCTGCACCTTTCAGTTTTTTTCTAACAATTTTTCTGATTTTATCAAAGTCTCCCTTTTGAAAGTTTAGGTCTAAAGTCATGGATTTATTTACTGTCCCCCTTCCAGTCAATAATTCAGATTTTATCATGTTATTATCAGTGTTGCCAAATGACCCCACCACCATTACATCTCTCTCTAAATCCTGCACTCCACTAAGAATTAGATCTAAAATAGCTCCCTCTCTTGACTGTTCCTGAACCAATAGCTCCATAAAGCTGTAATTTATTCCATTCAAGAACTTTATCTCACAAGCATGTCCTGATGTTACATTTACCCAGTCAATATTGGAGTAATTGAAATCTAACCGCCGACTCCCTTGTGCGAGTAGTAATTGAAATCTCCCATTATTACTGCACTGCCAATTTGGTCAGCTTCCCTAATTTCTCTTAGCATTTCATCATCCATCTAATCATTTTGGCCAGAGATCTCACCTGTGGAGTACCCTAGGGTTTGGTCCTGTTCCCAATCTTTTTCAATATTTACATCCATCCTATTTGTAATCGCATTCAGTGTTTCAACATTGAATGTCACGTATTTGCTGATGGCATCCAACTGTGCATCTAAATTGGGCCTGACCAAGCTGCATCCATTTCAGACCTCAAGAATTGTCTTACAGCAGTAGTCCAATAGCTTACTGACCAGACATTCAAGCTAAATCTTGAATGTCTGGTCAGCTAAATCTCTCCAAATCAGAACTCCTTTGGTTCGGCCAACAGGATCATCTCCTATGATCAATCATTGCCTTCCCTGTCAGGTATCCTGTTACAGCCTAAGGAATCAGTATGAAGCCTAGCAGTTCAGTTCAACTAAAATCTCAACATGGAATCTCACATTCTGAAGGTGGTAAGGGCTTCTTTAATGAACCTGTGTCAGATCCACTAACTGCAAAACTACCACAACAAACACAACTGTTCTGGCTCCTAGACAAAAGTAGGATAACATTCAAAAGTCTCTGCTTTGTCTACAAGTGCTTGAATATGCAAGCAGCTGAGAACCTCTCCCAACTTCTCTCTTCCTACTCACCAACAAGAGATCTCTGGTCCTCCCAAATGGTTCTTCTTTCCTCCCATCCTCTGGCTTCTGCCAGATTGTCCTGGCCTAGACTTCATGCTTTCAGCTGTTATGCACGAAAAATTTAGAACAAAACGTATTACCCCTACAACTTGAGCCTTGCTACCATATTTTCAGGAAAAATGCTAAGGCATTTCTCCCGTTCTTACTCTCTATTCTTCCAATTAAGGACTAAAAGTTAAATAACCTGGATTCCCAATGCTATTCTGACTATAAATTTGAATACCATGGGGGTAACTTGCTGAGTGGCAGTTACTACCATTAACTTGCTAGGTGGCGGTTACTACTCTTAACCACTAAGCCTTCATGCTGTTGATGCAACTTCATCATTGCTCTCTGCTTCAACAGCAGGAGAAAAGATGAAAAGGGGAATTAGATTCAGACAGCAAACAACTAGGACATTGAATTTTGTGGTCTGGGAAAACAATTAAGCATAGGGGTAACTTGCTGATGCAGCTGAAACTCTTGATACAACTCCAACATTGCTCTCTGCTTCATTGGCAGGAGGTAACGGGGAATCAGACTCAAAAAGCAACCAAGAAGGGCCCTGACTTTGATGGTCTGGGAAACTGAATAGTATGGGGGTGACTTGTATGGTGTGGCAGAGACTGTCATAAGCTTGCTGGGCAGACTGGATGGACTGTTGGTCCTTTTCTACCATCATTTCTATGTTTCTTTGTTTCTATATAAAGTATCTCTGTTTTTAAATTGATTATAATCCACCTAACGGTCATTCTTGGTAAAAGATGGAATATCAAATGTCTATAAATAAACAAATAAATAAATGCATACATACATAATAAATAAATAAATAAATAAAAAACAGACCTTCTTTCTTGAATATATTTTCCAATGGGTTAGGTTTACAGCCAGGCTCAAATCTGAAGACATTCTTTGTCTCAGTGGCTGGACTGTATCAGTTGACATGACTAGAATATCATAAAATTAGTAATGAATTTTTGTAATGTTAAATAGTTTTGCTGTCTGTTCTGGTATTTGAAGCAGACAAAGCCCAGTGGGCATATAACTCTTTTTTATATAATGTGTGATTAAGGAAATGTGGAAAAATGCAATGGTTTTTTCACAAAACCAAAGTTTAGGTTACATACCAGACTATAAGATGGAAGAATTGTCTGTCTGACTCTTTTTTTTTTATTTTTTTACATTTGAATTAAGATTTGAGAGTAATATGGGATCTGGCATTGTTTTCAGTTGCAAGTGTGCATTGATTTTTACCCAGTTTTGCCTAGTTGCAGTGATCAAGAAAAATGAACAAAGTATTTGAACCAGACTTACTTAATTGCTTTAACATTTGTATAAAATATCCTTCATGGATTCAGCACACAACACCTTGTGTGAAAGTAAAAAATATGAAGTCAATTCAAGCCAAGTAAAAAGGGACATTATCATGGCCATTCCAGTAGGAAACAAATTTATCCAGTACTTGATTGCAAGTGGCTGCTAAAAATACCACTGGGCATTTTTTTTTATTTTTATTAGTTTTCTTTGCCATTTTCACTGAGTAAACTCATAAGAAATAACCTCTCTCCATCACAGTGTGGCATGCCACAATGATTTTGTTTATATTTTATTTTCAGGCTAGAAACATCCCTCTGGCATGAAGCCCCAGACTGCTTGCTCCACAGACCTATGGTAGTTTAGTTCTTAGCTTTATTTCTGTATTACCATAAAACAAACAAATCCATTATAACCCCATAATGCTCTCTGAACAGAAAACAAATGGTAAGCAAAGCCACTATTACCATGTGCTACACAGAAGAGTGGATTTTGCTGGAGGGTATTGCAATTAATGGTTCTCCTAGCTACCCTCAATCATGCTGCAGTCTTCCAAATTTGCAATTTTTAATTTTTTTTATTGCTTTTCCTTTGAGTAAGGAAACTCAGCACTAGAGAGGAGCTCTGAAACAAGAACCATATAAAGAAAAGTAAAGGCAACAGAATAGATCTGAAGTTTAAAAGATATTAAATACAGTAAACTGCTTGAGTTTGTATATAAAAGATAGGTCTGTATGATATCAAATGGTCACTTATGTAAAATAGGACCATGCCAGACAAACCTAAATACATTTAGGGAATAATTTTGTAACATTGCACAGAAATTAGCTGCTGGCAAATATGCAGATAAGATACATGCACGAGTCTACTTCAAAAGTTATTGTTACGCCCGGGCGACCGCTGCTGCTCACCTCTTTCTTCACTTCCCTGACTCTGTGGGGTAGATTGGCAGCCTTCGCCAGCTGCCAATGGCCTGCCTACTGCTCCTAGGCCTCCCAGGGTGGCACGGATGCCACCGACCGCCATCTTGCCGTCGGAATCCCTTAGGCACGCGCGCACGGGCCAGTCTTAAGCATGTCATGGCGGGAACATAAGAACATAAGAACATAAGAAAATGCCATACTGGGTCAGACCAAGGGTCCATCAAGCCCAGCATCCTGTTTCCAACAGTGGCCAATCCAGGCCATAAGAACCTGGCAAGTACCCAAAAACTAAGTCTACCCAAAAACTAAGAAACCTCGGGGGCGTCCCCTCCGGATGACGTCATCTCTTCGAGATATTTAAACCTGCTGGCCCTGCCTACCAACGACGTGGCAAAGAGACCTATCCTTGCTAAATCCGCCTCACTCTCAGAGGACCCTGCGTTCCAGTTCCTGCTTCCTGGCGTAAGACGTCTCGGGTACCTGCTCCTCGGGGGCCCTCTCCTCGTCTTGGCTATCCACTCCTCGAAGGGCCTAACACTTGGAACTTCTGCCTGCCCCATTCCTCGGGGCTTTCCTGGAACCATCGCTACTCTTCTCGTGAGTACCCCGCTCTGCGGACCACTTTCACTTCTACCGAGGACCTCTCTGGTGTACCCCGCTCTGCGGACCATTACCATCTCTATTGAGGACTCCCTCGGGAGTATCCTGCTCTGCGGGCCTTTATCAACTCTACTGAGGACTCTATTGGTGTTCCCCGCTCTGCGGACCACTATCATCTCTACGGAGGACCCTCACCGTTGTAGCCCGCTCTGCGGGCCATTACCATCTCTACTAAGGACCTCATCAGGATACCCCGCACTGTGGACCACTGTCATCTCTACTAAGGATCCCCTCTGGTGTACTCCACTCCATGGACCATTACCATCTCTACTAGGACCTGATCGGCATACCTCGCCCTGCGGACCACTACTGTCTCTACCGAGGACCTCCTGCGGTGTACCCTGCCCCGTGGGCCACTACCATCTCTACCGAAGACCTCTTCAGTGTACTCTGCTCCACAGACCACTACGACTTCTACTGAAGACCTCATCGGGATATCCCACTCTGCGGACCATCACCAACTCTACGGAGGTATCCCCTCTGGGTACCCCCTTTTCCATCGATCCTGTGTTTCTGGGTCTGTGAGACCTCCTCTCTGGCACCCCCTGCTCCGCGGGTAGTGTCACTCTATCTCTTTAATAAAGACTCTAGACTGATACGGTGTCTGACGTCAGCTGAGACTCCGCCTCCCAATGGTGAGGCTCACGGGGCTCCTCCCTGTGGGTGGTACCACCTCTCACCTCGGCCCAGGGCCCACACTAACAAATCTTAACAGTTATCCCCCCAAAACTATCCCAAACAAGTTACACCTGCTATTTGGTGTACAGAATATTTGCCAAGATAATTTACATGCATATGTTGCAAAATCTTAAAGCATTTGTATAAGTCCCAAAACTGCCCAGACTCCCCCCAAGCCCCCATCATGGAATTCCTCTCTCAATGTGCATAGGCATTCATGCATTCAGTGTGTACGTGCAGAATTTTATGGACGAATTGGTCATGCAGCTTTCTAGAGGGCCATTATTGCTGGTAAAGCACAACTTTACCCAAGGAAATCCCTTTGAAAATGATCTGACCTACGCCAAGGAACATTTAAAAATCTATTTTAAAGTGAACAGCCACTATGGAAATCTAATATAACTGTTATGCAATCAAAGTGTTGATTCTGGCAGGCATTTTTTGAGCAGAATAAATGAAATGAAGGTAGACCAGTCTAGTGGATAAGAAAAACTGAACCCAAGTCTTTTCTTTCTCTATAAAGGGCTGGTTTTAAGATGTTAGCATGTAATTACATAGGGCTTTCACTACATGTGATTATGTATTACATACTACGTGGCATGAATTATGAATTTTGGAGCAGGGCTTCCCAAACTGGGGGTCAGAGCCCAAAAAGGGGTCAGAAAATCTTCAGCTGGGGGTCACAAATGCCTTAAACAGCTGACCTCTTCAGGTGCCAGCAGCATTAGTAGTGGCAGTTAGCGTAGGGCTTGTAAGCCGCACATGCTCACAGGTTCTGCAGTGGCACTGCACTTACATGAGTTGCTGTGTTAACAGCAAGCTCTGCATGAAGAGGGATCGCAGCCACTGCAAGGCCTATGAGCATGCAAGAGCTCATAGGCTCCATGCTGACTTTTATTAGCAATGCTGTTGCCGCTTGGGGCCAGCCATGAGACAAGGGGAGAGCCGAGTGTGCACTGGCCAATGGAGATTACCATTGCTCCTCGCCCACTACTAAACCTACCCGAGAGAAAAATGTTGCCTCAGCGAGCAGCCTGCCCTCTCTTCCCACTAGTTGTCATTCGTCTTTGCCCAGGTTGAAATGAAAATGTTTCCAGTTCCACTGACCCTTACCAGTGGAATGTGTGGAGGGGTGGCTGTATGAAGGGAGGGATCAGATGCAGGAGGAGGCTTGACAGTTGGATCAGGTAGAGAGTAATCGGCTGTGGAGGGTGAGAGAAGGGTAAGAACAGAAGGTTGACTAGGTCCTCTATTACTTTACTCTCATCCCACACCAGTTCACCCCGACCTCCTAGTCAAAAACTGCAAACCACAGACAAATCTAATTTCTGTTGCACAAATCAATTAGCAGGTGTAAAAGTGTAGAAATAAGTTTAGTAATGTATATGCATGTCTCTCTTACAAAATAGCCACTACCACACATACTTCTGAACCTCGCCCTTGAATATCTCTAGCCTGCCCCTTTTTTCCCTGGTAAAATGTACAAATGAAATGGAAAATACGTGAGTACGCTCAACATTTATAAGCTAGCATATACCTATATACATGTGACTTATATGTCTACTAGCGGTACCCGGCCACGCGTTGCAGTGGCAGAGTCAGGTTCTTTACCCTCCCTCCCCCTTCCCCTTGCTCATTTACCTCAGTCACTCATCCTCCTCCCCCTTGGTCACTCATCCACCCTTCCCTCCCCTGTCCCCACTCCAACTCTCTCCCCTCACACTCACCTCTCCCCTCATTCTCCCTCCCCTGACACTCACCTCCCCCCTCATTCTCCCCCCCCTCACTGTCACCTCCCCCCCCCCCCCCCGCCTACTGCCTACACTTCAGATCTGAAAACCTTTGTCTTTCTATTTCTGTGGGAACCCCCCACCCCCCAAAAAAACAACCCCAATCCCAACCCTTTAAATCAAATAATAACCCCCCACCCTCCTGCCCCTCCCAAGACCTGGGAAATTAAAATTGTTGGTGCTACATGTGGTCTGTCCCTGGGCATCTGTGCGCGTTATGTAGCCAAATAGGAAAGTACCTAACCAAATCTCACTTCCAAATTTGTTTTGTGGTCTGGGGAGGGCTATTTAGGTGCGTTCCCGAGATCGTGCAAGCTTATTGTATGTATTTGTGTGTGAACCTCCCCCTTCCCCCCAAAAACAACTGTATGAGAAAAGTTCTCTTAAACTAACCACCCCACACTCTCCTGCCCCCCTCCCCCAGCCCCGTGAAAAACAGTAGCCCACCCCCCTGCCCCCCAGAATTGCTGAATGAATGAAACCTGCCCCCCCCTCGTGACCCCACCCCAAGATGTTCGCAATAAATTCATTACCACCCCCCACCCTCCAGACCCCCCCAAGACCTGATAAAAATGTCTGTCGGTGGAGCAGGCGTTCAGGAGCGGTCCGGGAGCGATGTATTGGCGTTGGTCCGTCGGCTGCGAGCACTGAAAGGGGTTCCGACGGCCCTTTGCCCTTACTATGTCAGTGGGGTGGAGCAATGGCAGCGGTAGGTCCTCTGACATAATAAGGGCAAAGGTCCGCTGGCTGCCAGTCCGGAAAATGGCGCCGAGGGGCCCTCGCCCTTACTATGTCACATGGGCTACTGCCGCCACTGGTGTCCCCGAGTGGCATAGTAAGGGAAAGGGCCGTCGGCGCCATGTTGAGTGCTGGCAGCCGACGGCTGTAGTGCAGGAGATGTGTCCCGGACCGGTCCTGGCCCCCCGCTGGAGCCTCCCGGACTTCTGTCATGTTTTGTGTGTGTTGTGAGGGCCTGGGAAGTAAATAAATTTGGCATGTGTGTGTGGGGTGTGAGGAGGGTGGTTTTGAGTGTGTTGGGAGGCTGTGGGAAGTAAATCAATTTGGCATGTGTGTGGGGGGCGTGAGGAGGGTGGTGGGTGTATTTTATCTGTAAAGGAAATAGTTATCTTCTGGCAAAAAAAGTGCATGAATGTGTTAAAATGAAAGTGAAACGTGGACCTGGACTGGCGAAATGATTAGTGTAGCGTGTGTTAGTGTAAGGTGTAACAGATGGCGCTTACGTCCAGCAGATGTCGTTGTTTTCTCGAAAAAATTTGTAAACCTATTTTACCTGTCACAGGTGTGACGTATCTGTAATGTAAGTACAGAAGAACCTTCCTGTATGCGAAATGAAGGTTGTGTCCAAATTTGAAAGCAATCGGTTCAGTGGTTTCTGAGATTAGCGATTTTGTCCAAACTATTTAACATTTTTATTTATATAGATGTGATGTATGGGGGATGGGAGTATGTGAATGTATTTATAATGTGATGTGTGGGGGATGGGTGTGCGAATGTGATGTGTGGGGGATGGGAGTATGTGAATTTATTTATAATGTGATGTGTGGGGGATGGGTGTGTGTGAATGTGATTTGTGGGGGATGGGTATCTGTGAATGTGATGTGTGCGGGATGGGTGCATGTGAATGTGATGTGTGAGGGATGGGTGTGTGTGAATGTGATGTGTGAGGGATGGATGTGTGTGAATGTGATGTGTGAGGGATGGGTGTGTGGGGGATGGATGTGTCGGGGATGGGTGTGTGAATGTGATGGCTGTGTGTGAATGTGATGTGTGAGGAATGGGAGTATGTGAATTTGAAATGATTAGTGTAGCGTGTGTTAGTGTAAGGTGTAACAGATGGCGCTTACGTCCAGCAGATGTCGCTGTTTTCTCAAAAAAATCTTTAAACCTATTTTACCTGTCACAGGTGTGACATATCTGTAATGTAAGTACAGAAGAACCTTCCTGTATGCGAAATGAAGGTTGTGTCCAAATTTGAAAGCAACCGGTTCAGTGGTTTCTGAGATCAGGGATTTTGTCCAAACTATTTAACATTTTTATTTATATAGATATGCTATGATTACATACAAAACCCCTTTGAAAATGTAATCCTAATGAAGCAATTTCAAAAATGTGCATGGTCCTTGCAGGTCCTCAGGTACTTTGTATTCGAGGGCCTGCAAGCTAATTTTCAAAGGGAAACTCCCCACAGAAGTTTCTTTTGAAAATTTGGGCCAGCATGGGGAAAGTGGGTCTTTTGTATCCACAGACTTTCTTGCACCTGTTTTGAAGTAAGAGCAAAGGACCTGTGTGAAAGTAAGTACAGGGATTTCAAAATAAAATCCTTATGCCTAGTTCCTGTCTTTTCTCCCAACCTACTCTTCCACCCCCATTTTTTCCCCACAGGTAAATGTAGGTACCCTGAGAATAAATTTCAAACAAATGCACACAGCGACAAATATGTGCATATATGAAGATTTACAATAGTATTTTATAACTCACACGTATCACATATGTGCTTATTATAAAATATGCACATCTCTAACCCTCTACATATGCATCTATGCATGCTTATATGTGAATGGATGCAATGTATTGAGAGTGAATATTTCAATGCCTTCAATACGCATATCTTTTGTACCTATTTAGAAAATATCCGAGCATATATTTTACTCACAAAAATAAAGTAGGTCTTACATAATTCCCAATTTATGTTTGTAAGTCGGTATATTTTGAAACTTGTAAGATGAATTTTAAAAACCCGGCACCTGCCAAAACCGGAAGATATGCACACAAATCAGGCCGGCGCATGCCCAGCGACTTTTTAAGCAGCCCACATATGTGCATACTTGCCACTAAGCACACAAATGAAAACCTCCAGAAATGGGCGGGGTATGAGCATGGTCTGGGTGGAGCATGGGTTACTGGATTTCACATTGTAAATATACTGGATTTCTTATGAACACAGGCGCGTGCTGGGGTCCCCTGCTGTGTAACTTTACTTCTGCTATGGATGGCGTGGAAGTCAAAAAGAAAAAAAACTAAACAGATTAGCGGGGTTTTAAGAATCAGGGCTAACGGGGGGAAGGAGGGCTATTAAACTAGGGAGGTTTCAAAGTCCTACCCCTTAATTGGGTGAACTGGGAATGAATTGGGAAAACGGGCAATGATGGCGCGCGTCTTTTAAGATTCCCTCACATGTGCAGTAGAAGTGGGGTTTGTACGCACAAACACGCATCCACTTAAAATTGCACACACATGTGCGCACAGTCAGGCTATTTTATAACATGCATGCATTTATGTGTGCATGTTATAAAATGACTGCGTACCTGGGCACAGGTTGACGAACATATGCACCTGTGTGCCCGCCGCATGCCAGTTTGTGTGCGTAATTGCCATGACCAGTTTTACCAATTACTCCACCAGTTCACCCAGCCCTTCTCCAGGTCATTGAGATCCTCCTGGTTTTTCAGTCTTAACTCCCTCCAGTTCATCCAGACCTCCCACCCAGGCAGTAGTACATAATAAACACATTTAATATCACTTACGCTAGATAATTAGCAGGTGTGAAATTATGCAAGTAAGTTGGCATATCTACCTTTTGAAATAGCAACTTTTGCATGTAAATGTTGGCCCCGCCCTGGAACACTCCTAGACCACCCCCTTTGTACGTGTGTATGTGTGCACAAAAGTAAAAATACACACGTTTGATGTTTATAAAATGACAAATATGCATTTGCAATCAGATGCTGCTTACGTGTGTATATGTTAATTTTTTTCTCATGTAACTCTGAAAATTCAGCCCACTGTGAAAAGCTTGTATGGTTTTACCTGCAGTGGGGGTGGGGGGGAATTTTGAAAGACCCTCTTTATGGGGTACATTTTATAAAAAAAGCATGAGCGCATACTTTTGTTCGCACCGGGGTCGGCGCACGCAAGGGGGTGCACATTTGTGCACCTTACGCGCGCCAAGCCCTGCGCGCGCTGCCCTTTCCCTCCGAGGCCGCTCCGATTTCGGAGCGGCCTCGGAGGGAACTTTCCTTCCGCCTCCCCCCATTTTCTCCTCCCTTCCCCTACCTAACCCACCCCCCCAGCCCTATCTACACCCCCCACCTTTATTCCCAAAGTTACGCCTGCTTGAAGCAGGCGTAACTCTTGCGTGTGGGCCGGCTGCCGGCGCGCCAGGTTCCGGTCCGGGGGCTGGTCTGGAGGCCACGGCCAAGGCCCCGGAAATCCCTGGGCCAGAACCATGCCTGCGGCCACGCCCCCACAACACGCCCCCACCCCAGCACGCCCCCGGCACGCCCCCGACACCCCCTCCCCAGGAAAGCCCCGGGGCTTGTGCGCGCCGCCGAGCCTATGCAAAATAGGCTCGGCGCGCGCAGGGGAGGTTTGGGGTAGGTTTTCGGAGGTTACGCGAGTAACGTACACCGGTAACCCTTTGAAAATCTACCCCTAGATGTACAAGGTTTTGAAAATTGTTCTCCCCAGGTATATTTCATAAAAAATAAAGTATAAAGTTTTGTGGAGCACCAATATGAGTACTGTCACCGAACATGGGAGGCCAGTTTTATAACACAGCATCAGGGCTCAAGTCTGCATGCAGAAAGTATAGTTGGATTTCCGCCATCATTTTTGAAGCAGACTTACGCACTTAAGTCCGCTTTGAAAATTATTGGAATGCGCTAACCCTTGCACGACATCCATGCACATAGTTCCGCCTGCGTGAAAGCAGATGAAAATTTTCAAATTTCTTTCAATTACAGAAAGTACACGAGAAATGGTTTCCCCAGCCAAACATCTCCAGGAATGCCTCTTTCAAGTACGCGTAAATGTAAATGTGAAATTGGTTCTGCGTGCTCTTTAATATTTACAATCCCTGAGGTAATTTTCAAAAGGCATGTATACCTGTGTAAAATGGTGCTTTACGTGCATATATTCTTTTGAAATTTCACTCCTGTGTGTTTTTTTTAAAAGAGAGAAGTTGGTGGCACTTAATGTACTACTAAACAAAATCTTCAAGAGGAATCAGTTTTCAATTGCCGTTAGGCATCTCGACCACCTGGGCAGCATTTTAGAGTTAGGCAGTTCCAATCATGAAAATCAAAAGCTGTAAATAAGCAAATTGTTTATAAAGGAACAAACCTACCACTTTACAAAGCAGAACTGTAAACCAGGTGTAAGGTACTCCAAATTCCTAAACAGGCAAATAAGGATTTGGAAATTAACAATGGAGTGAATAGTCTCCCCCAATCCACTTTATTAGTTCAAGAACCTCTGAGCCATCTACTGAGGTAAAAGATCAAATGTTGAACCTTTCTCCTCCAAAGGCGTTATCAGATCTCATGAAAATATTATTTTCTGCCTCCGTAAAAATACAAAACAAGTTGAAAGTTGGGTAAAATCCATGATGAAACGGGTTTTCCCCCATATGCTGAATTGCTGATCAGGTACAGCAGGCAGAATTGGCTGTATTCCACTTCGACAGTAGTTTGCAAGAGAACTAGCATATTTTTTTCACTGCATAAATATTGTAATGGACTTGACAGCTTAAAACAAGATAAAGGGCTGGTACAAGAGAAAAAATGACTTAGTCTCAATTTTTGCAGGCTAATAAATGGCAAAATTCCTGTGGTGTATTAAGGTTAGAGCCAAAGGTACCCATTGATTAATTGAAACCTTTCAATTACAGTGCTTGGCTCAAATCAGCTTTTTTTTTTTTTGCTTAGCTGAAACATGTGCTTTAAAGTGCATATTATGTCTGCTTTAAAAGAAGGGGTGCCCTATTACCTTCTGAAGATTTTATATTGCTGAAAGATGCCTTTTCTAACTTCAAAATAGGATTCAGACATACCTAGATCATTTTCCTGGCTTGGAGATGAAAGAGCATGGACAAAAATCAACTTTCTACTCAGGAATCCAGACACAGTCGTTTTAACAATCTAAGTAACTGTTAAAAATCAGGCCATCTAGTAACTTTGTTTCATTGAATCAAACTCTTCTTTGGTTTTAGTATTTTGCTATCAAATGATACTCCCAAAGCATTTTGCCTCTTTTCACTAAAATAATAATTCATGAAGATACACAAAAGCAGCCACAATAACAGTTAGGCTCAAATTCACACCTCTAGGAGATAAAAATAACTTTAAAAAAAAGATATGAGTCCAGACCAGACTGATGGATGAAGGTCCATCATGTGGGGGACCCTAGTTTGATTCACAAACCCCATTTCTGCATCTCTTTAACTCAGAGCTTCCCAAACTTTTAGCCAATGTGACCGCATTTTAGAACTTGAAAATTCTGATGATCCCAAAGGATGACAAAAACAAATTAGAGGTGTGATCCCCCTCCAACAATCATTCTATTCTTTTCCTCCACCCTCGCTAGTTGATCTTTCTCTCAACCCGTATCCCTTCCAGAGGACTTGCGCTTTCAAGCTCCTCCCCTCTAAATGAGCACCTCTTACATTTCCCATCTCCTTTCACTTTCTCAGCTCATCCCCTATCTCACCCCATCCAACCCTTTTCATATCATCCCAGCTGGTCATTTCTCACCTCCCAGCCATTTATATAACCTCAATTGATCCTCAGTCATCTCTTCCTTCTCACTTCTACAGCCCCAACTGATCCTCTGTTATCCCCTCCCTCTCACACTTTCAACCATCCCCTCTTTCTCATCTTACAGCCTTACCTGATCCCCTCCAATCCTTCTCGCATATCTCTCCCAGGGAATCTCAACTCTTGCTCCATTCTTACATACCCCATTAACCCCTCCACAACCAATCCCTCTCCATCTGATCCAATCCTCAAACCCCTCCTGCACCTGATCCCTCCTGTCAAACATCCTCACTTCTAAACACTCCCCTGGTCAGGGTCAGCAGCAACATTTTCCTTTTGATCCTGGGCCAAAAGTGGATGACAACTGCTAAGAAGAGAGGGCAGGCTACTGACAGGGGCAATATTTTTCTCTTAGGTGGGTTCCAATGGTAAGTACTGGGTGAGGAGCAGTGGCAATCTCCCTGTGCACTCTTAGCCCATCCTTCCCCCTCATGACTGGTCCCAAAACAAACAATGATCTGCAAGTGACAGCAGCATTAGAACTGAAAATTAGCATCAGGCCTATGAGCCAGTGCATGCTCACAGATCTCTGCTCATGCAGGACTTCCTGTTAACACAGAAACTCATGCAAGGGCAGGGCCACCACAGTGCCTGTGTGTGCCTGCTGGATCAAAGGCCCCATGCTAACTTCCACTACTAATGTTGCTGCTGGTGCCTGAAGAGTTTATTTTATTTATTTATTTATAACTTTTATATACCGACATTCAAATGAATATCACATCGGTTTACATACAACTGGGGTAACAACTTAAGCAAAGGACCGGAAAATAAAAGTTACATCTAACAGGGTTTTCAAAGGAACTGGGATGAGGAGAGAAAGGATAGGAAGAGCTAGAGAGAGAAGATAGGAGGATAGACAGTTCTGCCCTTTGAGGCTAATTGTTAGGATTGTGGACCCTTGTGTTGTGTGGGGGTGGCCCTGTAGGTTCTCACCACCAACGAGCAGAGCAGATAGGTACAGAGACTGAACTAGACCTTTGCCTATACCAGACCCTTTCCCCACGGGTTGAGTTCCAGGGCCCAGCAGGTCTTAGGTGGCATTCTCTGGGGCTTAGGCAGAAGAGTAGATGCAGAGTCAGATTGAAGTCAGAGGCAGGCGGTAGAGTAAGGTATTCAGAGTCTAGGTTAAGGTCAGTGGCAGGTGGCAGGCAAGGATATCGAGAGTCCAAGCTAAGGTCAAATATCAGGGGTCCATCTGAGAGGGAAAGAAAATGGTAGGCTGGGCTAGGCTGAAGAGATAAAGGCAGGCTGGAGAGATGAGGAATGCAGCAACTCACACTACCATCTGGCAGGGAGAAGGGATCTTGTAAGTGCTGAAGTGAGTGATGTCATCTGAAGGCACTGCGGCTAAGTTCCTGCCACAAGCCCTTTAAAGGGCGAAGTCTGGTGCAAGCACACGCCTGGGGCACCCTGTGAGCTGGCAAACATAACAGTACCCCCCCCCCCTTAAGCCCCCTCCTCAGGCTCCGAGGCTTAGGTTTAGAGGGGAATTGCCTGTGGAAGACTTTTACCAGAAGAGGTGGTTGAGGTGGGAGGCAGGCTCCCAGGAGTTTACCCGCAGATAGGTCATCTGGGACATCCCTCTGGGGCAGCTAGGAAGAGCTTGTTAGAGATGATAGAGCTTTGCTCTATGTGCAGCTGCACACCCTTTCCCATGTGGCTCAATGTTCTCTTTAGTCTGTTCATTCTGTGCTGCAGGCTGCATATAGAGCTTTTCTTCTTTCCTCAGAGAGCACCGTTGTTTTCTAAAATGCCGCAGAGACCTCCTAGCTTCAAGTTCTGAACGTGTGGGAACAAGATTATATCCATCACCAACAGGCATAATTATTGCTACTTAATGCCTTGACCTGGACCATGACCAGGCATCATGCAGTGACTGCTGTCACTTGTCCTTCCGGGCCTAGCCACCAAAATCGCCCAACTACGGGAAGAAAACTCGGGGTCTTATGCCCCCAGCTCAGAGCATGTTTCAGCACACTTGTCTCCGCGGCTGCATTTGGATTGCCCTAAAAAATCCAAAAGGGCCTCCTCCATGGGACCACTGGACAAACGACAGGGACAGGTGGGCCAGACCCCCTCCATCCCTCAGTGCCCCCAACCCATCCAGGCACGTGGAGTGTCAGGAGATGCACTGACCCAACCACCGAGGGGATCGTCGTCATTCGCCATCAAAGCTCAGACATGGCCCACCGAAGCACCATGCCACACCGATGAAATGCACACTACAAAGTGCCAATTCATGCATTGAAGTCGAAGCAGAAGGAGGAGTCACCACTCGTACACTGACGCATCATCGCCTAAAGTCATTGGGATTGACGTGGGACAGCCCTTCTATGCAGGTGCCAATGCAAGGACATGTTGCATCACACACCTTGACACAAAAAGCAGCCAAAAGTCACTAGGAGCCATCTGCCTTCAGCTCCTCAGCTGGGAAATCCTCCCAAAAGCCTCCTCTGGCCTTGGACCTGCAGGTAGCCTTCACCCCTGAAAATTTAGTGGATCTCATCTTCTCTGATGTGGAGCTGGCATCTGAATATGTATCCACGGGCTCCTCCTGGTCCTTGGAGCATGTCTTTTTCGATTTGTCTTCAGTTTCTAGACAGAAGAGGTCTTCAGAGCAGTTGCAAGAGGCCCTCCAAAAGTGGCACAAGAGTTCTTCCTCAACAGTCATGATGAAGGCCTGAGAGTCCCTCTTTTCTGGTCAAGCAACCTTATGGAAGACAGATCTCAAATTCTGGAAGCATTAAATTCTGTTCTACAGTATGGTCCAACTCCTGCATGCCTCATGGTGGTCGAGTCAGCCATGAAGAGAGCCAAAAAATCACACCTCCATTTGAATATTCCTCTGGGCTATGACTGTAAGAACCTGGATGACTTTAGCAGAAGACGGTTCTAGGCAGATATGCTGAATGAGAAGATCCAGCAGCATCAATTCTACATTACACAGTACCTACACGAGTGACTGCAGTCACTAAACCCACTCTTTGCCACCGCTTTGCCAGATGAGGCCCCACCACAACAATTTCATGATCTAGAGAAGAGGCTAAGACATCTGTTGTGGTCAATATCTGAAGCCTTCGAGACTTCTGCATGTAATACAGCAGGAGCCATAGCCGTTCGGAGGATGGCGTGGCTTCGGGTCAGCGCCATTTGGGAGGTCGCACATGAGAAATTGGCTGATCTCCCCTGTCTCTTGGATAACCTCTTTGGAGACAAGTTGCACAAAACTGTAGCCCAATTAAAGGAGCAGAACATAGCAGTCTTGTCCCTGGCATCTCCCACTGACCAGCAATCCTCGGGCAAGAAGTATTACCCTTTATACAGGAAGACCTATTTTCAGCGACAGCCGTACAGGCCATATTCATCTTACCATCCACCTCTTTATCTGCAAACCCAGCCACAGCTGCCACAGCAACAACAAAGTTGCAGCAGGCAGCTGAACCAGAGACAGTAGTGCCTGCCCCCGGATAACAACAACACGAAAACCCAGCAAGGTTTTTAGAGGTATCTGGGCCATTCTTACTGCTAAAAGTAGGAGGGAGATTTTCCCTTTTCTACCATTCTTGGCAAGCGATCACCTCCGACTGTTGGATGCTCAATATTATCAGAGAGGGGTACCCCTTGAACTTCAAGAAGATGCCATATCTCCCCCATCAAGTAAGGCCATATTGGCCCACCTCAGAAACCAGCGCTGGCTGTGAAAGGAAGTCATCAAACTGTTCCAACAACGTTCTATCTAGTGGGTTCCCAGCAGTCAGCTGAACCAGGGATTCTACTCCCAATATTTCCTCAACCCCAAAAGATCTGGAGGCCCATCAGGTGAGAGCAATGGCAGCGTCAGTAGCTCACCTACAGGAAGTTCCTATAATGGAAATTTGTAAGGCTGCATACTTTCACTTCCCATTAATATCTCGACCAGTAAGCTGCTGCAGATGCGGTGCTGGGCAGATTCATTCTCCAGTCAGGGACCACATAAACTCTCTGTCCACTATCCCAGATCAGGTTGGGTGCAACACATCTATTCAGCCTCGGGAACTGCGCAGCGTTCCCACAAGGACCCTTCATACTGCGCTCACAACCTTCAGCTGGGGACTCACAGACAGCGTGGCTAATTCAGCCTGCTTATCTACAGGAAAATTCAAGCTTGTTTAAGGTGTTTTTCATAGATAGCAAGGTGAATTAGCCATGCTGGCCCACCCACCTCCCTGGACAGTCTCCATTCCATGATTCGCAGACATGCTTTGGAATAGACTGAGGAGAAAATGGAGCTGTGTGCGAAAGGGCATGCAGCTGCACACAGAACAAAGCTCTGTCATCTCTAAAAAGCTCCGCCTAGCCGCCCCAGAGGGACGTCCTAGACAGCATGGCTATCTACGGAAACACTGTTTATGGTAAGCAAACTTGCTTTTCTCCTCTGGTCCAAAGTGCTTCCATTCGATGAGTTACTCTAATTTTTTCCATCGCCTACATGAATCTAAGATTTCTTGTACCTCAAACTGTGTGTCTTCTTCAGTGGTTACATCCGTAGGTGTAGGAGAATTCCTGGAGGGCCAGGAAAGGATCAGTGGTTTTAATAATGAGACGTGGAACTCTCATTATTAAGTTTCAAGTGCTTTGTCACATGCCCCACTTGACATTGAACAGGGTGAAGTCCAATGAATCGGGGTGCCAGGTGGAGCGAGGGAACTCGAAGACATAAGTGCCGAGAGGTTAGCCAGACAAAATCACCCACTTTGAATTGCTGTGCTGGTCATTGTCAGGTGTCCGCGTACTTCCTGGCCTGAGCAGGTGCTCATGAGAGTAGTTGATTTGTGTGAGTCCAAAGGTTGTGGAGTTCCTTGATGGGGAGACAAGCTGCAAGATAGTCCATGGTGAAAGGCAGAGAAAGCGGTATTCATGGATGTTTCCCATATACAATCTGGAATGAAGAGGAATTGATGGCACTGCACACATGCTTGTTATATGAAAATTCTGCCCAAGGTAGATGGATGACCCAGTCATCCTGTCTTGTGTTGACTTAAAGCTGGTGGCAATCCTGCTTGTGGAGGAGGCTGGCATCAGCGGCATTTGGGGCTGAGTGAGCCAGCTCATGGAAGCAGGCCCGCAAGCCAGAAAACGTAACACTAAAGATTTTGTGACCCCCATTTGGGGTATCGACCCCCAATTTTGGAAGCCTCGCTTTAACTGGGGATGCTGTAGAAGCAGCATTAACAGGCCCTCAAAGAGAATCTAAGCCATCAGAAACAGTGACTCCTACTGTTTGGCTCAAGAACATACTTGAGCCAAATCCTGAAGGAAATTGTTGCCCATGCCTTTCAGCCAAAAGATTGTTGCTGCCATAGCTGAGACAGATGGGAGGGCAAATACAATGAGGAAAACTCCCTGGCTGGCTGAAATGGAAAACTCAATGCAACTTAGCACAGTTAGAGTAGGCTCTGAATAAGATGGAAATCCAAAAGAGCTGAAGAAAGCAGCCAGGTCAAAAAAAGATGATGTCAGCCATAATTTTGGGGGTTATATTCCAGGAACTGATTGTCTTTTTTTTCCCTCCTTTGGCTCAAGAATGTTTGTGCTCCATAAGCAGCTCCCAGATTTGGTAAGGGGTCGATGGCTAGCAGGACATTCAGCAATAGAGATGTGAATCGTTTTCCATATCGTCTTAACGATAGAAATCGTGTGGCAGGAGAAGAAAATCGTGTTTGGCACGATTATTTCGTTGAAAAATCGTTAAAAATCGTTTTTTCCGATTAGTGCGCACTAACTCGAGTTAGTGCGCACTAACTCCCCGTTAGTGCGCACTAACTCGAGTTAGTGCGCACTAACTCAAAATGATACAAATAGACACTTTCCAGGTCACTGAAGGTCAGTTAGGAATGAATATGTGTTCCTATTGGCTGGCAGCCCTCTTATCTATTGATGTTACCAAGGTTACCACTGAGGTGATGGTTGGGGGGGATGGGAAATGGAACTGGAAACTCATGAACACCAACAGAAAATGAAACAAAGTGTTCACACTTCCCAGGTCAGTAAAGGTCACTTAGGAATGAATATGTATTCCTATTGGCTGGCTGTGCTCTTATCTATTGATGTTACCAAGGTTACCACTGAGGTAATGGTTGGGGGGATGTGAAATGGAAACAGTTGGAAGCTTGACATGTGATGATCAGCACTCACGTGACTAGAACTTCTTTGTTTATTATTTTTGTTAGCAGACACGTGCATGTTGAATTTGCCAATCACTGTGCATTTTAGAAAGGTTGTCCTGGCTGGAACTGTACACAGTTCAAATATATGTAATTGATTGTTGGTAAGTGTATTTTTTAAGTAGCCACACTGGCACAAGTATGTTTACTTTTCCTCCTACTTAACTCACTAGCTCAGCTTTGTAAGAAGGGCTTCTCTGCTTGAGTGAGGGTCAGGCAGCTCCCCCCTGTCTGTGAAGCCAGCCTCTCACTAGTAATGCAGGGAGGGAGCTGTCTCAGACTTCCACCATCCTCCCCCCCCCCCTCACCCACACACCATTCACTAGCTGGGACATGGGGGAAGTCAGGAGTGAGGGTCAGGCAGCTCCCCCCTGTCTGTGAAGCCAGCCTCTCACTAGTAATGCAGGGAGGGAGCTGTCTCAGACTTCACCATCCTCCCCCCCCCCCCTCACCCACACACCATTCACTAGCTGGGACATGGGGGAAGTCAGGAGTGAGGGTCAGGCAGCTCCCCCCTGTCTGTGAAGCCAGCCTCTCACTAGTAATGCAGGGAGGGAGCTGTCTCAGACTTCACCATCCTCCCCCCCCCCCCTCACCCACACACCATTCACTAGCTGGGACATGGGGGAAGTCAGGAGTGAGGGTCAGGCAGCTCCCCCCTGTCTGTGAAGCCAGCCTCTCACTAGTAATGCAGGGAGGGAGCTGTCTCAGACTTCACCATCCTCCTCCCCCCCCCCCCCTCACCCACACACCATTCACTAGCTGGGACATGGGGGGAAGTCAGGAGTGAGGGTCAGACAGCTCCCCCCTGTCTGTGAAGCCAGCCTCTCACTAGTAATGCAGGGAGGGAGCTGTCTCAGACTGGTATCAGGGTTAGGGCACTGTGTGCAGGAAGATCACAACACTCCTGGTATTAATAGGGATAGGGCACTGTAAGAGATGACTGTAGTAGATTGAATAAAGATCTGATGTTTCTGCTCTCCTCACACCAAACAAAAACAACACACAAGCAGAGAAGCCCTTCTTACAAAGCTGAGCTAGTGAGTTAAGTAGGAGGAAAAGTAAACATACTTGTGCCAGTGTGGCTACTTAAAAAATACACTTACCAACAATCAATTACATATATTTGAACTGTGTACAGTTCCAGCCAGGACCACCTTTCTAAAATGCACAGTGATTGGCAAATTCAACATGCACTAGCATTTCAGGTGCCTGCTAACAAAAATAATAAACAAACAAGTTCTAGTCACGTGAGTGCTGATCATTACATTACTTTTTTTGTCAAGCTTCCAACTGTTTCCATTTCACATCCCCCCAACCATTACCTCAGTGTTAGCCTTGGTAACATCAATAGATAAGAGCACAGCCAGCCAATAGGAATACATACATACATATTCATTCCTAAGTGACCTTTACTGACCTGGGAAGTGTGAACACTTTGTTTCATTTTCTGTTGGTGTTTGTTAGTTTCCAGTTCCATTTCCCATCCCCCCAACCATCACCTCAGTGGTAACCTTGGTAACATCAATAGATAAGAGGGCAGCCAGCCAATAGGAACACATATTCATTCCTAACTGACCTTCAGTGACCTGGAAAGTGTTTATTTGTATCATTTTCAGTTAGTGAGCACTAAATCGAGTTAGTGCGCACTAACGGGGAGTTAGTGCGCACTAACTCCCGTTAGTGCGCACTAACACGATTTAACGATTTTTAACGATAAATCGTTAGAATTTCTATTGTATCATGTTCTATAACGATTTAAGACGATATTAACATTATCGGACGATAATTTTAATCGTTGAAAAACGATTCACATCCCTATTCAGCAATTCTCAGCCCAAGTTATAGGGAAAGAAGGTAATTTTTATAGATTCACATATAACTTAGCTGGCACATTTAATAACATGCGCATGATGTATACATTAGTCCAAACCCATTGTCAACTCCACCCCCAGGAATGCGTACGCTCAGTTCAGGAAAACTTACATGCAATAAGGACATACATGCAAACATTTAGCTGAATATCAGGTGGGCAATTTCTTACAGGCAGAGCATCTTTTTACCCACAGAAATGCTTTTGAAAAGTGCCCTTGAATTGACCAAAAAGAGTTACTCTTTCTCTCCCATTGATGTATTAATAGTATTTAAATCCTGAACAGTAGATTTCAGTGTAGCTAAGAATATTTTAATTTCTTTTTTAAAATACTTTTCATTGAAATTTACAGCACAGAGCCTGATTTTACTCATCACACGTAATTCAGAATCTTAGATAATAATTCCACTAATACACTTGCAAACTTCTTTTACGTAACGCATCATATTTCAAAATGTTCCCCCCACAGACTTGTTGATAAAGGCAGCCTTCTAAAACTGTGGCACTAATGTCAGAAGCGAACTGCTGAAAATTCTCAAAAGGTGAAATTATTTTATTACCCACCTGTAAGCATAAAAGCAGTTTATTTTGTGTACTTCTTCCCTACCTAGGAGATGGTCACCCTCTAGTGGGAATGAGAGGCATATCAGTTACAATTATCTTGTAAGGCAGGCTGAAAGGCATGGATCCATGACCACTTTTTGGATCTATTCTGTTGTAGAGGTCTGTTAAAGTCACCTGTCTTGAGGCAGCATGAAAATTTCCCAACCCAAAAGATAGTGAACCCTCTTCTGTCCCTTCTGTGGGCTTCAAAATGTATCAGAGTAAAATGAAATGGCTGTCCTGTGTCCAGATTTAAAATTAATGCACTATGGGGCTTTAGTTTTGCCTTTATTCAGTTTGATATACAGCATTACAATATCATTTAACCTTCAGAGCCCTACCTAAATTGTGAGTTGAACATTTTAATGTATTATATGATGTAATTTAATGTATACTCTGTTTTTGTTATATTCAATTGTTAAACACCATTGTTTTGGCTCAGCATGTGGTATAAAAAATCGTTTGAATGAATGAATGAATAAATAAATAAGTAAATACATATATAAATAAATAAATAGATAAACATTAACTAGGTTCAGCTGAGTAACAGACAAATCAGATAAAATTGCAGTAAACAGCTGACTTGCAGCCTTTCAGTAGGAAACAGTTGATCAATAAGATGCTATGTAAATCGTGGATCTTACAACATTAGGGGCTGGATTTTAACGTGAACGCACGGGCGTACATTTGTGCATGCAACCCGGCGCGCACAAATGTATGCCCAATTTTATAACATGTGCGTAGCTGCGCACATGTTATAAAATCCAGAGTCGGCGCGTACAAGGGGGTGCACCTTGCGTGCGTCGAGCCCTAGGGGAGCCCAGATGGCTTTCCCCATTCCCTCCACACCCCCCCCCCACCTTCCCCTTCCTTCCCCTACCTAACCCACCCCCCAGCTCTATCTAAACCCCCCCTGACCTTTGTTAAATAAATTGTGCCTGCCTCTAGGCAGGCGTAGGTTGCGTGCGCCGGCACTTGGCCACTGTGCCGAAGGCCTCGGTCCCGCCCCCGGACTGCCCCGCTCACACCCCGCCCCTTTTTTCAAGCCCCGGGGCATGCGTGCAAGGGTTAAGGCAGGCAGTGAGAATACAATGTCCAGGTCCCCGACCACGGGTCAGGACAGGCAGCAAACCAGAGAGAAGTCAGTATTCAAGAAAGAGGTCAGAACTAGGAAGTCAGGCTGAAACAGACAAGTCAGGGAGGCACGGGCAAGGCTGAGCCAGACAGACATGCAGGAAGAGGCTGGCAGAATGAGCAAGGAAAGCAGAGGACCAGGGCAGAAACAAGCAAGAGAGCAAGGACCACAAGAGGTAAGGGACAGGATAGATTTATTTATTTATTTATTTATTAACTTTTATTTACCGACATTCGTGAAACACATCATGCCGGTTTACAAAAAACTCATAAGGCACAAGGAGCACAAACAGCAAGGCAAACACAGGGAAAGCAACACACACAGCAACAAGGGCAGATGGACCTGTTGCTGAGGCGTTGGGGCAAAGCGCAACAGGAGTAGAGGTACCCCGCCACATGACATCATCAGCATGCATCAAGTTGGGGCTTTCCCACTATGGAGCCTTTAAAAGGCACCATGCCATGTGCATGCCTAAAGGACCCCAGACTGACTCGACAGGATGGTGAACTAGCGACGTGTAAGCCGTGTCTAAGAGAGTGTATGCGGCTGGTCGCGGGGCCATCTCGCAGCCGGCCAAACGTAACACAATGTACTTTGACTCTCTGTAAATTACACTATTCCTTTCAGCTGTGGTAGTTCCCACCCCATCTTCTAGTGCTTCTGACAGGCCAGAGACCACTGACAATATCTCCCACCCTTTAATAGAGAGGCTGATCACTCAGACCCCATTTCTAGTTAATTACTAGGCTATGGGACTATGGTTGACCTTCTACCCCAATAGATAAAATTCAAGATTAATTGCATAAAGTTTTATGGCAGGTTTTGCAGCATCTTTATGGAAATATCCCAGAATAGCAAAAGACAAAAAAAGCTAAAGAATCCAAACTAAATAGATACCTTTCTCAAGTAGTATCTCTAAGAAATAATCCAGCAAATTTCAGTTCATTTACAACCTTTCCAACTCTTAGGGCCTCTCTGTGAATGAGTTAGTTAGCCACAATGTATATTTTGTTCAGTAGCATCAAGCCTTGCAGTAAGTACAGCAGGTAGTTGGGTCTACCATGTTTGTGAAATTGGACATTGAGTCAACATTTTGCTTCCTCCCCATTCACCCCTTGTTTGATGAACAATTCTATTTTGACAAATGCATGCCCATGGGCGTCTCCATATCTTGCACCTATTTTGGAAAATGTAGCTCCTTTTTGCATTAAGTCATAGAGCAACTAGTTGTCATCTCAAATTTTGTCAACTGTCAGGACAATTTCTTATTTATGGGCAGTGAAATCCACAATTATCTATCCCTTCTGGCCACCATCAAAGAAATACCATCAAAGAAACCACAAATCATTTTGACATCCTTTTGTACAAAATAATCCATTGAATAAAATAATTTAAAAAGAAACATATTTAAGAAAGAAATTACAGTTTCTATGAAAACTGTTGAATTCTCTTTCTAAAAACTATCTATTAGCAAAACTTTTTTATAAGATTACTTCTGATATAAGGACACTGTAACTCTGCTACCATTGGGCCACATTTTTCAAAGGGGTACACGCGTAAGATACGCGCGTACCCCCCGAAAACCTGGCCAAAGTACCCCCTGCGTGCGCCGAGCCTATGTTGAGTAGGCTCGGCGGCGCGCATAAGTCCCGGGGCTTTCCGGGGGGGCGTGTCAGGGGGCGTGTCACGGCAGCACGTCATTTGGGGGCAGGGCCACAGGCGTGGTTACGGCCCAGGGGCATTTCGGGGGCATGGCCGAGGCCTCTGAAATGGCTCCTGGGTCTGGGAATCGCGCGCCGGAGGCCGGCCTGATGTGCGCAAGTTACGCCTGCCTCGGGCAGGCGTAACTTGTACAACAAGAGGTAGGGGGGGTTTAGATAGTGCTGGGGGAGTGGGTTAGGAAGGGGAAGGGAGGGGAAGGTGGGGAGAGGCGGAGGGAACGGAGGCAGGTTGCGCGGCTTGGTCCGTGCAGGCTGCCAATTTTGGGCAGCCTTGCGCACGCCGGCCCCGGATTTTAATGGACAGTTTTAGTCTTCACCACTTCCTCCGGAAGGGCATTCCAGGTATCCACCACCCTCTCAGTGAAGAAATATTTCCTGACATTAGTTCTAAGTCTTCCTCCCTGGAGTTTCAAATCGTGACCCCTGGTTCTGCTAAATTGTTTCCAATGGAAAAGGTTTGTTGATGACCATGGATCATTAAAACCTTTCAAATATCTGAAGGTCTGTATCATATCACCCCTGCTCCTGCTCTCCTCCAGGGTATACATATTCAGGTTCTTCAACCTCTCCTCATAAGTCATTCGATGGAGACCACCCACCATTTTGGTCACCTTTCTCTGAACCGCCTCCATTCTGTCTGTTGTAGATAGGAGTAGACAGAATGAAAATTGACCTAAGAAAGCTTGAGGAGACGTCTAATACTTGGAAGTTAAAATTTAATGCCAAAAAGTATAAAGTCATGTATTTGGGGTACAGAAATCAATGGGAGTGGTAAGGTGTAGGTGGTAAAGATCTGATGTGCACCAACCTTGGTGTGATAGTGTTGAATGATCTTAAGGTAGCAAAATAATATGATAAGGCTGCAGCCAGAGGTGGGAGGATACTTAGATGTATATGGAAAGGCATAACCAGTAGAGAAAAAAAAGGAAATTATGCCTCTTTATAGGTTGTTCTGGAGGTCATATCTCTGAAAAGATATAGAACAGCTGTAGATGGTCCAGAGAAGGGCAACCAAAATGGTGTGGGGTTTGTATGGGATGCCCTATTGCTGTCATTTACTATATTACTAATTGGAAAGGGAGCAATGGTTTCTGATCTTATAAAAGTGGAACTGTTATGAGAAGACAGATTTTCTTACTATGTCCTTATTTTTAAGTATTTACTTCCTACAATCAATATCAACTTAGCATATTTTTCTTCATTTTAGCACATTTTATGAAAAAAAGTGCTTGCTTTTTCACTTTATCTATCTGTCCATTCGTCTTTCCTTGTGTCCATGAAACTGACATCACAGGCAGAAAGTAGAGGCATGCAGGCTCATAGGGCAAAAACACATGCTCCACCGGAAAGTGCTGACATAGATCCCTAGGTCCTGCCTGTTAAAGAAGTGAAGCTACAGCTGGATGAAAAAGAAGGCCTGGCAGGGGTTCACCAGGTCCCATAAGCTGAAGAAGAGATGCTATTGGTCAAGGAAGTATTGAAGACTACCAACAGCCATTGGGGTGCCTAGTGGGTCCCAAGCCCCAGGCTGCCAAATACTGTTGTTCAGGATGTTCAGGAAATGGGGCAATGCTGAGGGCTAGAGGAGGCTTAGAGAAGAGTTAGAACTTTGTAAAGAAGAGAGAAAGGAAGGAAGAGGAAAGAGGGAGTGTTAGAAAGGGAGGGGAAGATGAGAGAAGGGAGGTAAGGAGGGGATACATAAGGTAGAGGCAGGCCAGCAGCAGCAAGAGAGGCCTCAGGGCCACCAGCGGAGCCTAACCTAAAGGTGGCCGAACAAGTAGAGAGGCTGCAGGCTGGCGACGCTCAACTTGCTGGCAGCTGAAAATGATAGGTCCAAGTCTTCTGCTGTGCACACAGCTTCAGTCGTCCCCCCTCCCCCCCCCCCCCCCCCCCCCGTGAAGCAGGAAGGTCAGTAAGCCGTGGTGGAGTCATCTCACTACCGCTCGAAGACAACAGGAGGCCCAGAGGGCCATGGTGGAGTTCATCAGAACTTCGACCCAACAACAACAGGATGCCTGTGGGGGCATAGTGGACCTCATCCCATCATGTCCCAGTGACAACAGGAGGCCATGCGTGTATGTGTGTGAACTTGTATGTGTGTGTAAGTGAATGAAAACCAGTGTGTTGTCTGAGTGTCTGTGTTTGTGTCTGTGAGAGCCTGTGTGTGAGTGTGTGTTTGTGTGCATGTCTGTGTGAGAGCCTGTGTGCTTGTGTGTTTGTGTATGTTTGTATACCTGTGAGAGTCCATGTGTCACAAATAGGTTCTCACAGGCATGCACACAAACACACATACATAATGTATCTGTGAGGGAGAGCAAGTCTGTGTACGAGGATGTTAGAGAGAGGGAGTGTGTAAGAGAATGAATGTGTTATTGTGCATGTCTGAGAGAGAAGATAAAATTTGTGCGGCCCTACCTCCCCAAATCCACGACAATCTCAGTGTGACTGGAAATCAGATCATAGGTAGGAAGAGCAGAAGATTTTTAAATCCTTATTAGTTCTAATTATTGGGTGTCATTTGATGATTCTGCTCTTTTGAAATATTTAATTTATTTTTTGGGGGGGGGAATAAATCGTTTTTTAATAATTGGATTTTTTATTCATCAGATGTTTTGAAATATTTTATGGTGTTTGGGAAATTTTGGATATTCTGTTCATTAACTGGTTTGAAATATTTCTTCTTTTTAAGAATATGATTTTACTATTATGATTAATGTTTTATATTTCTTAATTTTATTATTTAATATTTTATCAAGAATAGTAATGTTTCTGTTTTTCCATTGTTGCACTGCATATAAAGGCTGGCTTGTTGTGGGTTCGAGTTCAGTTCTTCTCAGCATGTTTTTGTTTATTCTTTCTGATTTCTTTATTCTGTATTTGGTGATGGTCTCTTTGTGTTCTGCATATGTGACCGAGGTGAGGTATTTTGCTAGTATGTAATTTCTGAGTAGGGATCTAAAGCAGCCTGGTTTCCTAATAAGAGTTTTTATTGCTGTTCTAGGGCCCAGTGTAATATGTGCAGTGTTACCTTTTCATACACAAGATTGTCAGGGTTGTTTTTGAATACGAGGTTTACTTTATTGTAATGGTAATTCCGTTTATTCATGGCTTCTGAGGGCCAAGCTCACACCCAATGCACATTTCAAAAAGTTTAATTCCATAAGAGTTCTAATTGTCTTTTTTGCAAAGTTTTCTGGTTTGCACCACAGAAGTGCATGTAAATATAATGTGCATGTTGTAAGTGTTATTATTGCCTCAGAATACTGCACTTTTGAATGTTCTTTTTCATGTACAATTTGTTATAAATGCATAATTTAATTGCGTGTGTCTGTTTGCCTAGAGTAACTCATTCCCTTCCCTATCCATGGGTTCTGGGGTGGGGATGGGGGTGAGGCAGTTTTTTAAAATATAGGGCAGGATTCATCATTCCATCGCGGAATGATGAATCCCGCGATAAAGAGGCCAGGGGCGAAGGGGGGATGGGCCTGTGAAAGGCTGCAGCCGTTTGCACCGCAGTGCTGCGATTTCGCTGGCCGCATTGCAACCAGCTGGAGTCTTTCACATGAATAGCGCCACCGTAAAAGGTGTAGCTATTCGCCGGGCTACTGCCAGCGAAAATGTTCCTCACATTATCGCCGGCAGCAGTGCCGCAGCCGACTCTTCCCCCTCCCTGCCTTGACTCCTCCCCTTCCTGCCCCGACTCCTCCCCTCCCGGTCATTTACCTCCTATCGCACGCGATAAACCTTTAGAAAATAACCCGCCTAGCTTGCAGGACGGAGCTGAGCATTATTTGATGGGCCCGGGACAGACACCGAATGAATAGGGCTGGGGGTGGGGGCGGGAAGCACAGTAATTTTTCGTACAGGGCAGCAAAAAAGCTAGCACCGGCTCTAGCAGAGGTAGGAAGAGAGGATAATAATTGAATTAGCACTTATGAGTCGTAGTTTCAACATCAGCTACTGGAACATTCTTCCATATCTTCAAAAACAATTGTAATTTAATCACATTTCAAAAACATTAGTGCATTCAGTCACCTGTACATGCTTTTTTTCTTATTAAGAATTTTAAATCTGTTGAAAGGAAAGTAACTGAAGAAACTGGTAAGGCCAGGGGTTCAGAAACTGAACACCCCTCCTCTTCCAGAAAAAGAAGTTTAAATGTCTTGAAACTCTGGACCTCTGGGATATACAAAATCTAAATCTCTGGTATGAAAGGCCTTCAGCTTTCAATCTACTCTGCATTTTTTACCAGGTGGCCAGCATCTTTGGCAAGAGTTATCAGCATTTCAAGCATGCTTGCTGGAAGATTAATGCAAGGATTTCCATGCTTCGTTCCAGGGTGGAATGGAAGCTGCGAAGAATGGGCTTAAAATTGCTAATATTTTATTAGGCTTCTTTGCTAGAACCATTTTGACATTTCTGTTCATTTTTGTTGCATCTAGGGAACACCTCATTTTTTTTTTTTAATGGACTGTAGGATTTTTATTAGAATGTTGTGGGTCCATATTCAAAGGGATTTCCTGCTACATTCAGACTTAGCTGGACAAACCCTATGTTTTAAATTTCCCACCCTGCCAAATGGGTAAGTTTTAGTTGCATAAGTTATTACATGGATAAAACCAAAATAAAAAAAGAGGTGGCATGGGGCATTCTGGGGGTGAGGCTCAAACTTAACCAGGTAAGTCTGGTCATTTTGAAGAGCAAGTCTAAAGCTATCCAGGTATCAGAAAACCATAAGCATAACAAACTAGTGATATTCTGCATATAGACAGATAATAAAAACAAAACCAAAAAAAAAAAACCTTGTCATTGAACATTTCTAAACAGGGATTGGTCAGCTGTCAGTGAACTTACCAGTTCTGAAAAGAGTGCAGTGCTGGAGGCCACCAGGAGAGATACAAATGTAGCGCAATCCCAGCAGCAGAAAGGGGTTCGGCAAGGTGCAGGGTAGGCAGGACGGTTAGCTTTAGAGTGATGGGGGGTGTAGAGGAGCAGGCCATTGCAATCTTGTTTTAGCAAACCAGCAAAGAGCGGGGAGGGGAACGGCGAGCAGACCGTGACCTATTGCCGTTTTTAAAGTTTGCTTGGAGGGGTTTGAGCAGAGTGAAGGGGCTTTGGTTGGCATGACTCATTTTTCTGAAATTGGGTTGGGGGTGGGGGAATCGGGCCGCCAGGCTTGTATGCCACTTTTTTTTTAATGAGATTACCACTTAACTGGATATATTCTTTTGAATATAGTCAGTTAAGCTTAAAGTTATCTGGATACACTTACCTGGATAATTTTTAACCTAACCAGGGATTTTCAAAGATATCTGGTTAGAATTAAAGTTAAATTACTCAAAGAGGTGAGTTAAAGTTTGAAATGCACAATCATAATGTCTCCATAGTAAGAGCGTTCACTGCTTATTTTTCATACATTTGTTCAAAAAGCCAAACATCACGTTTGCAGTCTTAAATCAGAATAAAGTGATACGTGCAACTATTGCAGGACTATTCATAACATCGGTGTATCATTTGAATTAAATCAAGGTTTTTGATACTATGGGTTACCTTTAATTATAAGTCTTGCTGATGTTGCCACATGTTTTTTGAAAAACCTTATTAGAGAAAGCAAATAAAACTAGTCAATAAAAATGAAAAATCATTTCTCTTAATATTTTTCCAATGTTTAAATCGGGAAGCATTTTAGTTTTGCAAAGAGTCCGAACCCAACATGACACCACGTTTCACTGATTGCTGCTTTAAGGGTGTCCCAGCTAAAGCTGCCATATTAGTCAACAAAAAAAAGCCTTGGTGGATCAGTGACTGTGGCAAGCATCATTAATTTTAACACAGTTATTATACATAGCCCTGCAATAGTTGCAAGTATTACTTTATTCTGGTTTAAGACTGAAAACATGTGATATTTGGCTTTTTGAATGAATGTATGAAAAATAAGCAGTGATTGCCTTACTGTGGGTTTAATGTTATCCAGCTAAAGATAGCCAAATAATGTTATCAGGATATATTCAGCAGGATGTTTATCCTGCTGAATATCTCTGATAACTTATCAGCTAACATCAGCTGGATAAGTTATCCTTTTTTATCTTTTTAAATATTGACATTGTTAAATAAAAGTTGTCAGTGGGACATCCAGGTGCCAATGTCAGAAAAGCAGGCTGAGATTTGGGAGTGAATTCCTGGTGAATTTTCAGGTGTAGAGAGGTATATCTAGTAAACGTGAGCATAAAGTGGTACTGAAAGCTATTGGAAGCAATCAAAGCACTGAGAGAACCAATATATAGAGAAAACAGGTCTCAAGTTAAAGTTTAAAAGAGCTTATTTTATTACAAATTATTACTGTTATATTACAATATAATCAAGAAGGAAAGAGGATAACTAAGAGCCTTGAAAATGTTCCAGAATATGGGAAGGGGTATGTTTTATAGAGATGTGCATTCGTTTGCGACGAAATAGGAAATGTAGACGATATTTCCTATTTCGTCGCAGTTTGGGGGGGTCCCTGAAACGATAGGAAAACCCATGAAATTTCATGTGGTTTTCTTATCATTTGGGGGGGGGGGAGAAAGGGCACATAAAAAAAAACCCAAACCTACCCCAACCCTTCAGATTTAATTAATTATAATCCCCAGCCCTCCTGACCCCCTTCAAAACTTGCCTAAAGTCCCTGGTGGTCCAGCGGGGGTCCCGGGAGCGATCTCCCCCTCTCAGGCCATCGGCTGCCACTAATCAAAATGGCACCAATGGCCCTTTGCCCTTAACCTGTGACAGGGGCTTTCGGTGCTATTGGCCGGCCCCTGTCACATGGTAGGAGCAATGCATGGCACGCGCCATTTTTTAAGATGGCGCCAGCCGTCCATTGCTCCTACCATGTGACAGAGGCAGGCCAATGGTACCGATGGCCCCTGTCACATGGTAAGGGCAAAGGGCCATCGGCACCATTTTGTTTACTGGCAGCAACGGCCTGAGAGCGGGAGATCGCTCCCAGGACCCCCGCTGGACCACCAGGGACTTTAGGCAAGTTTTGGAGGAGCCAGGAAGGTGGGGGATTGTAATTAATTAAATCTGAAGGGTTAGAGTGTTTTTCTTTTTTTTTTTCGAAAAAAAATCAGCCGAAACCGTGGAAAATGAAATTTCCCACGGCAGGCCGATAACAAAGTCCAAACTGAAAGGTTCAGCTGAATCACATCCCTGGTGTTTTATGCATGTTTCTTTTTTATTCTGTTTGTTTTAATAATTAAGAAATGACTAATTTCTAGAGTACACATATTTATTTTCATATTTAATAAATCACTTTTCACAAAGGCTCAAACTCATGTACAGAACATAATAAAATTTACAATAACGCAATCAAAGGTTAAAATACCATGGATGTGCATTTGTTTGAAACAAATGGGTAAAACACAATGAATAAGTCCATATTCATTCTATTTGTAGCCTCCTGAAATGAATAGGTGGATCCTAAAAATTAAACAAATAATCTCTGCCCCATGCATTTATGTTTCCTGTTCATTTTTGTGGCCCATTGGCAAATATGGCTGTGTACTGCTGAGAAAAAAAAACAACTGATGACTAGAGCAACCAACTCTTACTTGTGCTAGTTCACCACTTTGTCAGAGCAATATCAGAGCCAAAGCAAGATAAGCTGGCAAGAAAACCATGCAGAAGATAAATTGCAGTGAAACATCTTTCTAAATTAGCCTTTAGCTGCTATCTGCATGAAATGATACTGATGTTTTCCCACTGAGTATGTGCAAGAAGCTCCTTATTTCTTCTAGCAGTTGTTACGGAAAGACTTGTGCTGAGAAGCTCTCTCAGAGTTTAAAAAAAGCTTTGCAAGCTTTATATTTGGTACTGGTTTTAGGCTGCTTCTTATATGTGCTGTAGAGTCTCACCTACACTGCGCCAGAAAGAGAAGCAGAACATTGCTAATTGTTCTCTGCACTGGGAGAGGGTTCAGGTAGGAGACAATGTGGAGGCAGTGGAGCAGTGATAATAATAGTGATTTCTTTTCCTATCTTTCTGGACACCAGTGAGGTGAGCAGTCAGTGCACATTTAGAGACTAAAGAGAAGAGTCATACCAGGCTGCCAATCTTTGGGTGCTGTTAGTGTTTAACACTTTTTGTGTGTGAAATTAGTCAACAGTAGTGCATACAGTATAGCACACAGACACTGTATATGTGTATGTGTGTGACACAGTTCTCTGTACAATGACTGGTACTGTGAATGGAAGTACAGTAACGCTATCATTAAACAAAATTCATTCATAATATCCATACTCCCAGTAGGCAATGCACAAGAAAAAATTCTATCATGTCAAGAAAGGAGCAGGGAGAGGCAGGGGTAGAGTAAGTGGTTCAGAAGCAGCCCAGTGTAGAAGCAGTAATTTAAAAAAGTCATTTTTCCCACCAAATTAAAGAGAGACTTTTTGGTCACTGAGTGGAGGAGTGGAAGATAGTACAAAGCTGAAAAAATTAAAATTTGGAGAGCATGTACCTCTGCTACCTATTCCTCTCCTTTTTTGGAGCAGAGAGAAAAGGCGAGAGAGCCATCTAAGGTAGAGAGTAACAGAACAATGACACATATAGATGCTGGAAGGTTGACAACTAGACTGGAGAGGCAGGAATGTTGAGGTAGGGTCATTTGTGAAAAAAAGTGGTAAAAATATGGTAAAATCAATAGAAGATGGGGGCTTTCATAATATCTTTTTCTTTGCACCCTTAGGGCTGGATTTCAAGTGGTACGCGCGGGCGTACATTTGTGCATGCAACCCGGCATGCCCAAATGTACGCCGATTTTATAACTGCAAGCGCAGCCACGCGCATGTTATAAAATCTGGGGTCGGCGTGTGCAAGGGGGTGCACACTTGTGCATCTTGTGCTCGCCAAGCCCTAGGGGAGCCCAGATGGCTTTCCCCGTTTCCTCCGAGGCCGCTCTGAAATTGGAGCGGCCTCGGAGGGAACTTTCCTTCCACCCCCCACCTTCCCCTCCCTTCCCCTACCTAATCTGCCCCCCAGCACTATCTAAAACCCCCCTTCACCTTTGTTTAATAAGTTGCACCTGCCTTTGGGCAGGCGCAGGTTGCACGCACCAGCCAAGTGCTGCGCGTGATCCTCCGGCACGGACGCTGTGCCGGAGGCCTTGGTCCCGCCCCGCCCTTTTCACAAAGCCCTGGGACATACATGCGTGCCCAGGGCTTGCGTGCGTCACCAGGCCTATGCAAAATAGGCTCGGCGTGCACAGGAACGGTTATGCGCATAAATCCTGTGGATTTACGCGCGTAACCCTTTGAAAATCTGGCTCTTATTGCACCTGGCTTTGATGGATGCCCTGGATCTGGGGCCCAATGACAACAGGAATCCATCCCTGAAGGACCCGATAGAAAGTTGCAGGAAAATAGCAGGGCATTTCCATTGAAGCATGAAGGCCCACTTCATGGAGATGCATGAAGTCTTCTCTGTGAGAAGCAGGAAGAATTTGAGATGCCTTGGCTTATAAGCATCTGATTCAAGATGCTGGCACCTGCTGAAAATCCACCTATATGATGCTGTAGGCGTTAATGGAGCAGCAGACACCCGTTCATGATCTGGTATGCAGAGACCCATGAGGGCCAGAAGTGGCACCAAGGGCGGGGTCATCCATAAAGTTAAATACCCATTAATACTTGGGAATTAAAAAATACACATACAGTAGGCTGTCAAGGGTCATTGGAGAATCTATCGTTATTTAATTTGCAGCAATTAATTCAGACCCCGATTCCTATGGTTGGACATATTTTGAATAATGGTGGGGACTGCCTATTGCCCCTATCACATGATAGGGCTACCCAATGGCACCAGTAGCCCCTATCTCATGATGGGGCAAAGGGTAGCTGGCGCCATTTTGAATAAGGGCAGCAGGCAGACCTGAGAGCAGGAGCTTGCTCCTGGGCTCCCACTAGACCAGGGATATTTAGGTGAGTTTTGGGGGGTGGGGGCTTGGGACATTGGGTAGGATGGGTAGGTTGGAGGGTCAGTGCTGAATAGTGTAAAAAAGGGGAAGGATATGGGTGACTTTTTACAGGTTTTTTTTCAAATAAATATAGCTTCTTAAAAAAAATAAAACGAAATAAACCACATGAAATTTCTTGTTTTTTAATTCCATCTTTTTAATCCCACAAAATTCAACAAAATAGAAAATGTTGTCGATATTTCTTATTTCAATGCAAATGAATGCCCACCCCTACTTTCCCCTATATTATTTAATATTTATATGATGCCTCTTTTCATTTTGCTGGATTCATTCAGTATATTTTATAAACTTTATGCTGATGATATCCAGCTTTTATTTCCCATGGGCAGGATATTCAGGGTGATCTTGTTAAGAGTAAATAGATGTTTGCAGGAAATCTATGGCTGGATGTGTAGAAACAAATTGATTTCAAATCCAAGAATATCAGATTCAGTTTGGTTTTCCAAAACCCCTCGACCTGATGATCTTGTTCCTCAATTGAATGGGATTGCCATCCCTTTTTGTGACTCAAAAAGGAACCTGGGATTCATCTATGATGAGCAGTTATTATTTAACAACTAAATAAGGAATGTGTTCAAAACAGGGTTTTTTAAATTAAAATTGTAAAAAGCAAGTGAAATATAATTTTACTTGTAGTGATTTTCTGATCCTGGTATAAGCTTTTCTTTTAACAAATTTGGATTATTCCAACTGCCTTTATTTTAGGCTTGCCAAAAATCAGATTTAAATCATCCCATGTACTGCAGAACTCTGCTGCCAGGTTGATAATGGGATGGGGACATTGGTGGGAACCTATAACCCCATTATTGGAGAAGTTACATTGGTTACAAGTTGAATCAGGAATTTGTTTTAAATTGTTAATTATAGTTAACTATAGACATGTCCTTTAGGAGGTTCAGTATTGGGTTTCAGTCTTATGGCACAGTCATAGGACCTATGCGGAGGAAGAATGTCAGCAGCTTCTTTGGAAAACACATCACTAAAAGATGCATATTGAGGCGGCAGTCCCGGCATTGCTAGAGTTGTAGGCATGCAGATGACAGGAGCAATCTCCTTAAGGCACTTTCCATGACAACCTGGGCCCCAGCGGGAAAGTTCCAAGGAAGCCCAGTCGAATTGGGGCTGGTGCGACTACAACCAGGGTAACCCCAGGACGATAGGGTGCATGGCCTTCTCTAACACAAAGAAGGGAATTGACTGTATGGAGAGCTCCGGTGTGAAGGGTTACCGGTTCGGTTTGACAAGTCACGTCACCTGGTAAGGGCTTCCCATGGATGGAAGATAGGAGTAGTGGAACCTTCAAAGTGATGAAGGGAATCCTCAAATGTTCCACCAGGTGTTGAAGAATAAAGTTGCCTCCTGCCCCTGAATCCACCAGTGCAAGAGTTTGAAACTCAGACGGTCCGCAGATCAAGGAGACTGGGAGAGAGAGCGGAGGAGAGGGTGTAGTAAGGCCTAAGAACAGTCCTCCTGCAGGACTTAGGCCTGTCTTTTTCCCGGATGAATTGGGCATGTTGGGACATCATGACTAGCCTGTCCACAATACATCCACAGACCATGCCTCTTCCAAAGTCTTCTCTCTTTAGAAGTCAAATGACTGTGACCAAGTTGCATCGGTTCATCTCCACTGGCAACAGGAATTACTAGATCCATCCGAGGTGCAGGTTTAGCACTAGCCTCCTTCTGACCTGATCCTCCATTAGGCCGGAGTTCTTTCACCTTATCACGAAGCTGGTGGTTGATTCTAGTAGCCAAAGCCACTAGTTCATCCAGCGAATCAGGTGTTTTATGAGCGGCCATTGGTTGGTCCCTGTCCCATGGTAGGAGCAATGGATGGCGCCGGCCGTCCATTGCTCCTACCATGTGACTGTGGCCGGCCAATGGCACCGATAGTCCCTATCATACAGTAAGAGCAAAGGGCCATCGGCGCCATTTTGATTACTGGCAGCTGACGGCCCGAGAGCAGGAGATCACTCCCGGAACCCCCGCTGGACCACCAGGGACTTTTGGTAAGTCTTGGGGTATCAGTCGGGAATGTCTTGGGAGGTCGGGAGGGTGGGGGTTGCAATTAATTAAATTTGAAGGGTTGGGGTTGGTTTGGTTTTTAATTTTTTTTTACAACCCTCCGTCTGCCCCCCCCCCCCCCTTCATTTTGAGAGACTGATGAAATAAAATTGTCCCGAACCACGGGAAAATGAAATTTTCAATGGTGGGCCGATAACGAAGGCCGAACCAAAAGGTTCGGCCAAATCACATCTCTGTTATTGACACTGTTGTGTGTGGGGGGGGCGCACTTTTATAGAGCCTTGATGTGTTGATGCCACTCTTTGCTCTGCTTTGTCTCTTTATCAATGCCTCTGCCATCTTTTCTGCCATCTTTTCTGATTTGTTCCCCCCTCATTGGACCTTACAATGTTGATGCCACTCTTAGTGCCACTTTGCTTCTCGTGCTGCCTATGAGGCTTTATGCCACTGCTGTTGGTGTCCTCCTTTTAAGCCTTTGGGTGTTCTTCCCACTCTTGCTGCTGCTTTGCTTCTCTAATGGTGTCTTGAGGACTTCATGTCACTTCTGGTACCTCTTTGCCTTAGGCTATTCATAACACCTTTGGTGCCATGTTGACATAGTCTTAATGCATTGCCATGCTCCTATCCTTCTGATGATGTCTAACCACCAGTTTTATTAGAATTGTTGAGAAAACCCCAATTTTGGAACCCAACATAGACTGTAGTGCTTACCCCAAATACTTTAAAAGTAAACAAATGAATGAATAAATCAAATTAACAATTTTGTTTTTGTTATTTTCAACTAATGAACCAAATGGAGGTACCATATGGAACAAATGAATTAATAAAAATGAAAATATTTTCTCTGCACACCCAATAACATACAATGTAATCAACAGAGCCAACAAAATAAAATTGGACAAAAAAACTGGAAAAAGCAAAAGCTGCTTACTTTTAACAGGTGTTCTATAAGAATACAGGTAGAAATCCTGGCCCTGGTATGATCGCACAGTCCTCTAGACCCCTCCCAGTGCTCCACTGAGCATGTGCAGGTTACACCACATCACAACAGTCTCATGAAAAGATTGAAAAAGTAGCTCTATATATTGTTTGAAAGTTAGGTAAGCAAGCTAAATATGTGGCATTTCTTCTTTCTCATTTAAGGGTACAGTACTTTTACAGTTCTTATAGAGAACACTTTTCCAAGAAATGTAGTTATATTAATGATTGCTATGGCTAGATTGCCCCATTTGAAAACTGCTTAATCACCTCCCAATTGAGCCAAATGTACATGCATATGTTTACAATATACAAACTGTTATCTGCAGCAAAAAGGGGTAAGGCCAGAGTTAGTGTTAGAGTGGGAAGAATATAGAACACACGGGAATTTCATTTTTAAATCTCCCTGCACATTTGTGTGTACTTTGCACACATTAAGCATGTGCAAATTCCACTGTTAATTTTGAACCTACAATCCCTGCCAGCCCCAGATTTTCAAAGGGAAACTCCTCAAGGAATTTCCCTTTGAAAATGAGCTTGCAGTTCTCAAAGAGGTCCATTTTCAAATGCTTTTAGACGGATAACATAATAGTTATCCATCTAAGTGACTTACCTGGGTATACTGAGGGCTTATCTGACTAAATTCTAGCCAGTTAACTAGTTTCCTGGCTGGAATTTAGCTGGATAAGTTGGGGGCATTCTGAGGCGGGGCAGGAGGCATTCCAGGAAGGAGTGGAGTTAGCTGCATAAATTAACCGGCTAGGTCCAATATTCAGATTTAGCCAGTTTACTTATGCAGCTAGCTCTGGTCAGGTTGAAATGCTATCCTAAAGTTAGCCGACTAACTTTAATATAGTTGGGTATATTCAACGGTGCAACCGCACTTCTGAAAATACCCAACTAGTTAGCCAACTATGGTTATCCAGCTAACTAGCTGAACCATTCGGTGGCTGAATATTGCCCCCTTAGTACGTTGTTCTTTATACCCATGTATCTGCAAATTACCTAGGCTTTTAAAAATTTGCTCTCCAATTTTCTTTGCAGCATACTTGCATACCTAGCTCTTTCTTCAGTCTGTCTAAAAATAAACAGCTGGCCATAAAGAGAAGAATAACGTCATGTTATTTCCTTTACATCCTCTAATAGCAAATGTTACTGAAAAAAGTGGTACCCACAATATAAAATACCAGCTTTACTCATACCACTGTCAATATCCTCATGCTTACCTTCCATTCCTTGTAACCGTAACAAGAAATTATGAACTTTTTTTGAAAAGTTTGCAAAGCAGTTCAGTTAACCTGTAAGAAGTTCTGGAGTTTGTTAAATTAGTTCAGTGAAGTAAAAAAAAATTAGTGGTGTGTACTGAACTTTTTTTTTGTTCTGTTAGTTTTGTCTATTTTAAACGAAACAAAGAATAAAAAAATAAAACTCTAAACAAAAAGAAACAAAAAAAATGCTGGGTCCATTCCACACGCTTCCCCTCTGCCTCCATCACCAAAGATCCTGCCCCACTGGGTTCATCGTTTCAAAATATTCCTCTACACAAGAAACTGGAGATCATTCCTGCCCCTTAGACCACAGAGGGGGGTACGTGATTGGTGGGGGAGGGCATCCAATTCCATTTGAAAACAAAAGAAGATGGAAACAAATTAAATTGTGTTTTGTTTCTGTTTTGTTTCATTTTCAGAATTAGATGAAACAAAAGCACCTACCTAAGGGGGTTATTTTTCAAAGCCTTATCGCATGCGATATAATGCAAATTAGGGGGAGGGGAGGAGACGGGGCGGGGAGGGGGAGGAGTCGGCCACAGCACCGCTGCTGGCGACGATGTGAGGAACATTATCGCCGGCAGTAGCACGGCAAATAGCGACACCTTTTACGGTGTTGCTATTCGCTGTGAAAGGCTGCAGCCGGCCCCACTGCGACCAGTGAAATTTCACCGCCTCGGTGCGAATAGCTGCGGCTTTTCGCAGGCATGTCCCCCCTTCTCCCCGCAAGGAATGATGAATCCTGCCCTAAGAATGATATGAATGAATGATTTAAATCAAAGTTCCATTTAAATTCCAGCAAATGTGCCCCATTCCAGTTGTCTTCAGCAAGTAGATTCTATGTGGATTCCTGCAGATCTGTGGTGATACAGCATCTAATCTGGTCAAATTTTCCTCAGAATACTGGGGATTTCTTTTTTTTTTTTTTTTTTTTAATTGCCAAGCAAATCTGGAGGAAATCCAAAAACTCCACTGAGCTTGAGCCAGGAGCGAAATTCAGTTGGTTTGAGTTCAAGTTGACATTTTCCTTACATCTGTGTGTTACAGTGTATTGCCTATCGATTTGCACTTTCTAATGTTGTAACACAGTTTGCTACAATGTAAGACTAGCAGGAGTAATATATTGTATATTGCCTAATCTAAAGAAAACACGTGGGATGTGCAACCTAAAACTGCATCATAAAATCCATTTGAATAACTTTAGGAGGTTTCTAAAAGCATGGCTGTTCTCAAAATTGTCCTTGTTTTGTCCACCTACCCTGAGAAGCCGACCCAGTTCCGTCTACAAAATGTATGATGGATTTTTTGGCCATTGATTTATACAAATAAGATGGATTACAATTTCCATTCTACCAATAGGACATTTTGCATTGCAAAAATGTTTCACTTTGCTTCCAAATCCTGTTTTATTCTTCTGATTGTTTTTTTCTATTAGAGTATTTATAAGATGAGAAGATACATGTTGAACCTGGCCAAGATTTTGTTTCTGTAGAAATGTTGGTGGAGAACATTTTTTGCTTGTTTTTCCAGTGTTCAGAAATCTAACTTGCTCACCTCTCCTAAACCTTCACTGAAGCCTATTATGGTAAAAGACAGTTTTCATAGCTGAAATATCTTACAACATTTTTTGAATGTTTACAATATAATTTATTCTGGTGTGGCATTATTTTAAAATACTTCTGGGTTCATGGATGTAAAGATGTTTTAGTGAAATCAAATAACTTCAATTAATTTATGAAGACAGTATTCATTTTGAGTTTAGAGTTATTGTACACAGTGTACAGCATTTACTAAATAAAAGATAAACATATAATACCTGTTATTCTATTGAGGGGATTTAGTATGTTACCCTGGGCTCAATTCATATCCTCAGTTTTGAAGGATGGAGGATAAATAACTCCAGCGATTCAGGCTTTCCCTCCCAATGGACACAGCAGCAATGTATGAAAATCACATCATATACAATTTGGGGTCATAAAAAATATTCTTTCTAACCATACTTGGGAGGAGAACCCTCTAGGTCCTAGAGTCTAGGACATGGTAGGGGTCCCAGTAGATGGTCAGGAAATCCAGAGGCAGGAAATGGGTTTAGTAGTTTTACCAATGGCTAATGTCACCATCTCCATTATCAATTCAGGCAATGAGAAGCAACATACGATTCCTGTTTTTATATTGTCTGATATCCATCTCCAAGAGCGGTACAACAGAACTACTCATGAGCTCATCCACTACATTGCACTATCATTAACGTACATGCTAAACTCACATGAGTACATCAGTGTTTGAAGCAGCGCTGCTAAGTGTCACTATAGATGTCATAGCCAGTCAGCAGGAGGCTGAGGAGGCAGGAACCCCTCCTCCTGCTGGCAGGCCAGGGGAGGCCACAGAGGACATAAAGGGGCTAAGAAGGATTAGTGTTGATTGGATGGAGAGTGCTGGATTAGAGTTTCTAGTGGGGATAAAGGATGTTGGGGGAGGGAAGGGTGATCAGAGTGCTGAGAATGGGATGGGCATGATGGGATTGCTGGGGTGAGCTCAAACAGAGGTATTGGAAATAAGTAATCTACTAAACTTAATGCAGATTAGTAAATCAGCTCCTTAAAGAAACTACATATGTTGTACTTTGTCACAGATGAGTCAAAGGTTTAATATCTTCCTTTTACAAAAAGCATAAGATGATCAATTGCAGCAATTAATTAATCTTTAATCTCCAGATCTGTCAAATTCTTTGTGCATGTGACAGGTACTTATGGGTCAATTTTCAATTGATCTAGTTACCTGATTTGGAGACTTAGGAAGCTTGATCGCAACAACATTAAAACTAAATGGGGATGAGTGGCTACATTTAACTTCCTAGTTTTACGAGGTAGCTAAATTTAGCCACTCAAAAAGTGAGCTGTTTCGAGGGTAAATTGGGCACTTTGCTGCAGCTCAAAATTGACCATGGGGAGGATAGTTTTCACAGGAATTTCTCTGGTAAATAGATATTTACCTGGGAAGATTATCCTCTTTAAAATTGTTCTCATCACAGCAGCTAAAAGTATGTGGAGGTTTTGTATTGGGACAAGGGCAGGGGGGAGTATAAGCCAGGAGAAGAAAACAGCAAATGTGCATTTTATTTCCTAAACTGCACATGCAGTTTTACCCCTGATTGGCTGCCAGCAGAAGTAACAGGTACAAATATACGCGACCATTTTCTACACATGTAGTTGCAGCCTGTTTTCAATGGGGAAATCTAACCGGCCATCCCTGTGTTCTTGGACCTGGTGCCCATCCAAGGAAACCCCGATGTTTGTTCAAATCTCCCTCCCTCAGGACTCACAATCACCCACCATACGGCCATATGGCCATATTGCCGTACTGTTCTCCCGCTCGTACCTTTGAAAATCTACCCCTAAGGGTTTTTCCCATAGACACTAAATGAGAGAAAAGCCTTAATGAATCTGGCCCCTCGAGTGGAAAATAGATACAAGAGAAGATTTAATACTCATAGTCTTCTATGTTGTGAAGAATATTATTTGTTTTATATGTGATATTCAAAAGGTTGAAAACATTTCAATTGTTTATCCATAACACTGTTTCTTCTGGAATAAAGTTTGAGGAAACTGTGGTTTGGGAATCCAGCCTTTAGCTATTTGACTTATTTATCTAAAAAGACTCTGTCTTCTAGAGATGTGTTTCGGGATTTTTTTTTCAGTTCAGGGTTTGGTTCAGGTCCCCTGTGGATAATTTCATTTTTTCCTTAGTTGGGGTGGGGGGGGGGGGTGTTTTGTGGTTCCCGAATTTCGTGTTAATGCGCACTAACATTTTAAAGTTTCATTGAAATTGTCTAATTCATTTCAAATGAATGCATATCTCTACTGTCTTCCCTCTCTATCCCTGGGAGACTGCCTGGATGTGTTCAGTCCCTAAGTTCCTTTGAGAAGTCCCAGCCAGAAGAAGGTCAACATTTTTCTCTTCCAGTCTTCACTTTGGGTAACATCTTATAGTGACTCACTCCTTACCAGCAGAAACTCCATTACTTACTATTGCCACCGAACCACTGAAGCGAGAGAGTAAATAGCCCAACATGTATGATTGGTTAGATCTAGGGTTGCCAATTTTAAAAAATTAAAAAAACAGCAAGCCTGCCTTTTACTTCTAATATGCACCCCTCCCCTTGGAGCCTTCTCCCCTCCATAAAATCCTGCTCCCCTCCCAGACCCCAAGGTGGTCCCACCTCCACATTGCCATCTTGTGCTCCTAATATGTGACAGGGACTGACCAATGGCACCGGTAGCCCCTGTGACATAGTAAGGGCAAAGGCTATCGGCGCCATTTTGATTACTGGCAGCCAATGGCTTGAGTGCAGGAGATCATTCCCAGACCCCCGCTGGACCACCAGGGGCTTTTGGCAAGTTTTGGGGGACCCTCCTGACCCCCACAAGACTTGCCAAAAGTGCAGCAGGGGTCCGGGAGTGACCTTCTTTACTCGGGCCATCGGCTGCCAGTATTCAAAATGGTGCCGATAGCCTTTGCCCTTACTATGTCACAGGGGCTACAGGTGCCATTGGTCAGCCCCTGTCACATGGTAGGAGCACAAGATGGTGCCGGCCATCCATTGCTCCTACCATGTGACAAGGGCTGACCAATGGCACCGGTAGCCCCTGTGACATAGTAGGTCAAAGGCTATCGGCGCCATTTTGAATACAGGCAGCTGAGGGTGTGAGTGCAGGAGATATCTCCCGGACCCCCCGCTGGACCACCAGGGAGTTTTGGTAAGTCTTGGGGGAGCCAGGAGGGTGGGGGTTGTAGATAATTTAATTTTAGCCGGGAAACGAATAAGAATTAACGTGTAAACGTATCGAGGGCCCCCTTGCCGAATGCAACATATCTGCCCCCCGATGAATACGAATCCTGAATGCAACGTATGGCGTCCCTCTGTACATCCCTATGTGATGCAGAACCAGGAAAATTAGCCTAACCTCGCCCCCTTTTTTTATCACAGGTGCTATTTTTGCTATATTTATAGCAAAATGATGAATCTAGGCCTTAGAGTGGCTTTGTGATAAATGTTTAACCTTTCTTTCTGTGCATTCACAAGGCACAGTAGACTGGCAAGGCAACCACACTACTTTAAGTTTTAGAAGGTTTCACAGTAAAGGTTACACATGAACTAATATCTTCCACTGGACCCAATACAATTTTCCCTTCTATATTATCACTTATGTCCATTGTCCAGTACCACTATCTATTGTTATTTTGTACTGTGTCATGGTGATATAGCTTCTCTGTGTCTCATAATGCACCCTATTGCCTATCATGAACTAAACTCAGACCCCCTACAAATAATCAGTGAAAACTAAGGGGCAGATTTTTAAAAAATATGCGCGCGCCTCCATGTTCACGCACTACCTGGCGCACACACATGGACGCGCAATTTTATAACATGCGTGCGCGCAAGGGGGAGTAGATTTTAGCTAGGTTCGCGTGGCGATGCATCGGAGCTTTCCCCAGTTTCCCACCCCCTAAACCTAATCTGACGTACCTTTTTTTTTTGTTTGTTCTTTAAGTTGCTGCTCCTTTGGAGCAGAAGCAACTTGCGCATGCCATAGGACTGCCAGTGTGTGTTCCCTGGGCACAGCGACAAATTGCCGCTGTACCGGCGCCTCCAGCCCCACCCCCTAGACCGCCCCTCACTGCCCCCCCGGACCGCCCCATTTTCAGGCCCTGGCACTTACTCGAGTACCAGGGTTTACGCGTGTGGCCGGGCCCGTTTGAAAATTGGCCCGGCGCGAAAATGGCCCGGCCACGCGCGTGTACCCTGTGATTTACGTGCGCCGGATTTTAAAATTTACCCTTAAGCAACAAAAGCCTACATAATCTTAAGTGATTTTCTTCTGAACTTCTAACAACAAAGCTAAATTGCTGGCATTTGTAATTGACTATAGTGATAATGGTAATGGATGTTTAAAGCTGACATATTATAACCCATTATAGTTAACAGATAGCATGAAATTTCATGCATTGCTGACAGGAAAGACATGATTGGCTATTTTGGCAAAGGTCAATCTGAAGTACTACTTATAAATTTAGTATGAACATCAATTCAGAAAATCTTATGTCTGACTACGGCTATAAAACAATATGACATGAGAAAGGAAAGCCTGTGTTTCATTTATGTCAAGGATGTTGTGATATCCATATAATTTCAAATACAATTCTTTTCCTACAAACATGATGTAAATAATCTGTTAAATTGCTTAGCAATTTAACAGATTATTTTTCTTTAAAGGTACCAGATTTATTGCTATTGCTGTAAATTGAAAAGTATTTTTCTCTAAAGTCTTTTTATCTCCGTGCCAATTCTATTGTGGTCTCTGGCACAGAATTGTTAGAATACCATCAGACAAGTTACACCTTTATAATGTGTCCAAGAGAAGTCCTGCTTAAGCCACTTAAATTTTATGGACAGCTGCTTACTAGTCAAAAAGAAATATAACCTTACAATACTGTGTATAATGTTGATACATTTAATATTTAACAGAATGTGTAAATAGCTCTTTATCTACAGACAGCATGAATGCATTTGTATGTACAGCACAGCAGCCAAATTTATATTAAATCACATACAGAATTAGCTCTTAGAGCCACATATTTTTCCTTCTAATTTTAAAAGTTATACACAACTAGATTTAACACATGTATATTAGGTGCATTTACCCCCATAAGTCGGCTTTTGCACATTTAAGTGGGGAGATTTTCTAATAGGCGTGAAACAATTAAATTATCAGTTTCAATAATTAGTCTAGCAGTTCGCCCAATCCATCTGCAGGTCATGGAGATCCTCCTGGCTCTTCAGCCTCAACTCCTCCCATTTTACCCAGAGCCCCCACCCAATCTGTATCTCACACCTAAAATGCTTACCATCACTTACTACAGATATAGAGCAGATGTAAATATTTGCGAGCAAGGCCTCAAATGTACATGCATAAATTGCTTATAAAATAGCACATTTTGTAAATGTTGGCCCCTCCCTGGAATGACCCTAGCTCTCCCCTTTTTTACATACTCAAACGTTCATATGGATCCTCACTTATGAATGTAGTTTAAGGTTTTTTAAATGACATATATGCAACTATTTTCTATTTACATGCATATGTGCTGTTTTTTACACATGCAACTCTGAAAATTCATCTGGGGACAGGGAAATACCTATTGTACCAGAAAGCAACTTGCCTTGAGCTACCAATTTAAAGTCATGAGCTTCATTTAAATACATAAGTGTGAGCAATAAAAATTTAAATTCAGTAAGCTTAACAAAGGCTTATGTAGATGACATTATGTTCAATATACTTTTAAAGACCTAATAAATCATACAGTCACGTGCAAAAAAAACCCATGTAAGCCTTAGTGACTTTATAGTTTTTTTTATAGTTTTTCTTTCAATTTTAGTTTACTCTGCTCTTTTCCTTCTGCATCTTGTTCCTACCAAGTGTTCCTTTTTAAAATCCAAAAATGGTATTTGATATTTGCACCTAATCATTTTTGTTCTATCTTCTTGAGATCAAAGATAATTTGTGCATAGCTCACATATGTTGATCCTAGGCTGAGCAGTTTCAGGTTGCCTGGTCCTTCCACAATATTGGGTATGATTTTATTTATTTCAAGTGATATACATTTCCTAGAACTCATCTAGACATAACGTCATTTAGCTTATAGAGGAACGTGAAAAGATACTAACATTCTCACACTCCATTCTAAAGTGAAATGTATTATATCACTTTGTGTGGATAATTGTTAGGGTCCATGTATGTGATAGTTTCTGAACGAGTTGAGAGGAAATTCCCTTTTCCTTTCCTTGATCCACAGAAGCACATTTATCTTATGTAAAGAAAGTGGAGTTGGTGATGATGGTGGTGGTGGTGGGGTGTTCTTATCCATAAGCTTTAAGAGTACTGGTGGCTATCTCTGTAGAAGACACAGGAGAGGAGGTGAAAGAAGGCAAGAGATATCCATAAAAGGATAAAAGAGACCTAGAGCACACACTTGAGATGTCTGTCTGGCATCAGAAGGTGTCTAAGCCAGACCTGACATATCTATCCCATTGGTAGCAGGGAGGGAAATCTTCCAGTCACGAGTATCCAAACAGCCCCCTCTATGAGCTCCTTATAGTCCTGGGGCAGTAATAGCTCAATGCCAGCTGTTCATGCTGAAGCCTCAAAATGCCTGCAGTTGTCTCTGACAAGACTATCTACAGCAATGATAGTGATGACCATTTTGCTACACCAGCAAAGCAAGTTTAGGCAACCAGCAATACCACCATATGCCATATATCCCAAAGCTTCTGCCCTCCCTTTCAGTGGTGTCTGCACACCTCATCACAAAAGGCCCTGGATCAGAAGTAAAAAGGGTAGAGAGAGAATCTCTTAGATGCGAAGAGGCTGCCTCATGACCATCCCTCCTAGCTCCTATTCATTATTCAATGCATTCTATGAGAGAAATGTGGCTCAATTGCTACAGTCCTCTCTCCACTGCAACAACTGTCTTGCACCCTGTTCATGCCATCTGAGACTATGCATGACATAGACCACATGCAGTGCAACATTGCAGTACAATCATAGGGCCGGATTATCAAAGCCCTACACGTGTAAATCCATAGGATTTATGCACGTAGGGGGGGTTATGCACGCCGGGCCTATTTTATAAAAGCCCAGCGACGCGGGTAAAGCCCCGGGACGCATCTAAGTCCCAGGGCTTCGAAAAAGGGGCGGGGAGGGGGCGGGGCCAGAGGCCTCCGGCACAGTGCCCATTTGCCACTGTGTCAGAGGATCGCGTGCCAGCAGGCTGCCAGTGCGTGCAGCTCGCACCTTCCCAGAGGCAGGCGTAAAAGGTATGGTAAAGATTGGGGTGGGGGGGGGGGGTTAGAATAGGGCTAGAGGGTGGAAAGGTTAGGGGAAGGGGTGGGAAGGATAGAGTCGGGGGAAGGGAAGTTCTCTCACAGGCCGCTCCTAAAATGGAGAAGAAGGTGCAATTGACCATGTGTACTTTGCACCCACTGCACCAGTTTTCAAAGCAAAAGTCCACATATAATTTTACTTTGAAACTTGCAGTAGCAAAAAGGTAAGAATCTTTTACTTTAAACTTTAAGACTGTAGCTGTGTCTTGTTATTCGTGTTTTCCTTTACTAAACCTTTTCTACTCAGAGTTTTTTGTGGCTGTCTCTTTCTTTGTCTGTACAGGTGTACACTCTTTGAACCTGTGACTGTCCTGTGAATTGGTCTAGCTAGACTGTAGCTCTGGTTCAAATATGCTTAGCTCAAAGTCTGTAGCTTGGTTTCTTTGCAATTGGTTCCTGAATCTTGAGCCTGTATTTTGGTTCGCGCCAGGTCCTGCAATCAATGCGGCTGTGGATCAATGGTTTCTAGATCTTCTTTCTTCTTTCTTCAATGTGTTACCTATGCTTTAATTAAATAAAATGAGGAGGGACTCACTACACTCTCTATGACAATCTTCCGAAGGAGTACTTAAAGGTAGCGTTAACTCAGTGTGGTCCTGAAGACTTGCTAGTACTGCATTTCTAGCTAAAGGGAAAAATAAAAGGATTATCAATTTTTTCCCCTATTCTCTGAATATGGAGAGAATAAAAAGATGGTTGCTCGAGTTCTCTGTATAATGCACACCCTGTTAAATGTAAACCAGTTTGATGTGACCCTTGTCTTGAAAGCCGGTGTAGAAAAATAGTAAATAAATAAAAAATAACATATGCAATAAACCAAATATAGTTAGAGGTAGATTTTATAAATCTGCGCCTGCACGTACTTTTGTTCGCGCACCAGGCGCAAACAAGAGTACGCGGGATTTTAATAGCTACGTGCGAGGCCGCGCGTATCCATTAAAATCCTGGGTCGGCATGCGCAAGGCTGCCCAAAATCGGCAGCCTGCATGCGCTGAGCCACGCAGCCTGCCTCTGTTCCCTCCGAGGCCACTCCGAAATCAGAGCGGCCTAGGAGGGAACTTTCCTTTCGCCTCCCCCCACCTTCCTCTCCTTTCCCCTACCTAACCCACCCCACCAGCCCTATCTAAACCCCCCCTACCTTTGTTTGACAAGTTACGCCTGCCCAAAGCACTTGTGCACCTTGCGCATGCCGAGCCCTAGGGGAGACCTGATGGCTTTCCCCATTCCCTCCGAGGCTGCTCGGCATTCCAGGCATCCACCACCCTTTTGGAGCGGCCTCAGAGGGAACTTTCCTTCCGCCCCCCCCCCCTACCTTCCCCTCCATTCCCCTCCCTAACCCAACCCCCAGCCCTACCTACCCCCCCCCCCTCACCTTTGTTAAAGAAGTTGCGCCTGCCTCTGGGCAGGTGTAGGTTGCGTGCGCCGGCTGAGTACCAGCGCACGATCCCCCGGCCTAGAGGACCTACGGAGGCCTCTGGCTATGCCCCCGCCCCACCCCAGACCGCCCACGACCCACCCCTTTTTTCAAGCCCCCGGACGTACGCGCGTCCCGGGGCTTACGCGCGTCATCGGGCCTATGCAAAATAGGCTCGGCGCACACAGGAGCGGGTTTAAAAGTGTTACATGCATATATTACACGCGTAACCCTTTTAAAATCCGACCCACAGTGTTTATCCCATGCCCCTTTGAAATCTTTTACTGTTTATGTCTTCACCACCTCCTCTGGAAGGCATTCCAGGCATCCACCACCCTTTCTATGAAGAAATATTTCCTGACATTGGTTCTGAGTCATCCTCCCTGGAGTTTCATTTCATGGCCCCTAGTTCTACTGATTTCTTTCCAGCAGAAAAGGTTTGTTGTTGATTGTGCATCATTAAATCCTTTCAGGTATTTGAAAGTCTGTATCATATCTCCCCTGCACCTCCTCTCCTCCCAGGTATTCTTATTTAGTTCCTTTATCCTCTCTTCATAATCATTTGATGGAGACCCACTACCATTTTGGTAGTGGGTCCACTTCTCTGGACCACCTCCATCCTGTCTCTGTCCCTTTTGAGATATGGTCTCCAGAATTGAACACAGTACTCCAGGTAAGGCCTCACCAAGGACCTGTACAAGGGGATTATACCTCCTTTTTCTTACTGGTTATTCATCTCTCAATGCAGCCCAGCATTCTTCTGGCTTTTGCTATCGCCTTGTCATATTGCTTCGCTGTCTTCAGATTGCTAGACACTGCCACCACAAAGTCCCTTTCTTGCTCCGTACAAAACAGCCCTTCACCCCCCCCCCCCCCCCCCCCCCCATCACATACAGCTCTTTTGGATTACCACACCCCAGATGCATGATTCTGCACTTCTTGGCATTGAATCCCAACTGCCATATCTTCGCTCACTGTTCAAGCTTCCTTAAATCATGTCTCATTCTCTCTACTCCTTTCAGCATGTCCACTCTGTTGCAGATCTTTCCTCGGAGGGAACAAGGAAAGCCATCGGGGATCCCCTAGGGCTCAGCACGCGCAAGGTGCACAAGTATGCACCCCCTTACGTGCGCCGACCCTGGATTTTATAACATGCGCATGGCTGCGCGCGCACGTTATAAAATTGGGCGTAGATTTCTGCGCGTCGGGTTGTGCGCACAAATCTACGCCTGCGCATAAATATTTAATTCTGGCCCAATCTATTATTTTAAAAAAAGCCATTTCTGAAATGCTGAAAGGTAGAAACCTAGTTCTTTAAATTAAGTAGCAATTGAGGAGCAAACTGGGATTAAAAATGTCCATGCAATTAATCAAAGAATATTATACAATCACTATATGACCAAGAAGAACATTTAGCTGTCCACATAAAAACACAGCAGCTCACTCCTACACAAGCAAGAAGACATGAAAAGCATTAACATCTGGTGTGCAGCACATTTTCTTCATCACTTTGAAATGTTGGATTCTGTATCTGAATTTATTTGCTGTATTGGCAATTAAGAATTGCCATGGGAGCCTGAAACACTTAGCAACACTATTGACCGACCTATAAGCAGGACATTCAATGCAGCAGCATTGATCAGAAAGGAAATGACAAAACAAAAGAAAGTTCTTTTTAGTTAACAATTGCACTTCGCTGAGATGACCCATACAAAAAAAATCACAATAGTGGATCAAAGATTTTCCTACAGGTGGGATTTCTTAGATTACAATCCCTGATTTCAACACTGATTTGAGAAAAAAATGGCAGAACTCTCCCCTCCTTTTTCTCCCCTCCTTCATCCCCCATTCTGTATGTTTTTTTTTTCATTTTGCTCCTACCTTTAGCAAATTGGGTAATTGTGATTATGGACCGAGTAGAAGATTGGCCTAGGGTAGTTGGTTAAAGCAGTTGGCTGAGAACTAGGGAAGCCAGGATTCAAATCCTGCTTCTCCTACTGATCCTCCTTGTGACCTTGGGAAAGCCATTTTGCCCTAAATTACTCCAGGTACCTGCTTAGTTGTAAATCCTGGCTAGACCCTTCACACCTTGTCTGCCTCCTCTGTCAGGCACTTTCACTCGGAAGTTTAAACACACGATTCCATAGTCTCTGGATACTCATCGACATCACATGATTAAATCTCAGAGTGAAGTCGGCAGAGTTGGAGTTAGAGGTAGGTAAGATGATCCTTGATTCTCCTGCTGGCCAGAGAGAAGTGAGAAGTAGTTGGGAAGGCAGCAGAAAAATACAAAACTGCACAACTGTGAATGTAGAAAGGGGAGAGGAGCTACTGAAAGAAAGAGTAACACATGAGTGGTGGAATTGTACACTGTACAATAAGCTTTATTGCACAGATACTGGCTTGGCAGCAACGATAAATCTCAAGTTTGAGATCGAAGAATTTATACAACAAACAGTTGCATGCATAGTAAGTGCCTTTTGTGCAATCTAAATATAGCATAGCATGCATTAAGGGGGAAATTTTTCAAACTGTCCACATTGGGACAAAACTTGCACTTATGTTCTACCCTCGAGCTTTGCACCAGTTTTCAAAGCCTAGCTACAGGAACACCTTCGAAAGGTCAGTGAATAGAAAGCATTAAATTCTTGAACTTACTGTTCATGTTTTGAGTTAATACTTAACACCTTAAAGTACTTACTGAATAGTTTTATTCTTGAACAGTCATTCTTGATTGAAGGACAGTGAACGAACTGCCATCTTAGGAATAGTTGCATCTTTAGTGTATATAAAAACATCTTGTATATAAAAGAAAATTTCAGTATTGTATTTTATTGCTGTTCTTGCTAATAAATCTAGTTTACTATACAGCAGAAGAAATCCAGTCATTCAGTACCCTTTCCCTCTTTTACCACTGCTCCACTCCCTACCTGCAGGAGATGATATTGGGTGGGGTCCAGTCCCTTCACTTGCAACAACCAATTGGAGAGAGGGCTTCTGAGGGTGTCCCCTGCCAGCTCCATCACAAGTCTCTGCCTTATACATCCTTGACCCACATACAGACACCATAGTGGAAGAGAATTCCCCTGGCACAGCGGTTTACATGGATAACTGAAATCTAGTTGATGAAATTCAAACACAGCTAGTTAGATTTCAAAGTTATCCAGGTAGGTATACCCGGATAACTTTATTTGAGGATATTCAGCAGGACGTTTATCCCACTGAATATCCCTTATAACCTATCAAACTTATCCAGTTAACTTTAGCTAGATAAGTTATCCATTTTATGCATTTTGAATATTGACTTCAAGGAGTGTGCACTGAAAAAAATGTTGGTTCGGTTCATTATTTACATTTGCTACATGATTCATTTGGTTGATTGCAAAGAGCTTTTTCATTTATTCTTGTAATTCATTTATTTGTTTTCTATTAAAGTCAATGGGGTAAGCAATGTATTCTATTTTGGGCTCTAACATTGAGATTTTCTATTAAATTTTAATGAAGCTTTCAGGTAGGCATCAGCAGCAGAGGAACAACAATCCAAGACACCAAGACACCAAGAGGGAGGCAAAGTAGCACCAGGATTGGCATGAATAGCCCAAGACACCATCACAAAAGCAAGGCAGAATGAACAGTGTTATGAATAGACCATTGCAGGATGAGAGTGACAACAAGCAACAACCATAACAAGAATACTCCAAGGTATCAAAAGAGGAGAAAGGCAGCACGAACAGTGGCATAAACACCCTAATGCATAGAGTGAGGTTAAGGCAACCAGCACATTGGCATCAAAACCCCCTGGCACAGAGTGAGGAGAAGGCATTAAGCAGAGTGGCATAAACACCTGAAGACATATAGGGGTAGATTTTATAAAGTGAGCGTGTGTCCATGTGCACACACTTCCCGGTGCGCACACATGGATGCTCTGATTTTATAACATGTGCACCGGATTTTATAATCTGCACGCGTATGTGCGGGCAGCAATGCATTCGGGCCATCCCCAGTTCCCTCCCAGCCCGCTCCTTAATTGGAGTGGACTTCCCTACCCCCCTATATAAAGTCCCTCCCTCTTCACCTCTCCTCCCCACCCCCTAAACCCTACCTTTTTTTTTTTTTTCTTCTTTGTTTCACAACTTACCTCAGCTCCCGAGCTGAAGTAAGTTGCGCGCGCCAGCTGGCTGCCGGCACGAGGGTCTTCAGGACAGCCAACAATGGCGCTGTCCAGACCCTCCCATCCCCATCCAGAACACGCCCCCCCAGCCCACCCATTTGAAGAGGCCAGGCACTTATTCACGTACTGGCCTTTACGCGCGCGGCCGGGCCTTGCATGTGCCGGGCAAACTTTGAAAGAGGCCCGGCCGCGCGCGTAAAGGCCAGAATTCGCATGAGTATGGCTTTTTTTTTTTTTTATTCTTTATTTTCAAACTTTTTTACAATTTATAGCCAATAACATGACTTTAAATGAAATATTGAACAAATTTAAGAAATATAATAAATTCTTGTTTGATTACCAGGTTACCAAAATAAAGAAAAAAAGAACATTAGTTCAAACAGACCTCAAATTGGGGAGTGTTAACAAGAAATAATAAAAAAAAGAAATATAACCAGTTTATATAATCAATATCCGTTCATTTTCTTATTCCAATAAACACATGTGGTAACATTTATGAAGAAATATTAATAGGGGTTGTCCTATTCTGTAAAAAACCTTCCAGTTGATCTGGATCAAAAAATACATATTTGATGGAACCTAATTTTATCAAACACTTACATGGATATTGTAACAAAAATGTAGCATCTAAATCTAACACTCGTTGTTTTTTCAATAAAAATTGTTTCCATCTCATCTGTGTTGGTTAAGCAAGATCAGGGAATATAATTAACTGTTGACCCAAAAACTTTTTCTCAGTAGCCTGAAAGAACAATTTCATTGTCCCGATTTTATCTGGTTCAAGGGCAAACACTACTAGTAATGTACTATGACTCTCAATATTTATCTGAGAGTCTTGTAAGAAATCTGTCACATCTTCTAGAACATTTGACTGTATTGGGGGAATTATCTGGTTTGGAGTAGATCTCATGGAAATATAGAATGCCTTTGTTATAGGGGGAATTGCATCTTGGCATACTTTAAGTATCTCCATATAAAATTTCCTTAACATATCAATAGGACTGATGGTTGACGATTTAGGAAAATTTAATATCCTTAAGTTTAGTCTTCTAGAATAATTCTCTAGGATTTCTATTCTACGTGAGTTTTCCTCTTGTCCTTTTATCAATGCTAGATCAGCTTTCCCTAATTTATCACATTGCTTTGTAATAGCAGTATGATGCCCTTGTACCTGAGAATGAATTGTGCCAACAGATCTATTAATATTTTCTATTTTAACTCCTAAAGAAGCTTCTAAGGCTTTTATTGCAGTCCATAGTGTTTCCAGGGTTATCACTGATGGTTTCTCAGGCATTTCAGGATTTGCCTGGGGATTCAAAATAGCAGTATCCCCCCCCCCCCTTAGGGGGATACTGGACGGCCGGCGCAAAATCGGCAGCCTGTGCGCGCCGAGCCGCGCACAGGCTGCCTCCATTCCCTCGGCCTCGGAGGGAACTTTCCTTCCGCGTCCCCCCACCTTCCCCTCCATTCCCCTACCTAACCCACGCCCCAGCCCTACCTAAATCCCCCCCTACCTTTGTTTGGCAAGTTACGCCTGCTTGAAGCAGGCGTAACTTGCGCATGCCGCCTCGCATCCCCCGGCACAGGCCGGGGGACTCGGGACCGCCCTCCCAGCCCGGCCCAGCCCCGAACTGTCGCCACGCCCCCAGACCCGCCCCGGACCGCCCCCTGAACCTCGTACACGCCCCTTCCCTCCCCTTTTACGAAGCCCCGGGACTTACGCGCTTCCCAGGGCTTTGCGCGCGCCGGCAGCCTATGCAAAATAGGCTGCCGGCGCACGAGTGCCCTGCGCACGTAAATCCGGGAGGATTTACATGCGCAGGACTTTTAAAATCTAGCCCAAAATGTCTAAATAAATAAATAAATAAATAAATAAATAAATAAAATAAATACGGTCTTGATGACCTGGAGAAGAACTGGTTGAACTGGTGGACTAATTGGTAAACTGGTTAATTTCATTTACATGTACATGCTTTAAAATTGGCTGACCTATGCGTGTAAATCAGGTCTTATACAAGTATATCCTACTTACATTCACATTTAAATATGCATGTATATATTAGGGGTGTGCATTCTTTCCTACATATTTGTATTCCGCAACGCATAGGGCCATATTCGTTTTATTCGTGGGGAGGCGAAACATATCGTGATTCCCCACAAATACAATGAATCTTCGCCGATTTCGGAGCGGCCTCGGAGGGAACTTTCCTTCGCCCTCCCTTCCCCTACCTAACCCACCCCCCCACCACCCGGCCCTATCTAAACCCCCCCCCCCCCCACTACCTTTGTCGGCAAAGTTACGCCTGCTGAAAGCAGGCGTAACTTTGCGCGCGCCGGCTGGCAGCCCCGCTCGTGTTCCGGTCCCGGGGGCTGGTCCGGAGGCCTCGACCACGCCCCCGGGCCGGCACCACGCCCCCGGGCCCGCCCCCGAAACGCCGCAGCATGCCCCCGAAACGCCGCATCGTTTCAGGAAAGCCCCGGACATGCCCCATCCCACCCCTTTTCGAAAGCTCCGGGACTTACGTGCGTCCCGGGGCTTTACGCGTGCCGGCGGCCTATGCAAAATAGGCACGTCGGCGCGCGAGGGCCCTGCGCGCGTAAATGCAGAAGGATTTACGCACGCAGGGCTTTTAAAATCCGCCCCTAAGTGTATAAATTTGTACTTATACGAGCAAAGCTGTAATGTAGGCACATATGATTTTATATGCATAAAAAGTTTTGCACATAATTTTAAATGAAATGAATGGAAATGAATGCACTGAATGGAAGAAAACAGATGATACAAAAATACTGATGAATGTCTTACTTTGTTTTGTTGCCTGTGAGCCACTTGTTTTCTCATTGGTGAGTCATGTATAGTCAAATTTGATTCTCAATGCAAGCTGGTTATCTAGCTGTATGAAAAATTGAATCAAACTCTAAATCCATCTAATGTGGTCTAAACCATTACAGCAGCCATGGTAAATGACCAAAACTTGAAATAGGAAAATTGTTAAAAAAAAAAAAACACACACACACACACAATCCTAAATTGAATATAAACATTGTACAGTGCTGAGCTTGGTGTCATAGAAACCAGGTTAAAGAAATGAAGCAGGCAAAATTTGTACAGATGGCCAAGGATTGCCTAAATAAGGGAGTTATTTTCTAAGGCTATCACACGCAAAAAGGGACTTTTCGCATGCCATAGCTTGCTAGGGGCGGAGTCGGGGCGGTGAGGAGGTGGACGCAGCGCTATCTTCACTGATGGCGATAAGGTAAGACACGTTATCACCGCCAGTAGCACGCCCAATGCACCACCTTTCACGGTGGCGCTACTGGGTGCGAAAGCCGTCAGCAATAAAACTGAGGTGGTGCGATCGCTGCCGGCTTTTGCAGGCCCGCCTCCCGTTACCGCTGGGATTCACCATTCTCTGTGAGAATGGAAAATCCCGGCCTAAATTCTTTAAATTTGATGTTTAAAAAAAAATGAAAACCATAAAGTTAAAGAAACAGACAAATATTTTTGACTAATGAGCATATTTGAATAAACAAACGCCACACAGTAATAAAATGAACTTTTTTAAAAGAACTGTGTCAACATGCATCATGTTTTTACAGTATGAATTAGAAAACTATTGAATAATTTGGTTTTAAAACTGAATAATTTGCCTATCCCTTCCCAGTGTCTATGAGTTGTGAGACCTATAGTCCATATCAGCCAAGTTGAGCACAGTTGATAGACTCCAGGATTCTTTCACCTTTTATAATGAACCATGTGTCATGTCCAATTGAAATTCAGTTTTACTTGCTTAAACATATTTTTTCTCATTATTTCATACAGTCTTGTATTCATACTATTTACTGCCAATTATGGCTGCAGATGTGACTGTGTGAAGGTGTGGTGCATATTCCACAATAAATACTGGAAAAAAAATCTAATGTGTCTGAAGAAGTTGGAATTCTTAAATGTTACATATTTTACTTTTTCCATGTTACTTTAGACTGCAGTACTGTCATCTGAAATACAATCAAAGGAAAAAATGTAAGGAAACCTTCTTGTAGTCCAAGGAACATTCCTTTTAACTTTAATTTACCAATGTTAACTGGATTTAAGCCTTTTGGCTTACTTTGATGGTTTGAAAAATATTCTAGTAAAGACTGAGTCAGAAGACAATTGGGACATTATGCAAGTAGCATACCTATCTCAGACAAATGCTTGTGCTACTAACTATTTATGATTTGGTTTTTTTCTTTATCGAAACATGGTTATCTAAAAATCACATGTAACCTTTGTGGGGTGTTAATCCCAAGGGCACACAAACATATTTATATCTTCAGGGGCTTCCCCGGCTAGCGCTTCCGTATCCTGTGCTCTCTATCCCAGAGGTGGATTCTTTTTATGGGGGGGAATCTTTTGTTTATGTTGTGTCCCGTGGCCGCAGACGGCCGCAGCCACGCCACCTACCTCACCTGCGGCGGCATCGAGGAAGCTGAGAGAGTCAGGGCCATCTCGCCCTTGAGCCAGCGCGGGCCTCCGTGGTGGCTGTCGGCAGGGGAAGCACCTTGCTCTCCCCTCGCGGCGTTGGGATGCCTTCCTCCGCGGCCCGGATCCAAGATAGCCGCCATAGGCGCAAGGCCGTGCCTCCTAAATGGATTTAAAGGGACCTGATCCCTTTAACTACTTCCAGCTGTCTTCAATGAGTCAGAGCAGAGGAAGTATAAAAGGAGGCTTCCTCTGCTCATTCCTTGACTTGGCAACGTCTCTTGTAGCGCTGTTTAAGTCTCCTTGCTTCGGTGAGTCTTCTAGTACTTTGGATCCTTGTTCCTGTTCCTGTCTTGTCTTGGTGTTCCTGGTTCCTGACTTTGGATCGGCTAGCAGTGATTCCTGGTGTGTGACTTCGGATTGGCAAGCGGTGATTCTCTGGTGTGTGACTTCGGACTGGCAAGTGGTGATCCCTCGGTGTGTGACCTCGGACTGGCAAGCGATGACCCTCTGGCACTTGACCTTGGACTTCTTCTAGACCATCGTCTCCAAGGGCCCATCTAAGTCCCAGCGGCCTGGGTCCCTACGGGCTCCTCCCGGGGGGGACCGCGGGCTTCCAGGGCGAAGCTCCAGTCAGCCCTTGCATCAAACACTCGACTCCTCAACCTCTCAAAGGTCCACCTAAGTCCCAGCGGTCCGGGTCCCTATGGGCTCCTCCTGGGGTGACCGCGGGCTTCCAGTGGCGAAGACACAATTCCTTTCCTCAACGTCACAACTCTTCGTCTGCCTCCACAGTCGCCTCAGTCTCCAGTACCGAGGGTCAGCTGGTCACGTCTTCTGTTCCTGCCTCGCCACCCGACGGGAGAACCTACGGATCTTCCTCCTAAGGTATTCCATCCTCCCGTCTGCCCAAGGGTTCACAAGCCTGAGCATAACAGTTTATGGCCCAGGCAGCGGTGTGTAAATCCCTGGGTGCGTTGATAGCTGCAGCATCCCCTGGAGGGAGATGCTAGGACAAACTAGGCAGGACAGGCGCTGGGTATGAAATCATAATTTTACTGATTTGTTAAAAGTCAAAATTAAAATCCATTTTATCCATAAATATGAAGTTACAGATGAATTGGCACAGAAATGGGTGTTCCCTCTGGGTAGGTGTCCTTTGCTTCAACAATCTGAGCAGCGCTTCCCACAGTGATGAAAATGTGCACAAAAGCTCTCTCAGAAGCCTACTGCGATTCCTATAACAGGGTTCCCCTTTTACCTTACAAAAAAGCCTTACCTGTTACTCCAGCTCAATCACAAACACCCAGCCCTATGTTCTGGTCCCATATACTTGGAGATCCAGATGGGAGGGGTCTCCAGATTTTACTTGTCTCCTTTAGTTGTTTTAAATGGTGACTCCTCATTTTGAAAAGTCTTTATGATCAGGAACCTACTATTCCAGCCTGGCTCCCAGTGGGGAGGCATGGTTAAAAAGAAACTCCTCACAACAAAAGAGAGAATACCAGGGGTGGATTGCAGGTAAATACCAACCCGGGGGATTTTTTCAAATCCAGTCCACAGGCTAAGTGACTCCCGTGTGTTCTTTTGATACAGCAGATGCTTCAATAGCTCCCCAAACATTTGAGAGGTGCATCGTGTGTCCTGGAGCCTGGCAGCCTTAATTCAATAGATCTCCAACATAAATTTCACAATTTTCCTAAATAATTAACTAAATAGTAGAACATGAGCAAACAGAGCTGCAGTTCCCCTTCCATCCATCCATGCAATTGGTTGAGCTCCTTACAAATTTGGTTATATCTCTCATATATATATATATATATATATATATATATATATATATATATATATATATATATTGATATTGATATCTATCTCCTGGATTCCTGACCTGGTGATGACATTTCTTCCCAAACAATCAATTAATGAGACAACCACATACCAGATATAGACACAAATGCTCAGTAACATAGATTTTGCAGATTGAAGAAACTTTATTAGCACATGTATGCATGTACACTCACTCAGAAACAGAGACATGTGCACACATTTACACACTCTTCCTCAGACACACACATGCACTGCCTGTATAAGAGAGAGAGAGACAATGTGTGTGGATGTGTCTCTCCCTGACATAGCCATACACTCACACTCTCAAACACAGATATTCTGCTAATGTGCTGCTGCTTATGTGCTCACAAGTGAGTGGCCCAGCCCCAGCACAGACACATCATTATGTAAATTTCTTGCTTGCTGCCAGCCTTTTCCCATCCCTTTCCCATGTCTATTTCCATTTCTCTGCATTCCACTCTCCTGGAGGCTCACTGGTGGTTATTCCACAGCCCCTCTCAGAGTTCTGCCCAGCTACCTCACCCAGAAACCTTGCCAACGCTGCAAGGCACTTCCTTCTGGCTCAGCCCCTCTCTTTTTGTGTCTATAGCTAGCCCCCTACCCCATGCCTACTGACTGTGTGCTACAGATTATGCTGCTTTTATTGTTTCCTAGGCTCTGCTCTGCCCTGCCCATTTAATCTAAGGGAGAGGGGACCAGTAGTGATCCATGCTGTTCCTCTGGGGCTTTAAAAAAAATAAAATTAAGCCCTGGCCAAGACCAGGGAGAGCTACTGACTGAAAGCAGCACAGCCACAGATGGAGTCTTGCTTTCCCACGTGGAGCCAGTGCAGTTAGGACTGGTGCAAGGGTATTTTTAGAAGGAGTGGTCTGATCATTATTTGCTTTTACAGCTCGGATGGGGGTCTCCTTACCCTTAGGGTAACCTGCATGGAGCAGCAGTTAGACACCTTGCTGGCAGACTGAATGGATCACTGTGGTCTTTATCTGCTGTCATTTACTAATGTTAATATTAGGTACCCTAATATAGCCTTGCACCTGGTCCCTGGCATTGCTCCTGCCCTCTCCCCCTCCCCCCCCAATTAAAAATTATGCATTTATAACAGATTTTACATTAAAAAGATATTCACAGTGCACTCTTCTGAGATAAAAATATCGCATGTATGTTATATTTACATGAACTGCTGTGGTGCCAACCCGAAAACCCCACAAAAAAAAAGCAAAGAAGACATGCGGAACTCATACGGCATTAGACTTCTCATCACATTTGTTGGGTGTGGGCTTGATCCTCAGAAAGTCATGAGTAAACAATTGCAATTACAACAGATCAATGTAAGTCTTCCATACCAAAACAGCACTAACTGGCCACACTCAAGCAGTATCAACCTTACCCATGAAAAGGCAACGTTACAAACATTATACCACACCCTAAACACCAATACATCTCTATTAAGAAAACAGAACAAGCCAAGCTGCTATAGAACCCTAGACAGAAACTGCATGCTACCAGCATACCTCATCTTAGTCACAAATGCAAAATGCAGACAGCCCCTCACCAAATACAGAATAAAATGACCATAAAGTATAAATACAAATGTGCATACAAAAACTGAGTTGGAAATCACAAGAAACCAATCTCTGTATGCAGTGCAAAGTAGAAAACCACCATTTCTCATAAAATATCAAACAAAGAAATATAAAACATAAAAACAATAAGAAAACTATACTAATGAAAAGAATAGTTTAAAACAGCTTATAAATAGAATATCCAGTAATTAAAAAAAAAACCTCATATAAACCTTTTTTTAATTTCTTAAATTCTACTACAATATTTCACAACACAGATACATCAAATACAAAAATGTCCTGTTCTTCATAACTGGAACCTTAGATTCTAGTTACCCTGAGATTGTAATGGATGAGTTAGAGTGGAGGGTGCATACAAGCTTTCTCCTCTCTTTCATATATACACACACTCTAACACACACATATATTATCACTTAAATGCACACTCACTCATTTGCTTAACTCTCACTCACTTGCACATTCTTGCTCATGCACTAACTCTTCTCCCTATCCATAATGCATAATGCACAAGCAGCAGTCGCCCATGAATGAAAACTGTTTGTACTTTCATTTGTGGTGGGGGGGGGGGGGAATCCAGGCAAGGGTCTCAGGAAAATAGCGTCTGGATGGGTTGTCCCTTCCCCCTTGATGCGAGAGGAGGCAGGCTGCAAGACCCCAAGATAATTATTTTTTATTATTAATTTATGCTGCCATCAGAGTCTGCGGGGCCCAGTGGTGGAGAGGAGGCATTCAGCCAGCGATGAGGTAACCATGGGAGGATTCCTTGCTGCCTCCTGCCAAGAGAGGCAGGGTATGTGTGTTGATGGCAGGAGTCTCACCTCTGCCATGAACCCAGTGGAAGGATCCAAGGAGAAGAAGGCCATTCACTATAATTGCTGTAGCAATTATAGTGAATGGGTTGAGGGAGGAAAGGCCTGAAGAGCAGAGAAATGGCCAGGAGTTGCCGCACTGATCATAACACGTAGAGGGAGGAGTGCACTAAGAGCGGAGAGGCCAGGAGCTACCACGGTAATTGTAGAGGGTGGAGGGAAGGAGGGATGGCCCAAAGAACTGAGAGAAGCGGGTGGGTGGAGGGAGGAATGGCCCTAGGAACGGAAAGACCAGGAGTTACCGCAGTAATTGTAATGGGTGGAGGGAGGGAGGAAAGACCCGAGGAGAGAAGAGATATGGGTATAGAAGGGAGAAACGGCCCGAAGAGCTGAGAAAAGTGGGTGGAGGGAGGGAAGAATTACTCTAGGAATGGAAAGGCCAGGAACTAAGGGGACGTAGGGCTTTAAAAGCACAGGCCCAGGACATACTACTACGGAGAACTTCAAGGGAGGCTTCCGCTAGTAGGAAGAGTTGATGAATGGCCTGATGATGGCCGCTGTGAACATCAACCTCATGACTAAACCAAGTGGCCAATCCACCCCTGGAGAATACATTCCTTAATTCCAAATCTTCCTTGACTAGTGTTTTGCTGTCACAGATCCTTGCCACATACAAAGGGTGAATGATCTAATTGATCTTCAGCCCTTGTCCTCTGTGTCTAGTCAGCAAGGATGACCTTCCCCAAAACAGCAAGGTTTAAGCTCAGTCCCTTTCCAAAATAGGTTTCTTCTGGTCATTAAATGTCTCACGCTGCCAAGTCTGTCACAGGTGTTGCCACATTCAGGGAGTGAATGGATTCACTAGTCTTCAGTCTTGGAACGGGAGTCCCAAAAAGGATGTGGCAAAAAGTTTCCTTAATGCAACTAAAATCAGATAAACCCTCTGGCAGGGAGTGCACAGAATAGGCCCACTTCAAAAAGCAAAAGCTTGATGAGGCAGGGAGGCCTCACTAGGAAGGAAAACTCAGACATCCATTCTGCTCTGTGTCTCACCAAAACTAAAATTACTCCCCCCCCCCCTTTGAATTGCAAAATGGCAAGGTTAAATATTCAAAAGCAACCAATCCTAGCTCTCCAGGAAGGAGGAAGCCGAGGGGGATGGAAGGCTCCAAGTGTTGAATTATATAGACTGGGACCTAGGGACATCTAGAAACGGACTGGAGGGTCTGGCCACTAGGGATGTGAATCGGGCTTCGGACGATTGAAAATATCGTCGATATTTTCAAAATCGTCAGAAATCGGGGGCTCCCCCAAAATGATAGGAAAACCCCACGATATTGTTCGTGGGGGTTCTCTTATCGTTTTGGAGGAGGGCGGGAAAAACGGCACACAAAAATAGCCCTAAACCCACCCTGACCCTTTAAAACTAATCCCTTAGCTTCCCCCACCCTCCTGACCCCCCCAAAAACTTTTTACAGGTACCTGGTGGTCCAGTGGGGGTCCCGGGAGTGATCTCCCGCTCCCGGGCCGTCGGCTGCCACTAATCAAAATGGCACCGATGGCCCTTTGCCCTTACCATGTGACAGGGTATCCGTGCCATTGGCCGGCCCCTATCACATGGAGGGAGCACTGAATGGCCAGCGCCATCTTTAAAAATGGCGCGGAGGGAGCACTGGCACGGAGGGAGCACTGGATGGCCCGCGCCATCTTTAAAAATGGCGTGGGCCATCCAGTGCTCCTACCATGTGACAGGGGCTGGCCAATGGCATGGATACCCTGTCACATGGTAAGGGCAAAGGCCATCGGCGCCATTTTCATTAGTGGCAGCCGACGGCCCAAGAGCGGGAGATCGCTCCCGGGACCCCCATTGGACCACCAGGTACCTGTAAAATGTTTTGGGGGAGGTCGGGAGGGTGGGGGAAGCTAAGGGATTAGTTTTAAGGGTCAGGGTGGGTTTTTGTTTATCGGCTCAGGTGCAGCCGATAAACAAAACCGCGATCATGCCGGATGAAAAAAAAACACGATGTGAATCGGAACCGGAATCCGAACTGATTCCGGTTCTGATTCACATCTCTACTGGCCACCCACATCATTAGAATGGTTCAAACTGAATAAAGACCCATTAACCTCCTTTTGAAACCAAGATGGCATGAATTATCTTAAGAGAACTGAATCACTTTTATCACTGAATTTAAATTTCATTTAAAAAGTTTTAAATGAAAACTGTGTCTTCTGGAAGCAGATGACTTTTACTCCAGAAAGACTGGCAAAGATGGCAACATCTTCCATGATTTTACAAATTTTTAGTACAGAAAATGAAATTTTGATTTTTCAGTTCTTTAAAGCATCAGTGCTGGAATCAACTGAGGTCAATCCTTGCTGAAATAGAAAGCCCGCATAAAATTTGTCATGTATTTGCAGCTAAGAAGCTTTTGAGTTCCATTACATCCTGTTTGCCAGTCCCTTACTTTTTCACATTTTAACAAAACTCCATTCTGAAGACAGAATTATACTGGTCAGACCACAAAATGCTCTTAGCATTTGATATCTAATGGGTGATCTTATTAGCAAGGAAGGTGAACTACTATTGCTTTAATAACATGATCACAGGATTATCATCTCCTCCCCCAGACCTCCCCCTACCAGTAACACCAGGCACCTCCTCGAGTCCCTTGAACACACCTCCACCCTAGAGATAGAATCTATCCTAAAAAAGATGAGACCGGCCTCTCACATAGCAGACTCAATCCCCTCTAAATTCCTCCTCTCCATACCCACTACTATTGCCAAACCCATAGCGAACATAATTAACTGCTCTCTAACCTCGGCAAAGTCCCAGACCCCCTTAAACTAGCTGTAGTCAAACCCCTCCTAAAAAAAAACCTACTCTTGATCCCACAACCCCAGCAAACTACAGACCCATCTCCAACCTCCCCCTCATATCCAAGATCCTCGAGAAGGTAGTCAACATCCAACTCACTGACTTTCTTGAGGACCACAATATCCTACACCCCTCGCAATTCGGCTTCCGTAAAGGTCGTAATACGGAAAATCTCCTCTTAGCTATCTCTGACACTCTCCTCATCGGCATGGACCAGGGGAAATCATACCTACTGGCCATCCTAGACATCTCTGCCGCCTTTGACACTGTTAACCACCAAATCCTACTTTCCAGGCTGGCAGAAATAGGCGTCACTGGCACTGCTCTATCCTGGTTCTCCTCCTATCTTAACCACAGAGAATACATTGTACAAATTGATAAAAGTACCTCTTCACATATCCCACTCACACAAGGCGTCTCCCAAGGATCCTCCCTCTCTTCCACACTCTTCAACATCTATCTTCTCCCCCTCTGCCAACTTCTCTCCGACCTAAGGCTGACTTTCTTCCTGTATGCTGATGATGTCCAAATCATCATCCCCATTCAAACTACACTCAAGGCATCCCTTCAATACTGGGAATCCTGCCTCTCCACCATCAACTCCCTTTTAGCCAATCTCCACCTGGCACTCAACGCAGATAAAACTGAAATCCTCGTCATTTCCAATCAACCTGAGCACACTTCCCACCCCACTGCTCCCACCCCCACCATAACCCACTCACCTGCATCTAATGTAAGAGACCTAGGAATCCTACTTGATCAACACCTCAATTTCAAGCCACACATCAAATCCCTAATAAAGGGAGGCTTCTACAAACTCCACATACTTAAAAAACTGAAACCACTCCTTCATGCACATGATTTTCGTTTAGTCCTGCAGTCCACTATACTTTCCAAACTAGATTACTGTAATTCCCTTCTGTTAGGCCTCCCTGCCTCTACGATCAAACCCCTTCAAATCCTTCAAAATGCGATGGCAAGAATCACCACCAATACCCGTAAGACTGAACACATAACCCCCATACTAAAAGACCTGCACTGGCTTCCCATACCATACCGCATTAAATATAAAACCCTCACCATCCTGCACAATGCCCTTCACAAAAACAACCCCGCCTGGCTTAAAGACATGCCACACTTCCGTAACTCCAATCGACCCACTAGAAATGCCCTCGCAGGCACCCTACACACCCCACCCCTCAAAACCACACACCTCTCCAACACCAGAGAAAGAGCATTTACCATGGCCGGTCCCACCCTTTGGAATTCACTTCCCCATTACCTACGACTTGAGCCCTCCTTACAGTCTTTCAAAAAAGGCGTCAAGACCTGGCTGTTCAGGCAAGCCTACCCAGACACCAATCAAACCTAGCCCACTACCTTCCCTTCCATCACCGTCCTCACTCCTTTTCACCCCTCAGCCACCCCTTACCCCCCCAGCCCACTCACCCTGCCCCCCTAATTTCCCCCCCTCCCACCTCTTTCCCATGCATCCGTCTCCCTCTCCCCCCCCTTTTTTTCTTTTTCTTGAATTTATCACTATCAAAACCTTAACCCTAACTATCAATCATGCTATTGATCTATTGTAAATAAGTACCTCGCCTTAACTTATAATTTTAAAACAGTTACAAGTATGTTCCTCTTATTATTATATTTATCAAGTTGATTGTTCCTCTCTTTCCTTCTGCCCTATCCTTCCTTGCTGCTCTTCCCCTGCCCACCTCTCACCATTTTCTTGCCTGCTCCCCTCTCCCCCACCCTGTTCATTGTATTTTCTACCTGCTTCAGTTATTTGTAAACCGGCATGATATGCCCTATGAATGTCGGTATATTAAAAGTTTCATAAATAAATAAATCATTGTGATACTTGAAATTCTGATGGAGATGTAAGAAGGCTGAAAGAGCAAATTAATTGGTGAAGGTAAAACAAGACAGACCAGTTGCCTTAGGTAGGGATTATTTATTCACACAATTATCTTGATAAAAGAGCCCAACTCTGGCCAACTTTCGCACAAGACTACCTCAGGGGCTACAAAATAACCAAACATTAAGGTAAGAATAAAGAAATAAAGAAATGGTAAAAACACAAGAATTAGTATAAATAATAAAATATATAATGCACAGGACATGTATAAGGAAATATAGGTAAAGGAAAATACATTTAAATATGCAAATGTTCACTGAAAATTCTAAATAATAAATATAGTTATAAATAAATAAAACCAGTTCATGCGTATAAGTACATAGATATCAATATAAAGTACAAGAGAGCCAATATAAAGTATACAGAAAATAAAAACCAGACAAAAAGCAGAGAAACAAGCAAAACAAAGAACTGGTGAGGAGGATCAGATATTGTACCTCTTGATTTTCCAAGATGTAATTATGGAAGATTGTGCTGAACTAATATAAGAAAAAAATAATAGATAAAGAATAACAGTTAACAAATTGCTACAATCTTAAAGCTTTGGGGTAGAATGCTCAGACAGGAAGATAAAATTAAATAAATAAAATAATAACTAGCCACATTCTGTGTAGTTACCTTAATGGTTTAATTCTAAGCCAAATTGTGTGTTCAAATGGAATTAATTAACTAATTCATTACGGAGGTTAAGCAGCCTACATAGATGGATAAACAAAGTATCAAATTATAAAATGTAAAATTATTAAATTTGTGATAAATTATAAAATGTAAAATGTGTGTACACGGTCGAGTACATACATATTCTACTCACTGGAATCAAGGTAGATTAAACTTCAACCGTACTTTGTGTACATCAGTATTTCAGTTCAAATACTAAGCTGAACATAAAATAATTGCAGTGATTAGTATAGCATGACAGTTAGTATGAAACCACCTTTTTTACATCTAAATAAACATATCGCAGATTTTTATAATAATATTTTTATATATAACCAGTATAGAATCATGCAAAGCAAAAGAACGGGAGACGGAGGGTAGGTGGGGGTGTGAGGGGGAGGAAGGGGAAGGAGTAGGGGGGCAGGAGGGAAGGGGGAGAAAGAGGAAGGGGGAAGGGGGAGAGGGAAGGAGAATATGGCAGGGGGGAGGGGAAAGGGGAACAGGGGAAGTTTCAATTAAGGTGTGGTGTATGAATGCAAAAACAGCATTAAAGATAAAAAAAATACAAATTATAATTATAGCTCTATATCAGTGATGGCTAACCTATGACACGCGTGTCAGAGGTGACACGCCGAGCCGTTTTTGCTGACACGCGTAGTGTTTCGGGACTATCGAATTTTTTTTTTTTAATTGGCTGCGCCAAGCCTTTTTTTTTTTTTTATCGGCTGCGCCAACCCTTTAAAATTAGTTTTTTAGTATCCCCCCAATGCCCCCGGGCGCATGCGGCGCAGCGACAGGCAGATAGGCAGGGCCGTAGTGAGGCCCAAGTCACCACAGCCCAAAGGAAAAGATCGCGTTTAAACGCGCTGATGCTCCTCCTCCTTCCTGTGCGGCCCCAGAAGTAAACGTTGCCGGAGCCGCGTGGGCAGGAAGGAGAGAAGCATCAGCGCGTGCAGAAGAGGAGCGTCGCTTGCGCTTACGGGCCGCCGCGAATCCCAAGTCGCAGCGGCCCGAGAAGAGGAAGAGGCCCGGTAGCAGGGCCGCTGCAGAGCCCATCCTGCGGCGACCCGCGAAGAGGAGGCCGAGAGAGGTGAGAGAGAGGCTGAGGGTCTTAGAGGGTGAGTGGGTGTGTGTGCGCGCGCATGTATGAGATGAGTTGAGAGATTGTGTGTGAGGACCTGAATGTTTGCAGAGACTGCATGTGCTTGAGTAAGACAGCATGTGGGAGTGAGAGAGAGCCTGTGTGTGTGAGTCAGACAGCATGTGCCAGTGAGAGACTGTGTGTATGAATGATTGTATGAGAGAGAGCGTGTGCCAGTGAGAGCCTGTGTGTATGAATGATTGTATGAGAGAGAGCGTGTGCCAGTGAGAGCCTGTGTGTATGAATGATTGTATGAGAGAGAGCATGTGCATTGAGAGCCTGTGTGTATGAATGATTGTATGAGAGAGAGCGTGTGCCAGTGAGAGCCTGTGTGTATGAATGATTTTATGAGAGAGAGCGTGTGCCAGTGAGAGCCTGTGTGTATGAATGATTTTATGAGAGAGAGCGTGTGCCAGTGAGAGCCTGTGTGTATGAATGATTTTATGAGAGAGAGCGTGTGCCAGTGAGAGCCTGTGTGTATGAATGATTTTATGAGAGAGAGCGTGTGCCAGTGAGAGCCTGTGTGTATGAATGATTGTATGAGACAGAGCGTGTGCCAGTGAGAGCCTGTGTGTATGAATGATTGTATGAGAGAGAGCGTGTGCCAGTGAGAGCCTGTGTGTATGAATGATTGTATGAGAGAGAGCATGTGCATTGAGAGCCTGTGTGTATGAATGATTGTATGAGAGAGAGCATGTGCATTGAGAGCCTGTGTGTATGAATGATTGTATGAGAGAGAGCATGTGCATTGAGAGCCTGTGTGTATGAATGATTGTATGAGAGAGAGCATGTGCCAGTGAGAGCCTGTGTGTATGAATGATTGTATGAGAGACAGCATGTGACAGTGAGAGCCTGTGTGTGAGAGAGAGAAATGCATGTGAGAATGAGAACCTGACTGTGTGTTTGAGGGAAGAAGATGAAGAGAAAAGAAACAGAAAAAAAGACAATATAAAAGGAATTGGCAAAAAAAAAAAAAAATAAGAAAGGGTAGGTGGAAAAAAAAAAGCCTGTGACCAACCAATTAGAAAACAAAGATCAGACAGCAAAGGTAAAAAAAAAAATTATTTTTAGTGATTGGCACATGTAATCTTTGGGAATGTGCAAGAATAGCAACATCCCCAGTAGTCATGTGGCAGCAGTGACAGTGGCAGCAGAGGAATGAGAGAGGTTCTGAGGTTGCTGGCAAAAGAGAGGGGGGTTTGCCTTCAGTGTGTGCATGTGTATGAATGGGACTCTGCCTGGGGGTGTATGTGTGTGAATGCATGGGTGCCTGCCTGGGGGTCTGTGTGTGTGAGAATGAATTGGTGCCTGCCTGGAGGATGGAGCGGGAGTGGTGTGAAAATGACTGGGAGCCTGCCTGGGTGTGTGTGTTTGTGTGTATGTGAGGGAGCCAGTGAGTGTGAGAGCATGAGTGTTTATGAGAAAATCCAGGGGAGTAAGAGTTTGGGTGGAGGGGGAGAGAGTGTTTTAATTGAAGATTTAGCCGATGAAATTCAGCAACAAAAAAATCACTAAGCAGGTAAGGTAAAGAATTATTTGTTTTTGCTTTATTAATAAATACAGTATATATATTAAAATTATAACTTTGTTATTAATTAGAGCTACAAATATCACAATTATGGATTTTTCTAGAAGTGACACACCACCCGAGTTATGCTCGGTTTTTTTTATGAATTTTGACACACTGAGCTCAAAAGGTTGGCCATCACTGCTCTATATTGTTCACTCAGGTCCCAGCGAGTTTAATATGAAGTGATTGCCATTTGCAGAAAGCATTTCTATAATAATATAAGCACCCCCCCCCCCCCCCCCCATCACCACTGTCTCCCATTATTTTAAGTTTAGTTCTGTGTTGGAACTGAGATATTGATCCATAGCGTTGGCAACCACAGCACTTTCTCTTAAATCGGAAGCGCTGACATGGAGAATTTCTAAACTGTCCGTTTTCAGCTCACTCTTATTAATGGTGGATAAGATTAAATTTCTATAGACATTATTATCCATTTTGTATTAAAAAAAAAAATAAGAGAAGCCCTGACTTAGTAATGAGCAGCCAAATGATATTATAGAAATGCTTTCTGCAAACGGCAATCACTTCATATTAAACTCGCCGGGACCTGAGTAAACAATATAGAGCTACAATTGTAATTTGTATTTTTTTTATCTTTTATGCTCACACAGATACATACAGGGCCTCTTATTGTCATCAGGCCATGATGGGATGAGCTCCACCATGGCCCAACAGCCTTCCTGCTTGGGGGGGGGGGGGGGGGGGAAAGGGGGCTGGAAGTTGTGCGTGGGCGCGCGCACACAAATAAATACACGGGCCTCTCCTTCAGCCGCCTGCGAGTTGAGCTCCACCAGCAGCTGAAGAAGGAGAGAGGCCGCTGGCCATCAGCAGAGCTCAACCCACCAGCGGCTGAAGGAGAGGTCTGTGTTTTTATTTGTGTGCCCATGCTGCATTCATTCAGCAGAAAATGGCAGCTGGTGTGCTGCCGTACAAGCAACCATAGATCTGGCAAAGAGAAGCGGCAGAGGCTGCTGTTAGACAGCTATAATGTTCAGGGTCCGAGATGGAGGCAGAGAACAGCTGTTTCTGACAGCTTCAATGCTCGCGGCTTTCTGAGAAACAAGGATCAACTGTTCATGGCATTGGAGAGAGGAGCCGATGATGTCTTCAGCCACTGGCGGCCTCTCTTCTTCTTCAGTCACCGGCGAGTTGCGCTCCACCGGTGGCCCCGTAGTCACTCCTGCTGATGAAGCTAGGCTGAGAGAACATTGCACAAATCTCATCTTTGGGTGAGTTTCCTCACTCCGAAGGTCATCAAATCTTCACAAGAGAGCACTGTTCTGTTCGTACGTCTCACTTTGAATGTCAAAGTGGCCCCTAACCCCTACACTATTACCTAAACCTCAACTTGAGTGACTAGGTGGGCCTCCCATAGAGATATAAATACCAATCTAGTGTGAGGACATTGTGGCTAGTCTCTCTCTCTCTCTCTCTCTCTCTCTCTCTCTCTCTCTTCCCCCCCAAGCTGCACTAACAAGCCAATTCAGTAAAGTCCATGGGAGAGTGGATGCAATTCTCTATTTAAATGAGGCCCAGCAGTAGAAATGGGCAAAAGGAGGCACTAGTGCCTCCTTTTAGCCCAGAGCGGGTTTGACAGCTGATGCTCAATTTTGCCAACGTCGGTTCTCGAGCCCGCTGACAGCCACGGACGCTCAATTTTGCCGGCGTCCGGTTTTCGACCCAAAAGCCGCCAGCCCATTTTTAATATTTTTTTTCTACTTTTTTTACCCTTTGGGACCTCCAACTTAATATCGCCATGATATTAAGTCAGAGGGTGCACAGAAAAGCAGTTTTTACTGCTTTTTTGTGCACTTTCCCGGTACTGGCAGAAACTAGTGCCTACCTTTGGGTAGGCGCTAATTTCTTAAAGTAAAATGTGCGGCTTGGCTGCACATTTTACTTTCTGTATCGCGCGGGAATACCTAATAGGGCCCTCAACATGCAAATGCATGTTGAGGGCGCTATTAGGTTCCGCGGGTTGGACGCACATTTTCCGCCCCTTACTGAATAAGGGGTAAGGGAAAATGTGCGTCCAAGGGCAGGTTAACAGTGTGCTCCATCGGAGCGCACTGTACTGTATCGGCCTGTAAGATAGTACTTCACATATGTATTGTGAGAAACTGCCTATTACCATACAACACACCCCTTTTCATATCACGTGCATTTTGATAAATCCAGGCCTAAATTTGGTAACATATAAAGATATCTCTTACAAAATAGCAAATACCTTGCTTTAGAGGGTCATTTTCAAAAGGTATCGCACACGAAAAGGGACTTTTCACATGAAAAAAGTCACTTTTCACGTGCGATACCTAGATCGGGGCAGGTTCTGGGGGGCATCCGCACTGGAAGGGAAGGAGTCGGGGTGGCATCGGGGCAGATGCCACGAATACGTTGCTGACGGCAAAAAGGTAACGGCCCTTTTCGCCACCAGTTTCATGCCCAATAGCACCACCTTTTACGATGGTGCTATTGGGTGCGAAAGCCAGCAACGATCGCACTGCAGAGGTGCGATCGCTGCCGGCTTTCGCAGGACCGCCCCCCCGCTTCTCCACCCCGCCCCCCATTATCGCTGAATTTTCTAAGGTCTGCGACCTTAGAAAATCCAGGCCTTAGTTAGATATGGCTGTGATTTAATGTAATAATTATGAATGTTATTTGATGTAATCCGCACTGAAGAATTATCCTGAAAGATAGAAAATATTAAACATTTAAAAATAGATAATTAATTAATCAAACAAATAAAAATACATTTTAGCATACTTTTGAAAATCACACTGGAGCGCACCTAGACCACTCCTTTTCTGCCTGGTAAAATATATGCGCGAAGCCAAAAATATGTGCATATTCTCATTGTTTATAAAATAGTATACATGTGCAAACATGCTACTTATATGAGTATATGTTATTTTTGCATGTGGAACCACTTTGAAAATTCACCCCATAAAATATGATCACTGTGACCTATGATCCAAAGACATAATAGCCTACCCAATTGCAAATGCAGAGAAATAAAAACATTTTTTTAAATTTAAATTTGCCTAGATACAGTAAGAAGAGCTAGGGAATGGAAAGAGTTACACTTAGCAGCCCATTAAATCTTTGCTGACAGCATATTCTAATCTACTTCTCAAGAATTAATCATCTTCAAGTAGTTTTAAAACATTTTGGTACTGAAGCACTAATGTTTAATTGCTTTCAAACAATTTATATGAAGACGTTTGCAGATAATGCTGTGTCATATCTGAACTGAAACGAATGGGGTAGCTAACCTCATTTGGAAGCAGCCATCCTCTTCCCCACATCATTTTCTTGTTTATACTTTGCAGGAGAACACCCTCTCTAGACATGGCTCAGAGCAAGTAAGAAATATGAATTTCATGTATGAAAAATCGTATGAACACTATTTGTGAATCATCAGCTTGAAAAGTATGTCCATGATAATACTTACAGAAGCACGTCCTCACAATATAAACACCATCCTCCAATATATGTGTTATGACTGTGTTAGGCAATTCTCTTTCATTCGTAAAACAATGGAATCTCTTTAATGAGTAAGGTAAAGTCTGAGAAACAATGAGAACCTGTGATAGGTCTTTGTGACAACACTTTACAGCAATATAATAAAATATATCAGAGTAATGAAACATATGCTTTTCTGATCTGAAAGTTTTTCCAATTGGGTGGGCCAAACTCTGTATTATATAGCACAGGATTTACTGTGATTTCTAAAATGATTTACTTTAGTAATCCTACAAGACGATCCAATTTTATGGTATTTGTGTTTTTGGCTCTCATCTCAAAGGTATTTATTTTTTCAGCTTTGGGTATTAACGGCATTTATTGTTCAAGGATTTTCTTTAGTGTTTTAGAGCCCTAGCTTTTAACTATATACACCATTTAAAATAAATAGTACAGAACTATAAGCCTAATATCACTCTCATAAAACCCTAAAAGTAGAAAAATAGGACTAGCTTTGCTCCGAAAATTTCTTCCATTTTTTTTTTGGCTATGACAGCAATTCAATAAGACAAGTAAAGTGCAATTTTCCAGGAGCTATTTACCCAGGTAAAATGGCCTGAAAATGAGCTCTCTTCAAGTATGCACTGCTCCCATAGCATGCAAAACTTTATCTGCATTTAAAAGAGGCATTTTTCCTATGGGCATATTTAGCTTTGCAGAGAAATATAGATGCATACATTCAATTTTCACATGTATGGGTATTATTTTCCCCTCTCTGTCACCCATGCAAATAGCAGGTGCAAAGTACATGGATGCTTTTAGAGCATGTACTGTACTTCAGACTTGCTATTTTTCTTAGAGAAAAAAGCACAGGAAGTTTGTATTTGAAAAATATTCCTACGGTATGCCCATTAAAAGCACCTGAGAAGTTTGCAGCTATGCAGGCTGCTTGAATCTTGCCCCCTAACTCTAAGGAGTAAATTTTCAAAGAGGTTTTGAGTGTAAAAATGCCTTAATCACATGTAAGCTTGATGTGCATGCCTAGGCGGGATTTTCAAAACAGGCGAGTATGAGGGGAGTCTCGTTTTCTTGCAGGAAAGTATGCATGAATAAAGCGGACTTGATTAGGGTCTGTCAGGGTGTGGTTTGGATGATTACAGGACACACAAATATCATCAACAATGAGCGAACACTTTTACATCTACTAATTAACGTGCCAAATTCAAGCTTTCATTCTCTTTTTGGACCTGGTGTTTGGGGTGCTGGCTTCTCTTGGTGAATGGAAAGGGCAGCTTGCTAGGAGTAGAGGAAGAGGGTGTGGGAGGCTAACTAGTAAATCATTTTTGCCCATAGATTTGTTTGGCATCTCATGTAACTTTATTGCTAGTTTGTCCTTCTGTCTGATTCAAGATTTGCTTCCATTCTTTGGGAGAACCTGTCAGTGCATGGCACTGCATTTCTGGGAGTGGGGTGGGGGGGTGTCATTAGGGCTGGCTGGGGCTAACTGGGTATTTGTGTGTGTGTGTGTGTGTGTGTGTCACAGGGGCTGACTGGAGATAACTGAATGTGTGTGTGTGTGTGTGTGTGTGTGTGTTTATGTCATTTGCGATGACTGGGGCTAATTGGGGGGTGAGTGGTGGTAAAGTGACATTCAAAATGATTATTATAAACTTATGGATATTTTTGGTACTACATTAAGAGGGAAGAGAGAACAGAGGAGGAGGAGGTATCCTTTAGAGATGTGCATCGCCCGAACCTTTCAGTTTGAGCTTCATTTTCAGCCTGCTGCAGGAAATTTTGTTTTTCCTGCGGTCTGGGCTTTTTTTTTTTTTTTTTTGTGGGACCCGAAATTTCGTGTTAGTGCGCAACAACTCCCGTTAGTGCACACTAACATTTTAACATTATCGCACACTAACCCGAAAACCGAATTTTCCCAAAATTTCATGAAAAATTCCTTCGATTTTCGGGGTCCCCGAACTAGGATGAATTAGGCAATTTCAACGAAATTGCCTAATTCATCCAAAATGATTGCACATCCCTAGTATCCTTATGAAAGAGGATACAGGAGAACCTGGGCACAGTTTCTGGATTTGTCTGAAGAGCAAGTCTTGTGCGGGTACTAAACCTATGCCAACAGTTGGTGCAGGACCTGTGCTCTTCCACTCAGAGAGGCCACCCCTTGCCAGTGCACCTCAAAGTCTCTACAGCACTGGCATTTTTTGTCATCAGCACCTTCCAGACAACTCTAGGCATCATGGCTGGGATAAGACAGTCAGCCACCTCCACATATTTTGATCAGTTTCTGGCTGCATTTAATCTTACTTGCAGAAAGAGGAGGCTGCTTCTTCAACTCCAAACTTCAGGCAAAAGAAAAATAAAGCCTAACTGTGCATAAACTGGAAATAATAGCAACCAGCACACTCTGGGCCAAAAAAAATAAAGACAGGCAAAATAAGGATTATTTTACAGGGTTGTTCCAAATAAGCTGGTGTGTCACACAAGCAGCATAGGGCAGAGCTGACCAAAGCTGATTGAGCAGGAAGAAAAACACCAATGATCCTCTGCTTCCAAATCAAAGGTTAGCTCTTTAGAGTCAGCTACAGTGAATATAACAGAAGCTATGATCATGCAGGTTGACCACCAGGTGGAATATAACAATAAACAGGTTGCTGCGGAAGCAGGATACTGATAGCAGGACAACAGTGAATAAATAGAAAAAACACCTGTAAAGATAGGCCAAGGCTGCCTGCCGCAACCATAAGGGCTTCCATGCCCTAAACATGCAGAGGGTCTGCAAAGCTAAGGGGATCATTATGGATGTAGTGGCCAGGTTTCTGGGATTCTATCAAGATGCCTACATCCACTCATAGTCAGGAATACAGGACCACTTCCAGGACGGTCACATCACTGTGAGTTGGATTCTAGGTATGTATACTGGTCTCAATACAATGACACAACTACCTTTGCTCTTTTCTCTCCATCTCTAGGTAGTCTTATCACTTTGCTCCAAGAGGGCCACTCTAGCCTCTACCAGGGGACAAATTAATTTCCTACCAACTTAGCATATCTTACTTCATTCTGCCTTTCCCCTAATAGATGATAGAGAATATCCACTCAAAACCTGGTTCATGATTCCATTGGAATACCACAGACTGTAGCAGATGACTGTTGCAACAGGGCCCACAGACACTCCAGGGTAGTCATTGAGAGAATTTTCGGCATATTGAAAACACATTTCTGCTGTCTGGACAGTTCAGGAGGGTGTCTTCTCTAAAACCCAACAAAGGTCTGTGAAATCTTTCTAGCCTGCTGCATGTTTCATAACCTGGTGAAAAACTGAGGCTTGCTCATTGATGAAGAGGAGGAGGAGAAGGCGACATACAATGTGAGTGAGGAGGAATTGCTGGAGAAATACTGGCAGATTCAGCAGCAGCTGTAGAGGAAAGGAACACTGATACAAAAAAATGTAAAGGTGAAGATGCATTTATTTATTGCTGAAAGGTGATATTTGTGCATTGTATGTATAGACATTATTTTTTCTTGGAACATCCTCTCCTTTTTGGGGGTGGCTCAGGTAATGGCCACAACACAACAGAGCTTGAAGTTATCACTTTGGTCTTACCTCCCCTACATGCCAGAGATGTGTGTGCAGCCAAGAAGGATAAAGCTTGTTTGCTTCACCCTCACACAACAGGGAGACGAGATGCTGAATTTTAGTGGCCCTTTCACCAGGTGGATTTCTTCATGTCTTTTAGTCAGTTCTGGTACAGTGGCAGGATGGTATTTTTTGGCATGTACCTTGGATTCCTGCCCATCAATGGTCATGATGCAGCCGCAAGGCAAAGGGAGCTTATTGGAAAGGAAGCATAGAGATTCACTGGTAGCCATATGATATGAACACCCTACTTACATATAGAGTTAGCCTGTGAGTGCTGTGAAAGTAGTGCCTAATGGCATGGCTGGCTGTGGCCCTGGTGGTCATCATTTGGCTAACATTCTGCTGGATGGACGCCTACGCCTATGGGCTCTAGAAGAATGACAGCTTATGTGCAGGAGGGATCATTCAAACTGTCAGTTGTGACAGGGTTCTGTTGGCTGGCAGGGCAATAGTAGGGTATGTGAAGAAAGCAGATAATAGAAAAACTATGTGACACCTCCCAGGTGAGAATTTTGTAAACTTACCTCTAGCTCCCTCCTGCCTAGTATGCAGCTGCTCCAATCATTCCTCCTCCAGGCAGTGCAGCTCCCAGGCTTTCTTCCTAAGGTCTTCTAACTGTACAGATAAGAAGTTAGAATAAAATGCTCTTAGTTGTATAATACATATTTCCATTCATTCTGGCAAACATTCGACATACCCTCACAGTGGCTCTTCACTTGACCTTCCGACACTAATATATATGCTGAGCTATTTATCTCCCCCTCCCAAAAAAAAAAGCTTGTCACTACAAATGACACTTTAATGCTAAGAGTTGTAGCTTTGGCTGCCCTTTGTCTAGTGCCTCCACCCCTGGAGTTTTCCTAGTACCATAAGACTATTGGTGCTGCTTCCACAACTGTGGCTATGGGGCAGCACACTGCCCCTGTGTGCCCATGTGAGAGCAAGATCCTTAACATGATCCTGGCTTCTGCGCAAAACTGCATGTAGAGTGCTAGAGCCAGCACCTAGTTCATGTGATTTTGCCCATGCACCCTGGTTGCCCTCATTAATTAATTTATTTATTTGCCTCCTAGTTCCCTTGAGGCACTTACCTCCCGGGTATAGGAAACTTCATGGTTAAACTCCCTCCACAGGCCCTGCCAGGGCTGGTTCATGGCATTGGAGCGGACCGGACCCTCCTGCTGGGGAGCAATAGATCCTCATGTCTCACCGCTAGAGAGACCAGCCTGGCCATGTCCTTCATGGAGATGTTTGGCTTCTTGGCTGTGACAGCCATTTTGGAATGAGCCTGCCCCAGCAAAACTAGAAGTGAATGTGCATGAGCGAGAAAGAGTACACATGTAATAAATATCCTGAGTTTGCACTAAATATTGTGTGTACTGAAAAGTATGCACATACTTTGGAGGGCAGAGATATGTATATTTTAAAATCTGCCCAGATGACGCTGTACATGTTCTAAAATACTTGATCAAATCTGTATAGACCTCTATAGGCACCCATATGGAGCCGTACAGATATGTTTGAAAAATAGGATCCCTTCTAACACTGAAAGCTGTACCGACAAAGATATGTCTGTCAGCTTATTAACCACTTTTTTGGTAGGTAATTCTTGCATAGAAACAGCTTTTAAAGGCTTTAAAGATGATTAAAGTGTGATTTGTGATAGATTACTTTTAGATGTTGTCTCGGAGTTGGAACCAGGAATGTGGCATGCATTTGTCATTTTAGTTTTCTATTTTAGAGCAGAAGGCCAGTAATGCCTCTGGTACAGCAATCTGATCCAGAAAATGTACTTGTAGATTGCTTTTGTCAAGATACTGCTTAGGCAAATCACAAATGAAAAACAATTTTTTAAAGATTAGGAGGACCATATTCAGAAGCATTTAGCTAGATAACTCAGAAATTTTCCAGCTAAATGAATATTTGGGCACTTATCTAGCTAAATTCTAGCTGCTAACTTTATATCCAGCTAAAATTTGGATGGATAAGTGAGGAGCGTTCCTGGGGCATAATTGGGAGGAGCTGAGTTAGCAGGATATGTTATCTTGGCTAACTGTGGGCGGCCCATCCATCTGTCCTAAAGTTAGCCGGATAAGATAATCTGGCTAACTTCAAAATAGCTGGATATATTCAGCGATGTGGCTGTGCTGCTGAATTATATAGGCTAAGTTAGCCAGATAAGTTTATCAGGTTAATTAGCCGAGCCGCACAATGGCTGAATATGGCCCTCAAGATATTATATCTTGATTTCAGTGACAATCTAAAACTACTCACATATAGGCTGATTCAGTAAAGTCTGCGGGAGAGCCATGATATTAAGTCGGAGGGTGCACAGAAAAGCAGTTTTTACTGCTTTTCTGTGCCCTTTCCCAGTGCCGGAAGAAATTAGCGCCTACCTTTGGGTAGGCGCTAATTTCTGAAAGTAAAATGTGCGGCTTGGCTGCACATTTTACTTTCTGAATCGCGCGCGAATACCTAATAGGGCCTAATAGGGCCTAATAGGGCCTAACAGGGAATCGCGCGCGAATACCTTATAGGGCCATCAACATGCATTTGCATGTTGAGGGCGCTATTAAGTTCGACGGGTTGGATGCACGTTTTCCGCCCCTTACTAAATAAGGGGTAAGGGAAAACGCGCGTCCAATGGCAGGTTAACTGTATCGGCCTGTGGGCCAATGGCAGGTTAACTGTATCGGCCTGTGGGAAAGTTAGAGTTAATAGACATCTACATTAGAAACTCAGGGGAGTAACTGCGACTGAATATTATAGCATAAGCGAAATTTGATTAGAGTTCATTTTATGACTTTGTGATTCTATATCATTGCTACTTCTGTGTAGAGATACAGTATGTGGAACATTCAAGTTTGAACTAGAATCAGGCAAATTTCAGCTTGGTTCAAGTTCAGTGGAATTTTCAGATTTTCCTCAGATTTAGGGAGGAGATTTAGCAACCGTTCCCCGAGGATCTGGAGCAAAATCTGACCTGCGTAGCAGAGGAAGCACAAATGGAGGAGCAGATGAGAGTGAGAATAGAGCACGCTTCGGAAGACATGTGTGGAGGGGGAGAAGGAAGAAAATAGGCCCAGGGGGTGGAGTAGATGTGGTAGGAGGAGGCAGGATTCGGCATAATAAGAGAATTAGGCAGATAAGAAAGATGGAGGGGGATGGGACTGAGCAAGTGTAGAAAGGAAGGAGAGAGAAGAAGGAAGGAATTAGATGACACTGTAATATTATTTATGGCAACAGGAAATAATGTCAGATATCACTCACTGGGTCACATGAGCATATCTGTGAAGAGGGCTCCTCCTACTGCCAACTCCAAACACCATTATTCATTGTTAATAAAAGCAGTAGTTTGTGTTTATATTGAAGGAGGTCTCTGTATGCATATTTTATTTGGTTTTAATCTTTCTTTAGGCTGTCATAAATATTACATACTGTATATGAATTTTATTGTGCTCTATTGATATACAGTATGTAATATTTATGACAGTTTAAAGAAAGATTAAAAACAAGTAAAATATGCATAAAGAATCCCTTCACTTCATGCTGAAAGGCAATTTGTACAACAGAGATAGAAAATTTTCATCCTGATTCAAGATTTAGTCTCTTTGGAGAAATCATCTAATCAAGCTAATTCAAGTGACAAAATTATCCACAAAACCATTAGTTACCCATATTCCAGTTTGTTAACTTTCAAAAATATCCCATGTTAAGCACATCCTTGACACATTTGGACAAAGAGCCACAACTATTATCCAATAGCATCAGAACTGGACTATTTTCTTGTATTTAAACACATGATTCATGAAATATGCAACACAGGATTTGGTGCTTCAGGATCTCAGATCATGCCCCATTTTACTTATCCTTAAATTCTCAAATGAAAGAATTTCAACTAATCTTGTGGAAATTCCTTACTTCCTTGTATAAAGTTGAAAATTGCATTCAATTTTTAAATTCAGAGTGGTATGAGAACCCTAACAATAATGCCCTCTATTTAGAAAATGATCTATCTTTATTCACGCAGCATCTAAAGTGGGCACAAGGGGTCATATAATATCCTTTTTTATGTCAAAAGGAAAAAAGTAAGGAAAACCAGGTTATTGGTAGGACAGTTTTATAAAAGCGTTACTCATGTGATGGAGAATGTGGATTATAAACAATGCTAAATAATAAATAAAAGCCCACATAGCATTGTACAGGCAAATTGTACTAAATATTTTTAAAGTGAACTTATATGCAAAAGTTTGCTTTCATAATCCTCCACTCAGAGTTACACTTTATCCAAGTAGTGAGCAACTTGTGCAGGGTAACTTGCACACAGGGACAGTAACTTTAAAAAGGGCACACGGGTGCCCATACACATACCCACGTGGCCACATGCGCTGACATTTGATATTGTGTGCGCACGTATGTGCAAATATTACAAAGTAGGCCAGGCGCATGTATGTGTGTTCCTAATTTTAAGAGTGTACACACACAGCAGGTCAAGGTCGGCTTTGAGATGTACAAGTGAGGGAGTTTTATAACAAGTGCATCCAGGCCATGGCCAGTTTCACCAGTTCGCCCAGTCTAAAGCTTGGTTCTTGAGACCCACCTGGTTCTGCAAACCCCACAGTTAACCCATACCCCTCAAGCAGTTCATATACGGCAAGAATTTGTTTTAGAGAAAACTATAGTACTCCCTTAAATTTGCTGTGGAGACATGTGGACATACTCAAAGCTTGCAATCTTCTAGTCCTCCCCACTTCAACTTCCTCATAGTCGGTAAACTCCTGAAACCCTCATTATAAAAAACTTAGTTGAGCTTCACTTTGGATATATTTCAAGATTTAATAACACAATATTGAACTGAATTGACCATTGTCATTTTTATTTGCAACGAAAAATAGTTTTCAAAAAATTATCATTAATATTTAATATCACTGACCAATGATTAAATAGAAGGCAGAGAACAGATCGTGTGCGAGCACTTCTTGATGACACCTATTATGATAGTCATACAATATATTGTTAATATTTGAGGTGAGGAGGGCTATAAGATTGCTAGAATTTGTTTTATTCAGACTTACACTTCATCTATTATGGGACCGACGAGCGTCTGCGGGGAGGGCCCCCCTAACATGGCGCTTGCCGGGAGGGTCACCCCCCCCTCCTTACCCATTGCCATACCCATGGGGGGGGGCCTTTTCTGGCGGCCTTGGAGCAAGCTGGCCCGGCGCACTCGGCGTGGTGACGTCACCAGGCCGGCGCGTTGGAGCGCGGTGACGTCGCCACAGAAAATGCAAAAGGCAAGAGGGCAAAAAGGAAAAGAAATGACAGTGATTCCAGTGAGGGCTCCTCAGAGGGGGACTCCGACACGACTGGGGCATAGGCAGCTACCCCCGTCAACACAGCAAGGGTTATCAAGACAGGCAATATGCCTGCGGCAGCTCTTCCCAATTTAGCCGAGTTATGGGAGAGCGAGCCTAAAGCATTACGAAGTAAAATAAGGAAGCGTGAATATATTGATATATTCACAATATTAGAAGGAAGGAAGGGGGTGGCGGAGAAAAAGAAGGGAAAAAAGAAGGAGGAACAAAAAAGGGTAGAGTTAAAAGTGCCCAAGACCATAACTAACTGGACCAGAGCATTCTGGAATGTGCAGCCAGCCTTATTAAAATGCCAACACACCCTACTATTTGTTTTCCCCCCATTGACTATTAACCTGCATTGCCTGGCTGCTAAATGACCTCCCAGCCTTGTTAGTTGGCCCCGAATCTATGACCTTACTGGTCATTTGTCGCAACCATAAACCCACACCCTGTGTTGCCCAGGACAAGTTCCTGTTCTCCTCCATCTTGTCCCTAAACTTTTCATCATAGTTTAGCCAACACCACCCCTGATACTCTTTATATGCTTCTATTATTGAATCTGCATAACTCAGCATGGGGGCGTACTGGGATGGATCTTCTCTCCCTATAAACTAAATATAAATTGAAATACATACCAATATAAATCAAATTAAATGTTAACCTAACATTCATGAAATAAATATCTGCTACTTTAAAATTAACACAAATCCAACAATAAAAAAACCCATAATCCCAAAATACTCTATCAGCATTACCAAAGGAAAGTAAATATAATGGAATTGTAAACACACACCTCCAGTTCTTATCACAGTAAATGCTAGGTAAATTAACAATACAGCACATGCTAAAATGAAACAAAGGACACTCTACATATAAGGGTTGATTTTAAAAGGCCCACGCGCATCCATGTGCGTGTGGTTCCCGGCACGCATACATGGACGCGACTATTTTATAACACGCATGCTATAAAATACAATTCCCGTGAGTACATGCACGCCAGATTTTAATGTCTGTGCGCATATGTGCGGGTGGGTGGCCTCCTCCACGTGCAGAGGGCAAATTTTTTCAATTATGCGCAGTGACGCGATCGGGCTTTTACCCAGTTCCCTCCCAGTCTGGTCCAATTAAGGATTGAGAGGAAACTGGGAACTTCCCTGGGAACGTCTCTACCCCCTGCTTCCCTGGGAACTTCCCTATCCCCCTACCTAACCTTTCTCTTTTTTCCCTTCTCCATACCCGACCCCTAAATCTACCCTAGCTGACCCATTTTTTTGGGGGGGGTTTTTTAACTTACCTGCTCTGATGAGCAGAAGTTGCACAATCTGGCCAGCTGCTGGCACGCACTTCCCCGGGACAGTGTTCTGTCCCTTCACCGCCAGCCTGCCCCTTTCTTCTGGCCTGACACTTCTGCGCATATCGAGGGTTATGTGCATGGCTGGGTCCTTTTAAAAATGTATGCAGTGCGTGCAGGGCCCGGCCATGCGCGTAACTCCAGAATTTTATGCGAGCAGGGCTTTTAAAATTCGGGCTATAGTCTATATGTAGGAGCCTTTAAGAACAAAATGGCATCCACAATGTCCCTTTGGGCACTATATCCAAAACTGGCAAAGATTTATTGACAACATTATAATCTTGTGGACAGGGGGGTCATATCCTGTTTGAGCATTTTACGTAGTGGTTAAACAATTGTGATATATATTTACAGTTCACTTTTACTTTTAGTGAGACATCAATTCCTTTTCTAGATATCACTATTACTAAACAGGATGAGGCTTTCTTATTCCCAATTTACCAGAAACTTACAGATCACAACACGCTATCAAGATATGATAGCTGTAATCCCGAACACCTTTGGGATAGTATACCATTTGGGCAGTTTTTGCGACTAAGTTGCTTATTTTTAACAGTGGATGACTAAATCTAAAGGTCAAGAAATGTGGGAGAGGTTTTTAACAAGAGGTTACCCTCTGAGGGTGATAAATAAGGCAATGAAGGAGGCACATTGGTATCATAGGGAGTCTTTCTTGCAATCTTGGTCCAATAACACCGCTGCTCGATTGACATGTGTTCTACTGTTTTCTTCCTCTTATACAGTGGCAAAGCACTTGCATGTTCTACAGTTACATCCAATTTTTCAGGATAGACCTCTCATTGCCTATCAAAGAGGATGTAATATTAAGGATCAGATAGTGAGATCACAGTTTGTACAATCTATAGTAGAGGAACCACTAGAATGTGGCCACTTTGCGTGCGGAGCATGTTCTGTTTGTGCATAAGCCCATACTAATATAGGTTTAACGTTTGAGAAATTAAGATCTTTTAAACCCAAATCAAGGACAACATGTGCCTCTAGTAAGGTAGTGTACCTGATATGGTGCCCATGCAAACTTTTGTAAGTAGGGAAATGTTGGTAATCCCGGCCGCGGGCAGCCACGGCTGGGTCCCCCCTCACCTTCCTGCTCGCCTTGTTCACCGCGGCCTACTCCGTTCTGGCCATGTCGGGGCCTTCCTCCAGCGTCCTCCCCACGAGGGAGATGCCGCCGGCTTCCTTGGGCTCCTCCGCCCTTTAGGCACGCACACTCGCAACTCCCCAGGATTTAAAGGGGCCGCGGCAGGAAACCTCGGCCCGGCCCCAAATCCCACGTCATCAGCTGTGGACTACAAAAGAGTCCTGAAGATCATCATGCCTTGCCTTGACAACAGGTCAATTCCTTGAGTAGCTAGTTGCTGTTCCTGCTTGTTCCTGACTCCATTCCAGTGTTCCTGCTTCCACTCCTGCCTTTCTGCCTTCTTCCATGCCTTCCTGCCTGCTCCAGTTCCATTCCTGCTCCTGTGTTTCGGCTCCTGCTTTTGCTTGCTTCTCCGGTTTTCACTTCGGCTTGGTTCCTGGAATTCTCTGTCTGCTGCCCGTGCTCATCCTTGGCATGTTCTCTGGCTTCGTCTCTCTTCTGCGTGCCATGACCTCTGGTCAGCCTCCTCGTCTTGCACCTCCGCTGCCTGCCTTGACTCCTGGATCGTCTCCAATTTCCCAAGTCTTCAGCCTGCCTCGATTCGGACTGTTCACCAGACTCTTCTTCACCAGGAGACCTTCGCCTAAGTCCTGCCGGCCCCAGCACCCAAGGGCTCAACCTGCAGGGAATGAGGGCTGGTATAGGTGAAGGTCCTGTCAGGCCTCCTGGTCCTGTTATGCCTCCCGGCTACGAGTACCACTGTAGGCCTCCCTTCAGTGGATCCTCCATACACTCTAGCCGGCCCAAGGGTCCATGTTCACAACAGTTTGCCAAGGCCATGGACCTGGCTGATCTCTCTGGCCTCTAGGCTATTCCAGGCCTGGCCCAATGTTTGCGACAGCAGCAGCACTGCTTGGACCTCTTGGCAGCTACCGTCGAAAGATTGGCCACTGCTTGGACTCGGCACCTCCAATTGCAGCCTCGCCTCCGGCTCCTGCCCCAGCTCCTTGACCGGCCACATCTTTGCACCTACCGGTGCCACCCCGTTATGCTGGAGATCCTAAGCAGTGCTGTGGTTTTTTCAACCACTGCTTTATGCACTTTGCCCTACAGCCGGCACAGTTCTCGTCCAACCAGATTAAAACAACCTATACACTGTCTCTGTTGGACGGCAGAGCCCTAGCTTGGACCTCCCCGCTTTGGGAGCGAGGCGATTCACTGCTTGGGGATATCCAACAATTCGTTCACGCCTTCAAGCAAGTATTTGACGAGCCAGCCAGCAGTCTACCACGGCTTCGGAACTCCTGCATTTACGTCAAGGTCCTCGGCCTTTGGTCGACTACGCTGTCGAATTCCGCACCTTGACGTGGGAGCTGGGTTGGCGGGAGGACAGCCTACGAAGCATCTACCTGGAAGGCTTGTCCTCTCACATCAATGACGAACTTGCGGCCCGGGACCTCTCAGATGATCTTGAAGCCCTGATTGATCTCACAGGACATATAGACTGCTGACTCAAGCAATGGGCCCGAGAGGTTAAAACTGCCTGGAGACCAATTTCATTGGCTCCATCATTCTCCCGGCCGCTAGCTCCTCCCCTGAACACCAGCCTAACCAAGGGGAGGAACCCATGCAACTCGGTCACAGCCCACTTACCCCGGAGGAGAGGAAACACTGCCATTCCTTAGGCTTGTGCCTCCATTGCGGTGGGAAGGGTCACATGTTGGCTCAGTGCAAGGAGCGGCCGGAAAACTCCCAAGCCTAGGCATCACCGGAGAGCTGACTCTAGACTGTGTGAACCCTGCTCCCCAATACACAGTCCCTGTCTCTCTGGAATGCCCTGGTGGGTCATTTTCGATGTTGGCCTTCATTGACTCTGGGGCTGAAGGAAACTTCATCCTTACTGACCTAGTGCAAACAGCTGCAACTTCCTGTACTGCCACGCATACTGCCACTACGGGTATCTTCTATTCATAGTACTCCTCTGCCAGGCTACGTTTCTGCCAAGATGTCCCCGGTGACCCTCCGCACTGGGGTTCTCCACGAGGAGGAGATCTCCTTTTATATTCTGGGCAAGTCTATCTATCCCATAGTCTTGGGCCTACCTTGGCTTCAGAAGCACTCTCCACTCATTAGATGGGACACGCTTCAAATTGCTGCGTGGAGTCCGACTTGCTTCACTACTTGCTTGCTTACACTGCCTCGGCCTAGCATTCCCATGGCAGCCACCTTCTTGTCGCTACCTCCATAATATGCGGAATATGCCGATGTCTTTTCCAAAGAAAAAGCTGAGCTCCTTCCAGAACATTGGCCCTTTGACTGCGCTATTGACTTACTACCTGGTTCGATGCCACTCCCGGGGGCGCGTTTATCCTTTGTCCCTACATGAGACACAAGCAATGTCCCAGTATATTCAAGAAAACCTGAACAGAGGTTTTATTCAACCTTCAACTACCCTGGCAGGGGCCGGGTTCTTCTTTGTCGCCAAGAAAGACGGTTCCCTCAGGCCCTGTATAGATTATTGAGGTCTCAATGCCATCACACGCCAGGATAGATATCCTCTTCTGCTTATCCCAGAGCTCCTGGATCGTCTACAGGGAGCTAGGATCTTTACTAAGCTCGACCTTTGAGGAGCATACAATCTAGTGCAGATCAGACTGGGCAATGAGTGGAAAAACGCATTCAACACTCATGATGGGCATTACAAGTACTTAGTCATGCCTTTCGCGTTGTGTAATGCCCCAGCAGTTTTTCAAAACCTCATGAATGATGTCCTCTGAGACATGCTTCATTCTTCAGTGATTGTGTACCTGGACGATGTGCTCGTGTACTCAAAAGATCTTACCACCCATCGACAGCACGTACGCCAAGTGCTGCAATGACTTCGGGAAAACCGCCTCTTTGCCAAGTTGGAGAAGTGTGTATTTGAACAAGAGTCCTTGCCATTCCTGGGATACATTGTGTCCATCACCGGATTTCACATGGACCATGAGAAAGTTTCTGCCATTAAAGACTGGCCCTGGCTGGTAGGAATTAAAGCTCTCCAGCACTTTCTCGGATTCACAAACTTTTACCAGCACTTCATCCCCCATTACTCACAGAAGGTAGCCCCACTCACTGCCCTAACCAAGAAGATCAACGCCAGAGAATGGCCCACCGGGGGCACTCCAAGCCTTTGAGGAGTTAAAAAAGCCTTCCTCCTGGACTCTTGCTTACACCACCCGGATCCCATGTGAACTTTTGTTGTGGAAGTAGATGCTTCTGACCTTGCAGTGGGGGCTGTCTTCAACCAAGTCTCCAACAAGGGCTCATTACTCCCTTGACATCAGGCTTCTTTAAGCAAGGGCCTCACAGCATTGCCTCATCTCAGCAATGGGTCTCCTGCTTTGCAGTGCATGTTGCCTAGCATGCCTGATTACTGTGTTCCTGATTCTTGTCCAGTTTTGCATCATACAGTCTTACCTCATCCAGTCTTGTTTTCTCTAGCCTTCCTTGTCCAGCCTCACCTTGTCCTAACCATCTTGTCTAGTGTGTCTTTGTTCACCCTTGGCCTGACTCTCTGGATCTTGACCTCTTGCTTGGACCTCACCATGATTGCCTGCCACCTGGACCTGATCCCTTGCTTGGACATGACCCCTTGCTTGGATCTTATGCAATTGCTCGCTGCCTGGACCTGACCCCTTGGCTGGATTTGACCATGCTTGCTAGCTGTTTGTCCCAAACTTGACCTGTCTCTGACTCCGATAATCTGCTGCCTGCTCTGACCCCGGTGTGCCTTTGGTCTTCAGTTATCTTCACCACCCTAGGGACCTGCCTAAGTTCTGCAGGACCACAGAACCCAAGGAATCAACCTACTGGAAAGGTAAAGCTCCAGACTGTAATGCTACAGGGTGCATTCGCCAGCTGCCAGTGTAAGCCTTGGGGATTCGCCACTGAAGCTGTGTCAACTACACTGGAGCACAAAGTGCTCATGTACCTGCTATCCTTCACATAACTTCAATCTGTGATGCATCCCTATATCTCCAAGATAGGAATGCATCACTCTGGCCCTTGAGAGCCATAAATGGGTCAGGACTGTTTCTTTTCTGTCTGCCTTGACTCGATTGTGAGGTCTAAAGAGCAGGGACTGTCTCTTATGTGTCTCTGTACAGTGCCATACACTTACAGTGTATGGCACTGTACAGTCTCTGTACAGTGTACAGTCTCTGTACAGTGCCTGGTAGCACTTTACAAAACAATAATTATTATTATTCTTATAATTATTATTATTATTGACAATAATGAATATTCATGAGATATTTGCATATATTTTGATTAAAAATCAAAATAATTTGCGTATCATGACCTGACTTAACTGTTCCCCTCCAGAACTGAAATTTTGTACCTTTCTCTAAAATTAGATAGGAACCCTAAGGCCAGATGTACTAAGCATTTTTTCCCATGAACACAAAATGGGAAAATCCCCTTAGTGCATCATCCTCTTCAAGTTCCAATCATCAGATTAAAAATTGCTTTATTTTATAGGTATATACAGTATATAGATTGAAACACATAGCAACATTATCCTTTTACTCAGTGTGGTCCTGTGTTTTATACTCTAATTAGTTGCACTTTTCAAATGCTAATAATGGAAGTTGGATTGGTCTATCTCTAGTTCTAAGCAGGGACACTATAAAATTGTGCCCATAAAAATTGCATTTTGGGGAGTTTTCCTTAATAGTTTTGCAATTTTGACTTTCTTCGTTAACATTTTCTCTTTCTCTGCCAAGTTTATTTGATCAGCCTTTAGCCTGTCTGTTCTCCTGAACATAAATAAACTATTAGGAAGATTTAAACCATCAGCTGTGAGGAGGACGGTCCCAATGAAGAAAGCTGGAAAAACAGAGAGAGTAGGAGTCAGTAAAATTTATTAGAAAGATAAATGAGGCAACAGTTGGAAAACAATGGGAGGAAAAAAGAGATGGCTATGCAAGGCAGAACACTAAAATGTAATCAAGTATATCTATGCCTACACTAAGCATGTTTTAACTTATTTGTAAGATTTCAGTTTCTCTTTAACCGGATTGTTAAAGTAGCAATAGTAGGGGCAACACCACATCTGTGATGTTCTTCCTCAATCCCCATGGCTCAGGTTTTCAGAATATTCACGAATGAATAGTCCTAAATTATATTTGCATTCACTTAGACTGTAAACTTGGTTAATCTGCATATTTATCCTGAAAACCCAAACCATTAGGGGCATTCAAGGCCCAGAAATGAAAGCTTGTGGACTAGGCTGCTTAAAATACTAAATTAGGGCTGGCCTGATGACTCAGTGGTAGTGCAGTACAATGCGGTGCAAGGTACTCAACTTTTGATTTCCAAGCTCTGCTCCTATACCATAAGTTGGTTGAGGCTGAGAATGCTGTAAAGGAGATGTGCACAGGTCCTGTGGGAAGGATGTCGCAGTCCTCATGCAAGAGTGACCCCTACTGGTTGGCTCAGTGGCCAGAGGCAACCACAATCTCTGTATTTCAATCATCTGGCTGTCACTGGGATAGGTGGGTATTAAAAATGGTGAACCCTGCTCTGCCCCCAATATGTTAAGGATTGAAGGCTCATTGTGTTGAAGCTCCAGTAGAGGTAAATTCTGGTTGAAAGGGAAACATAAAGAAGTAGGCAGAAGCAGCTAAGTCACAAAAATAAAAACATTTACCAGTTCCTTGGTCAACTAGAGTTAGCTGTGGGAAAATAATATCCCATCATAAATGTGCAGGAAAAGTAGCAAATATGTCATACAAAATGTGCATTTTTCTTTCTGCATTGAAACAGCATGTGATGTCATCAAGGTTGGTTTTGATTTTTCTGATTGCCTATGAACCCATAGGAGGGAAGCAGAAAACAGAAGAGAAAAAAGATTTACAGATTTTCACAGATGTTGCACATAAACTTTTTAGACTATGACTTCTAGATATTTTCAATAGCTTATATACAATGGTATCTTTGGATAATTTTTATGCTGGTCCAATGAATGGTTTCATCACCTGCAAATAACTCGATTTTCTCAAGGACCAATCTGACAACAACAACAACTTGCACTACCAATGTTCCATCAAACACAGTGAAAGGAGCATGGGGGAGGGATTTACAATGTTTAAGCATAGTTTACAAAGTTGTGCTGTGACCCCGTCCATTGATCCCTTTATAGATGTTGCTGCTATTTAACCTATGGTCACGGATTGCAACAGCTGGAGTCATTTTCCAGAGCTAAATAGTTCACAGGCTCCATGAAAACTCTAGAGAGGCCATCAACTCATGTCACATTGTCTCTACAGAGTAATCGCAGTGACACAAACCAGAAAAGACACATCCATGCAGCTCCGTCACTGTGTGAGGAAATATTCACCAGCTTATGACTTTGAAACTTCACCCATTTAAAGCCGTACTCCCCTTTTAAAATTAAGATGCAGACTGCTTTATTGTTAGTCTTCTTTTCTCTTTGTGAAGCTGCTGTGCAATGCGCGGGCACAGAGAAAATCAGCAACTGGTTGGGTCCCGGAGGTGATAGTCAGGTGATGTGCCTAACACTGACCAGTAGAAGAGGTTTTAACCAAAGGGAGACAGGCACGGCACCTAGAATCCAAAAGTGCAGACCTTTGAATCCGTTCCAGTAGGAACGTTAAATCAAAAGATATCCTTTGTAATAAGACAACAGAAGGAGAAATATAATTTTAAACAATAAAAATTGTATTTTTCAGACTGCTGTGATCACAGCCATAAAAATAAACTTTGCTTCTAAAATCTGAAGTCATACACTCAGAGTAAAGCATGTTAAATGTTTGTCTCAAAGCTTATAATCTTCTAAAATCTCTCTTTAGTAATACAGTTTTGATCCTTCATTCCTTCTGTTCCAAGAGGAATATTGTGCAACACTGGCTTCAACCTCACCTACACCATACGTAAAGTATGAGGAAATGGGAAAGCAGCAAATATAAACACTGTACGTAAAACTGCCGCAGAGGAAATTAGATGTGAAATAAGTTCATTTATATTCACTGCAATTAAATAGAACTTTGTGAAAGCAAGAAGTCTCTTTAGTGAATTTACTCACCTTCACTTTGTTAACTTGTTAGCTTTTTCTTTCTCGCCCATTACACCTGTTTAATTTTCAGGAAATCCTCTCCTTTCCTGTGCTGTTCCTCAGAATCCCAATGTTAGAGCTATAATTAGGGCTTTTGATTTTAGGTATTAACCAATAAACCCCAATAAAACACCCCTGAAGAAAAACATAAACACCAGAAGAACACTGCTTCCCCTGCACTCTCACACTTCCTTTGCCTACCCTGGATCCCCTGCTTTGTTTTTCTGCCTTTTCCCATGCTAAAGACTCCTCAGCTGCACAAATGTATGTATTCAATTCAACCTGAAAAAGACAATAGTACCCATACCGCAAAAACACAAATAAACCCCAAAGAACCCCTAATTAACTGGAAAATTACAATTAATTTATAAACACCTAAAACCAGAAATGCTAGTTATAATAAAGGAAAGCCATACTCCAGGAGGCAATTTTCTGAGACCTTCCAAGCTAACATACAGATCTATACTCTAAGGCCGCGGTAGAAACAGTGCGGCAGTGCCGAGCGCACCCTCGTTCCCCGCACGCACAGTTCTCTTCACCTACCGCTCGATACTCTCTTCAAATTGCATGCAAATGCATGCCGCGGCTGCAAAGCGTTAGGCAAGCGTTAGGCCCGTGCAACCCATTTTACTGTATAGGCGCTAATACAGCACCTATACAGTATCCTGGGTGCGCTGGTACCTGTCATTTCAAATGACATTTGAAATGACAGGCACCAGGAAGTGGATGGTTCCCCCTCCCCCCCCTCCCGAAGCAAGGCGCAGGGCGAAAATTAAAATGGGAATAAAGTGTAAAAAATGGGGGTAAAACCAAAGGGAGTAAAGTGTAAAAAACCATGGACGACCTCCATATTAACATTGCAGCGTAAGTTGTTTATATATATGTATAAATACCTGTCACTTTCCTGTCACTTTCCGAATCCCCCAGGCGTGCGGTCAACGGGGCGGCGGCAGGAGCCAGCGGGCGGATGGGCACGCGTTGGATCCAGGCGGCGGCGGGAGCCGGCGAGCGGGTGGGCGCACGTTGGATCCAGGCGGCGGTGGGAGCCGGTGGGCGGGTGGGCGCGTGTTCGATCCAGGCCGCGGCCGGGTGGGCGTGCATTCATCCAGGCAGAGGGAGCCGGCGGCGAAAGCTTTCGCCATTTTTTACACTTTATTCCCGTTTTAATTTTCGAACATCATACTAACACCACACTAACACCAAGTAGAGGGTAGCGGTAAACTAACAGGTTAAGGACGCGGCAAAATAGCGGGTTACAAAGGAGATAATCTGAGCGCGCGTCACAGTATCGGAGGGGAATAGCTAATTCCTTCATTATACAGCTAATTCTTTCATTTACATATCATATACATGCTGGGTGCGGAAAGGGTTATGCGTCTGTTTTAAGAAGCGCTAAGGACGCGTGAAACTGGAGACTGTATCGCTGGATCGCCTTACGCGTCCGAATTGTGCGCTCCCAGCACGTTACAGACGGGAAATCTTCAACCGCACGTTACAGTATTGATCTGTTAGGAAGGCAAGTGGGAGTGAACTAAAGTAAATCTATAGGCAGTTCTACTTGTGAGAAGTCTCAGGAGTTGTGTGCCATTAGGCCAATGATGGGACAAGTTTTGAGCGTGGCTGTCATAAATAATAAAAAATCCTGTGATGGCTATAATTGTACTGACAAGCTGAGTACCTTGCATGAGAAAGGAATTATATGATCTTGAGAATGCAATAAAGGCAGATTTCTCTCATAGTATGGAGTGATAGAAACACAGCTAAAAGTGAAATCTATTCTTTTTTATATGTATATATTTTTTACTAACCTTAGCCATATGCTTCTAGTCTGTTTCTCTTTCTCCTGGAGCTTACATAAAAAATGGATATTTCCAAAGGTTTTAGTCTAGGATTACCAGATTGTGAAAAGCCATATGGAACAGGCTGAGACAATCCTTTTCTTGCACACTGCATGCAAGGAATTGCAGACTCCCTTTTCTGAAATAAATTAGAACTACAAATCCTTACAGATCCCATGATTCCACCCTGCCTTCTCTCCTCAGACCCTTTCCCACTGCTCTCAGTTCCTTCCAACTCTCTCTCTCTCTCTCTCTTGCCTAACAGCCCCATCAATGTCTGTCTCTGCCCTGAGAATAATGGCCCTGAGGACTATGTTCCCTTGAGTGCTCCACAGGCAGAAAGCAGCAGTAGGTGGGCGCGAAGAGATCATGTGCTTCTGGTCCCTGCAGACGCTCCTTCTCTCCCTCAGAGCTCTGCCTCCTGGGCTGCAATGCTGCACAGCAGGAAGTGAGAGTCAGCAGACCAGCCATGCAGAGATACGGAGTTAGTGCGCACATCTGGTGCCTGCAGCTGCTCCTCGGCATGCACTTCTTGTTTTGAAAGGAAGGGGAGGATAAGCTGCTGCAGGGGAACAGCCCTGTGCATTGCCACTGTGTCCGCATGCCAGAATTGTCAAGGAGGAGCAATTTTTTTAAGAGGGAGACTTTCCATGCACATTATTACACCCTCATTTCAGTCCTTCCTGAAAAAAAGATCTTATTTGCCCCGGGGACAAGAGGACCACCACCATCTTCTTTACCACTGGTCCACATGGACAATCACATCAAGTTCCCCTAGCTTAGAGATCTATGTACTAAAGTGAACATAAGAACATAAGGCTGGCCATACTGGGTCAGACCAAGGGTCCATCAATCCCAGTATCCTGTTTTCAACAGTGGCCAAACCAGTTCACAAGTAGCTGGCAGGATCCCAAAGGGTAGATAGATTCCAAGCTGCTTATCCCAAGAATAAGGAGTGAATTTCTGCAACTCTACCTTAATAATTGTTAATGGACTTTTCCTCCAGGAACTTGTCCAAACCTTTTTTTAAATGTAGCTATACTAATAGCTTTCACCACATCCTCTGGCAACGAATTCCAGAGCTTAATTATGCATTGAGTAAAAAAATATTTTCTCTTATTGATTTTAAATGTGTTACCAAGTAACTTCATTGTGTGTCCCCTGGTCTTTGTACTTTTCGAAAGAGTAACTGATTAAAGTTTACTCGTTCCATTCCACTGTGCGCTGTGTGGTTAACAGGATCATTCTGGAAGAGGTAGTGATCCATCCTGTAAGGCACACACCAAACCCTGACCTTGGTTCACCTTCAGAATTTGCTTCCCATGTTCCTAAACCCACTTTGCAGTGCATCTCTGTCTGAAATCCTGTTCCCATGCTGACTTCAATCATTTCAAATTCATGTTCACCTTCTTCCAATCTGCTATTACATGTGCAAGCAAGATTATTATTTTCATTTTACAAACACCCTTGCCTCCAATTCCTGCCATCCTTCTGCCTCATGCACCTTCCTTCTCAAACTCCCTCTGCCTCCCATCCCCTTTTGGCTTTCCGCCCATACTATGGCTGACATCTTATATGAAAAAATTGACAGGATTAATAATCATGAATTCTCCAACTGATGGTCTCCTCTGCTCCCACTTCTTCCACCTCCCCTTCCTTTGACCCCTGCCACCCTTTCTTCCTTTTCTGAAATCAGAAGCACGAGCCATGTTGGGCTCCCTATTGGCGATATAAGAATTTAAATACAGCTTTCTAAGATAAGTGTCTGGGCTCTTTATTTGGCAATATAAGAATTTATGCACAGTTCTTTTTAAGAACAGTGTCTATGGCATCTTACAATTAAGAATATTGTATTTGTAAAAAAAAGTTACAAAAATAATATAAGAGCCCAATGATTACAAAAATCGGGCTCTGTTCATCTTAATGGCTATGAGAAGAATTGAAGGTCTCAATTTAACGATAGGCTTCTAAGTCCTATTACATGTGCTTATCTAAAGCATTAAAGGCCATTGTAAAAGATATGTGCATTTCTTACCTAGGAATCTATTTTTTTGTACAGTGCTTTGTACATCAAATGACCCTATAAAAGTGATTAGTACTAGTAGTACTACTAACCTGCGATTGGCAGTAATGAGTATTCACATGCATTGTTATGCATTATTAGTGAATAAGCCCCATAGACAATAATGGGAGCTGAGGCAAATAACATGTGTCGCAGGTTAGTAGAAGATGGACCCCTTAGTTGGGAAAGACCTATGTCTTCATGTCACTCCAGTTGATATCTACGCCGATAAACTGCAGGAGATCTACTCAGATCAGATCAAACATTTTGCTTGCTGCAAATGATCACTAATTGGAGTTTTTCCTCTAATCTGAAAATGTGCTGATGTAGTTGGTCTTTGTGAAAAGAGATCTGCCATACTTTGGTGGTAAGGCTGGTGGTAATACTATATCTGCGAGAAAAGATGGTCTAAAATGAATGATTGAATTTACAATACAGACAGTGTGTTATTTAGCAAAGACAAAAATACTAGTGGAGGGTCTGTTTGCTTATCCTATTAATTGTTAGATAAAACTGGCTTGTTATTAGAAGCAGACAGCCTGTCAGTCATGGCATTGAGTTTCAAACACAATCCTTATTTTGTCAGAACCCATTTCCGAATGACCAGTAAACCTCTTTGGCAAATTACTGTAATTATTTTTTTTCGTTCCCTCGTCCATAAGGGGAAGTGCAAGTATGCTGGGCAATTACAAAGGGATTTGTTCACTATGAAACTTGAGCTAATGGCCCATCTGCATTTTCCTTTCTTTTTTTTTTGCTCAAATACAGGCCTTTCAGGTTTAAACCCATCAGACACTAACTAAATTGTATCGGCTGCACAGTTCACCGATTACAGCAGCTCTCAGAGAATGGAAAGGCTTCACAGGTGCATTGTCTTCTTATAAATTATCTAAAACCACTGTGAAAAAAGGTAAACAGTTTATAATTCCCTGCATGCATGACCTCGCTCTGCTGTGGTCCTTTGTCAAGGTAAAAAAAAAAATCTCTGGCAATCTCAGCAGACCTTGACTTATTACACAGTTTCTATAGATCAGAACATACTTTATTCTAGCATCAAAGCATACTTTCTTACATGAGACATCGTTAAAAGAACCCTAAGAACTTTTTCTGAAAGCTGCTCACTAGGTTTAGTGTGTGAAATGTAGGGGGCAGGGAGTGTGCATAAGTGCTCTGGAAGTAGGAAGCAGTCTTAGTGCGCTCTTCCGTGCTCCTTCAGGATTCCCTGCTTGTGCCAAACCACTGACACCCCTCTCAATAAGGAGAAAGAGCTGCCTTGGTAAAATGTTTAAATAAACATATACTTATTACCAAGCTTTTGGTAAGGATATTGGGTTACATACCTGAGAAGTAAGCCATGTCTCCTCACTGTTAAGGCACATCTCAGTCTTCATTTTCCCAGAGGTTGGTATTTGGTTTTATTGTTGAACAGACTAGAATTTTAGTTTATTTATTTAAGCATTACTCCAATAAAAACTCATTATCTTTATTTTTCACATTCAGTACCTGAGTTTATTTTTTCTGCACTGAGGCATTCAAAACTGCTTTCAAATAATCTTGGTGTTTTGATTGCAGAACAGCCTGTTATAACACTGAAGATTAGTTTTTGAAACATTCTTTAAGCAACTTAACCGCAGGCAGCATATCACTTAAGGACCTGCTTTAAGCACAAGATGGGAGGAAACCCCTTCAGAAACTAGGCTATGAACATGTTGGGGCCTTGCACATGTATTATTCACATTGTCCAACACAACTTGCCAAGGCCAATCAACTTCAGAACTTCCCTTTCTTGTGCTTAATCTCTCAAAATACTTTGGAGGCCAATGTACAGGGAATATTACAATAAACCAGTTGTGAGTGAAAAGAATAAAAGCAGGCTTTTTTTTTTTTTTGTACTTCTGTGATTGTTCATTGCTATCAAATGACACAAAACAGCTGCATGTCGTAAAGCAACAACTGGACTGGAATTGTAACCCAACCTTCCAGTTGACGCTTGGAAATAATATTCTTCCAAAACAATCAGTCCATAAGTATGACCAGTATGGTACTTGAAATCAGCTAAAAAGAATACTTGCCCAAAAATAACAAACATTTTGGAAAGACCATGTATTCCCTCTAGCATCCATTCTGAACTATTATATCACAATCTTCTACCATTCTTCCCTGTTCAACATATGAAGGCGAATGTGCATCTTAAAATCTGCATTTGGTACATTTGATGGTATGTACAGCAATGGTAATAAGTCTTAAAACAAGTATATATATATATATATATATATATATATATATATATATATATATATATATATATATATATATATTCAAGAAAGAAACCTGTGTCCTCATTGTATATAGGTGGTAATATTAGGTAAATTATTCACTAGAACTGAACTATAAAAGTCCAGTGCCAAAATCACAAAATGCCCTGTGGAAATTTGTAACTCTATAGGCAACAAAAAATAAAAAGTAAGACAACTTTATCACTAGAATTGTAAATAGGACTGGCAATGAAATGTGATTATTTGGTCCCCACCACACTCCTTAGTCTATCCTTAATTCTTTCATCCTTAGTCTCCCATGATTCCATAGCTATGACAAGAGCCTTAAAACTGGAGCTATACTGAGGAATTGGTGGGTTCTCCCCAAATCATGGGAACCAGGGAATGAGAGGATATGGGACACATGACAGCTCTCCCTCCCCTTCCTTTCCCTCATCAGTCTTCTAGCAGGAAAAGATACAGAGATGAGACTGTAATATTGTTGGAATAGATGCATCCACTATTTGTTACTAGCAGAAAAGTGAGGCTCCTTTATAGCAAGGAGCTTACCCTGCCACTCCACTTTCCTGCAATCCGCACATGAACCACCAAGTACCCTATCTTTCTAAAATATCCAGGCCCAGTTTGCCATCCAAATTTTTTCACATTTGCTAGAACCCCAAGCAAGCCCAAAGCTCCTCCACCTGCTATACCTGTAAACTCCTTCATCCTCCATAGACAGATCGGGACCTATATGAAAATTCTATAAAGAAATGTTATAGGACTTTTACTTTTCACACTTTTACATTCTTGTAATACAAACAACTCACTAGCTCACCCCTGATGCATTGTTGATATTGTATACATGGACACTGAGAAGGCAACAATGATATCTAGAATCTACTTTACAGCAAGCTTTTTCTCTAGTGGTGGGAAATAAATGAGAAAGGCACAGCTATATATCATCTTCTTTTGATGGGCATGGATCTTCGCATTTTCTTGGAGGCCCCCTAGACATTTCCTCGGCCTTCGATACCATCAGCCATAAAATTCTCCTTCAGCGCCTCAGTGAAATTGGAATAACTGAAGTTGCCTTCAGCTAGTTTAAATCTTATCTTAGCAATAGGCAATATAAAGTAGGGATGTGAATCGGGCTTCGGACGATTGAAAATATCATCGATATTTTCAAAATCGTCAGAAATCAGGGGCTCCCCCAAAACGATAGGAAAACCCCATGATATTGATCGTGGGGGTTCCCTTATCGTTTTGGGGGAGGGCGGGAAAAACAGCACACAAAAATAACCCCTAAACCCACCCCGACCCTTTAAAAGTAACCCCTTAGCTTCCCCCACCCTCCTGACCCCCCAAAAAACTTTTTACAGGTACCTGGTGATCCAGTGGGGGTCCCAGGAGCAATCTCCCGTGATCTCCCGCTCCGGGCCGTCCTCCCGCACCCGGGCCATCGGCTGCCACTAATCAAAATGGCCCTTTGCCCTTACCATGTGACAGGGTATCCGTGCCATTGGCAGGATCCTGTCACATGGTAGGAGCACTGGATGGCCGGCGCCATCTTGTGCTCCTACCATGTGACAGGGGCTGACCAATGGCACCGGTAGCCCCTGTGACATAGTAAGGGCAAAGGCTATCGGTGCCATTTTGATTACTGGCAGCCGATGGCCCGAGTGCAGGAGATCGCTCCCGGACTCCCGCTGGACCACCAGGGCTTTTGGCAAGTCTTGGGGGACCCTCCTGAGTGAGACTCAGAGGTGAAGAGGAGACATAAGCAGAGATGAGGAAAAAGTGAAATTGTTTAACAAATATGGTACATAAAGCACTACATAACCCCAACATGAATTGGTTCAATGAGATTTAGGCAATGTTCTCTCCACCTAGCTAGATGTTACCCAGGTAGAGAGTCCATCAATCTAGGTTGAGAGAACATTGAACAAATCTCATCTTGGAGTGAGTTTCCTCTCTCCATCGGTCCTCAAATCTTCACAAGAGACCACTGTACTGTTCGTACGTCTCACATTGAATGCCAAAGTGGCCCCTAACCCCCTACACCAATACCTAACCCTCACCTCAAGCTACTAGATGGGCCTACAATAGGGATACAAATACCTATCTAGGGAGAGGACACTATGGGTAGTCTCTCTCTCGCTCTCTCACCCAGTGGTTGAATGCAGGAAATACATCAGGTCTGTCATAGGCAAATTGCAATAAACTATGCCCCTTTTGCAATACTTTTCACATTTTGATAAATCCAGACCTTAATTGGTTAGGGGTAGTAACCTCCGCAATAAGCAAGCTACTCCCACTCTTTTTTGTTTACCCAGCCTGTGCAATTCAGTCCTTGTTGGTTGTTGTCTGAAAATAAATCATCTTTTCTTCATTCCCCCTGCCGTTGAAGCAAGTGAAGTTATCAGGCTTATTTGGTATGGGGTAGTAACTGCCGCAACAAGCAAGCTACTCCCCCGCTTATTTGTGAATGCAAATGTTATGGTCACCGGCTGTGGCGGTCCACAACCAGGGCCAGGCACTTACCCATGCTGTCGGGCCGCTCCGGGGGCACCTGCAGGAGCAGGCAGCGGTCCTCGCGACCGTTGCTGCCATTGAGTCCTGGCCGCGTTGTCAGCCTACCTACATGCTGTCTCCTCCCCCGCCGGCTCTCCTATGGACGTGCGTGCAGCTGCTGCATAGAATTAAAGGGGCCATGACAGGAAATGGTCATGGCACCTCCCTGGGACTCCTCCTTGATTTCTTGTATTTTAGGCAAGGTCTGCTCCTCAGACCTTGCCTTGGTATCTTGGCTCCTGGTCAGGTGTTGTTCCTGAGCTCCAAGTTCCTGTTCCTGTCTTGCTCCTGGTCTCCGCTGTTGGTTCTCATTGGTCTTGTTCTCGTCCTTCCGATCCCAGCACCTGCTTCTCCTCACATTGGACTGATTCTTCTGGCTTCGACCCTGGACTGGCTTCTGACCATTCTCCCGGCTTGGACCCCTGGACTGGCTTCCGACCATTTTCCTGGCTTTGTCCCCTGGACCGGCTTCCGACCATTCTCTTGGCTTTGACCCCTGGACCGGCTTCTGATCATTCTTCAGCCTCGACTCCTGGACTGACTTACAACCTGCTGGAGGTGCCAGATGTCTGGATTCCATGACCTGCAGGAGGCACCTGCATCCAGACCTATCTTCAGTCTTCAGGAATTCACCTAAGTTCAAGCGGCCCGGGTCCTTATGGGCTCCATCTGGGGGGACCGCAGGCTTCCAGTGGCGAAGTACCTGTTCAACTTCTGCTTTATCCGGCCTTGCCTTTTGATGGTAGGGACCTAAAAGGGTTTATTCTCTCTTAGGTAGCGCCAAATTTACCTTGGACTAAGGGTCCACCTCCAGATCCATAACAGTATACCAAGGCCATGGACCTGGCAGAGGTCTCAGCTCTGCAGGCCATTTCTGGCCTGACCCAGAAGATTATGGAGCAACAACAGGTATTAGAATCCTTGGTGTCCTCCCTGGATCGACTCAACGCCCGTCTTGAATCTGTAGTCGCGGCTCATGCAGTTCTTCCACCATTACCACCACCGTCCATGATGTAGGGAAATACTCATCCAGCAATTCCATTACCAACTCCTCCACACTATTCTGGTGAACCCCGCCTGTACCAGGGATTCCTCGATCAATGCAGCATGCACTTCCATCTCCAGGCTTCCCTTTTTCTGGATGATCTTACAAAGACTACATACATCTTATCCCTGTTAGAGGGTAAGACCCTGGCTTGGGCTTCTCCCTATTGGCAACGGTCAGACCCAGTCCTGCAAAACCTTCCTAACTTCTTGGAGCTGTTCCAAACAGTATTTGACGATCCAGGAAAACAAGTAGTCGTTGGTTCCAGTCTTCTGCAACTTCGCCAAGGAGGACGTGCACTTGCGGATTATGCCATTCAATTCAGAACTCTAGTGTCAGAACTCCATTGGGAGGAGAGCTGTCTCCGGACCATATTTTTGGAGGGATTGTCAGCCAGAATTAAGGATGAACTGGCAGCCCGGGAGCTGCCACGCTCGTTGGATTCTCTTATTGAGCTAGTAACCAGGATTCATCGTCATCTACAGGAAAGAGCTTGTGAAGGTTTGGGCACGAGAAGGTGCATGGTGAGTTCTATTTCTTTACGTCCTTTTTCTCCCATCTCTCTAACTTCACCCACCATAGAGGGGACCATCGAAGAACCGATGCAGTTAGGACGAGGCCCTCTTTCTCCGGAGGAATGACAAAGGCGCCATAAGGCAGGTCTCTGCCTATATTGTGGAGGATTGGGCCATCTCATTCCTAATTGTCCAACGTGTCCGGGAAACTCCCAAGCCTAGGCTCCACTGGGGGAGTAACCCTAGGCATCACTTCACCGGCTCCCCCACTTACTCTGACTGTCACCCTGCTTCTCGGAGGTCACAAATTCTCCACACTGGCTCTAGTAGATTCTGGGGCCAGAGGAAACTTCATCCTGCAGGAGGCGCCTGCATCCAGACCTATCTTCAGTCTTCAGGGATTCACCTAAGTCCAAGTGGCTCGGGTCCCTATGGGCTCCTCCTGGGGGGACCGCGGGCTTCCAGTGGCGAAGTACCTGTTCAATTTCTGCTTTATCCAGCCTTGCCTTCTGATGGTAGGGACCTAAGAGGGATTATTCTCTCTTAGGTAGTGCCAACTCTACCTCGGACTAAGGGTCCACCTCCAGATCCGTGACAGCAAATCCTTTTTTCTACATTTTCTCTTACCATTGAAGCATAGAGCAATGTTGGAGTTGCATTAACCATGTGTGTGTTTATTGAATAAGGGTATTAATCACCAGGTAGTAGCCGTCATTCCCACAAGCCACCTCATGCCTCTTCTCTTCATTCACATCCTCTAGATTTTATGGATCCACAATGTTTACCCACGCCCCTTTGAAATCCTTCACAGTTTTGGTGTTCACCACTTCCTCCGGAAGGGCATTCTAAGTATCTACCACCCTCTCCATGAAGAAATACTTCCTGACATTGGTTTTGAGTCTTCCTCCCTGGAGTTTTAAATCGTGACCCCTGGTTCTGTTGATTTGTTTCTGCTGGAAAAGGTTTGTCATTGGCTTTGGATCATTAAAACCTTTCAAGTTTCTGAACGTCTGTATCATATCACCCCAGCTCCTCCTTTCCTCTAGGGTATACATGTTTAGGTTCATCAATCTCTCCTCATAAGTCATTCGCGGTCCAGAGAAGGGCACCTTTTTGGTCGCCCTTCTCTGGACCGCCTCCATCCTGTCTCTGTCCCTTCAGAGGTATAGTCTCCAGAACTGAGCACAATACTCCAGTTGAGGCCTCACCAAGGACCTGTACAAGGGGATAATCACTTCCCTTTTCTTACTCGATATTCCTCTCTCTATGCAGCCCAGCATTCTTCTGGCTTTAGCTATCGCCTTGTCACATTGTTTCACCGACTTCAGATCGTTAGACACTATCACCCCAAGGTCTCTCTCCTGCTCTGTGCACATCAGCCCTTCACCCCCCATTGAATACATTTCCTTCAGATTTCCACACCCCATATGCATGATTCTGCACTTCTTGGCATTGAATTTCAGCTGCCATGTCTTCGACCAGTCTTCCAGCTTCCTTAAATCCCATCTCATTCTCTCCACTCCTTCCGGCATGTCCACTCTGTTGCAGATCTTAGTGTCATCCGCAAAAAGACAAACCTTATCTTCTATCCCTTCCGCAATGTCGCTCACAAAGATATTGAACAGGACCGGTCCCAACATCAAGCCTTGCTGCACTCTGCTCACAACTCCATCCCCTTTATCATTTTGGTCGCCCTTCTCTGTACCTTCTCCAGTGCAACTATATCTTTTTTGAGATGTGGTGACCAAACTGTACACAGTACTCAAGGGGGCAGATTTTCAAAGCCCTGCGTGCGTAAATCCAGGGGGGTGGATTGGGGTGGGGCCAGAGCCTCCAGGCACAGCGGCCATTTGGTGCTGTGCCAAGGATCTCAGGCCGACTGTCGACCGGCATGTGCAACCTATGCCTGCCCAGAGGCAGGCGCAACTTATAAAATAAAGGTCTGGGGGGGTTTAGGTAGGACTGGGGGGCAGGTTAGGTAGGGGAAGGTGGGGGAAGGTGGGGGAAGGTGGGGGGCGGAAGGAAAGTTCCCTCTAAGGCCGTTCCGATTTTGGAGCAGCCTCGGAGGGAACGGGGAAAGCCTTCGGGGCTCCCCTAGGGCTCAGCACGCGCAAGGTGCACTAGTGTATGCCTGCACGTACGTCTTAAAATCCAGCCCATGGTGTAATCTCACCTTGGAGCAATATAGAGGCATTATTACATTTTCTGTTTTATTCGCCATTCCCTTCCTAATAATTCCTAAAATTATGTTTGCTTTTTTTGACTACTGCAGTACACTGAGCCGACAATTTCAATGTATTGTCCACTATGATGCCTAGATCTTTTTCCTGGGTGGTAGCTCCTAATATGGAACCTAACATCATGTAACTACAGATTAGGTTAACTTACCCTATATGTATCACCTTGCACTTGTCCACATTAAATTTCATCTGCCATTTGGATGCCCAATCTTCCAGTCTCGCAAGGTCCTACTGCAATTTATCACTATTCACTTCTGATTTAACTACTCTGAATAATTTTGTATCATCTGCAAATTTGATAACCTCTCTCCTTTCCAGATCATTTATATATATATTGAAAAGCATCAGTCCAAGCACAGATCCCTGAGGCACTCCAGAGTTTACCCCTTTCCACTGAGAAAACTGACCATTTAATCCTACTCTCTGGTTCCTGTCTTTTAACTAGTTTGTAATCCACTGTTGGATTCGTGGACCCTTGAGCTGGCTGAGACAGATGAAGACTCACAGTGGGGAGGCCCACTGTGGATGTCGAAGCCGGGAGGCAGCACATAGCAGGAGAACGGAGGGATCTTCAACACTTGAAGCCCAAGTCCCCCCAGGTGGAGCCCATGAGGACCCGAGCCGCTTGGACTTACGTGTGGTCTCCTGAAGGCCAGTGTCTGAACAGGAGTTCCTGAAGATTGAGAAGAGAAGGGGAGAAGCCAGGAGGGCAGTTGGAACTTCACCACTGGAAGCCCGCGGTCCTCCTGAGAGGAGCTCGTGAGGACCCGAGCCGCTTGGACTTAGGAGGGACTTCCTGGACGAGAGCCATAGTCAGGAACCAGTGGAGCGAAGCCAGAATCAGAAGCTGTGGACAAGCCGAGGTCAGAGGCAGTAGTCAGAAGCCGAAGAAAGAAGCCAGAAGTCGGAAGCTGGAATCAGAAGCCAGTAGTTCAAGCCAAGGTCAGAAGCCAGTAATCAAAAGCCGAAGACAGAAGCCAGTAGTCAGAAGCCGGGGTCGATAGCCAGAAGACGAAGGTAGCAACTAGTAGCTCTCAAAGACAGTGAACCTTGTTGCAAGGCAAGGACCCAGGCCTAGCTGCAGGGTTTAAATACCCCTGCAGCGTCTGACGTCATCTGGGACCATCCTGCCTGTTCCCATGCTGGCCCCTTTAAATCTGGAGCTCCTGCGCGCGCGCCTAGGGGGCGGGGCTAGCCGCAACAGATTGGCGGTTTCTCCCTCAGAGTCGGAGTGCCGCGGGAGAGGCCCTGACGGGCCCTGCTGGCCAGAACAGAGCAACAGCGGGGCGGGCCGGCCCCGAGGTGAGTGGAGGGACCAGGGCATAGCCCGGTACCATAACATCCACATAAGGACATAAGGACATTGTCAGCACTCTGCACCCCCTCCCGGACTTCGCACAATATGTAAGAGATCTTGGTGTAATTCTTGACACCCAATTCAATCTGCAAAAATTCATCACCACCACCCTTAAGGAATGCTACTTCAAACTACACACACTCAAAAAACTAAAACCACTCCTGCATCCCAGCGACTTCAGAACTGTGCTTCAGGCACTCATCCTATCCAAAATAGATTACGCAAATGCCATCCTACTAGGCCTTCCCAAAAATGCCACCACCCCCCTGCAACTCCTTCTAAATGCAGCTGCGCGCATACTAACAGGCACACGCAGAAACGAACACATCACGCCCATCCTCAAACAACTACATTGGCTCCCCATATCCTCAAGAATCATCTTTAAGACTCTAACTCTCATACATAAAGCCATCCACAACCCAAACATGCATTGGTTCTCTGACACCCTCCACCTTCACACTACCTCAAGACCAACCAGATCACCATACCTTGCAACAATACCCACTCCTACACCCAAACTATCCCACCTCGCTTCCACTAAACAACGCTCCATCTCCTTAGCTGGTCCCAAGCTATGGAACTCAATGCCCACCAGTCTACGCCTCGAGATCTGTCCAAAGAAATTCAGACAGAAAATTAAAACATGGCTTTTCACGCATGCCTACTCTTAATCCGCCTTCCCAGTTCCATTCCCCCCCCTACCCCTCTTCTAATCCACTCAACCACCCACCCAGATTCATTCCTCCCCCTCTACCCCCCTCCACCCTCCACCCCTTCCTCACCCCCCCATACCTCCCCTTACTCACCCCCCTACTTCATATCTCTATCCAACCTAGCTCCCCCTCTTCCCCCAGCTCCTCCCCTCCACCCCCTCACTTTGTATATAGAATGTACATAATAGAATGTATATAGAATGTACATAATTCCTGCATCTTGTAAATAAACCACCTTCATTCCCTCCTCTGTTCCCTGTATACTCATAAAGTTCCAAGTTACTTCCCTGCCCCATCCCTTCCCTCCCCCCCCCCCCCCCCAGTTATAATATCAGTTACAATGTAAAGCCCTGTTGGCTGAATTTGCGGTTGTCTGGAAACCGATGTGATGTCTCGTGCGAATGTCGGTATAGAAAATTGTTAAATAAATAAATAAAATAAATAAATTGCCTCCTATCCCATTATTTTTTAGTTTACTTAGAAGCCTCTCATGAGGGACTTTGTCAAATAACTTCTGAAAATCAAAATACACTACATCTACTGGTTCACCTTTATCCACATGTTTATTAACACCTTCAAATCGCCTTACTGTATGTTCTAGTACCTGATGAAAACTATGATTTTAAATTATGTATATTTTTATGTAACCCGCCTGAACCTTGGAAGCCATGGGCTAAAATTTCTTATTAAATAAATAAATATATATTTCTGTTCTGTGTTCACTGTGGAAGGACCAGGAGCAGGACCATGTATAATGAACAGAAATAAGAGAAGAAGTGAGGTAAACCTCATTCGATTTTCAAAAAAGTATGTTCGTGAAGAGCTAACTAAACTTAAAGTAGATATGGCAATGGGACCAGATGGGATACATCTGAGGATACTAAGGGAACTTAGAGAATTTCTGGCAGCTCTGCTGCTTGATTTTTTCAATGCTTATTTAGAGTTGGGAGTATTTCTGGAGTACTGGAGATGAGAGGATGTGGTCCCTAATCATAAAAATGAAGTAAGGAGGAGGCTGGGAACTACAGGCTAGATAGTCAGACCGTTGTGGTGAACAAATTAATGGAATCACTGCTAAAATGGAGGACAGTGCAGTTTTTGGAATCTAATGGATTACAAGATACAAGAAAACCTAATTTTATCAGAGGTAAATCTTGTCAGATGAATCTGATGAATTTCTTTGATTAGATGACCAGAGAGTTGAATTAGGAAAGAGTTCTAGATGTACTGTACATGGATTTCAGTAAGGGTTTTGATACAGTTCCAAACTGGTGAGTTATAAATTGAGCACTCTTGGTATGGGCCCTAGACTGACAAACTGGGTTAGAAACTGTTTGAGTGGAAGGCAACAAATAATAGTGGTAAATGGAGTTCACTTCAAGGAAGGGAGCATTACTAGTTGTGTGCTTCAGGATTGGTCCTGGGGCCTATTCTTTTCACCATTTTTGTGAATTACATTATGGAAGGATTGTTGGGAAAGTTTGTCTTTTTGCCGATGATATTAAAATCTTCTGCAGGGCAAACAGCCAGAAAGGTGTAAAAAATATGATAAGGGATCTAGTGAAGCTCTAAGAATGTTTTAGGTTCTGGCAGCTAAGATTTAATGCTAAAAAATGCAGAGTTATAAGAACATAAGAACATAAGAAAATGCCATACTGGGTCAGACCAAGGGTCCATCAAGCCCAGCATCCTGTTTCCAACAGTGGCCAATCCAGGCCATAAGAACCTGGCAAGTACCCAAAAACTAAGTCTATTCCATGTAACCATTGCTAATGGCAGTGGCTATTCTCTAAGTCAACTTAATAGCAGGTAATGGACTTCTCCTCCAAGAACTTATCCAATCCTTTATTAAACACAGCTATACTAACTGCACTAACCACATTCTCTGGCAACAAATTCCAGAGTTTAATTGTGCGTTGAGTAAAAAAGAACTTTCTCCGATTAGTTTTAAATGTGCCCCATGCTAACTTCATGGAGTGACCCCTAGTCTTTCTACTATCCGAAAGAGTAAATAACCGATTCACATCTACCCGTTCTAGACCTCTCATGATTTTAAACACCTCTATCATATCCCCCCTCTATCATATCCCCCCTCAGTCATCTCATTTAAGGATGCAAGAACCCAAGGAAAAGGTACAATATTGGGAGTGAAATTCTTCTAAGCATGAAAGAAAAGTGAGATCTAAGGGTGACTGTAAGGACGGCCCAGGGGTAGGCTTCTAAAAAAATGTCACACCCAGCCAGCAAAAAGCCCCAAGGAGGAAAAGGGCCATGAGGCACACAGGTGCAAAGCCTCAAAAACTACACTCAAAGATGACATATACAAATAAGCCAGACCTGTCCAGTCTACAGAGTTCCTGTGCCAGCTGGATGGAAGAAGTCTGCTGCCCTTGTCCTGTCTATTGAGTTCCTGTGCCAACTAGATGGAAGAAGACTGCTGGGCCCTTCCTGTCTACAGAGTTTCTGTATGGGCTAGATGGAAGAAGACTGCTTGGCCTGTCCTATCTACAGAGTTCCTGTGATAGCTTGCTGATGTTGATGGTCTACTGTCTGCCAGTGTTGTCCTGCTGCTTCCTTATTATGCCCTCCTCTATGCTCTGCCCATAGTCCTGCCTTCTTGCTGTACTCTCCAGTCATGGTCTTGCTGGTGTCTTATCTTATCATGTCTCTTCTCATCCTGCTGCTGGTGTCTCTTCTCATGCTGCAGGTGTCTCATTTCATCATGTCTCATCTCTTCCTGATGCTGGTATCTCTTCTCATGCTGCTGCTGCTGGTGTCTTATTTTATCATGTCTCATCTCATCTTGCTGCTAGTGTCTCTTCTCATGCTGCTGGTGTCTCATCTCATCATGTCTCATTTCATCCTGCTGCTGGTGTCTCATCTCATCATGTCTCACCTCATCCTGTTACTGCCTCCATGCTACTATCTCATCTCCTGGTCCTGCTGCCTCCATGCTGCACTTTCCAGGCCTGGTCTTCCTGCTCATTATGTCAACTTTGCTTGCCATGGCCCTTTGCAGTCTCTTTTGGAGCCTTCTCTTGCCATCACATTGTTGTGCTGGCATCCATGCTCACATTAGAGCTGTACTGTCAAAATTTGGTTGCCACTTCCACTTCCTAGGTTCTTTGCTGTAATCATAATTTGGTTAGAATAAGATCATAATACTGTATATGTAGTATTGCCATTTGTAACAATGTATGTACATGTATCCACAAAATGTGCTGGTTATTTCAGTTATAAAGTCATGTGTTATTTGATTTCTTGTCCTTGCAGAATGTGATTACCAAAGATATTGAATTGCTTTGAATGCTATGACTATAAATGTTATTTAATAAAGTGGTCAAATATTTTGAAACTTTACTTTTTGCTTGTATCTTTTTATTGTGTGGATTTTGTCTTAAGAATTAACTAGGTTAGAGGTTTTAACCAATGCTAGCATGCCATTGGCCATTCCAATTAGGCCAATTTTTCACATGGAAGAATATGTGGCCTAGGCCTTAAGAAGGAAAGCTAATTTTATGTGGCCAAGAAAGAAAGCAAGAACACAATGTGAAACTCCTTACTGTATAGCTTCACAACTAGCTTGCGTTGCCTTCTCCAGAGAGCATACTCTTTGTTAACTATTGGGTATATGGACATGTATGTGAGATGGGTACTATTTAGCTAGTGTCCACCTCCATACGCTGTCAAGTAGAATAGATGTAGAAATGCTTGGCTAGAGGTAATATAGTAATGTCTTCATTCTGTTGGTGACCAATAGGTTTATAGTTATGCTAATGCATTAACGTAGCTATAACAAATCATTGGCCTCTTCCATTGCAAAGATATATCACCAATGACCAATCAATGGGGCCTTCTCTCTGAGTCTAGCACATAATTCTGTAATCATATAACTCTTTAGTCAGAAGCCTACTTCAAAAGGACATTAACCACTTGGTCTAGTTCATCTCTAAGGAGCATCATTCTGCAGCTGCAGGTGCCAGGCCCAGAGAGTAGACATTGAACATGTAACTCTTATCTGGTCTTAGGTGGAGTAACACAAATGACCCCACAAGAGATAACATTGGGGCCCTTACATCTGTCTTCACACCTAAATAGTAGGAATTACATTAGCTTTTTTATGATTGACAGCTTTAAATATATGTATTCTACTTGCTACCTGCTAGAACACAGCATCATCCCGGAAAGTAGTTCCATGTAAAGGTCATATAGACTGCAATGGTTCAACTGAGGAGTCCTGAAGGTGTATAGGATAGAACGTCCACACTGCCTAACAGCAGAACATGATTAAGCCTTCTGTTGCTTGTGACCAGATAGACTTCCTCCTCCTCCCTACATTTACTTTCTCATTTCATTTCTGAAACAAAACTAAAGAAAATGAACATTTAATTTGTTTTTCATTTGGTTTTAGTGTGTGCTTTTTGCAATAACTCACACTAAAGCCACAACTCGTCCCCATCCCAATGACCATTTTATATTAAATCCCATGCTGTCCAATTATAAAAAGCACTGGGCTTTCTCTCAAACCTCTCTCCCTAATCTTATACCCCCTTATCTCCCCCACTCCACCCCTAAGCTTACTAGCATTAATATTGTCCAAAGAGGGGCAGGGACCCCACTGACCCGAGGCTAGTACAATTGTTATGTATGGCCCTAAGAATGGATCTAATACAAAAATATGCAAGTGCAAAAGAGAGATTCAACTAATAAGGAAGGAATGGGCAAGACTACTTCATTCTATCAGTATGTTTTCCTCCATGCACTCTGGACTACAGTAGGGATAGTTGCAATACTAGATTTTTGGGGGCCAATATTCAGCTATGGAGCAGCTAGTTAAGTTAGCCAGATATAGCTATATAGCTAACTTAATAGCTGACTTTAGGACAGCCCAATGGTGCAACCAGAGCTAGCCGTATAAGTTAAGCAGCTAACTCTAAATATCGGAGATAGCCACATAACATATGCAGCTAACTCTGCTCCACCCAGAAACACCCCCTGCCTGCCCCTAGAGTGCTCCTGGCTTATGCGGCTAAATTCTAGCTTCATAAGTCAATATGCAGTTAAAATTTAGCCACATATGGCTTTGAAAATAGCCAGGTAGCCATTTAGATAGATAGTGCAGTTAGTGTAACTGGGTTTAAAAAAGGTTCGGATAAGTTCTTGGAGGAGAGGTCCATTACCTGCTATTAATCAAGTTGACTTAGAGAATAGTCATTGCTATTAGGGAGGTGCAGAGGAGCCGCATACGTTTCATATGCCATTCGTATTCGTCAGGGCCAGATACATTGTATCCGTTCAAAGGGGCCCCCCCGATCCGTTGATACGTGCCATTCTTATTCATTTCCCTTTTAATTTAATTAACTACAACCCTCCACCCTCCTGACCCTCCCCCCAAGACTTGCCTAAATTCCCTGGTGGTCCAGCAGGGGTCCCGGAGCATCTCCTGCCCTCCCTCCGTCGGCTGCCGGTGCCATCTTGTGCTCCTACCATGTGACAGGGGCCGACCAATGGCAGCGGTAGCCCCTGTGACATAGTAAGGGCAAAAGCTATCGGCGCCATTTTGATTACTGGCAGCCAACGACCCGAGTGCAGGAGATCACTCCTGGACCCCTGCTAGACCACCAGGGACTTTTGGCAAGTCTTGGCAAGCCAGTATTCAAAATGGCGCCGATAGCCTTTGCCCTCACAATGTCACAGGGGATGACCGTCGGCCCCTGTGACATAGTGAGGGCAAAGGCTATCGGCGCCATTTTGAATACTGGCAGCCGACGGCCTGAGTGCAGGAGGTCGCTCCCGGACCCCCACTGGACTTTTGGCAAGTCTTGTGGGGGTCAGGAGGGTCCCCCAAGACTTGCCAAAAGTCCCTGGTGGTCCAGCGGGGGTCCTGGAGCGATCTCCTGCACTCGAGCCGTCGGCTGCCAGTAATCAAAATGGCGCCAATAGCCTCTACCCTTACTATGTCACAGGGGCTACCGCTGCCAATGGTCGGCCCTGTCACATGGTAGGAGCACAAGATGGCGCCGGCAGCCGATGGAGGGAGGGCAGGAGACGCTCCGGGACCCCCACTGGACCACCATGGAATTTAGGCAAGTCTTGGGGGGGGTCAGGAGGGTGGGAGGTTGTTTAAAATTGCCATTTCAACAGCCAAATGATTCGGCCGCGATTCGTTGTATTCGTGGGAAATCGCGATACGTTTCGCGACACAAAGAATACAACGAATCCGGCCATATATGTTGCAGATTTGCGATACGTTGCAAACGAATGCACACCCCTAACTGCTATTACTGGCATCAGTCGCATAGGATCTACTTAGTGTCTGGGTACTTGTAGCCTGGATTGGTCACTGTTGTAAAGTTTGTAAACAGGATGCTGGGCTTGATGGACTCTTGGTCTGACCCAGTATGGCAATTTCTTATGTTCTTAGTTCTTAAATGGCTTTTGAATATCAACCTCATAATTTTTATTTATTTCCATTTGATATTCCTTTTCATAAGAAAGGCACAAGGCAGATTACAAAGAAACATGAATTACAGTACATAGATTGTATCAAAAGGCTATTGACTTCTTCATTGCACTCAAATTTTCTCTTACCTCTGCTCTTCTTGGTATATTTATTATATTGTACATAATGCCATTAATACCTAATGAGAAGAAATACATGTTGTAACTGATACCAGCCTGTACTATTTTCTCTATCCTGCTGCCATTTCACATTGCAGCAAATTTATGTATAAAACAAACGATGTTGACTGACCATGAATAATCCTGTCTGCTAGGTATGCTAGTAAAACATACTCCAAGGAGCTACCCATGTATGTATGAATGCAACAAATTGTACATTTTGCTTAACACAGTTGAATATGCAAGAAAAAAACCATATAAACATAACAGTCTGCCATCCTCCTGTTTTCACGTGAAATACTGTAAATTCTGTTAGCAGTACCATGAAACACAAGTACAAGTTTGGCTAATCTTTACATAATAGGAATATGTCACTCACAATTGAAATGATGCTTGTGGTCTTTGCTTAATCTCTGTTTGTATCATTGTTTATGGTTCAGTAACCAACAATACCATAAAATGTGGCAAAATGCTTGCTGCTTAACAATCACTACTGCTAAATATTTTTTATTTATTTGCTTTTATATCCGACATTCACTGGGGTATATCACATTGGTTTACATGTTAACGCGGAGAATAGCAAGACTAGGGTGATATACCCGGATTGGCGTGATGTCAGATGAGGGAATGCCCTCGAGGTTCGCGCCACTGGGCATACTTAGACGTGGGTTGTGCGTGCGCGCGCATCCTAGCAGGTTCCTGGGAGGAGCAATGGCATACGGCTGCACCATAGTTGTTCTGGGGATGCCAGAGAAGTCGGCTTGACGACGCTGCAGTAGCCATCTTGCCCAGGTAAGCGGGAGGAGCCGAGATAGGGGTGAAACAAGCGGGGTGAAGCCGTTGAAGACCGACAGACGCAACAGTGGCACCACCCATTGAGCTGGGGATGCCAGAGAGGAGCTCTCACAGACCCAGAGACACAGGGTCAGTGGAATGGGGGATGTCTCTGGGTGTATGAGACCTCCTCTCTGGCACTCCCCGCTCCACGGAAGTTGCCACTCTATTTCTTTAATAAAGACTCTAGACTGATACTGTGTCTGACGTCAGCTGAGACCTCGCCTCCCGATGGTGAGGCTCATGGGGCTCCTCCCTGTGGGTGGTACCATCTCTCACCTCAGCCCAGGGCCCACACACCACTAACCCTAACAATCAACTTCAGCATCCCCTCCTATGCCCCTGCTGGGAGTGAGCAACAAGAAATAGATCTATTTCTTGGGATCTGCTGGGTACTTGTGACCAAGGCGGGCCACTATCAGAGACAGGATACTGGGCTTGATGGACCATGGTCTGACCCAGCATGACATTTTTTATATTCTTATGAACTAAAGCACACCAAATAACAGCTGGATGTTCACTTTTATGTCAACTGCATTTGTCTACCCTTTTATTTGACAATGGTATGATTTTCTTCTGATTATATCAAAGGGCTTGCTTTAGGATAATGGAATTTTACCATTTTAAGCAGTGCACATGCAATAGAATAGGCTGCCAATATTTAAATGCTTACAGAAAAAGATAATGCAGACTTAAGGTAAAGTACATCTAGAAAGAGGGGATAAAAATATTAAGCAAATACAGAACCATGATGATCAACGTCAACTGTCCTGGTGTGAAATCAATCAAGCAATTTTTCCTCTCAGAACGTTAATCCTAGTGGAATACATTTAAGATGGTCTTAATAGGCAAAACTCTTATAAGGCAGAAGTGATGTTTCCTTCAGAAATATCATATCTACTAGTACCTTAAGCCCCCAAAAGACCTAAACTTTGTTATTGTTCCTCCTGGGAGGTCCGTTTACTCTTTCACTTATCTAGCTTAATTAAGGTGACAGCTGTAGTAGGTACTATTGGACAAGGTCCAGGCAACACAATGCATTAGCATCTGCTTAATGGTTTTGCTTTCCATAACTTGATCTCTGTTGCATAAATGAACTTTTTACTACAGCTCAATTGTGTTAAAAATCCTTAATCTGCTGCACAAAATAAATGTTGTCATTTTTTTTTTAAATGCTAAATGGTTGAAGTATGTTCATCCAATAAACTTCAAGGGCCTGATTCATTAAAGGCTTTTTTCCCATTCTGTGTCTAGGGGGATTTAAAAAAAAAAGCCCCAAATGACAAAAAAAAGAAAGGGTTAGCTTACAGAAAGCCAAGCTGAAATTCCACAGCTAGTGAAACTGACTAAAGATAATTCTTTCTAAATCTAAAGTTATTTTCTCCTTGTAAGAAGTAATAAATAGTGATTATTTCTGATACATACTGTTCTGACAGATGTTCAGCATACATGCACCCAGATATGAGCTGCTGTTGATGGTTACAGTATTGGTGTATAATGTACATTAGTTCTGGGGTAAAATCCTAACTTCCAGGCACACAAAAGTGACTCTGCAACTTTGTCCTTTCAGGACACTGTCATTTGCACGTTGGTAAACACTGACCAAAACTTATAGCCACTTGTAATTTATAGATTTCTTTCTATAAACAAAAAAAACAAAACACCTGTGACATAAAGCATTCCCAGAAATCCCTTGATTTTCCCATTGTAATATGAATATAGGGCATGATTTGGTATATACCTGCATTGGTGCAAAGTCAATGGTTAAGTTTTACCCATGGAAATTTTGCACTCATTTTCAAAGTGAAAGTAAGCATATACTTTCACTTTGAAAAATTATTCCAGATAAACCACCCACATATTTACACCTGCTAAGTTTTGCAGGTCGTTTTTCTGAGAAAACTTATATGCACCTATTTTAGAAAATTCAAAAGCATGCACTGACATGAGAGGAACAGAGGAGAACCATAGGTCAGCTGGTGCCATTTTCTAAGATCTCGCAGTAATTTATTGGCAGTAAAATGGTTTCCTTCCCACCAGAGAATCTCGGCCCCCAGGGCTGAAATTTGGTGTTTTAGAGTAAGGAAAGCCCTGGGACACTGCTGTAGACCCTGCATCAGGTACCCTCCACTGGAGAGGGGGTTACAAGTCTAAGGATTTGCCGGAGCTGATACTGACATCTTTTCTAATCTTGTACCTTGACTGTCAGGCTTGGCCTGAAGACTTTTGAAGAAGACATTTGCACCATGCTAACAAGCTAGCAAACTACCCTGTTTGCTAACATGTAAGGATCATATGTGTAATGCTTGATGGTGCTTGCATTTGTGTGTGTGTGTGTGTGTGTGTGTGTGTGTGTGTGTGTGTGTGTGTGTGTGTGTGTGTGTGTCAGGGGGTGGTGGGTAATGTTCTCTGAGAGTGCTGCAGGGTGTGAGATACTAGGGTAAGAGTTTGGTGTCCTTCCTGCTCTAAGTGAAGCTATGTAGGGTAGAAGGGTGTTTGCTAGAAATTAACTGATGAATTTTGTGAGTTCTTCAGAGAGCAGGGAATGTGTTGGGCTATGTGAAAAAGGTCAAGGATAGTGGTAAATGAGGAAGTAAGATGTGTGGCAGGGTGTCTGTAAGGATGCTGAGCTTGTTTAACAGACAACCGTATTCATGTTATAGATGGAAGGTACTCAAGTTCTTTTAAAAATCTATTTTCAAGATTTTGCTGAACTCTTTGGAGAGGAAACATGAAAGTGTATGGTAGCATTAAGACATATGTTTTCAGTGAAAAGCTTGCAGTATGTGTGTGGAGGAGAGAAACTAATAGCTTGCATGCATACCTGAGCTACAAACAGAAAATAAGGGGAAAAAAAGTCTTGTAAATAAGGTCAGTCGTTTTTACTTTCATGCTCTTTTACCATGGTGGTATCAGCAGGGCATCCCTCTGCCCCTTAATCCAGACACGCATGATGTTAACTGGGGAAATGTATATTTTAACAAGGCAGGAAAGTTGTTCGCCAAGGAGTACACAAAGAGGTCGATATGCAAAGGGTTTGTAAAGGTAATTTAAAACTAAATCCTGAGTTTTACATTTCCTGCCCCACCAAATGGCCACATTTTAGTCGGTGTAAGCATTTAACCTGGTGAAAAGAGACAGGGCAGGGAACATTCTGGAAGCATAGCTAAAATGTATCTGGCTAGTGCCGATATTCAGCACTAGCCAGAGAAATTTGGCCGGGTAAATCTGGCCAGAGAAAATGCTGTCCTCAAGTTAACCAGGTAAATTTAGCTGGTTATATTCAATGGATTACTTACCCACAAACACTTCACTGAATATCTGGATAAACTTACTCGGGTAACTTTCCTGTACCACAGCTTACTCAGGGGCCGATGCAATACTGTGTGTTCAGCCGAGCGCATTGTTTAACCCACAGTTGGACGTGGGTTGTATAGGTGCTACCTTATTCCCGTATGCATATTGATGAGGCTATTAGCAATTCACCAGCAATTCAAAAAAAAAAAAAATGTCATCTAAAACGCACATTTTTATGCTCAAAAAAATAATGCCTGCCTAGAGCAGGGTTTAATTACTGAGCACTCCCAAAAGTTGTACAGAAAAGCAAAAAAATACTGCTTTTCTGTATATCCTCCTACTTAATATTGTTGCGATATTAAGTAGGAGGAACAAAATCTTTTAAAAAGTTCAGGAAACGGACACTCAGTTAACAAGCGTCCATTTCCTGTACCCTTGGCTATGCACCGATTAGGAAAATGGACGCCGATAAATTCGGTGTCTGTTTTCTAAACTGGCGGACAACCGACCCTAGCGCCTCCTTGACACCGTGACCCCTAATTTGAATATTGCATGGCGCCCCCAGGAGAGGTGCCTGGGGATGCGCTAGGAAAGCAGGTGCTGAATACTCACCACCCGCTTTCAACGCGATTGTTTTGCATCGGCCCCCTCAGTATGGACTGTAAAATTTCCAAAGGCATTCTTTACCTCCAGCACCTACTCACCTGGGATGAAATGCACTCACCGTGGATTGGAATCCTGATTCCCCCAAGAAGTTTTTTGGAGGGAGGAGGATGGCAAAAGCATTGAGCATGAATCCATCATAATTGCTTTTAGAAATTTCCTTGGATGAAGGCATTTTGGATGCTGAAACATCACAGTGTCAGGCACCTGATGTTTGATTCATTGATTGTGTTGGGGTACGCATCAGAATTCATGTATGCTCACTTGATTCAAGCATACTTTACTTGCTATCATCCACAGACTCTAAGGATTGCCAAAATAAATACTTTTGTTTCCCCTGAACTACATTTTAACAGGCTTTAAGACTACTTTAAGAACATTTCTAGGATATTACTTTTTATATGCATATTGAAGAAAAAATCTGAGAATGGTCACAACATGGTACATGATAAAATTTCAGTGCTAGTTCAGAGTCATATATTGACCTGTTTGCACATATTTTTAGATACCAAGTCCATTGAGAATCTTTTGAGTATTTTCAGATTGGTGTTGCAGTGATACTTTATTATTGGGTGTCTTCTTTGTGTATACTTCTAAAATTTCAAATGTCATCTAAACCCATTCACTGGTTTGTGTGCTGATACTAGATCACAGACAGATAGACTTCATCTTCACATAAAGTCTCATTTTCTATTCTTCTTATGACTAGTTCTCAAATATCAGATTTCATCCGCATTACTTCACTGGCTTCTCCACTGATGCTCCGTCATGAACAGACAGGCGGATGGAAAGGACTTGCTCATAGGGACGGTAGCTTTGATACCAGCGCACGGGCACACATGTACACCCGTATGCCAGCTCATGCCAAAGGACACGGCCATATTATAACATACACACGTATATGCACGCATAGTAAAAATAGGCTATACTCACATACATCTGGACATGCAAATGTGCGTGCACATGCCACCTCTACCACGCAAGTGGGAGGATCTGTTCCCAGGTCTCCCAGGAAAGGGATAGGACTTTCTAATCCCCCTGGTTAAATATCCTCCCTTTCATCCTGTTAACACCAACCCTTAAAACCTCGCCGCCTAGCCTAGAATTTTTTATTTTATTACTTGCACCCATAGCAGTTATAAAGTTACGTGGCAGGAGACCCCTGCGTACGCTTATGCACAGTTCATGTTAAAGTCCCAGAATGCCCATGTCCTGCCCAGACTATGTCCAAGCCCCACCCTTTTTTTGCAGCTCTTATTTGTGTATATACCAGGAGATACGCACGTACTCAGGCGCCTTTTAAAATCCACACAGTGCGTGCCAGTTGGACATACTTGCATATCTCCTGGATTTGGCGCACACCGGATTTTTAAAATTCATCCCCAACAGGATAATTTTCAAAGAGACCTATGTGGATAAAACCATAATTTTCCCACAGCAATGGCCCTTTTGAAAACGTTTCAGCCAATATACATATACATTTACACACAAACATCCTGTATGCATATAATTTTAAGCACATCAGGGAAGGGCACTCCAGAGAAGAGAGTCAGGTTGAGATTTGCATTTACACTAATGCCTTTTTATTTTGGAAAGTACATGTGTACATTTCCCCGAAAGCTTTCCCTGTACAAAAGTAGCAGGTGTAACTTTGTGCGGGTAGGTTTCGTAGGATAATTTTCAAAGTGAATTTACATATTTAAGTTAATTTTGAAAAATGGTGTAACTTAGGCATATTAACAGCCTGCAAATGTATGTGGGCTGTTCTAAAATTGCCCCCAGAGTGTCACTTTCGACTTGTCTTTATGTATAACTTTTAAATATCAAATGTCATCAAAATCTGTTCCCTGCATTCTCCATTGACACTAGAATAGACAGATAAGGAGGGGTTTTTTTCCTTTTGGTAAAGATACCTAAAAAGAAATTACGAGAAGTGGGGATAGGGAACCCATGTCAATAAAGCATATGGGAAATCACTACCGCAAGACCAAAGACTATGCCAAGGTGTATATCAACAATAAAACAATGTGTCACACCTGATTAATAATAATCTTCAAAGAGACCATCATATGACAGAGGCTTTAGAATTCGCTAAAAGCTGTTCCAATATTTTCGTGGAATGCATACGGATACATTTTTTAAAGGCCGGCGTGTGCAAATCCCAGGAGATATGCGTGTGGCCAGGCCACGCACTCGCCGAGCGCATTTTCAGAGTGGCTCGACCACGAGCATATATTCCGGTACGTGCGGATGTGCTGGGCCTTTAAAAAGGGGCAGGCTGGGGGCGAGGTCTGGGCAGGGCGGGGGCAGGGACCAGCCAGGACAGCGCCATTTTGCGCTGTCCCAGTGAAGCGCATGCTGACAGCGGGCAGGCATGCACAACTTACTTCTGCTTTTGTAAAACAAGAACAAATAGGGTAGGTAGGGTGGGTGGAGAGGTGAAAAGGGAGGAAGGTGTGTTTGAAAATTCCCCCCCCCCCCCCCGTACACGTGAGTGGACACCTATGCCCACATGTATGCGCCGATACAAAATCAGGCGCTCATCTGCGTGCGGGTATCGGATTTTATAACATGTGTGTGTTAAAGTTGGGGACCCAGCTCAGCTGGGGAACCCCCAAGGGAACAGTCCAGGACTCCAGGGGTAGACTAGGCTAGGGGATCTTCGGCCTACACTAGCCACCTTCCCCACAGGTTGAGCCCTTGCATTCTGGAGGCCGGCAGAACTTGAATAAGGGAGGAGACCTAAGGCTAAAGCTGTATTGGAATCTGGAGTGGAGAGGAACAAAATCAGGAGAAGCTGAACAGGCCTGGGATGCAGACTGCAGGGCTGGAGACAGACATTAGGCAGTACTGAAGAGGCAGGCTGCTGGGCTGTAGGCTGATGTCTGGTAGATCTGGAGCTGAGGCATGAACCAAGGTCAGGGGTGGAACACTGGAACAGTGGAACAAAATAGAGGTTACTGATACTGGCAAGCTTAAGACAGGAGGCTTGGGAGCCAGAGAGCAAGGCTTGAGACAGGAGGCTTGGGAACTGGGGAGCAAGGCTTGAGACAGGAAGGCTTAGGGAAGCCACAAGGTAAGCTTGGAAACAGGAAGGCTTAGGAAAGCTACATGGCAAGCTTGGAAACAGAAAGGCTTAGGGAAGCTACATGGCAAGCTTGGAAACAGGAAGGCTTAGGGAAGCCACCAAGCAAGCTAGAATACAGGAAGGCTAAGGAAGCCACAAGGCAGAAGGCTACAGAGAGCCTCAAGCTATTCAAAGATGAGAAGGCTTTGGTGAGCCACAAGGTATACAGGGACAAGAAGGCTTAGGAAGCCACAAGGCAGAAGGCTACAGAAAGCCACAAGGAATACAAAGATGAGAAGGCTATGGAAAGCCACAAGGCAGAAGGCTGCAGAGAGCCACAAGGTATGCAGAGATGAGGGGCCAAGCAAGAAGCCAAGCAGACTCAATGACATGGCCCAGAGTGTAGACTGAGGCAGGGCTAAATAGTCAGGGATTTGACGAGCCATGAGGTCACCGAGACTGGAGCTGGAAAGAGGGTAGGTGCAGCTCCCGGAGGACCTCTGGTGGTTGGGAGGCTATATGACAAGTAGAATCAAAACAGCACGCATCGTTGCATGCATGTTATAAAATCGACGCATCCATGTGTGCACACCGGGAAGCGAGCATACATGAACATGCATGCGCGTTTATGTATTTTATAAATGAAATAAGCACATACATCATTAAATATGCACGCATGCATTTTCAAGTCACAGAAATGAAATGTGACTTCTCTTTTGCCTGCAAGTTTTGTCTGGGGGAGTCTGAAGCAAGTGGTGGAGGGTGTGGGTGAACTGGTGAAGGTCTGAGTTAACTGATGGAGGACTTGGTGAACTAGTGCTTGGATATATATGCATAAATAACTATTTTCATAAGTGAGATGCATGCATATAGTCAACTTTATAAAATACCTGCCTTCACTCATAAACTGAGAGTTATTACATGCACACGTTACGTTACAATTATTTAATGTGTAAAACATATGCATGTAACTTTATAAAATAGATATATAAACTATACAAGTCCCTACATTAAAACAAATGTACATTTAATGATGTTTATAAACTGTAACTCCTGCTGCACAGTTTATAAAATACAGATGAAACTTTAGGCCCACCTACTCATTCGCATATGTGATGAGTTATGCATACTATTAAAAATGACCTTCAAAATGTCAAGTAAATCCCAACCTCTGTTAAGACTCCAGCCCTATTTTTTAAAGTATAATGCAATGTTTTAATTCACTGATCATATTCAATAGGTATGTAAATGAGACTCAAACCCAATCCTTGCTGCAGGTCTCCTGATGAAGATCTGTTTTGAAACATCGATGTTGGAACTTGCTACGCTGTGAACACATTCTTCAGTTATTGGATTCTTTGCACGTCAAAGTCACATTGGAATCTTTGCAAAAGTTAAATAATCTGTTTTTTGATTGACATGGGCATCAAACTGAGAATGAAGTGCTGTGCATTAGGGTGAATTCTATTGACATTAGATGTGACATTCTCTAACAAAGGATTCATTTTTAGAAGGTTGCACTTTTTTTGAAAAATCATAAAAGACTGGCATATGATGACATGGGCTAGAGTTTCTCACTTAAGAAAATCATGGTGAAGCTCCAGGTTTGATGCCTTTATATATATGTATAATTTTTTTTTCAAAACTCTTTTGTGTTTTAAATGTGTTTAGTATTGACACTGTTGTTTTTTGGGGTTTGATTTGGTAATAGTACACAGTGAGTTTTCTCCCTATTTTTTTTGTCCCTATTTTTTTTGTCTCTACATACTACCAAATCTGGCAGAATTAAACCCTAATTGCTGCCAATATATAGCCACATATCTAATGTGCTAATTAGTCAGAAAATGATAAATCTTCTCTTCTATGGCTATAGATCATACTTGAATAAAACAATTTTGATTTAATTAAACCAAATACTTTATTTGATTTTTACCTGTTATATAAATCCAGTCATATTTTATATTGACACACTCTAGCATATGAGCTCTTATGAACCTAAAACAGATTAGAGTACTAGATAGATAATAATCCTGCAGGTTTGTTTCTTTCCTTAGTTCTAGAAAACCGCTATAGCAATCTTGGCAGCTCATTCATATTTGGTTTCTTTCTATTTTCTTAACACAGAAAAGATAAATTGTGTGTAAAACATTGTGCTTGCCCAACAGATTATCCAGTCTTATATTTATTTTATTAAATCTGATTTAATTGAAGTTATGAAGCACATAAGGATGATCTAGTCCATAAGGCAGATCAAACAAGGGTGTTTTATCTCATTACATTCCTATTTTAGTTTTATGAACTTATATTAATGTAAATGTCCATGAGCTGGAGCTTTTGACACAAAAAAAAAGATTACTGTGTTCCAACTGTGAGCAAAAGCAGCATGGTACTATTCAGCCCAGTCAAGATGGTAAAAGCAGCACTGCAAATTACTGGTTTTCAGAAGATGGAATATGTTTCTTATTTTATTTCAAAGTTTCATTTAACAAATTCTATAAAGTAGACTTATTAGTTCAAGTGACACTGCATAGGCCTATGAGATCATGTTTTTCCAGAGGATATATATATATATACTTGTACAGATAATCTGATTAACCTCTTGTTGTGTGACAGGTGATTGGGAAGGGAGTGACAGTAGAGATGAGTTTCATGCTGACTTTTAATTTGTAAGTGCTTTCTAACACACTTTATTAAAATATCAGCAGAGGTGCTGGAAGTAAGCCTCTGGTCTCTTTAAACTTATAGCTGTTTTTTTTACTCTCTTACCACAGGGAACCAAAGACCAGTCACTAACCTAAAATTTCTCATTTCTAGCAGCAGAACAATAGGCTTCCTGACTTGTTGCATTTCTGGGTAGCAGAGAACTTTGGACTGAAGTCAGCTGCTTCTCTTCAACAGTGTGGGCCTGTCTCCAAGTTCAGAAAGCAGTAAGCAAACTCAAGTAGATGGAGTTTTTCACCTTGTCAGCAAGGTTAAACTCTTTCATTCTGCTATACTTCTTAGCAGCAACAAAAACCTCTCTCCAGGCTTGTAGAAACTGACATACCCTATGTTTCATCTCTCCTTCTCCCAACATACAGATTTTTCCTTATAATCCCTTAGGGGTAGATTTACAAAAACTGCGCGTTCGCGTACTTTTGTTGGCGCACCAGTCGCAAACAAAAGTACGCTGGATTTTAGTAGATACGCGCGTAGCCAAGCCGCGCAGCCTGCCTCCATTCCCTCCAAGGCCGCTCCGAAATCGGAGCGGCCTCGGAGGGAACTCGCTTTCGCCCTCCCCTCACCTTCCCCTCCCTTCCTCTATCTAACCCACCCCCCCCCGGCCCTATCTAAACCCCCCCCCTACCTTTGTCCGGGGATTTACGCCTCCCGGAGGGAGAAGTAAATCCCCGCGCGGCAGCGGGCCGCTAGCACGCTGAGACGTGACCTGGGGGCGATTCTGGAGGGCGCGGCCACGCCCCCGGACCACCCCGGGCCGAAACCACGCCCCTGAAACGCCCCCGAAACGCCGCATCCCGCCCCCAAAATGCTGTGTCGATCAGCCCAGCCCTGACACGCCCCCGACAAAAAACCCCGGGACTTTCGCGAGTCCCGGGGCTCTGCGCGCGCCGGCAGGCCTATGGAAAATAGACACGCCGGTGTGCAAGGCCCTGCTCGCGTAAATCCGGGTGGATTTACGCGAGCAGGGCTTTTAAAATCCACCCCTTAATTTAGAAGTCAAGGCACTTGAGAAAATATGCCAGGGAGTTTAGTACCCAATTTCTTTCCAGAATCCCATCTCAGGGATTTATTTAGGCAATATATCTAATCTCTTAGCTAACATGAATAATAATCTGCTCCTCTCTGTCACTGGTTTGCACTTTCTGGCTTCTTTACTGCTTCCAGTATGGTCAAGGGTTTAACCCTATAGGCTCCAGATATTCTTGGACAGGGGTAAAACCATTCTATCTCATATTGCTTAACAGGACCAGTGTGATATTTTTCACTAAGCAGCCCCATATTTGTTGCCATTTCCATCCCATATTCCTTCATTCCCTCCCTTCCTGACTCTACTCACATGTAAGGAGGAAGAGCTACTGTAGGGATTGCGAGAATGGCTGGCTCACATTCCCCAAGGTCAGAAACAAAATATTACTGCCGTTTCCTTTCAGATCCAGGGACATTCCATGCCGATGACCTGAATAGATAGTGAGGGGGAAAAGAACAGGGGTACAAAGGGTAAGGGGAGGGAATAGAGCCAAATGTTCACTGATAGATTTTGCCACACTAGGCAAACTGCCACAATATATAAGAACATAAGATATGTCATCCTCAGTCAGACCAAAGGTCCACTGAGATCAGTATCCTGTCCCTGATAGGGGTGTGCATTCGTTTCCTATGTATTTGTAATCCGCAACGTATAGGGCCATATTCGTTGTATTCGTGGGGAAGTGAAACGTATTGCGATTCCCCACGAATACAATGAATCTTCGCCGAATTATTCGGCCGTCTAAAGGATCCAATTTAAACAAACCCCCCACCCTCCTGACCCCCCCCAAGACTTACCAAAACTCCCTGGTGGTCCAGCGGGGGGTCCGGGAGCCATATCCTGCACTCACACCCTCGGCTGCTGGTATTCAAAATGGCGCCGATAGCCTTTGACCTACTATGTCACAGGGGCTACCAGAGCCATTGGTCAGCCCCTGTTACATGGTAGAAGCAATGGATGGCCAGCACCATCTTGTGCTCCTACCATGTGACAGGGGCTGACCAATGGCACTGGTAGCCCCTGTGACATAGTAAGGGCAAAGACTATCGGTGCCATTTTGATTACTGGCAGCTGACGGCCCGAGTGCAGGAGATCGGTCCCAGACCCCCGCTGGAACACCAGGGACTTTTGGCAAGTCTTGGGGGACCCTACTGACACCCAAAAGACTTGCCAAAAGTCCAGCAGGGGTCTGGGAGCGATCTCCTGCACTCGGGCCGTCAGCTACCAGTATTCAAAATGGCGCTGATAGCCTTTGCCCTCACTATGTCACAGGGGCTGGTGCCATCTTGTGCTCCTACCATGTGACAGGGGCTGACCAATGGCACCGGTAGCCCCTGTGACATAGTAAGGGCAAAGGCTATCGGCACCATTTTGATTACTGGCAATCGACGGTCCGAGTACAGGAGGTCGCTCCCGGACCCCTGCTGGACTTTTGGCAAGTCCTGTGGGGGTCAGGAGGGTCCCCAAGATTTGACAAAAGTCCCTGGTGGTCCAGGAGCGACTTCCTGCACTTGGACTGTCAGCTACCAGTAATCAAAATGGCGCCGATAGCCTTTGCCCTTATGATGTCACAGGGGCTACCGGTGCCATTGGTAGCCCCTGTGTCACATGGTAGGAGCACAAGATGGCGCCGATGGCCATGTGACAGGGGCTGACCAATGGCACCGGTAGCCCCTGTGACATAGTAGGTCAAAGGCTATCGGTGCCATTTTGATCAAGGCAGGCCAGACAGCCCGACGGCACAGAGGGAGAAATCCCTTGCGGGACCCCACTGGACCACCAGGGATGTTAGTAAGTCTTGGGGAGGGATCGGGATGGTGGGGGGGGGGGGGTTGTATTTAATGTATTATAGTAAATTTTAATGCTTGGGGTGGGTTTTTTTTAGCTTTGTTTTCCCGCCTCGTTTTTTGGGCCCGTTTCGTTTTTCCCCATTTAGTTTTTGTTCGTTTTTCCAAAAAACTAACCGAGGAAAAACAAACTTTACCCCAAAGTGTCCGATTCAAAAAACGACCCAGTGGAAAAAAACGAAGCTCATCTCTAATGTTTAGGGAAATTTCGGATATACCACTTCGCGTAGATAAGTTACACAGTGAGCGATACATTAGTGCATCGCACGTCATTTTATGACGCGCATCATTTACGCGTCACACATTATTTTCTTTGTTCCTGCAGCTGCTTTTTTGAGGGTATGTCAGGTGTGGGACAGAGAGGAGAGGAGCTAAGTATTTTGTTACGAGTTTAGAGGAGGTCTATAGTGAAATCTGATTGAGTTGTCTTGTCTTCTGTTGTCATCTGTTTCCCTTTACCTTGGTTGCTTGTCTGTTTTTGTGTGTGAAAGCTTTTGTTAGTTTGTCAAATTTGTCTGTGTTATGCCCACAGCAGCCCCGCAGCGTGGCCCTCTCACCTTTTCACATGGACTCCAGCTCCTGGCTCCTCGTCGCTGGCGGCGCTGAGCCGCCAGCTCCAACCTCAGGTTCCCTCCGGTGCCTCCGGCCCTGCCACGCTACCCAGTGTTGCCAGCCAAGATGTTCTTGTTTGTCGGGCCTCTCCGCATGGCCCGCAGAGAGACGCCGCCATCAGCCATCAGCGCCGTGCCCCTTCCTAGGCGCATGTGCATCATTAGTTCCTTTAAAGGGCCCGCGGCGGGAACCTGGCCGCGGACCCAGATGCTGATGTCAAATTCTTCAGCGTATAAAAGCTCAGGCTTCGCTCCATAGCATTGCCTTTGCAACAGGTCTCCTCGTACTCCGAGTACTCGTTGCTGATCCTAGAATCGTCTTTTCATTCTGTTACTGTTTCCTGTGCTTCCCGGTTCCTTTTCTCAATGTTCCTGTTTCATCTATGTGTTGGACTGACTCTTTGGATTTGACCACTGCTATGCCTGACTAGTCTTCAGCTTCTCTCCAGCCATGGACCTCCGCTACACCTGACCACTCTTCTACTTCTCCATGCCCTGACCATTGCTTTGATTGACTATACCTGCCTTCTCCATGCCCTGACCCTTGCCTTGAACGACTATGCTACAGATCTTCCTGTGTCCAGAGTTCTTTTTTTTTTTAATTTTTAATTTTGCCATTTCAGATTTATTACAATCATATAATCAATAGAATAGAGATTCCAAACATGTTAATCCACAAAGCAAATATTTTACAATCATTCATATATTCATATTTCATCTCTAGTCACACAGGGGAAATATTGGGAGCCAAAATGTATTACTAAGAAAATACAGGAGCTCAGCATAAACGTTTGAATTAAAAGAATAGACCTCTGCGTAAGAAACATCCCCTACTTTATTGGCTTCACTCTTCAGCCCTTCCCTTCAAGAAAACTCCTCAACTGTTCAGGTTCAAGGAAAATATACTTCTCATCTCGAAATTTTAACAAACACTTACAAGGGAATCGTAATACCATTCTGGCCCCTCTATTTACCACCTCAGGTCTCATTTGGATACATTTTTTTCTAAGCTCCTGTGTAGGGCAGTCAATGTTCAGGTACACCTAGACTTGCTGCCCATAGTAATGGGCTACTCTATTTCTAAAGAAAAAATTTAGGACAAAATTCCTGTCTTGCTGGAACGCAAAAGAAACCAGTAAGGTACCTCTCGTATGTATTTCTGTCTGTAAAGACATCTCCATTATATCTGAAATATTTAATGACTGTTGTTGTTCCAACATTTCTCCCTCATTTAGAGGCAAATGTTTCCTTGACACAAAAAAAGCTTTAGTTATCACTGGTGAGATTTCCTTTGGTATTTTAATACAATCCTTCATATATTCTTTAAACGTTTCGAGAGGAGACATTTTCTTAATAATAGTTTAGTTTGCTGATTTAATTAAGTTGACTTGAACGTTTTCCATTTTCAAAGATGTTTCCTCCAGTTGTTCAATTTTCTTTCCCTGTGCACTCACAGTTTTTTCAATATTCAAGCCCTTTTTGTTAGTCTCTAGAACTACTTGTGTCAAATTTGAAATAGCGGATTGAATAGATAGTAAAGCATTCCATGCTGATTCCAGTGGGATAACTGGTGGTTTTTGTAGCAAAAAAAACTGTTCCGGGAGTCAGCGTTACCAATTCTTGTGTTGTGAAGCTCTCCTCGTTGACTTGTGCCGGTGCCATTAATGGGGGTTTAGGAGTTGAGGTAATTCCTCCAACCGGAGCTCCTCTAACTATCGCACTCTCTCCTCCTCCTCTGTCAGAATCCTGGGTCGGCATCTCTCTGCTCAGTGCCATTTGCTGGAAACTCATAGCTGGAAAGAGACTAGAGAAAGAAGCATCACTCTTACCTACAAGCCAACCATCACCATAGAGGCTGTCTTTAAAACTTTCAAACAGGGCCGACTGTTATGGTTTTGAGGTGTTGGAGTGGATTCTTGGGTACTGCAGCGATGGCCACTCTCACGGGGAGGAGCCCTGTGAGGAACCGCAGTATTAGGCTAGTCTCTAGACAAGCAGACACAGAAAATTATTTATTGTACAGCTTGATGATACTGCCCAGGGGTGGCAGTAGTGAGGTAACCCAGTCCCACAGTAGTAGATGGTAAGCAGTGTAAAGTAGTAGAGGAAGTCTCGGATGCAGGCTCCCAGCGCTGAGCTGTAGGTGAGACAGAATGACAAGTTTAGATTACTCACTGAAGTAGGTAGCTGTATTGATGGAGATCCTGGCAGGCAGAAGTAGTTGAATTGCAGGCACCAAGGCAGGGAGAGCAGGCCCTCGAGAAGCAAGTACCCGGTATCCCAGAGAGGCACCTGAAAGAAAGCATAGGGCCCCCGAGGAGCGGGTACCCAGGTTAGAGATGAATAGCCCCGGAGGGCAGAGAGAGCTTCCAGAGGCAGCAAGGAAGCAGTAGAGCAGCTTAGACCAGAGGTGTTCAATCCATTCACGATCCTTGCTAACTTACGGGCCAATTCAGTAAAGTCCGCGGGAGAGCGGGCGAACCCCTGCTCTCCCAGCGCGCGCACAGGCCACTCGCCTGTGCACGCGATTCAGTATTTAAATGAGGCCCGGCGGTAGAAACGGGCAAAAGGAGGCGCTAGGGACACTAGCGTATCCCTAGCACCTGCTTTTGGCCCGGAGCGGCGGCTGTCAGCGGGTTTGACAGCCAACACTCAATTTTGCTGGCGTCGGTTCTCGAGCCTACTGACAGCCACGGGCTCGGAAACCGGACGCCGGCAAAATTGAGAGTCCGGTTTTCGACCCGACACCCGCCGGCCCATTTTACCTTTTTTTTTCTTTTTTTTTTTACTTTTTTTACCCTTCGGGACCTCCGACTTAATATCGCCATGATATTAATATCGCCATGATATTAAGTCGGAGGGTTCACAGAAAAGCAGTTTTTACTGCTTTTCTGTGCACTTTCCCAGTGCTGGCAGAAATTAGCGCCTACATTTGGGTAGGCGCTAATTTCTGAATGTAAAATGTGCGGCTTGGCTGCACATTTTACTTACTGAATCGTGCGGGAATACCTAATAGGGCCATCAACATGCATTTGCATGTTGAGGGCGCTATTAGGTTCGGTGGGTTGGACGCGCGTTTTCCGCCCCTTACTGAATAAGGGGTAAGGGAAAACGCGCACTATACTGTATCGGCCCATCAATTGGTTAGCAAACGAAGGGCAGGCTAAATAACCAGATGGCGTGACGTCACTCGAGGTTCCCGCCATGATGTGTATAAAGACGTGGGTGGCATGCACGCACGCACCCTAGGAGGCCCTCAGGAGAAACATGACTAACACCGTCGCCATTACCGTTCTGGGGACGCCGGAGAGAGCAGCATGATAACGCGGTAGCAGCCATCTTTCCAAGGCTTGAGAAGAGCAAAGGAAGAAAGGTGAAGCACAGAGGTCAAAGCCGTCGGAGACCGATGGACGCAACACCGACTGCCTAAGTATAAAGGAAATGTGAGTGGCTCCCAGGTACCTGGCAACACATCATGGATGCACATTTGAGTGTCACAGACCACTTGCACATTAATAGAGTAGAATAGCTATCTGTTGTGGTAGATCTCCCTGTGATGTGGTAGAATTATGGCTTCTTGAGTGCAGTCAATAGCTCCCAGAACATTTGGAAAGTTGGCGATGGTATAAAACCATTTCTTCAATTCCATCAAGCCCTGCCTTTCATGATTGAATGTTATGTACCAATTAATGTGGCCACGTACAGCTGTTATGACCTGGCCCAGACAGTGGGAAAAAAGGGTTTGGGACATTCCTCCGAGGACCCCAACTGTCATTTGGAAGGTGCCAGGATGCTCTACTGGAAGGGCTAATGGCTCTGGCTCCAGTGCAGGGACTTCCCTAGGAGAGGTTTGAACTTCCTTTGCCTGTTCTTGTGGTTCTTGTTGTTGTCACCGAGAAGCCTGAAGCAGTCAGTAACCCACTACAAATAAACTTCCTCCTAACATTGTAGCTTTAAGAAGACAGTGCGGGTAAGAAAACTTCTTTTTATTGGCCCAGAAGGGCTTTGTAGGTATGTATGATAGAAGGCCTTATTTTACTGCGCGCAATAATAGCAGCGATAATAGCTGCAATCTGCAATAACGGCTGCTATTGTGCGATAAAAACTTGTTTCTCCTGTACCACAAAAAAAAAGTTGTTATTTCCCACATTAAAACCTACATTATTGTACGTTATTTCACTACGAAATGCAGTAGTCGTCCCTAATTTGCATACTTTTCCAGCTTTTGCATATGCATTATCATATTTGCATAACACATGACTTATCACATGTTAGACCCTCATTGCACAATTGAGTCCTGATACAATTTGATGAATGACCTTGTTATTTAGCACCCACCTTCGAGCATTTTTTGTTTTTGCTCCTGTCTGTTGGAATGCCTTATCCATCGAGATGAGAGAGATTAATGATGTAGTGAAGTTTAGAAAGCAACTTAAGGCCCTACTTTTTCAAGAACCTTTAAATTAGTTTGTTTTTAACTTTTAATATTCTAAGTTTTATTATTATTTTTTCTATTGTATTATTATAAATTTTGTAGTCTATGACTGTATCATATTTCTCTGTACTCTGATTAGCATTATTATTTTATATATTTTAATAAATAAATAAAATGCATGACAGTACGCTTTCAGCTCAACAGCCAAGCAGCTTGGTAACAGACCATGAAAAAATGTAAAGGTTAATGTGAGAATCTTAAACCCGATATGTCAGGAAATCGGGAGCCAATGCACCTCAGCCAAAACTGGTGAAAGATGTATGTGTAAAGGACTCACCGAAACAAGATGAGCTGCAGAATTTTGTATGAGTAGCAATACTCTCGCTGAAGACTGAGGGAGGCCCAAAAGTAATGAATTACATTAGTCTGTTGATGAAAAGATTAACAACCAGGCTAGTACGGAAATCTTCATTACTTACAAATGGTTTTAGTGACTGTAACAGATGCAGCTTAAAAAAATAACCTTGTACTATAGATTGTATGTGAGGGTATAGAGTTAGTGCAGGATCAACAACAAACCCCAAATTTCTAGCTTGCTGTATAATTGGAATAGTTCCCCCTCAAATGACCAACAAACTGGGACATCTTCTGATTCTGAATGAGAGAAAAACATAATCTCTGACTTAACATTCAAAAGCAGATGGTTCTCAGATATCCAAGTGTGACTCTCTGAAAAGCACAGTAAATGTATCCAGGGCCCCACAAATGGAGAAAGTAATAGGAAAAAAGAACTGTATGTTGTCAGCGTGCAGTTTAAATGAAATATCCAGCCGAGATAAGACGCTACACTAGGGAGAGAAGGAATATGTTAAACAAATAGATAAAATAATTTTAATGCAAGAGTTGATATACAGTGCAAATCAAATAAACCCAACTTTCAATGAAAACCTGGTATGGCCATGTTTTTGCATATATACCTGTATCAGGCATAACATCCTTGTCAAGTTCATTCGCAATAAGCATAAAACAGAAAAACAGCAAAACATAGGTTATGAGCTGATTTGCATAATTCTGCAGCTCATTACCTATCTTTCCATAGATTTTGTGATAATGTTCTCAATAGATAAAGCAAGAAAAGCTGCAAATCACATGTATACAATTTTGCAAAAGGAATAGAAAGTTATATTGTAGATTTAGTGCCCATTAACACATTTGTGAGCATTGCCACACCTTATATATCAGCCTCAAAAAAGCTGGCCAAAATCTGATATAATCTGGTATTGCATTGTGCACTATCCCTTGAGAGCAACTAAAAATACAAAAGCTATATATTTAAGTATTAGATTTTAAGGCTGAAAGACAGCTCTCATTGAAACACACTTTTTGTGTCTTAACTTGGAGCAGAGCAACTGTGTAGATGGTTTACAGATGCAGTTAGTCAGTTTAGGTCTGCACAGTGGTTGGAAATTAAATACTGTTAGCCACTGCTCAAAAATAACTTTGAAGAGGCATTTGCAAACTGAAATTAGGAATGATGAGCTGTACTTACAGATCAAGACTTGTGCTTGCAGCATTATCGCCACATGCTATTAATTTTAAAATGAATCATTTCCTCTTAAGCAAATTCATCATTAAAGTGTGTTCACATCAAAGACCACACTTGCGGCTTGCTTTGAAGTTTCAGATGACTCGCTTGACTCTATCAAGGTTACCTTAAGGGAAAAAAGCAAAACATTGCTGTGATGAACGTGAGAACTCCAGCACATATAATGTGTATTACTACAGCAGGGACTGCAGAGAGACAAGGAGGCATTCCTACCCAAATCTTATAGTGACTGATAGACCACCATCTCTTGGAAGAAAATAATAGGGATGTGCAGAGCAAAAGTTTATGTTCATAAGTCCATAAGTCGAAAGGGGGTCCCATTTGCGGTCAATATGGACATATGGAGAATTCCATAAGTTGAGTCTATGTCCATACGTGCAAATAAAAATTTAAACCCCTCACCCTCCTTAATCCCCCCCCCCCCAAAACTTACCAAAACTCCCTGGTGGTACAGCAGGGAGTCAGGACGCCATTTCTGAACTCCTTTGCGAGGAGCACGTGACGTCGGCTTCACGTCGGAGTGACGAGGCGTCACGTGATTCCCCGCGCGATCGCTCCGGGGGACCCTCGTTGCACCCAAAAGGAACTTTTGGCCAGCTTGGGGGGGGACCCCCCCAAGCTGGCCAAAAGTTCCTTTTGGGTGCAACGAGGGTCCCGGAGCGATCGCGCGGGGAATCACGTGACGCCGACGTCACGTGCTCCTCGCAAAGGAGTTCAGAAATGGCGTCCTGACTCCCTGCTGTACCACCAGGGAGTTTTGGTAAGTTTTGGGGGGGGGGGGATTAAGGAGGGTGAGGGGTTTAAATTTTTATTTAGGATCAACAATCGCGATTTCCAACTTATTCAACATAGCTATGTTGAATAAGTTGGAAATCCGATCGTTTTCGCCTCATCACTTTTTTAAGTTAAAAAAAAAAATAAGTTGCGTTTTACATTTAAGTTCAAAACGAATGCACACCCCTAGAAAATAATGTTATCAGAGCCGGTAGAAGGGTGTCCAGTTGCCCTAGGCGGTGATGATGTCACATTGTCACGTGATCTCTCACGCGCTCTCTCTCTCTCTATCTCTTAGTTGTCCAGGTAAAATTGTTTAAAAATTACTCTCAATATTGACAATAATTTTGAAAAATCTACAAAAAATTCGAGATCTGGCTAGAATGCTGATTTGAATGATTGCTTCCCCTTTAGATTCTGTCTACTTAATCTGGTTGTATCTGTTCCTTATTGAACCTTTTCATGGAAAAATCTAAACTTTATTGTAGTAATCTTATAATAGCCCGCATAAATTTCAAATCCAGTACACACATAAGTTATAGCAATTTTCAAAGAGAAAGAGCATGCCTACTTTCTCTTTGAAAATTAGGCCACCACAACCTCCAGCTCACAATTACACCTGGCAATTTGCAAGCAATTTTTTTTTTCAGGGAAATATAACTGCCTGCATAAGTGAAACCCCTTTCAAACCCCATTCCCTGGAATGCTTCTGCTCAGTACTTTTAAAATGTACGCACATACAGGCAATATACACACATAAAAGGTAACCTATATTTCTGTGGAGCAATTTTATAACAATTGCCTTTGAAAATTTCCCTCCCTTGGTTTTATGTGCCTAAGAGAGCTGCAGACAGTTTAAACACTAGTGTGAGCTTGAAATAATTAGCCTTCATGCTTATCACAAAGTCCATTTGTATCATAAAATATCAGTTTGTAAGTGCCATTTTTACCCTTTAGTTTACACTAGCCCCTCACTACTGTTCTTGGGAGCCAAATATTTAGGGTATTTTTAATGAAGTGCTGTTATAATGAAGAGGATTATACCGAGGTCACTGAAACTTGAGGGATCAGTGCTAGAGTATCTTCCTGTCAGAAAATGCTTTATAGTAGGAAACCTATATCGCAGTTGAAGTAAAACTGAGCATTCCTATGATAGCACAGGAAGGCAAGTGGGAGAGGGGAAGGGAGTGGGGGAGGGGGAGGGGGTTGCATCCTTCTGCAAGAATTGGAGCTCACTACCTGCCTTCCCCTGAAGTTGAACCTAAACTGTAGCTGTTAAGTGAAAATGAATGCTAATAAATGAACTGTGTGCACTGATTAGGATACTGGCTCAGACTCACATTCATAATGCCCCCATTCGTAATGATTTTAAAATGTGTGGCTGCATCTTGAAAAAGAACAGAGCTTGACATAATTTCAGTTATCAAATGCTGGTAATTGACACAGAGACAGGCTGTGCTTTACACTGGGTTATAATTAATCCACTTCAGTGACCTCAAAGGCTGCACTTCTGAGAAATCTCCGACTTAAGTTCTGATTCTTTGTCAACTACTTGGGCAGACATAAATTACAAATGGGGTACTAATGAAGTATTTCATCACCTGTTTATCTGCAGCGATCGCTTTCCTTGCTCTAATTTACATGGGACATGATTTTTTGAAGCTACTGGCAGCTGTGGCAGGCGTTTTACAAGGAGCAGTTATAAATTAGCACATAGTTGGGGGGAATTGCACTCTAGGTCTTTGTTCTGATTTTAACTTAAAAGTGGGGAAAAAAAATCCTATGAAAAGAGGAAGAAATTGCATTTCATTTCATTTTTCTTTAACGACATGCGTGTGTAATATAGTAAGCACCTTATTCAAATTAATTTAAAGTGATAATATTTTCAAAAGTGTTTCAACATAGACATTGAATGGAAGAAAATATTATGCGTGCCTTGCAGCTGCTGAGTCATTAATGTGGGTGTTTTTTTGTGACTTTTCAGTAGACGTATCATTGATATTTCAGAATAGAATATCATTCAATGATGACAAAGTTGTAGGGATTACTATGTATGTCAGGCTAGTAATAAGATTAGAGATGATATGCTTTTCAAAATATAGCCCAAAAAGGGCTGGCTTACCAAGATTTACCATGAGCACAAAAAGGGAAAGAATAGCTTAAAGGTGAATTTTAAAGCCCGGCGCACACCAAACCCGGGAGATACATGCACAAGTCGGGCTGAGCGGATTTTAAAAGCTGCCTGCATATCCACGTACTTGCCGTTATGTTCACAAGTGAAAAATCCCCAAAAAGGGGCAAAGCATGGTCTGGGCTGGACATGAGCATTCCTGGGTTTCACAATGAAATATGAGCGTAAATACTTATGCGCACGGGCGCACGCCGGGATCCTCTGCCACGTACATTTACTTCTGCTATGGATGATATGCAAGTAATAAAATAAAGACAAATAGATTGGCAGGGTTTTCAGGATCAGGGCTAACAGGGGAGAAGAGAGGTTAGTAAATTAAGGGGGGGTTGGAAGTCTTATACTTTACCTGGGAGAACTGGGAATGAACAGGTAAAACTGGTAAAGGCATCAGCACACCTTTCTTTTAAAATCCCCCACTTATGTCATTGAAATGGCATTTGCGAACATAAGTGTGTGTCCACTTAAAGTTGTGTGCCCATATGCGCACAATCAGGCTATTTTATAGCATATGCACATATATGTGCATATGCGCCCACGCACCTGTTAAAAAATTACTGTCTATATGTATCCTTGCCCTCCCACCCCCCCAAAAAATGTGTATATTCCAGGATATTCATTATGTTGACCATTAGGTACCCAAAGGCAATTAAAACTTTTTTCACAAACCTTTGTGCATGTTTGCTTTCATAATTATCTCACCAAAACTACCTGCACTCAATAAAGCCTGCTGATTTGTGAGTAGGAAATATTTCAGAAATTTAGCACTCACAGACTGATGCAATATCAGCGGGCAAAAAACAGCCACTCGTGATTGAGCGCCCGCTTTCCTAACGCGCGCCAAATCACTTCTCCTGGGTGCACAATGCAGTGGGCATATCATCCGCTGCATTCAAAAAGGGGGCAGTAGGAGAAATTGTGAGTCCCTAACGCCTCCTCGGCATTAGGTGCCCAGGAGAAATGGCTGTGCCCGGGTTAGGAAAATGGATGCCTGTTAATTGAGCGTCTGTTTTCTTAACCTGACTGCTGGCAAGACTTTTGTATTTATTTATTTATTTATTTTTACTTTACTCCTTTTTTCGGTCCCTCCTACTTAGTATCTCATATTTATGCACATGTTTATTTTCAAAACACTTGAGTAATTGGCCAAGTATGTGCACACATTACATCGCAGAAAGCTACAGCTGCCTATTGGAAAGATGTACCTTGTGCGATGTAATTTGCGTGCGCACTTTTTTAAATGAAAAAGTATCGGGCAGATTTTCTAAGGTGCACACGCGTGTCCATGTGCGCGCTCTTCCCGGCACGCACACATAGGCGCACAGATTTTATAACATGCGCGCCCATGATTTTGTAACCTGCGAGCACGAGCGGGGGAAGATTTAGTCAATTCCCGCTCAGCGACACATCCCGGCCTTCCCCAGTTCCCTCCCAGTCCGCTCTAATTAAGGAGTGGGCTGGGAGGGAACTTCCCTACCCCCTTCCTAACCTTCCTTGTCCTTCCCCTCTCCTCCCCACCCTCTAAACCTACCCTACCTTACCTTTTTGTTTTATTTTACAAGTTACTGCTCCTCCGGAGCAGCAGTAACTTGCGCACACCAGCAGCCTGCCGGCGCGCGCTTCCCCGGCACAGCAGCAAATGGCTGCTATACTGGCGCCTCCAGCCCCCCCCCCCCCCCCCCCGGACCGCCTCTTTATCTGGGCCCGGCACTTCGGCACGTAACAGGGATTACGCGCGTGGTTGGGCCCTTTTGAAGATGTGCGCAGCGCACAAGGCCTGGCCATTCGCATAACTCCTGTTTTTTTATGCACATGGCTCATTTAAAATCTACCCTTAAGAGCGTAAATCCCAACTCTGCCCTCAGCATGCCTCTCTGTAGTTGGTGTAAAGGTAATTGTGAAACTGGGTTACCTGCATATTTTCCTGTGAACTGATTCCGGAATTTTATGCCCTCAAATGGTTTTGAAAATTACCACCGAAGTCTTCTGAGATCCCATCAGGTGAATTTTCAAAGGAGTTACGCACGTAAATGTAATATACTATCGTAGCAATTTTCAAAAACCATTTTCTCAGGTAAAGTGCACTTTCGCAAGCAAATCCTAAGGACAATTCAGTGGCACATATTGTAGCAATTTTCAAAAGCCTAATTACTCGAGTAAAATGCATTTACTCGAATAAAACCCAGTTTTGCGCATGTTTGTTAAATGCTTTTCTAAATCTGGCCCTAAATTTCTGCATTCTGGGGGAAATTTTCAAAATGTCTGCTTTGGGACAAAGTCCACAGGTGTTTTTTACCCACAGGCTATGCTCCACTTTTCACAGAGAATTGTTTCATGTTGAGACATTTGCGCCCTCTTTTTACTTTTTGAATGGAAAGCGTCTGTAGATGGGAAAATGCTATCCACCCTCCCCATGACCAAAGCACAATCCCCCCCCTTCCCCTGGAATGCCTCCTATTTATGCAGCTAAAAGAATGAGCATTGAAGAAACAAATATGCATGTTCTTTTAGTCCCATTGAGGGAGAGCAATTCTCAGAGGGACAATTTACATGGGTAAAATGCTCTTTACCCACATGAAAGACTTTGAAAATTGCCTTCCCCATCATACAAATGCAAGTGCATATATTTATTTCCTCTATTGAAAAGGCCTTAGGTGGGCTATAATACATTCAGCAGAAAATGTAATCTGCAAATTCTTGCTAAAATGTTACTGAACTACTAGGAGTTGAGTTCAAGTCATCAAGCGTTGTCTTACCATTCAATGAACCACTGCGGTCATTACTGGACCAAGGGAAAATAATTGGCATATAAAACGTTGATACCTTCATTTTGTAAACTTTGTAGAAAATGATAAAGCATATGTAGCTGCTAAAAAGCAGTGTCATACATGCTAATGATTTCTTTAAATGTCAATACCTGTTTATTTTGCAGAGATTTGAAAAAAAAAAAAAAGACAATTCTTCTCTGTGGTACTTCCTTGCTAATTTGAGAGTTGGGGATGAATGATCCAGTGGCAATGTGATCAGGCCTTTCAGGGACCGAAGTGTTACATTCATGTCATGCTTAGTTTGCCAATGCCCAGAATACACTGAAATAAGCCTTCAGTTCTTGGTTGTGAATTCAGCTTCCTCATTTCCATCCAAAAATCCAGCTCTTCTTAGATTTGTAATGACAGTCATCAAATCATGGCTGTAGAAAGGGAAGGGGGGCAAACCCTTAAAAAAATATTTTAAAAAATCCTGTTTCTTGAAATGAGACAACATGAAGTTTCAGCTTATCCAGACTTCTGTGCGTGAGCTACTGGATTTTACAGTTCTTTTGTATTTACTCACAGATTAAGAAACTCATTCCATGTCAAGTTTATAAAAAGAAAGATATCACCACATTCTTAAGGCAAAGGGAGTCATTGAGGTCATTTATTCTAAAATAGTAGGGAGGGAATGTAGTACCATTTATCTTTGTTATTAAACATTTACTTATTCCATTGCTTAACACAATTTACAATCAGATGAGTTGCTGGAGCTGACTGCTATTGTACTTTAGCCATTGATGAAGCAGTCTGTGTGTGGCCAAAGCAGCTGTGACTGTTGTGGCTGAACTTAATACCGTCTTCAGTAAGAGGTTTCCCTTTTAAATAAGATTTCAAACCTTTCTGCTTTCTTTAGTTAACGCCAGGTTGCAACACAGAGGAAAGAAACAAGTGTGAGTCTGCTTTCCCGGCTTGCGTTTGAAACTATGTTTAAGTTCAAATGGAATACGTGTGGATCAGAACTTTTTTTGCTCTCAAATGTCACCGCTGTGAGCCGCAATATTACAAGTTCAGGATGTTTTCTCTTGAGGTCCAGACCACAAACCTTTTTTTTTTTTTTTTAAACCAAATCCCTAATTTTAAGCCTCAGCTGAAAAACGATTTCCACTTTTGAAGTGTTCCCACCAGAAACCTTAGAAGTCAAAGCGCTAGCACACTTTGAAACTTTCTGACGAGCAGATGAAGTCTCTCAAAGTCATGCTGCAATTACTGAACAGGGCAGAAAGTATCACTGCCCGACATATTTAAACCTGTTTCCACAGATACAAAAATGTGCTGGGGATAAGGAAACCACTTCTGAATCGCATATGGGTTACGTCTGCTTAACCTGCTCAAATCAGAGGCACTGCAACTTTGCTAGAGATCTTGCACTGGCTATCACAAATCCACCCCCCCTCAAACTATCGTTTCTGCTGTACTTCACACCAACAGAAAATCAGCAAGTTATTAAAATTAAAAGTCAAAGGAAATGGGGCCAATTTTCAATCTAAACTGAAACTAGAAACAGGGATTGATTTTAAAAGGCGCGCGCGTGCGTCCATGTGCATGCAGTTCCTGGCGCGCGCACATGGATGCTCCGATTTTGTAACACGCATGCACCAGCGCACACGTTATAAAATCCGATGGCCACGCGCGCATGTGTGGGTGGCCCGCGACTCGCACGTGCATGGGGGGGGGGGGAATTTTACAAAGCAACGCACGGCGACGCAATCAGGCCTCCCCCAGTTCCCTCCCAGTCCGCTCCAATTAAGGAGCGGACTGGGAGGGAACTATCCCTAACTTTTTATTTTAATACTTACCGCTCCTTTGGAGCAGAGGGAATCTGTGCGCGTCGGCCAGCTGCCGGCGCATGCTTCCCCAGGATAGTGGCTAATGGCACTGTCCCGGCTCGCCCCCCCGCCCTGACCCTCCCCACCCAGACCACGCCCAGTGGGACCACCCCCTTTTCCTCGGCCGGCACTTCTGCGTGTACCAGGTTTTATGCACATGACCGGGCCTATTGTAAAATGCGCACGCAAGGCTCAGCCATGTGCATAAACCCCGAAATTTACGCTTGTAGCCCTTTGAAAATGTACTTGATATTTAATAGACAGAACCAACATAGCTGATCTGAGAAAAATGTAGGGGCCAGATTTTAAAAAGGTTACACACACTGGGCCTATTTTAAAAAGGCCCGGCGACGCACGTAAAGCCCCGGGACGCATGTAAGTCCTGGGGTTTTACTAAAGGGGAGGTCCGTGGGTGGGGCATGGGCGGGGCGGTCTGTGGGTGGGGTGGGGATGGCTGTTGTGTCGAAGGATCGTGTTCCCAGAGGCAGGTGCAAAAGGTAAGAAAAAAGTTTTGGTGTGGGTTAGAGTAGGGGGGGGGGGGAGGTTAGGGGAAGGGGTGGGAAGGTCAGGTTAGGGGGAGGGAACAGGGGAAGGCAGCGCGGCTCGGCACACGCAAGGTGCACAATTGTGCACCCCCTTGCACGCACTGACCCCTGATTTTATAACTTGTGCGTGCCTGCGTTTGCAAGTTATAAAATCAGGTGTACATGTGCACGGTAGTATTTCATAACCCAGGTGTATGATATACACATATTTTATAAAGTGCATATATCTCTATCCCACAACACTACTTGGGGTAGATTTTATAAATGTACGCGCGGGCGTACTTTTGTTCGTGCACTAGGCGTGAACAAAAGTACGCTGGATTTTATAAGATACTCGCGTAGCCGCGCGTATCTTATAAAATCCGGGGTCGGCGCGCGCAAGGGGGTGCACATTTGTGCAACCTGTGCGCGCCGAGCCCAGCGCGTGCTGCCTGTTCCCTCCGCCTCCCCTCACCTTCCCCTCCCTTCCCCTACCTAACCCATCCCCCGGCCCTATCTAAACCCCCCCTCCTACCTTTGTTGGCAGATTTACGCCTGCGGAAAGCAGGCGTAAATCTGCGCGTGCCAGCGGGCTGCTGGTGCACCATCACCCGACCCGGGGGCTGGTCCGGAGGCCTCGACCACGCCCCCGGGCCAGCGCCACGCCCACGGGCCCGCCCCCGAAACTCCGCGTCACTCGCAGCCAGCCCCCGAAATGCCGCGTCACTCACGGCATGCCCCCGACACGCCCCTCCATGCAAGCCCCGGGACTTACGCATGTCCTGGGGCTTGTGCGCACCGCCGAGCCTATGCAAAATAGGCTCGGCGCGCGCAGGGGGGGTTTGGGGTAGGTTTTCGGGGGATATGCGCGTATCCCTTTGAAAATCTACCCCCTTGTGTGTATATATGCTAATTTTTATGCATGTAACATTTTGAAAATTCACCCGGAGCTTTTGTGTGCATATTGAAGACATCAAAATGTGATTTTTAATTTGTCAACTTCTGACATAGTATAAGAGGTGTATCGCTGTCACATTCAATATACGATTCTGAAAACACTTCACATTTTTTATATTCTTTGATCTTGCAAACATTTTGGCTGCTGCTTCATTCCCTTTTTAATAAAAAATATTAACATTTTTAGCCATTTGGTACATATTCCTTTACACTTTGGAGTAGTCTTGCAAATTAACAGGTGAATTTCCAAAGGAGTTACACATATAAATGTAACATGCTATCATAGCAATTTTCAAAAGCCATTTACCTGCGTTAAATGCACTTACCACAGGTAAAACCTATTGACAATTAAATGGCATATATTGTAGCAATTTTCTAAAGCTCATTTACAATGTAAATGCTTTCGAAAATCAAGTCTTTGCTTTTAGATCAGATAAGCACATTATAAACAAGCATTTTAAATTAAACAAGTTAAGCTGATTCATTTATTTTAATACGTTCCTGGAGCTTCTAGGAATAAAACCTTTTTTATTCCTTTAAAACATTAACTTGGTCTCTTTTCCTTGTCAAACTTATGCTGTTCAGTTGCTATTATTTAGGGTTACCAAATTCTTATTTTAACAGATCTCATTTTCAAATCCGGACTTGCCATAAAGCTGCTTGTTTTTTAATGCCACTTGTGCCTGACTGCATATTTCCAGAATTAATGGAACAATGGATTATGTAATGGATAAAAAGCAATCTGTAGCTTTGCAGGTGGAAAATTCACAGCCAGCTGCAATTAAATTTACAGAGGATAACACCAGCATGTAAAACATTGAAGGCACAAGACGATTACTCAAATTAGTATTTTTTATTATTATTTTACTGTCAGCACAGTAGATACATTTTATTAAAACCTCTACACCATACAGGCAAAGCCATTATGGTCTAGTTAGCATTCAAATACTCTACATGGAATGAAAAAAGGGTGATAGGACATTTCAAGACAGAAATATCAGGTTAAAATTAAAGGGGCCAGTTTTCAGTAGCCACATTAATAATGATTTATTTATTTATTTATTTTAAGTTTTTTTATACCGATTTTCCTGCATAAAATGCATATCAAACCGGTTTACAATGAAACAGAATGAGCAGGAAGTAAAATTCCTTAGTCTAATACATTTAAACATCAATAATGAAATAATTTTAAACAAAGCAAAAAGCTAAATAACATTAATAAAAGTTAAATTATTAACATAAACATAAATATAATTATATTAGAAGGAGCACAAAGGTTAGCATGAAGGGGAGCACACCCGGCACGCGACGCCTGGTGTAATTGTGCCGTTAATCGGGTCGCCACTGGCTGGTCGTCATGACGTGGGGGGGGGGGGGCGAGTCTTCACATCGCTGATTTTCTCTTTTAACATCTCAGTTCATTTTTACTATTTTTTTGTGTCTTTTTCTCACAAGATGTAGTTTTCTTTAAGTGCCCGATGGTAGTGGGCTGCCCCTCTGTAACAGCGCCTGATTAATATTGCTAAATCCCCCCCCCCCCCCCCCCCCCAATAACTAGCCTTTTTAGTGCCCAGGGCAGGCAAGCCCCCTCTCCGGCCCTTATCCTAATCCCTATTCTTCTTTCCCTCTTCCCCTCCTCTCTAATTCCCAGTTCTCTTTCTCTATCTGATTCCCATCTTCGTCTCCTCCCCTACAATCCAGATGGTAGAAGAGTCGCAAACTTCCTGGCTTTTCATCTGTTGTCAGCACATGCTTGCACTTCAGTCGTTTTTCCTCTCTCAGGCCTGGAGTTTCTAAGGTCACGCTGGCTGCCGGCTTTCGCACCGAATAACTACACCATAAAAGGTATAGTTATTCGGCGCGAAACTGGCGGCGATAAGGGTCCTTATCTTTCGCAGCCAGCGATGTCTCCACAGAGTCGGCCCTTGTGCCGCCCCGTCTCCTCCTCTTTCGGGGCCGACTCCGCCCCCATTTAGTGATCTCATGCGAAAAGGGACTTTTCGCATGCAATCGCTTTTGAAAATGACCCCCTCAGTGGCTTTGTGCCCTGAGTTGCTTCCCTCTTGCCCACCAGTCCTGACCGCAAATAAGGTTTTACAATGCCTGCATCTTTAGAGGCAACAGAAAGGAGTAGGGCGAGAGCAGGGTTAGGGCAGGGAAGGCAAAGCATTATGGAGGGAGTTCATTTTGAACTCCCTGTAGGTACTACCCCATGTGGACTTTGCACTTGTGGGAACTTTTGTACTTGTGATCCCTTCTGGCTTGCAAGTCTGTAGGTACAAAGCATCCATGGCCCTACACCTTCCCTGACCACTTTTGAAATTACCCCAAAATGATCAAATCAGTTTCATTCACCCACATGGAACAATTTTATATTCATACCATAAAGAAGACTGCTAGTATAATGTAGAGCAATAGTTAAAGAATAGAGCTGTGAAAACTGGCGACCTCTATTCAAAGTTTTTTGTTACCACTTGCTTTACCTTTAGCAAATCATTTCTACTCCCTGCGCTCAAACATGTAGGGAGATTTACTAAGCTGTGATAAAGCTGTAAGGCATGAAAAACAGCAATTATCATGAGATATTCACGATATTGAGCACTTTTCACCAAAAAAAAAAGCTGCTTTACATGCATAAATTTACTAATGTATGCAAAGCAGCTAATGCATAGGTAATTCTATTTAAATACAATAATGTGGCTTTCCTCAAAGAAACCAACATGTGCATACCCTCCAAAACTTAGAAAGTACTATCATACGAAAATGGAGGTAATTCAATAAATATTATACCATGTCTGAATCCAATTGAATCTAATGCTTTATTATCCAAATTACAATGGACCTATGTGAAACATGATCATTAAAAATCACCCCATACACACTACTCTTTTACTTCTCACACCATTCATATCCATACCACACTTCCATGCTTTACCCCAACATCATCATACTCACATTCACACTAAAACATACTCTCCATAACCCATAAAACTAAAGGCTTTAACATACTAAGATTTAACAATAGTTACATTGCCTTATAACATCCAGTTATTTCCTTGTGTATTTCTAAACAAATGCAATGAATCGGTATACTTTACAACCAAACATTCCCTTATATTGAGTCCAATTCGTTCAATATTTTAAACAGATCTTCCAAACCCTCCTCTGATATATTCTTCAATACAATCCAACGAGAGCCAGCGTCTTGATGACAATGTTTTCTTTATATAACATTGAATAATTAGGCGAAAACTGATAAGATTTATGGAATATAACTAACCGTTTGGGGAATGCCGTGAACGGGTAGCTGTAGATAACTGAAGCTGCGATACAGAGCATGAAGATGCAGTATGTGAAGAGTGCAACCTGGTTTAAATGATTCGGATGTAAGAAGTATGGGTAAATCTGATATGAATGTGTATACAGGACCTATGGATACATGAATCAGTACATTGAAAAAATTGTTTGCAAGTGAAGTTAGTATTCTTATTCGTGCAGTTAGTATAGCTGTGTTTATAAAAGGATTGGATAAGTTCTTGGAGGAGAAGTCCATTACCTGCTATTAAGTTCACTTAGAGAATAGCCACTGCCATTAGCAATGGTTACATGGAATAGATTTAGTTTTTGGGTACTTGCCAGGTTCTTATGGCCTGGATTGGCCGCTGTTGGAAACAGGATGCTGGGCTTGATGGACCCTTGGTCTGACCCAGTATGGCATTTTATTATGTTCTTCTTATGTTCTTATTCTTAAGTCCCTGAAGAAGCCCTGGAGTATAGGGGGAAACGAGGCTCTCGTCGGATCGTATTGAAGAATATATCAGAGGAGGGTTTGGAAGATCTGTTTAACTTTGGGTAACTTTGCTGTTTACTGGTTTATTGAATATTGAAAAAAATAGTGTCAGAACAGCAACTGACCCCCCCTTTCCTGCTCCCCACTGTTATAATAAATAGTAGTGTGGGCCAAGCTCCCCAGCTCTGACTCAAGATAATGTAAAAAAAAAGTAGTGCTGCCCAGTGGCCTCCCTCCTGTCCCCTAGATACTACAAAAAATATAGTCCGATTGCTCAGCAGCTGGATTCCCTGCCCTATATTCCTACTTTTAAAAATGTATGTCTGCCAATCCCTACTCCCCATTTCCACCTCCGAACCCCAAAAATCTCCCCAATACAGATGGACAGGAGGCTCTCACCTCCTTCTGCTCTGCTTAATACTTAGTACCAATAGTTCTGACAGCTACCAGCACTTAGTATTAATGTATTCACTGAACTCAAGCAATGATTTTTTTCTTTCATTGGAAAGTTGTTTTGTACATCCATAAACCTTTCTGGGGAAAAAAATATTTTCTAATGTTACTCCTGAGTCTACCCCACTTTGATTCTCATATTATGGCATTTTGTTAGAGAACTCCCTTTGAAAAATATTTGTTTAGATCGATTCACCCAATTAAAAGCCAGAAAAGAGGCTGAGGTGAATAGCTATTTGGGATGGCTAATGAATAAAAATAATTGGGGGAGTCCAGAGCTGGGAATTGCCTTGTCTGCAATAAAATGCTGTAACTGAGGGCTCCCGGAGCATGATCACGGAAACTCTTATTTGCTCTCTTTTCTTGACTAATGGGAAAGGAAAGGAAGGGAACCATCAGATCTGCCCTGACAAAAATGGAAGCTTTCATCTCAGCTCCTCAGGCGTCTTAACTTTTTTTTGCCAGCCATTTATAGGGTGCAGGTGTGTGTGAACTTGAGGGCTCACCCTCTGTTTCTGTGGACTGGTCCATCTTGCTTACCCCTGACACCAGACCTTCGTCTCCTCTAGATATGGGGAAGTATGCAGTTCTGGTGGGAAGTGTTCTAATCACTGACATTGGCTCTGCAACATCAATCTCCATTGGATCCAGCACTATTGGTTTATGTGGGACTGCTAATCAATCTGCCCCACAGGTGAATCCTATTGATCCTCAAGGAACCAATTTTGATTTCACTAATAAGCTTCCCCTATTACTCTAGAGGCCCTATGGAATGGTTTATCTGCTTTGGGACAGTCTCTGGTGACTAGAAAAAACAGGCATGCAACATCTTTCAAAGATCTACATTTTTAAGTAGTTACTCACTCTCAGCTACTACAGGAGGAATAGCCCAGTGGTTAGAGCAACAGGCTATGCCCAAGAGAAGCCCAGGTTCAAATCCCACTGCCATTTTCAGAGGAGAATCATAGCATAGTGGTCTGAGCTATGAACCAAGGAAGCCAGGGGTCAATTCCTACTCTGGAGTTGCTAACACAAATTACCTCTCTCTCCAGCAAGAATAAATATGGGGAATATCCATTGTACCTGGAGGGTGGCTAGGGGTGTGCATTCGTTTTGAACTTAAATTTAAAACACTACTTTTTTTTTTTTTTTAACTTAAAAAAGTGATGAGGCGAAAACGATCGGATTTCCAACGTATTCAACATAGCTATGTTGAATACGTTGGAAATCGCGATTGTTGATCCAAAATAAAAATTTAAACCCCTCACCTTCCTTAATCCCCCCAAAGACTTACCACAACTCCCTGGTGGTCCAGCGAGGAGTCAGGACGCCATTTCTGAACTCCTTTGCGAGGAGCACGTGACGTCGGCGCCACGTCGGAGTGACGCGGCGTCACGTGATTCCCTGTGGGTTCGCTCCGGGACCCTCGTTCGACCCAAAAGGAACTTTTGGCCAGCTTGGGGGTGTCAGGAGGCCATTTCATCTGCCATTTGGATAAAGCATCCAAATGGCAGATGAAATTTAATGTGGACAAGTGCAAGGTGATGCATATAGAGAAAAATAATCCATGCTGTAGTTACACGATTTTAGGTTCCATATTAGGAACTATCACCCAGGAAAAAGATCTAGGTGTAATAGTGGATAATACATTAGCTCAGTGTGCTGCGACAGTCAAAAAAGCAAACAGAATGTTAGGAATTATTAGGAAGGGAATGGTGAATAAAACGGAAAATGTCATAATGCTTCTATATCGCTCCATGGTAAAACCCCACCTTGAGTACTGTGCACAATTCTAGTTGCTGCATCTCAAAAAAGATATAGTTGCGATGGAGAAGGTACAGAGAAGGGTGACTAAAATGATAAAGGGGATGGAACAGCTCCCCTATGAGGAAAGGCTAATGTGGTTAGGGTTGTTCAGCATGGAGAAGAGACTGCTGAGGGGGGGATATGATAAAGCTCTTTCAAATCATGAGAGGTCTAGAACAGGTAAATGTGAATTGGTTATATACTCTTTTGGATAATAGAAGGACTGGGGGAACTCCATGAAGTTAGCAAGTAGCACATTTAAAACTAATCGTAGAAAATTATTTTTCACTGAAAGCACGATTAAGCTCTGGAATTTGTGCCAGAGGATGTGGTTAGTGCAGTTAGTGTAGCTGGGTTTAAAAAAGGTTTGGATAGGTTAAGGGAGGAGAAGTCCATTAACTGCTATTAATCAAGTTGTCTTAGAGAATAGCCACTGCTATTACTGGCAATAGTAGCATGGGATAGGCTTAGTTTTTGGGTACTTGCCAGATACTTGTAGCCTGGATTGGCCACTGTTGGAAACAGGATGCTGGGCTTGATAGACCCTTGGTCTGACCCAGTATGGCAATTTCTTATGTTCTTGTGTTCATTTAAGACCCAACAGACTCTGAGATACAACAGAGTGCATAAGCTGCTTCATTATACATTGCATTACTCCAACAGGAAAAAATAAAGTAGGGAAGCATGCACAGGACATTAAGTCATAACAAACTGAGAGCAAGATGCTAAAAATTCCTGCCTGTTCTTCAATCCAAGCTCTTCACTGCCTCATTTACATATGCTCTGAAATACTTATTTACATTGGTTCAATAGGATTCAATTAATGTGGAAAACCCCACTACTCACACACCAGGAAAAAACAAAAAATCATAATCATGGGCTGCAGTTTTACAAGCAAATATACATGCAAACTCCATGACTACCATCACTGTATGTAATGAGCAGTTCTATCCATGTCCTACTAAAAGGATAAATATAACTTTATATTAATTCAAGGAAACATTACTCTACTTTTCAATACTAGATAGCCTGACAGGAAAGATACACTTAAACTAGGGCAAATTTCCTTTGAAAGAGTAAAGCATAGTAAAAAAAAATATTCTATCCGCTTTTATATGGCATGCTATGCCAAACGTTGGCTTCAAAAGAAAAGCTTCTGAAAAACAGGATAAAAAAATATTGTCACAGCAGGGCAACACCACAAACACTCAATATATCTAAAAACATCATCAGCAATGTCATAGCAATACTTGTACACCACTCACCTTCTAGAATGCTCCAAGATGAAGTGTTAGGAGGGACACTATGCATGCTGTTTGGGATCCTGCACCTGCATCAGGCCCTATTCTATCCTCAACTTTCTCCACTGTATCCATCTCTTCTGCCTCCACAGTTACCTTCTAAGCCAGGAAAAATGGTGTTGGACAAAAATATTGTCTAATTTGCAACACTCTATGAAAATCTTGATGATTTTCACATGTACAATGACAAGGAAACCTCTAAAGTGTTCTCCTGAACAAAATTAGATTTTTTTAGCAGAACCAAGATAAAGTCAGTTAGATACTAGGAGGAGCGCTGGGCACAGTTGTACCAATTTTCAGAAGCAAAGCAGGGATAGAGGAAAGAATTTAGACATCAAGCCCACAGGGAGTAAAATTATTATCACATATAAGCACAGAAAGAAAGTGGGACATCCTGAAATGTCATAGATCATGCCTGAAAAATACATATATGGGGGTTAATTCAATATTACAAAACACACATTACATTATATAATACAATAATAGTACATTAATAAATACCAGCATATATATGTTCATTATACTTTTATTATATATCATATCACAAAATTGAACAATTTAATAATAAAATATACAAAAATAGGCACATATTTTTATATCACTATATATTATAACAGTAACCTACATATTCCCATCATTCATACACACTCATTGAACATACCCACATTAAAATCACATAAATAAGACCCAAAGCAGAATACCCAATACTAAGTCATAAACCCCACAATGTACCAACGCACAGACCCCCTCAGAAACCCCAAGAAGATCCCTTGTTTCACCCTCCATGGGCTTCCTCAGGGGGTATATTGGATAACTCTTCATACGACACTGTTCGGTTTCTGTTATCCACTATTTCCAACAGCACCTGCTTGTTCCTCAATGAGCATCATTTGATCATCCTCCTAGAAAATCTATAACAATAATACCATATAAAAAAAACCTAAAATAAGACGTTATCATATATCAAACCATTCATCCAATTATCAAACAAGACACATTCACCAACATACTGTCATAATACCATTAACCTAACCCTTAATTTACTCTTCACGTTTTTCCTGTTCTATCCTCACAACATTACTTATGCACAACGCTTTTTATCTGTAAATATAAAAAGATACAGAAAATGTTTTATAAACCCAAATATTCGCATCTATAGATCACAAATATTAAATTCAAAATACTACCTCATGTCGCATAAACCATTAAAATACCACATGGTGTCAATCACTTCTAATCTCGCGAACATACAATAATACCTCTACCCTATTGAACACACAAAAGAAATTCATTATATGATTACAAAGGTTCTATTAACAGTCCTGCACTAAACATATTAAACTTAAATTTAAATTCTATACCAACCTTACAAACTGGAGGAGTTTAGTACTTTCAATTCAGACCTCATCACACCAGAGCCGCACATAGCATGGACGCAACCACCTATGTAAACCAACATATGGAACAACGTCTTTAAATATCTGCTTTAGCCAAGCACAACACACCCATCAATGCTTACTAGCCAATCCCAATGCAGATCCCCCATACCATCCCAATCACATACACATTAATGTTAGTAAAACCCCTCCCACTCCACATTACTATTCAAACCCCAGGGAAACATTGTCCTCTACCAATTAATTAATCTTTGTTCTGTTTGCCATAGAATTCAGGGGATATCACCTCGGTAGTCCTCACTAATTTGTTGAATAACAAAAAACCTAAGTTCATCAACCCGATGATCACATGAACCCCAATGGGCCACTAATGGAGCCCCCTCCCTTTTGATACGTATATTACTCTTGTGTTCCACAGTTCTTTGGCATATCATCGGCTTCGTATGACCAATATATATTAAGTTGCATAGGCATATAATAACATATATGGGGGGAGGAGGAATAGCCTAGTGGTTAGAGCAGTGGGCTATAAGCCAGGAGACCACAGTTCAAGTCCCACTGTTGCTCCTTGTGACCTTGGGCAAGTCACTTTACCCTCCATTGCCTCAAGTACAAACTTAGGGGGTCATTTATCAAAATGTGCTAAGGTGTTATTTGCATGCATTAAGGGCTTATCGCATGCAATAGCACCAGGTGGTAGGGTTTTACCTCACTTTGGGATGTCTCCTGAAAGACCTGTTTGAGAGAGAGAGCACCTAGCCATAGTATACTCTCCCTAGATAGGTATTTATATCCCTGTGGTAGGCCCACCTAGTAACTTGAGGTGAGGGTTAGGTATTGGTGTAGGGGGTTAGGGGCCACTTTGGCATTCAATGTGAGACATATGAACAGAACAGTGGTCTCTTGTGAAGATCTGAGGACCGACGGAGAGAGGAAACTCACTCCAAGATGAGATTTGTGCAATGTTCTCTCCACCTAGCTTGATGGACTCTCTACCTTGGTAACATCAAGCTAGGTGGAGAGAACATTGCCCAAATCTCATCTTGGAATGAGTTTCCTCTCTCCGTCGGTCCTCAGATCTTCACAAGAGACCACTGTTCTGTTCGTACGTCTCACATTGAAGCCAGAGTGGCCCCTAACCCCCTACACCAATACCTAACCCTTACCTCGAGTTACTAGGTGGGCCTACCATAGGGATACAAATACCTATCTAGGGAGAGTATACTATGGCTAGGTGCTTGCTCTCTCTCTCTCTTTGAATGCAGGAAATACATCAGGTCTGGTACTTATTGCAACATCTGAAAAGCTTATCACAATGTGCACTAACTTAGCTCTTTGCATAGGTAAATTGTGATAAACTGTAAATTAGCATAAACCACACCCCTTTTGCTATCACATGCGATACTTATCGCATTTTGATAAATCCAGGCCTTAGATTGTAAACCCTCTGGGGATAGGGAAATACTACAGTACCTGAATGTAAACCAATGTGATATCTCAGATCAAATGTCAGTATATAAAAATAAATAAATATATATATAACCCTCTCAGACCAACAAGAGAAAGACTGTTATTGAACAGCTGAAATCCTTTCTGAACGCTAGGTTAGTGGCCACAACCCCACAATAGATGGTGGTAATCGATAGTTATGAAGTAGCCATCAATCGTTAAGCCAGTTTCTTTAAATTCCTTTATTCTTTAAATCTCCCCTGTGATTTAACAGGTTCCATCTCTCAATGTTTCCTAAGAGAATATATAATATCTATGTTTAGATGTAATTTTTTTGATGTTATCTTATATGTTTTTATGTATTTCTCTCTTCTTTTTTTGTCTTGAGAGTATAATTATGTATACTTTTTGAAAATTATAATAAAGTGCAAATTAATATCCTTTATATACAAATCCCTAGATGAATGATGTATACAACATATCAGTCTGTCCACCTGGGAACGGGTAGCTGTAATCAATAAATTTTCCCTATTAGAATATAACGCCCTTTTATATGCTTTCCTAACACATTTTCTGGGATATCCCCAATCAATAAATTTCTGAATGAGCCCCTGTGCCCTGACCCTATAGTCCTCAACCGAGGTACAAATTCTACAGTATCTCAAAAATTGGCTTATAGGTATACTCTCCCTCAATCTCTGTGGGTGAAAGCTATTGAAATGCAGAATTGAGATTTTATCAGTGGGTTTTGTATAAATCGAGGTAACCAACCTATCACCTGACCAGTATACAACCATATCCAAAAACGTAACACTATGATTGCTAAATTGCAAATGGAGGGTGGCCATTGTAATCCCAATATTTTAAAAAGGATCCAGGGGCGATCCGGGTAACTATAGACCAGTGAGCCTGACTTCAGTGCCGGGAAAAATAGTGGAAACTATTCTCAAGATCAAAATCATAGAGCATATAGAAAGACATGATTTAATGGAAACAGTCAACATGGATTTATCCAAGGGAAATCTTGCCTAACAAATCTGCTTCATTTTTTTGAAGGGGTTAATAAACATGTGGATAAAGGTGAACCGGTAGATGTAGTGTATTTGGATTTTTAAAAGGCGTTTGACAAAGATCCTCATGAGAGGCTTTTAAGAAAACTAAAAAGTCATGGGATAGGAGGCGATGTTCTTTCTTGGATTAAAAACTAGTTAAAAGACAGGAAACAGAGAGTAGGATTAAATGGTCAATTTTCTCAGTGGAAAAGGGTAAACAGTGGAGTGCCTCAGGGATCTGTGCTTGGACCGGTGCTTTTCAATATATATATAAATGATCTGGAAAGGAGTGAGATTATCAAATTTGCAGATGATATAAAATTATTCAGAGTAGTTAAATCACAAGCCGATTGTGATACATTATAGGAGGACCTTGTAAGACTGGAAGATTGGGCATCGAAATGGCAGATGAAATTTAATGTGGACAAGTGCAAGGTGTTGCATATATATATAACCCTTGCTGTAGTTACATGATGTTAGGTTCCATATTAGGAGCTACCACCCAGAAAAAAGATCTAGGCATCATAGTGGATAATACTTTAAAATCGTCAGCTCAGTGTGCTGCAGCAGTCAAAAAAGCAAACAGAATGTTAGGAATTATTAGGAAGGGAATGGTTAATAGAACGGAAAATGTCATAATGCCTCTGTATCGCTCCATGGTGAGACCGCACCTTGAATACCGTGTACAATTCTGGTCGCCGCATCTCTAAAAAGATATAGTTGCGCTGGAGAAGGTACAGAGAAGGGCAACCAAAATGACAAAGGGGATGGAACAGCTCCCCTATGAGGAAAGGCTGAAGAGGTTAGGGCTGTTCAGCTTGGAGAAGAGACAGCTGAGGGGGGATATGATAGAGGTCTTTAAGATCATGAGAGGTCTTGAATGAGTAGATGTGAATCGGTTATTTACACTTTCAAATAATAGAAGGACTAGGGGGCATTCCATGAAGTTAGTAAGTAGCACATTTATGACTAATCGGAGAAAATTCTTTTTCACTCAACGCACAATAAAGCTCTGGAATTTGTTCCCAGAAGATGTGGTTAGTGCAATTATTGTAGCTGGGTTCAAAAAAGGTTTGGATGAGTTCTTTGAGGAGAAGTCCATTAACGGCTATTAATCAAGTTGACTTAGGGAATAGCCACTGCTATTAATTGCATCAGTAGCATGGGATCTTCTTAGTGTTTGGGTAATTGCCAGGTTCTTGTGGCCTGGTTTGGCCTCTGTTGGAAACAGGATGCTGGGCTTGATGGACCCTTGGTCTGCCCCAGCATGGCAATTTCTTATGTTCTTATGTTCTTATGTGTGTTCCAAATCCTATTCTCCCCTCTCTCCTTCTTACCAGGAAGGCTGTAAGTCATCCTTCTCCTTGGATCTTGATGATCTCAGGTTCCTCTTACATGAAGGGAACCTCCCCTGTTTGATGGTAGAGCATAGCTAAGAGATGCTGCCTCTACAAAAGAAACCAGGGAATCCATGCAGTAAGATAGTGGCAATGCTCTCATAGGTAGATTTTAATAGCGCTGCTCGCACAGAAACGGCCCCATACACACAGATGTGGGCCGCACGCAAGCAACGCAAATTTTAAGAAGCCGCGATGTACATACCCATGCACGTGTCAAGAACAAGGGGGTGAAAAAGGGGCAGGGCCAAGAGTTACATACATAACTCTGAACTTTAGAAAAGCTGACCATGACGCACGTCAGTGTGTTATCCGCGTAAATTTACTGCTAGTCCTGATGAGGAGCAAGTCTGAAGATCTCAAGTTTTAGGGATTTTCAAGACTGCTAAACTACCATATACACTCAGGGGAGGGGGAGGGGGTGGGGAGGGAGAGAGAGAGAGAGAGAAAGAGAGAGAAACACTGTAAGATAGACAATATGACACTATATATATCTACCACTATAAGAGGGGCATTTTCAGCTCAGGATGGGTTTGAATCATAAGAACCTTAGCCAAACTGTTTTTAAACCTAGTTTCACTAACTGCTTTAACTACATCCTCTAGCAAGAGTCTTTAGTGCACCAATGTAACCCCTCCCCCCTCCACACCAAACTCATCATAAGAACATAAGAAATTGCCATGCTGGGTCAGACCAAGGGTCCATCAAGCCCAGCATCCTGTTTCCAACAGAGGCCAAACCAGACCACAAGAACCTGGCATGTACCCAAACAGCAAGAAGATCCCATGCTAGATGCCAGTAATAGCAGTGGCTATTCCCTAAGTCAGTGGTAGATATATATATAATGTCATATTATCTCTCTCTCTCTCTCTCACATGAAAAAATTGGTTTTTCCCTTATGTATGTGTAAAAGCCGCTAAAGCCCTGGTGATAATACGCGCAGGACATTTACTTGAGCCATTCTTAAGATTATGCGAGTATTTTGAACGATGCACATGATATAAAATTGCAGCATATTTCTGCTTGCATGTTGATTCATGTGTTTATGAGCGCATGCATGTTCTTTTTAAAATTAGACAGTAAGAGAGGAGTTTACCATTTACCAGGTTCCACATGAGGGAGGTGTACACACTCTCACAAGATTACTATTATGTCTCCTTCCCACACTAATAGTACAGTCTATCTAAATCCTAGTAGGGAACTGACAGGATCCCTATGCATACAATGGAGACTGTACATTAAAATCCCCACATGCATATTCATTGTCAATATCCTGAAAACCCCTACTGACCAGGCACTCTCTTAGGACTCAGTTAAGAACCTCTATGCTAAAAGACCTCACTTTTACCTCTTAAGACTACACTAGTGCCCATATTTCTCCAGTAAAACTCGATCTCCTGAATCCTGAGCACCCATGTAGCCATAGAGAAGCTCTGCTATTACTACTAATCACTTCTATAGTGCTACCCAACATATGCTGTGCTGTACAAAGCCATTAAGAGACTTCCAAATGAGACTTTGGAAACCATTTGTTATGAATATGGTTAAAATCAATAAGGCTGTGAGCAGGATATTCAGGGTTTAAGATTTAAAATAATAAATAAATGCTGCCTCAAAAAGGTGGGGTCTTGCAGAAACCAAGGAACTTAGCCACCAGTAAGTGATGGGGACAGTATATCTGAATGTTCAGATAGTAGTAATGCTTTCTTTTCTGGTAGATGACTTACTGGATCCTTGGAGGAAACAGTACCACATGAATGCAACCAATAACCTCAATGACATTAAGGCAATAAGGAACCAGATTATGGCAAAGAAGCCCTTTTCTACCTGCCTCTTCTACTTGTTACAGGGACACTGGATGTAGTCAGGCACATAAGCAAGCCTGGCCTCCAGAAAACTGTTGACACATCTGGAGACAGAGGACTGACTGATGCCCGCCATGTCTCTAGCCAGATAACATTGAACAGTCATCACTTTCACTCCAGCAAACAAGCTGTGAGGCTGCTCTGGTCTAAACAGGAGGCCCTGAATTAATGCCGTTTTTCACAGAGCGAGGAGATGAGAGCTTATCATCCCGATTCTGCTCAGGCATTCCCTTCTGTGCATACCTTTTTCTTTTCGAAAGTATGCATGGAAGCTAACCCCCCACAAGTTATGTCTTTGATAGAGCAGGTGTCACTTTGCACTGGTTATTTTGTGCAGCAAGGTGAAGGGCAATTACCCAAGCATTTTCAAAGTGAAATTACACACATAAGTCTGGTTTGAAAGTGTGGGATGAAGTCTGCAAGTGAAAATTACAGGCAGACTTTACCCCAGCTCACACATTTATAAAATGACCTTCTTATGTATATAATCAGTCTGCTTTATGCAGCATCTTGGATCCAGTGTCTCCCGTGGAATTATATTGCATGTGGCATCAGTGACCAACTGAAACCTCTCCGTTCTCTTGCCATTTATCATTGTGGCATGTACTGTAAGTGGAGTGCAAAATTTAAAAAGGCATTATAACAAATGGCACCAGCAGGGTCGGAGTAACGGGGATTACTCCTGCCCCTAAGCGAGGAGGGAGATCCACTTTTAAGACAAGCTAACAGTGAGTCTGGGAGGCCTGCGGTATGTAGGAGAAAAGGTGGGTGGGGTTTGGTTTTAGTGTGCAATACTGTAAAATAGTATGTACTAAAGCTAAACAAACAAAAAGAAACAAGAAAAGAAAAACAATAACACCCCTGTACACTCCTATATTTTATTGACAACATTTGATACAAGCTCTCCTCAAGCCAGGGCACCTTTCAACAGTGATCTCACAGTCTCAGAGTCTCTGTTTCCAGTTCTTGGTGTCTATACTAAATGAGTCCCCACACTCACATGATGTCTCACTCTTTACTTCCTTCTATGATGTTACAGAAGGGCTCATTACAGTATATTCAAAGGTTTTCTGGAATTCCATAGTAGCAGCCCACTGTGTATCCACAAGGGAGAAGGAGAAAAAAAAAGTGTGACTATCATGCATCATACTTTCAGTGGATCCATCTGGTGCAATCAGTGAAATATAGAAGAGTCGAGCCTACAGTGAGTGGCGTGAGAACCATATTGGTTCTCTGAGTATTTGGGTCTTGTGAAAGGAAATTCCTAAGAGAATTGCCCCCAAAGAGCACAACCATTTGGAAAAATTTGGGGTGGCACAGATATTCCCAGCAGTTTTCAGGGATATTGCAGATAAATGATTATCTGGCAAAGTCACTCAATTAGCAGAACTTGTGTTTACTCATGGGGGGTGGGGGGTTAGTCAATGAACTAATACCTAGAGGCACAGTGGATAACAAATGGAGTGTTTGGATTCATCAACAGCATTTGGCCATCAGATGTCATTAACCCTGCATTAGAATACTCTTTGTAAGAATCTATCCATACCTCTTAGCCCCTCCCACCTGGAGGCTCTGGATTGGATGCTTCACTGCTATTTAGCTCAGCCATGTTAATACACCATGGGTTCAATTTGAGGAAGCAGTCATAGAGTAAGGATGTAAGGATGTATTTTTTCCACACTCTAGTAGGGCCTTCCAGCCTGCCAGAGGGTCCTTCTCACAATAAGTTACAGAGAGATAGATTGTTTAAGCCAGATACCCTTTAGGGGCAACACAATTCTCACCAGGGGACCAAAGAACTGTGAGCCTATTCTAAACTCTAGGTAGGCAAGCACCAGTGATGGATCCTGCTATGAGAGACAGTGAAGTCTAGAGGAATCCTGTTTTAGAAGGGATTGTATTTCACCCTGTTTCTTTGGGAAAAGTTATCCTCGCTGGCCATACTCAGAGGACAGGGGCTGAAGACCAGTGAGCCCATTAACAACCTGTATATGGCAAGCACCTATGACAGTAAGGATGCCAGTCTATGAAGATGTATCCAGTTAAGCTTTAAAGTATTCTTTGGACTTGAGTTAAGTGGGGAGGTTTTTGGATCTCCCCTCCCCACTGCGATTTCAGTGTAGGGGTTATAGCCTGATCGCACTGTCTTCTCCTTAAGAGAAGACTCCCACAACATCAGAAAATAAAAGATGAAAAAACAACTGACTAAAGGAAGGAAGAACAAGATCAGGAGATGCCATCCAGATTTCCATCCGAGGGACCATGATAGGCTGGGTGTCCAGGATGAAGATGTCTAAAGGTAGGATTTTTCAATAAATTTGGGGACACCTCCAAAAGGATTCTCACACAGCCGCTGGGAGAGTTATGTGCATTTAAAATCACCATAGGCTCTATCTAGATGTCTATGAGAAGTACACCTACCTACCCAGAACTATTTTGTAACGCCATTCAGATGTACACTCATCAATTTGGATACATTTACTTTATTTAACTTTATTTAAACCAAAAGGTTCCACGGTGTTCAAAAAATATATCCATCATTGCTCCTTTCTGATCAAACTCTGATTAAAGTCACCCCCTGGAATGTCCGGAGTAACTTGTTCAAGAACCGCAAAGGTAAAATCTGCAAACGTTATGGTTATGGTTTATTATTTTATATACCGTCACATCGGCGAGGCCTTCACAATAGTTTACAATCATATACTGTTGTAAAGAAAAACCATGTATAACAAGAGGTGCATCAACTTTACATCTTGTTAAAGCACTCCGGTGTTCAATCATCCTGGGCAAATGGTGATGTCATGAGGTTCATAAATTGTCAATCTGATGCAAATCAACTCCTCAGAATTTAACACAGGCTGAATTTCTGGCACTACAAGATTTACAACAAGATAATCAATTGTGATCAAGGCTACCGACAAAGGAGGCACTGTAGAAATCATGGATGGATGCATCTTCTTAAAAAGCAGAGATCGTGCAGCAATGGAGTTCAAGACACATTGATATTTTTTTGGATAAAGCTTTCAGCAAATCATGGCCATCACCCTTGCGGAAAGTGTTCTGTTTGCCACAATCATTTGATGGAAATGTTTTTCTGCTTGAAAGGCTGTCAAATTATAAATTTTTACAGGCCACCTCTTGTGACTCTTCAGTAGTTGAATACATCATGTGGTGCAAGTATAAATTTTTATACTTTGGGAAACGATTAGATGGCTATGAACCAGGACGTTTGCAGATTTTACCTTTGCGGTTCTTGAACAAGTTACTCTGGACATTCGACTAATCAGATTTTGATCAGAAAGGAGCAATAATGGATATATTTTTTGAACACCATGGAACCTTTTGGTTTAAATAAGGAAATAGATTGGAGATCATGTTAGGTTCTGTCAGAGTCTTTATTTAACTTTACCAATCAGTAAACTTTATTTTAACACCCAGACCTGATCCTGTCTGATTAATTCCAGCCTCTCACCTCATGGGAAGCACCTAAAGAATAGTATACACACTGGAGACCTTTTCTCATCAACTGGGACATAAGCAAGAACTTCCCCCTGTAAAAAGAGTCCCCCTCTCCCCAGGATTAAGAGTCAGCGTGTGATGGAATGGTTAGCCAGAGCAGCCCCAGAAGAGATAAATGTTCATGTGCCCTTGAGTGTAGGAATCTTTTTAAACAGGGGTTACAGTACTTTATGTGAGATCATTTCAATTTAAGACGTTTATTTGCAGTAGGGCCTTGAAATCTAGCTGCCTCCAATGTGAAAGAAACCCCTAGTAAGGATAGAAACCCCTAGTAGGGATAGAAGCTTTTAAACTAGAACAAGAGGGAAAGCCGACAGTCACTCAGCAATGCATGATTCGGAGAAATGTATCCTTGAAGGATACTAATGAAACAGGAGAGTTAGGGCATCCCAACAGAGAGGTTTCAATAAAAGCAAACATAGTCCATGTGCCCATATGTAAAAAAAATCACCGAAGCTAATGATTTCCGAATTATCCCTAACAACTGAAAAGCAGGTTGTTAATACAAACAAAAAACACAGAAGTCTAAGAAATAAGATGGGAGAGTTAGAGTGAATAGCAGCAAATGATGAGATTGACATAACTGGCATCACAGAGACTTGGTGGAAGGAGGATAACCAATGGGACAGTGCGCTATATCAGGGGACAAATTATATCGCAATGATAGGGAGGATCAACTTGGTGAGGGTGTGGCACTTTATGTCCAGGAGGATATAGAGTCCAACAGGATAAAGATCATACAAGAGACTAAATGCTCAGTAGAATCTATATGGGTAGAAATCCCATGTGTGTTGGGTAAGAGTATACTACCGTCCACCTGGACAAAATGGTCAGACAGATGATGAAATGCTAAGAGAAATCAGGGAAGCTAACCAATTTGGCAGTGCAATAATAATGGGAGCTTTCAATTACCCCAATATTGACTGGGTAAATGTAACATCAGGACTTGCTAAAGACATAAACTTCCTGGATGTAATAAATGACTGCTTCATGGAGCAATTGGTTCAGGAACCAACAAGAGAGGGAGCTATTTTAGATTTAATTCTTAGTGGAATACAGGATTTTGTGAGAGAGGTAACGGTGGTGGGGCCACTTGGCAACAGTGATCATAACATGATCAAATTTAAACTAATAACTGAAAGGGGGACAATAAGTAAATCTGCAGCTCTAACACTAAACTTTCAAAAGGGTAACTTTGATAGAATGAGGAAAATAGAAAAAAACTGAAAAGTGCAGCTGCAAAGGTTAAAAGTGTTCAACAGGCATGGATATTGTTTAAAAATACAATGCTAGAGGCACAGTCCAAATGTATTCCACACTTTAAGAAAGGTGGAAAGAATGATTACCATCATGGTTAAAAGGTGAGGTGAAAGACTATTTTAAACAAAAAAAACATCTTTCAAAAATTGGAAGAAGGATCCATCTGAAGAAAATAGGATGAAAGATAAGCATTATCAAGTTAAGTGTAAAACATTGATAAGACAGGAGAAGAGAGAATTTGAAATGAAGTTGGCCATAGAGGCAAAACTCATAATAAAAACTTCATTAAATATATCCGAAGCAAGAAACCTGTGAGGGAGTCGGTTGGACCATTAGATGACCGAGGGGTTAAAGGGGCTCTTAGGGAAGATAAGGCCATTGCAGAAAGACTAAATGAATTCTTTGCTTCTATGCTTACTAATGAGGATGTTGGGGAGATACCAGTTCCGGAGATGGTTTTCAGGGGTGATGGTCAGACGAACTGAAGAAAATCACTGTGAACCTGGAAGATGTAGTAGGCCAAATTGACAAACTAAAGAGTAGCAAATCACCTTGACCACATGGTATGCATCCTAGGGGACTGAAGGAACTCAAAAATGAAATTTCTGATCTATTAGTTCAAAGTTGTAACCTATCATTAAAATCATCCATTGTACCTGAAGACTGGAGGGTGGCCAATGTAACCCTAATATTTAAAAAAGGCTCCAGGGGTGATCTGGGTAACTATAGACCAGTGAGTCTGACTTCAGTGCCAGGAAAAATAGTTGAAACTATTTTCAAGATCAAAATCGTAGAACATATAGAAAGACATGGTTTAATGGAACACAGTGAACATGGATTTACCCAAGGGAAGTCTTGCTTAACAAATCTGCTTCATTTTTTTGAAGGGGTTAATAAACATGTGGATAAAGGTGAACCGGTAGATGTAGTCTATTTGGATTTTCAGAAGGCTTTTGACAAAGTCCCTCATGAAAGGCTTCAAAGAAAACTAAAAAGTCATGGGAGAGGAGGCGATGTCCTTTCGTGGATTACAAACTGATTAAAGGACAGGAAACAGAGAGTAGGATTAAATTGTCAATTTTCTCAGTGGAAAAGAGTAAACAGTGGAGTGCCTCAGGGATCTGTACTTGGACCGGTGCTCTGCTTTTCAATATATATATATATATATATACCAACAAATTCCCCAACAAATTCTTGTCAGGGTTGAAAGCACTATGATAACGTGTAATAAAGTAATTCAAAAAATATGGTTATTTTTAATAATGTAAAAATTTTTATTAATGACTTCAACCAAATCACCAATAATGTGTAAATATATATATGTATTACAAACCATGAAATACAATTTACTAAAACCTCACCACGAGCCTTAATATTTATTGACCATCCATCCTCTTCTAATATGACCCTCAAGCTGACCCTAATCAATTACATATTCCCTCCACTCATTGACGTTATAGCAGATCTATAGACAAAATACACCACTTAGTGCGTCAACCGTCTTAAATGTTGTATCTTCAATCACATTCCTTAGTTCACATATTAATCAACTACTGATGGTGTATGTCCTTTAGATGTCTTTACATCCCATCCCGACAAGGTCCTCGTTTCGCCAAGATTGGCTTCTTCAGGGGAATATTTTAATTATGGCCAAACGTCAATGGAAACACATGACTTCCATCATTTATATATCTGAAACATAAAACTCACATAAGGTCAAGCTACACTTACCCTCTAATACCTAAATGCTTTATAATTAATGACATATATCCCAATGATAATACCCAACCCACCTATCAACCTTTCTATACATGATAAAACCTTAGTTAAATAACTTTTACTATAAGATTTCACAATAAACCTTACCCTGATACCCCCTCCTACCTGCACTCTAAGCGGAGTGGATACAGGAAAATGCACATCCCATTCACTCTGGCTCACTGGCTCCTATTTTTTATGTAAAAATTCTCCCGAATGTGAATGTGAACCTATATATTAATTTCAAAAAAATGAACATTTATTCAGACTTCAATGTGCCATATATAAAAAATGAAACTTATATGTTGATATTTCAAAATATACATTTATCCAATGTTTTATAGTCTGGTATGATCTTATGAATAAGCCACTGAGACACCCCTATGTTGTTACCTCTATGCCACCTCTTCAATCCATCCGCACATGCTTCTGGTCATGAACGCTCCGTCCCCGGTTTCAGATTTGTATCACCACATCTACAAAGACCACAGAACGTCAACCCGCACTCCTCCTGATATCATATTAAACTTCCCCCAAATACTCTGCTAACCCACAAATAAACCTCATAGAATACCTTATTTGAGGGTAAAACCGCTGTCTTCAAAAATGGAGTCACCACTCCCTTGATCTTAGTAACCTTTCAACCAGTGCAGCGTTCAACCGCTCCGGTGTTTGTTTCTTATCCTCTCAAGTTAGTTCAAACGGCTACTCCAAAATCACTCTGCCTCCCCTATGTTTTCCTAAGCACGAAAAAAACAGAAACCACATCTAATCCTTCAGTGAAACGCTCATTTCATTAACGAAAAGGAGCTATAGCACTTACCTCACTCTTCAATGACCGTGCATGTCCTCCAGGAGCTCTGTTTAAAAGCTCCAATCCTCTACTACCTTTTATATATTCTTCCCTAGTATGCACATCATCCAATCCTGTTTCACGTTATTACCACCAACCAATAACATCACTACCCCTATAGTCCTTCCTGCAGGAGCTCCGTCCTTATATTACTCAATGTGCCATTCTCAACACCTCGTTAAGCCAGATCCCCATCACATCCAAGATGTATTCAAAATAATCAGCAACTACCGTATACTGAATAAAATATATGACTCACATATCTACACCCTAAATCTAAACAAGATGATCAGCTACTACCGTTCACTAGCTAGAGTATATGACTCCAACATAACACTAGACACTAATTTATGAAGTGAAAATAACCTCTACTCCCTTCCACCCTATAGAAACGCTTCCCACTCAATTGTCGCATTAAGTCCCTTTGGTGCCATTGTTTGCCAATAGTAAATGAGCCTTTGTTCTGTTTGCCGCAGGTCCTGAGAAATGTTCCCACCCCTTCTATTGGATCGTTGCTGCAAAATACAGAATTTGAGTTGATCTTCAGTGTGTCCACAGTCTTGCCAATGCTTGACCAAGGGGGACTCTAATTTACCTGTATGTATACAACTTCTATGTTGTATAATACGAGTACGAATTGACAATTTAGTTTGACCAATATATAATTTTTGGCACGGGCATATGATGACATAAATAACCCTTTCTGTACTGCAATCAAAATGCCGGCTTAACACCTGCTTACATGGCAAAGTTGGATGCTGAAACATTTTTGTTAATATAACATGTTTACAAACAGAACATCCCTGGCATCTAAATTGTCCTGGTGCCGGTTCCAAATGCTCCTGACACGAATCCGAATGCACTAATAAATCCCTTAAATTGCGTCCTCTAGTACGTGCAAATAAAGGTCTATCCTGTAATGATTCGTGAAACGTCAAGACATGCCAATGTTGAAGTATAATCTCCTGAACCTTCTGTGTTCTCGGTGTGTACGGAAGTACACACACTAGTCTACTCTCTTCTGTTCGCTGCTTAGTTTGAAGAAGGGACGTTCGATCCGCATATAGCCCTCTCTTATATGCTGATTTAATAACTTTGCCCGGATACCCTCTCACCAGGAACTTTTCCCGCATCTTACCTGCCTGTTTCTTATACTCATCTTTACTACCACACAGCCGCCGTAGTCGAAGAAATTGACCCACTGGGATGTTAGTCCGAAGATTCTGCGGATGAAAACTGCTGTAATGCAACAAATTGTTGCGATCTGTATGTTTTACATATATAGATGTTACCAATCGTTTTCCCTGCTTGTATACCTGAAGGTCCAGAAATGAAATCACCCTATCATTTATGGTAAACGTGAATTTTAAATTGGAGTCAATGGTGTTCATCCAGAGTTTAAACTCCATAAAAGTTTGTACAGACCCCTTCCAAACCAAAAATATGTCATCGATAAATCGCACCCAACATAAGATATTTGACCAATAAGGTGAAACATAGATATGCCTTTCCTCGAAATCCGCCACATATAAGCAGGCTACCGAGGGCGCCATAGTGGCGCCCATGGCCGTACCCTGAATTTGCTGATAATATTGTTCTTTATACCTAAAAAAATTTTCAGTCAAGGCTATTCTAGCGACCTGTGTAATGAACCTACTCCTTTTTTCTGAGAAGTCATTTACATTCAACACCTTCTGTATAACATGTAATGAATCCTCTTGAGGGATATTGGTGTACAGCGATACTACATCCGCTGTCACCAATAGCCACTCATCCTCTACATCTGTTAATGTTTCTAAACGCAAGATGAAATCTGAGGAATCTCGAATATATGAACGGCTTTTTTTGACTAGTGGATTTAAGAAAGAGTCAACATACTTTGACAAGGGTTCCAAGATTGAATGAATGCCCGAGACTATTGGGCGACCTGGAGGGGCAACCAAAGATTTATGTATCTTCGGAACCACATAAAATACCGGTGTGTTTGGATATGGTTCCCACAGAAAATGTTTTTCTCTTTTAGTTATTAATTTCTCAGCTTCACCCTCCTCCAATAAATCAAAGATCCTATCTTGGAGTCTTGGTGTGGGATCCTGTGTTAACAAAGTGTAACATCTTTGATCAGTAAGCTGTCGCATGACTTCTCTATCATAATCCTCCGTATTTAAAACCACTATGCCTCCCCCCTTATCAGCGGGACGGATAGTGATAGTATTGTCTTTTTGAAGGGCTATACACGCCTCTCGCTCTTCCCTAGTTAGATTATGTGCCAAATGTGACGATGACAATTCTAATGCCTCTAAATCTCGCATTATTAATTTCTCAAATACGGCTAGAGGTGGATCCACCCCGCCAGGGGGAGTCCACCTCGTAGATCTCCATAAACCCCTGTCTGTCAAACGGGGTTGGCCTTGAAAATAACGAGATATTTTTAATTTTCTAAAAAATTTTTGCAAAGATATACGCATAGAAAATGCATCATAATTCATACTAGGAACAAACGATAATCCCTTTTGTAACAACAGCGTTTCTACTCGAGAAAGTACTCTTGATAATAAATTGAATACCAATGAGTCATTCACTGTTGTGACCTCGTCTTGCGTTTGTCTATCTCCACATTGTTTGTTTTGTACTGCAAGATCCCTTTCTTCTTCACAGTGGCTGCCTGCTGTGAGAAAAAATCAGACACTGGCTGTGCCTGTGTCGGCCCTCCCTGTCGTGGAGTTTGAAATTTCACCCTTCTACCCATGTTTTGTCTGTTGTTCACAGAGGGATCTTCATCGGAGGATCTTCATCGGAGGAGTCACTAGAAGATGAATCAAACGTCCTCGCCCGTTTATATACTCTGTTTTTATTCATCCAGGGGTACACGTACCCCCGTGTATAATCCGATTCATCCCTTTGGAATTTCTGTATTTTAGCTGTTTTCAATTCCTCCCAGTATTTATCCATGTCCGTCTTAAACTCGGACAACTGATTAGTAAAGGTATCTAGCGTCACCGCCGCTTTGATATTATCAATATGGGACTCTATTTGTGTCTGTAACTCTACCACCGACTCATTAGACGTTTCAATAATCAATAACATAAGGTCATGAGAACACTTATTTAAAATAGCGTTCCAGCGACTTATGAATTTGTCATTTTGAGCGTGTAGAAACGGCTCTTTATACATCCTCAAACCCCGAGGTATTCTTTTCATCCTACAATACTCATTTAACAGGGCTGAATGTAATTCAGTCCTTGTTAAACGCTTTTTCAAATTAACAACGGTATCCCAATCTGGAGGTGCAACATGTGTCTCAGTAGGGGCATCAAAAAGACGTATACCAGACAATACTTCCGCTGCCGCGGTATCAGTATGACTAAACATTTCCGAATTATTTGTTTCTTCCATTGCCAAAAAAGAGTACCTAATATAGCTAACCAAAAAATTTTTGGCAGTACTATCTCCCCTAGTGCTAAGGCTTATATACCAACAAATTCCCCAACAAATAAATGATCTGGAAAGGAATACGATGATTGAGGTTATAAAATTTGCGGATGATACAAAATTATTCAGAGTAGTTAAATCACAAGCAGATTGTGATACATTACAGGAGGACCTTGCAAGATTGGAAGATTGGGCATCCAAATGGCAGTTGAAATTTAATGTGGACAAGTGCAAGGTGTTGCATATAGGGAAAAATAACCCTTGCTGTAGTTACATGATGTTAGGTTCCATATTAGGAGCTACCACCCAGGAAAAAGATATAGGCATCATAGTGGATAATACTTTAAAATTGTTGGCTCAGTGTACTGCAGCAATCAAAAATGCAAACAAAATGTTAGGAGTTATTAGGAAGGGAATGGTTAATAAAGCGGAAAATGTTATAATGCCTCTATATCGCTCCATGGTGAGACTGTGGTGAGACCGCACCTTGAATTCTGTGTACAATTCTGGTCGCCGCATCTCAAAAAAAAGATATAGTTGTGATGGAGAAAGTACAGAGTAGGGCAACCAAAATGATAAATGGGATGGAACAGCTCCCCTTTGAGGAAAGGCTGAAGAGGTTAGGGCTGTTCAGCTTGGAGAAGAGATGCTGAGAGGGGATATGATAGAAGTCTTTAAGATCATGAGAGGTCTTGAACGAGTAGATGTGAATCGGTTATTTACACTTTCGAATAATAGAAGGACTAGGGGGCATTCCATGAAGTTAGCATGAAGCACATTTAAGACTAATTGGAGAAAATTCTTTTTTACTAAACGCGCAATAAAGCTCTGGAATTTGTTGCCAGAGGATGTGGTTAATACAGTTAGTGTAGCTGGGTTCAAAAAAGGTTTGGATAAGTTCTTGGAGGAGAAGTCCATTAACTGCTATTAATCAAGTTTACTTAGGGGTAGATTTTCAAAGCGGTACGCACGTACGATATGCGCGTACTCCCCGAAAACCTACCCCAAACCCCCCCTGCGCGCGCTGAGCCTATGTTGCATAGGCTCGGAGGCGCGCGCAAGCCCCGGGACGCGCGTAAGTCCCGGGGCTTGCATGGAGGGGTGTGTTGGGGGCGTGCCGCGAGTGACGCGGCATTTCGGGGGCGTGGTGCCGGCCCGGGGGCGTGGTCGAGGCCTCCAGACCAGCCCTCGGGTCGGGTGATGGTCAGGTGATGGTCTTTCTATAAAAATCGCCGGGAGAGCGGGCGAGTGGCCTGTGTGCCCGCTCTCCCGGCGCGTGCACAGGTCACTCTCCTGTGCGCACGATTCAGAAAAAAAAAATTATTCAAATTAGGGCCCGCAGTAAAAAGAGGCGCTAGGGACACTAGTGCGTCCCTAGCACCTCTTTTTTAACAGGAGCGGTGGCTGTCAGCGAGTTTGACAGCCGACGCTCAATTTTGCCGGCGTCTGTTCTCAAACCCATTGACAGTCATGGGTTCGGAAACCGGATGCCGGCAAAATTGAGCATCCAGTTTTCAACCTGCGAGCCGCTGGCCGATTTTAATTTTTTTCTTTAATTATTTTTAACTTTTGGGACCTCTGACTTAATAACCGTTATGATGGCTTGTCTTAGTGGCGGTATATAAAACCAAATAAATAAATATATTTCAAACTCATTTGAAGAAAAGTTAAATGAAAATTGCATTATGAGTAAAGATGTTTCCATAGCATGCGAGGTAAAGTCATGAGTTAAAATATGCATAATCTTTCCCTTCACAATTGGTCACTGAGTTCACATCCTTGCTATAAGAAATCATTTTGATTTCTAGTGCTTTTCAGCCAAACAGAATCCCAGTATGTGTTACACATAGGGAAGGTCATTTTGCATGCGGCTGAGCTGGGTAAACCCTACCCAGGCTTCCATGACATATGTACTTTTAGCCAGGTTAAAAAGAGGAGTTCCTGTGGGGCATGGTTAGGTTGGGGGAATAAAAACAGCACATGTATGTAACCCTTTTTGTGCTAGATTTGAAAGTCTCCCGAGGGTCCATAAAAAATATATATCTGGGACTAACTCTTCTGCCACTTCCCCATCTCTTTAATCCCACGGTGTGGGTCCTTTCTTTGGGGGGGAAGGATGTCCTTCGAAGCCCAGGCACTGTACTGCACACTCTTTCACTTTTATGATTACTAAACTCTTTTCAGGTGATGCTGTGCTACAGGGACCAGAGTGAGCACATAGTTGGGTGTTCAAAATAAATTTACTATGATTCTTCAAAAAAATAAAGAAATGTCCAGTCAAGCAAATGCTGTCCTTTTTACATCTGTACTCACTCTGGGGTATTACAGATTAAACTCTGCTTCCTTTCCTCTGTGAATGTGTCCTCAGTACCAGATCCTGGGCGATGCCTTTTCCCTTAGGGAATGAGCTGATAAGAAAACCCCCAGCTGGGCAGGGAAATCCCTAAGCATGGCATGGATCCCCTTAGTCACAAAAATGTATCTGAGGTCCACACAAGTCCAGACTGTCCCCAGCCTGTGCCCTGGGTCCCAAAGGTGAAGATCCCACTGTGGATCTCCAAAGGTCTTGACTCCTCTCTCTGCTCTCCAGACTCCTTCAGATGGGCTTTCCTGGAGAAAGGATCTGTAGCACAATGAAACCAGGCTATTACAGGCTAGCTTCAGTGTTAGGAAGGGTAGTACTGAACCTCCTCACAAAAAAAGGGCAAATCACTCTCAGTGTCCAATAATCACCTCTGGGTGACACTGTCACTGCTGCTCTTTCTCTTGCTTAGACAGCTGCAAACAGATCTTCAGTTCCCTGGCCTTCAGATCTGGGGCAAATCCTTCACTGGGACTGGACCAGGGTTTCAGAATAGTCAGCTTCCAAAAATAGCCAAACTCTAATACAAGCCTAGTTGCAAAACAGGAGGCAAAACCTCACAAGTAGGGAGCGCACTGAGAGGGATCTCCTCTTTAATAAAAACGTCAGGCCCTAACCTACAGGCCAATACAGTACAGTGCGCTCCGGCGGAGCGCACTGTTATCCAGCGTTTGGACGCGCGTTTTTGACGCACTAGCTTTACCCTTTATTCAGTAAAGGGTAATATTGCGTCGAAAACGCGTGTCCAAACCCCCCTCCCCCCCCCCCGAAACTCAAAGCGCCCGCAACATGCAAATGCATGTTGATGGCCCTATTAGTTATTCCCGTGCAATTCACTACGTAAAATGTGAAGCCAAGCCGCACATTTTGCTTTCAGAAATTAGCGCCTACCCAAAGGTAGGCATTAATTTCTGCCGGCACCGGGAAAGTGCATAGAAAAGCAGTAAAAACTGCTTTTCTGTGCACCCTCTGACTTAATATGATGGCGATATTAAGTCGGAGGTCTCAAAAGTTAAAAATAATTTTAAAAAATATTTTAAATCGGCCCGCGGCTCGCAGGTTGAAAACTGGATGCTCAATTTTGCCGGCATCCGGTTTCCGAACCCATGGCTGTCAGTGGGTTTGAGAACCGACGCCGGCAAAATTGAGCGACGGCTGTCAAACTCGCTGACAGTCGCCGCTCCTGTTAAAAAAGAGGTGCTAGGGATGCGCTAGTGTCCCTAGCGCCTCTTTTTACTGCGGGCCCTAATTTGAATAATTTTTTTTTTCTGAATCGTGCGCACAGGAGAGTGACCTGTGCGTGCGCCGGGAGAGCGGGCGCACAGGCCACTTGCCCGCTCTCCCGGCGATTTTTACTGTATCGGCCTGCTAGACAGAAAAAACAAAAAGAGCTCCTCACTCTTCAAAGGCTAATTCAAACTGACCACACTTATTCTACTTCTAGCCCCTCCTCATAGGGAAAAGTCAAACCATCACAGACAATCTCAAAATGGTTTGTCCCACTATAATGGAAATATCTCGGGTAGGGATCTAGGGCCATCTAGTGGAGGCCAGTGGTCTCCACATGTCAAATTGATTTTCAAGCATCCGTGCGCTATTTTGGCTCCACTCAACCGAGCACACAAATAACAGGGCAAAAACATGGAGACTTTTAACACACATACATTGCAGCTACTAATTTTCAAAGAGAAATAATGCAAATGGTTTCCCCCTTTGAAAACTGGCTGCAATGTAGGTAGGTTAAAAGTGCCTGCATGCATGGCGACTGATGTGAGTTATTCGAAATTGCCCCTGTTTCTTTAGAAACAATCTGTTCATAACATCAGGGAGCAACATGAAAATGGGTTAAAGAAGTAATGTTAGCATTAACCCTTTGCAAATAGGAAAACTAAGACTTAGAAAAAATGAATAGCCCAGAGTAAGTGACAGTGCTAGAATTTAAACGTGTGCCTCAGGAGTCTTCTGATTCATAGGATACTGTGTTTTGTTTCTTTAACCACTACTGTAGAAAGTATTTCAGGGGAATGCCTTCATTATTTTGACCCTGATTTATTGAGATTTTTCCACATCAAAACAACTTAGGGCTAGCCTGCTGTGCACTGCCATGCAGAAGGTATCTGGTTTGATCCCGTGGTCAGGTTTTCCACTTCCCTGGTTGGGACAGCTGTGGAGGCAGCATTCATAGCCCCCAAGGGTTCGGAGACCTGGTCATTGCTTGAGTGACACCTAATAGCAGGATTCAGGAAGGAGCCCTGGTGCATGGCCCCCAGCCCAGGACCTTCACTTCAGTGACCAGAGTAGGTATGTGGGGACAGCAGGGATGGATTCCTGGATATTCGCAAATAAAGGCTCTTGGCACCACATCCCAGTCCTGGCTCAGATTGAGCTGAAAGTACAAAGGAGCAGGAGAAAATTGCCAGGTAAAGAAAAAAAAATCATTTATTCTGACAGGCAGATTTAACCTTGTTTTTGTACATTGAATTTTAATATTTGAGTGATACATACCCCCCAAAAATGTGAGAAAATCACCAAACTAAGAAGCCGATGCAATAGAATGCACTCAGCCGAGCGCACTATATAACCTGCACACGGACGCGGGTTAAATAGGCGCTAATCTACCCCCTAATGCAATAGGGGGATTAGCGCCTATTTAAAGCACGTCCGACATGGAGTGAATGCAATAGCGCTCATCACATGCAAATGCATGTGAATGAGGCTATTACTCATTCACTCCACATTCAAAAAAAAAAGTGTGCGTCTCAGACGCACATTTTGCTCTCAGATATTAATGTCTGCCTGGAGCAGGTAAAAGAAGTACAGAAAAGCAGAAAAAACTGCTTTTCTGTACTTCTTTTTTTTTTACTTAAAAAAAAAATACCTCGGCAGACTGCCGAGTTATGAAGACCAACACCGGTAAACTCGGCATCGGCATTCATAACAGACTGTTTGCCGAGTTTATCAGCGGCCATTTTCATTACTGGCAGACGGCCGGTTATGAAAACCGACTGTTACGCCCATCAGTCGCAGACGGCTGCGACCGCTGTTGCTCACCTCCTTCTTCACAGCTTTGACTCCGTTGGGAAGACTGATGGCCTCCGCCAGCTATCGCCGACTTGCCTACCGTTCCATGGCCACCAACGCTGCCGACCACCATCTTGCCCTCAGAATCTCCTAGGCGCACATGCGCGCACGCGTGCACGGGCCAGTCTTAAGCAATTCATGGCGGGAACCTCGGGGGCATACCCTCCAGATGACGTCATCCTTCCAGGACATTTAAGCCAGCTGGCCCTGCCCACCTGCGACTTGGCAACGAGTTCCCTCATTGCTGAATCCGCTTCGCTTACTATGTACTTCCCTTTCCAGTTCTTGCTCCTTTGGCGTGAGACGCTCTGGGTAACCACTTCTCGGGGGCCCTACCTCATCTCTGGCTATCCGCTCCTCAGAGGGCCTTTGCTTTGGACTACTGCCTGCCCTGTTCCCTGGGGCTTCTCCTGGAACCTTCACTACTGTGAGTACCTCCGCTCTATGGACCACTACCACACCATCTCTAGTGAGGAACCCTCATCGGTGTACCCCGCGTTGCGGACCACTACCATATCATCTCTTCTCAGGACCCTTCACTGGTGTGCCCTGCTCCACGGACCACTACCGTATCATCTCTACTGAGGTTTCTCATCGGTGTACCCCGCTCCGCGGACCATTGCCTTATCTTCACCACAGAGGTATTCCCCTTGGGTATACCCCATTGCACAAACTCTGTGTCTTTCTCCTGCACTCCCCGCTTCTCGGGCAGTGCCTCTCTATCTCTCTAATAAAGACTCTATTCCACAGCTGTGTCTGACGTCCGCTGAGACCTTGCCTCCCGACGGTGAGGCTCACAGGGCTCCTCCCTGTGGGCGGTACCATCTCTCACCTCGGCCCAGGGCCCACATAGCTATAAATCCTAACACCGATGCCGAGTTTACCAGCGTCAGTCTTCATAACTGGCAGCCGCGGCAGGCGCCATGCACGCGTTAAGAAAGCAGGAGCTGACTTTTCAGCGCCCGCTTTCCGTGCTTTTTATTGCATCGGCCCCTAAATGTTTTCAAAGAACAATATAGTTTTTGCTTATGAAGGTAACATAAACAAGCTTTCTTCTTGGAATGAGATGGAATCGAGGTGCAAAGATCAGATACGGACTTCTCTTGGCCTATCCTGTTGACAGACATTTTCCATATAGCTTATGTGAGAATAATTTTCAAAGCCATTTACCCAGGTAAAATGGCTTGTGTTAAAAATTGCCCTCCTCTGGCCAGCTACAGGTAACATGCAGGCTTCCATAGTACACGTACTGTTAGCCAGACCGTGGAGGCGGCAGCATACCATGAGGCATGTTTAGGTCTGGGGGAAGGAAGATAGAGTGCACACCTAAAGTTTTCCCAAGTGCTTTTGCTATTTTCCCCTTTCACCCACATGTAAGAAGGCGCAACGTGTGCTGCTGCTTCTTTCAACGTGCACGCTCTACACCTAATTTGCAAAAAGAAGCTGCCTACCTTGTTTCTTTCTGGAGTGGAGTGTACCCTCACCAAAAGCACCCAAAGCGCTTTACAACTGTGCAAGCTGTTTGAAAACTAAAAGGCTATATGTGATTAGTTTTAGCATTTAAGAGCTTTCTATTGAAAATTCAAGCCAGCAAAGATCCTGCAGACTCTGCTGCACCTGCTTTACTGCAGGAGCAAAGTATGCGCAGCAAACTACGCATGGGGGATATTAAAATGAAATCCATGAATGCAATTTCCCTCCCCTGCTCTTGCCCTGCCCCACCCTGGCAAATTCCTTTGTCATATTATCCTCGCAGAGCATAATTCAAGCTTAGGACCTTATTTACCAGAAATGGCCAACAGTTTGAAGTCGTCTAACTGAAAACCTTCATGTTTTCTCTTTACAATAACACATTTTATAAGGATGGAACCTACTTTATGTCTTTACCTGATGAATGATTAATTGCTTTGCTCCAGATTATGGAAAGAGTCAGGTGTGGAAACAGGAAAGGAACCTGACAAATATTTGTATGTCCCAGCACCTAAATCGCTTCTTCATTTTAAAAAGATGAGCTCCTTTTAGAAGCACGTTCTCAAGCTACTTAGATGTAAAGTCCACAGAAATAAAGTACCTGTGGACCTAGCGTCTAATTTTTGAAGGGTTTAGATAGTGAGCACAAAATTTCTGTTTGAAAATTGCCACAGGTACAAAGTATCCATGAATTAACTTTGCTCCTGCTTTTCATGGGGTAAAACGCCTATGGAAAATAATGCAAATAAATTTGGTGATACAGTCTACATGTATTATTTTCAATCTCACCCAAAACATGCTCCCCCCCAATCCATAAACATACTCACACTGTGGAATTTCACATGGACCTTTCAGCCGCTCCGAGGCAGGTAAGTTTCAGACAATTTACTCTGGTGAATTGCTGTTTGCCTAGCTATATGGCTTTGAAAAATGCTCTCTGTAAAAGACCAGATATCTCACTGCAAGCAAGACTTGGATCATTCTAGAAAACTAAATCAGGTTACAATTATTACTCTTTTGCAAAAGCTAATCCTTGTATTTTCAGTAATATATGGAAGTATTCAATTCTATAGGAAAAATGTTTGGAGAAAGCAAACAGATTAACAATGAAAGCAATGAGACTCAGGAACTGTTGTCCTCCAGCTCCACCACATGGCAAAGCAGAAGTTTACAGTTAAACCATAAGCAGTCACAAACACAATGCAGTTTTCTATTTCTAGAAGTGCACTATGTTCTTACGTTCTTGTCTATGTGTGCTATGTTCACTAGAAATAAGGGTCAAGCAACAAGCTGTACCTGCCTTTTTTTTTACCCCTGGGGAACTTCTGTCCAAATGTGCACTGCAAAATTTGCACTGAATTCCCCGCCTGCACAGAATATTATATTTATCTTGCAGAATTTGGCATGGAGACCAGAAAGTAGCAATATTAGCATCAATCACAAGAGGAAGTGCATGCACGCAGCTAGGAATCAGCAGCTGGTATACAAGAGAGAGTGCGATGGACCGATCTTGGGAAAGGGAGGGGCTGGTTAAGGTGAGGAAGGGAACTGTTTGGGGGAAGGGGGGGGCAAGTTTGAGGAAGGAGGGAGGAAGAGAGCAAACTGGGGGAGGCCCGAATCTAAGGAAGGAGAAGAAAAGAAAGCAAGCTGGGGTATCGAGCATGGAGATGGAGGAAGAAAGCAAACCGGGGGCTTGAGCCTGGGGAAGAAGGAAGAGAGCAAGCTGGAGGGGGGTAGGCTTGGGGAGGAGGCTGAGAAAGAAAACAAATTGGGGAAGGGTTCAGCCTTAGGATATACCCTTACAGTACTCCTGATGGACTTCTGCACAAGAATGACAAATTCTGCAACTCGAAGTAATAGTTTAAAAGGCAATACAGAAATTAAAAGGGCGAATTTTAAAAGCCCTACGTGTGGCAAAACCGGGAGGTACGCGTATGACTTGGCCGCACGTGGGCTGAGCGGATTTTAAAAAGGCCCACCTCCACGCACGTATCTCCCGGCACGCAGACATAAAAGGGGGGGACGTGGTGTGGGCGGGGCATGAGCGGGCTGCGACTGCACCCATGAAGTCACGTATGCGTTCTACAGTGCACCGGGATCCCTCAACCGCATAACTTGCTTCTGCTATGAACAGCGTGTAAGTAGTGAAATAAAAAAAAGGGTAGACAGCGGGGTTTTAGGGGTCAGGGCTAGTAGGGTAAAAGGGAGGCAAGTTAGGTAGGGGATTTAGGAAGTCCACGCCTTTACTGGGGCAAACCGGGAGGGAACTGGGAAATAGGCCTATTGCATCACCGCACGTACCCACTACAACTCCCCCCTTAGGGGCTGTAGATGGGATTCGGTCATATATATGTACACATTGATATAAAATCAGATGCGCATGTACGCTCGGCCAACCCATTTTATAACACGTGCGCATGTTATAAAATCAGCACATTTGCACCCACGCACATCTCGTAAAATCTACCTTAAAGTATGCTAACTTTTAAAACATTGTGATCAAAATTTGTGTCTGTGCAGAATTTCCTGAGGAGTAAGACTTTGTATTGGACTAATTCAATACATCTCTGACTAGTTTTCGGGAGCTATGCGCCTGTCATCAGGGTGGAGAACACACAGCACAGTTACATTTGATTTAAGCAGTACAAAATTGGCAATGTAAGATTGCTTGCTTATGTTAGTTTGCATTATGATGTCAGCTTGGTAAAGTGATCGGCGAGAAAGAGAGTGCAGCACATGGCAAAGAACTGCAAGAGGTCAGCCAGAGCCATAAAGTACTTGCTGTGAGTAGCCAGTTCTTTCCTGTCCCTAATCTCCACATGCCCCAAGCTGGAGGCGGTCAGTATCAGGGTACGGAGGGGGTAGACCCTTAAGGAAGGAAGGGGCACGGGAGTGGGGATGTCAGGTCACGAAGGCCCCTGACTTGTGGTCCGGGGGAAAGGGGAATGAAGATTTAAGCATAGAAGCAGTCTGATGGATGAGGGGCAGGGAGTCATCAGGGCATGAAGAAACGTTACTATCCCAAGCTGTTTAAATTTGACTAGGTAAAAAAAGGAGCTGGATCAGAGGTGTTCGTGGGGCAGGAGTTTGGATTTAGCAAGTCAGCGCACTATTCTGCACAAACCAGCTATATTGAGCCAGGCAATCTCAGCTGTACAAACAGCAGGCCAAAATCCACCTGCTCTAATTTTAAGCAGGTAGGTTTAGCAAGATTTTAAGCCAAAAAAATAACTGGTTAGTTTTGGCTGAATATCTGTGTAAAGATAATTGAGAAAACATGTACTCTATTAGCTTTACCCACTCAGTGGGCTTTGAATATCGACCCCCACTAAGTGAAAAGTTTCCATCCACACAGCTCAGTGTAAGTCAAGTTCAGCGCCATAATCTGTCATAGCCCAGGACCTTTCAGAGCGAATCCCTATCCTCGACAAGCGAGAAAAAAAATTGGATCACTGACACTTCTCGGGAAAAAGAGATTCTCCAACATTAAAAAGATTCCAGCAGCCTTTATATGAATCTGTGCTGTGCAAGTGAGATTTTCAGCAAGGACTCAGAAGAAAAATGAAGAATTTTTTTCCTCAGTCTATAGGCCTCTGCAATAAACTTTATGTTAAAGACACTTAACTGTCTGGAGTGCAGCCCCCATGGATTAACTGTTCTTGTGAGTCAAATGCATTACCTTGTCACATGACCTGTTGGGAGAACAGTTTTTAATAATCCCTTTTTTTTTTTCTTTGAAGGGATCTCCAGCACTTTAAGGCCTTTGCAAAGAATTCTATCAACTGGTCCCAACAACTTGGCAGGATTAACTTGAGCAGTTCATGTTTCTAAATTGTTAATGTATTGAGACTGACTTACTCCAACATGTTTGGAATGTATTACTTGTTTTATTTGTTAATTTATATTTCACCTTTCATGACTGGTCTCCTACCTCAGAGTGAATTGCATTCAGGTATTTCCCTGTACCCAGTCGGTTTACAGTCTAAGGGTCTAATTTACTAAACTTTTTTTCCCATAAACACAGAATGGGGAAAAAAGCCTTAGTGAAATAGGCCCTAAGTTTGTATCTGAGGCAATGAAGGGTGAGGTGACTTGCCTAAAGTTACAAGGAGTGGCACTGGGATTACTTATTAGTGACAAATAGCAAGAACTATAGCATATAGGAGACAATTTCCTAATGCATTTACCCAGGTGAATAGGAATTTATGGGGGAGGGGTAAAATGGCCTGACTGTAAACTTACCCTCTCCAAATGTGGCTAAAACTTCTCATGGGTTACACAGCGTGCGTACTTTTATCCACGGGAAAAAGAGGTATTCCCCTTGGCATGTTTAGGTTGGCAGAGGAAAACAGTATGCATACATTTGATTTTGAAACACGTGTGTGCTATTCCCTCGCTTCCAACCCCCAACAGCTTCCTCCTTCCCCCCTCCCCTCCCCACTGGCACACAAATAGCAGGGACAAAGCACACTGACCGTTTTTATGCACTGTGCACTGTGTACTTGGTAAGCATCAAAGTGAAACAATGCAGGTATTTCCCTTTCACAATTTGTGCAACGTACCCCCACATTAAAAACATCCACATAGTTTGTCATTTGAACATCAAGCTTACACAGACATATTCCCACGTACCCTTTAAAATCTGCCCAGTACCAAAAAGTTATGACATGGCTTATAATGAGATATTATTGCTTCTTCCTTATTTTTAGAATTCTGTAAAAATAAAAACACCGTCATAACTTATTAAAAAATATCTAATAAAGTACTTACAAAAGGCCCTAAGGTTTGGCATCCTCAGTGAAAATAATAACTAGAACTGTAAAAACTCAGAAAAATTTGTTTAGTGAGAAAGTCCTTTCTTCCTTTTACTAATTCTTTTTTTTTTTCTTGTTGTTTTAGCAAATGTAAACACCTCCCTGGTCCTTCCCTGGGAAAGGGAATTCACTATGGGATGGCACAGACCCTCTAACCTCACTTCACCATAGTGCCTCTGAATGGAGAAGAAAGCATAACTTCAAGGCCTAAGGCATTTGACTGTTTCTTTTTAGATCCAAACAGTCCACACACTATGGGCCGATGCAATAACATGCACCCAGCCTAGTGCACAGGTTAACGAGGGTTTGGACTTGCGTTTTGGACGCGCGCCCATAACCCCCCGATGCAATAAGGGGATCAGCGCATCCAAAACGCAAGTCCAAACTCACAAGTAGCTAAAAGCACTCCTCACATGTTAATTCCATGTAGATGAGGCTATTAGCTATTATCCCACGATGCAAAAAAAAAAAAAATCCCGTGCGCCCAAAGGCACACTTTTTAGCCCATAAAATTTTACACCTGACCAGAAGCAGACATAAAGTCTTCCCGCGCATCAAGGGCTCAACTTAAAAACAAAAAAACTGCTTTTGTGTGGTTCCTCCTATTTAGTACAGTTGTGATACTAATAAACATAAGAACATAAGAAAATGCCATACTGGGTCAGACCAAGGTTCCATCAAGCCCAGCATCCTGTTTCCAACAGTGGCCAATCCAGGCCATAAGAAGCTGGCATGTACCCAAAAACTAAGTCTATTCCATGTTTCTGTTGCTAGTAATAGCAGTGGCTATTTTCTAAGTCAACTTAATTAATAGCAGGTAATAGAATTCTCCAAGAACTTATCCAACAGAGGCCAAACCAGGGCACAAGAAACTGGCAAGTACCCGAACACCAAGAAGATCCCATGCTACGGATGCCAGTATTAGCAGAGGCCATTCCCTAAGTCAACTTAATTAATAGCAGTTAATGGACTTCTCCTCCAAGAACTTATCCAAACCTTTTTTAAACCCATCTACACTAACTGCACTAACCACATCCTCTGGCAACAAATTCCAGAGCTTAATTGTGTGTTTAGTGAAAAAGAATTTTCTCCGATTAGTCTTAAATGTGCTACTTGCTAACTTCATGGAGTGCCCCCTAGTCCTTCTATTATCAGAAAGTGTATATAACCGATTCATATCTACTCATTCAAGACCTCTCATGATTTTAAAACCTCTTTCATATCCCCCCTCAGCCGTCTCTTCTCCAAGCTGAACAGCCCTAACCTAACCTAACAACTCCATGTTTATTTTATTAGCCAGGTTATACCCTCTAGCCGCATCTCCTTGTTAATTGCTAATAATTATGTATGCTTGATCTCCCTAAAGATTGTTTTACTCTTCTGTATACTCGCCAAGTTCCACCTATCCCATTGTTTATTGTATTTCCCTGCTGTTTTAAGTTAAATGTAAACCAATATAATGTCTCGACGAATACCGGTATATAAAAACCTTAAATAAATAAAATAAATAAATAACCTCTTCAACCTTTCCTCATAAGGGAGCTGTTCCATCTCCTTTATCATTTTGGTTGCCATTCTCTGTACCTTCTCCATGGCAACTATATCTTTTTTTTTTTTTTAATTTCTTTATTAAGTTTTCCATAATAGGGTATAAATAACACTGATAACATGTTCATGCATAAGATTCAGAGCTCCCCAGCATAGTCTCAGATAATCTCTACATTCTTTATAAACTTCTTTTATGTTTTCTCCCTCCCCCCCCGTCAAGCACTCGATGTTTGGGATTTGGTGTCCATTTCACACGAAGATTATGACGAACTTCTGGAAGCTTCTTTGTACTCCATTTTGTGTAAATGTATAATTGTGTCTTTCGTGGTCTGTGAGAGAATCCTCCAATATTTCATCCATATCTCTTCCCATGTTTTTTGTGCTTTCAGCATTTTATCATTTGCCAACATGTATTCAAACTGCATAAGATTGTTCATCCTATTCTGCCATTGAACTTTTATGGGTCGGTCTGTAATAATCCAGCTAGCCATAATCATTTGCAAGCCAATCAACAGAGCTTTCTGCAGAAATAGTTGCTCGTAGGGATGTGAATCGTTTTTTGACGATTTAAAATATCGTCCGATATATTTTAAATCGTCAAAAATCATTAGAGCCGCGATACAACAACAATTCCCCCGATTTATCGTCAAAAAATCGTAAATCGGGGGAAGGGGGAGGGGAAAGGGGAGGGCGGGAAAACCGGCACACTAAAAAAACCCTAAAACCCACCCCGACCCTTTAAAATAAATCCCCCACCCTCCCGAACCCCCCCAAAATGCCTTAAATTACCTGGGGTCCAGAGGAAGGGTCCCACTGTGATCTTCCACGCTCGGACCTCCGCTGCTTGTAGAAATGGCACCGGCGCTACCTTTGGTTTTTCCGTACGGAAAAACGATTCGCAGCAGGAGATCACTCCCGGACCCCCGCTGGACCCCCAGGGACTTTTGGCCAGCTTGGGGGGGACCTCCTGACCCCCACAAGACTTGCCAAAAGTCCAGCGGGGGTCCGGAACGACCTCCTGCAGTCGAATCGTGTTGTCTATGGCCGGCGCCATTTTGCGCAAAATGGCGCCGGCCATAGACAACACGATTCGACTGCAGGAGGTCGTTCTGGACCCCCGCTGGACTTTTGGCAAGTCTTGTGGGGGTCAGGAGGCCCCTCCAAGCTGGCCAAAAGTCCCTGGGGGTCCAGCGGGGGTCCGGGAGCGATTTCCTGCCGCGAATCGTTTTTCCATACGGAAAAACCAAAGGTAGCGCCGGCACCATTTCTACAAGCACCGGAGGTCCGAGAGTGGAAGATCACAGCGGGACCCTTCCTCTGGACCCCAGGTAATTTAAGGCATTTTGGGGGGGTTCGGGAGGGTGGGGGATTTATTTTAAAGGGTCCGGGTGGGTTTTAGGGATGTTTTAGTGTGCCGGTTTTCGATTTTCACGATTTTCACGATATTTTAAAAACCCAAACGGCGACGATCCGATTCCCTCCCCCTCCCAGCCGAAATCGATCGTTAAGACGATCGATCACACGATTCACATCTCTAGTTGCTCGTAGTCCAAAATCTTTTCCAAGTCCTTGTCCAGAATGCGAAGCAAACATAGTTTCGGGTCTTTGGGGATGGAGGTGCCAAGTATAGTTCCCAGTTCTATTATCACTTCATCCCAAAATAAACTGATCATTTCACATTCCCATAGACAATGGTACAAAGTTCCCTCCCCTTTTTGGCATTTCAAACATATGGCAGAATCACAGCATACATCCAGGACCTAGGCATATACATACAATTTAACATTGTATAGCCCACTTCCCGTAACATGATATTCTCGGTTAAGCTGTAGCAATCTTGTAAAATTAGTTTAATGTCACCTATAGAAATAGAAATGGTTACATTTGCCTGCTTCATCCATTTCCCCTGAATGGACAACAATGCTGCCGGGTTGGGAATAGCTTTTAATAATCGGGAAAAGGAGCTACTGGAGTTACTTTTCCTTCCCAGCTTCAAAAAGAAGGTTTTAAGGCCACCAGCATTCTGTAAATCTTGGGGTGTAATTGCCAGGGATTGTATATAGTGTCTTATCTGAAGATAACCATAGAAATCCTGAGATACTAGACCATATTGGTCTTTTAGTTCCTGAAAACTTTTAATCACCAGTGTTTTGGAATCTAAACATTGCTGAATACTGTCCAGACCTTGAAAATACCAGGTCCGGAATATATTGGAAGTGGTTCCACTAGGGAATTGGGGATTGCCCATAAAGGTCAAATATGGCGTTAGAGTGCTTTTCATATTGAGTTTCGTCTGATATAAATATCTCCATGCTCCTCATCCTGAACGTAATAAAATGCTATGTTGAAATTGCCCTGGAAAAGTACCCATCAGTATTTGTATTAGATTTCGTGGTCTATATGGAGCTAACCATGCGCAGATGAATGACTGAGGGGAACATATACTAGTGCCATTTTTCCAATCATATATGTGTTATAATATACAGGTTTAATTATAGTCCCTCCAATTAGGACATGTAAGGCCTCCCTGATCTCTAGACATCATTAAGATATGAAGTGGCAAACGCGCTTTATGTGAGCCCCAGATGTATTTCCGTACTACTTTGTTAATTCGGAGAATCTCCTCCCTGGTCAGCCATATCAGTAGTTGTTGCAACACATAAATCCATTTCAGTGGTTCCATCATTTTTAACAGGAAAATTTTCCCTGTGATAGACAGAGGCAAGGCTGCCCAAACTCTAAGCCTTTGATCCATGTTTTGGAAAAGCAGTTCTATATTGGCTTTATGTAATAATTTGATATCCTTGGTAAGTCGGATACCCAAATATCGCATTTCCTTGTCTACCCATTTTAATGTGAAAGGCCCTTCCCATTCTGTCTGAACCTTGGATCCCAATGCAATGGCCTCGGATTTATCCGTGTTAATTTTTAAGCCAGCAAAGGTTCCAAACTCTACTTGATATTGTAATACCTTTGGCAATGCTCTTTGTGAGTTTGTTAAAAATACTAAGACATCGTCAGCGAAAGCTGAAATATTAAAGTTCTGGCCCCCTACTCGAAACCCTTGAATCTGGGGATCTTCAGCAATTTTACATAAGAGGGGATCAATTGACAAAATATAGAGGAGTGGCGATAGCGGGCAACCCTGTCGGGTACCAAGGAAAAGTTGAAAGTCCTCTGATACTTGCCCATTGGCAAGAATCACCGACATAGGATTGTGATATAACATAGATATACAATGCACTATCTCCCCCCTTAATCCATATCTGTCTAGAACTGAAAAGAGATAGGGCCAGGATACCCTATCAAAAGCCTTTTTAGAATTGAAGGCTACCGCCATTGCACCCAGACCTCTAATTTAACATTCTTCCATTGAGATAATAAGTTTAGTCATATTGGTACTGATAGACCACCCTTTGATAAAGCCTGCTTGGTGCAGCATAATGAGAGAGGGAAACACTATACTCAATCTATCTGCTATTATTTTGGCAAAAATTTTAGCTTCACAATTCAGCAGAGAGATTGGTCTATACGCTGCTGGTGTAGATAGATCCTTTCCAGGTTTTTCGAGTACTATTATGAATGCCTTGGTAACCCCATCCGGGAACTTACACTTTAATTGGGCGTCTTGAAAAAAGGCTAATAGTGCCTCAGAAGCCAAATTAATCAGGATTTTATAATATTCCACACTAAGGCCATCAGGACCTGGTGCTTGTTTCTTTTACTGAGTTTAATTACCGCTTGGAGTTCCTCCATGGTGATAGGTGGGTTTAATTTAGATAGTTGTGCCTCCATAACTTGAGGGAGGTCAAGACCCCTAAAGAATGTGGACTCTTCTTTAAGTCCCCCTTTCCTATCTTCCTGATATAATGCTGAGTAAAATTGTCTAAATGCAACACAAACTGCTGAGCTGGAGACAATAGGTTTCTCCTGGGGATCTTTCAATTTATCGATGTGCGTTTTCCCTCTTTGTAATCGCACTAAATTAGCTAATAGCCTTCCATCTTATTTCCATAGCGAAACAATTTGTGAACCCCTTTTAATAGATTCCTCTGTGCCCTGACATGTAATGCCGAGTTTAGAGATTGGAGGCAGTCTTTATATTGCTTCTGATTTTCGCTATTGTTGTGAAGTGCCAGCTTTTTCTTAGCTTGACCTAGCTGTTGCTCTAAAAGTATTATGTGTTTGTGCATCACTTTCGACTGCGCTATCACATAGGAAGTAATCTTCTCCCTCATAACTGCTTTACTGGTTTCCCAATACAAACTTGGATTCCCTTCATGTTCTTTATTGTTCATAGCGTAATCATTCCACTTATGCTGTATATATATGTGAAACCTCTTATCTGCCAGGTGCCCAGGAAACCTCCAAATCTTAGCAGAAATCAAAGCTCCTCCCTCCGTAATGTCTAGACCTATCGGAGCATGATCTGATATAGAGATTGTTCCTATGTCGGCTTTCTTAACTCTGGGAAATAAGGCCTCCGATATAAGTATATAATCTATTCTAGATAGTGTTGCGTGTGCCCTGGAGACATGCGTGTAATCTCTTTCTGAGGGGGTTCAAAGACCTCCAGATATCTAGCAAATGAAGCTTGAGACATAGATATGCAATCCCTCTCGTCCTTGATGTTCCCCGCATCACGGTGGGTTGTGATTTATCTAACTCTGGTGCGTGAACACAATTAAAATCTCCCAAGAGGATAAGTGGTCCCTTCTGCACTTGGAGTATCCGTCCCACTAATCCTTGGAAGAAGGCATGGGAGTATTGGTTAGGAGCATATATTGAACAAATGGTAACTGCCCTCCCCTGTAACTTTCCTACTACAATGAGAATGCGACCCTCTTCATCAGACACCTGTCTAATAAACTCAAAACGCAAGTTTTTATGAATTAAAATCACTGTTCCTGCTTTCCTCCCTATGGCTGGAACAAAGAAGCACTGTCCTACCCATCCCCATTTTAGTTTTTTACTTTCTAACTCCGATAGGTGCGTTTCTTGAAGGCCTATAATTTCTGCCTTCCTCCTATGTAGCGCACTTAGAATTTTCTGTCTCTTTATGGGTGATCCCAGTCCTCCCACATTCCATGAATTAATTCTCAGATGACCTATGTAGCATTTATAGCTGGTCTACCGTACTCCATCATTTTTTCATTTATCCCGCTAGAGTGCCTCCCAGCCAGGGCAACCAGTGGGTCTGCTTCCCATGTCACAAGATAAGTGATAAGATTAGATATAATCGTCATGTAAAACCCCCTATTTCTATGACCAATACCAATTTTCGAGATCCCATTCCTTTTACCCTCACCAATAATATTCCCTCCCGCCCCTCCCCTTACCCACCTGTTTCCTGATATCAACCCATTGACTCCCTTGTATTTTGGAGAATATGCCCATCCTCCTCCTCTTATCAAATGCCTCTCGTAATATGAAGCTGGAGGTCTGTGATTTCACATTCAGGTCTTGTCCCCCACTATTGCAAAGATTCCCTGTATCTTTTGCACCCCCTCCCAATTAAACATATAATTTGGTACAACAAAACTGTAACTGTTAACCTTGAATGATTCCTAAATGAGTAAGTTAAGCTTGTCCGTTCTCATACTGCATCTGATTCGCAAACACAGTCTCAATTCGCTGTAGCGCCACAGAGTTTCTGAGATCTGTTCCATAGGGTAGATGTTCCTCTTCATTCTTCCCGTCGATAGTAGCTAGCCATTCTGCCGCTTTGTCTGGTATGTCAAAATTGAATATTCTCCCCATCCTTCCAAATTTTTAATATTGCAGGAAATTGCAACGCAAAACAAATGTTTTTGTTGAACAGGTCATTGCATGTTTTGGAGAACATTTTCCGTTTCGCAGCTACCGCCGCTGAAAAGTCCTGAAATATGATTATTTTATTCTCATGATATTTCAGCTCTCTTGATTTCTTAAAAGCTGCATGTATCATATTTTTTTGTGTCCAGTCCAGAAAGCGGGCTATCACTAATCGGGGTCTGCGATCTGCTTCCCACCTTGGGCCTAAGTGATGCACTCTCTCAACCGTCAATTTACCTTCCAAATCAGGCAACTTAAGTGCAGTCGGCAGCCAGCACTCTAAAATAGTTTTAAGGTTACCATCTCCCACACTTTCAGGGAAGTCTATAAACTTCAGGTTGTTTCTTCTGGTGCGGTTTTCGAGATCTTCTAGTTTTATTTCAGCACCCCTGACTGCTTTCTCTAACTCTCCCACCCTCAAGACCGCCACCATGACATCTTCTTCCATGGCTGACACTCGCCCTTCAGCGATATCGATCCTGCACCCTATGTCTCCAATCGATTTGCTTAAAGCCTAGAATCTATCAGAGAGGCTCTCAAACTTCGGGTCTAAGCCTTTTATGACTGCTTCTGTGATTCAGGCAACAGTCTGATCATCTAACGCCATGTTCTCTGAGCTGCTGCATGCGTTGGCCATTTTTTTCTATGACTCAGTAATTTTGATTTTTTCTTTTCTTACCAGTTTAGCTGTCATTTCGCAATAAAGAACCGGCAAAAATACTCGGTGCCAATGCAAACTGTCTCTGTGTCTCTTTTGGGATGCCTCAGCTCTATTTTAGGTGCTAATTGTTAGGTTTTTGGAGGGACAACACCCAGAGCTGGGAAGAGCGTGTCCATCCCAGCTCACCGTAGCACATGACCTCCTCAACAATATCTTTTTTGAGATGCAGCGACCAGAATCGTACACAGTATTCAAGGTGCGGTCTTATCATTGTTACGCTCTCCTTCTCCTGAGGGGCAGAGCTAGCAATCTGTTACGCTCGCCTCCTCCAGAGGGGAGGAGTTAGCTGTCTGATGTCGCTCACTCCGCCAGGAGGGCGGAGTTGACGAGCTGATCTGCTGTTCTCCTGAAAAGGGAAGGAGTAGCGATATGACATGACCTGCTCCTCCAGAGGGGAGGAGTTAGCTATCTGTAGATCTGTTAGCGAACTGTTGTAAGATACTCCTGTAAGGAAAGGAAGTAGCAAGCTGTTACCAATCCAAGGAAGAGGAGCCGGCAATAGGTATATAGTACTTCGCTATTGAGATAGCAGTCTATCATGCCCCCCGCTATGGAGTAGCAATCTGTATATATATATATATATATATATATATATATATATATATATATATATATATATATATATATATATAAGCTGCTGGCAAGTCTCAGAGAAAGAGGAGTAGCTGTATATATAATACTTCCGTGAGCGGAGTCAGTGGTCTGTAGTGGTTGGCTCCCACAAGGTGACAATAGTGAAAGGAATGACCACTTGGAGGAAATGGTGAATCCATGGGCCGATGGCAGAAGACAGCGCCCCCAGGAGGAGATCCTGAGAGGAACCACTGGCTAGGCTAGAATATGAGATAAACACAATAGTTCTTTATTAGACTGGAAGCTGGACCACCAGGTGTGGCAGTAGTGAGTCGTTGTGTCTGGCAAGGCTGAAGTCCTTCTGCTACTGGAATATAATCTCTAGGTCACTGAGCTGTAGAGAGTAGGGATGTGAATCGTGTGCCCGATCGTTTTAACAATTGGGTTCAGCTGGAGGGAGAACAAAATCTGATCGGTAGAGATGTGAATTGGAATCTGTTCCGATTCCAATTCACATCGCTAATTTTTTTTTTAGTGAGGCCCGAGCAGATTAAAAAAAACCCACCCCGACCCTTTAAAATTGACCCCCTTAGCTTCCCCCACCCTCCCGAACCCCCCCAAAACCTTTTACATGTACCTGGTGGTCTAGTGGGGGGGGTCCGAGAGCCATCCCCTGCACTCATACCCTCCGTGCCGGTATCAAATGGTGCCGATAGCCTCTGACCTACTATGTCACAGGGGCTACCGGTGCCATTGGTCAGCCCCTGTCACATGGCCATCGGCGCCATCTTGTGCTCCTACCATGTGACAGGGGCTGACCAGTGGCACCAGTAGCCCCTGTGACATAGTAAGGGCAAAGGCTATCGGCGCCATTTTGCTTACTGGCAGCCGACGGCCCGAGTGAAGGAGATCGCTCCCGGACCCCCGCTGGACCCCCAGGGACTTTTGGCAAGTCTTGGGGGACCCTCCTGCCAAAAGTCCTGAGGGGGTCCGGGAGCGACCTCCTGCACTCCGGCCGTCGGATGCCAGTACTCAAAATGGCGCCGATCGCCTTTGCCCTCACTATGTCACAGGGGCCGACCTATAGTTTTGAGTAAAGCAGAGATCTGGGAGAGCTCTGGAGATGAGTGAAGTTAAACCTTATCCTGCATATCTACAGGCCTATGTCCTTCTTGTTCTAGCTTTTTGGAATTATACATATTGGGCCAGATTTGAAAACATACGTGCGTGGTCTACATGTGCGCGCCCTACCCGGCATGTGCACATATACGCCCGATTTTATAACATGTGCACGCGCAGGTGCGTGCATGTTATAAAATCTGGGGTCGGCACATGCAAGGGGGTGCACAATTGTGCACCTTGCGCACGCCGAGCCCTATCCGAGCCCCGCTGCCTTCCCCTGTTCCCTCCCAGGCTGCTCTGAAATCGGAGCGGCCTGGGAAGGAACTTCCTTATCCCCACACCCCACCTTCCCTTCCCCTACCTCCCCCCCCTTCCCTTTGTTGCTTTCTTTTTTTTGTTTTAAAACTTACTTCAGCAGTTGGCCAGTGCGCGATCCCCAGCCCAGCAGCTGTGCAGAGGCCTCTGGCCACACCCCCGCCCCGCCCCTTCCCACCCCTTTTGTAAAGCCCCGGGACGTACATGTGTCCTGGGGCTTTACGCGCGTCGCCAGGCCTTTTTATAATAGGCCCGGTGCACGTAAGGCTGGTTACGTGTGTAAATCCTCCGGATTTACGCGCGTAACCTTTTGAAAATCCAGTCCATTATATCCATCAAAGACAAGGGTAGGCAACTCTGGTCCTCTAAGACTACCAATCTGTCAGGTTTCTAGGATATACTTAATGGGTATGAATTAAATAAATTTGCATGCAGTTCCTTAGGGATATCCTGAAAACCTGACCAGGTGGTGGCCCTAGAAGCCTGGAGTTGCCCACCCCTGATCTAAGATCTCATGGAAGGATCTTTATTTTACTTTCAATTTTATTGGATTTTGCTGGCTTTCCATTTAAGTTTTGCCTGCATGTTTCTGTTTCTAATTTGTAGTTCCTTATTCTATATTAGGTAAGGGTCTATCTGTGATGCGCAAGTGTGACAGAGGTGTAGTGTTTTGACTAGCTTGTGGAATGGACATATCTTGATTGAATTCTGAAGAAATTTGGAGTGGGATCTCAATTTATTCGGTGAGTACAACTGTTGTACAGTGTGCCTCAGTGACAGATTCTCATGAATAGTTCCCTTGGGAGGGGCACCAGACAAGGGTGTCCATTGTCACCTTTATTTTTTATTCTTTCATTGGAACCGCTAGCTATGAAATTGCGAGCCTCATCCATTTTTGAGGGCATCTGCATAGGGAATAAGATTTTGAAATCAAGTCTATTTGTTGATGACATGATGCTCTTTATTAAAAGACCTCAGGAGAGTTTGGGCCCTATTATGCAATTATTTGATAGCTTTGGGATCTTTTCAGGCCTTAAAATTAATTACGGCAAGTCAGAAGTGTTGCCCAATGGATGCGCAATTACAGGACAGATGGAAGGGTTCCTTTCCTTTAAAGTGGGCTCCTGGTCACATGAGATACTTGGGGATACAGCTGGCTCGTGCTATATGCTTGAAATTTTACAGCTACTCTGGATAAAATAAAATTCTTACTGCAGAACTGGAGGTCATTACAGTTGCCACTCCTGGGTAGATGCGCTTTGATAAAAATTGCAGTTCTGCCTAGATTTCTTTACTGTTTGCAAATGTTGCTGGTATGGATCTCTAATGAGGATTTTTGAATATTTTGATCTCTTGTGAGTGTTTAAGGATTGGCAAGAAAGCAAGAATAAGCTATGATACACTGCCCTTGGGAAAGCATTTTTTGGGGTTTGTTACTGTCAGACATACGTTTGTACAATATCGTATGCCTTTTGTGTTTTATTCAGGATTGGATTTCTAAAAATAATAATTTGACACTGAAGGCTTGATGGCACAATAGATACACCCAAATAATCCCAGCAATTTGTTGCATGTTCCTAGGACTAAATTACCATATATTGGAGGCCCCAGTTTTTTCTTTCATGCTATACACAAGGCATGGTTTACTTGGAGGAAGATGATGGGACGGGAATGGCAGGTATCTCCCTTTTTAACTCTTACTAACATTCGTGATTTCCAACCTGGGTTGGGAAAATCCATATTTCATTCTTGGGCCCAAAAATGCTTTGATTGAGTGTATCAGTGGGTGGATAAAGATACTCTGATTTTTTATTCCTTCGACCAGCTTAAGGAGTCATGGGACTTGCCTAATTCACAGTTTCTTTACAAGATCACCACTATTGCATGCAAGTGAACAAAGGTAAATTGGATAGTATAGTGGCTACCGAACATGAAGATAACTTTCTTGACACGATCCCAAAATTTAATAGAATTGCTATCTGGTCTTTTCATCTTATATCTTTGTTGCCCTACCCTCAATATAGCTAAATTGAGGCAATTATGGAATAAGGATCTTGTTGAAGAAAATAATGAGCATATTCTATTGTATGCGTTTGCAGAATTATACAGGTACTTTACAGCAGGTAATATGAGGAAGATACAATTTAAGCTGCTTCGTAGAGTATATCTTACTAGGACCTTTGGACATCATATGAATATATGGGATTCTGAACTCTGCCTGAAAAGCAAGGCCCAGAAAGGTACTTTGAGGCATATATTTAAAGAGTGTTCTAAACTTCAAGTTTATTGGAGACAAGTTTTGGCCTCTCTAGAATGCAATTTTAAGACCCCCCCACGTGTGCATCCATGTGAGTGTGGTTCCCGGCTCAAGCACATAGATGTGCCAATTTTATAACATGCGCGCACCAGCATACATGTTATAAAATCCGATGGCCGCACGCACATACGCACCGGATTTTAAAATCCGCGCACACATGTGCAGGGTGGGGAATTTTGGCAAAATACATGCAATGACACAATCGGGCCTCCTCCAGTTCCCTCCCAGTCCGATCCAATTAAGGAACGGACTGGGAGGGAACTTTTCTATCCCTAACCCTACCCTTCCTACCTCTTCTCCTCTCCTCCCTGACCCCTAACCTAACCCTACTTATCCCAAATCTTTTTATTTTAATACTTACTGCTCTACGGGAGCAGAAGAAATCTCCGCCTGCTGGCACTCACATCCCCTGGATGGCAGCTAATGGCGCTGTCCCGGTCCACCGCCATCCCGCCCCTCCCCACCCAGACCACGCCCCCCAGTCTGGCCCTTTTGCAGGGCCCGGCCACGTGCTTAACCCCTGTTTATACGCGCGTGGCCATTTTAAAATCGGGCCGATATTATTTTATTTAATCTGGTGCAGTTTTTGCATATTTATATTGTTCGTGATCTTGACCCTACTTGCCAGTTTGTGCCAGCCTAAACAATGCTTAAACTAGATGGATATAGCAAATGGATTCCCAAAGCTCATCAGGACTGCAGCAATGGTTAACCTGAGCTGAACTACATTTTATTGCCACTAAAACTGAACTAGATAAAACCGAACTATACTATATTGTCACTTCAACACTATCTGAGCTTCGGATACCACTGCCCAAAAGGTTTGATGGAACATGAAACAACTTCCATGGGTTCCTGAATCAATTTCAATTACTGTTTCAATTGAGACCTCACACATAGTGACAGACTCTGTAAGAGTAGAACTTATAGTTAGTTTGCTTGCATTAGATGCCCTTGCTTGGGTCATACCCCTCCTGGAGAAGACTACTCCCCTATTGGATAAGTTAGAATAGCTACAATATTTCAAATATACATGGAGAGGGAGAGAACAACTTGCTGAGACAAGTCTCATGACCTTGAGACAAGAACACCACACCATCACCATCATATACTATGCCACAGCATTTTTGCAGATGGGTGGCAAACCCAGAGTGAAACAAACCAACTCTATGCTCCAACTTTAAGGAGAGACTGATGAGCCAAATCAAATATGAATTAGTATGATTAACCCCTCCCCTGCCGCCACAGAGACAATCTTAAATTTCTAATCACATTGTGCATCTATATCAATAGATGCCTTATGGAGCAGTGTAAGGAGGGGGGAGAATGAGTAACTGAGTTGGGGGGGGGGAGGAAATGAATAGCCTACAGGAATATCAGAATGCTCCCTGGAACCCATGTTATTTGATGGTGCTAGACGAAAAATTATCAGCAATAGAGAAAGATGCCACGGGAGGGCTTTTGCTAATATTCTAGTCAGCCAGGCCATCAATGGCAAATAGCACTGTTAGATCCGCCTACCAAAAAAAAAAAAAAATCCCAAAGAAAATAAATGTTCAGTAAACCTTTGTAGATCAAGCACACCAACCTACAATACATATGGTATACACACATTTCAAAATGTCTCCCCATATAATATCAGTGACAACAGATCTAATCTATATATGCCCTCTCCTCTTACAGAACATTGTTAATGCACTTTTATGAAAAAAAAAAAGCAACAATGACTTGATATACATTTGTTCCTTCTGCATATCAAGTTAATATAAATTAACAGTATGATTCTCTCCTTTTCCTATTCCCACCCTTCCCATATGCCCTCAAACCCAACCCTCCAAAGCGCCTGCCTAATAATTATTATTACATCTACAGGTACTTAAGAAGTTCACTGCAAGCTTTTGGAGAAAGTTGAAAATTCGCAAGCTGCGTTATTTTATGAAAATTTAGCTACCTGTCATTTTCTAAATTTTTACCCAGGATAGAATTTTTTTTTTAAAATTTAAATGTTTATTGAACTTGAATACACAATAAAATCCACAATGAGTAATACAAATACAACCAAAAGGATTCAAGTCTTGGTTTTCTTTGTCTCCGGTGAGACCCCCATTCATTTCCCCCACACCCCCCCCCCCCCCAAGAATGACAGCAACAGGGAAAATCTTACAATACAATAAACCAAAACCATAGCATGGAAACATACGGTTGGATGACTATTCCGGCTTGGAGCCACAATGTGTATTCAAGAACGGTAATACATAGGCAGATGAAGTTTGTGGCACAATACATAATACTACAACAGCAAAAATTGAAAATCAAAATCAAAATCACAGCGAGGGGCAGAAAGCATTCCTGCTGATCAAGGCACTGAGATATCATATACAGCAATGACTTGAAAAACGTGTCCCCTAGCGAGCAAGTATAGCATCTACAAGTGCGATAAATAGATTGCAAAAGGATTCCAAATTTTTTTAAATGAGGCTTGCCTATGATGTTTAGCAGCAGTAAGGGATGCCAAATGACATATCGAATGCAATTTCGCCGTGACCTCAGAGACTAAAGGTAACGAAGGCGACTTCCATTGTCGAGCTAAAGAGCTACGGGCAGCAATGAAGAACTGGGACCCAAATTTCTTTTGATACTTGTCTAGAGTGGCGGGAAACATATTTAGTAGCGCTATTTCAGGCAACAAGGGCATGTCCACCCCCAAGATATCATGGAGCAGGGTAAACATGGCCTCCCAGAAAGGAAGAATGCATGTACAGGACCACCAAATATGCATATAGGTACCCTCGCCCTTACTACACCTCCAGCAAAGGGATGGCAGGTTGGGGTACATATGGTGCAGCCTATCTGGGGTGAGATACCACCTAAATATCATTTTGTAGCAGTTCTCCTGCAACCTGGCAGAAACAGAGCAATGTCGTGCTAAAAGAAAAGCCTCATCCCACGTCTTCTGATCAAATTGCTTGCCAAGATCACATTCCCATTGCTGCCGATATTTGCAACCGGCCGGTTCAGGGGGGAAGAAAAGCTGGTAAAGTTTAGAGATCGCCCCGGTCAAAGCATCCCCCCTTAGGAGATACGCTTCCAATAGCGATCTGCCAGGTCTTAGAGAACCGCACCGAATGATACTGCGTATGAAATGTATAACTTGTTCATATAAAAGAAAATCCCTGTGGTCCAAATCATACAAGGCAAAAAATCTATCCCTGCCAATAAGAGCGCCCTGCTGCAAGAGATGACCTATGGAATGTATACCCCGGTCACACCAATCTCCCATCCGAGAAGATTGGAACCCCACCACAAGATGGAGGTTATGCAATAGGGATGATTGGTAAAAATATTGGTGGCTGCCCACTAACTTTGGCTTAATAATATTCCATATCTTTAATGTAGTCGCCAAAGAACTGGGAAGGCGAACGAGTGGTCTCCAGGTACACCTTGGTTGCCAAAATAACGCCGCTATCCCCATAGAGCCCACAAGTTCTTGTTCAATATGCACCCATTGCTTCAAGGCCGGCATGCGGGCTATATCAAAGATCGCCCGTAGTTGGGCAGCATAATAGTACCACATTAAATTAGGCACCGCAAGACCACCCTGACTTTTGGGTAAAAATAACACGGATCTGGAGATCCGGGGGGGTCTGCGCCTCCAGATGAAGTCAAAGACCTTTTTCTGCCAATTGCGAAGTATCTGGGAAGGAATGACCACTGGGAGAGCAGCAAAAAAATACAAGAATTTAGGCAAGACATTCATCTTGATGACCGCGATCCGGCCCAGCCAAGAAAAGGCTGCCTTGTTCCACCGACTAAGATCAGTGGTCAGCTTGTGTACCAGCGGGTTGAAATTAAGGGAAAATAACTCTGTGAGGTTGGCTGAAATCAGAATGCCCAAGTATTTGATGTGTGCCTTAGCCCATCTAAAAGGAAACTGTAACCTCAGCAGCCCCAGATCCCGAGGGGGAACATTAATGTTTAGTAATTCGGATTTGTCTAAGTTAACACGGAGACCCGCCACATTGCTAAAGTTGTTGAGTTCCCTCATGACACCGGTCAGGGAAGTGAGGGGGCTAGTGAGTGTCATCAAAATGTCGTCTGCAAAGAGGGACAACTTGTATTGTCGTCCCCCTACCCTCACTCCTCGTATATCCTTGGCCGCCCTAATGTAGGCAGTTAGAGGTTCTAAATAGAGAGCGAATAATAAGGGGGAGAGGGGACAGCCTTGTCGAGTTCCCCGCCCTATAGCAAAGGGGTTCCCATATCCATTGTTAACTTTGACTCTGGCTTGGGGATTATCGTACAGCCGATGCAACCATTGAAGAAAATAAGGGCCAAAGTTTAATTTTTGCAAAGTGAAGAATAGGAAAGGCCAATGGACAAGGTCGAAGGCCTTTTCAGCGTCAAGGGATAACAGAACGGTCGGTTCTCCAGCCTCTTTTACCCACCACATAAGGTCCAGGACCTTCCTAATATTATCCGCAGCCATTCTGCGAGGTACAAAACCAACCTGATCTGAATATACGAGGTGGGGAAGAAATTTATTCAACCTGAGTGCTAATATACGGGCCAGTATTTTTAAATCTACATTTATGAGGGAGATGGGTCTATAAGAACTACACTGCGTAGGGTTCCTACCGGGCTTAGCAAGAACTGTTATACCGGCAACATTGGCCTGCGGGGCTAAAGCACCATCCTCTCTGAGACTATTGAAATAGTTGGTTAAGGGTTCAATGACAGCAGTAGAGCACTTTTTATAATATACCCCGGATAGTCCGTCTAAGCCGGGGGCTTTGCCCGGTTTTAAAGATTTAATTACCTCCTCCACCTCTTCCCCGGTGATAGGTGAGTCCAAAATACGTTGCGATTCCTCATCTAAACCAGGGAGACTAATGGGGGCTAAGTAGGCCTCAATGGCGTCAGGGCATATAGATTTCTCCGAACTATACAAGTCGGCATAGAAATGCGAAAACGCCTCCCGAATCCCCGTAGAATCCGTTAAATTTGCCCCATCTGAGTTGACAATCCTAGAGATATGATTCTGCGAGATTTTCGCCTTCAATTGACGGGCTAGCAGTCTGCCTGCTTTATCCCCCCCCTCAAAATATGCTTGCTTGGTGATATCCAGGGCATACAGCAACTGCTTATTATCCAATTGCTGGAGTTGGGATTTAAGGTTTAATAGCTTCTGGTAACATGGTTGGGAGTGAGTGCGCATATGTTCCTGTGTAAGTTGGCTGATCTGCTGCATCAAATTTTCTCTATCAAGTAGGCGTTGTCTCTTACACTCCACCGCCTTGGCAATGAGAGTGCCCCTGATGACTGCTTTAGAACAGTCCCATAACACCCCCGGGGATATGTCCGGGCTGGTATTTGTATCGAAGTACTCCTTAAGCTGAGACTCTAATACCTGAATAAAGTGGGTGTCAGATAAGAGTGACTCATTTAGTTTCCAAAAACGGGCACCGGGATCCCTTTGCCCCAATTCCAATTTAAGGCTAATAGGAGCATGGTCAGACCATGTAATTGGTTCTATATCAGCATCGCGTACTTGATGTTGCAGCCCTTTGTCTACCAAAAAGTAGTCAATGCGAGAGTAACTGTTATGGGGGTGGGAATAGAAAGTGTAAGAGTGTGAGTGTGGATGTGTGTCTCTCCATATGTCCAGCAGCTGCCATTCCTCCCGCAGCCCCTTAAGCTGAGTCCTCTGAGGGTTCCGTGAGGTAGGCTGTCTAGTGGAATTATCCAAGGCATTATTGGGGGTGAGATTAAAGTCCCCTCCGATAATCAATGCCCCTTCAGCATGGGATAATAATGTGGATTGTAGAGAATGGAAAAATAAGGATTGTTCCTTATTGGGAGCATATAGGGAGATTAGAGTATAAATTTGGGAGTTTATCCGAATTTTAAGGAGAACAAATCTCCCACCAGGATCCTCAACCTTATCCACGAGATCGTAGACTAAATGAGAGGAGATCAATATACCCGTCCCTGTGTATTTATGTTGAGGGCCACTGGCAGCTGTATAGACATGAGGATACTCTCTACTGCGCAATAGATGACTATGCCTGCGTTTCAGATGTGTTTCTTGGATAAAGGCAATATCCGCCTTTAAGCGAAGCATTTCTTTCCTAAGTAAGAAACACTTTCGATAAGTGTTCAATCCTTTTACATTAAGGGAAACTAGTATAGCCATCAGTGAAAGAGGAAAGATACCTGTATGAAATATGAAAGGAATGCCGCCAACCCCCCGCAACAGGAGCCCAATCAAAGCTGTCCCTGAAATCAGTCATCACAGTTCCATAACCAAAAACAAGAATCAAAACCATGGTTAATACACAGATTAGAAAATTATTAACCCCTGTATGAAGCCGTCTATTTCCCCCCGAATTGAACTTGAGACACGCAACAAATACGCGAGTCCCATCGGTGGGGTAGCCAAACGCACACCGCATGAACCCGATCCCCCCCTCACCCCTCCCCCGGCAAATGTAAATTCAACAGGAGCTATTGCATCGGCAAAACCAAACCGTGCCATAAAATATACATCTCAGTCCAAAGGCACCTCACACCAAGAGTAATGGAACGGGCCTAGAATTTCAGCTGATAGCAAACCTATTCATAGGCTCCTTCAACCCAGTCCTTCCTGCGACATGGCAACTTGAGAACGCTGTCTACGCAGTCTGCCTTTTCCCGGTCCTGGACGACTCCATCTTGGGGTCTGCGAGTTCACATGAGCTGATGATTGGGGCTTCGGTGCAGAAAATGGCGTCTCCAGACCTGCTTGCTTGAAGCACTCCACTGCATCAGATAGCGATTTGACCCGGTACGTAATGCCCTTTCTTTGAAACACCAGTGCAAAAGGAAATGCCCAGCGGTACCGGATCTCCTCGTTTCGCAGAGCTGTAGTGACCTCCCGTAACTGAAAGCGCTTTTGAAGCGTCGATGGGGCCAGATCATTATATATGCTAAAGTGTAAGTCTTTCCATTTCAAGTCAGGGTTATCTCTGGCTGCTTTGAGGATCTCCTCCTTGATCCGGTAGTGATGAAATTTCGCTATGATATCCCTCTGTTGATTTTCCTTCCGCGGGCCCAATGCCCTGTGCGCCCTCTCAAGATCTATAATCGGGCTGCTGGGGTCACCCTCCGCCGAACCGCTCGTAGAGGCTAAAATATGTTGGCATAAAGCTTTGACGGTGGCCATACAGTCCACGAAAGCCTCGGTTTCCGGTATGCCCCTGATACGGAGGTTCGCCCGTCTCGAACGATTTTCAAGATCCTCCACTTTGTCGGACATGGTTTCTAGGTCGGCTATTAACTGGGACTGTTGCTTGGAGATTAAGTCAACTTGTATTCCGTGGCCCTCTACTCGAACGTCCAAGTCATCGACCCGGTGGCCCAGGGAATTGAGATCTTCTCGAACATTAGTAATGGATTCCAGGATTTCCGCTTTGTGAGCTTTTAAATCCGCACGGAGTTCTATAAACCAGCCGCGCATCTCGCTTCTGGTCGGGAACTCCGCTTGGCCCAGTGCTCCCGGGGACTCCGCTGGAGTAATGGCCGAGACCGGTTCCATCAACATGTCCGCTGAGCACGCAGCGGGTTCGGCCTGGTCCTCATTGTCATCCAGCAAATCTCCTGCAATTCTGCTGAATGCAAATTGTTTTAAGTCCACATTTTTTTTGCGAGCCGTCATCCTTGCTAGTACCCGCACCACGTACGCTTAAAAATTCCTCGCAGTGGGGTTAAATTGTCACGAAATTGCCGAATAATGCCGGGGAAAAGGGAGAGCGAAGCAATCAAGCGTCCATCTTGCTGCGCTGCTCGCTAGCGCCCCCAGGATAGAATTTTTTGTATAATCCTTCATCTTATTTTGTTTTTAATCCTCAACCTGAGATATGTCAATGAGTGTGTCGGGTAAAAGGAAGAATGTGTGTGGTTTTTGAATGTTATATTCCATAAATTCTATGTAAAGGAAATCAGCATGCTTTGCAATGTCTGAGGAAAATGAATAGAATATTATGAACCAAAAAAATATTTTCTATAGATTTGATCCTGTATGTATCACCACCAGAGAGCACCATTGTAATACACATGCATTCATACTAACTGCCAACATTGGGATGGATCAGTATTGAAGTCTATTATTGGTACAAGTAGCATGAAGAAAGAACTGTTTTTTGGGAGCAATTTTAAAATGTCTGAAGATGGTTGTAAAGTCCTGGGATACTTTTCCCCTAGACTTTGCACCAATTATGAAAGAGAAATTATGCACCTCCATTTTCTGCATGTATTTTTCCTTTCAAAATATGTGTAGGTTTGTTAATGAAAAACCATAAACACAGCTGCAGTCAGACTTGTCACTTCATCCTCCATTGCCTCAGGTAGAAATTTAGGGGTCATTTTTCAAGCTGCGATATTTTATCGCAGGAGGGGAAAATAATCGCAGAGGGCATTGATATTTCGCCTCTCCCTGGGCAAATATATCACAGCGTTATTTTTTATCGCAGAAGAATTCCGTGATATAAATAACACAGCAGGAGCCCAAAATACACACAATGATGGCCCACTTCACGTGGCAATAAAAATAAAAGTCGGGGAGGGAAACCACCATCAAGGTATCGAAGCAAATAATCCTTTCGTTTCTATTGTTTGGGATTCTTTGGGCTCTTGTGATTTTCAGTTCCACTTCACATGGGGCCGTTATCATTTTAAAGGGCCTCAAGACCCCCAAAATAATTCCCCACCACCAAAGTGATTAAATCCCCACCTCCTGGGGGTCTAGTGAGACACCCCTCCCCCATTGCTTTTTGAGGCAGCAGGGACCTAAAAAGTAAAAAAAAATAAAATAAAAATTTGCATGGCAAAGCCCTTCCCCCTACCCTAACGACTCCCATTATATGACAAATTACTCCCTCCTTCTCCCAGATCCTCCCCGTACCCACCCCCAGTATCAGACTTCTCCCAGTCCCCACCCCCCAACAAAAGGGAACCCCCTTCCATACTCCCTTCCTCAGAAAAAAAAGCCCTGGACTTCCCCTACCTCAAAGAAGACTCATTGGTAGGCTAGTGGGAGACCGGAGCAACCCCTAGCTCTGGGCCTGGTTGATGCCGTTTTCCACTGACCAGTTAAGTTTATGCAAAATAATTTAACATTATTTAATTTGCAAAATAATTCAAGTGTATACAAATATGTCAGAATTTCAGAAACCTTACTGCAGAATCTACCCCTGAGCTGCTGCAAGAAACTGAGGGTTGTGTTTATGGTATTCTTGGAAATCCTAGCAGGAAAACTGAGCAGGACAGTGAGCAGCAGGTAACCTGGGTAACTTTAGCCAAGCTAATTCAGTGGGAAGCAAGACCTTTTGAATATAACCAGTGGGGTTTAAAGTTATCAGGATAAGTGTATGTGAATAATTTTATACCTGCTTTCCACCATGACCAGATTTTCCCAATTAAACTTAGACCTGGGTTCATCATTTTGCTATAAATTTTGGGGGCCTAACGCCTGTGATAAGGAAAAGGGGTGCATTTATGGAAAATTTCCTGTTACTGCATCATTTCACATCCCACCCTGTGTTAATGGCTGGACAGGTTTTTACCACATTTGGAGGAGAGACAGAAAGAGAGAGAGAGAGAGAGAGATTCTGGGGTGGCACATGTTTTGGTCAACTATTTATACCACTGTAGGAGGGTTAACTAGTAACTCAAGGTGAGTTTTTGGTGGTGGTCTAGGGTTTGGGGGGCAGTTTTACTCTGTAGTACGTTAAACTAGGTCGAAAGTACACTTTCCTCACTCCAAATCACATCAAATCTTCACTGATGTTTCCTGTGCTGTTCGTACCTCTGACTGTGCGTGTAAAACTGCCCCCAAACATTAGAGCACTACCAAAACCTCACCTGTAATTACTAGTTGACCCTCCTACAGTGATATAAATAGTTTACTAATATGAGAGCCTTATAAAGAGTCTCTCTCTCTCTCTCTCCCCAAAATGGGATTTGTGAGAAATCCTGTTTCAGCATGTATAACGCATGCATTGTGTATCACATGCAGCATTAGCATTTCCATTTACTCCTCCCAAAATCCACCCACTTGAATAAATTTGCATACTTAGCTCACAATGCAATAAATAACACCCGCGATATGGTGTTATTGCAGGCGTTAGGGCCCTAACGCATTTTGATGAATGACCCTGTTAGCCAGGTACAACTGAATATCAGCATTACCCAGATACATTTAAGCGCCACCCCCATCTATCTTTTTATCCAGGTAAATTTTAGTCAGGTAATGACTCACCCAGCTAAAACATATCTGCTGTGAGGAGTAAGAAATGTAAAACTCTTGGGTTTCTCCAGCTGTAACTGGTTGGTCTCCTGTCTCTGTGGTCTCCGGTCATCCTGTATTGTTGGTGCTCCTGCAATAAAATCTTCACCCCTGTTATATTGGCTTGGGTACTAAAGTCATAGTCAAAAGACAGCTCTCAGATAGGGGTTAAGTTCATGTGATTCTCTTTTTTCCCACTTCAATCTCTTTGATTACAGCAACTAGGTTTGCCAACTGGCTCCAGATTTTCAGGACAGGTGGATCAAGTCTAGGGTTTACCTCCTAGAGAGAGGCTGTGTGCACATTGTGCTCCTGCAGTAGAGATTTAAAAACCTTTCAGATATTTTCATTTCCTTAGCCTTTTAATTTTGATATATTATAGTTAAGTATGTGTTGAGGAACATCTCCTCACTTTTATTTAGAGTTTGTCATTTATTTAGATTTCTATTTGATTGGTTTGTTTGAGGGGAAGGCAGCTCCTCTGCCTTCATGGCTTTAATTTTAGGGTGAATTTTTTTAGGCAGGGTTAATTTCAAAGCACATTTCCTTTCTTATTTGCTTTACAGTTTTAAATTCAGCTGTGTTCTTTCAGTCAGCCTCCCATTGGAGCTGAAGGGACAGCTTTATTTCATTTGTTTTGTTTGATTTAGGTATTTAATTTCAATCCTTCCCCAACAATTGCCTTTTTTAAATTTTATTTTGGTTTTATAAGTTAAGAGCAGCAAGCGCATATTTTTTATTTTCATTGTTTAATCCCTGAGGCTCTTGGAGCTCTGGGAGGGGGAGGTCTCAGCTACTCAGCCAGGCCACAAGCTCTGAAGCTCTGCTGAACTCTAATCAGACACCTGCTGTAGGCCTTCCAGGAGCAACCTAGGAGTCCTCTTTTCTAAGTAAGTTTTATTTCTAGTTTTTTGTGCTTCTCACTCCCCTGTACACTCTCTTTTTACTTTTGGAGCACAGGTGTGCTTGTTCATTTAAAAGTTCACTGTCATTTCACTTATTTTTACACATTTAATTAAAAAAAAATTAGAAAAATGTCACTCCCTGGTTGACGTCTAGAGAGAACACCACCCCAAATCCTCTGACAGCTTCACTTTTGTCAGGGAGAGAGAGGAGGTATGTCCCAATCCTGAATTGACAGGTTCTATATACATAACCACCTGATATAATGAGCCAGGTCTAGTGCCATTAGCTGGTGCCATTCACAGATTACAATACGGTGACAGTGACAGTAGGGTTGGAGTCAGCAGAGCCCCAAGCAGCCTATTGGTATTTTAACAACATGTTGCTAGAGGACCTGAGCTTTGTGATGACCGTTCATGAATTTTGGGATGACTGGCTTGGCTACGAGGTGGACTTCTCATTGAGTTGGTGGTGGGACATGAGGAAGGTCCATCTCAAGATCCTCTGTCAGGAGTATGCCAGAGGCACCAGCAGGAGTCACGATGCTGAGATCAGGCAAATAGAGGTAGAAGTGCTCAATCTTGAGAAGAGCCTGCCTGCGTTTGAGGACCAAGGTCTGCAAAGCCTCTACATTGAGAAAAAGCCCACCCTCCGGGACCTAGTTGAGCATCAGAACCAGGGGACTTATATCAGGTCACATATCCAAATCCTTCGGGAGTTGGATCGTGGCTCATGCTTTTTCTACAGGTTGGAGAAGAAAAGGGGGATCAAGAAGCAGATAGCATGTCTGCTGTCTGCAGACAGGTCTTTCCTTAATGATCTGGAGAGTATTCAATCCAAAGCTAGAGAATTCTATTCGGTGCTCTTCTCTCCAGATCCCACCAACCTGGATGCCTGCAGAGTTTTATGGAAGGGGCTTCCCACAGTCAGTCAGGGTGACAGGGAGCAGCTGGATACACCGCTTGGTCTCGCCTAACTCTCTGAAGCCCTAGGGTCTGATGCCCTACAATAAAATCGATGGGATTACCATGGAGTTCTATCGTCACTTCTCGAGTGATAGGGCCCGACCTCCTGTGGGTTCTATATGAAGCCCTCGAGACTGGGAAGTTACCACTGTCATGCTGCTCTGCAGTGTTAACTCTGATACCTAAGAAGTGGGACCTGCGGGATGTGAAAAACTGGTGCTCAGTCTCGCTGCTCAGTACAAACTATAAAATCATAACCAAAACCATCTCACTGCAGCTTACGTCTGTGCTAGTCAACTTGATTCACCCTGACCAATCCTACATGATAATGGGCTGGACCATGTTTGATAACATCTATTTAGTTCGGGATCTGATCTATCTCTTTCACAGGACTGGTCTGCCGATCGCCCTTCTCGCTCTGTAGTCATTTGTTTCGGCCCACACTTTGTGGGTCTTCTCCAACTCCTGTACAGCTCTGCAGAGTGCCTTGTGAAGGTCAATTGGTCCCTAATGGGCTCTTGTTGGGGCAACTGTATGCACTGGCCATTGAGCCTTTCCTGCACCTGCTATGCAGGAGGCTCAATCCTGGTGCTGCAAGAACCCAAGATGTGGCTGACTCTTTCGGCATATGCTGACGATGTACTCCTAATGGCTTGAGACCCAGTTAACCTGGAGAGGACGCAGGAGTGTCAGCATGTGTATTCTGTCACGTCCTTCCTGAAGAACTGGGCCAAGTGTTCCAAGCTTTTAGAAGGACGACAAGTGGATACACTCTCCAAAGTTTTTTGTCATCTAGCTTGGAGCGGGAAGATGTTGCAATACCTAGGAGTCCACCTGTTGACTGCGGAGACCACAGCCCCTGTCGACTGGTGCAAGCTGGAAGATAAAGTGGATACTCACCTGAGGTCATGGACGAGTCTTCTCAAGTTGCTATCCCTCAAGGGAAGGGCCTTGGTAATCAACCAACTAGTGGCAAGCATGCTGTAGCACCGGTTGGTTGCCCTGAGTCTGACCCCTAAATCCTTGGCCCGGACCCAAAGGAGGTTGCTAGATTTCTTCTGGGCCAGGAAGTACTGGATCTCTGCAGGTGTTCTGAGCCTCCCACTTAAAAGGGTGGGCAGGACCTGTTATGTACCCAAAGCCAAGTCCGAACCTTCTGCCTCCAGACCCTGCAGAGACTCTTTTACGCAGACCCATCTCCACAGTGGCGAATGCTGGCCTGTTACTATCTTCAACAAGTAACACTGCTGTCTTGCATATAATATGTGATGAGATCAAGTGGAACAAAATACTACAAATGTACTAGTCCTCCTTTCCTCTATTAACAGAACGCTATTCACTGAGACACTGTTAAAATGATCTTCATAATAGGCATCGTCGATATGTGTTAACCCTTCATCACTCTGCCTTATATATAATCATTGGTCAAAATAATCATCACAGTTTCTGATATCAATTTACTAAGTGTGAAACTGAAGAAACTTTTAAAAAATTTTCACTTGCAAATAAAAAACAGTCTCAATTGCAATTTCTTTTCTATAAGAAACAATGTTCTATAAGAACAATGTTCTATAAGAACAAATGTAGCAAACTTATCTCAATGTTTTGTAGCTGTAAGCTTGAAACAATGCCGCAAAATTGTGGTCTGAATCTGATGCCCACTATACTATAGTTCATCAAGCCCCAAATTGTCTGATGCCCGCTTTTCTATAATGCAACAAGCCCAACATGGGACCGTGTTTTGAATTGAAATAGTTCTTCTTCAAGGAGCAAAAATTAGCATCTGCAAGTGGCAAAAGCACCAAAATCAACCATTTATAAACACAATGTTTAAAATATATAAAAACAACATTTATTCATTCGTGCTAGTGTTTTCAGCTTGTAACAGCATTTCACAGGCAATGATGTTATAACCGGAAAAGGCTGTAACTGGACTTCTTAATGAATGGAACTGACTGTCAATCAAATGACGTCAGATATACTGCCTTAAATTGCCATGGACTTTGAATACACTGCATATTTGTTATAACAGTGAATACCAATCAATTAATTGTTTAAACCATGTGGATGAACAATGTCCAAATAAAAAATCCACCATCAGAGGTCTTCCTATATCACACGTTACACCAGGAATACTGGGACTTATAGCCCCTTCTCATAATCCATTGCTCCGAGAATCCACTCTGGCCTGAATTGGAAATATAAACTCCTCCACTCTGGTTAAGTGGCTAATAACAGTAAGAACCCTCCTCTGCCAAAAGGAGAGCCAAATAATGTCCCAAAAACTTTCAACCAATAACCTGCTTGCCTACACTGCAATTGATGCAGATAGGATAAATCACCACATTGATTCTAATTATAACCCCAATCCGGGAGGCAGGCTGCACTTCATTGGGGCCATAAACTTATTTATTGTCTCTTCAGGGATGGAACCCTGGCTAGTCATTCCTTCAGTCTCCTTCCCCAGGGTGTGGATTCTTTTTCTATTGGGGGGAAACAGTTTTTTCAAGGCCCTGAGTGCTGGGGATGACTAGAATACATTTCTCATTAGATGCCCCTGGGGAGTGTTGACTCTGATACATGTCTGTGTGTGCAGATTAGCCCAACAACCATGCTGGAGTCACCGTGTTAGTGTCCAAACAAAAAGTCTTTTCTGATGGGCAACAAATCTGTAGAATAGCAGCAATAACAAAATCCTCTGCACCACAAAGTCTCTCTTTTCTCTTACAGACTTTCCCCTCTATCTGTGCAGGAATCTCTGAACCAGGGCCAGGTAAAACTACTACCCTCCAGGGCTTGGATAAGTGGAGCTCCCAAGTGGGCATGGCCTCCTTCAGCTAGGTGGAAAACCTCTTCCAAAGCCCAGTGAAAAAGGTCAACACTGTCCTTTGCACAGAAAGTAAAATCCTCTTTCCCCCCAGGGGGTGAAGATGCCGGGTAGGCATCCTCAGAGTTCTTAATTTTATTCTTACTCGCGGTTAGTTGCCCCTCTCATATTTCTCTAGTTTCTCAATCTTTTTGTGTCCCTTATGGGAGGGATCCTCTGAAAACAGGCAGTTCGCTCTGCTGCAAATGCAGGAAGGAAGTGGCAGCCAAAATTTTCTTCTGGATCTCAAAACTCAAGTCCTTTTCCTCTTCGACAGAAGTTAACACTGGAGATCCTCCTTGCAGCAGGTCCTAACCACCACCATCCTCATCGAGGGTATGGAGGGCAGGTCCTCCCTAATCTGAGCAGCCCCAGACACAGGATCCCCTCTGCCCTGAGCCTAGGTGGTGCACAGGCTCTCACAAGGCTCCTACCAATTAAATTGTCAAAGCCCACAAGAACAATCTAGAGGGAAGATTCCAAACAGCCAGAAAGTGGACTGGAAAGGGAATACCCTCTCGTCCCCTGGTTAGGCTCCCCGGACAAGGTTTGTCTGGCTCCTCTGACTAGTCCTGAAAAATCAACACAAGAAAATTTCTCACTACCCCCTAACTCTATGCAAACCATAAAGGGACTGCCTCCAGACTCTCTGGGCTGCTTAAACAACCTCTTAAAGGGGATGGCCATTCCAGACCCCTCAAAGGGAGGGGCTGTATTTGAATGGTAACCTCCCCCATAACTAGCCTGTACTGTTCTTACTAAGGATTCCCCCAGGCTTTGATGGTAACAGATCTAGGTGTCTGTTTTTAATAAAATCTTGGCAATAGAACATAAAGGTAATGAAAGAGGAGTCTATGGTGCCAAAGAGCAGTTGATGCTGAATAAAGCCATTATGACCAGCTGTATTGCTAGTCAAAACCTCATTGTAGCATGGATTGATTATAACAAGGCATTTATTTATTTAGTTATAGATTTTTATATACCGCGGCACGTAATGCACATCACCTCGGTTTACAGCAAAACAGTAATTCAGCCATAGGCTTTACAATGAACATAAGTGGAAAAGGCAAGATGCTTATTTAACAGAAAAACTAGAAGTATACATATCAAATACATATATGTAACAATGTTAACTAAAGTCTGTCTTGAAGGGAGATATTTCTAGTGATAGCATCCCATACTCTTGGATGATAAATTGCCTTGAAATATAGAAAGTGAATCCAGTACTGATAGAGTACATCAAGTTCAACATGAAAATGTGGCAGACTATACGCCACCTGAATTATGAGGATGTGAGGATGGACAATGTCATTTCCAATATTAAGGTCCAGAGAGGAATATTTCAGGGAGATTCCCTGTCACTACTTTTGTTTCGTCTGGCATTAAACCCTCTAAGTACTCTCATTAACTCTTTGGGTTATGGAATTTGCCTGAATCCTACAGTGACCAGTCCCCTACCAAAGGTATTTACTATTTGTTGATGATTTGAAACTCTACAGTCCTTATGATGCTTATTTATCAGAACACCTTCATGTGGTGAAGTGTTTGTCAGATGACATCAGAATGGCATTTGGCTTTGACAAATGTGCTAAGGCAACTTTCCTTAAAGGAAAATTAAGCAAAACTGAAACATTTTCCATACTGAAGAAGACTGCAATATAAAGAAACTGGAGTATGAAGGCCCATATAAATATCTAGGGGTAGAGGCTTGTGGAAAAGTTTAGCATTAAGTATTGATAGAAAAGATCAGTAAAGAATACTATAGAAGAATGAAGCTGATATTGAAGAGTGCCTTAACAGCATGAGATAAGACAGAAGGCATTAATTAGTTTGCAATCCCTGCATTATCATACAGTTTTGGAATAGTACACTGGCATCATAAATATCTTGAAGAACAAGATGTAAAAACAAGAAAGTTCCTCCATGCTTATGCAGAGATTGTACATCCCGAGAGCTGAAGGTGGTATGGGTCTTATTGAAACTGATTACACCTATAGAGCTGCCATAATAGGCCATCAGGTGTACTTAATGGCATCAATGGACCCAAATGCTAAAATAGTGCAGAAGTACGAAAGCGAGCAACCATGCTCAATCTCAGTCCTGGAATTGTTCTGGAAAATAGAGGGAATGACTGAAAATCCATCAATACAGGAAGGTAAAGAAGCTACAGAATTAGCAAAACATGAGAAGAAACTCTTTAAAGAATCAGATCAGAAAACAAGGAAAGATAATTGGCAGAAGCATAAGTACAGTGGGAAGTACAGAAAGTTACTTCAGCAATTCCACATGGATAAAGATTTGACATAGCAGTGTTTGAGAAGAGGTGAATTCAAACCTATGGATGAGAAATTGGTAATTGTTGCACAGAAAAGTGGACTACGGACAAGATGGTTCACAGCCAGCATAGAAAAGATTGGTAAAATGCACAAATGCAGATCTGTGGGAAAGAACTGGAAACAGTTACTAGGGATTTGCATTTGTTTGCAATGAAATAGGAAATAGAGACGATATTTCCTAATTCATCGCGTTTCGGGGGGCAACGAAACGATAAGCAAACCGACGAAATTTCGTGTGGTTTTCTTATCGTTTTTGGGGGGGGGGGAGAAAGGGCACATTAAAAAAAAAAACCCCAAACCAACCCCAACCCTGCAAATTTAATTAATTGCAAACCCCCCCCCCCCCCACCCTCCCGATCCCGCAAGACTTGCCCAACCCCCCCCCCCCCAAGACGTACCAAAAGTCCCTGGGGGTCCAGCGGAGTCCCAGGAGTGATCTCCCTCTCTCGAGCTGTCGGCTGCCACTAATCAAAATGGCACCGATGGCCCTTTGCCCTTACCGTGTGACAGGGGCTATCAGTGCCATTGGTCTGCCCCTGTCACATGATAGGAGCAATGGATGGCTCGTGCCATTTTTTAAGTTGGCGCCAGCTGTCTGTTGTTCCTACAATGTGACAGAGGCCAGCCAATGGCACCGATAGCCCCTGTCACACGGTAAGGGAAAAGGGCCATCGGCGCCATTTTGATTAGTGGCAGCCGACAGCCCGAGAGAGGGAGATCGCTCCCGGGACCCCGCTGGACCACCAGGGACTTTCGGTATGTGTTGGGGGGGGGAGAAAAGTCTTTTTTTTTTTTTTACAACCCCCCCATTGGAATTCATTAAATCTGAAGGGTTGGGGCGGGTTTCAGGCTTCGTTTCGGGGCAGACAAAATAAAATTGGCACGAATCGCGGGAAAATGAAATTTCCCACAGTGGGCCGATAACGAAGGCCGAACCGAAAGGTTTTGCCAAATCACATCTAACAGTTACACATCTCATTGCAGGATGTAATGTGCTGACATTAGAAGGCCTGTATACAGAGAGCCACAATAAGGTAGCACAGCTTATTCATTAGAAGCATTATAACAGTGATGTACCAAACATTGGGAGCACAATCTTAACAGAATATTAGAGAATGAAGAAGTTGTGATTACCTGAGACATTCCTATTTCCACAGACAGGAAGATTGATATGCAAAAACCAGATATTGTGGTGAAGGAGAAGAACACAAGAACAGCATTGCTGATGGAGGTGTCAGTACCCAGTGACTATTCCATGGATTGTATGGAGAAAGCAAAGATCCTTAAGTGCCAAGAGATGCAATCAGAGACCAAGAAATTGTGGCAAAAAGATACCGAAATAGTCCAATTATATTAGGTGCCATCGGTCTGATTAAGAAGAATTTTCAAGCACATCTTGATATGTTGCTTGTTAAGATTACAACCTATGAACTCCAGAAGGAGGTTTTCTTTGCTACAATGCAAATATTAAGAAGAGCATTAGCAGTAAATTTGAGAGGTTGCGATCATCCCCAACATTCTGTGGCTTTCAAATGACATTCATTCCTGTCAAGTATGCCCAAAACAAACCCAATTGGAGAAACTGACCAAAGTTAAGCTGAATACGGATCTCCTTGTCTATAAACCTTTTGGTTTCTCTTAGCTGTCCTAATTCTGCTACCCTGACCTAGCAGGAATGCACACTTTCCCTCAAGGCCACAAACAACTTGTGCCTTTTGTATTCATATGTTACCTACCCGTTCCAGGACAGGTAGTCATTATACAGTAATCCAGGTAACTCCTAATCTGCTGCTGGCCTTCTACCTGCCTCTTATCAAATCTTAGTGATTCTGCTGATTCTGTTTTTGTTTTTTGTTAAATATTTCCTCTAAAGTTAGAAAATAAAATAAATGAGAATTTTCAGAGTATCTTTCCCTCTCCTATTTTACCTATTACAGTGTAAGTTTTCTTCGTCAATTTCATTTAAAAGTACAAGTTGAGACCTAACAAAAAGCTGAATTTGTATGTGATAACCTGTAAGGTCTCTGTTAAGCCAAACTATTTGGGTTTTCCTACTGGCATACACCAAACATTTAACATTTCTCTGATGCAGTTTGAATGTTTGCACTTTTCTTGTTTTTCTGTCCAAACCACATCCCTTCTTTTGTCTTCCTTATCTGCTTATAGAAGATATGCTTTCTGCCCTCATTGTTCCTTTAACAGCCATCTTATCCCAGAGGGTCACTCCTCACTCTTTTGCACCTCCTAGATATAAAATGACCTTTCCATTCTATTCATGGTTCATCCGTTGAGATATATTCCTTTCTAACAGTCTTAACAGTAGAAATAGCTCCACATGTTTCTGTTCCCTCATCCTCCAAAAAGAAAGTATAAGGTCTGGATATGGTAAAATACCTCCTCCTCTTTTCTTCCGTTCTCTATCACAGTTTCATACTTGCATCCCTACTACACCCAGTCATTGTTTCAGGCACACACAAACATAAGATCTCACACAGAATGTGTCCTGAACACTATCAGAAAAGAAGATACAATAAATAAAATTACCTGGTCGTGAGCACAAATACCTTTATGGAAATATATCACCTGTATTCCTTGCCACACACACATATAATCACTGTTGGCTCACCTTTAGCTTACTTTACTCAGCTCAATGTGATTATCCTACATGGGAGAACTGGAGTTTAATTTAAAGTTCTCTCTTTAAAAATTCCAACAACATGATCTTTCCAAATTTTAAAAAGGTGCATTAATGTTATGCACACATAAGGTCCACATAATGTCTGTAAGGAATTATTTTAGAATTCAAAAGATATATGATTTTAAACTAAATATAGTAATTATGGATGTAGCTGCAGTTTCATATAATCTTCTGCTCACCATTCTTCCCTTGAAATCTATAATAAATTACAAAAAGTAACCATTCAACCTCTCCCTTTCTTCGGCATTTTCACTCAACTTGCTTCAAACTGCTATTGAAATTGAATGGTGCTTATTACAGCTCTGAACAGCTTTCTATTTCCCCTTAGTCTTGGACAGCAGTTGTTGTAGGTTCTCTCATAAATCACCATCTCTTTCATTCTACAGGGAATATGATAAAATCAGATACAAATTGAATCCACAAATCTCCACAAATTCCTAGTATATCTCATGGAAAGACTCACATTTGGAAGGAAACTAATTTAATTTTATTATACCATTCACAGACAAACAATAGTAACCAAGCTTCTTCACAGGAACATAATTTAAGCTGCTTATAGTCTGCGCAATCTACTTGACTTCAACTCAACTAGTGGATTGCCAAGTTTTAAATAATGCTTTCTTTGTCCTCATGAATCTGAGAATCAGCAGCCAAGTGTTAGATGGATATTTTATTCTTTTGGAATCTATCAACTGCTATCCAAGTCTTAAAATGAGATCTTATATGGTAGTTTACAGGTACTGATGAGTAGGACAGTCAGATCAGGTTCTCATCTTCTTCTTAAATAGAATTCAACCAGTGAGGAAGCCAAGTTGATCTGTAGATTATTTTTATGCTTTCCTATATGTGGAATGTTGGAAAGAATTATGTAAAAGGAATCCATAATCTGTTTATCTTTCTGTCCCACTGTAGGTACCATAACTTCCAAAAAAGGGAAAAAGTCACCAAATTTGGCATGCAGGGAGAGAATGGCTAAATTTGAAAACTAGAAAGAGTAAGTCAGTATTTTCAGAGAACCAAGCCTCCCCAAAACTCCCCATTGCTTTCTGTAGGAAACATCTGCAGGCTAAGAACAATGACTAGCACTCCATTCCAAAAACCTCCTTCAGCCTTTCAATAGCTTGAAACACAGCAACACAGGCAGACAGGGAAAGAACTGAAGCAACAAATGAAGAATAGTGCAAAATACACCCTTTCAAGACATCTCACTAACACCTTTTACGCACACACACACACATCCACACTCTCCCATAACATAGACACCCCTGCACACTCATATACACAACATCCCACACCTACACACTCTCATAACCCATCTCATTCCACAGCCACTCACCCTACACTAGGGATGTGCAGCAGGGACGGATTCATCCCATTCGGTATTTGTCGGGACCCAAATCCATTGCATCCGTTCTCGGGGGACCCCGATCCGTTCATTAGTTACATATGTATTCGTTTCCCCCCAAAAACCCCCATCCTAACCCTTTAAATTTAATTAACTACAACCCCCCACTCTCCTGACCCCCCCCCCCAAGACTTGCCAAAAGTCCCTGGTGATCCAGCGGGGGTCCTGGAGCGATCTCCTGCACTCAGGCTGTTGGCTGCCGGTATTCAAAATGGTGCCGATAGCCTTTGCCCTTACTATGTCACAGGGGCTACCGGTGCCATTGGTCGGCCCCTGTCACATGGTAGGAGCAATGGATGGCACTGGCATTGCTCCTTCCATGTGACAGGGGCCGACCAATGGCACCAGAAGCCCTGCATTGCTCCTTCCATGTGACAGGGGCCGACCAATGGCACCGGTAGCCCTGCATTGCTCCTTCCATGTGACAGGGGCCGACCAATGGCACCTGTAGCCCCTGTGACATAGTAAGGGCAAAGGCTATCAGCACCATTTTGAATACCGGCAGTCAACGGCCTGAGTGCAGGAGATCGCTCCAGGACCCCCGCTGGATCACCAGGGAGTTTTGGCAAGTCTTGGGGGGGGGGTAAGGAGGGGGGTTTTATTCGTTAGTGATACGTTGTATTTGTGGGGGTTCGCCATACATTTTGTGACCCCCACGAATATGGCATATACATTGCGGATTGCCAATACGTTGCAAACTTACTCTACTCACACATATTCCATGAACCATTTTGTTGTATGGTAAAGGCTGGTGCTATTATCAGTGGACCAGGAATGACTGGAGATCATTCCTGCTCCTAGACAAGTTACCAGTTTCAAGGATTATAAGGGGGAGTCTGGAGAAGCCCAGCCGCTTTTTGGGTGAGGCAAATAGTAAAGAGGAGGACCCACTGGAATGGAGGAGGATGGTTAAGATAAAATGATAGGTGGACACAAAACAAAAAAAACAAAAACTTTATTTTCATTTTCTTTTGTTTCATTTTAAAATGAAATGAAATAAGAAATGTTGACACTTTCTATTTCATTTTACACACCAGCACATCCCTATTGAAAGGTTTAGACTCCTCTGCAACTGTTTTTATTTTAAGATTCCTTGTTGGTGTTATACATTTATTACAAAAGAAAATGATTTAAATGTATTATATTTCCTTCCTGAAAGCAGATAGAGCAAAAGATGCCAGGCTTCCACAACTACTGGGTAGAGTGAAGGTCCTCCTCCATGCTATGTACAAACAAACACATCTGGAGGTCAAATAGTGAATTTTGCCACTCATCTTCTCACCCCTTCTTGAAAGCCTGCTGCTTCGAATCACCAAAGAGTGCAGGATTCCTGTAGTACAAACAAACCTGGGTCCTTTAAAAGACAAGCATCACACTCTCATGCTCAAAGCCTGAATAAGAGCCAGCGCTTCTGCCACTCCCAACAACTGCCCACCCATATTCCTGTAGCTGGTCAACCCAAACTAATACTAGGGCCGTACAAGTCTTGTTCCATATGCTAAGGACTATCTCTTACATTAGTCTTTATCCAGGATGAAAAGCCCCAAATCAACCAAAGGAACATGCAAAGTTATCTGTAAAAACTGCTCAGGCAAAATCCTATGTTGGGATGACTAAACTCCACTATACCTTAATAGAGAGGAACATTTCAGCAATAGGAGGTTGAGGGGGATGTAGTTGTCATTATGAGTGATAGCAAGGTCCCATCCCCAAAATGATGATTCAATAAGCAGTTGATATAAAAAGGTGAATAATTGAGTCACTAGGCGTCATCTTCCAGGGAACAGGGAGAAACAGCCATGGGCTGTGACCCTTCTAGCTCCAAGGAGGGGAGAGGGTAGTTTGCCTTTCTTTTCCAGTTGAAGCTTGACGTTGATCCAATAAGGGAGTCTTTTCCATCCAGAACTAGGAGGATTTCTTATCTCAAGGGCTAAGAGATAGAGAATTGTCCCCAGGAATTGGTCACCAACCAGCAGAGTTCATTCTTTGGTGTGGGAGAAAAGGGATGTCTAGAGAAGAAGACATCTGTGGGAGAATTGGGAGGAATACCTAAGTCCTCCCCCAGGTACTAAAGTTTGCTTTATTTATTTATTTATTTATTTAAATTCTTTTAATATACCGATGCTCAAGACCAGGTCTTATCGTACCGGTTTACAATAAACTAGGGGGAACCAGTTAACAGAGAAAGCTTTAGAAGAGCTTCTATGATTTTTCCTCGCACTGAGTTCAGACTCACCTGTCTATATTTTCCCTGGAGCCCTTTTTAAAGATTGAGGTTACATTGGCCATCCTCCAGTCTTCAGGCATGGTAGACGATCCCAACAAAAGATGATAAATTACCAGTAACAGATCTGAAATTTCATTTTTTTATTTTTTTCAAAATTCTGGGGTGTATATCATCTAGAGATGTGAATCGGAACTGAAATCGGAACTGATTCTGGTTCCGATTCACATCTGCTCTGGGCAATTTACTACTCTTTAATTTGTCAATCTGCCTTATTACATCTATCAGAGTCACAGTGATTTGTATCAGTTCTTCTGAATCATCACCATTGAAAATAGTTTCCCCAACATCCTCTTCAGTAAATATCGAAGCAAAGAATTCATTCAATCTTTCCGCTTTGGCCTTATCTTTCATAAGTGCCTCTTTATCACCTTGATCATCTAACGGTCCAACTCACTCTCTCATAGGCTTCCTACTTTGGATATGTTTTTTAAAGTTTTATTATCCGTTTTTGCCTCTATGGCTATCTCATTTCAGATTCTCATTTAGTCTGCTTTATCAATGTTTTACATCTAATTTGCCAATATTTATGCTTTTTTCTATTTTCTTCAGATAAATCCTTTTTCCAGTTTTTGAAAGAAGTTCTTTTGTCTTAAAGATCCTCCTTCACCTCACCTTTTAACAATGCCAGCAGCCATTTAGCCTTCCTTCTACCTTTTTTAATGTAACATCTGGACAGAGCCGATATAAACTTTTAACTTTCGAAGCTGCACCTTTCAGTTTTTTTCTATTTTCCTCATTTTATCAAAGTCTTCCTGTAGATTTACTTAATATCATCTCTTCAGTCATTAAGTCAAATTTGAACACACTATTTTCATTGTTGGCAAGTGGTCCCACCACCATTACACCAAATCCTGAGTTCTATTAAGAATTAGGTATAAAATGGCTCCCCCTCTTGTCAGTTCCTGGACCAATTGCCTTATGAAGCAGTCATTCATTTCATCTAGAAACTTTACCGCTCTAGCATGTCTTGATGCGACACCTACCCAGTCAATACTGGGGTAATTGAAATCTTCCATTATTACTGACCCATCAAATTAGGTCTTGACCTAACTGCTGGCAAAATCATAGTATGGTTTCCTCTTTGAATATGACTTGTGCCTCAGATAGATCAAAAAAACTGTGACCAGGTCCTTTATACTCTTCCTTCTCCTCCTCAAACATTGCTCTCTGAATTTACACAGGTTTATAATACCCACCATCATTTTCCCACTCTCCAGTCAGCCCCAGTGACTGACACACACACACACACACACACATTCCCCAGTTAGCCCCACTCACCAGACACACACACATACACTCTGAAATACAGTGCCATCCAGTGAAAATTTCCCCCAAAGAATGGAAGAAACTTTGATCAGACAGAAGGACAGTCCCTCAAAAAAATTAACATGTCACACCAAACGAATAAAATGGAAAATGTCATAATGCCTCTGTATCGCTCCATGGTGAGACTGCACCTTGAGAACTGGGTACAATTCTGGTCGCCGCATCTCAAAAAAGATATAGTTGCAATAGAGAAGGTACAGAGAAGGGCGACCAAAATGATAAAGGGGATGGAACAGCTCCCCTATGAGGAAAAGCTAGAGGTTAGGGCTGTTCAGCTTGGAGAAAAGATGTCTGAGGGGGGATATGATAGAGGTCTTTACAATCATAAGAGGTCTAGAATGGGTAAATGTGAATCGGTTATTTACTCTTTCGGATAATAGAAGGACTAGGGGCATTCCATGAAGTTACAAGTAGCACATTTAAACTAATCGGAGAAAATTCTTTTACACTCAATGCAAAATTAAGCTCTGGAATTTGTTGCCAGAGGATGTGGTTAGTGCAGTTAGTGTAGCTGGGTTTAAAAAAGGTTTGGATAAGTTCATGGAGGAGAAGTCCATTAACTGCTATTAATCAAATCGTCTTAGAGAATAGCCACTGCTATTACTGGCATCAGTAGCATGGGATCTACTTAGCGTTTGGGTACTTGCCAGATACATGTAGTATGGATGGGCCACTGAAAACAGGATGCTGGGCTTGATGGACCCTTGGTATAACCTAGTATGGCAATTTCTTATGTTCTTAACTTATGGAAAAGGTCAACGATTTTCCATTAACACCACATACACTCTCCCTCTATTCTGAACTAGCTGCCCTTTCCACTCACTTATTATGATGTTTGACTCTTATATGGCAACAATTAAGTTTGGAGCAAATAACATGCATCTTTTGCTTAGTAATTTAGTTTCCTACAATGTCACGATTGAGAGTATAAATTCCACAGAAAAGAAAGGACATACAAAGACTTCCGGAAATCCATAGAACTTCTTGTACAAGCTTTTGCATGCACAATTTTTGCTGTAGAATGATTTTCTTTTCCAGAAGTTGCAAAAAAACAAAATCCCTGGACAACCAAAACACTATTTCAAAACTTTGCCTTCCAAACTTGGGAAGGTCGATTTTCAAAGAGATCTATTGGGGTAGCTAAGTAATTGTCCAGGTAAATTCCCTGGGGTGAAAATTGCCTTTTCCTCAGTAACTAAAAGTGAACATGTTGTTTCAGTGCATTTGTTTGGCCACAGGAAAAGGCACAAGATTAGGAGAGGTAAAGTGCATGAAGGGACTTCATTTTAGAATCCCAGACATACATTAGCAAGCATACTTTTCACCTGCTCTAAAGAGGCAAATCTGTATTTCCCAGCTGGCCCTGAATTTTCCAAGGAAATCTCTACAGGGAGTTTTCCTTTGAAAATTAGTTTGTAGATCTACCAATACCATAAACTCCCAGAATGCTAGGAGTTTTAAAATTGCATCTATGATGTTTATCTGTTTTTGAACTAATTTTTACTAAAGGCTTTTCTTCTCCTGTATATGGAGAGGATAATTTTATAACAGCCCATGAAAGGCTAAAGTCTGCGGGTACTTGATATCCGCAGACGATAGTCTGAATTTCTGTTGTGGACCTATACACATAAAGTTGATTTGAAAATTTGCAGATTGTCCCAGTACATGCATACACAATTGTGCAGAAAGTTGCAGCTGCTCCTGAGCATGCAAAACTTTCTTCATGTGCATTTATGTACTGTATGTGCTTTTGAAAATCAAAAGTGTTCACATAAATGCCTTCCCCATCCTGACTCCACCCCCTAGGAAGCCTCTTCCTAGTGCAGATACAAATACATGCAAAATGGGATCAATCACACACGTTTACATGGACAATCACTAATTAATTTCCAAAGTGCCCCTTATGCTCATATAACAGGATTTTATGCACATAAGTCACTATCGGGCCAATACAGAAAAACCCGCGGGAGAGCCGGTGAGTGCCCGCTCTACCGGCGCGCGCCCAGGCCACTCTCCTGGGTGCACGATTCAGAAAAATAAAATATGTAAATGAGGGCCTGCGGTAAAAGGAGGCGCTAGGGACACTAGCGCATCCCTAGCGCCTCCTTTTTGTCAGAAGCAGAGGCTGTCAGCAGGTTTGACAGCCAACGCTCAATTTTACCAGCATCGGTTCTCAAACCTGCTGACAGCCACGGGTTCGGAAAACGGATGCCGGCAAAATTGAGCATCTGTCTTTCAACCCACGGGGCCACGGGCAGATTTTTAATTTTTTGGGCCTCTTACATAATATCGCTATGATATTAAGTCGGAGGGTGTACAGAAAAGCAGTTTTTTCTACTTTACTATACACTTTCCCGGTGCTGGCCAAAATTAACTCCTGTCTTTGGCAGGCATTAATTTCTGAAAGTAAAATGTGAGTGTTTATCTGTCTGGTGAATAGGGCTAACTGGGGGTGGGTGGGTAATTTTTTTATTTTACTCTGTTTACAAGTTCAATACCACTGCCTCACCTGAGGCTGTGGTTGTTCAAGAGATGATAGTCATACCAACAAGCAAACAACTACCCTCCATGTATGTCATCTGTGTAAATAAAGTAGTTCACTCCCAGTGACCCCAAAATATTCCCCGGTGGTGACATATATATTATTAAGCAATACTGAGGATAACGCTGAGCCTTGAGGGACTCCTAATTTCAAAGCTCTCCAGGAAGAAAATTCATCACCCATCTGTACATGCTGTTTCTTAATTTTTAAGAATGAAATAAACCAAGACATTGTCAGTCCACCTAGGCTTATACTAGCTAAGCGGTTTAACAACCGTTTATGACATCCTATGTCAAAAGCCACAGTTATGTCCAGTTGCACTAGAATACATGACTTGCTCTAATCCATTTACAGTAGAAAAAGTCCAATAATGACAACAAAAAGGTTTCCTTACTGTGAGTTTCTCTAAAATCATACTGGTAATTTATAAAACAAACAAAAATAGGTTAGTTAGCTGGGTTTTAGGGTCAGGGTTAGTAGGGGAAAAGGGAGGCAGGTTAGGTAGAGGGTTTAGGAAGTTCCCTCCTAGTCTGCTCCTTTTATTGGAACGGACAAGGAGGGAACTGGGATTAGGGCCTATCACGTCTTCATGTTGTAAAATGTCCCCCCCTTACGCTGATATAAAATTGGGCATGCATGTGCGCACAGGCAGCGGATTTTATAATATGCGGACGTCGGCGTGCGCATGTTTTAAAATTGGTGCGTCCGTGCGCAGGCCTTAATTTCCCTTTTAGCTAGCAGTCCTGTCCTCTCAGCAGTAGAAACCATCATGCTAAAACACCAGGTCCCAAAAGACAATGCAAGTTTGAAACTGGCTCCATTAAATAGCAGGTGTATAAGTGTTCAGGCATTCTTGATGACATTCGCTTGAATATTCTCTATAAAACAACAAAGACTGCACGAACATCCACGACGTGCTCCAAACATGCCCCCTTTGTTTTTGTGTGTACTTTCGCACATGAGCACCGATTACACGTGTAATTGGTGTGTTTAGAAATTCGCTTGTACATCAAACATATGCACATACAAGGGGTTTTTACATAAAGGGACAGAAATGTTTAAAGGGGCGTGCAGGCGCACATTGATACATGCCGAGGTGCGACAATTTTGTAACAAACGTGCATATGTAATTAAAATCGCTTAGGTGCGCATATATATATATGCACCTAATTTTAGAAGTAGGCACATGCTCAACTGCACAAATTGGGTTTCCACCACGTAAGTCAGGGAATTTTATGACCAGAATGCATCCATGCCATAATCAGTTTCACCAGTTCATCAACCAGTCCGCCTAGTGAAGAGCTTGGTCCTCCAAACCTGCCTTATTTAATAACCTGCACCCCACCCCCCAGCTATCCCAGACACTTTAAACCACTCAGGAAAGGCTGGGACTTTTGTTTTTTGTACTTACACCTCCTCAATAACAGATGTAAATGTATGCGGCACTAGACCTGGGCATGTGCCCAGGCACGTAAGTATTTGTGCGTACATCTCTCAGTCCCACCCTGGAACGCTCATGCCCCACCCAGACCACGTCCCTTTTTTAACTGGATTGAGATGTGTGTGCATGTGGGCGGTGTTTAAAATCCTACATGTGCACACATCTCTCAAGTTTGGCGCACGCCAGGCTTTTAGAATTCACCTCAAAATGCCTTTGAAAATGTACTCATATGCACTTGTAAGTAAATATTAAATGGGCTACATGCATAAATTTCAGGGTTTATGTGCGTGGCTGGGCCTTGCACACGCTGCGCGCATTTTACAACTGGCCCAGCCACGCGCGTAAACCCCGGTACGTGCTGAGGTGCTGGTCCTCTCCAAAGGGGTGAGCCGGGGAGTGGGGTCTGGGTGTGGAGGGAAGGGGCGAGGGCAGGCCAGGACAGCGCCATTCAACACTGTCCCAAGGAAGAGCGCTCCAGCAGCCGGCTGGCGTGCGGAGATTGCTTCTGCTCCAGAGGAGCAGTAAGTACTAAAATAAAAAATTTGGGGATAGTTAGGTTACGTTTAGGCGGTGGGGAGGAGAGGGGAAGAGGGAGGAATGTTAGGTAGGGGGGGTAGGGGTAGAAAACTGGGGGAGGCCCGATTGCGTCTGTGTGTATTTTGCAAAAATTATCCCCCACACGCGCCACCAGTACATGCACGCGTGGCCATCAGATTTTATAACATGCACGTGCCGGGAACCGTGCACACATGGACGCATGCTCACTGCTTTTAAAATCGACCCCATACTGTACATTTTCCAGAAAATTTTACATGCACATAATAGCAAGTGTTTTATTTAGTTCACCTGAAAGATAAAATGACTCTCTACTTTCCTATGATTTATTTTCATACTGCTTACTTTACAGAGTTATATCCCCAGTGTGATTATTATTTGGTGATTTATTCTCTGTTACAAGCACTCAATGACTTTAGAGAAGCAGTCGCTACCCTTTGTGGTCCCCTGCTGCTACCACCCAAACCTAATACTTTTCTAAAACAACATAGTCAACAAAATGGAAAAAATATCAAGGTTTCACTTGAGAATTTCAAGTTATATTTTACTTGTACAGTTATATTGATATCATCAATAATACTCATAATTTAGGGCTGTGGGAGAAAACACAATTGTTGAGAAAAAGCCTATTCAGCATACATTTAAGCAACTGAAGCCAACTAAGGGCACAGAATGAAACAAAAGAGTTAGTAAATCAGGCTGTGAATGCATAGACAAAGTTATCCCTTTACTAAAAGCTTTAGAAAACATTCTGAATCTGACATACGTTATATTTATGTAATCTGTTTTAATAAGCATTCTCTTCAATTTCCACTTAGCAGAGTAAAGGACATTAGGAAGTTTTACAGCTCAGAAATAATTCTGTTTCTAATATTCTATATTGCATAAGCAATTAAATCCTCACCGCAGTGCGAAAAAATTCTTATGCACATTAAAAAACACTTGGATATATTTAACACTCCTGGGACAATTCTGCACCCAAAATTTTAAAATTCTGTGCAAAAAAATTAAAAATTGTGCACATTTATCTATCAGAATAATATAATATTTTGCTAATCATTCTCTTTTTCAGTATTTTCAGTCCAGCTTATGGGAACAGATTTAAAGATAAGAACATGTATACCTAAAGGAAAGGCAGAACAGGGGTAATATGAGATGGTATTTTTAAACAATGACCATGCCTTATATATTATAGACCCAAACAGATGATATATTGAAACTTCTATTACAAAATGATCACCTTTATTCAATACAACCAATATACAAAATAGTGGGCCGGATTTTAATGGCCCGGCGACGTGCGTAAAGCCCCAGGCGCGTCTAAGTCCCGGGGCTTCGAAAAAGGGACGGAGAGGGGGCGGGGGTGGGGCGGGGCAGGGTCAGAGGCCTCCAACACAGCATGCCCGGAGGCAGGCGCAAAAGGTAGGATAGAGGTCAGGGGTTAGAATAGGGCTAGGGGGTGGGAAGGATAGAGTAGGGGGAAGGGAACGGGTGAAAGCCATGGGCGTCTGAACGTGCAGGGTGCACAATTGTGCACCCCTTTGCATGCGCCGACCCCCAATTTTATAACATGTGCCGGGTAGCGCGCGCACATATACGCCTGCGCGCACATATACGCCTGCGCATACCTTTGAAAATTTACCCTAATTTGTAGATCATATATATTTAAAACAAGTTTAAAAGCATATCAATCATTCACAAATAGACCTACAAGAGGACATATCTCATTCATACATTCTAAAACAACATTTATCAACCCATGAACCTACATATATTTAAAAAAATATCCATTCCCAACATGTTCTATTTGACACAGCTTCTTCAGGGGTAGGATATTACCAAAATATTTGTATACAGTCTCTTAGGGTCATTCATCAAAATAGGTTATGGTGTTAATGCCTGCGATAACACCATAATGCATGCGTTAGCATTATAACGCATATGATAGTAATGGTAGCGCATTGTGTGACTGCAGGTTTTTCATAGGGGTGGGTTTGGGGAAGGGTTTGGGTGGGATTAATAAAAATGAACTACACCTTTTCCCCTGGTGTTAAACTGTGCAAAATGGCTGTAATGCAATTTATGATAAAGATTGCAAATTGCATTTTTGTGCTTGAGGTGGGGGAGAGGAGTGGAGTGGACTAGAGGGAGAGAGAGAGAGAGCCTCTAGGGAGGCCTTCATAGTAGTCAACTATTTATATCACTATAGGACGACCAGCTAATAACCCGAGGTGAGGTTTTGGTGGTGGGTTACGGTTTTGGGGTCAGTTTTACATGCAAAGTGAGACATACAAACAGCACAGTACACCTCAGTGAAGATATGACGTCATTTGGAGTGAGGAAAGTCTCACAAAGATCAGAGTTCTACAATGTTTTCTTGCCCTAGCTTGATAGTACCCTGGTAGAGAGCCCATCAAGCTAGGGTGAGAACACTGATAAATCTCTACTTTGTGAGAATTTCCTCATTCCAAATGACATCAAATCTTCACTGAGGTATATTGTGCTATTTGTACGTCACACTCTGCATGTAAAACTCTCTCTCTCAACCTGATGGGCTACTTCTCAAGTAGTAAAAACTTTAACGCACCCTGCGATACTACCTATGTGAAGCAGTAATTCTAAAATTATCATAGACACACCCCTTTTTCTTATCGCAGGCATTATCCATGTGAAATTATAGCATTTTGATGAATCTAGATGTATGCTTTTTAATACTATTTCTACAAGAAAAACAATATCCTTAAAATTAATCACAATCAGGTGAATATATTTTTCAAAAAAAATCCAATCAAATAACACATATGAATATTAGCAAACAAATTCCATCAGATAGTCGGTGGCAACATGTTTCTGTGCATCCACAAAAATATTCAAATTATTAGAATGACTATAAATTCACATCAACAGGAACATCAATTCCATTGCATCACTTAGCTGAAATCTGGGCCAGCTCCCTAAAAATCTTTTAAAAAATAACACTCCAGCAAAATGCTGGAAGGAATATTTTTATAACCCAGATTACTGTAACAAACATCTTTGTAATGCAATAGATATATTCATTTACCAGCATAATTCAGAGATAAAACCCCAACTTTATTACCCAAAAAGGATTACAGAAAACATGAGTTACTCCTGTTATGTTCGGCAGTCCACAGACTATTTTCGTGGACTGCTGTTCTCACCTTCGAGCTGGCCCAATGCAGAAGATATTGGGTTTGTACACATTAAAAAGGAAAAAACCTTATACGAACAGATAGATTAAAGGAGTGGTTTATCTGAAGGCTGAGGACCCACTTGCTATTCTGGGACTCTTTAATATGAGAAGATAAGTGTTCTTTCAATTTGATATGACTATGATTTTAGATGCATAAAAAATTGAGATGAAAAGGATAGTTCGGGACCAATGATTAAGAAATTAGCAGCATATTGAGATAAAAGTGTGAAGTGAGTTGTATACTTGAAGTACTTTGTCCAACTTTATGATGGTCCCATAAATCATTATAAATGTGTTCCATTGAGTCATAGTATGTTGAGATATAACCTCAATGTTAATATTGACACAGAGTTTAAGTAGCTTAAATAGAAGAAGTGGGGTTGATTGATTTGCTAATACTCTGCTTTGGATTTTTGAACTGAATTTATTATAAAATTGCCCACCTGATATTTAGGTAAACTTACACACATGGTTTTAATTATTTCCTGTTGTTAAAGTGTAAGATATTTATTTTATGATTATTTTAGATATTTTTTTTCACAAACTTGTTTATTATTTTTCAGTAAAATAATGAACATACATCATAGTAGAAACAGGCAACCAACATTATATCCCCTCCCTATCACCCTGCCCTGCTCCTATCCCCTTCCTTCCCTACCACTCTCTCAGTAGATTTTATATTTTGTTGTTTATGACTGAATTATATTGTTAACTGCTTTGATTTATGTTGAATTGTGGAATATCAAAAATGATTCATCTAAAACTAAACTAAATCCTATATGCCTTGAATGTACCCGAACTAAGTGGAGGTATTTTGGGGATGGGAGGGGTTTGGACTTATGGTCATACTTTTGGATTTTCAAAAGTACTATTGGAAATTTTCCCCAAATATTTCTATGTACAAATTAGCAGGTGTAATTGAGTGTGGGTAGTTTTGGTGGGGCAATTTTCAAAGCAAACAAAAGCACGTAAGTTCACTTTGAAAACTGGTGTAACTTATGGATGTGTTTGCCAACTTTCTTATGTGGACTGTTATAAAATTATCCCCTTTTTGTCTCTATATAATGCTGTGTGATTCCCTGTGGTTCCCTGTTCTACACTGTTGTACTTCTCTGCCCTGGTACGTTGTTCCTGTATTTCTCGTCTTGCCCTCGGACCAGACTCCAATCTCATGAAATGCAGGAATAATGCATCAGGGCAGAGAATTACAATGGAGAGGAGAACAGGGAACAACAGGGCTCACAAGGAGGACACCAGGAGCAAGGCAGTAAGCAGGAATGCACAAGAACATGCTGGGCAATGAGCACTGCAAAAGAAAGCAGGAGACCTGTTAGAAGGCACTGGGTAGTAGCTCGGAACCTCCCTTTATACAAAGCAAAGTGTGATGTCATCAAAGCATGTCAGAGAAAGTCCTGCCAGTAGGACCTATAAAAAGGCTCAAGAGCTGCAGAAAGTTTAGCCATGTTCCTTGGATGCAGCATGATGCCGGAGGTGCTTCAGACCAGAGGTGAGGGGCTTTACAATTATAAGCAGCATAGAAACAATTTTAAATAATCAAATAAAAATAGAATCCCTGGTCAGTCTCCTGGGAAGGGACAAGTGTGACCATGTTTTACTGGAGAGATTGTGGGTGGGTTCCATGTGGCAATTTGATCTACTTTGGGAAGATGCACATAAAATCCCTGTTGGGCAGACTAGATGGGCCTTTTTGGTTTTTATCGGCCATCATTTCATTTACAAATCATGAAAATAATCATAATAATAATCAGTAGCAACCATCACCTTAAATATGCTGGCTAAGAAATGGAAAATCCTTTTGAGGTCCTGCCATTGTGGTCTCTGATTAGGAATGCAATATAATTCCTAACTTGGATTTGCATTTTAGATTTAAAAATTTGCCTTTTCAAAATTCAAATTCAAGTTGAGCTCCAATTCAGGTACTGTTATTTCCCCAGTCACAAGGATTTACAATCTAAGTTATAAGTGAAGCAGATGGCGGGTGAAGTGATTTGCTCAAGGTCACAAGCAATGTACCCTCTAAATTGCATGCGTGCACGGCCATGCAGAACTTTTCCCGTGGCCGCTTACAGTTTTTACTTTCCCACGCAGGCAGACCAGCGGGGCCATGGTGGAGCTTATCCCTTCGCGGCCTGAAGCAAAGAAGAGACCTGCAGCTGCCAGGGAATTCCATCCCACCCAGCAGCCCAACTGGAGAAAGCCCCATGGCTGATGTGGCCAAAATGGAGGCGGCACTGCAGCTGCCGGGGAATCCTGTCCTGCCCAGCTGCCAAACTAAAGGAGGCGGGCCCCTTCCCTCACCCTCCCCCCGGTCGCGGAGGATCACGTCCTGCCCATCTGCTAGAGAGGAATTGCTATTGCGTGTGTGTAAGTGTAACCCACCTTTAGTAAGAAGACAATGATACTATCAAAAAAATGATAACTTGTAACACTGAAGGACTGCCAATTGGGTGCTGTCTGTTTAAGGGCTGTAAACTCACTGGAGAGCTGTAGTCAGAAAGGGGCACGTGCAGCTAGATCACCCTCAGCAAGACAGAGTTCTCTGCTTTGCTCTGCCCTGAAACTAAAGAAATTCTGTTTTAATTAAGGTGAGAAACCATTTATATCTGCATTCATGTGAATTGTGCTGGAGTTATCTATGATTGTTCAGGAGCCTTGCAATGGCGTTTCATCAATATTTTGCCTATATAATAGTACAAGTTGTTAGAATTTAAAAATGTGCAAACTACTGTTATTAGTTGAATTACTACAAGCAATGCATTTGCTCTTAAAAAAAAATACTACATTTAAATGTTGATTATGTGATAACAAAGAGAAATGTGCATATGAAAGAGGCTTGTGCAACCAGATCACCCTTTCCTCAGCAAGACAGAGGGTGTTCTCTGCTTTGTTCTGTCCTGAAACTAAAGAAAATCTGTTTTAATTAAGGATCCATGTTGTGAAGGACTTACAGTTCTTTGAATTGCCGGAGACTGAGGTTTCCCTTGGCTGGAGGATGCTATAATGAGGGATCAGCCGTTAGTAACAGAAGAAATGCTGACATCATCTCCGGACTTGCAGCATTCAAAGGGCTCCACAGTAGGACACAAGCTGGGGCTTTGTTATCAGAGCAAAGACTGTGTAAAGATGGGAGTTAGCTTCTGATTTACTAGCAGTTTGAAACCTTTGAGCAGGATTTCATGTCTAAGCCTCTACAGTATTCACGTATTTGTGGAGTGAGCAGATTGATCAAGTTTGCTAATCATTCAGTAAAGTTTAATGCTGTTTCATACTAATGAGATGTTTAGTTTCATTATTGGTGCTGGGCTATCAGTTGACCTACAGGTCTCTACAGCCTTAGGCTTGCATAGTCTGAAGTTGGTTAACCCTGAAGTAATAACCTACAGCAAGAAACTCATGTCACATATATATTGCAAGGTTACATAAGCATATGTTCCTGAGAAAGAGGAAGCATGTGTATGTGTGTGTATAAGTGCAATGCCCTTTTACTCTCGGTCACCTTCGGAGGCTGCAGAGGTGGTGAGTAACACTACTGCAGCTCCGGGATCAGTCTCTGTCTACCAGGGAATGCCAGCAGGGACCCTCTTCCAGCAAGCAAGCTACTCTGCAGGGAAGGAGTGCAGCCATGTACATTTGGACAGAGAATGCTGGCGAAGCTACAGCAATACTATTGGTGGCCGTCTATGAAAGAAGACACTTTTGCTTACGTAGCGGCCTGTACCAACTGTGTCAGACAAAAACCTTTGCCCAGACATCCTTGGGGCCAGCTTCAACCCTTGCCAGTACCAGACGAGCCCTGGACTCACATCGTCACGGACTCTGTGGTGGACTTACCACTCTCTGTGGGCAACAAGACCATCTGGGTAACAGAGGATCGTTTCTCAAAGATGGCTCACTTTGTGGTGCTTCCTGGCTTACCAACTGCTAGTGAACTTGCAAAGCTTTTCATCAGCCACATTTTCCGCCTGCACGGCATGCCTAAACACATCGTTTCAGATAGAGGTGTACAATTCACAGCCAAATTCTGGAAGGCTTTGTGCAAGAAGTTTGATATCACTCTCGACTTCACTTCATCTTACCATCTTCAATCAAATGGTCAAACTGAGAGGAGGAACCATAATCTCAAGCAGTTCCTCCATGCTTACGTTGGTTCACGTCAGAATGACTGGGCTGAATTGTTACTATGGGCCGAGTTTTCCATCAACTCACAACCAGCAATATCTACTGGATCAACATCATTCGAAATGGTATATGGACGACTACCTTCACCAACTTTGCCACTTCCGCTGTCAGTGTCATCCCCGGCAGCTCAAGCTATTGCCGATGAGATTCAACAACTTTGGAAGAAGACCAAGGAGATGCTCATTAAAGCTGGAATCTGAGCTAAAAGGGGCTATGACGCTCATCACTGCAAGGCTCCTGACTTCAAATCTGGTGATAAAGTCTGGCTGTCTACAAAACACCTTAGACTCAAGCTACCATCAGCTCGCTTCGCTCCATGCTATGTCGAACCATTTCCCATCCTCCGACGTCTGGGCAACCTCTCCTACAGTCTCAGACTTTCCCCAGCAATGAAGATCCATAATGCGCTTCAAGTCTCTCTATTGAAACCGCTCATTCTCAACAAATTCAGCACCAAGACATCAGATTCCCCCTCCTGTTGACGCAGAAGAGGACATTGAGTACAAAGTTGATGCAATACTTGATGTAAGGAAGAGAGGCAGAGTTTGGGAATACCTCCTGTCATGGGAGGGCTATGGACCAGAAAATAACTCGTGGGAACCTATGGCTAATATCATGGACAAAGAGATGCTGAATCAGTATCATCGATCGCATCCTTGGAAACCAAGATCATGTAGGGGGTCTGGAGGAGGTCCTTTGAAGGGGGGGGGGGGGTACTGTTGTGTCCGTCGGACTCAGATGGCTTCATCCCACATGCTTCACCTCAGTATTTGCTTTTTCCACCAGCCTCAGGAGAATGGCGACCGCCGCGTCTGTTTGCCACACTTCCCGGTGTCCCCGGAATGGCTAAGGCAAGGCATTCCACCATGGTTCACCTGACGCCTCCTAGGGTACGCACGCGAGTGCTACCCACGTCTTTAATCCAACGTTGGCGAACCTCGGGGGCGTCCCCCTCGAGTGACATCACAACATCCGGGTATTTAGCCTGCCCATTTGCTGACTGACTTTGAGTTAACAAGGATTGGATTTGTCCGGTCTAAGCTGTTCTGCCACTTCTTGCTGCTGCTGGAAGCTCTCTCTACCCTCCAGGGTTCTATTAACTTGGGTACCCGCTCCTCGGGGGCCCTATGCTTCTTTCCAGGTGCCTATCCAGTATCCAGGTACTTGCTCCTCGAGGGCCTGAGTTGTTTACCTTAGTGCCTGCTACCATTACTTCTACCTGCTGGGAATTCCACCATTACAGCTACAAGAGTGTGAGTAATCTAACATCTACCAGTCTGTCTCACCTACAGCTCCTCATTGAAAATCTGCATTGGAGCTCCCTATACCACCATTGTGAGATGGGTCTTCTCAGCCGAGGACCCAAGACTGCTGCTGTAGGAATCTACTCACTACTGCCACCTCTAGTGAACTCTACAAGCTGTACAATAAAGACTATCTCTGTGTTTGTGCATCTGAGTCTAGCCTGGTACCACAGTTTCCCGTGGGCCTCTTCCCTGTGGGAGTGACCATCACTGCAGCACCTAAGAATCCACCAAACACCTCAAAACCATAACACCTATAGGATGCCCAATCACTACCGGGAGTCCAGGAATACCTCCAGTGACAAACTCAGAGGAGGAGTCTGTGAAGGACCCTGAGAGAGGGGTCACAGAGAGCCCTAGGGAGAGTGACACCGACTGTCCAGAAGGAGACAGCACCAAGAGACCTATGGGATGCAGCAGAGGAAAGCCTGAGTGAGGCACTGCAAGGAGGCTTGACAATGGCGCTACAGAAGATCCGGAGGAAAACCCTGTAGGGTGCCCAAACACTGCCAGGAGCTGAGAGTGAACTTCCGTGAGAAGCCCAGTGAGAAAGGACATGGGAAGTCCAGAGAGAGAGGCCAAAAGATGCTAAAGAAGAAGTGTCGTGGAGAGCCCAGAGGGTGGCACTGCAAAAACCCCAGTGAGTGAGACTGCGGAGGAGAACCCAGTGGAAGGAACAGCGGAGAACCCGAGGGTGGCACTGTAGAGGTCCCAGTGATTGAGGCTGTGGAGGAGCAAGCGACTGGCATGGGCAAGCAGCCAAAGAGTACTGAGGGGATAAGGAAGAAACCACCATTGGAAGCCCCAGAGTCAGTCCAGAAAGTGCTGTCGGGGTGGAAATCGAACCCGGAGCCAGTAAGGGACTTGATCAAAGGACTGGGGTTGCACACTGCAAAGTGGGTGATGGTTGGTGTGTTGTCTAGGGTAACCTTGATAGGTGGGGTGGGCTTAACCCTAGGACCCTGACCTCAAGCATGACTGGTAGAAAGCCAGGGAAGTGGGAGTGGGGATGTAAGTCACTTCCTTGGATGGGATCCAGGGGAAGAGAAGACACTCAGATCAATGGGTTGAAGCTGAGGGGGTGGAGGGGTATGTGAGACAGTGCCCCTATTTTCCCCCTGCAGTAACTGAACTCGCTGTCCTTTAGATAACCTTCTGGAGAGCAGGACCCTCTGAGCACACGCCTTAATGAACCTGGAAAGCTGGAGCCCTCCAGAAATTTCTACCATACCTCTTGATGACCCTAGTCAGGGTTACACCAGTATGTGTGTCTGAGAGAGAGGAAGCGTGTGTATGAGTATGTGTGTGTAAGCAAGTGCACCTGAGAGAGAAGAAGCATATGCATGTGTGTGTGTGTGTGTGTGTAAGCATGTATGCCTGAGAGAGAGGAAGCATATGCATGTGTGTGTGTGTGTGTGTAAGCATTGCACCTGAGAGAGAAGAAGCATATGCATATGTGTGTGTGTGTAAGCATGTGTGCCTGAGAGAGACGAAGCTTGTGTATCAGTGTGTGTGTGTAAGCATGGGTGCCTAACAGAGAGAGGAACCGAGTGTGTGTCAATTTGGGAAATGTACATCTCAATATTTCTATTTTTTACAGTACAGGGAAAAAGCAATTGTTTTTATTTCTCTGGTTTTATACTGCAGGAAGAGTATGTGCTTTTTTTTTGTTTTGTTTTGTTTTGTTTGGGGGGGGGGGGGGGGCCAGATCAGCATTTCTCTCTGTTTCTCTTTTTAATTTATGGTCAATTATTCTGTATTTAGTGAGAGTCTGTTTGTGTTTTGCATGTGGGATCGAGGTGTTTTGCTAGTAACGTAGTTTCTGTATCTGTAGCTGTTCAGCTTGTTCTTTTTTTCAGTCTGTACCTTCTAGTACAAAGTTGTATTATGCTGTATAGCAGTAAACCTGTGAGAATGAGAGAGCATATGTGTGTGCGAATGAGCATATATGTATCTGTGGAAGATTGTGTGTATGTCTGTGTGAGAACTTGCATACATGTTTGTGTGACAGTCTATGTGTCACATGAACATATATATGATATAGGAAGTGAGAGAGAGAATGAACGTGAGTGAGAGGAAGAAGATAAAGTTTGTTAAGGCTTACCTCCCCCACTCTACAACAATCTCAGGGAACTGAAAAGATCCCAGATATGGAGAACAAGAGATTTTTTTAATCCTTATTAGTTATTAATTATTCAGTGTAATTTGATGTTTGTGTTTTGAACATTGGACTTTTGTCAGCTGTTTTGACAGGTTTATTCTTTTTATCAGTATGGTTTTAATATTATGAAGTTTTATATCTCTTAATTTTATTACTTGAAGTTTTGCGAGGAATGATGTTTCTTTTTTCTGTTATTGCACTGCATAATACAGTCGGGCTTGTGTTTTCTAGTACAGTTTTTGTCAGCATGTATTTGGTGAGGGGGCTGTCACTACTCTAAAGGTCCAGTTCTTGTGTAACAATTCTTGCTGTGAAAATGATGGTACTTTTCACTGGCTTTTATGGCATAATGGTCATCTCTTCCTCATTTTTATTTTAAACAGAAGTTTGCTCTTTATTAATTTCACTTGCATGCAGAAAATGGTTTTGAATGTTCTTGCAGAAAATATTTTTTCATTCACATATTTTATTGTTGTAATTGCTGTTAGTGGATTAGGCAATTATTTTAAGGGATGTCATAGCCACTGTTCCCTTTAAGGATTGGGTTGCTGTGAGCATAAAATTGATAGGCTTTTTGCATCATAGAAAGTAGTGCTGATAGCATAATGTAACAAAAAATGTTTGCACACAGCAACCCAATCCTTAGAGGGAACATCCACAGAAAAGCAGAATTTGAACCCTGGCTTCCCTGGTTCTCTGGCTTGCTGCTCTAACCAATGTCACTAGGCTACTCCTGCCCTTACCTTTGTTATAGCTTGTAATACCTGCTGGAAATATCTGGAGAATGACCTTAGGTCTATTTTACCTTTTATAGTCACGTACTTTGAAAAGATCCAAAGACAAAAGAACGTAATGAGCTCAGGAACTTGACAAGCCAAGGTATGGCATCAGACTTAGCTGTCTGAGATTGAGGTCATCCTTTAAATCCTCACAGAATGGCTTGTGAGCTTGAGGTAACTGTAAATTAATTCAGCATTGGGAAGGCCTAACAGAGTAGTTCTGGCCCTGAAAATCCAGGGATGCAGCTGCTTCTTGCTCACTTTTTCTGTTTCTCTCTCTCTCTCCACCTCTTCTATTTCATTATTAAAGATTTGTATATACCATCTTCCCTGAAAACTGTCCAACACTGTGTACAATCGCCCTTCTTCCTCCTTTCCTTGCTTTTCTTCTTTCTCTTCTTCCTTTCCTCCTCTCTCTCCTTCTCATCTGTCTCTTTCTCTCTGGTTGTCTCTGAAGTAGCTGTTGAGCATTTTCTGCTGCAGCAGAAAAAATGAACATAAGAGCATAAGGAGTGTCATGCCGGACCAGACCAAGTTCCATCGAGTCCAGCATTCTGTCTCTGGAAGTGGCCAGTCTCCTACAGACTGCTTCTGGCCAGATGGCTTTTATAGTGTTAGCAATCAGTGCTTAATGTTGCTCATCACTAAGAAAAATCACATCCTCAGACTGATGCAATAAGATCCGGATTCAAAACAGGTGCTCGTATTGAGCGTCCGTTTTCCTAACGTGTATATCCGTATCCCCTGTGTGTCCAATGCAGTATTTAAATGAAAGTGAAATCGGGACAGTATAACAAGGGTGCACTGAGGGAGAATTGTGCGTTTCTGGTGGTCAGAGAAGTTTATTGCATTGGGCACCCATTGCAATGGGTGCTTTTCTTTTTGGTTATTTTGCGAAGGTTTATAGACTCGGCTGATTTTTTTTCTATTATTATTATTTATTTATTGATGTTAAATAACATTTACAAAGCAATCATAAACATCTTTGTACAGAAATAATTGGAGATCTTTATCAAGTAATGTGTAATGAAGAAAAATAGAAATTACATAGAGTCATAAATTAACCATCTCTCTATTTGGACACACTATTTTTTTTTTTTTTGGCTGATTTTAATGTTGAAGTTTATTATATCAGGCACCCATTGCTGTGGACCTCTAAATTGTGCCGTCATAATAAAAGTGAACAACTTTTTGATCAAATCGGTGTATATATTTTTTTTCTCCACTGGAAGCAGTAAATTCAAGAATCAGGAAGAAACTAAGGAGGAGGACACATTTATTGCAACACAGAAGACCATATATATATTTTATTTTTTTTTGGTTTCTCTTGAGCCTTTGACTGCGAGTTAACTTTACTCCATCTCTGGAGCCAGAGTTAAATTCCCCGCACTAAAAAAACGTGCATTGGGTACCCAGTCTTTGGGCGCAATTTCCTGCATCAGGCAGTAATAGCTAATGCCTTCATCTACATGGAAATTAAATGTAATGGGCGCTGTCCAGTGTGCTTTGTTAGGGCGGACATTTCAGATGCACTAATCTCCTTGCTGCGTCGGATGCAATTACTGCAGGTTCGAAACGAGTACAACAGCAAGTAAACCTGTGCACTAGGCTGGGCAAATCCTATTGCTTGGAAAACATGGCTCAGAAGCACTAGATATCTCAGGACACTAATACAAACATCCATTATGCACCTTTTTAGATCAGCCCTTACCAGGAATAGCATAAAGTATTATCAGTATCATTATAGGATTCATGACCTATATTATCCCTTTAATGATATGCAGAATTGCTCTACCTCTGGCATTGGGTAGAACAAGCATAAAAAGTACAATGAGCGTAATATACAAGTTGTGCTCATAAGTTTGTGTACCCCTGGCAGAATTTGTAAGATGTGTAGCATTTTTAAGAAAACATGAGTGATCAGGCAAACCACGTCTGACAAATGATTTGAAACATAAGGTCAAGCTGACCCCTCAGTGGCTGCAGCAGAAGAAAGTAAAGGTTCTGGAGTGACCATCAAGAGTCTCCTGACCTCAAAGTCATTGAGTCACTTTGAGGAGAACTCAAACATGCACGTCATGCTGGGCACCCAAAGAATTTACAGGATCTGGAGGCTTTTTGCCAAGAGGAATGGGCAGCTTTACCACATGAGAAAATAAAGGGCCTCAGTCACAACTATCACAAAAGACTGCAAGCTGTCATTGATGCAAAAGGGGGCAATACACGATATTAAGAACTAAGGGTATGCAAACCTTTGAACAGGACCATTTGATTATTTTCTTTATTGCTATGGTTTGTTTAACGATTGTGCTATTCTGTGATGCATAAAATAGTTTAATTTGAAACACATTAAAAATAACAGACTTGTTTTGTCTGATCACTCATATTTTCTTAAAATGCTACACATCTTACAAATTCTGCCAGGGGTATAGAAACTTATAAGCACAACTGCAAGTACAAAAGGCAAGAAGTAAAAATGTTTGCTCACACTTCAATCACCACATAAGCCTCGTTTAATACAGTCAAATCCATTTCTTCTCCTTTTCACAAACTCCACAGGAAGCTCCGCATTGTGACTCTATGTAGCTACCCAGAGGACAATCTTCCATTTACATGGATAAAATCAAAGTGACTTACTTGTATGAACTAACTGAAAATTGCCCTCCATCAGTCTGATTTAAAGCCGCTATGGAGTACCACAGTGCAAGCACTTTTAGCCGGATTGGGTAGTGGATTCTGGGAGGTGTCTGAGTGTTTTGTGTAGGTTTCAAATCTATGCACCTTATTTTCCAGTATAATTTTGCCTGTACCAGAAGCAGGTGCAAAGCAAACATCCACAGGCAACATGGCACTTTTCAAAGAAAGCATACATGCATTATTTTCCCTTTGAAATCTGATGCCGAGTGACAGTCCATGGGTAAAAAGTATCAAGACAGGCAGTTTGATAATTGCCCCCAAAGCGAGATATCCTGTAGAAAACTCTTTTCAACAGTCATACTGAAGTCATAGCCCAAATAAAGGAAAATGGGTTAAGAGAAAACCAGATGCGGTGAGTGGTTTGAATTAAGTCCCCATGTACATTTGTTCACAAAAGAATGTTAAAAATAGCCTTCATACTGAAACTGTTCAAAGGATGAACTCAGCTAATGTCATGTAAATAATGCACACAATGGAAACAGAATTTTTAAAATTCTAAGCACACGGCTTTGCTCTTGAGTTATGGGGTATAATATTAAAAACGACCTTGCTAGTCTCTTGAACTGAAACTGTTACAGCTGTAGTATACTCAGATCATATTCCTCAGTATTGTTTTTATAGGCAGCTCAAATGGAAGTGCAAGTCTTATAATGAATTCACATTTAGAGTGAGCTTTAGAATACTAAAACAAACAAATACATTTATTAGACAATGTTGCCTGATGAAGTGGGCATCTCCCAGGCAAGTTAGTGACTGACAGGATCAGTGAGAATCTGAGTGGTAAAGTGTGAGAGGTAGGGAAGGGATATAGTTGAATCAAAAGGAAATAGGTTTACTTTACTGATTTTGCATACTGTTTTATTGTTTCATCCCAAGCCATCAATTTAATGCTTGCTTGTGACCCCGTGATGAGAGATCTGACAACTGACTCTTTATAATTCAACCTCTCTGCTGTAAAAAGGTCATATCTCATAGTGATTGTTTGACATTTATCCTCTGCAGGAGTCCTGTAATCCTTTTCTAAAGTTCAGCCATTGTTGGTTATGGCATTAGCAAGGTAATAGATACGGCATCTGACAAAAAAACAATTTACCACAACCAAGTGTCTAGAAAACAAAACAAAAATAAACCCCACTATGTTTAGATCTCCCCAACCATCATTAATTCTTGTAAAACCAATGAAGAAGAATATCTAGGCAAAAGAAAATAATGTCTAAAAGAAGCAAACTTAAATATGAGCTATTCAGATTCTTAGAGGCCAATATTCAAAAAATCCTTGAATGGCTAACTTATACAGCTAAAGTTAGATAAATAATCTTGGATATTCAGCAGGCTAAGCAACCTGTTGAATATCCCTGAATAAAGTTTCCAGCTACTTTAGCTGAATAAAAGCAAGTTTGCTAACCATAAATAGGGAGGTCCGTATTCAAAAGCATTTAGACGGATAACGTAATAGTTATCTAAACGGCTTACCCCGGCAATATTCAGCCCTTATCTGACTAAATTCTAGCCAGCTAATAAATTATACATTTATATTTATATATATACAACAAATGGGCAATGTGTATACTGTATGACGTGCTTGAAGAATATTATATCATATCACAAAAACCCCAAATGGGGGAAAAAGAACAAATGTTGAATGTTAAAGTTAAAATTAAAAAATGTTTTATTAGTAAATTGAAAATTAAAATAAATGAGCAGTTCCTAAATAGATTGTTTCTGTTTCCCTAAATGCATACATATACAATCAGCTGTGCAAATAAATACATATACAAACATAAAATTTTGTGTTTAGAAAAACATACAGAAATTGAATGAATGAAAGCCTGATGGATTTTGTATATATGTTGTGTACTACTTATACAAGAGGTAGCTTTAGCACAAATAACACTAGTGTACAGTATTCTATTGCTGTATGTTGTATACCTATACAAAAGGTTACTCTAGCACAAATAACCCCAGTGTACAATGTTCTATTGCTAAAGATCTCACTGATCACAAATGTATACAGATGTGTTCAAACACTCACTGGCTAAAGTGCACAATAACACCCATACATTATCATTCACACAATAGAAAGAACTCTTATGAACTGTAATGTGTTGTTTTCTGGGTCTGATGGAAAATCCCCAACAAGGCTCTTGTTTCGCCGATGAAGGTTTCCTCAGGGAGGACCCCTGGCACAGAACACAATAAAAATATATTTCTAGAAGGTTGTCCCTGATACCGGTGAACGGGGAGAGCTGTGTCAACTTTTAAGCAGAAAGAATCAAAAGTAACATCTAAGCATGACAACCTAGCAGGCAGCTCAGTACTGAAGGACATTGATTATGTTGCACCACTTGTAACTTAACAGCGAGAAATACGTCTTTGCTAAGCTGAGTTTAAAATGAAGTTCAAATTGGTTGTGGTTTCTGCTTGTGGTTCAGTAGCAGAAGGAAGATCGCATTTCTCTGAAACTATTGGCTTAAATTTGTATTTGAGCATTCAGTTCCTGGTTTTAAGGCGCATGGTTACCTCTTCTGGGAGTTAACCAACGCCACCAAGTTCATCAGCTTCCCCCAGCGTTAAGCGCTTCTCTGCCTGCTAGTGTCCTACTTGTCAATGGAGAACTTTAAACCTAACCGACCATCTTTTAAATAATGCCAGTTAAATTTAAAGTTACCCAGCTAAAGACTATAGCCAGTTAAAAAAAAAACCCAACTAAAAAAAGAATATAGCTGGTTAAGTAGCACAGTATAAATAAAAAAAAAGATATGTAGGCCTGCAGCCTGATTCCCTGACCCCCAGCAAATATGTTATAAATGAGCCCTGCAAAGCTGAGTTCCGCCCTCCCCTAGAAACCTCTCCAGAGCACTTTTTAAAAGAAATTGTGTAGGGATTCGCTGGGTGGTCTTCTCTCCTCCCCTGTTGCCCCCTTCCTGGTTCATCAAATTTTGAACATAATGCCACCCCCCTCCCAGTCAGCCCCTACCTCAAACTTAACCCCCCCCCCACACACACACACACACACACACCTGATACCTTCAGATAGCCCTTTCTTCTGTCTGGATTACAATGTTCATAACACAATCCCAGCAGTATTGCAGTGACACTGAAAGCCACTGAGATCATGCTAGGAGCATCTCAATCCTAGCAGAAGAAAGGAGTATCTGAAGGTATTGAATGGATGGGAGGGTGACAGGAAGGGAGACAAGGGGGCATTACATTCAAAATTTGCCAAACCAGAGAGGGGATGGTGGCAAGGGGGAGGCTACCTGGCAGACCCCTACAACATTTCTTTTTAAAAGTGCTCTTGGAGGGGTTTGCAGGGGTGGGGGTGGCTCAGCCAGGAAGGGCCCATATGTAACATATTGGTTGGGATGCAGGGAATCAGGCTGCAGGTTCGCATATATTGTTTTTTTAATATATATTGTGCCACTTAACTGGGTATATTATTTTTTAATATAGCTGGCTCAATCTAAAGTTATCCAGGAACTTGTTTCTGGATAATTTTAGAATTGCTCCAGGGTATGGTTAGAGTTAAGCAAAACACTTATTCAACTAACTCCTAATATGAACGTTTGCCAGAGACGTTTTCCGGCTAACTTCTCCCTGCCCTGGAATGCCCCCCAAACGCCTATTACTTATTTAGCTAATTTTTATTGGGATAATGACTTATCCGGGTAAAAGCTGGGTAAGTACCTGGGATATTGAAAACTCTGCATTTAGCTGGATAACTTGTGAGTTATCCACCTAAAAGTCTTTGAATATTGGTCTCTTACTTTTTCAACTGGAACTTTTTATTATATTATTTTGTTTCTGTACATTACTGAAATATCATCTCTTGAGTTAAATTAGCACCCTGGCTTAGACTTTGAAATATTGATCTTTGTTATCAATAACAGGGACATATTTTTTCTCATTGAATGCATTAATTTCTAAATATCAGCACACAGCACAATAGGAAGCTAACTTTCACAAGGGACTATGGGGGTTATTTTCCAACCCGCGAAAGGCCATTATCATAGAAACATAGAAATGACAGCAGAAAAATACCAAACGGCACATCCAGACTGCCCAGCAAGCTCCCACACTTATTTTCCCATACTTATGTGTTTCACCGACCACCAAGTTCAGGGACCTTGTTGGTAACTGATTAGAATTTCCTGCCACCCCCTGCCGTTGATGCAGAGAGTAATGTTGGAGTTGCATCAAAAGTGAAGGATAAGGCTTAATGGTTAAAGAAAAATATATGTGTGTGAATGCCTTTGCAAGGCACTGTATGTCTCTATACAGTGTTGCATACATCTGGTATGCTGTAAGGAACTGCAGGGCTTTGAACCCTTGGCTTTGTGTGATGCAGGTCTGAAGCCCTGCTGGAGGAGCTATGCTAGCTTTGCTGGAGGAGCTAGGCTAGCGATAAGTCCCTAATGCGCGCGATAATTGCCTTATCGCGGCGGTAACATTCAAATTAGGTGGAGGGGAGGAGTCGGGGAGGAGTTAGAAAGGGGATTAGGGAAATAGGCCGGCGGCACTGCTGCCGGCAATAAAGTTTAGAACATTATTGCCGGAAGTAGCACGGGAAATAGCACCACCTTTTACAGTGGCGCTCTGCCCGCGATAGTGTGCAGCATGGCTGCACCGCAGCAGGCGAAACCACACCGCCAGCTGCAGGCTATTACCCGATTGCCCCTTCTTTGCCCCACCCCACCCCCCTTTACTGCCCCGTTCATCATTCCGCAAGGAATGAGGAATCCTGGCCCATGTGAACTAATTATTTATAAACATTTTTCCTCTAAGTTCTGGTTTAGGAGAGACTATCCAAAAGCTTTTGTAAAGTACTCGACCAAATTGTGTCCTTGACCATTAGATGAGATACTGTACTTGAAAAATGAAAAATACTGGTAAAAAAAATGTTTAGCTGCAGGAAGCTCACAGGTTCTGTTCTTATACTAGTGGTGCAAGATAATTGTAAATATTTGTTAGTCTCTTGAATAAAATGTTGGAAAGTGAATTCCTCCTGTTATAGCACACGATTCTTACATCGTTAAGATTTTATTGTAGCATCTTTATGTGCACAAAAAAGAATTCACCATTTTTTTTATATTAATGCTGTGTGTAGTGAATCAAATATAATCTAAACTGATAAAGCTCAGATGGTCTGCATAGTGGCTCCCATTCATCTTTTTCATTGAGCATGTTAATTAATTAGCTTCTGTCATCTTCTTGAGGCAAAATCAACTATACAAGCGCTCTCACCAAGTTTGACAGGAAAAACACAGAATATTAGGAACCACAGAAGAATGTATGACATCAAGAGTAAATAAAATAAAAATATACTTTAACAAGTACAATTGTTGAAGGCATGATTTTATTGACCTTAACTGCTATCAAAGACTAAACAAGAATCATGTGGACCTGGCACTTGCATCAGTATATACTGCTGTAGCTCATATAGAACATTAAGGGGACCAATATTCAGGTCCCCTGGTCTCCTGTGATTCCATGGTCACAACAAGAGCTGCAAAATCCAACCTCTTCTCACAGAATTCATGGGTCCCAATAGAACTGCACAAAACAAGGAAGGCAACAAAGCATGAGTAAAAGCGCAGTCAGGGATCCTCCCACCCTCTTCCCTCTCCTCCCAATGCCAATTCCTTCCAGCACTGAACTAGTAGTAGGAGACCAGTAACGCCTCAGCCACTATGGTGTCCCCCATGTTTCAAACTGTGCATCTGATCTTGGGCTGCAAAGGAGGAAGACAGGACACAAGTTGCTTCCACTCTATGCCTTCTGCCAACTGGCTTGGTGCCGGGAGGAACAGGCAATGGGGGAAGAGGATAGACTGGGATAGGGATGGGGAGAGATTGCCTGGGGAGGATTGTCAGGGGGTGGGAAGAGAATGCATGAGGGAATCATGGGGGTGGGGAATATACAGCAGTGTGTGGTTAGGAGAGTTTGGCTAGGGTATCAGCGGAACCGGGAAGGTGGAGTGGTGAGAGCTATCGTCATGGGCGAAAGAAATGACTGGGAAGGTGAGGGCAGAATCGGCTTGAGATGAAAGTGGGAAGAGGGATTCCTTGAGTAGAGGGTATCAATGTCAAGGGGCTGGGGAAGTGAGAAGGAATTGGCGCAGAGGGGTGACTGGGAGAAGAGATAGGAAGTGTGTGGAGGTATGCATAGGGCCAGATTAAGTACCATAGGCAAATGTCTGGGAGTAACTGCCCACACAGGGAGACATAGATTAAAACTAGGAATCCAGGGTAAGTTCAGGGGCCACATGCTTTGGCATCAGAACGGCATGGTCCTACTCCCTCACTTCAGTCTACACAAGGGGGTACATTTTTTTAAAAAGCGCGAGCGCGTACTTTTGTTCGCGCACCAGGCGCAAACAAAAGTACGCTGGATTTCAATAGATACGCACGTAGCCGCGCGTATCTTTTAAAATCCGGGGTCGGCGCGCGCAAGGGGGTGCACATTTTTGCACCTTTCGCACGCCGAGCCCTGCGCGCGTTGCCCGTTCCCTCCGAGGCCGCTCTGAAATCGGAGCGGCCTTGGAGGGAACTTTCCTTCCGCCTCCCCCCCCCTTCCCTTCCCTTCCCCTACCTAACCCCCCCCCCCCCCCCAGCCCTATCTAAACCCCCCTACCTTTATCGCAAAAGTTACACCTGCTCGAGGCAGGCGTAACTCGCACGCGCCTGTGGCCCACTGGCACGCCATCACCCGACCCGGGGGCTGGTCCGGAGGCCTCGGCCACGCCCCCCGGAATGCCCCTGGGCCAGCATCACGCCCCGAACATTGCGTCGCCCCCCCAACACGCCCCCCCCCCAGCAAAATCCCGGGACTTAAGCGCATCCCGGGGTTTGTGCGTGCCGCCGAGCCTATGCAAAATAGGCTCAGTGCGCGGGGGGGGGGGGTTTAAGGGTTACGCACTTAACTTATGCGCGTAACCCTTTTAAAATCCGCCCCAAGGAGAACAGGTGGAGTGAAGGCACCCAAGACCCTGCACCTATGTCCATAGCCATGGATCTCTTCCTGACAGCCAAATATTCCTACTTATTCAATGAACATAAGAACATAAGAACATAATGGAATAACTATCACATTTTCCATAGATGGTTGTGGGGAATCTTCAACTAGCTATGAAAATCTATACTTTTTCTGTTGGATTGCAGAGTGCTGTTTGAATCTCTTGCTTAGAAAGTTTTAGAACTTGTACTTTTCTATGCTCCTACACACCTTCAAACTTAAATTATTAAAGTTTGGGTTATTTAAGGTCTATGTAAATAAAGCTGGGTTAAAGGGAGATGTTCTCAATGTCATGCTGTTCATTTAATTTCAAGAAAGAAGGAGACAGCAAAGAAGTAATTAAAGTAATGAAAGTATAAAGGATTAACACTGCCTTGGCATTAGTAATGAATGCAATATTAGATCCCTGCTATGAGCTAATCAGAGTTTCGATTACCAGTGTCATCTTTGCTGAAAAATGCTTCATGACATCCACGCCTGCTGCAAATGGGACTGAAGGGTGCACACTAACTCACACCAACTGTGACTTTGACGTCAATAAGAAGTGGGAACTATTTTTCATGCAAGGTATTTTGATATTTTGTACAGAGAAAAAAATTGAAGAAATAGCTATGAAAACACCTGGGCTCAGATCTCAAGACTGTGCAAACTTAGGGCAATAATAAAGGCAAAATTCCTGCCATTTAGTTTGCTTGCACAATTCTAAAATAGCACATATTTTGTCCAGAGCTTTATTCTCCTTTCACCCTTAGCCTGAATGATTGGTACCGCTGCTCGCATGCTTCAAACTTGTGCTAATTCAACCATTTTCCTGCATATGTTACCCTGTATCCCACATATGTACTCTTATCCATATACTTCAGTTAAACTAGGTAGTGATGATCCAGGAAATAGTTATGATTTGCTGAATGGCAATGATTTTAAAATGATATATTTAGAAGATATTCTGCACAAAAAAAAGATACTTGTCATGGCCAGAAAAAGGATATCTAGAATGCACTGGAGTAAACTTCATAAGTGCTCCATTATTACCCTCTAGCCTGCTTCTAGCCATACCCACCATCACTTATTCATCCAAATACATTGCCACCTTCCCAGAGGCCTCAGACATTACTATGCTGTATTTCAGGGCCAGTTATAGGTCAAATGATGCCCTGGGAGAAAATGGTTAATGCCCCCCCCCCCCCCCAATACATTCTTTACCTTTTCTCTCCCCTTCCTAACTCTCAACATTTTCTTTTCCTCTACCCTCCCTCCGCTCTCCCTCCATTTTCCTTTCTTCTCCCTCCCTCCATTCATTCTCTTCCCTCTCTTTCTCCCTCCCTGCAATCTCTCCTTCTCCATGCATTGTCCTACCTTCCTCTTTGAGATATTCTTTCTTTCTCCCCCTCTCTCTCTCCTGGTACTCTTTCCCCTTTCTCCCTTCTCCACTCCTTCCCTCCCTCCCTCTAGGTATTCTCTCCCTTCCCCTACTTCCACTCCCCTCCAGGCAATCTTTCTCATTTCTCTCCCTGCTTCCAGGTATTGTCTCAACATAACAAAATATACAAATTCTGGAGTCACATTAGTAAAAGCAACAAATGTTCTCCACTACCAGGCACTTTGGAAAGCATTCAAAACCAAAAACTCCCAGGACTCAAATAGCAAAAAATCCTACCTATGAAAGGCAGCACTTCCAATATTACATTGGCTTCTAGAACACCAATATACTTCCTACTAGTAAAACAGAACAAGCTGGACTGCTAGAAATCCCTACACATAAACTAGCTAGTAAAATACCTCATCTCTGGCACACATGCAGAACACAGACAGACCTCACCTAATACAAAATAAGGAACCACAAATTAGAGATAGAAAAATGCAGACAAAAACTGAATAGGAAGCCCTAACAGGTCAGATTTAGCATGCAGCACAATAGTGGAGAAAGAAAAATAGAAATGCATTCTCTTCTGTACTGTGCAAAATACAAAGACATCAGAGATGCAGATTGCCAAAACTAACATATTTCAATTACTAAACTTAAAATAAAATAAAATATTTTATACCATTGTTGTCTGAGCATTTTATTTATTCTAATCATGTTGGGCCTGGTCTTTTTCTTTGTTTTGTTTTTTGCTTTCAGTGCCTTCCTCTTCCAGAATCTTATTTCCTTTTCTGTTTTTCCTCCCCTACTGTCTCTAATATTGAGCTTTCCTTTCATCTAATTTCTCTGCTTTTCTGTATACTCATAACTAGATTTCACCCCATATTTCTCCTGCTCCCAGTCTCGTTGCTCCAGTTTTTCACCTCCCTATGTCATTCACCTTCTCTGGCTCCAATCTCTTTCTTCTGCCATCTCCGGTCTTTTCTCCCTCTCCATCCTCCCATTTCTAATCACCTTTCCAGCTTTCTCCTTCCTCATATCCTCTCTTTCTCCCTGCCTGCCCCCTTAATCCTGAGATTTGGTCAGCCCCAATCCCCTGTATACTCTCAGTCTTTCCGCTACCCAAATGTGGCCCTTGCTTCGTCTCTGTTATACCAGTCCCAGTCCTTGCACCTTCTATCCGTAGTCCTATCTTTTCTTTTACCTCCCTCCCCATCCTGGATTCTATCCCTCTATCCTGGATCCTCTCTCCCACTTCATGCTCCCATCCTGAGTCCTCCCCTCCTGCTTTCTGCATGCCCACCACTCCATGTATTGTCTCCCTAGCCCTCCCATTACCATCCTATGATATTCTCTCTTCCTGACCACACCCACACCATGTTCAATCTCTCTCTGCCCCCACCCACCTCATTGCCCCATAGGATATAGGTGTCATGCTCCATTCTAAAGCTTCCCAGTACTTTCAATCTCCCCTCCACCCATGGCTGTATCCTCCAGCTCTTGTTTGGGCTCCCTGCAGCCAGCAGAAGTATGTTACAACACATCAACTTCCAAACTTTCTCGCTATTCATTCCTATGAAGATGGACCACTTAAGTGTTTTTTAGCTGTAATCCTACCTAGGGTCACTAACATATTCTAGAAGGTTGTAGAAGGTCTGTTTTCTAGAGTTCAGGAATATGTAAGTGAGTTCTGTGTAAGTGCAGAGCTCTTGTAAGCTACAAGCATCCTCTCTATTAAGGAGGGGAACAAAGGGGATGTAGAGAATTGGTGCTGCAAAGGATGATGGGGAATGGCTTGGGTTCATTGAGAGTCTATATAAGATGCCCCAGGCATTGTTGCATTTGTGGACCCTTGGGCCAAGGAAGGATTGGCACAATCTGCAAGGAAGAGACCTGCAGGTTCCCACCATTATCAGGCAGACCCTGACAAAACAGAGGCCCAGCTGGAGCTTTGCCTACACCAGTCCTGGTCCCCTTGGGTTGAGCCTTTGAATGCCAGGGCCAGCAGATCTTAGGTGGTGGCATCTGCTGATGGCAGAGGTGGTCATCCTAAGATAGCTGGGTCAAGGTAGAAGGAAGTCAGACAAATCTGAGGTCCAGGCGATGGTCAGGGGCAGGCAGTGGTCAGGTGTATCCAATAGCAGGCAGTGGTCAGTGGCAGGCAGTGGTCAAGCATATCCAAGATCAGACTGAGGTCAAACCAAGTATCCATCCAAAGGAGACAACAAGGGATGGATAGGCAGAGCAGGCTGGCTAGGAGAATAACAAATGAAAAACGTGGAAGGAGATGAAGACTGAAGTCAAGGTGGGGACTGAAGACAAGGCTGGAACTGAAGAACAAAAACCAAGGACGTTGGAACTGAAGAACTAAAGACAAGGATGATGGAACTGAAGAACCAAAGACAAGTAGGAATGAAAACAAGATGCTGGAGCAAAACATACTGGGCCAGATTTGAAAAGCCCTATGTACATAAATCCATAGGATTTGCACACGTAGAGGGGGTTACACGCACCGGGCCTATTTTATAAAGGCCCAGTGATGCATGTAAAGTCCCGGGATGCATCTAAGTCCTGGGGCTTCGAAAAAGGGATGGGGTGGGTCCAGGGGCGGGGTTGGAGGATCGCGGGCCAGCAGGCTGCCGTCGTATGCAAACTGTGCCTGCCCAGAGGCAGGCGCAAAAGGTAGGACAAAGGTCGGGGGGGGGGTCTAGGTTAGGGCTAGGGGGTGGGAGGGTTAGGGGGAAGGGGAAAGGAGGTTAGTTTAGGGGTTTTGGGAACGGGGGAAGGCCACGGGCTTCGGCATGCACGGGTGTACAATTGTGCACCCCCTTGCATGCACAGACCCCCAATTTTATAACATGCGTGCACCTGCGCACGCATGTTAGAAAATCGGGCATCCATGTGTGCACGCTAGCTAGCGCGCACATATGGACGAACACACGCTTCTTTGAAAATCTACCCCACTATGTCAAGTAGATGACCTGTTGCTGAGGTGAGTTGAGACTGGAGCATTGCCCTTTTATAGGACTTTAGCACAGACATCATCAATAGGGGCCATGGAGCTTTTCCTGCTGCAGTCCCTTTCAATGTGGAGAAAAGACGCGTGTGCTCTCCTAAGGAGGGAGCGCCACCAAGGAGTTGGTGGCGGTATCTCGCCGCATCGATGAGTGGTGGCCGGCTTGAGCTGGAGTCATTGGAGGCATCCTGCTGCATTTTGAACTGGGCCCAGAGATGAGAACAGTGGTCTGTGGGGGCAGCCTGTGGACCACCGATCGCAACAGGCATCTGTTGGGATTTGTCTTTATAATTTTGAGAAGAGACAGAGCTAGTAAGTCATCCAAAGATTTCTGCAACAGCGAGCAGATTCCAACTTGGAGAAAAGGATTAATGGCCTACTAGAGGGAGGAAACCCTACTAAGAAAAAGGGTAGAATCTTTGTCTGGGAAAGCTCCAGTATATGAACTGTCTAAGTATAATATTGCCCCAAAGACCTTGGGGATGAAGTGTTGGGTGAGTAGGATTCTTCCTGCTCAGAGAAGAGTAAGAATTTATTGAAACTGTTTCATTTCCCATTGGTGATGCCTGGTGGACTTTATCTAATTTCAGGGCTGCAGCAGTGGCACTCACTTCCTCTGTAATCTCTGAAGCTGACCATTGAGGAAAGGGGGGTTAGATAGCTTATTTAAATTATGCAATGTGGTGAATGAAGCATGGGCAAATGTTTTAGCCTCTTATCCTTGGTTTAAGCTGACATCACAGTTAGAGCAGCGTCACAGTACTTCCATCCTATTTTATATGTTGATGGGATTAGAAAAGCCACCCTTGAAATCTAGAGATCAATGTAATGAAGTGTGCAGAATTGTACAAACACCATTTAGCATGCTTAAAGGGCAAATAATATTTATTAAAAGATGGGATAGCATGCACTAGTTGCCCTTTTAGTGCAAGAAATTAGCTATTAGTTACACTTCAAGCATTTAATTTTTATTGATTGATTGATTTGAAATATTTGATTATTCATCTTCTCATTACTCATGCTCAACTTTTGTAAAATGTAATACCCATTCATAGTTGAGTGAATGCAATGCAAAATTATGCAAAACATTTCAACAGCTATAAATGCATAGCTAAACAATGCATGATAAATGCTTTGCAAACTCCATTTTACAAAAAAATTAAGTACGCTTCAATGTAGGTCTAGTTAACGTTTCCATGAACAATTCCATAGAAAACCACTGCTTGCTATTTTGCTACCAGGCTTATTTGCATATAAATCTTGGTAGCAAAATAGTGTATGCTAAAATGGAAATAGTGTCCTTAATTCTGCACACTTCAGTACATTGGCCTCATACAAAGGAATATTGGGGCTAATTCATATTGTAATGATAATGTATTTTGTTGTGAGTGAACTGTTTAGTGGACCCTTGGGCCGACCTGTGAGAGACTGGGGAGAGGTGTACTATAGTCTCTGGTGAGTGACAGGTCGGGAGGCAGATACCAGGCAGGAGCTGGACGTGAGCTTCACCCTGGAAGCCGGTACTCCCCCGGGAGGAGCCCGTAGGAGCCCAGCTGCTGGGACTTAGGAGATTCACCCTGGAAGCCGGTACTCCCCCGGGAGGAGCCCGTAGGAGCCCGGCCGCTGGGACTTAGGAGATCATGGAAGCTGGAGCTGGAGCAGGCAGGCCGGGATCAGGAGACAAGCAGGAACTGAAGCAGGCTAGGACTGAAGCAAGCAGGAACTGAAGCAAAACTGGCTACTGGAACCAGACAGGAACTGAAGCAGGACTGGCTACTGGAACCAGACAGGAACTGAAGCTGGACTGGCTACTGGAACCAGGCAGGAGCTGAAGCAGGACTGGCTACTGGAACCTGGAACCAAGCTGGAACTAAAGCAGAGCAGGTTACTGCAAGCAAGCCAGACAAAAGCAAGACTTGGGCACGGAGCGAAACAAGTCTCAGGCAGGAACGGAGTCGCTAACGCAATAGCACACTCCGGGGCACGGAGCAACAGAGAACCACAAGGAACCCCGTTGCAAGGCAAAGTTCTGGGCTCCGCGGCGGCCTTACATAGGCCGCGGCGTCTGATGTCATCGATAGGGCGGAGCTTCCAGTGGCGGGAAACGGCCTTCATAAGCGCGGATTACGCGCGCGCACTTAGGGAGAAGGCATCCAGGCAGGGCTTCTCGGCGGCGTCCCCCCTATGGGGGTGCCCGAAACAGGCCGCAGACCCTCGGAGACGGGCCCAAGGAGGTAAGGGCCTAGTCGCGGCTGCCGCGACTGAGACCGCAACATATTTTGCAATTCAGAGAAAAGTCTAGTCTAAAACTCACACTTATATGGTTTTCTTAAAATTTACAGGATCTCTGAGCTTTGCTATCTTTAATTTTTTCATTGGATTCTTCTCATAACAATACATGTTTGTTATATTAATAAGCAAATAGTAAAATATCATATTCAGATCATACATTCGTTATATCTCTTTAAGCATCCAAAATTGCTTTGTGACAAATATATTCTGCATCAACAAATAAAATATATGAAGCTAAAGCTGCTGTACATTCAAGATCATTAGAAGCTAGAGCTGGCAATCCAAGAAACATTTAAAATATAGTATGACATATGAGACTACTGCATTTTAAAACTGATATTCAGATTTCAACACAGAGACTGATCCAAAAAATCAAAATATATTATCACACCCAAAGCGCAAAACAATTGTACCAGACCTGGCTAATGCCAATATCCCATCTAAATCCTGTAAAAGAGCTTGGTATACAAAGAGACTTGGCCTTGATTTTCAGTGATAATCAAGGGAGACTATGTTAATCCAGAGATACATTCCAGACATAATCAAAGGAGACAACATTAATAGGACTGATAGCATTGATATAAGATAACAATTAACTTCTCTATGGACCTCAGGTGCTAAAACGTTTGCAATCATCTTTTCCCAGAACTCTTTTTTTAAAGCCAGCCTAGACACAATCAATAGATGTAAACCAGTTTTTATATTGCCCCAGTTCAAGTTTTTAAGCTAACAGTTCAAAGAAAATGTTGACAGCCTATCAGTAAAGTAAGCTGGGTATAAACTGTGATATTATCCCTAACAAATTGCCAGAACTGCTAAACCCTAGGACACTTTATTTATTTACTTATTTATTTGTATTTCTTGATCACTTTCAACCTAAGCTCTAAGCGATTTACAATTTTCAAACATACACAATCATACAAACAATACAAATAGACCAAAAGGTAATAAACCAATAGCTCCATATGATGTCAATCTTCTGCGGCTAGCCCCAAGAATGAGCTGCCTAACATCTAGACAGACAAATCCAGACAGCTGATAGTAAAAATGTTTTCTCCTATGCCAACTACCTTCTCCTTGGATTGAATCCTCAGGGGCTGGGGCTGGCAAGGCATGAGAAACGGAAGTAGCCCCCAGTACAAACACAGAGTAGGAAGCTGGAGCACACAAGGAAACCAGGAACATGAACTAGATCAAGCAAAAACATTGAAGGAAGAAACAAGCGATGAAGAAGTCTTCTGGATTCAAGCAACAAGGACAGAACCAGGATATGAGGTCCAGGAAGTAGGAGCAAGTTCTGGCAAATGACTGATGAAAAACGTATGTCTAGGCAGGAAACAAGATGGCTGTGGGGGTTGGGAATGAGGAGCACAGATCTGGGAAATTGGATAGATAGTCCAAGCAGCTCGTAGTGCCACCTGCAAACCAGAGGTGAAGTCATCAATGGATCCTCACAGTTATCCCCCCTTTCAGAGATGGACTCTAGATAGCCCCTTGTGTTTCTTTGCAAGAAATTTCTTCAAAAGATGAGGTGCATGAAGGTCAGATGCATCAATTAAAGATCTTTCTTCAGGGCCATACTCCTTCCAATGGACCAAGTACTGTACTCTGCTATGGGACACTCTGGCCTAGATATATGATCTTAGAGAGAATCTTTCCTGACACTCACCAGTGGGAGGAGGTGTCCTGCAGGCAATGTAATAAAACTCAAGAGCCACTTTGGCTCATGCTCTTTCCCTTTAGTCTCCTGTCCTGAGATGGTGGCTAGGTTACAAGGGTGGCATGCCCACTCCCAATAATACGGGAAATTTTCTTAGGATCCGAGGAGGACCTTGAGATTCTCAACCAGTGCGTGGTGACCCCTCCGCTTCAGAATACAGAGCTCCTCGGTCTCCTGCTGATTCAGCTAATCTCCCCTCCCCCTCCTCTGCTCCAGCGGAATGTGGAGATCTCCTCCTCCACCCGAGCTGTCAGCATTTTCAAGCCCGGGCGCAATGCTAGCAGCAGAGCCGATTGCAGCACCAAGCAGCCATTTGGAAAGAACACATGGGGGGGGGGGGGCGTGCGGGCAGTATGGCCTCCTTATCGGCATGGCCCGGAAGAGGAAGTGAGGTGAATCTGCGTGGGAACAAGAGAAGGAGCAGTGCAAGCCAAATTTGAAGAGGTGCAACGTCATCCCCTGCGGCCCCAAGAAAGAGAATGAGTACCTGCTGTGACAGCTACTCTCTACCCTCCCCGATGCGATCCTTCACAGTTGCCAGGCCTCTTCCTCTTAATCAACCCACCCCCCGCACCTTCAGTCCAGCACCATCTGCCCACCTGCTGGAAGGAAGAAAAGAGCGGCAACACTTGTTACCTGCAGCTGCTTGCTTCTTCTTCTATTGACTGATCTGTTATATTTGAGCTGTGTGAGGATCTGTAGTCTTGCGGGACCTGCTAGGCCTGCACAGGTCAAATTTTGTATTGAGCCAGCATAGGAGGAGGCAGACAATCGCATGTAAGAATTGCTGCTTCTGTTTTTTTCTTATCGCATGGAGGATCGCAAAGGGAGGGTTAGAAGAGTGGACCGAAAAGTGAACAGGGGCCAGAATGAGCAAAGGGAAAAATAATGGAGGGGAGAGAGAGTGGAGGGAGGGGGAGTGAGCAAGGGAAGAAGGTGGGGTGTTAAGAGTTAGAAATGGTGGCTGAGTGTTGAGCAAGTGACCAAGAGGGGCTGGTGGCGTGAAAGCAAGGGAGCTAGGGATGAAAGAGCATGCAAGATAGGTTAAAGGTGTGAAAGCATGAACAAGGGGTTCAGGGAATGAGCGAGCACTTAACAAGAAAGAGGGAGAAAATGGACAGAACAGATCTATTATTGGGGGGGGGGGGGAGGAATTCATCTTTTGATTCAGATTGGAAAATCTGAAGTAGGCAACCCACCCATCCCATTAAATGTAAGTGAAATATCCATTTTTTAACTATATTTATTGTTATTTTGGGATTATTTGTCTGTCTTTTCAACTAATGCTCAAAGTGGCTTACAAAATTTTCTTTTCAAATTCAAGTGCAATTAGTCCCTGTTCCAAAGAGCTTACAATCTAAGATGGTAACTTTTAAACAGGCTGCTGATAGTTGTACTTCTGGGAGAAGAAAGACCGTGTGTGTACCTGTATGAGACTGAGCATGTGAGGCTTTTAGACAGCCTGTGTGTAGGCATGCCTATGTGAGAAAGAGAGACAGCCTGTGTGTTTGTATGTGTGTGTGTCTGTATGAGACTGAGCATGTGAGAGTAAGAGACTCCCTATGGGTGTGTTTGTGTGAGACTGAGCACGTGAGGGTGAGAGAGCCTGAATGTGCCTGTGTGAGACTGAGCATGTGAGAGGGAGAGGCTGTGTGTGTTTTTGCCTGTGTAAGGCTGAGAATTTGAGAAAAAGAGACTCCCTGTGGGTGTGTTTGTGTGAGACTGAGCACATAAGTGAGAGACAACCTGTGTGAGGCTGAGCATGTGAGTGAAAGACAGCATGTGTGTGTGTGCTTGTGCGAGACTGAGCACATGAGAGTAAGAGACAGCATGTGTGTGTGCGAGACTGAGCACATGAGAGTGAGAGACAGCCTATGTGTGAGCCTGAGCATGTGAGAGTAAGAGATAGCTATTGTGTTTATATGTGTGTGAGCCTGTGTGAGAGTGAGAGACAGCCTGTGTGTATGTGCCTGTGTGATGCTGAGCATATAACAGCGAGAGACAGCCTATTTGTGTGTGTTTCTGTGTGCGTATGCACAAGACTGAGCAAGAGCGAGTAAGAAACAGCCTATGTGTTTGTGTAAGTGAGACTGAGCATGTGCATGAGGAAAACAGTATGTGCATATATGAAAGAGAGAGAAAGGAGAAAGTTTGAGCAATAACCCCTCCCCCCCCCCCCCTCTTGCTAATCCAAGACAATCTCAGGGCACCGTGAAATCAAAAGTTCTCAGGTATGGAGAGTAGGGTCTTTTTTTTTTATAGGATGTTTGTGTCTGCTGTTTTTAAATGTTTTATTGGTGTTTGGGAACATTTTTATGAGTTTTTAATTGTTGGATGTTCTATTTTTCAGCTGGTACAAAGTATGATTTTATTACTATTGATTTTATTTATTTATTTTTTCCTGAGTAATGGTGAGTCTTTTTTTCCATTGTTCTACTGGTGTGGTTTCCATTTCAATTTTTGTCTGCTAAATTTCTATTTGTACTTACAGTAGGCTCTTTTTATTCTGTATTTGGTGAGGGTCTGAACACATTACAATAGGCCTAATGCCATATGGGTTCCAAGTGTCTTTTTTAATGTCATTTTTCATATCAGATCTATTCGCTGTCCACCTTCCCTGCGATCGGCCACCTCGTCTCTTCCGGGGCTCGCACGATTGGTGCAGCCCATTTGGGGCAAGAGCCCGCTCACCCACGTGGGTGAGCCGCGCAGAGCAAACAGCCTAAACAGAAAAACAAAAAAACAAAAAAAGAACGCCGAGGCATACCAAGAAGGCAGGAACACAGCGGTGAGTCTAGCCGCGCCCCTTCCACCGCAGCCGGCCTATCAGGAGCCGACTAAGCTCCCTTTTAAAAAAGCAACTTAGTCTCAGCCAGCATCCAGTCAAGACTTCATCCAAAAAACTGGAACTAGGTCTATTCAAGTCAAAACATATTCAAATTATTCTAGTATATGCACCGCCAGGATTACTAGACACAGATGCCTCCCCTCTCATAGAAACCATTGCCAAACACATCAACACAGACTCACCAGTGATGATACTGGGGGACTTTAATCTACATGTTGACGCCTCACCACCCACTCCCAACTGTGAAACCTTCCTCACCACACTCGGGGCTATGGGCTTTGAACAAATTACCAACCAAGATCCAAGGAGAGAGGAGACACAATATAATCTATAGCTCCATAAACCCTAATCTCATAATTTTTAATCCCATCAAATGACAATATCATAGATCTTAAGCTCTTATTAAACTTTAATCTGCAGCTTCTCGCCACGCAATGGGCCGCAGGCTGTATTCAGCCTTTAGAGCGTGTTGATTTTAATCATCTATTGTCATTTGTCACTAATATCTAACCCCAAATACTTTATTAGTTTTTAAAAGAGTTTTTTTTACTATTAGAATCAACGTTCCTCACACCATCACCAAACATCATGTTTGGTGATGGTGTGAGGACAATTGATTTCCTTGAGTCTCGCAGCCTCTCGCGTGGCGAGAGGCTGCAGATTAAAGTTTAATAAGAGCTTAAGATCTATGATATTGTCATTTGATGGGATTAAAAATTATGAGATTAGGGTTTATGGAGCTATAGATTATATTGTGTCTCCTCTCTCCTTGGATCTTGGTTGGTGATTAATTGGAGAGGTAGCTGCTTCATTTTGTTGTGATTATCTATCTTTGAACAAATTATCAATAAACCCACCCATAAAGCAGGACACACGCTCGACCTCATCTTCATAAACTCCAGCCTATCATACAACAACATTCTGGACTGCACCCCTGTCCCCTGGTCGGACCATTCCCTGATATCAGCTACCCTCACGACTCAAGGAAATCCTATTCAACCTTAACCTCATTCTACTCTACACTTCAGAAAACCATGTGCCTCCGACACTCTCATTGAATATCTATCCAAGGAACTTCCTAACCTTGATACCACCAACCCCAACTCAGCCCTTCTATCCTGGCGTAATATCACGGAGTCAATAGCCAATAAAATTTGCCCCAAAGCGACGAAAATAATCAACTTGACTCAAAAAAAGAAACAACCCTGGTTCTCACCAGAACTTATTCGGATGAAGCAAGACCTCAGACACAAGGAAGGCATATGGCGTAAGGCTTTTATAAGTTTTTCCTGTAGCTTCTACATCTTCATATTTTCCAGTTGAGTGATATATAAGATTTTGCCTCCAGGAAGCATATCAGTCATCTCATAGTGCTGCTTATAGCGTCAAACATTACAAAATTATCCTGTGGTTGTTCTTCCTCATCCTCACAATTGTTACTATCTGACTGCTTCTTCAGGATTCAAAAAATATCAATAATTTCATATTCAATGAGACTTTGATCAATTGAAACATTGTCATCACAATCAACTTCACCTTTATTGAGGACTGGAACTATGTTACTTATCCCTTGGTACAATTACAGAAGTTCATCGATGTAGCCCTCCCCCTCTGTAGACTTGAATTCTTCAAAATAAATGTCATCTTGTTCCTTTTCTAGGAACATGGCCATAGATTGTGTTATGCATTCTTCAGAGTTTGAATGACATCATTCCAGGCACTAGCAAAGCACCAAATAATATCCTTGATGAAGTATTTTCTGAGGTTTTCAAAGCCATCAGCTCCTTAAAAGCTCATAAGCTTCTTCATTAATTCTCTGCAGTATTGACATTTTCTATTCCAGATGACTCCTTGATCCATCAGCTGCATAATGAAGGTACCATTATGTGGCAAAAACTTTGCATGTTACCAATATGTCAGCAAGTTCATGACCAGAATGAAAAGGCATGAGCTAAATCTAAATAAATAAACAAATAGTTGACTAACAATAATACAATATTGCAATTTTGGGGAGCCTGACTTGTGTAGAATGCTTTGTAGCCTCTGGCACAAAATAGCAAAATAGTTAGCTAGCAGAACAAGGGTTACACAAATAATGGGGCCGATGCAATAAATTCACGTAGAAAACGCTCTCTCTTAACATGCCCCAGGTGCTCCCAAGGGGGGGGGGGTGCCATGCAATATTTAAATTAGGGGGTTGCATTAGCAAGGAGGTGCTAGGGTCGCTTGCGCGACCCTAGCGCATTCTTGCGAACGAGAACCTAATCGGTTTTTGTGATTCGGTCGTCCGCCGGCAAGGAAAACCATCACGAAAACCGACACCGAGTTTATCGGCGTCATTTTTCCTGACCAGCGGCCGGCCGTCATGAAAACCAATGCCGATATCCGCCGGTCAGGAAAACAGACGCCGGGTCTGGCAGTCACGAAAATTGACACTGGGTTTATCGGCGTTGTTTTTTGTGACTCGACTGTCCGCCGCTAAGGAAAACCAATGCTGATAAACTCGGCATCGGTTTTCGTGATGGCTGTCTGCCGGTAAGGAAAACCGATGCCAAGGGTTCAGGAAGTGAATGCTTGTCAGTCGAGTGCCGTTTCCTGAACCTGACTCCATATATTTTTTTTATTTTTTTTATTTCCTTTATTTTTCATCCTACTTAATATCACAACGATATTAAATAGGAGGCAGTACAGAAATGCAGTTTTCTCTGCTTTTCTGTACTTGTTTTTGATGCGCTCAGCTATTAATGCCTGCTCCAGGCAGGCATTAATAGATGACAGTTAAATGTGCGTCCGAGACACACATGTTTTTTTTGCATTGGGAGTGAATGCCTAATAGCAGGGGCGGATTGGCCTATCGCTCCCATCATGTGATTTTTTTTTTTTTAAACTACCCGGCCAAAGACAAGAAAAGGGTCTGCTGGCCCTGCGGCCCGAAGAGAAACCTGCAGGCATGGCCGTCAGAAGCACTAGGCCTGGGCCTGGGGCGCCACAAGCAGTGGTATCCCGAGGGGAGCCAATGCCCCCGGGCGCAGGGAGACTCATGCGGCCACTGAGCAGTGACACGCATATAGCAGGCAGATTGGCAGGGCCGTGGTGGAGCTCACGTCACCACGGCCCGAAGAAAAAGATCATGTTTAAACGCGCTGATGCTCCTCCTCCTTCCTGCCTGTGCGGCCCCGGAAGTAAACGTTGCCGGAGCCGCACGGGCAGGAAGGAGGAGGAGCATCAGCGCATGCAGAAGAGGAGCAGCACTTATGAATGATTGTATGAGAGAGAGCATGTGACAGTGAGAGCCTGTGTGTGTGAGAGAGAGAGAAATGCATGCGAGAATGAGAACCTGACTGTGTATTTGAGGGAAGAAGATGGAGAGAAAAGAAACAGAAAAAAAGACAATATAAAAGGAATTGGCAAAAAAATAAGAAAGGGAAGGTGAAAAAAAATAAGAAAGGGAAGGTGGGAAAAAAAAGCCTGTGACCAACCATTTAGAAAACTAAGATGAGACAGCAAAGGTAAAAAAAAACAAAAAACTTTTAGTGATTTGCACATGTAATCTTTGGGAATGTGCAAAAATAGCACTTTCTCTATGGGGATCTCACAATGTACGAGATCAGCATGGAGAGTGGAAGCCCACGGGGCCTGCACAGAGGAGGCAGCAGAATGGGCTTCAGTGTAAGTAGCAGCAATCGGCACCTCCCCAATAGCCATGTGGCAGTAGTGACAGTGGCAGCAGAGGAATGAGAGTGGTTCCGAGGTTGCTGGCACAAGAGAGGGGGGTCTGCCTTTAGTGTGTGCATGTGTATGAATGGGACTCTGCCTGGGGGTGTATGTGTGTGAATGCATGGGTGCCTGCCTGGGGGTCAGTGTGTGTGTGTGTGTGTGTGTGTGTGTGTGTGTGTGTGTGTGTGTGTGAGAATGACTGGTAGCTTGTCTGGGTGTGTGTGTGTGTTTGTGTGTATGTGAGGGAGCCAGTGAGTGTGAGAGCATGAGTGTGTATGAGAAAATCCAGGGGAGTAAGAATTTGTGTGTGGGGGGGTGTGGAGGGGGAGAGAGTGTCTTAGAGTCTGAGAGTGTGTCAGTGTCAGTGAGAGCGAGAGGTTATGGTGGCTATAAGAGCATGAATGTGTATGTATGTGACAGTGTATATGTGAGAGAGAATGGACATGTGAGTATGTGTGAGAGAGAGAGGATAACCTCCTAATCCTCAACAATATCAGGGTGACTGGAAATCAAGAGCTCCCACAAAAGGGGACAGCAGGGGCTTTTTAAAATCCTTATTAGTTTTAATTATTGAATATTATTTGATGTCTGCTCTTTTTGAAATATTTTATTGGTGTTATATACAAATTTTTGAAAATTTCCCTGAGTTAAATTACTGGAGGTTCCATTCAGCAGCAGTTTTGAAATATATATTTTTAATATGATTTTCCTATTGTGATGTTTTATAGTTCTTGATTTTATTGTTTGATGAGGAATGATGGTATTTTCTGTTTTTCCATTGCTGCATTACATTATTATTATTTATATACTGACATTTGATCTCAATTGAGATATCACACTGGTTTATATTCAGGTACTGTAGGTATTTCTCTAGCCCCAGAGGGCTTACAATCTAAGTTTTATACCTGAGGCAATGGAGGGTAAAGTGACTTGCCCAAGGTCACAAGGAGTGACAGCAGGACTTGAACCCTGGTCCCCTGGTTCATAGTCCACTGCTCTAACCACTAGGCTATTCCTCCTCCCCTGAACTGGAAATCACTTGATGTGATTTCCAGTTCAGTTTGTCTGTGCATTTCTGTGTATATTTTATGGTCCCTTTATTCTGTATTTGGTGACTCACCAAATTGAATGTGTAATTGGGTACCCAAGGGCCAGTATGGAGAAAAATCCCCCGGGCCACTATTTTCCCACAATCCGCCCCTGCCTAATAGCCTCATTCACATGCATTTGCATGTGATGAGCGCTATTAGATTCACTTCGCGTTGGACGCACATTGAATATGCACTAATCCCCTTACTGCATTAGGGGATTGATTAGCGCCTACTGTACCTATGTCCAACTGCAGGTTAACATTGAGCTCGGCTGAGCACACTGTATTGCATCGGCCCCAATGTGTTTGCCATGCAATGAGAGATCTGCATGTGAGGTAAAAGAAAGCAAGGAGAGGTTGATTGTCTTGATGTGCTGGAATGCAGGTAGCACATATAAGTGCAAACTGTTTGTCATTGGTAAAAGTGCCTGTCCATATGTTTTCAAGAATGTGAATCGGTTATTTACTCTTTTGGATAACAGAACTAGGGGACACTCCATGAAATTAGCATGTACCACATTTAAAACTAATTGGAGAAAGTTCTTTTTCACTCAACGCACAATTAAACCCTGGAATTTATTGCCAGGGGATGTGGTTAGCGCAGTTAGTGTATCTGGGTTTAAAAAAGGATTGGGTAAGTTCTTGGAGAAGTCCAATAACTGCTATTAATCAAGCTGACCTAGGGAATAGCCACTGCTATTACTGGCATCAGTAGCATGGAATCTGCTTAGTGTTTGGGTAATTGCCAGATTCTTGTAGACTGGATTGGCCACTGTTGGAAACAGGATGCTGGGCTTGATGGACCCTTGGTCTGACCCAGTATGGCATGTTCTTATGTTCTCTGTTTTTTACCAGTCCAACAAGTGAGCATAGATTACACAAGAAATCACCAATGATTAGCTTGATAACTATTTTGTGCCAGAGGCTACAAAGCATTCTACACAAGTCAGGCTCCCCAAAATTGCAATATTGTATTATTGTTAGTCAACTATTTGTTTATTTATTTAGATTTAGCTCATGCCTTTTCATTCTGGTCATGAACTTGCTGACATATTGGTAACATGCAAAGTTTTTGCCACATAATGGTACCTTCATTATGCAGCTGATGGATCAAGGAGTCATCTGGAATAGAAAATGTCAATACTGCAGAGAATTAATGAAGAAGCTTATGAGCTTTTAAGGAGCTGATGGCTTTGAAAACCTCAGAAAATACTTCATCAAGGATATTATTTGGTGCTTTGCTAGTGCCTGGAATGATGTAATTCAAACTCTGAAGAATGCATAGCACAATCTATGGCCATGTTCCTAGAAAAGGAACAAGATGACATTTATTTTGAAGGATTCAAGTCTACAGAGGGGGAGGGCTGACATCGATGAACTACTGTAATAGTTCCAAGGGATAAGTAACATAGTTCCAGTCCTCAATAAGGTGAAGTTGATTGTGATGACAATGTTTCAGTTGATCAAAGTCTCATTGAATATGAAATTATTGATATTTTTTTAATCCTGAAGAAGCAGTCAGATAGTAACAATTGTGAGGATGAGGAAGAACAACCACAGGAGAATTTGGTAATGATTGACGCTATACGCACTATGAGATGACTGATATGCTTCCTGGAGGCAAAATCTTATATAATCACTCAACTGGAAAATATGAAGATGTAGAAGCTACAGGAAAAACTTATAAAAGCCTAATTATATGAAGCCAATAATTCTGATGGAGTTATTCAGGTAGGCATTAAGTAATTATGCACTGCATATCAGCGTTACATGTAACCCCATCAGTGAGCAGTGACCAGTCTGACACTCAAAGTCCCAGCAATGAAGAGCTATCTGTCACATGCCCTGTTGCAATGGCTTCTCTTACCCCAGATGATGCCTAAAATAGATGGAGACTGTTACCATTGTAGTATAATGTACAAGTTGACCTCTCCTTTATTCTTTGTTGCTCAATGAACACTTTTACATTGAATAGACATTATTTCACTGTTTCCTTTTTAATACATAGGACCAATTACCATTACCTGGAAGAATCCATTATCTAGAATAGCATTGGTCACTCCTGACTATTCCAGGTAAAAGGAAATCTATTGTAATTGTTTTTTACATGTCATTATCCATTAACAAAATTATTGTGTACAAGATATACTTAGAAATAAGACTGAGCCCTGCAAATAAAACCACTGAAGCAGAAAAGAGAAACTTAATTAGCAGTTGTCTGTTATCACAAACATTCCATAGAAAATGAACTTTTTTGTGGCTTACTTTAAACCATTCCTATTTCTAAGTTATTATTTTTTTTAATTACTTGAACACTTTTTGTTCAGAAAACGTCCCATGCCACCCATTTTGGAAAAAAGGACAGATGGGAAGATTTTATGGTGAGCCTAGACAGCATTAGTTATTGCACTAACCAGAGAGCCCAGTAAATTATGCATTGTAGCAATAAATGCCTCCTAAACTCTCCCACAAAGAAAGTGACATCATCAAACTGTGAAGTTCAGATTGCACATTCTTCGCATTAGCCAAGGCACCCATTTATCTGCAGAAATTCCTTTGAATGTTGCGCCAAAACTAAATAAAGTTTCCAGCAAAGCAGCAATATCTGCAAAAGCTTAATTTACAAAACTTCATTGCCAGCTAAAATAAAATCATTATGATTCCCTTTTACAATTTTATATGTACTGTATATTTCATCGACGAGAAGAAAATAGTTTTAATTTATTTTACTTAATGAATGTTAGGGGGAGAAACACAGAAAAAAAAGAAATAATAAATGTATTTGCTCTAGCTAACAAAGGGAAAAATAATTTTCACAGCCATTTCCAATTTAACTGCTCTTACAGGGTCATTTATCATTTTGCAATAGGGCTTAACGCACGCAAATCTACTCCTCTAGTTATACTTTTCATCCATTATAATGACTACAAATCCTTAGTGATGTCAGTTTTATTGTGAATACCTCAGAATGTTTCTGTAACACCCCCCAACCTTCCGAAGCCCACCCCAATTCAAAGTACCCCCCTATATATAGAGTGTCAGACTGACTCTGTACAGAGGTGCTCTCTCTCTCTCTCTGGAGCAGGGTAATTAGCCTAACCATACCCCTTTTTTTTATCATAGGCGTTATTTCTGCTATATTTATAGCATTTTGATAAATCTAGGGGGTTACATTGGGTTGGCTGAAAATTGCCCACCTCAGAGCGGTTAAAAGTATGCAAATGATCCCAGAGGCACAGAGTTCTAGCTATGGGAAAAGGAGATATTCTTGGGATGTGTTTAGGGCGGGGGAGGAGAACACGATGCAAACGTTCAACTTTTAAATCCACATGCACTATTTCATCACTGCTCAGCTGCCCACAGAAATAGCAGCTGCAAAATACAAGGATGCTTTTGGTGCTTGTACTTTGCCCTTGATAATTGTCCTAAGGAAACAACACAGGTAGTTTCTCTTTGAAAAAGATTGCTTAAAATATGCATGTTGAAATTGCCCGCAGAGTTTGCAGTTACTGTGCAGGCTCCGTGAAAATTTGAACTCTACACGATGAAAACGTGCCTGGTTATTAGTATCACCACATGGGGACGGTTAACTTTTAAACAGCCACGCAGGCGCACGTGTGCGCACTTATATGCCGCACACGCACATTTCAAGTGACCTTCCTGGAAAGCCCATGCCCCACCAATGCTCTGCCCAGACCGGGCCCATGCCCTGCCCATTTTTTTACTTTTTATTTGTGCGCATGCTGTGAGACATGCACATACTTGGGTGCGCCTTAAAATCCATGTGGCACGCGCCGGCCCGAGACACGCACATATCTCCCGGCTTTGGCTCACATAGGGTTTTAAAATTCACCTTTAAGGTGTTTATTGAAAAGAAGTACCAGGGGAGTATTTTCCTAATTCAATCCAAAGGCATCTCTTTCACTGACCTCTCAAAATATTACTTTTTAAGCATAATAAATGTATTTCCTACGCTACACAAATATAGTTAATAGATTTTTGTGTAAGATAAGAACAATATCTGGTCGATTTTAACCCCCTACAAACGCTGAAGCTGGGAGGAATGCACATGACTTGACATGGCATGCACCGCGCAGATTTTAAAACCCGCACGGGTACATGGGTATCTCTCAGTACACGCATTAAAAAAAATTTTCAGCGAAAGGGGCAGGACATAGACATGGGCAGGCCGGAACTGAACCATGAAGTCTGCGCATAAGAGTTTACAGGCACCAGCATGCACCGGGATCCCCTTCTGAATAACTTTACTTCTGCTATGGACGGCGTGTAAGTCAGCAGGATTTCAAGGCTCTCAGGTAACAGGGTAAAAGGGAGGCACTTTAGCTAGGAGGTTTAGGAAGTCCTCTCCTTTACTGGGGCCAAAATGGGAGCAAACTGGGGAAACAGGTAATTGCGTCGATGCACATATCTACTAAAATTCCCCCCACTAACACGCTCAAGTCATCATACGCACGCAGATGCGCGCAAGAATATAAAATCATGCACACAGGTATGCGTGTATAGCCGCAAACGTGAGCGTATACACGCATATATGCGCATGTGTTATAAAATCGCTGCACATATGTGCAACCCATGTGCAGGTCTTAAATTTTACTTCATTATGCTCAGCTATTTTTTTTCAATTATGGCCATCTAGCTATTTTTTATCATACTCATCTGGCAGTATGCTAAATACTAGAATATTTTTTGTCTTTTGCATAGAGCTGCCTGACTTATGGAAGTGACAAAAAAGTTGTGCTTGATGCTATCTTATGTATGTGGCTTAATAACATGAAAGCCATAAAGCACTGATATATGGTCAAGATGTGCAGGCCCAAAATTTTTGGTTTGGTTTGGTTTTCATTTGGAGGGTTTTTGTTCATTTTTTTCAATTAGTTAAATTTTTTCAGTTCAGTTCATTTGCTAAACCAAATAAAACATTAAACACCCCCTCAAAACTGCACCATGTCAGGTCCAGCACCAAGACCTAGTCCTGGCAATAAGGGTTAACCCCAGGCCACCCTGGAACCAAAGGCCTGGGTTAGGCCAAGCACTATGGTCTAGCCCTAGCACCAAGCCATAGCCCCAGATTGGGCTCAGTGTCAAGGCCTAGCCCTGGTGCCAAAGCCTAGTCACAGTGCCAAAGTCTAGCCCTAGGCAGGGCTTGGTACCAAGTCTACCCCCATATCAAGGTCTAGCCCTTGACCAAAACTGGTTTTGAGGCTTAGGCTAGACACCAAATCCTAGTCTTTGTGCCAAGGCCTAGCCCTGGGGCCTGGTCAGAGTGGGCCTCAGCCAGGTCCTTCGCAAGTACAGGGTCTAGGGAGCTCCCTCTGTAGCACCCACTTCACGGCTGCAGTGTTGGCAATGCCCAGTCATTCATACCCAAGGTCCAGATCTTGAAAAATGGTGCTGTCCACCTGAGGATGTTGCAGAAGTGATATCACTTTGGTACCTTCTTCCGGTGCGGCTGGTACTAAATGGGGCTAGACCAAGACTAGGCTACAGCATCAGGCCATGGGAGGTCCTTTTTTTAATGCAATGAATATGAAAATACCCAAAAATTCATCCTATATTGAACATACCTAAAATGGCCTCATTTATTGCATTTTTTTTGCTTTCATTAAAAATGAATGCACATCCCTAATATTTGGTCCTAATTCTTCAATCAAAATCTCCTATAAGCAAAAGTCAAGAAAGGGTCAGGTTTTCTGTAACTGCTCTCCTTTATACCCTGTGTAACCAGAATTTCATGCATACCTGGGAACATTTGATTTCCAATTACCCTGAGATTCTGTCAAGGGAGGGGGGGGGGGGGAAGGAGCCGGGGTGAGAGACCGGATGTGCACAAACTTACTCTCATACACATATACATTAACACTCACATGTTCATGATCACTTTCTACACACACATGTTCATTCTTACATACTCTCATTCCTCATTCTCGGAGCGGCCTTGGAGAGAACGGGGAAAGCCATCGGAGCTTCCCTTGGGCTCGGCGTGCGCATGGTGCACAAGTGTGCTCCTCCTTGCACGCGCCGACCCCGGATTTTATAACATGCACGCGCCGGGTAGCGCGCACAAATGTACCCCGCGCGCGTAGGATTTAAAATCGGCTCCAAGGCCGCTCCAGAATCGGAGCGGCCTTGGAGGGAACTTTTTTTTCACTCTCCCCCACCTTTCCCTCCCTTCCCCTATCTAACCCACCCCCCAGCCTTACCTAAATCCCCCCCTATCTTATTCCACAGAGTTATGCATGCCAGCCAGGTGCTGGCGCGCGAACCTCCAGCATGGCCACTGTGCCGGAGGACTCGGGACCACCCCTGCCCCCGGACTGCCCCTTTTTCAAAGCCCCAGGACATACGCGCGTCCCGGGGCTTGCGCGCGCCGCCGAGCCTATGCAAAATAGGCTCTGCACGCACAGGGTTTTTTTTAAAGGGTTACGCGCGTATCTTACGCACGTAACCCTTTGAAAATCTACTCTTACAGTTTTATTCCTCTCATTTTCCCACATACACACACATGCTCGCTCACTCACTTCTCTCCCTCTTCCACACACACACACACACACGCCCACTCACCCTCACACCCATGTTCATTCATATTTTAACTTCTCTTCCTCCTACCCAAACACACTCACAGACATGATCTTTCCTCTCCTCTTGATATACTCCCTCCCCCATGTACACACCCATTCACATATATACACATATATATGCCCCCTCACATATATATTCACATTCACATGCACAGACACCCCCTCTCATTGACTACCTCTCCCCACCCAAACTCACCAGTAGCAGGTTAATAGGACACCTTCTCCCAGCCAATAGCAGCATCAGCAGCAGAAGCATCTTCTACTGCTGCTTCTGCTATTAGCCTCCTCCCTTCTTCGTGTTCTCACAGGCCAATTGGAGGCCTCCTCCCTTCTTTTGGCCAGCAGTCAGGAAAAAGGGAGGAGGCATACCACTGGTCTGCAGGCACAGTAAGAAGAAAGGAGGCCTCTGATTGGTCACAGGGCAGGGATAAAGAAGGAGGCATTCAGTTGGCCCATTTTAGGTCAATCAAATGCCTTCTAAGCTGGCTGCTTCACTAGCGCAGCAGCAGCAGCAGGGACCCGGAGATTACTAGTGTTGGCCTGGAGACCCAGCAATTCTATTAGAATTCCAGAAATTGCAATATTGGGTCAAGCCCAGCATCCTGTTTCCAACAGAGGCCAATCCAGGCTACAAGTACCTGTCAAGTACCGAAACTCATGCTACTGATGCAGTGGCTATTCACTAACAGCCCGATTTTCAAAGGTCGGCACGCGTAAAAAATGGGAGAGATGCATGTGACTGGGCCGCGTGAGCGCTGCGGGCCTTTTCAAAGGCTCGCAGCTACATGAATATCTCCCGGTACGCACGGAAGAGCCAGCTTCTAAAAAAGGAGCAGGGTCTGGGCGGGCTGAGACAGCGCCATAAGGCACTATCCCAGTGAAGTGCGCACTGGCAGTTGGCTGGCCCGCACAACCTACTACTGTTTTGGAGAGCAGGTAAGTATTGAAATTAAAAACAAACTAGTTAGAGGGGTTTTAGGGATTGGGGAGAATGGGGGAAAAAGCAGGCAGGGTAGGTAGGGGATTTAGGAAGTTCAATCCCAGTCCGCTCCTTTATTGGAGCGGACTGGGAGGAAAATGGGGAAAGGCCCTCTTGCGTCGCCGCTCATGTTACAAAATCACCCCTTGCACACGCTGATATAAAATCGGGTGCATATGTGCGCACAGGTAGAGAATTTTAAAACATCCATGTGCGTGCGTCTGAAACCACACATACCTTTTTTAAACCCAACTACACTAACTGCACTAACCACATCCTCTGGTAACAAATTCCAGGGCTTAATTATGCATTGAGTAAAAAAGAATTTTCTCTGATTTGTCTTAAATGTGCTACTTGCTAACTTCATGGAGTTAACCCTAGTCCTTCTATTATCCGAAAGAGCAAATAACCGATTCACATTTACCCATTCTATAAGTTAAAGACCTCTATGTTATTCCCCCCCCCCCCCCTCATTTGTCTTTTCTCCAAGGTGAACAGCCCTAACCTCTTTAGCTTTTCCTCATAGGGGAGCTGATCTATCCCCTTCATCAATTTGGTTGCCCTTTTCTGTACCTTCTCCATCACAACAATATCTTTTTTGAGATGCAGCGACTGGAATTGTACACAGTACTCAATGTGCGGTCTCCCCATGGAGCGATACAGAGGCATTATGATATTTTCCAATTTATTTACCATTCCCTTCCTAATAATCCCTAACATTGTTTGCTTTTTTGACTGCCACAGCACACTGAGCCGACGTTTTCAATGTATTATCCACTATGACACCTAGATCTCTTTCCTGGATGGTAACTCCTAAAGTGGAACCTAACTTTAGTTTTAATTCATAATACAATTTTTAACGAAAATATTGAATGGTTTAATGCTGCTCTACATTTTCATGCCGTACAGCAAAATCTGTGTTCTACAGGCAAGAGACTCCTAACAATCCTGTCCCCCAAATTGGCACACCTAAACTCAGTAAGATAGAGCATTATCACTAGCAGGACCAGGGTTATGGAATGTACTACCACTAGAATTAAGGCTAGAAGTGAATCCGCAGACTTTAAAAAAAAAATTGAAAACATGGCTTTTCCTGCAAGCATTTACATGAAGAGATCAGCATGGATGAGAACATTTTTAGGCTAGTATTATTTTGTTTTTTTTATAATATTTTATTATGTTTTAGGATGTATTATTTTATGCTATTTTTAGATCAGAATTGTTTCATTTGGAATTATTGTCCTATTTTTTTTACCTTTCTTTCTAATGTTTATTTTATCTGTTGTACATTTGACGTAAACCGGTGTGAAGCTACCACGAACATTGGTATACAAAAATAAATAAATAAATAGCATTGTGTAACCACAGCAAGGATATTTTTCCCTATATGCATCACCTTGTACTTGTCCACATTAAATTACATCTGCCAGGTCCTCCTGCAATTTATCACAGTCCCCTTGTGATTTAACTAACTGAATAATTTTGTATCATCTGCAAATTTGATTACCTCACTTGTCATATTCCTTTCTAGATCATTTATAAATATATTGAAAAGCACTTGTCCAAGTACAGATCCCTGAGGCACTCCACTGTTTACCCTTTTCCACTGACAAAATTGACCATTTAATCTTACTCTTTCTTTCCTGTCTTTTAACCAGTTTGTAATCCACAAAAGGACATCGCCCCCTATCCCATGACATTTTAGTTTCCTTAGAAGCCTCTCATGAGGGACTTTGTCAAACGCTTTCTGAAAATCCAAATACACTACATCTACCGGTTCACCTTTATCCACGTTTATTAACTCCTTCAAAAAAAATGAAGCAGATTTGTGAATTCCCAGGTATGTTCATAGGAGAAGAATTGAGAGCGAATATCTCTGTCCTTTTGGTTTGAAATCCAGGTTAAAAAAATAACTGCCTTCATATCCCCAGACATAAAAAGGATTGTGGCAGTCCTATAGAAAACCTTTTCCAGCCTATACACTCTGTTTTCATCTACCAACAGGGAAAGAAAACTATGTGGAGGCTTAAGGGAAGCCATCCATCTGCTCCTGTACATTCTTTCCTCTGCCTCAGTAAGAAGAGAGAAAAGAGTCTTTCCTTGCAGGAGAGAAGAAAAAAAATATTCCCCTGGGTCATAGGAAATATAAAATAAATCAAGCTAGTGATTCATAGAACAATATCACAGCTACATTACTTTAAATCCCCATGTTTTTAAAGGAGTCAGATTAATTTAAAAAATTGTTCACATTTTTTTTATTCTTTCTCTCTATTCAGTTTTTCAATGTTAATAAGCAAACATGAATATTTAATTTAATTTTGTATTTCTATTCCACCTTTCATGACTTGAGAGTAGACTTCAAAGTAGATTATAATAAGGCTAGAGAAGCAGAGAGTAGATTACAATCAAGAATCAGTTAAAGGTGGTTTACAATGTGATTTGTTTGAAATGTATTGAAAAAAAATAATTTGTTTTCCTTTTATTTCATTTAGACGACATATTGCAAAAAAAAAAAAAAAAAAAAGAACCCGTCATCACAGGTCTGGGCCTCCCCAGGGCATCTGAGGGATCTCTGTGGCTTCCACTAATAACCAAGGGCCTGGGCCTAATCCAGCTGCCAAGCTCAACCGAAGCCTCCGTGTCCCTATCCCCACCCAAGAAACTCACAGAGCCCGGAGCCCCCTCAGCCCTACTTACCCTTTCTGTGGGGAGCCTGGATTATGAAAAGGGCAAGTGGGATGCCCACTCACCTCCTGCTGCACTGATGTCCCTTAAAAAATGGCACTGCGATTCAGCAATGCCATTTTGTTGTATGGCAATATTGTTTCAAGAGACACAATAGGGGTAAGAGGTCAGTGGGCATCCTTCCTGCCTCTTTCATAATCCAGGACCGCCATCCAGGATGGGGGCCAGCAGAAGAACCCTGGCCCAAGCAGCTTTTTTGGGGGTAGGGGTGGGAAGGGGGTCAGAGGGGCCTGGGAATGTCCTGTTTCGGGGATCTTTATTAGGGAGGAAGAGCAATGTTTATTTTGATGGGCAAATGAACCAAACCAAAATAAACATTAAGACGGTAACTTTTAAACAGGTGCGCGGGCGTACGGGCGTACATATGCGTGTGTTCATCGGCCCGTGCCCAGGGACACAGCCATTTTATAACATAGGTGCCATGTTATAAAATAGCCTGAATGCAGGCCGGGGGGGGGGGGGGGTCTGGGCGGCCCTTACCATGTGACAGGGGCCGCACCGGTAGCCCCTGTCACATGGTAAGGGCAAAGGGCCACCAGTGCCATTTTGATTACTGGCAGCCGACGGCCCGAGAGGAGGAGATCACTCCCGGGACCCCCGCTGGACCACCAGGGACTTTCGGTAAGTCTTGGGGGGGGGGTCGGGAGGGGGGGGTTTGTAATTAATTTAATTTTAAGGGTTAGGGTGGGTTTGGTGTTTTGTTTTCTTTAAGTGTGCCCTTTCTCCCCCCCAAAAAAATGATACGAAAACCGCACGAAACCATCCATTGCTTCTACCTTGTGACAGGGGCCGACCAATGGCACTGGTAGCCCCTGTCACATGGTAAGGGCAAAGGGCCACTGGTGCCATTTTGATTACTGGCAGCCGATGGCCCGAGAGGGGGAGATCGCTCTCAGGACTCCCGCTGGACCACCAGGGACTTTCGGTAAGTCTTGGGGGGGGGGGGGGGGGGGGGGGGTGTTGAAATTTCGGGAAAATTCGTTTCGAGGCAGCCAAAAAAAAAATCAACCCGAACCACAGGAAAATGAAATTTCCTGCAGTGGGCCAATAACGAAGGCCGAACCAAAAGGTTCGGCCGAATCACATCTCTAGTTTCTACCGCATAAGTGGGGTAATTTTAATAAGCATGCATGCCAGTTTTCCCAGTTAAGGGATAGGACTTCCAAACCCCCTGGTTTAATAGCCTCCCTTCTCTCCTGTTAGCACCGACTTTTAAAATTCAGCTGCTCTACCTAGATATTTTTGTTTTATTAGTTACATGTCATCCTTAACAGAAGTAAAGTTAGGGGGCAGTAGACCCGGGTGAGCACCGGTGAGCGTTATGTATTTTCGCGCAATTTTCATGTTAAAATCTCGGAACTCACATGCCCTGCCCCTTTATGAAAACTTTTCATTTGTGCGTGCTGCAGCACCTACAGGAATATCCTGGCGACTTTTAAAATTCACTCAGCGAGTGCCGGCCAAACATATTCACACATCCCCTAATTTCGGTACGCATTGAGCTTTCCAAATTCACCTTTAAACCATTAATAAAAAAAAAGACCCACCTCACCCCCCCCAAAAAAAAAGCAAAAATGAAGGAAAACAAAATGTGATGATGTCATTCAGAATAAGTGGGGAGGGGGGATTATCTGGTTGTGGAGACAAACTGAAGCACAAGACCTCTGTTGTATCTTTCGTTAACTGAAGTCAGATGTCAACTATCCAGTTTGTTATTGCTTTGAGGCAGAAGTTGAGGAGTGCTATTGTACTGTCCCAGTGCCTGAGAGGATGGAGGATCTGTATATCATCAGCATAGATGTAGACTGTGAGACCAAAGCATCTTATGATTTATTTATTTGTTTGTTTTTATATACCGGTGTTCGATTTACATATCACATCGGTTTACATATAACTTGAAGGTGCAGGAAGCAAAGTATTTCCTTTGTCAGGTACAGTGAACGACTTAATAACATTAATGCGATATAACAACAGTAACATGAGTAAACAGTATTGTTAAATGCACAAAACAGTATTCATAAAAGGAAAACAGTATAAATAATAATTAATAGTAATTTATTTTATTTATTTATTTTATTTATTTATTTAAGGTTTTTTTATACCGGCATTCAAGAACTCGTTCTCATCATGTCGGTTTACAGAAAACAGGGGTGCAGAAATATAACCAAAAACATAATTAAACGTGGAGAAGAGAAGCAGTTACAATTAACAAGGGATCATGAACTGGGATTATAAGAAATAAAAGAGATAGAGGAGGATAATTATATACAAGTGTACAATGTAAATAAGGAGTTCTCTATAAATACAAGAGAACAAAATAAATATGGAGTCCATTATATACAGCTACTTAGCATAGGAGTCATTGATGGATCTTGTTAGGTGGATAAAATTAAAACAACATTTGGTAATAAAATTAAACAACATTTGGTATATGGTGGATCTAAGAAAGTGACATGGGATTTATGTAGCATAGATCGTGACGGAGTGGAAAATGTGTATTGTCGGGAGAATGATGGTAATTAAATGGAGAATGGCAACAAGGGGTTGAAGATAGACGTTGAGGAGAATGGGGGAAACGGCGAGCTTGGAGGAACATGCCAACATAGGGGCTAGAGAGTGGAGAATGCTTCATTTTATGATATTTTCTGGGATCTGCCAGACAGGAAAGATTTAAACCACTTATTTATGTTGCCTCTAGTCCCTAAGCTGGCAGTCTGGTAAGAGGAATTTGGTGACCAACCTTAACAAAAGCAGCTGAGAGGTCAATAGTTCTGACCCCTTTTGATTTATGAGTAGTGGCATGTCATTGATGAGAGAGATGAGAACTATTTTGGTACCATGTTCTGAAATATAGTTTCTATCAATTTAGATAGAGGCGGTAGTTAGCACAAGCAGAGGCATCAATTGATGAATTTTTTAGTAGAGATTTGATGATGGTTGACGTTAGGAGGTTAGGGTAGCATCCTTGCTGAAGCGAAGCATTTACAGTTTGATGAGGTGGCAAGCAGTTATAGATAGCAGATCCTTGAAAAGATGGGCAGGGCAGAAATTTACAAGGCTTCCTCATTCTGATGACCTGGAGGCTTATATGGTTGAACTGATTGAAAATATTAGGCCCTGCATCACTTATATTGGGAGCTGAGATGGAATCTGCACTTCCCACCTCAGATGCAATGGCTGAGGGAACGGTGTAGGCCATAGTATCCTATTGTTTTCATAGGTGAGGGCTTGCTGGGGTGTTTTTCTTATCTGGTTGGGGAGCTGGCAGTTTTCTTATGACTTCATTGAGGTTGAGGTTGTTTGCTACCATTGCTTATTGCTGGATGACACTGTTTGCTGTGGTTCCAGGTGAGCAATGCCCTTCATCTAGTCCTTTTTGGATCTTGATTATTTTGTTTTGACAGAAGTATGCTGATTACAGTCTAGAGTGTTATCAACATATTTCTATAAGGTGGTGAGTGTGTCTAGGAAGCTGCTTACTGTATGGAATAGTTCTCTGCTGGTGCTGGTGGGGGGTTGCCCCTGTTACGTAGTGTAATATTTCTTTTTTGCCTCTCTTTTAAATACTTTATAAACTTACTAGGATGGATCTGGATAAAATTATGAATGGTAGTACATTCAGATCCTAGTAAGTCTATAAGTACTCAAATTGCCTAAAGGGGAATTTCTGGATATACTTTATAATGGTCTTCATTGACATGAAATATATTTCAGTTATTCCATTTCTCTTTGTTATATATCTGTCACAATACTGGCCAGTCATAAAATCATTCATCCAGTCTTCTCTAAACAATAGTCTCAGGGTTCTATTTTTTGATGTTTATCTGCATAAATATCTCTTTAAATTACCCCTTTGCTGAGGCTTTTTCTGCATTGTTGATGTTTATCTGACATGCACAAAAAGATTTCACTTTCCAGTGTCTACACATACATTAGAAAAATAAGCTTCCAGGAAAAATATATTTCTTGTTGAATTTCATTTCTAATACTGTCATAGTTTGGCACATTTTTCACTGAAACCAGATTACATCATCATCTGCAATTCATAGAAGGCAATTCTTGACATGTATCTACTTCTCATTCTTAAAATGACATTCTGCTGAAATATGTTTAAAAAAGGGTACCTGAAATATTTATATCTGGGTGACATACATTGCTGAATACTAGAATATTTTATCTTAACAGCTCAGAGTAAGGCTTATTTCTTGGGATATGGAGAAGCTTTACCCTATAATTGTTATTGAATGTAAGGCTGAAGAAGAATAAACCAGCTCTGAATAAATAAGGGTGGGTGTCCTGCTCAGAAGAATCAAAAGATTTATGATTCAGATACCATACAAATCCTTCCAGCTCAGCTTTAATATGATCTTGGGCTAGTCACTTATCTTCTATTGCCTCAAGTACCCACTTGTGTCTAGGAGGGGGTGGAAGGGGAAGCTTAGTAAATCTGATCCTTAGACTGTAAGATCTCTGCGGCAAGAACTCATGCTAACTGAATGTAATTTGTTGTAAAGTGCTCTGATTTAAGGCACTATAGCAAAATAATAATAACCTGCATTCTGCTATTGTCATGGTTTTCATCTATTTTATACTAATCTCAGTTTCACCTATCCAAAAATTAGAACAAATATTTAATAGTAACTTAGAGGGCAATTTTCAAAGCAATTTCGACGGGTAAAAAGAGTGTTTTTCAACAGTAAAGACTTTATTGTCAGACACTAACTCAGTGGCTCCAGTGGTTTTATTTGGCACAATCAGCACAGCTAATGAAAGAAAATTACACGCTTTTTCGAAAATTGCCTATATTTTCTGAATGAAGAAAACACGCATAGTGCCAGGACACACATAATTTTATGAGCTGAGTAGGGGAGGGATTAGCAGTTATGCATGTAATTTTGTTGGGAAAAGAACCAGTACAAAAAGCAGGTGCAGGTCTGTGTGCATACTTTTTCCAAGCCAATTTTCAAAGGGAAGAGTTTCCCTTTGAAAACTGCTGAACTGTCTGAGTATAAAATGCACCCGCAGACTTTACCCTTCTAAGCATAGTTTGAAAGTTGCCTCTTAAACTTTAATGTTACACTTATTTAAAACAATTATTTATTTTATTTATTATTATTTTTATTATTGTAAAGAAGAAATCTATACTAATGGATTACTTTGTGACTATATAAATCAATGCTAAAGCAATGCTAAATCTATGTAAATCTGTGTAAATCTATGCTATGGATTCCGCTGCTACTATGTAAACCAGTGTAATAACACTAGTTGAACATCAGTATAGAAAAACAAATAAATAAAATAAATGTCTTGATATAATTATAACATTTTGCTTTTTGAATCATTTTGATACGTTGAGTCTACCCCCATTAGATCTGCTGTCTACCCCTGCCTCAGCCTGTTGCCACAAGTGTGCCATCAGTGAGAGGTAGGCATGTGTAGGCAAGTCCAGCTGCTACTTGTGAAATAGATGCTACACCTCTCCACATTGGCCAGCTGCACCTGCATGTGAGTTTGGCACTGAGTTTGCAGGGTGGGGATCACATGCCTACCGAATATTATCTTGGAAGGCATTTAATTGAAGGCGAAGAGGTTCTGCAGCTGCTTAAATCCCTCATTCGCCATGATCAACAGGGTACTCATTTCCCTATTGTACCGTGTAACCATGTTGATGCTCCTCTGTGCCTTGCTACCAACCTGAAGGTGTGGGCTGCTTGCCTATCACCTCACTGGTGGAAGGGGCTAGGGGAGTTTCACTTGGGGGGCTCACTTTGCCTTTTCTTTGTCTTTCCTACTGTTTCTGCTTTGAGGGAAAGACAAAGACAGACTAGTACCAGCATCCTCCCCTGAAGCCAATGCTAATGGGTGTTCTTTTTTCAAATGATGCTGCCTACCACCGTTTGTAAAATGGTCCAGTATTTTTCCTCTACTTAAGGCCTTACAACAGTGAATGCAAGCTGCAAAACACTGGTCCTCCCCAACTCTAAAGTGCCTCCATGCCTCTGATGTCTTGTGGGACCCACTTTCTCTCTCACTCTCTCTCTCTGGATCCTTGGGTGTTGCTGCTAAGGTTAGGCTAGAGAGTGGATCAAGAGAAAAAAGGCTAAGGGCATCTCTCAAGCTTGCCTCTATCTGCTCATCCTGGGGGATAGCCTTTGCCCTAACACGCCACTCCTAGTGGCACTGATCCTCCACTGCTAATCTCACTCTTAAATGAATCTGCCTTCTTCTGCCCCGATGCACTACAGTGAAGGAGATAGGAGCAGGCAGCTGCTCCTCCAGCTTTTAACCTGACCCTATCTCTGTAACTGCTTTCCCCCTGCAAAAATAACCTCTTTTATCTTGGTTGTAGGACTTCTAGGATGATTTGTGGTGGCCCTAGGTCTTTGTACAGGCGGAACAGGCTTTCCCCTTAAACCTTTTACTTCCCCATTCCTGCCACGACCTCTGCCTTCTGTTGCCACAGACATACAATGGCATGACACAATTTTATTCAAATGATTAGTTTCGCTGGCTGGTGTCATTAGTGTTACAATACACCCAATAGTGTGGATACACACATAGGGGTAGATTTTCAAAACTTATGCGTGTGCGTCCATGTGCGTGATTTTATAACAGGCGTGCGCACGCACACGCCTGTTATAAAATTTCAGGTCCGTGCATGCAAGAGGGAGTATAAATTTGCTAATACGCGCGGTGACGCATCGGGGCCTTCCCCAGTTCCCTCCCAGTCCGCTCTAATTAAGGAGCAGACTGGGATGGAACTTCCCAACCCCTTACTCTAACCTCCCTTCCCCTTCCCCTATCCTAACTACCCCAGTTTTTTTGGTTTTACCTTTTGCTCCTGCCAAGGAGCAAGAGCAAGTTGCGCTCGCCGGCACAGCAGCAAATGGCCGCTGTGCCAGGCGCCTCCAGCCCCGCCCTGCCCAGGCCCCCCGGACCACTCCATTTTAAAGTCCCGGCACTTAATCACGTCCCGGGGTTTATGCGCGTGGCCGGGCCCGTTTGAAAATTGCCCCAGTGCTCGTAAGGCCCGGCCACGCGCATAAACCCCTGAATTTACACGCGCCGGGGTTTTAAAATCTACCCCACAGAGCAGAAAGTTACTTTTATTCTGAAACAAAACTGAGACTGCTCTACTATGTGCACTGTGCTTGCACTAAGTGCCACAAACAAATGCTGAGAGAAGACAGCCCTCAGTACTGTACTTCCAGTCAAAGTAAACAAACAAGAAAAAAAAAACCCACACAGATCTTGTCTCCTGTCTGAGGGAGACAGGGAAACACTGTCTCTTCACAGTCCTCCTACTACTGTTGTTACTGTAACCCTAATAGAGCAATCAGTGTATCTCATTACACACTTGTCAAGAAGCAACAGCAGCCTAAGCCTACCTTACTTTCTCCTGCCTATATGTTTTATAAACTTTTTCTTTCATGTTGCAAAACAGAGCTGCAGAAACTCGCAGCTCTCTCATTGAGCTCCAGGAGAAAAATGATTCAAAATGGTGTCTCTGCTCTACCATTCTTTCAGTTTCAGGTAAAAAAAACCCAAAAGACCAAGTTATTGTCAATCCATGCAGCTGCCAGCTAGGATAGGCTGCTTGAAAAAGTGCTTGACCTTGATTGGTTCTCCTCCTTCCTTGTACCTTCACATTCCTGGCTCCATTCTATCTATTTTGCTTTCAATTAAAAAAAAATGCTATTTTGTTTGCCCCATTGATTTTAATGGATCTGAAAACAAATGCACACAAAAGTGTTAATTGTTTTTTGAGCCCGCATCCATTTGTTTTATTTGAAATAAAACAAACTTTAAAAGGGTTTTTTTTTTTGTTTGGATTACCCATTTGTTTCAAATGAATGCACATCCCTATTGCCAATCCTTCATTCTTATCCACACTTTGTATCAGATGCTAACCAAAATGATTTTAGTGCTGGAATTTTTACATTCTAAGCCTTTTACATATATGAAGGCGACAGAGACATTTATTGTTCGTGTTGCCAAAGTACCCAAAATAATTATAGAGAAACACAATATAATAAAGCATGTCTTTCCCAAGGTCCCACTGCCACAATTCAAAAGAAACAAAAACAGCACAGTTGGTACTGATAATTGGGCAAGTGGGAGAATGTTCAACCTCACTGAAAAAGAAGCATTTAATTGGATTTTAGACTAATACTGTTCATGAATAATGGGTTTCTTTGTGTACAAAATAATCCCAAAATAAAATTTCCACTGCCATATAATTTTAAAGCAGTATTACCCCATACTTATTTTCAGTTAAGCATCTCCATAAGAGCAAGTCACTAGATGGGTTTAAATCTCATGAGAAAGTATGTACCTCTCTTCTCTGTACTATGTCTGAGGCTCTCCATTTCCTGTGATAGCACAGGGGTAGATTTTGTGACAAAGGTTAAAAAATTCTAGGACAAGTCTCTGGTGTATCTTCATACATTTGCATATGGATATTATGTAATATGTATATAAAGTCATGTTTGTTGTGTATTTTTGTTGCAATTTTATGTGCTGTTTTTAATTTGCTATATTTAGATACACTTTTGGTTGTATGTTATGTGCCTGCCTGGAGCTTTTATAGACAAGTGGTTAATAAAGTAAATAAATAAATTCATTTTTTTTAAATTTAAAATCCCACAGATGGGGTTTTTTTTATTATTATTTTGGGGCCAGTTTTAATTTGCTCTCTTGGGCTTCTAACTCAATTGGAACTGGTGCCATAAGCCATTCAATACAACTATCTGGTGACTTTTTCCCTATTTTATATCCCTTCTCAACTCACCTAGCTCTCAGCCAGAAGCCATGCACCAGGACTCTTTCCAGAACCCTGAAAACATGGGCCCTAAATCTGTCTTCTAGTTGCCACCATTGCTGACCTCCTCCTTTCTCACCACCTCTCTAGTAGGCACTGAACGTCTACCAGATGCCATTGACTATATCTCCGCTGAAAGTAACAGCTATTGCCACTACCCTGCAGCTCTGGGCACCTGAGTGCCCTATGACTCCATTTACTGTGATTTACACAGTTTTGGCAAAGTAAAGCAAGGATGTTAGTCCTCACATATGGGTGACGTCAGTGGACGGAGCCCTGCTACGGAAAACTTTTCTGTCAAAGTTTCTATAAAGCTTTGACTAATGCGGGCACACTGAGTGCACTGAGCATGCTCAGCCTGCAATTATCCCTGTGACCACAGGTGTCTCCCCTCAGTCTCGTCTTATAGAAAAAGCGCAAGCGAAACTAAAATAATAAAACGTATGTAGACCCAACTCCGCGGGGTGGCGGGTGGGTTTCTTGAGGACTAACATCCTGCTGTCCTGTGAGAACACCTGTTATAGGTAAGCAACACTTGCTTTCTCACAGGACAAGTAGGATGGTAGTCCTCACATATGGGTGAGTACTGAGTTGAGGATGCCCGAGAGTGTACCTAATGCACCCAAGACGTGCAAGAGGTGCAATGATGGAGGTGGAATTTGGTAAGGAGGGCATCCTGAAACCCTTAACGGGTTGGTGGAAGGATGTTGGGGTAGTTAAACCGAAAAGAAGAGGAGTAGACGAACTGGACAAACATGGAAGCATGCTGGCCAGTCTTATCTAAGCGATAATGGGCTGCGAAGGTATGGAGAGAGCTCCAGGTCGAAGCTTTACAAATATGTACAAGCGGCACCGGCCGAAGGTGAGTTATTGAGGCTGGTACGGCCCTAACAGAGTGTGGTTACACACGGTGTTGTAGTGAAATACCTGCTTGTTAGTGGGAAAAGGAGATACAGACCGTTAATTAGGAGGAATAGGTCTGTTTGCCCACTGGAACTCACAGCTTGGCTTTTGCCACAGGAGGAAAGAGTTAGGTGTAATTCCTATGGAGGCACTCAGGTGTAGTGCAGTCTGGATAGAATGCAGGTGCACTTTTACAGTCCAAGGAGTGGAATAGATGCATATTAGGGTGAGAAGATGTTAGTGCGAACTCTGCAACCCTGAGTAAATGCAAGCATGAGCAGGACCAGTCTAGGTTTTGGTTCTAGATCTGCAATATGGATCAGGGACGAAAGTGGTTGAACAGCTTAGGTCCACTGATAATTGAATTTCACTGAATCTTACTCATAGCAAATTTTGGACCTATGAGCAAGTGCATCGTGAAAAAATGCCGTGGCCCAACAATGAAAGAATTGAGGGGCTGAGGTTATGTTGTATGTGTGCAGAGACATACAGGAATTTGTCAGAATGTCTGCGCAGTTGTTGGACAGGAAGTTCGTTGTGACTGTGGTGTCCAGAAGTGTGCTATATGGGATTTATGGTAGTTAACATCAATCCCAGGTAGTAGATTTATAGTAAGTCTTGAAGAAGATAAAGCTCCTTGCTTGGATTGACTTGTTAGGCAGCTGTCCATGCAAGGAAAAGCGTGAATGATGTTTTACTCCGTAGAGAAACAGCAGTCACTGCTAGTGATTTGTGCGCGCAACCCGGCACGCACAAATCTACGCCCGATTTTATAATATGTGCGCACAACCGCACACGTTATAAAATCCGGGGTCAGCGCACGCAAGGTGCACAAGTGTGCGTGTGCACCTTGCGTGCGCCAAGCCCTAGGGCAGCCCCGATGGCTTTCCCCATATCTAACCCACCCCCCAGCCCTACCTAAATCCCCCCACCTTTATTTTCTTATTTACGCCTGCTGCATAACTTGTGCACACCGGCCAGCTGCCGGCGCGCGATCATCTGGCATGGCCGCTGTGCCGGAAGCCTCAGTCCCGCCCCCGACCTGCCCCCTGACCGGCGCCCCGCCCACACCCCTGCCCCCTTCTCGCCCCTTTTTCAAAGCCCCGGGACATATGTGCATGCCGGGGCTTGCGTGCGTCGCCGGGCCTATGCAAAATAAGCTCGGTGCGTATACACCCCCTGCACGCGTAAATCCAGGGCTTTTAAAATCTGGCCCTATAAGTTTCAGGCCTTTTCAAAGATCTGTCCCTAATTTTCTTCTTTTATTAATAATAATAATAATAATAATAATCATCATCATCATCATCTAACATCCCAATACTACAGTACTCCCAGATAAACCAATATGTAGAATAACAAATGTGTAATTTTATTCTATATTGTATACCCATAAACACTAAAACCAAAATAGTAGGGATGTGCATTTCAGTGAAACAAATGAGTAAAGTATGATGAATGAAGCTATTTTCAGATCATTCAGAATGAAATGAACCGAATGGACCATAACTCCAAATTGAAAGAAATGTTTAACTTTGTTCATTGTCAACAATTGTTTAGTAGTTCTTTGAACAGTTTGGTAATTGTGCACAATTATCAAACTGCATGCATAAGTTGCCAAAAACAAAAATAAAACATAAAGAACTGGAAAAAAAAAAAAGAATGAAATGAACCAAAACTAAATTCCTCACCAAAATGAACTAAAATGAATCAAAAACATTTGGCTTGCAAATCCCTAAAAAAGAGCTTTCACAACCCAAAAAGGGAAAACTATCCTTTCCTGACCACATCCTTAATTCCTTTAGCAACAGAGACAATATAGATGGCCAATCTAATGTAGCTTTTCTCCTAGTCCTAACTCCAAGATGATGGCAGATTTGATGGTGTCCTTCTTTCCATTTTGTTTCTTGCTTTATCTTGTTGGGAGTCATGTTTTTGTTACATTTTGATGTCATAATCTGTTATTACTAGTTATTTCTTGATTATGGATTATTTCTCTGTTTTTTCCATTGTAAATATGATACTGCCTACAATTTATTTGTCGGTTATTATATTTTGTTATAATCATGTTTTTTAAAAGTAATTAAAGATCAATATACTTGACTAACTAAAATACCTAGCAGCTATGTTTATACTTCACTATGCAGCCATTACTAAAGTTACCATATTGCATTATTATTTTTTATATATGGCTACAAATACTTATAATATAAGATATATTACAGCTGCATCCTTCTAATGGAAGTACCTGTTAGTTAGGGTCCTCTAGCCACCAGCTGTTCTCTATTTTTTAGTTCAAGTTCCAAATGTTTTAAGTTGTTTCAAGATCTTTTTGCTTTCTTGGGGTTTTCTTGCAGGAGGTAGAAACTCAAAATTGCTCTTACACTCTGCAAAGGATTCTGGGAGTTTCAGATGTGCACAACTCACTAGCGGGCCAATACAGTAAAGTTCACGGGAGAGCGGGCGAGTGCACAGGCCAGTGTCCTAGCGTCCCTAGCGCCTCTTCTTCGACAGGAGCGGCGGCTGTCAGCGGGTTTGACAGCCAACGCTGAATTTTGCTGGCGTCGGTTCTCGAGCTCACTGACAGCCACGGGTTCGGAAACCAGACGCCGGCAAAATTGAGCATCCAGTTTTCAACCCGCTAGCCGCGGGCTGCTTTTAAATTTTTTTATTTTTTACTTTTTTTAACTTTTGGGGCCTCCAACTTAATATCGCCATGATATTAAGTCGGAGGGTGCACAGAAAAGCAGTTTTTACTGCTTTTCTGTGCACTTCCCCGCGCCGGCAGAAATTCACACCTAATTTCTTAAAGTAAAATGTGCGGCTTGGCTGCACATTTTACTTAGTGAATCGCGCGGGAATGACTAATAGGGCCATCAACATGCATTTGCATGTTGTGGACGCTATTAGTCTCGGGGGGGTTGGACGCGTGTTTTCGACGTGCTATTACCCCTTACTGAATAAGGGGTAAAGCTAGCGCGTCGAAAACACGCGTCCAAATGCCGGTTAACCGTGAGCTCCACTGGAGCGCACTGTACTGTATCGGTCTGTTTTAAAGGAATCTGAAGGTTTTAAGAATATAATTTATAAATCCCCTAGAGGCACAATTCCTATGAACTCTACTGTTCTACAGGAATGAGGTTAGCCTTTTTATCCCTTACTATTTGCTGTAACAACAGAACTCATGGCCTGATACTTAAAAATGAAACAAATATTGAAATAATAATTTTATGGTTAGCAGGAAGAATACATTTTACTTTTTAAAGATCATTTGCTACAGACACCCAAAAAGAACTACAAAATCTATAAGGTTTATATTAGATTTAAATTAAAGCTTTGGATAATGTTATGGCTATATGCTTAACTGGCTAAAACTGGAATACTTAGTCCTTTCTGACTCAGCTGAAAATCTAAATTGCTACATATTGGGTATGCCCCAAGGTCTGAAACAAATAGAGAAGTATTTTCTTAGCTTTACCAGGGACTTACACATTATGGAATAATTTATCTTGATTTTCTGCTTTACCAATCCAGATTTACTGAGATGGGATAAGCTGATTCTTTCCCTTTCATGAAAAATTAATTTACTCAAAATGAGTTCTCAGCTTCCAACTAATCATAGATATCCCTGAAAGTTAACTTGAAATTAGTGCATAGCGCGGTTGCTTACCTGTAGCAGGTGTTCTCCTAGGACAGCAGGATGTTAGTGACATCCACACGTGAGGACTACCATCCTGTTTGGCCTAGGAGAAAAATACTTACACACACAGGCACATGCCGGAGTCCCTTGCCGCTAACTTTACTTCTGCTATGGGTGATGTTCAAGTTATAAAATAAAGATAAATACACAGATGGGTAGGGTTTTAAGGGTCAGGGCTAACAAGGTAGAAAGGAGGCTATTAAAGTATGGGGTTTAGAAATCTTATTCCATACCTGGGTGAACTGGGAACGAACTAGGAAAACTATTAATGGCATTGGTCTGTGTGTCTTTTAAAATCCTCCCCCCCCACTTATGCGATAGAAGCGGCATTTGTGCAATAGGCACGCGTCCACTTAAAATTAAGCGCACGTGTGCACGCAGTCAAGCTATTTTATAACACGCGCGTGTATATTATAAAATGGCCGCGCCCCTTGGCACGCACCACCGAACACTTGCACATGTGCACCCGCGCACAGGTTTAAAAGTTACCGGCCCTCGGGTGCAAAAATGTTGCAGTTTAGGGGAGTTCTGGGGCGGGCTCAACAGGTATGCCCCAAGGTCTGAGACAACAGGCATGTCTCAGACCTCGGGGCATACCCAATATGTAGCAATTTAGATTTTCAGCGGAGTCAGAAAGGACTAAGTATTCCAGTTTTAGCCAGTTAAGCACATAGCCATAACATTATCCAAAGCTTTAATTTAAATCTAATATAAACCTTATAGATTTTGTAGTTCTTTTGGGTGTCTGTAGCAAATGATCTTTAAAAAGTAAAATGTATTCTTCCTGCTAACCATAAAATTATTATTTCAATACTTGTTTCATTTTTAAGTATCAGGCCATGAGTTCTGTTGTTACAGCAAATAGTAAGGGATAAAAAGGATAACCTCATTCCTGTAGAACAGTAGAGTTCATAGGAATTTATATGAGATTTATGCGACTACATTAGGCAACTTATTCGCACACATTTACACCTGCTAATTGATTTGGGCAAGTAAAATCAGACTTGTTTGTCTGCTATTTTTGGGTGGGAGGTCTTGGTGCCTGGAGGGGAGTTCAGGGTGAAGTACTAGAGGGTCCAGATAAACTGGAGATGGTCTGGATCAGCATACTGGTGATTTCAAGAACACATACATATTTTCAAATATAGCTGCCTACACATATAAATCAGGGTTTCTACATGCACATGGTATATTTTTTTCATGTAAAATATGGGGCGGATTTTCAGAGCCCTGCTCGCGTAAATCCGCCCAAAACCGGGCGGATTTACGCGAGCAGGGCCCTGCGCGCCGGGAAGCCTATTTTACATAGGCCTCCCGGCGCGCGCAGAGCCCCGGGACTCGCGTAAGTCCCGGGGTTCTCGGAGGGGGGCGTGTCGGGGGCGGGCCCGGTCGTCGCGGCGTTCCGGGGGCGTGTCGGCAGCGTTTTGGGGGCGGGTACGGGGGCGTGGCTACGGCCCGGGGGCGTGGCCGCGCCCTCCGTACCCGCCCCCAGGTCGCGGCCCGGCGCGCAGCAGGCCCGCTGGCGCGCGGGGATTTACGTCTCCCTCCGGGAGGCGTAAATCCCCCGACAAAGGTAAGGGGGGGTGTAGACAGGGCCGGGTGGGTGGGTTAGGTAGGGGAAGGGAGGGTAAGGTGAGGGGAGGGCAAAGGAAAGTTCCCTCCGAGGCCGCTCCGATTTCGGAGCGGCCTTGGAGGGAACGGGGGGAGGCAGCGCGGCTCGGCGCGCGCAGGCTATACAAAATCGATAGCCTTGCGCGCGCCGATCCAGGATTTTAGTGGATACGCGCGGCTCCGCGCGTATCTACTAAAATCCAGCGTACTTTTGCTTGAGTCTGATGCGCAAGCAAAAGTAGGCTGATCGCGCTTCTTTTAAAATCTACCCCTTAGTGTCTCACTACTGGATTTATTTAGAAAGGGTGACAAAATTATAGTTCCTGACTTATGCACCTCAGGTAAATTTAACAGGTAACTCACAATTAGAAAAGGCTTACTTCCAGGTATTCAGTCCAGGTCATTTCATAGAAGATCTTCCTCAGAGGCAAAACACAACATGAATGGAGACAAACTTCTACTTACAGACAAGGTGCAGACTTCCAGACTTAACATCACAGGATAATAGTCATACACACACACCAGGCGAAGAGCTCATGGGTTGCCCTCTGGGATCCCCGAACCTTCCTTTGGCCTCCTAGCTGTCTAAATGCTGAGAACGCTTTCCAGGTGTTCCAGCACTCCTTTTGAATCTCCTGAGGACCAATCCTTAGGGGTGGGGGCCATACAGCAGGCTACCTGCCATCTTAAATTAATTCTCTTTGAACCTCTTTGAGGCTCTATGCACAAGACACCAGCTTCAAATCAAGCAAACCCCAGGAACAATACCTTTTTCTCTGACAGAATTCTCCCAGCCCTAAGGATGCCCTCTAGGCACCTCAAAGCCTCAATGGGATCTGGCAACAGCCAGCAGCACCCACTATGAACAGCAGCTATGATTTTTCATGGAGATATAACTAAAATAAGGTCTAGTTTACTAACTGCAGAATTAAACCACCTCTTTGCACCATATACCCCAGGTCCTTCCCAACTTGTATTTTCAAAAACAGAGTCTGGCACTAGAATTACTGGAGGGGGAAGCAAATTTGTTAGTTTTAGATGTGGATACATGAACAGCCCCTTTGGATAGGGGCTTATCCAGGGCCACAATCCCAGACCCACACAGCACAGGAACAGGCCCTGGTTCAATGTCTGCTGAAACAAAAACAGCTTGGCTAGTTAAGACTGCAGAAACCTTCAATATCTTAGATTTGTCCAATGACTCAAAACCCAGTTCCCCGTTTACAGGAGTCAGATATGAATCCAGCAACATGTCATAGTCTGAGGCAGAATTGGACTCTGAAAAGGTAGCATAGCATCTGTTTCAGGATCCAGTCTTGTAAACAGAGGTGCTCCCTTCAGGCACAGGGTCCAGCATATCTGGAGTGCTAGCTGGACTGCCTTGTTCAGGTGCAGTTTGTCAAGGGTGCCAATTAAAGCAGCCAATTAAAGCAGCCTCCTGAGGCTCCAGATCCGGCACAGAGTTTGGAGTCAGATGATGCTCAGCTAATATGGTTCCAATACTAACTTCAGTAGGGGCAGAGGTACTCATTCTGTCAAAAAGTGTCTGCACCTTCTGCAAATGTATTTGTTATTTGTTCAATATTCCCCACTAGGTTAGAGGTTTTCTCTTTTGGCATGACTTCAGCATTTGCTGGCAGGTCATGCAGAGCAGACACAGGATCTGGAGTTGGACTTGCAGAAGGGTCTAGCTTGGAATCAGGATCAGGCTAGCTGGTTGGCATGATGTTTGGTTCAGAGGCTAGATTCTCAGCAGGCTGCCAGAAGTGAGGGTCACAGCTTGGTATGGTCATTTCTTCTGGTTTTCCAAACCTCTAAACTAGGGCAGTAAACTACCCCTTAAAATTATGTACAGCGGGGCAGTCTTTCAGTGACCACCACCATTTTAGAGCTTCCCCACTGATCTCACTGACTTTACTTTTCTGGCCTCTTTTTTAAAGTGGGGCAGAGAGTCTGTACCAGGCACAGCACTGGTTAAGGTATTTTTGAAGTTGTCCTCTGGTTCCATCAAAAGGCAATGGTGATTCAGGCTTGACAAAGGCAGCAGTACTAACAATATTTTTACTAGATGCCAGTTCCTTTGTAGAAACTGGGGTAAAGGCTGGTTATGGTACGATTTCAGGTTTCCCAAATCTCAACTCAAGCACTTTCAGGAAAGCTTTAGAATCCCCTTGGGGTGTAGTTTGGAAACACTCCTGAGCAAACTCCTTTGTTACTCCCAGGAGTTCTGACGAATGTAATACCATCTGCCTGTCTCATTATACATTTTAGCAACAGGGGCTGCATGAAACCACTAGCAGCACCCATCGATAGAACTTTTCCAGTTCCTTTCCCAAAACTCTGTTAGATATGCAGGAAGGACATCATCCCCAAATCCCATGGTTTCGATTCATGGTATTGGGCCCCTGCACAAGGAAGTGTTTGAAAATAAGCCTTACATCACAGTCTGTAGAAACTTGAAATCACAGTTATTTATTCCAGTGTATAACAAGCACTGAACTTTAAAGCTCTACGTTGGGGCACCCCCTTAGATCTTTCTTCCTACCTGCCATCAGGTTCACTATGCTCCTCCCAGCAGGAGCATTTAGTAGTGCCCTCTGCCAAAGAATCAGTTTTGAAAGCTCCAGAGAAATCTGCTTCTCTTTCCTATCCCCCTGCCTCTGGAATTCATTACCACTTAGTATTCATCTTGAGAAAGACTACACGAAGTTTAGAAAGACCCTAAAGACTCATGTCTTTCAAAGGCTTATCTACACCTGAATTATGTTTTACCTACTCTATTTTATATTTGCATATGTTCTCTTATATCTTGCTTTCATTGCTCTTATATACTTTAAAAGTTGAATTTTAAAAGCCAGGCGTATGCCAAAATTGGGAGATGTGCACGTCTATAGGACATGCATGCACCCACTCGATTTTAATAGCGCGCAAAAGTCCTGAGGTGCGAATATCTCACAACAGACAAAAAAGGGGTGGAATGTGGATGTGGTGTGGGCGGGGCATACATATTCTGGGGCAGCACCAGATGTGTGCACAAGTACATGTGCCCAAGTCCAATGCCGCATAACTTTACTTCTCCTATGGAGGAGGTGTAAGTCTTAATAAAACTATTTCCAGGCATCTGTGAGGGGTTTAAGGTGTCTGGGGTAACTGGGGGGAGTGTAGGCTACAAAACCAGATTTTGAAGGACCTAGCTCTAGATTGGGCAAACTGGTAGACGGCGCGGGTTTGCTCCTGTTATAAAATTCCCTTACTTGCACCGCTCAAACCTGAATAACACTGCTGGGTGCACACAAGCTTAAAATTATGCACACAAATATGCGCACCTAGGCTATTTATTTTATAACATTTGCAAGTAAATGCATGCATGTTATAAAATTGCTGTGTCTTTGGGTGCACGCCATGCACCCACGTATATGTGCGCCTAGATGCCCATTTGGAAATGACTGCCCTGTTTTTACTTACAGTTTTGTTTTATTTTATTGTATATTTTATGTTTACATAGTTTTCATTATTCATTTTTGATAATTATATTAAATTGTTGTGCACATCGCTCTGTTTTACTAATGTAATATGTTGCAATTCATCAAGAAATAAATTTAAACATGAAATATATTTGCATACAGTGGAGGCCATGCATGCAAATCTATCCTGAAAACCAAATCTGTTTGAGGTTCTTGATGACTAGAGTTGACCCCTCCTGAGCTAAAAGTATGCATTTGAATTTTTAGCTGGCCTTCAAAGATGCCTTGCAAGAGGTATGTTTAGGCTGGGGAGAAAAATAACACACGTAGATTGTTTTTTCACATCTATGCACATTAATTTCCATTGAAATTTCACCCACTTAAAAAGCAAATACAATATCTACTGGGTCTTTATAATAATTTTCATGTACACATGTAGTTTCTCTTTGAAAATTAGATACGGGAGAAGCAAGATGGCGCACAAGTTTTAATACAAACAAAAAACATAACTTTGAAATGTTTGCATGCCAATGCAATCAGTTTAAGAAGTAAGATGAGAGAGTTAGAATGTATAGCACTGAATGAAGAAGTAGAAATAATTGGCATCTCAGAGATATGGTGGAAGAAGGATAATCAATGGGACACTGCTATATCAGGATACAAATTATATCGCAATGGATCAACTTGGGGATGGGGTGGCGCTTTATGGTGGGGATGGCATACAGTCCAACAGGATAAAGATCTTGCAAGACAGTAAATGCACAGTAGACTCTATCATGTGAATTTTAAAAGCCCGACGCATGCCAAAACCAGGAAATATGTGAATACATTGGCCCAGCGCATGCCAAGCAGATTTTAAAAGCTGCCCATATACTCACGTATCTCCTGCTGCATTCACAAAAATATTTTTCAAAAAAAAGGGAGGGGGAGGGTGTGGGTGTGGTGTGGGCAGGGCATGGGCATTCTTAGATTTCACATTGAAACCAATACTTACATGCAAAAGTGCGCACCGGAATCCCCTGCTGCATAACTTTACTTCTGCTATGGATGGTGTGTAAGTCATAAAACAAAAAAATAATACAAAGATCAATGGGGTTTTACGGGTTGGAGCTATCAGAGGAGAAGGGAGGTGATTTAACCAGGGGGTTAGAAAGTCCCATCCCTTACCTAAACGAACTGGGTAAATGTAACATCAGGACATGCTAGAGAGGTAAAGTTCCTGAATGGAATCAATGGATGTTTTATGAAACAATTGGTTCAGAAACCAACAAGAGAGGGAACTCTTTTATATCTAATTCTTAGTGGAACACAGGATTTGGTGAGAGAGGTAACGGTGGTAGGGTCACTTGGCAATAGATCAAATTTGAATTTATGACTGGTAGGGGATCAATAAGTAAATCTACAGCTCTAGCACTAAACTTTCAAAAGGGAGACTTTCATAAAATGAGGACGATAGAAAATACTGAAAGGTGCAGCTAAAGTCATGGACATTGTTTAAAAATGCCATCTTAGAAGTGTGGTTCAGATGTATTCCACACATTAAGAAAGGTGTAAGGAAGGCCAAACAACTGCCAACTTGTTTGAAAGGCGAAGAAAAAGAGGTTGTTTGAGCCAAAAAACTTCCTTCAAAAATTGGAAGTTCAATCCATCTGAAGTAAATAAGAAAAAGCATAAGCATTGGCAAGTTATATTAAAACATTGATTCAACAGGCTAAAAGTGAAATTGAAAAGAAGCTGGTCGTAGAGGCAAAAACTCATAATATAAATGTTTTTAAATATATCTGAAGCAGGAAGCCTGTGAGGGAGTCAGTTGGACTGTTAGATGATCGAGAAGTTAAAAGGGCACTTAGGAAAGATAAAGACATCAGGAAAAGACTAAATAAATTCTTTGCTTCAAGATTTACTAATGAAGATGTTGGGGAGATACTTCAAGGTTTACTAATGAAGATATTGGAGAGATACTCATTCTAGAAATGGTTTTCAAGGGTGATGATTCAGATGAACTGAACCAAATCACAGTGAACCTGGAAGATGTTGTAGTCCAGACTGATAAACTGAAGAGTATCAAATCACCCAGACCAAATGGAATACACCCCAGGGCTCTGAAAGAACTCAAAAATGAAATTTTAGATCTATTACTAGTAATTTGTAGCCTATCATTAAAATTGTCCATTATATCTGAAGACTGGAAGGTGGCCAATGTAATCCTGATATTTTATAAGGGTTCCAGGGGTATACCGGGAAACTATAGATCAGTGAGCTTGACTTCAGTGCAGGAAAAAATCATGGAAACTATTCTAAAGAATAAAATCACAGAACATATAGATAGATATGGTTCAATGGGACACAGCCAGCATGGATTTACTCAAGAAAGTCTTGCCTCACAAATCTACTACATTTTTTTGAAGTGGTTAATAAACACGTGAATAAAAGTGAACTGGAAGATATAGGGGTAGATTTTCAAAGGGTTACGCACGTAACCCCGAAAACCTACCCATGCGCTCGCAGAGCCTATTTTGCATAGGCTCGGTGGCGCATGCAAGGCCCGGGACGCGCGTATTTCCCGGGGCTTTGAAAAAGGGGCGGGAAAGGGGTGGGGTCGTGGGTGTGGGCGTAGTGCTGATCCTGAAAAGCATCAGTCCATGTACTGATCCCTGAGGCACTCCACTGTTTACCCTTTTACACTGAGAAAATTTACCATTTAATCCTACTCTGTTTCCTATCTTTTAACTAGTTTGTATCCATGAAAGGTCATCACTTCCTACCCCATGACTTTTTAGTTTTCTTAGAAGCTCTCATGAGGGACTTTCTCAAATGCCTTCTGAAAATCCAAATACACTACATCTACTGGTTCACCTTTTTTCCCATTTATTAACCCCTTCAAAAGTATGAAGCAGATTTGTGAGGCAAGACTTCCTTTGGGTAATTCCATGCTGTGTTCCATTAAACCATGTCTTTTATATGCTCTGTGATTTTGATCTACTTGTATTAAAATTAGTGGTAAACCCTATTTTTTAATTTAAAAAAAAATACTGACATACTATAACACTGTATGGTTTTGATTGTCTATTATTGGCATATCTTGTAAGCACTTATTTTTGTTATAGCATTAAAATCTACATACAAATAAAGGTTCATTAATGAAATCACTTCTGCAGGTGCCAGAAACTATAAATTTTAGAATCACATTACTTTGACAAGTGTTTGATGTTCTCCTTCAATTAGCCAACAAAAGAAGCTTTTGTAAGCTTCGCTTTACAGGTTTTCCAACTGTGACTGTATGCCTAAAATCAAATTTCTGTAGTCGGTGAACCTCAAACCATTCTAACAGCTGTTGTTATAAAATTGTCATAAAAAATAGTAGTACATTTTCACATTGAAAAATGGTTTAAAGATTTCATTATTACATTGTAATGATAATTTAGCACTAAATGGTTTCTTTCCATAAACTCCTAGCTTGTTAGTTCATACAGTATTTGTTCTTCAACAAGTTATATTCTTAACTACAAAATATAATTGAATGAATAATTAAAAATTGGAAAGCAGGGGAAGGAAATGAAGTCATCCTGCCGAATGGCCGCTTAGGAACAGTCCCTAACATAATCCAGAGACATCCTCAATTAACACTGGCAAGCCTATCCCATAAAGCTGCAAAACGAGTCATGAACAACCCTACATCAGCAATGATGTCTATGAGAATGAAATCTGTGGATTTGAAACAATCTTTATATGTGAATGCTGTCATGCTGATGGCAGAGGACCATAGAGATGGCAGGGAAATGGAGAAGAATGGAGCAGAATTAGGCCTCAGGGACAATAATGATGCACTTACTATTTTGTGCACGGAGTCACTCACACGAGTTAATTTTCAGAGGTGGTTCTAGGAATTGTAGTCGGATATGTCAGGAATAAAGGAAGAAATTCTGGATATGGAGTATGTTGAGAGGACTAAAAACTCCAAGCTCTGGAGAGGAGCTATAAATTGAAATGTTAAATTTTTTTTCAGCTTATTATGCATTGTTGCAAGATGCAATAAGTTAGAGAGGATATGATATTTTAGGTTTTCATTGGCTGGGGAGCTTAGAGTCTTGGGGTTGAGGGATATTGGGTAGGATGACATCATACCCTAAGGTGGAACATTTCCACAGGATGGAGGAGTGGAGAGTTAAAGGGGAGTGGTTTGGGAGGGGGGAGACTGGGGTGGGAGGATTGGGAGGGAACTACCTTGGTCTGTATGCTCAGAGATTTACATGGGCTAGTGGTAACTGTTGTGCTGGTGGTGGACCCTTAGCCCGAGGTAGGGTTGACGCTACCCGTAGGGCAAGCCCCACGGGTCCCCACCATCAGGAGGTGGAGCAGACCAGGAGACGGAGGCCGACTGGAGCTTCACCAATACCAGCCCTCGTTCCCCGCAGGTTGAGCCCTTGGGTGCCGGGGCCAGCTGGTCTTAGGTGGGCCTCCGTCAGAGGATTCCCAATGGATGTTATAGCAGGTAGCCAGGGACCAGCAGAGGCATCGGAGGGACCGAAGCAGGTCCGGAGGAGGCAGGAATCCAGAGGCCCGGGTGCCAAGGACAGGCCAGACGCAAGAGCAGGTGATGCCTGGGCAGCAGAAGGCCGAAACCTGACAGGGCCAAGTCCAAGGAGATACCAGAGGCAAGGACGGGAACAGGCGACAGAGCTAGTCAAGGTACAGCGGAGCAAGAGTCAAAGATGGGAATCAGTCCTGAACGTAGTTCCAATGAAGTGAGGGTCAAAGCCAGTTATCAGTCCTGAGCGTGGTTCAACAAAGCAGGGGCCAAAGCCGGTAATCAGTCCTGAGCGTAGTTCCAACGAAGCGAGGATCAAAGCCAGTAATCAGTCCTGAGCATGGTCCAACGAAGCAGGGGTCAAAGCCAGTAAATTGGTCCTGAGTGTAGTTCCAATGAAGCGAGGGTCAAAGCCAGTAATCAGTCCTGAGTGGGGTCCAACGAAGCAGGGGTCAAAGCCAGTAGTCAGTCCAAGGCAAGGCTAAGTAGGAACCAGGAATGGAGTCAGGAACTGGGACTAGGAATGAAATCAGGAACAGGAACCAGGAACGAAGTCAAGAACTAGGATGAGCAACGAGCACACGACAAGTGTGGAGACCTGTTGCCAAGGCAAATGGTGGACCCTACCTTAAGCAGCAGGGCCTGATGATGTCATCATCCAGGGCCACGGGTAGGATTCCCACCGCGGCTCCTTTAAAAGTAGAAGAGGCGCGCCTAGGAGGAAGAAGTCCACTGGATGGTTGCGTCTCCCCGCAGCACATGTGGGGGACCTGCCGGGAACTGGAGGAGTCCATAGAGGAACAGGGAGAGCCAGAGGAGCCCACAGAGGGACAGGGAGAGACCGAGGAGGCAGCGGGGGTGCGGGAGCTCAAGCAGCTGGCCACCGCCGCCAGAGAGGACAGGCCAGGTCCGGGAGCCGGGCACCAGAGCTGAGTAGGCCATTCGTGGGCCTGCCACGACCAGGACACGCAACAGTAACAATACATAAACAGTCTATTCAGGGGCTGTGTCTGCTGATCAGTTGGGGGGTGGACCTTTTCAACAGGAAAGCTTAGTGTGGCTTGAATGAAAATTGTATCTCTAAATCTTAAAGGGATGAATTCACCTCATAAGAAGAAATTAATGTTTAGAGAAGCAGTACACCAGAGGGCAGATGTCCTATTTTGCAAAGAAATACATCTGCATAAAATAAATGAAAGATTGTTAATATCTGGGTCATTCTCACAGCAATTCCATGCTTACTCTTCTGTTAAAAATAAATATGGGGGGGTGAACATACTTTTCTCTAAAAATTTGGTGGTTGAAATTAGATCAGTAATTAGAGATTTAGAGGGACATTATGTAATGGTGGACTGCATAATAAAATGTACACTTTAATTAATATATATATTTGCACCCAATATATCTCAAGGAGCCTTCTTTGATAATACCCTTTTAAAGATACTATCTGATGGGCCGATTTTAAAAGCACTGCTTACATAAATCCGGCCAAATACGCATGAATGTGGGCCTCGTGCGAGTAACGCACATTTTAAGAAGTCGTGAAGTACTTATGTATATACCTGTGCGCGTGTCAATAAGAAGGGGGCGGGGAATGGTTGGGGCCTGGGCATTCTGGGGCGGGGCCAAGACTTGCACATGTAAGTCCACATTTTATTAAAGCTGACCATGGCATATGTCAGCTTGATATCTGCATAATTTTACTTCTGGTCCTGATGAGAAGCAAGTCTGGAGATCTTGAGGTTTAGGGCACTTAGCACAGAGTGAGGGTTCGGGGTCAAGTGGAGGGTTTGCAGGATGAAGAACCAGAGGGGCCTGAAGACCTTAAAATTAACTGGGCAACTGGAGGACTACTTGAAAAAAAACCTGTTTTTTTCCTCATGTGAGCATGTTTTAAAATCCGCCTGCATATTGTTACATCCATCGGTCACAGACGGCTGCGACCTCTCATGCTCACCTCTTTTCTCCCTGCTCCGTCAATTCTAGGAAGAATGGCGGCCTCCGCCAACCAACGCCGACCTCCCCAGTGTTCCCGGGACGGCAAGGACGCTGACAACCACCATCTTGTTTCCGGAATCACCTAAGGCGTGCGCACGCGCACAAGGGCCTCTTTTGTACACATCATGGCGAGAATTTCGGGGGCGTCCCCTCCGGATGATGTCAACTCACTGCTGTACTTAAGCTGACCGGCCCGTTGCTTCTACGAGTTAGCAAGGAGTTCCCTCATTGCTGAATCCGCTCCATTCTTGGACTTCAGTTCCAGATTCTCTCTTGGCATGTGGTTGCTCTGGGTACCCGCTCCTCGGGAGCCCTTTCATGTCCTGGCTATCCGCCTTTCTGCCTTGGACTTCTCCTTGTCCCGCTTCTCGGGACATTCTCCTGGGACTTCCATTTGTGAGTACCTACTACAGACTTCTATGATTCCAGCTTTACTGAAGCCTCCCTATGGTGTACCCCGTGCCTCGGGTCACTACCGTTCCCTCCTCAGTTGAAGTTGTTCCAGGATGCCCTGCGCTGCAGGGTAGTGCCGTTCCAGCTACGAGATCCACTTGCAGGTTTCTGCATCTCTGACTACCTCACTATCAGCATCTTCAAAACAGACATCCTCGGAATACCCCGCTCAGTGGGCCACTACCAGATCTGCACTTCTGTGGTAATCTCTATTTCATCTACAGAGACTTCCTGGCGTACCCCGCTCTGCGGGCCACTACCGGATCTGGACTTCTGAGATAACCTCTACTCGTCTGAAGGGACTTCTTGGTGTACCCCGCTCTGCGGGCCACTTTCGTACCTTCACATCAGTGGCATCACCCTGGGTATACCCCATTGCTCAGAACTGTATGTATTTGCATCTCTCGCTCTGTGGGCTCTACTTTCCTTCCTTCATAATAAAGTCTCCATCTAACAGCTGTGTCCTGCGCTGCTGAGACCATGCCTACCGACGGAGGCTCAAAGGGCTCCTCCCTGTGGGCGGAGTCATCTCTCACCTTGGCCCAGGGTTCACATCCTTACAAAAATATAACACATATGCATGTAAAAGCCGCTAAAGTCCTAGCCGAAATACATGTGGGAGGAGTACTTTAAAAGATATTCACGTATGTGTGAGCACAATTTAAAATTGCAGCATCTCTCCGCTCATGTGCCAATTTGCATATTTACGGGAGCACGCACATTTCTTTTAAAATTACCCTGTTAGTGGATAGAGGTGACTTTAATTTAATAATATACGCTAACCTTGATAATTCTAGTGGATTAAACACCATCCCGACAACAGCGGCTTCAATTAAAGAGTTTAATTTTGGAGTGGGGCTTGGATTATGGAGACTGCGGAATCTGATGACATATAATTACACTTTCTTTTCTAGGGCACATTCATCCTATTCTAGAATTGACTATTTTCTAGTTGATAAATCCTTGGTATCCCAAAATACAGATGACATAGGCCAGTTATCTAGTCCGATCATGCCCCTGTGTGGGTTACTGTGGGGAGTAAGGGAGACCAGGAGGGAAGGTGCCAATATTAACTAAACAATAGTTTAATGATTGATAAGGATTTCATGGCACAACTTCAACATGATATCTGGGATGATTGCATATTAATAACACCAGGGAGGTATCGCCAGTTACTTTATGGGATTGTTTGAAGATGGTAGTCAGGGGTAAACTCAAATCCCAAGCCTCCCACGTTAAGCGAGAGAAGGAGAAGCTGCGGTTGCAGTTATTGCAACAGATAGCTCTGCTGGATTTGAGACACATGAGAGCACCAACCTCACTGGAGCTTCATAAAGTAGTTTCATTAAAGTCTGAATTTAATAATTTATAGCTGGAGGCCATCTCACATCTGATGAACTTGGTGAAACAGGAGCACTATGAATTCAGGAATAAGGCAAGTAGGATGCCGGCTAGAAGGCTGAAAGAGAAAATGATACAAAATTACATTTTAAAAATGAAAGACAGGCAGGGTAAATTAGCATATTAGTGAGAATTTTACTCAATTTTACAAGGAATTATATGCACCTGATGAGACCATATCCGGGGAGCCGATAGAAGCTTACCTAGAGAAACTGACAATTCCAGTGCTACCTAATGATGGGCAAGATCTAATAAACAGAGAGATTATAAATATGGAGGTAGAACAAGTAATAAAAGAACTCAAGCTGGGTAAGGCTCCCAGATTAGACGAGTTTTTGGATACATTTTATAAAGTTTTTTTATAAAGTTCTAAGACCTGTTCTTGTGAAACAACTTGTTTCCATGTTTAACTCTTGAATGTCTGAGGGACACCTAGCACCTGATTCTAACAAAGTATAACGGTATTTGCAAAAGGAGACAGAGATGCCACTTTATGTGACTCATACCATCCAATATTGCTTATAAATGTAGATTTGAAAATACTAGCAAAAGTGTTAGCCTTAAGAATTGGGAAGAATTGGCTCCAATTTTGATTCATACAGATCAATCAGGTTTTGTGCTCAGGAGACTGGCATCTGACAACGTGAGCAAGGTATTGAACCAAATATGGTGGACTCAGCATAATCATATTCCCTCAATCTTGCTAGCAGTAGATGCTGAGAAAGCATTCAACAGGGTGCACTGGCCATTTCTATTTCAGGTACTGGAAAAATGGGATTGGGAAGTAACTTCATAACTTGGATTTCAAAATTATATGAAAAACACTCAGCATGCATCAAAACCAATGCCCTTTCAGGTGGGTAGAGGTATCCAACAAGGATGTCCCCTGTTGCCCCCTCCTTTTTCCTTTCTCATTAGAAGCCTTTGCAGAGAGAATCAGGTGTGATCCCAAGGTAAAGGGGATTGAGAGAAGGGAGGACATCTTTGAAATATCCTTATTTGCAGATGATCTTCTGTTTACATTGACAGACCCAATACACTCCCTAGGAAGGTTAGTGCTGGAGATCCACTTGCAGGTTTCTGCATCTCTGACTACCTCACTATCAGCATCTTCAAAACAGACATCCTCGGAATACCCCGCTCAGAAATTTTGAATACATCGGTCCCCAACAGTTCAGCAGAGAATATAAAGAATCTTTTTGCTTTTAAATGGGCAAAAGACGGGGTGCAATATCTGGGAGTGCAAATTGGGGCATCAAGGAATCAATTATTCAAAATGAATTATGTACCATTAGTTAAAGCAATCTCTCAAAATCTTACTTGCTGCGATAGGCTTAACTTTTACTGGATGGAAAGAACAGCAGTGATAAAAATGAACATTTTGCCCTGCTTTTGCGATCTTTTTCAAAAGCTTCTGATCCCAATACCTGATGGAACATTTAAACAGTGGCAGAGGAAAACTGTTTAGCTTTATCGGAAAAAAGAGGCTTCCGAGAGTGGCAAAACAGGTCTTGTTATCAACTTAAGGTTCGGCGGGGGGAATGGGTATTCTGTGGTTACAATGGTATTATGTAGCTTCTCAGCTGTGGACAGTGATAGACTGGCACAGAAAATTGGAAACAAAACGATGGGTACAGCTGGAAAGTAATTCGGTAAGAGGGCTACCCTTGGAGACGATGAAATGGTTCCCAACTAAAGTTAAGCATATGATGGTGGCGTTGTCTCCTATCTCTAAATTAACTATTGCAAATGTGGGACAAATGGAAAGGCATTCTGGTGGGGGACAGAGACTACGTTTACAGGTCTTTGTTCCATTATAACAAAGACTTTCAACCAGGCTCTTCTAAGAATGCCTTTCAAAGGTGGCGGGAAGGGGGCTTAACCAGACTGCAGCAAGGGTGTGATAATAAGGGTGCACTCGCCTTTGTGAATGTGCAGCAGACATTCTCATTACCTGCCTGTAATACATTTCCTTACATGCAGCTCACACATTTTATTTTTATATGAGGAGATCTTGTTAAGGGTAAAATGTTATTTGAGGGGTTTTTTGCGACCAGGCAGATAAACTGCCTAGAGCTATATCTAAAATGTATGCTATTTTGAATGGAGAACTGCTTCAAAAACAATCTCATATCATAGTATGGGAAACAGTTCTGGGTATGCAAATTGGGAAAGGCAATTTGGAATATTAGCTTTTTGACTACAGGAAAGAGCACCATCTCATCTGCCATTATAAGGAAAGTTATAAAGTACTATATTGAGGATATTTAACACCTGTACTACTGCACAGGAATTTACATAGCGGCAAACCAGCTATGTTGCAGGGGATGTGGTCAAAAAGGTAGGCATTTTCATATTTAGTGGGAGTGCCCCTTAGTTGTCTTGTATTGAGAAATGGTTCTGAAATTGAATCTTCAGGTTACAGGTTAAAAGCTCCCAGGGACCCTGAAATGATGCTACTAAATATCCCAGTTTCTGAAGCAGATTCTCATATGCTATCTCTTATGGTTCAATTAGCTCGGTGGTGTGAATTAGCTAGCTGGTGGAGAAAAAAAAGCTTACTTCCCCAGGAGACACAGCTCTGTTCTCGAATTGAAAAAATGATTTTATGGAGAGAATCATGGCATTCACATGAGATACATTATTGAAATTCAAAAAGGTGTGAGCTTCATTTTTGAAACGGAAGTTGAATTAAACAGTATTGGTGAAGGCTTTCTTTTAAACGACTTCTGTATGCAGTTGTTCCATGTGGCTGCTTTTTCTTATAATTCTTATGGGGCAAGCTCCAGGGTCGGAGCGGGGAGAAGGGTTTGAGTTAGAAGGGTTGGGAATTGGAGTTATTATTACAAATGTGACTTGTAATGATTATGAATACTTATATCAGTGTTTGTCTTTTCTCTTATACCATGAGGTGCACTGAGAACCTCAAAGTTTGGAAATATGACATGCAAACAAGTTTGTTTATTTGCTGTTGTGCCATGAGTATTGTTGAAGTGACTTTATATAGATTTGTTAACATACTGATGACACATCCGTCCTTGGTTGAGAAAAGTTTAATAAAGCTTAAATTACAAAAACAAAAAAAACAAACTGGAGAACAGAAGATCAAGGGGGAAGGTAGTCAGTACAGGCAGAAGACAACCTGTTCATGCTCCTGCTCAAGACTGCCTTATCTGCATCAGGAGCCTTACAATTTTCGAAAATGATTCGTTATGTCATCTACCCCTATGATATGTGAAGAGAGGGCATAACAAGGCATTGTGTTCAATTTATCATCTAAAAACTTGTCGGCAGATGTTTTGTCAATACTCAATAAAGGTTTATCATTCTTCCCTATACTAAGTATGATGCATTTTTAACTCCTGTGGAGCTGAAAACATTTTTTAGCCGTAGTAGGTTGTTAGATTATTGGAGTACAGGAGCAGAATCAGGAAGTGACTCCTTTTTTTAGATCATCAGAATGGATGCTGATGGAACCCCCTAACCCATTGGTGGTGGCATTTGAATCCCTGGTATTACAAGAATTGAAGCAGTTAGAGGCTCGGTGAGAATTTGTAAGATACAATCTTTCCAGGGAAGAGTCGCTAGCTGTTCGCCGATTGAGGAATGATGATATGGTGATTATTAGACCAGCAGATAAGGAGGGATGGAATTGTATTATTGGACAAGAATAAGTATGAATGGGAGGTTTACCATCAATTAAATGATAAATCCTATTACCAAAAACTATCTGAGGATCCTGGTAGTGAATTACAGAGACAAGTTGAGAACATTTTGGAGCAGACTTTATGTGAGAAATCATTTTCTTCCAAAGAATTTAGATATTTCTCTCCATTATTTCATTCAGCTCCATATATGTATATTTTTCTGAAGATTCATAAGTCATTGGAAACACCCCCCCCCCCCCCCCCCCCCCCCCGGACAGACCAACTGTGTCTGGGATTGGGTTTTTATTTGAACCTTTAGCTCAATTTATTGATGACTTGTTACAACCATTGGTGAAGAACATTAAATCATATATACGGGACTCGACTCATGTTATTAATGAGTTAGAGGTTATTCCACATATCAATTCATCTTAGATATTGGCTACAGCTGATATCACCTCTCTGTATATGAATATCCCCAATAGAAAGCATTGGATGTTGTACAGTAAGCTCTGAGTAGTTTGGAGATGTCATGGCAGAGAGAGATGGTTATTATGTAGTTGGCAGAGGTGGTTATTACATGCTTTTATTTTACATTTTGGGAGGACTTCTATAAACAAATTAAGGGGATTTCTATGGGGTCCCCTCTTGCTCCATCTGTAGCGTGTTTATATGTAGCGGCATTTGAAGATAAACATATTTATTCATTCCAAGTTTTTGAACACTTCACCTTTTGGAAACAATATATTGATGATTTGTTTTGGATATGGTCAGGTAGTTATGCGAATTTAATGGAATTTAAGGATTGGATTAACACCATGGATCCTAATATAGAATTCACTATTCAATATAGTAAGAGCCAATTGGCATTTTTGGGTATGATGGTGTATAAAGGAGATGGTAAAATACATACCTCTGTTTACATAAAATCTACTGACAGAAATTCAGAGTTGCACTTTGACAGTTTCCACCCGCAGAGAATAAAGGAAAATATCCTGTGTGGACAGTTTCACTGATACCATTAGATTTGTTCATCTGTTGGGGAATATAAGATCAAGGCAGGAGACCTTTGTTGTGTCCCGCGCCCATGGACGGCCACGGGCGCGGCCCCCTACCTCCACCGTGGCGGTGACCCGCTGCGGTAACCTCTGAAACGCTCCCTGGGGCCGGTGGCCATCACCCCGGGGATGGTCCGCACTCTGGTCGCCCACTGGGGAGCCGTCCCTGCTCTTCCCTCGCGGCACTCTGCTGGCTTTCCTCCTCCTCGGAAATCCAAGATGGCCGCCACCATCTTTAGACGTGAGGCCACGCCCCCTGCTGGGTTTAAAGGGATCTGATCCCTTCAATGATACTCACCTGCTTCCAATTATCCAGAGCAGAGGAAGTATTTAAGGAGGCTTCCTCTGCTCATTCCTCGACTTGGCAACGTCTCCTGTGAGCTTTGTCCAGTCTGCTTGCTTCGGTGAGTTCCTCGAGCTTGGCTTCTGGTTCCTGCTTCGTCTTCCTAGTTCCTGACTTCGGATTGGCTTACGGTGATTCTCTGGTTCCTGACTTCGGATTGGCAAGTGGTGATTCTCTGGCGTACGACTTCGGACTGGTGAGCGACGACCCTCTGGCACTCGACCTAGGACCTCTTCAAGACTACCATCTCCAAGGGCCCGCCTAAGTCCCAGCGGCCCTCCTGGGGGGACCGCGGGCTTCCAGGGCAAAGCTCCAGTTGGCCCTTGCACCATTACCCTGACCTCCCTAGGTCCACCTAAGTCCCAGTGGTCGAGTCCCTACGGGCTCCTCCCGGGGGACCGCAGACCACCAGTGGTGAAGACACAGCGCCTCATCTCGTCTTTTCATCGCCTCCGTGTTCGCCTCAGCCTCCAGTGCCAAGGGTCAGCTGGTCCTGCCTCCTGTTCTGCCTCGCCACCTGACGAGAGAGCCTACAGACCCTCCGAAAGTTATACCACCCTCTCGTCGGCCAAGGGTCCACAAGCCTGAGCACAACAACCTTATGCAGAAATTCATCTCTCTGGTTATTCAAGGAAATGTGTAAAGCAGGCTTATGAGAGGTCTGTATTTTTTTCTGATAGTTAAAAGTGGCATGTGCATAAACCTCATCAAAGTAGAGATTAAACAGCATTTCCAAGTTTTTGGAACTTTGACAGTTGAAAGTTAGCAACCCTAGTTCCTCAGGTCAGAGACTATTAATTCCACATATCATAAGAAGAACATGCCATACTGGGTCAGACCAAGGGTCCATCAAGCCCAGCATCCTGATTCCAACAGTGGCCAATCCAGGCCATAAGAACCTGGCAAGTACCCAAAAACTAAGTCTATTCCATGTACTGTTGCTAGTAGTAGCAGTGGCTATTTTCTAAGTCAACATAATTAATAGCAGGTAATGAACTTCTCCTCCAAGAACTTATCCAATCCTTTTTTAAACACAGCTACACTAACTGTACTAACCACAACATATGGCAACAAATTCCAGAGTTTAATTGTGCATTGAGTGAAAAAGAACTTTCTCTGATTAGTTTAGACTCATGGAGTGCCCCCTAGTCTTTCTATTATCCGAAAAAGTAAATAACCGGGACATATAATCCCTCTTCTATGGACAAGTTTGTGTTTGTGAAAGAGGGGGACATGAGCAAAAAATCACTCCATATGCCATGTGAGAAAAAATAATCGCTGGAAAACAAGATGTTGCCAGAACTGGATATGGCCGATGCAGTCAAAGTTGTCGCTGTAATATCAGATAAGATGATTTTGACAATGCTGGAAGACTGCTTAAGCAAGTTACAATAAGCTATGGATGAGAAAATTTTGAATTACATGTCCAAAGAATATCATCTGCTGAACACAGGACTTTTTAGAGGAAGATCAGGGTGATCACATGAACCAGTAAAGTAAAGAGCTCAAGAAAGAAAATGAACATTTTGAAGATCAGGAGAACCGGAGCTGCTGTAATAATTTGTGAGTAATTGAATATTTTGAAAAATAGCTGCCTGACAAGTTGGGCCTTGATGCAAAAGCTCTGTCAGTGAAATACAAAAGGGCACACAAAATAGGCATCCTGAGAGAGGATACTACACAACCTTGGCCAGTTACTGCACGGATTCTGAACTGGGTGGATAGAAAGAAATAATCTGTAAATTATGAGGGCAACACAATTATGCTTTTTAATGACTACACATCAAAAGTTGTTGCACAACGAATGGAGCTTGCCCCTATTTGCTCAGAATTATATCAGAAAGGCATTCACTTTGTGCTACTCTTCTTAGTGAAAATGTGAGCGCAACATGAAAGGAGAGTTTTCTTTCTTACTATGGAGGATCAAATGGAAGCATTTATTGGCAAAATCCATAATAATAATTGACAGAAGGACCCCTGTGTTACTGTTTTGTTTGATATCCACATTTGTTTAATGATGCAGAATTTTTTCTGGTTGCCATCTTGGATTTGGCCAATTTTGTGGTCTGCATACTTGGAGCAACCTGAGTGTGTTCTGCTTTGAGTTGGACTTTTTGTTGCACTGGAGGTAAACTCTTGGCCTGGTGCAGGATTGGTACAGCCCTCTGGTCGGACCCAGAGAGCGCCTGCCACTAGGAGGCGGAGCACAGGAGGAGACTGAGGCTAGCTGGAGCTTCGCCAATAGTCGGGGTTTTCGCAGGTTGAGCCCTTGGGTCCCCAGGCTGCCTGGTTGAGCCCTTGGATACTCGGGCAGGTTGAGCCCTTGGGTACCCGGGCCGCCTGGTCTTTGGTGGGCCTCGCAGTGTCTCCTAAAGAGGAAGCGCAGGGGAGTGCCCAACACGAACAAGGGTGTGCGGTCAATGTTGAAGCAAGAATGTCCTGAGGTCGCAGGAGGCCAGAACAAAGTGTCCGAGTGGATAGCGAGGATCAAGGCCAGAGTATCAGTTCAGAATGGTCAGCCGAAGCAGAAATCAGTACCTGTAGTCAGTCCAGGCATAGTCAGATTGGGTAAAGGTCAAGTTCCAGGCAGCAGTCAGGAGTGGTCAGTGTACAGGCAGAGGTCGGTTCCAGGCGGCGATCAGGAGTGATCAGTATATAGGCAGAGGTCAGTTCCAGGTGTCAGACAGACGTGGTCAAGAGCAAGCAAAGGTCAGTACCGTGAGATCAGTCCGAAGGGTACTACCAGGAGAGACACAGGAACAGGAGACACTGGAACAGGAGACACTGGAACGGGCAAACTAGAGAACAAGGAGTGTACAACCCAATTGCCAAGGCACTGGGCTAGGGGCTGAGCCCTTCTATCTATACCGGGTTCAGGTGACGTCAGAATCGGGCGCCGCCCTTGAGTTTCCCACGCTTGGCCCTTTAAAGTTAGAAGAGATCTGTGTGCACACGCTAGGGGGTGGGGCCGATGCTGAGGAGGACGCCGAGCCCCGGCATGAGGAGCACTGCGAGGGAGAAGGCCCCGATGGGCCTGGGGACGCTCCGGAGGCCACGGCCGAGCAGTGCAGGGACTGAGAGAGAAGCTGGTGGACGGTCGTGCCAGGTGAGCAGGCCTGGTCTCGGCACCAACGCGGCCGGGAAGCGCAACACTTTTGTTATCATTTTAATGAAGCAAAACTTCTGTTAGTTCTACAATTCTTGTTTGAAATTGTTACACAGCCTATTTGGTTTGCAGTGGTAAGGTAAGTGCTTTGTTATAAAGGATTTGCATGGATGGTTCATTCAGTGTTCAAATCTTGTCAATCTACTATCCTAAACTCTAGTATTTATGATTACCTCTTTTGAATGTGCTATAATGATCACGGAAACAGTGAAATGCAGAGCTATAGATGTGTCTTCATTTCATGGATGTCTAGGCTTGGCAATCAGGGCTGCCCTGAAAGGCTGGTGCTTACTTGGAGAGACAGGGTGGAGATACAGTGACAAAATCAGGAGTTTGAGAGTCACCAGGAGAAATACATAGAACAGAAACTCTGGATCTGGACACAAGTAGGCCATGGGAAACTTTGCTGTGAAGCAGGAAGCTTTATGTGCAGAGATCTTGGAACACAAATACATTAACCAGAACAAGGCTTGGGCTTGAAAATGCCAAGATGGCTGTTAAACCAGCACTGGGTGTTCTCTGATCAGGCCTTATCTACTGCTGCGAATATGAGACACAACCAGTGCTTGTCCAATTGGACAGCTATAGGGGCATCTCACTCTCCCTGGAAACAGGTTAAATATACTAGAACTCCTACAAAATCCAGCAGCTTTCATAGCTCTGTCCAGGGTCACAGCCTAGAAATCCCAGGATTATGGGTTCAAATCCTATTGTCCATGATGCTTCAGTGTGAATAAAGATTCATTTGTTTTCTACATTTTTAGTGTGACAATTGGAATCAATGTATGATATAATGCTGATCCTGTTGAAAGCAGGGATAGCTTGGTTTGCTCTTTAAGTGTTATTTGTTTCTTCCTTGGCAATTTTTCATATTGCACAGATGGTCATGAAATATTACTATTATTAATAGTTTAATATGGGGATTCTCCCATGGGTCCATCCTCTGGAGTATGCAGTTTTGGAGTATGAAGTGAAGGTGCATGTTCAAAGGGTAGAAGTCCCTTGGAGCAAGTTTTATTTTAACTATTTTTCTTGGGTGTGTCTGGTATGGTTGATGGTGTGCAATGCATGATGGGGAGGTGGCTCGGCAAGAACAGGGTGTAGTTTGTAATAGATAGATTTTGATAGTGCTCTGAGGGTACTTACCTTCTGAATAACTCAATAAGGGGAGAGATACATAGATGTATCTTGTAGGTGTGTGCATTCATTTTCGCTGTATTGGCAATCCGTAACGTATATGTCCCTATTCATTATATTTGTGGGAAGGCGAAACGTATCGCGCCTCCCCACGAATATAACTTATCATCCGTTGTATTCGTTGTCCGCCATTTTGCGATGGCGATTTTAATTTTAATTCCTATAAAATCCGGGGTCGGCGCGCGCAAGGGGATGTACACATGTGCACTCCCTTGCACGCGCCGAGCCCGAAGGGAGCCCCGATGGCTTTCCCCGTGGCTTTCCAATGGCTTTCCCCGTTCCCTCCAAGGCCTCCCCCCCACCTTCCTCTCCCTTCCCCTATCTAACCCACCCACCAGCCCTAACTAAATCGTCCCCTCCCCTCTACCTTTGTTGTAGGCCCCTACATAGGCTGCTGTGTCGGGGGCACTCGGCCACGCCCCCGGACTGCGGCCCCGCCCCCAGACCGCCAATTTTTGCAAGCCCCAGAACATACGCACGTCCTGGGGCTACCGCCCACGGACCGCGGCCCCACCCATGGCCCTGCCCCCAGACCACCAAATTTTTGCAAGCCCCAGGACATACGCGCGTCCCGGAGCTACCGCACCCGGACCGCGGCCCCGCCAATGGTCCTGCCCCCACCCCCGGACCACCAATTTTTGCAAGCCCCGGGACATATGCGTGTCCCGGGGCTACCGCCCCCAGACCACGGCCCCGCCCATGTCCCCACTCCCGGATAGCCAATTTTTGCAAGCTCTGGGACATACGCGCGTCCCGGGGCTTGCGCGCCGCCGAGCCTTTGCAAAATAGGCTCGGCGCGCGCGGGGGGGGGGGGGGTTTAAGGGTTACGCATGTAACCCTTTTAAAATCCACCCCGATGGACGCCATTTCGCAGTATCCAGAGCCAAAAACCAGCCCTTTCCTATGAGTCATCAGTGACAGGCTAGTTAGTAAAGAGAAAAAAAAAAGCTATTTATTCTTTATTTGGCTGTAGTGCCAGCTAGCCCTGTTTGTGTTTTAAGCAGTTTATTATTTAGGTGATCTGAGATGGTCTCTGTGTGCCACGGAGAGAATCTGCTAGCAGTGCCATTTTTTTTCATTCACCCTCTGGGCTAGGCTGCAAGCAAGCACAATTTGGGTGTTGTGGCTGGGAGAGATATATTCAATTTTGCTAGAATTTGCATTGGAAAATATATTTCATCGATTTTCATGCTGTGCCAACAATTCCAGCTTTTTTAAACTGAGTTTGTTTAATTTAACCCACTCAGTCTCTCTGTGCACTGGGCTTCAGTGGGCAGTGGGTAGTTAAACAGACTGAACTTTATTATTGGGACGGTCTGTGCATTGAAATCCCCAGTCTGCCTCTTTTGTGCTTACAAGCAAGCTGCGTGTGTGCGCACACCACACACGTTACATTAGTGCACAGCAAGGCACCGTGACAGTGGGTAGTTTAACAGACTGAACTTTATTATTGGGATGGTCTGTGCAGTGAAATTCCCAGTCTGCCTCTTTTGTGCTTACAAGCAAGCTGCGTGTGTGCGCACACCACACGGGTTAAATTAGTGCACAGCAAGGCACCGTGACAGTGGGCAGTGGGTAGTTTAACAGACTGATCTTTATTTTTGGGACGGTCTGTGCAGTGAAATGCCCAGTCTGCCTCTTTTGTGCTTACAATCAAGCTGCATGTGCGCGCACACCACACGCGTTACATTAGTGAACAGCAAAGCACCGTGACAGTGGGCAGTGGGTAGGAACTAGACAGTGACATTAAATCCATAATGTCAGGGAAAGCTAGATGTAGTCGAGTGATTGGGACTGGCAGAGGAGGCACTTTAAAAGACACTAGTGTCACTCCCCCATTAAAGATAAAAAGGCACCTGTCGCAATCTAAACTTTTTGTAGGGTCAGGCAGTTCCATCCAGAAAAAAATGAAATCTGACCATGATGCATCGCCATCGCCACCACCTGTTTCTGGCCCTGTAGTTTTTGAGGTGAGGGAAGGGGAGGCTGAATCATGCCAGACAAAATGATGACACCCAAAAGTAGCAGAGGAACAGAAGTCTCGACTAACACTTAGCGTTGACAATGTAGCGCAGTCACTGTTTGCTTCTGATTCAGATGAAGAATCATCTTGTGTGGGATTCTCATCTGAAACAGAAGAAGTAATAGCTGACGAAGCTTTAGGAGGATCAGTTAGTCCTGTCTTAGCCTCCACTTCAGTGCAGCAGGGGAGAGATGAAACTCATGAGGAGGAGGAGAAGGAGGAAGAGCAGTCAGTGCAGGCACAGAGGTTGACTGAGGCCCCTGGCATTGCTTCTCAGGGTGCACCACTACCTCAGCTCCAGTGCCAACATCCACCCCCAAGGCTTTAGAGAAGGGAGGATCACGAAAGACATCTGTGATCTGGAGCCACTTTAAAGTGACTGATGACCCACGTTTTGCTCGGTGTAATTACTGTGCCAGGGATATTAGCAGAGACAAGCAAATGGGACATCGATCTAATTTTGGCATGACGCATCATATGAAGCAGCAACACCCAACAAGATTACTGCCATCTGGGGATGATGGCAGTACCAGTCAGGGGACCCCTTCCAAGCAGCATAAAGTGGTTCAAAAGCAGCAGAGTCAGCCCACGCCCTCATCCCCTTCTAGTAGTCAGGTGGCAGGCCAGCAACCTCCTGACATGTGGCAGAAGCAACAACCCACCATGGAGGAAATAGGGTGGAGTGCAGTAACGCTATCCCGGGGTAGGAGGCAGGCAGCCTCAAAAGTTGTAACCAGGAGCACTGGGGAAATGATTGCCCTTGATGACCAGCCCTTGCAGTTAGTGGAGAATGTGGATTTCAAGCGTTTTCTGAAGGTCGTAGTTCCAAATTACAAAGTCCAGAACCACATTTAGCAGAAAGATCATCCCCAGCCTGTACAAGCAGTGTCGCAGTCGTATGCAAGAGCTGCTAGCTAAGGCAGAGGGGAGAGTGCATTTCACCTCCGATATCTAGTCTGCCATGAATGCTGCACACTCTTACCTCTCCCTGACAGCACACTGGTGGGACCTGGCTGAGGCAGGGGCAGCCAGCAGCTCTATTACTGAACAAGTATCAGGCCCATACCGCAGCCAATATTCTAGTATGCATCAGACAGATGCTGGAGGGCTGGCAACTACACCAGCGAGACAGGAATACTCAGGCAGGGTTCTTTGTCATAGACAATGGTGAAAACATGGTTAAGGCAATAAATGACGGGTGCTTTAAGAACATCCGATGTTTTGCACACACTCTGCACCTGGTAGTGAAGTCAGCTCTGGGGTTGGATTCCAAAGACAAAGAGAATGAATACCTGCATAGATTAATACAGAAGTGCAGGAACATAGCAGCGCACTTCCACAGAAGTGTGAAGGCAGGGCAGGTTCTCCGACAAAAGCAGACTGATTTGGAGATGCCTCACAAGCGTCTCATTCAGGACATTGCCACCCGGTGGAATTCCACCTTTATGATGCTGGAGAGGTTAGTGGAGCTTCAGACACCCCTTCAAGAACTTTCTAGTACAATGAACATAGGTGTGCAGAATCCCCTAGGGCATCATGAGTGGTTAGTCATGAGTCAGCTGGTAAAAATCCTGCAGCCTTTCAAGGATGTCATAGAGGAGCTGAGTTCCAGAAGTGCCACCTTGACTGATATCATCCCTATAGTTAATCTCCTGGATTACTTTCCTCCTCCTCCTCACTTTCCGCCACACTCTTCAATATTTACCTCCTCCCTCTCTGTCAACTCCTCTCCAAACTCGGTCTCCCGCACTTTATCTATGCTGATGATGTGCAGATTCTTATTCCCATTATTGATTCTTTAACAAATGCCTTAAAAACCTGGGACTCAGCACTCACTGACATCAACAATCTACTCTCAGACAACTTCCTGGAGCTTAACACCGCTAAAACAGAGCTCCTTATCATATCTCCCCACAACATCTCCTTCCACTCCCCATCACCCCACACTCAATTCCCTCCCACCACATCCTCTCAGCATGTCCGCAGCCTCGGCGTAAACCTAGACAACCACTTCAATCTAAAAAAGTTCATCTCCTCCACCCTTAAAGATGGTTTCTTCAAACTTTACACTCTCTCAAAAGACTAAAACCCCTCTTACACCTCCACGAGTTTCACATCGTGCTCCAAGCTACTATCCTAGCCAAGATTGATTACTGCAACGCTATCCTCCTAGGCCTCCCAAAAAATTGCATCAAACCCCTGCAGATGCTACAAAATGCTGCCGCCTGCATACTCACCAATGCCCACCGTCATGATCACATTATACCGGTTCTCCAACACATACACTGGCTACCAATCTCCTCCAGGATAATATACAAATCCCTCACCCTCATACACAAATCCATACACAACCAAAACATGCAATGGTTCTCAGAGCAATTCATATTCTGCAATCCTAACAGACCAACCAGAACACAGCATCAGGCAAAACTACTTACACCATCACCCAAACTCACTAAACATGTCTCCACCAGAGAACGCTCTCTCACCACTGCAGGACCAGCCCTATGGAACAAAATATCCCCAAGACTACACCAGGAATTGTGCCCCAGGAAATTCAAATAAAACCTCAAGACCTGGCTTTTCAAACAGGCATACCCTTGAATTCCTCGTACCTGCAATTCACCCAAGACATCAATCATACTGGCACCTATTCCCCCTCTCAAGATAATTTCCCCTGTAATACCCTCTTCAATTGCTCACCCTATCTCACTATGTCAAAGCACTGCTCTTAACCTTTTGTGGATCTGCTTTTATTCTCATCTCTCAGTCACTGTTAAGTTTTTAAGTATTTAATATGAAGTTCCCATTAACTTATGGATTTCTGTGTAATGCCTGTTATTATTTGTTAGTTGTTAAGTGTTTTATGTAAAGCCCGTTGCTGCATTACGTTTTACTGTAAACCGAGGTGATGTTGCAAACGTGCCGCGGTATATAAAAATCTCTTAAATAAACAAATAAATAAATAAAAATAAATGAACAATTGGAGGCCTTTAAACAGGAAGAGGGAATGACAGTTGAGGTGCTGCATTGTCTGGACGTTTTGCAGCAGCAGGTGAAAGAAAAATTAAGGTCTTTAACAGAAGACTGCACATACATGCTCGCCACAGTCTGTGATCCCCGTGTGAAAGGGAAACTCGCCCTACAGTACGATTGTCTCTTAATGGTGAAGGACCTGCTGTTAACAAAAGTTTGTGAACAGGAGCGCTTTAGGCAGAGACAGATTAGGCGTGAAGCAGAGGTGGAAACAGCGGGCTCTTCAGAGAGTTGTGCAGCTAGCCCAAGCAGGAGCAGCACTGTGTCAGCGACAGATAGTACCTCCTCCTCCACTTCAGAACTCCAAAGGCATGTTGACCATAAAGATTCATCTGTTGTGCGATGGGCGAGAGAGAAAGCAGCTGGCATGAGTGACTCTCAGCCCGCCCAAGCAAAGGAGACACCAGCACAGCTGTTAGTGACACAGTATCTCTCAGAGCCGACAGAGAATATGCAGACAGATCTGCTGGCATATTGGGCTCACAAGTCCACTGTCTGGCCACACCTAGCCAAAGTGGCTCAGCGATATCTGTCATGTCCACCAACCAGTGTGCCCAGTGAACGTGTCTTTTCAATGACAGGTGACATCATGAGCCCTCACCGCTCAAGGCTGGCACCAGAGTTGATGGAAATGCTAGTGTTTTTGAAAGTAAACCTGCCTTTGCTTGGGTTTCCAAATTTTCCCTGTGAATGGCAAGATGAATAAAAGCAATTAAAAGCCTTGTAGCAGCTCCAACTGCCTCCTATGCTCCAGATAATATAAGCAATGCAGCAAATGTACCTGACCTGAAACGCTGTGCCTGACCGTCCACTGTCCAGGCCGTACGTCCCTACAAGGGCCTGACCTCAAACGCTGTGCCTGTCCGTCCACTGTCCAGGCCATACGTCCCTACAAGGGCCTGACCTCAAATACTGTACCTGTCAGTCCAGGCCTTATGTCCCTAGGTGGAATTGACTCTGTCCTGTATTGTTGTGCCTGTTCATGCAGGCCTTATATCCCTACGTGGGATTCACCTCCATCCTCGATTGCTGTGCCTGTCTGTCCAGACCTTATGTCCCTACGTGGGGTTCACCTCTGTCCTCGATTGCTGTGTCTGTCTATCCATCCAGGCCTATGTCCCTACAAGTGTTTGACCTCGATTGCTTTGCCTGTTCGTCCAGGCCTTATGTTCCAACACGTGTTTGACCTCGATTGCTTTGCCTGTTTGTCCAGGCCTTATGTCCCTACAAGGGTTTGACCTTGATTGCTGTGCCTGTCCATCTAGGCCTTATGTTCCTACTATGTTTGACCTCGATTGCTTTGCCTGTTCGTCCAGGCCTTATGTTCCAACACGTGTTTGACCTCGATTGCTTTGCCTGTTTGTCCAGGCCTTATGTCCCTACAAGGGTTTGACCTTGATTGCTGTGCCTGTCTGTCCAGGCCTTATGTTCCTACAAGTGTTTGACGTTGATTGCTTTGCCTGTTCGTCCAGGCCTTAAGTTCCTACAAGGGTTTGACCTCGATTGCTTTGCCTGTTCATCCAGGCCTTATGTTCCTACAAGGGTTTGACCTTGATTGCTTTGCCTGTTCGTCCAGGCCTTATGTCCCTACGTGGGATTGACCTCTGCCCTTGATTGCTGTGCCTGTCTGTCCAGGCCTTATGTTCCTACAAGTGTTTGACGTTGATTGCTTTGCCTGTTCGTCCAGGCCTTAAGTTCCTACAAGGGTTTGACCTCAATTGCTTTGCCTGTTCATCCAGGCCTTATGTTCCTACAAGGGTTTGACCTTGATTGCTTTGCCTGTTCGTCCAGGCCTTATGTCCCTACGTGGGATTGACTCTGTTCTCAATTGCTGTGCCTGTCCATCCAGGCCTTATGTCCCTAGGTGGGAGTGACTCTATCCTGTATTGCTGTGCCTGTTCGTCCAGGCCTTATGTTCCTACAAGTGTTTGACCTCGATTGTTGTGCCTGTCCATCCAGGCCTTATGTCCCTACGTGGGCTTGACCTCTGTCCTCGACTGCTTTGCCTGTCCATCCAGGCCTTATGTCCCTAGGTGGGAGTGACTCTGTCCTGTATTGCTGTGCCTGTTCATCCAGGCCTTATGTTCCTACAAGTGTTTGACCTCGATTGCTTTGCCTGTTCATCCAGGCCTTATGTCCCTACAAGGGTTTGAACTCGATTGCTCTGCCTGTCCATCCAGGGTTTTTGTTCCTACAAGGGTTTGACCTCGATTGTTTTGCATGTTTGTCCAGGCCTTATGTCCCTACAAGGGTTTGACCTCGATTGCTTTGCCTGTTCATCCAGGCCTTATGTCCCTACGTGGGATTGACCTCTGTCCATGATTGCTGTGCCTGTATGTCCAGGCCTTACGTTCCTACAAGTGTTTGATCTTGATTGCTGTGCCTGTCCATCCAGACCTTATGTCCCTACGTGGGATTCACCTCTGTCCTCGATTGCTGGGCCTGTCCGTCCAGGCCTTATGTTTCTACAAGTGTTTTACCCTCGATTGCTGTGCCTGTTCATCCAGGCCTTATGTCCTTACAAGGGTTTGACCTCGATTGCTTTGCCTGTTTGTCCAGTCCTTATGTTCCTACAAGGGTTTGACCTCGATTGCTTTGCCTGTTTGTCCAGCCTTATGTCCCTACAAGGGTTTGACCTTGATTGTTTGCCTGTCTGTCCAGACCTTATGTCCCTACGTGGGATTCACCTCTGTCCTTGATTGCTGTGCCTGTCCATCCAGGCCTTATGTTCCTACAAGTGTTTGACCTCGATTGCTGTGCCTGTCCATCCAGGCCTTATATTCCTACAAGTGTTTGACCTTGATTGCTGTGCCTGTCCATCCAGGCCTTATGTCCCTACATGGACTTGACCTCTGTCCGCGACTGCTTTGCATGTTCGTCCAGGCCTTATGTTCCTACAAGTATTTGACCTTGATTGCTTTGCCTGTTCGTCCAGGCCTTATGTTCCTACAAGGGTTTAACCTCGATTGCTTTGCCTGTTCATCCAGGGCTTATGTCCCTACGTGGGATTGATTCTGTCCTCGACTGCTGTGCCTGTCCATCCAGGCCTTATGTCCCTAGGTGGGATTGGCTCTATCCTGTATTGCTGTGTTTGTTCGTCCAGGCCTTATGTCCCTACAAGGGTTTGACCTCGATTGCTGTGCCTGTTCGTCCAGGCCTTATGTCGCTACATGGGATTGACTCTGTCCTCGACTGCTGTGCCTGTCTGTCCAGGCCTTATGTCCCTATGTGGGATTGACTCTGTCTTCGACTCCTGTGCCTGTCCATCCAGGCCTTATGTCCCTAGGTGGGATTGACTCTGTCCTCTATTGCTGTGCCTGTCCGTCCAAGCCTTATGTCCCTATGTGGGCTTGACCTCTGTCCTCAACTACTGTGCCTGTTCGTCCATGCCTTATGTCCAGTCCTAACGGCTGAACCCTCGTTGCAGAGGGAAACCTCAGTCTCCGGCAATTCAAGCTAGTAATTCTTCACAGCATGGATTCTTAAATAAAACAAACAGTTTTTTTTAGTTTCAGGGCAGAGAAGAGAACGTCCTCTGTCTTGCTTATGAAGTCATGATCTGTTTGCAAATGCTTAAATCCTAACAATTTGTACCATTATACACTCTATGGGTCAACCCATTCCAGGGAGCCCTTTCCTGCTCAAAGGAACGGGAACTCTCCCCGTTGTTGCAGCCTATCTCTTACCACCTGTTGACCCATGTTCAGAACAAGAAAAGATCTCCAAGGTATTTAGACTGTGGCAAACACCACACAGTGAGACCCGGCTCACAGTGAGACCCTGCTCCAGGTCACCACGCTTTGAAGGTTCGTACTCCACTCTAGGTGCCAACCCATTCCGGTGAGCCCTTCCCGGCTCAAAGGAAAGCAAACTCTCCCCAGGTGTAGCCAGCCTGTATCTACCCTCTGCCTTACTGCCATACACCAGATGACTCACTCAACTCCTTGTGGTGTCCTGACCACTATCATGGTTGCTCAGTGTGTTGGTGCTAGTCTTTCTGCTTGCTATGTATGTTCCTCCTTCATTGTGCTGTAGATGTCGATGCCACTTGTCTTGCCACTTTGCCTGTTGTGCTGCCTTCGAGGGTTCATGCATCTCTTATCGGTGCTCTCTTTTGAAGCTGTGGTGTGTTTTTGACACTCTTGCCGCTGCTTTGTGCCTCTATTAAAGCACTCTTCTTGCCACTCCTAGTACCCCTTTGCCCCTTTAAAGTACCTTAGGCTATTCATGCCACTTTGGTGCCACTTTGCCCCAGTCTAAGTACCTTGGAGCTGTTTTGTTGTTCTGATGATTGTTCCCCAGAGGATTCATCAAAATTGATAATAAAACCCCAATTCTGCAGCCAAAAATAGCCTGCAAATACTTCCCCCATTGACTTTAATGGGAACCGGAAAACGAATGCATGTATCAACGTATCGGAGCGCCATTGTACGATGCAACGAATATGCCCCCTGACGAATACGTATCCCAAATGCAATGAATACTTTCTGGCTGCACATCCTTAGTATCTTGGCTGCCCAGGTTGGCGGACACCGAGAAGGCTCCGAGAAGGCTCCTTTGAGAATGTTGGTTGTGTAAATCATTGGAAACTTAGGATAATGGCTAATGTGTGCTTGCCACTTTAAATGTGTATGGAGTTAATTTGCCAAGCAAGAGTACAAAATGAATTTCTTTATTGAAGAGGGCCAAAACCCAAGTTGCCTTCCTGCAAGAAACTCATTTGACTGAAACAGAGCATGCTAACCTCTGTAGAGAATGGGTTGGGATGTGCAGTTTCTCTTTGTATTTGTGGAAGCAAAGGGATATATCCATATTGCTATATACATATACAATACTTTCTTTATTGTGGAAAAAAACTGTAAATGATCATGAGGGAAGATACATTTTGTTATTGGGTACCTTGTACGGCCTCAAATATCTACTGGGTAATTTTTCACTTCTTTGGTGGCTAAATTATTGCAATATCCTGAATATCATATTATTCTTGAAGAGGACTTTAACGTAGTAGCTGATAGTAGTGCAGATTGTAACCCCACCCCTCCCCCCCAAGCCTTTAAAGCCATAAGATCTTAAAAGAGGGGTAAATCTATGGACTCGAGTGTTGGGAACGTTGAGTATTTGGAGAAATTTGCATTGAGATTACGCATATGTTTCAAATCCACATAAAAATTACTCTAAAATTGATTATATACTCATTTCTGAATCTATTTTCCCTAAGGTTTGTCTTTTTGCTCTTATGGGAACTTCTGCTGTTTCTGATCATGTCCATTACATGAGCATTTAACTGGAAAATGAGTCTGGGTCTTTTTTAGCATACTGAATTTTGTGAGTTCCTCAAAACAAAAGGGGCAGAATACATTGCATTTAATAAAGGTCTTGAGATTTGTGGAAAGCATGGAAATCAGTGCTGCAGGGTAAAGTAATGACCTACATTGCTAAGAAAAAGAAACAAAGGGATGCTGAAATTTTAAGGCTGTCAAATCTCTTATCTTTAAAGAAAAAGGAAAATATAATTAATGGGACTGATATTCAGCACTGGCCGTTTAAGTAATTTAGCCAGATATGACTAGTCTGCACTTAGCCAGATTAGTCAACCTGGCTAAGTTTAGACCTGCTTTATGGGGTATCTAAACTTAAGCAGTTAACTCTGAATATTGGTAGCTAGCTGTATAAGTTATGGGGGTCATTTTCAAAGGAGTTACGCATGTAAATGTGACATACTATCGTAGCAATTTTCAAAAGCTATTTACTCGAGTAAAGTGCACTTACTTGAGTAAATCCTATGGACAATTCAATGGCATATATTGTAGCAATTTTGAAAAGCCCACTTACTTGAGTAAAGTGTATTTACTCGAGCAAAAACCAGTTTTGCTCGAGTAAATGCTTTTTAAAATCTACCCCTATATGGCTAATTCACTCCACCCCTGATCCGCCCAGTACACGCCTACTTTTTGTGCATGTAACTTTTGGCCATATAAGTCCTTTACATGGCTAAGTGGTGGCCACTGATTGTAGGCACATATTCAGCGGCCACTACTTAGCTGTATTAAGTCCCGCTATCTGGCTAAATAGCACTGAACGTACTTTGCATATTGGGCCCAATATGTCTTCTAAATCCAAAGAACAGATGGTCTAAGTTAGACATGCTCTGAACCAGCTTCTACATCAAAAGACATTACAATCTCTCAAGTATTATAATTATCATTTCTATAAATTTGGTAATAAGGCTGACAAAATGATGACCCACTTAGTGAAAGTGTTTATCACCAGTCTTATGGATAAACAGGAGTGATTGTGTAACGATACTGATACTATTATATCTAAACAGCGCTTCCTTGTGGCAGAGACCTTCTCCCACTGTCATGGCTGAGGCTGGTGGGGTACTAGGTGTAAATGTTTCTATGTTGCAAGGTGTCTAGATGGAATCTCCCAGGGTGTACTGTTTAATGCCCTCTTCCCTACTGGATCTCCTGTGTAGAAATGGGGTCCAAAACCCACCCAGCAAAGTCTCAGGATAACCCTCCCGAGTGAGGATGTTATCTGAAGTACCTCAGAAATAAACAATTCCTAATTAACAAGATTAGGAATTGCAATGAACAATAACAAATATTCAAGTTCTCTTAATAGGTATAGGTGAAACAATATTTCCAAATAATTTCTCTCTTTCTTCTTTTACTTAATCAACAATTAAACAAATATTTGAAATGTAAAAGCTTTTACACTTTTCTTTTACATATAGCAGTATTAAACTAATATTAATAATTCCATTCTCTTTCTTTCAGAACCTCAAGCTGGATTCAACTCAGAGTCAGATAAGTATTAAGTTTAGAATTCTCTTAGCTGTGTCCCAAACAAGTATCCAAATTTCAAGTTTCTATTTTAAGAAATTGAGTCTTTGGGGGATTATATATATAAAAAAAATTCCCTGCCTTTAATGTCAAGGAAAAAGCATTTACTTTTCCAATCTTTAAATCGTCATACTCCCTTCTGACTAGAACAGGTTTTATTAGATCGCATTCCTGTTCAACTTTATTACCATTAAGTACCTTGCCCTTTTGTCTTTACCTTCCTGGGCACAGGAGTCACTCTGGACACCAGAATCAAATATATTTTTTTCTCTCCTTCTACTACCAAATCTCCTCAGGACACAGTAACAGCAGTGCTACTGGTTCCTGCAGGTGTTCCCTTCTGGTACAAGCTGGCTCCACCACAATTCTTTGGAGGAAGACAGAGCTGCTTATCAGCATACCTGGGAACTCTCCGGATTTGGCCCGGAGACTCCGGAATTCTAAAGGAATTGCTGGGTCTCTGGGCCAACAGCAGAATTCTCCGGGTCCTGCTGCAGAAGTAGACCCTGGTAAAAGAAGTCACTGGGCGTGCGGCTGAAGGGAGATCTATCGGGGCTGCACAACCGGAAGGAGGAGGAATATGGACCCCGCACCGGAAGGAAGAGACCCGTCGAGCCATATGCACGAGGAGGAGGAGCATGAGTTCCATGCCAGAATGAAGAAAGGCTGCGAGTGCGCACATGCAGAAGAACAAGGAGCATCTCCACCCCCACCCCCACCCCAAAAAAGGAAAAGATCCATTGCCCATGCAGCTGCAAGGAGGAAGTGTGTATGAAGGAGGAGGAGCTATACTGGGCCCATGCAAGGTTAGTTGCTTGAAGGAGATCTGTCCACCCTGGAAGAGGAGGCTGCTGTCATTGGGAGGTTTGGGGTGAGGACTGTGTGTGGAAGAAGGAGAGAAGAATGAATCTTGAGAAATCTCAGGGCGAGCAAAACTCAAAAGTTCCCAGGTAAGCTGCTCTCTCCAAAATTGTCCTGCTTTCTCCCCAAATCCTCTCATGCAAACCCTTTTTCTTCAGGGAGCAGATCCCTGCTCCTTTAAAACATTCTTAGCTTTTCTAGCACTGCCATTCTCAGCCTTCCCAAAGACAGGACAGAGATGGCAGCTGCTTCTATTTTACTTTTAACATTTTTTTTTAGATTTGCTGCATTCCCAAACCAGGTTCCTAGGGGTTGGTCACCTCACTTTTACTGTCCCTATGCTGGGCATCTCACTGCAAAACCCATGAGGTTAACCCTCATGCTTTTGAGCCTAGGAATACACAGAGGCCTGCAGGCAAAACCTGGCATGGATTCCTGCCTAGACTGGAGTCTCAGCACAGGGGTTGTCCCCTGGCCACATTTAAGTTTCAAAAACACCTTTGATCAGGTGATGGAGGCTAGACAGGACCCAAACACTCAAACTAGTCCCAACAATTATGTTTAAATGGTTTTCCCCGGGGGCTGAATGGACTTACCTCCTGGGTTTTCTCTCTCTCTCCAGGACCCTCTATTACAGCACTAAGGTCTTCCCATTGTCCCTTGCTACTATCCCATCTGCACCCTGTGCCCTAGTGCATTACTGGGAGTTCCAAGGGGTTGAGGGTCTTGTTCCTTGCAGTGAGGGCTTGCTGCATTCTTCTTCCTATTATTTTTATTTTGCTTCTTTTCTCTTTTTACTTTTATTGTGTTCCTTTTATTTATTTAGTTTGTCTGATTGCTTCTCCAGCTTGGTCAGGGGGCTCTTTCATGGACATGGGTGTTTCCACAAACAGGTAAAACTTTTAAAATGTTTTCAATCTGTCCACATATAGAACTTTTCTGGAATATAATGGGCAGCATTACAGGAAGCAAGAGGCCAATAGAGATAACTGGGATGCATTTTTGAGAGTTCTTCCTCTTCCCAAGTTAGCTCCTGAAGATTTTTGCGGCTATATTGGCTGCCCAGCTCAACACTGTTATAACCAACTTGGTGGCCCCTGATCAAACCGGCTTCATAGTGGGCTGGGCAAGCATGAAGTTAATAACATAGGCAAATTATTTTCTGTGCTTTGCCCTTCTCAAGTAAGGATTAAAGAGGAAATCATTTTAAGTGTTGCAGAATAGGCATTCAGCAATATGGAAATATTTGTTCTGGATTCTGGGCTAATTTGTTCTCATGGGCCTTATATATGACTGGATAAAGTTTTATCAAAAACCTCAGGCCAGGTTATTAATGAAAGGATGTCCCCTAATTTTGACCTTAAAAGGGGAAAGTGACAGGGATGCCCTTTTTTTCTCTTTTGTCTATATTAATTCTGGAACCTCTAGTGATTAAGTTGCATAGTAATGTCCAGATGTGAGGTTTAAAGGTGGGTTGTCAAGAGTTTAAGCTATGTATCTATGTTTGCAGATTATATTTTTTTTCCATAAATCTTTGAGGAATATAACAGACAAACAAAAACGTTAACAGAATGACATTGAAATAGGATACAATTCCTACAAACTTTTTTTACCCCATTTATTTGCCCAGCCCACCCCTTCCTACACTTAGAAAGGAACATTGAGAGAAACCACATTATATTTTCCATGTTGTTTGCTCACCAGAGGGAATATCAGTCTGGGACTGCAACTATAAGGAGTTAAGTGTTAGTTTAGCCTCCATACATTCGCAGCGACTTCACGATCAATAATCAAAAGGACACAAGAATTGCAGAGAAGTCGTCAAAGTTCAAGAGAACGGATACCAGAGATCTTTGTAAAAGAGTTTCTTCTTCCTAGAAAAACATTGATATTGGGAACCATATTCCAACTGATAAAGTTCAATCATGAGGGACTGCCACATATCCTCAGTAGGTGGTTCCACCTTGAGCCATTGAAGCAGAATACACTTTTTAGTGATCAGGCAGAACTTAGAAGCAAATGGGATGTTATCCACATTTAGACTCTCCTCTCCAATGTCATTATTAAGAATACAGAAAGAACAAGGCCAATGTACTTCAGCTTGTAGAATTTGTCCAAGTTGAACCCTTATCAATTCCTAAAAAGCTTGTATGGGTCTGCATTGCCACAAACAATGCATCAAAGAGGCACCCGCATTTCTACATTTTAGACATTTATCCTCATTTATGAGCCCCATTTTATATACCCGCAAAGGTGAAAACATCGTCCTATGAAAATTCTAGATTGCAGCCCACGGAGAGCTATATTGGTGGATATTTTGGCAACTGATGCATAACAATCATGAAACAAGATCTTCAGCAATATCCTGTTTCCATTTTATCACAAGTGTTTCATAGATTGGGTAAGATTTTATATTTTGAAGAAAAACATATAGATTGGACAAGGACCCCTGCTTAGTAATAAACAGTTTCAACAATGCGGAGTAAGAAGAGGTTTCCAATTTCACAGTCTCTGCAGAAAGGAGCTCTTGGAAAATTGCCCTAATTTGCCCATATAATAGAATATATTTCCCAGGAAATTCCAGATGTGACTCGGTTATTTACACTTTCGAATAATAGAAGGACTAGGGGGCATTCCATGAAGTTAGCAAGTAGCACATATAAGACTAATCGGAGAAAATTCTTTTTCACTCAAAGCACAATAAAGCTCTGGAATTTGTTGCCAGAGGATGTGGTTAGTGCAGTTAGTGTAGCTGGGTTCAAAAAAGGTTTGGATAAGTTCTTGGAGGAGAAGTCCATTAACGGCTATTAATCAAGTTTACTTAGGGGCGGATTTTCAGAGCCCTGCTCGCCTAAATCCGCCCAAATCCGGGCGGATTTAGGCGAGCAGGGCCCTGCGCGCCGGTAAGCCTATTTACATAGGCCTACCGGCGCGCGCAGAGCCCCGGGACTCGCGTAAGTCCCGGGGTTTTCGGAGGGGGCGTGTCGGGGGCGGGCCCAAACCGCGCGGCGTTTTCGGGGCGTGTCGGGAGCGTTCCGGGGGCGGGCCCAGGGGCGTGGCTATGGCCCGGGGCGGTCCGGGGGCGTGGCCGCGCCCTCCGTACCCACCCCCAGGTCGCGGCCCGGTGCGCAAGAGGCCCGCTGGCGCGCGGGGATTTACGTCTCCCTCCGGGAGGTGTAAATCCCCCAACAAAGGGGTTTAGACAGGGCCGGGCGGGTGGGTTAGGTAGAGGAAGGGAGGGGAAGGTGAGGGGAGGGCGTTAGAGGATTCCCTCTGAGGCCGCTCCGATTTCGGAGCGGCCTCGGAGGGAACGGGGGTAGGCTACGCGGCTCGGCGCGCGCCGGCTATACAAAATCAATAGCCTTGCGCGCGCCGATCCAGGTTTTTTAGCAGATACGCGTGGCTCCGCGCGTATCTACTAAAATCCAGCTTACTTTTGCTTGCGCCTGATGCGCCAGCAAAAGTAAGCCAATTCGCGCTATTTGAAAATCTACCCCTTAGGGAATAGCCACTGCTATTAATTGTATCAGTAGTATGGGATCTTCTTAGTGTTTGGGTAATTGCCAGGTTCTTGTGGCCTGGTTTGGCCTCTGTTGGAAACAGGATGCTGGGCTTGATGGTCCCTTGGTCTGACCCAGCATGGCAATTTCTTATGTTCTTCTCCATTGCAACTATATCTTTTTTGAGGTGCGGCGACCAGAATTGTACACAATATTCAAGGTGCGGTCTTACCATGGAGCGATACAGAGGCATTATGACATTTTCCATTTTATTCACCATTCCCTTTCTAATAATTCCCAACATTGTTTGCTTTTTTGACTGCCGCAGCACACTGAACCGATGATTTCAATGTGTTATCAACTATGATGCCTAGATCTCTTTCTTGGCTGGTAGCTCCTAATATGGAGCCTAACATTGTATAATTACAGCATGGGTTATTTTTCCCTATATGCATCACCTTGCACTTATCCACATTAAATTTCATCTGCCATTTCAATGCCCAATTTTCCAGTCTCACAAGGTCTTCCTGCAATTTAACACAATCTGCTTGTGATTTAACTACTCTGAACAATTTTGTATCATCTGCAAATGTGATTACCTCACTCGTCGTATTTCTTTCCAGATCATTTATCATCTGCATTTATCATCTGCAAAGAGCAGCGTTTTCACAGTTTAAGAATGAGGGGTTCGACAGTCAAGATAAATAATAGCAGGGACAGAGGGCACACCTGTCTTGTCCCCCTCCACAAAGAGAAGAGTTCAGATAATTGGCTGTTTACTAGTATCCTTGCCAAGGGATTAGAGTACAAAAGAGTAATGTATTGATAAATTTGCCCATCAAAACCATAATTTGCGAAGCACTTGTATCAGAAAAGGCCAGGCTACTCTATCAAAGGCCTTTTCAGCATCACAGCTGACCAATATGAACTAACTGACTTGTCCATGCACCTTTCCAAAGCCGCATATACCTTATGTATATTGACTGTTGAATGCTGTCCATGTACAAATCCCACTTAGTCTGGGGACACCAACCTAGACATCAAGTATTTCAGACAGTTAGCTATCACTTTGGCATAAATCTTAATATATAAGTTAAGAAGCAAAATAGGGTGATATGAGGATGGTACTTTTGCATCCCGGCCTGATTTTGGAAGGGCCACAATGGTAGTTTCCCTCATTGCTGGAGACATTTCACCCACTTCAGACATAGCTTCATATGTCCATTGTAAACATTGAGAGAGTTCGTGGGCTAGAATTTTATAAAAAGTAGCGTCCAGCCCATCAGGCCCTGGCGCCTTCAAAGAAGGCAGTGATTGTATAGCTCCCTTGATTTCTTCCATCTCTATTGGACGATTTAACTTAAGTAGAGCATCCTCTGTAAGGGCACAAAATTGTAAACCTGTTAAAAAATCAGAACTCGTATCAGGAGCTATAGGGTCAGCAAGTAAAGCTGTTGATAGAAATCATGGAACATCTAAGCTATATCTCCAGTGGCAATAACCATTTTACCAGCATTAGTGGTAATGGAGGAGATAAATTTGGGGAACTCAAATAGCAAAAGTAGCATCAGGAGGGTTAAGCATCTGAGCTTTACAAGAGCGTAGCTTTCCTCCAGAGTTAAGATTTCCCTGTTTTGCTTCTTACACATGTAACTAACATAGCTGATTATATCTCCCCAGAGAACCACCTTAGCGGATTTCCAGAATAACAGCAGAGTGTCAAAATGCTGACCATTAAATTCCACAAACTCCTGCCATTTTGTCTGTAGGTATGCAGGAAACTCAAGGTCATTGATCAAATTAGCAGGCATTCGCCAACTGTCTCACCCCTAGGGTCACCAACCCGAAAACTACTCGTGACCAGGGAGTGGTCTGAGATAATCAAGTCTTCTATAGAGACTGTGAGGAACCGAGGTAATAAAACCTCAGAAATCAATAGATAATCTATCCTGGTCTGGGTCGAATGAGCCTGCGCTACATGAGTGAAATCTCTCATCCGGGTGAAAAACCCATCACAGATTCAGCATTTTTAGATGCTTACACAGATACCAAGGACCCTTATGTTCTTCCATTGGGTGCCCGCCCAGGGGTGGTTGTCTATCCAAGGCCAGATGGACTATACAATTGAGATTTCTCCCCTCCCCCCCCCCCCCCCAATATCATGGGGTAAGTTCCTAGCTGAGAAAGATGGGACAAGAAGGAGACAAAAAAGATACGGTCATATTGTTAGGGGCATATGCTGACACCTACACAATCACTGAGCCTATTCATTTCCCCAAACTATAACATATCTCCACTCCGGGTCAGCCATTTCTTGTTTCCTCTGAAACGACACCACTTTGTGGATAAGAATGGCAACCCCACAACTCTTGGAACTGCCTACAGCAGATGATATATTATTATTTATTGATAATACTAAATCTTTGCTTGGACAGATATTATGCATTTTTTCTCAACTGGAATCCTTCACAGGTATGAAAATTAACCTCGAAAAATCTGAAGCAATGCCATTATGCTCTTCTTTAAAACATGCTTGTGTGGGCCCTTTTCTTTTCATGTGGACAGAAGATAAGATAAAAAAAACTTGGATATATGGGTGCCCTGTGATATGAGTTTCGTGTACAAGATAAATTTTAAAGAAATTATTATTGAAGGCATGGCTTCACAATTGAATGCCTTTATCACGTCTGGAGAGATATGCCTTATTCAAAATGGTATTTCTTCTAGAATTATTATACATATAACAAATGCTTCCCTGTTGGCTGAAACAGGTTGATCTGCGATTCCTCAGGTCTATGATGGTCAGGTTTATATGGAGAGGGAGGAGGCCATGGGTGAGTTATGAAAAATTATTGAGGAGGGTAGAGATGGGTGGTCTGAATTTGGCTAATATTAGGATGTATAATGTTGCATGACAGGAAAGGAATGAAGACTAAACAGAGAATATCATAATGCTTCTTTATCACTCCATGGTGTGACCACATCTTGAGTATTGTGTTCAGCTGTGGTCACTGCATCTCAAAAAGACATAGCAGAATTAGAAAAGGTATAGAGAAGGGCAACCACAATGATAAAGAGGATGGAATGATTCCCCTATGAGGAAAGACTAAAGAGATAAAGATTTTTCAGTTTGAAGAAGACATGGCTGAGGGGAAATATGATACAGGTCTATAAAATAATGAATGGAGCGAAACAGGTAAACTTGAATCGGTTGTTTACTCTTTCAAAAAGTATAAAGACTAGGCGACATTCAACAAAGTTACTAGGTGATACATTTAAGTCAAATAGGAGAAAATATTTTTTTACTTAATACATAATTAAACTTTGGAATTAGTTGCCAGAGGATGTGGTGAGAGCAGTTAGTACAGCTGGTTTAAAAATGTTTAGGCAAGTTCCTGGATGAAAAGTCCATAAGTCATTATTAAGGTGGACTTGGGATAAGCAGCATAGAATCTATCAACTTTTTGGGATCCTGCCAGGTACTTGTGACCTGGTTTGGCCACTATTGGAAACAGGATACTGGGCTTGATGGACCTTTTGTCTGATGCATTATGGCAAATGTTATGTTCTTATACAGAGAGAAGCCCTTGAGTCCACGGAGTTAAAAAAGCATCCATTGTTAAACTATTCCTTTCTGGTCTCTTGGAGTAGTAGGTGGGAACTTTGTTATTCAATATTATTGCAAAGAAATCTCTCTGTGGAGTGCTTCAAAGTTGAAACAGTTCCGGTACTATATGATGGTTCAATGGTGGTAGTTGGTGATTTAGTATATCCTCAATCTGATTTTGGTTTCCGGGACCATAGCTATTAGATATATGTTTTGGGAACTTGTCCATCTTCATATCTTGCAGGTCTTTTGGCAAAGATAGAAAGAGCATGTTCTTCCTTCTTTGTTGATAGAGAACATCACAACTTGTCTGTTTGGATCAACATCAAATTTTCTTTTAACTAGGGATTGAATTTTTTTTAAAGCATTAAAGATTGCTCACAGATCTAAATGATTTATGTCCTAGATAGAATTTTAGACATTGCTGGGGAGGAGCCAACTGTCATAGTACATGTGGGCACCAACGACATAGGAAAATGTGGGAGGGAGGTTCTGGAAGCCAAATTTAAGCTCTTAGGTAGAAAGCTGAAATCCAGAACCTCCACAGTAGCATTCTCTGAAATGCTCCCTGTTCCATGTGCAGGTACCCAGAGACAGGCAGAGCTCCGGAGTCTCAATGCGTGGATGAGACAATGTGCAAGGAAGAGGGATTCAGTTTTGTAAGGAACTGGGGAACCTTTTGGGGTCTTTTCAAAAGGGATGGGTTCCACCTTAACCAGGGTGGAACCAGGCTGCTGGCGCTAACCTTTAAAAAGGAGATAAAAGCTGCTCTATCTAGAACAAAGGGGAAAGCAGACAGTCACTCAGCAGCGCATGGTTCAGAGAAAAGTATCATCAAAGGATACTAATGACGCATTAGAATTAGGAAATCCCAACAGTGAGGTTCCAATAATAAGAAAAGTATTCCAAGTGCCTGTAATTAAAAACTCACCTGAGCAAAATGTTTTCAATTTATCCCCATCAATTAAAAAGCAAAATGAAAATACAAACAAAAAACACACTTTGAAATGTTTGTATGCCAATGCCAGAAGTCTAAGAAGTAAGATGGGAGAATTAGAATGTATAGCAGTAAATGATGACATAGACTTAATTGGCATCTCAGAGACATAGTGGAAGGAGGATAACCAATGGGATAGTGCTATACCGGGGTACAAATTATATCACAATGACAGAGAGAAGCATCTGGGAGGCGGAGTGGTGCTTTATGTCCAGGATAGCATAGAGTCCAACAGGATAAAGATCCTGCATGAGACTAAATGCACAATCAAATCGTTATGGGTAGAAATCCCTTGTGTGATGGGGAAGAATATAGTGATAGGAGTATACTACCATCCACCTGGCCAAGATGGTGAGACAGACAGTGAAATGCTAAGAGAAATTAGGGAAGCTAACCAAATTGGTAGAGCAGTAATAATGGGAGATTTCAAATACCACAAAACAAATAATGAGCAAGGATTGTCAGGATTACACATCCTCCTGCACTATATGTACATTGAGATTTCAAATACCCCAATATTGACTGGGTAAATGTAACATCAGGGCATGCTAGAGAGATAAAGTTTCTGGATGGAATAAATAACAGTTTTATGGAGCAATTGGTTCAGGAACCGACAAAAGAGGGAGCAATATTAGATGAAATTCTCAGTGGAGCACAGGATTTGGTGAGAGAGGTAAAGGTAGTGGGGCCACTTGGCAATAGTGATCATAATATGATCAAATTTGAATTAATGACTGGAAGGGGGACAATAAACAAATCCATGGCTCTAGTGCTAAACTTTCAAAAGGGAAAATTTGATAAAATGAGAAAAATAGTTAGAAAAAAAACTGAAAGGAACAGCAGAATCAGGATTTATATTAAAAATGTAAGCACTAGAGACAGTATGCCCCATTATATAGCAATGTGAAGCGTGAACAAATAAAAAATCTAGACAAATAGAAATTTGCAACTCTAAGTAGAAAACTGATCTTTCTGCTTCGCAGTTGACTGACCATAGAAAACTGACAGTTCAGCTGGGATGACATGAAAACACAGTTTCAGTAATATTCTGAGATATTTTGAACAGCACACTATTAAAACATTAAAGCATTTCAGAATTATTTCAGGGTCACTGTCAGAGTGCTTCTTCATAACTGAAAGAATGAAATATTGTCAATCCTGTTGAAGCAGCACATTTGTAAACACTGGTAATGTAATTACACTTCAATAATTATTAGAACTATTTTTAAGAAAGGTCCTGAAGTACCTCGGTGACTGTTATATTTTCCCTTAATGCTGTAATTATAATCACTTCAGATGTCATCATGACTGGCCACTCTTTTTTAGTTCAAAGAAAAACTTGAAGCGAGAGTTAGGGAACATAATCATATATGGCTACCAAGTTGTCAATTTAAATCAGAGTGCTCCCTTTTAAGCATTTGTTTCCTCTACTGAAACAATCCTCTTCATATTCTGTTTTTCTCATTTTTAATTACTTGCAGTTAAAAACAAATGTGAGAAATTACAGCTGTTAAAACTGGCCACTAATCCAACAGTTTTATCTACTATTTTTCAATCTCATGTACAGCATTATACCCTCTTTAAAATGAGATGCATTTATCTTTACATCATAGCCACTGTTGAGAATACACATATCTTTTCTCACCAATACCAGGACACAAACCGCATTTCCATGATTCCTCATCGGGGAGATAGGACCATCCTTAATGTGGAAGGGAAGAGAAGTTTCTTCTCATTTTTAAACAATGTTCATGCCTGTTGTACATTCTTAATCTTTGTAGCTGCACCTTTAAGATTTATTATATGAAGAAGATAGAAACAATTGTCTCTTTTGAAAGTACAGGAATGAAAATTAGCAGGTAAGAAATAATTTTCATATGTTTGGGTCCATATTCAAAAGCCATTTAGACTGATAACCTAACAGTTATCTGTCTAAATGGCAGAGCTGGCTATATTCAGCCTTTATCTGGCTAAATTCTAGCTGGAGAACTATTTACCCAGTTAAAATTTAGCTGGGGAAGGGATGAGCTACCAGACATTCCTGGCTGAATATAGGGTATATCTGGCTTGTTAGGTGGATAAAGTTAGACCTGCTTCTGAGCAGGTCTAAAGTTATCCAGTCTTGTGTGGCTGGATAACCAGCCACTTAACCGAATATCTTCAAAAGACATCTGATTAAGTGGCAAACCTAGTGAAAAAAAAAATAAATATGGGCCTATAGGCCCTGACTACATCCCCCCCCCCCCTTCTTCCCTCAATCCAAAGTTCATAGTTGGACCTTGCTGCCTCCTGTTCAAAGAGCCCAAATCAGAATTAAACAAAAAATGTAAGGGTCAGGGGTTGGCGCCAGTCTCTCCTCTCCCCCTACTCTCCGCACAAGCACCAGGTTTGCTTTTTTAAATCTTAACATCTGCGGGCCCTTTTCTTTCCCTCACACCCTCTCTTACTCTCCCTGTACCTTCAGCCCAGATCGCGGTAGCCTCCTACGGTGACCCAGGCCCTACACATCTAATGTTGCTAAGGAGCTACGCTGGAAGCATATGCTTCTAGTGTAGCTCCAGAGCTCTACAGTGGAAGCCTGAGCTTCCAATGTAGTTCCTTAATGACACCAGATGCGCTAGGCCTGGGTGCAGTAGGAGGGTACCGCGATCCAGGCTGAAGAGCAACGGCTCTTTAAGGTACAGGGAGGGGAAGGGTGGGTGTGGGGGCTGAAGGCGAGGGGAAGGAGGGGACCTGCAGTTTTAAGATTTAAAAAAGCAAACCTAGAGCTTGAGCGGGGAGGTAAAGGTTTCCTTGCAGGAGAGTGAGGTAGAAGTTCTGGGGTAGAATGTATCTCACTGGATTCTGTTTAAGGATGAAGTCTGTTTTAAAATTAGCTCGGGGGCAGGTAATTATCCTGGCTGACTGAGACACTGCTGCAGGATCAGAGCTGGGAGTAACCTCATCCACATAGTTATACTTAGAGCATTTTTGCTTTCAGCTCATGTACACCTGTCTATAAGCCGTTCCCTCTACCCGTGCACAGAGGGGGAGCTACAATGTAAGATTAGAATTTGGATGAAAATGTTGGCTTTATATTGTATTTGGAAGTATTTGCTGATTATTGTAAATCATATTGTTGTGCCCTGCTGAGATTATATTTATGATGGCACAGCCAGGTCTCCTGGGCACCCAATGCATTTGAGTGCTAGGAATGTACAATTCTTCCCCAGTGTGTCTTTTTTAATGCAGCAGCTCATTTTAATATTGCATTGGGCGCCCAGGATAGGTAGCTGTATGCACGTTAGGAAAACGGGCCCGCAATATGAATTGCATCGGCCTGCCTGTGAGTAAGTCAGGTTGTGAGAGGGGAAGATGTCAGGAACAGACCAGGGAAGTTCAAACATGAACAAAGCTCTGGGCAAGCAACGCTCTTCTCTCCTCGCTGTTCTACAGCTGTGCAAGTCACCAAAAGCAAAAGAGCAGGCAGCTGATTGGTGCCAGAGTTGCCAGGTTTTCATGAAAGAACAAGCACTTTTGCACAAATTTCGCATTTACAAAATTTGCACATAGCCTTACTCTCATCACCGACAACAGGCTGAATCCATGCTTTTAGTTCACATTCCTCTTCCCAAGCTTTGCAGTACCTTTTACTGTACTTAGCCAAGTTTCTTACTTTAGCCATAGTAGATCAAAACCATTTAGTAGAGTAGCAGCCAATGACAGAAACAGCAAGTATGGGACAGGCTTTCTTACAAAGGTGATCTGCTGCAGGGAGAAGAAATGAGAAAAACAAAATTAGATAAAATCAAAAGTGGTGTAGAACAAATAAAAAAAAAACACCAGCACCTCATACTTATTCCCTCCTCCCCACCCCCTCCGAGCACATCCCTGGCACCCACACACTCCCTCCCCCCTCCCTCCGAGCACATCTCTGGCCCACACATATTCATTTCCCCTTTCCAACCCCCTACAAACACTTCTTCAATTCCCTCACACTCATTCTCCCCTCCCAGCATACTCATTCCTCCCCTCCTAATACCTGGCTGTAGCCAGCTGAGTGCTATACTCCCTTTCTGCTGCTGCTCAGAAGCTTCCTTGGTCACCCGCGATGCTGTTGCTTGCTGCAACGCCGTGCCAGGACTGCCCACGTGTTCCTGTGAATGTTTTCAGCTCTGGTTGGCTTACTGCTGCAATAATTTTGGGTGCTCCTGCTATGGACAGGCCTCATCGGCAGCAGCAGCAGCAGAGCACAAGTCCCGCCCACCAAGCCCCAAAAAACATGATTGGCAGGAAAAAATGCCCAATTAGAAGCAACCCACGAATCGAAAAAAAAAAAAAAAAAAGCGAATGATTAGGAAAAAAAGCCCAATCTCGTGGGAAATAAGCGAGGTTGGCAACACTGATTGGTGCTACACTGCCACTGCTGATTGGCTACTGGCCAGAGTTAAACCAACCCTTATTTGACCTGGTTTTCAAGTGTCTGGTTAATATTGTAGCCAGATACTGTACAACTAGCTGCAAAACTCAGCAGTCCAGTCCTAAACTGAGCAATTAGTCACTCTAATGCTGTTTAATATCTTCATTGATGGGGTTTACACACAGGTGACTTTTATTGTCACTTTTCACCATTAGAAAAACATAAAAACATAGAATATAATAGCAGATAAGGATCCATCTAGTCTGCCCAGTTTACTTCCTGCTACTGTTGATATCTGACTTTCCCCGTTCTTGTCCTGTGCTTTCTTTTGTCTCTATCACCTCTACTGGGAAGTTGTTTGATGCATCCACCACACTTTCTGTAAAGAAATATTTTTTGATGTTAATCTTGAGCCTACCCCTTTTGAGCCGCATAACATGATTCTCAAACTTTACTGTGAAAAAGGTTTGCTTTTGCCAGCCCAGGGGCCAAACTACTGCTTTGAGTAAATTGGGCACTGAAGTCTATGTAAGTAACACAAAATAAATAAATAAAACAAACAAACATATAAATAAATATTATCTCTTTCATCTCTCGACCCCGCCTGCAAGTCTATCACCGAGCAACCTTTTGTAAGAGATCTTGGAGTCACAATTGATCAACAGCTAAACATGAAAAAATATGTGAGCTCTATACTAAAAAGCAGCTTTTTCAAACTTAATACCCTAAAAAAACTCAAGCCACTACTACACACCCAAGACTTCCGTACAGTGATCCAGACCTCCCTGCTCTCGAAGCTTGATTACTGTAATTCTCTCCTTCTAGGACTCCCTTACTCCACTATAAAACCCCTGCAAATCTTGCAAAACGCAACTGCCAGAATCATCTGTAACGCACGCAAAACAGACCATATCACCCCGATCCTTAAGGACCTCCACTGGCTCCCCATACCCCACAGAATAACTTACAAAAGTCTTACCATTATACATAAATCCATTCACTCTCATAATTCCGATTGGCTTGATATACCCTTCAGTGCTGTACAGCAAAATCGACCCACAAGAACTGCCCATAAAGGTACTTTGCAGGTGCCCTCCCTAAAAATAGCGCACCTCTCATCAACTAGAGACCGCGCCTTATCTATTGCAGGCCCAACACGATGGAACACCTTGCCCACGTCTCTCCGCTTGGAAACCTGCGCAATCAAATTCAAAAAGAAACTTAAGACGTGGCTCTTTCAGCAAGCCTATCCTGACTAGTCTCTCATCTTACCTTTTCATTCCTCTAGGCTGCTCACCTCTGCACCCCAAGAACCCCTCTTCCTGAACCCTATCCCCTGCCTGAACCTGCCCCCCCCCCCCCCCCGGAACTCATTGTTACTCATTACAGCTATAATTTTTGTAATGCTTTCTAGTTTTTGATACAGCATTTCTTACCACAGTCACAACCTTTGAATCGTTACTCCTTCAGTTACCTTTGCTGTTGTATTGTTATGTTCTTTTTCGTTATATTCTCGAAACATTTGTTGTTACATCTGAGTTGCACTTCTATGCTTTACTATGTTGCTCCCATCCCTTTTCCGTTATCATGTAACTTCACTACTTTTGTTATTAGGTGAACCGGCGTTTTGTACCTCTACGAACACCGGTATAAAAAAGTTTGCTGGGACCCCAGATGTCTCAAGACTCTTTTGCAGAGGACTGGATAACTATTTGAAGGACGAGCTGGCCGCTCGCCAGACACCTGACTCACTGGACGAATTAATAGCCTTGGCTACTCGGATTGATCACCGGCTCCGGGACAAGGTGAAGGAACTCCAGCCTAGGGTGTTACCTGGGTTGAAACAGGCCAGTGCTGTCTCTACACCTCGGATGTTTCCAGTAGTCCCTGCTGCTGCTACAGATGAACCTATGCAACTTGGTCACGGTCGCTTGATCTCCAAAGAGAGAAGATTTCGGAAGAAGCGTGGCCTTTACATCTACTGTGGTCAGCCCGGCCATAATATCTCCACATGCTCCATTCATCCGGAAAACGGACGGGCCTAAGTCCTGCAGGAGGACTGTTCTTAGGCCATACCGCGACATCTCCTCCGCGCTCTCTCCCAGTCTCTTTGACCTACGGACCGATCACGGTTCAGACTCCTGCCCTAGTGGACTCAGGGGCAGGAGGCAACTTCATTCTCAGACGTCTAGTGGAAGACTTGAAGATTCCCCTCATCAAGTTGAAAGATCCACTACTGTTATCCTCCATTCATGGGGAGCCCTTACCAGGCAACGTGGCTTGCGAAACTGTACCAGTTACTCTTCGCACCGGGGCGCTCCATATGGAATCAACTTCCTTCTTTGTACTGGAGAGGGCTATGCACCCTATCATCCTGGGGTTACCCTGGCTGCAAGTGCATCAACCCCAATTTGACTGGACTTCCCTGGATCTCTCCCGCTGGGGCCTAGAATGTCATGGGAAGTGCCTTAAGGAGATCTCTCCTATTGTATACATGCCTATGACTCCAGCAATGCCAGGACTGCCCTCCCCCCCCCCCCAATACGCATCCTTCGGAGATGTATTCTCCAAAGAAACAGCTGATATTCTTCCTCCACATAGGTCCTATGACTGTGTCATAAGGCTGAAACCCAATGCTGAGCCACCGAAAGGATGGGTGTACCCCCTCTCAGCTAAAGGGAATAAAGCTATGTCAGAATACATTGAAGAAAATCTCCAGAAGGGCTTTATCCGACCATCAAAGTCGCCGGCCGGCACAGGCTTTTTCTTTGTGGGGAAGAAGGACGTTACCCTACGTCCATGTATCGATTACCGAGGTCTAAATGAAATCACGATCAAATACCATTACCCCTTGCCGTTAATCTCCGAGCTGTTTGACAGGCTTCAAGGGGCCAAGATATTTTCTAAGCTTGATCTGAAGGAAGCCTACAACTTCATTCGCATCCGGAGTGGCGATGAATGGAAGACGGCCTTTAATACGCAAGACGGCCACTTCGAGTATCCTGTAATGCCGTTTGGGTTGTGCAATGCACCCGCTATTTTAAAAAATATGATGAATGACATCTTGCGGGATCTGCTGTACAAGAATGTTGTGGTATACCTGGACGACATACTAATCTTCTACCAGGATTTGGACACCCACATTACAGATGTCAAACAAATACTCCACTGTCTTCATGAACACCGGCTGTATGCCAAACTCTCTAAGTGTGAATTTCACAAAGACTCAGTGCCTTTTCTAGGCTACATTGTGTCTAAGGAAGGCTTCCAAATGGACCCTCACAAACTTGAAAGTATCAAGAATTGGACCCAACCTACCAGTCTGAAGGCTTTAAGAAGATTCCTGGGGTTCACCAACTATTATCGAAGCTTCATAAAGAACTACTCTTCATTAACTGTACCCTTGACTGCAATGACTCGCAAGGGTGCCAACGCTTCAAAATGGTCAGCTGAGGCCATTTCCGCATTCGAGAAATTGAAGACTGCCTTCTCCTCAGAACCATGCTTACGGCATCCAGACCCCAATAAGCCCTTCATAGTAGAAGTCGACGCCTCGGATGTGGGGGTAGGGGCTGTGTTAAGCCAAGCTGGAGACTCAAAAGCCTTACATCCCTGTTCATTCTTCTCACGAAGATTCTCTCCAACCAAGAGGAACTACGGGATTGGCGACAAGGAGTTCCTGGCAATAAAGCTTGCATTCAAGGAATGGCAACCTTGGCTCGAAGGCGCTCAACATCAAATAACCGTCTTCACGGATCATAAGAACCTTGAGTATCTCCGCCACGCACAATGGCTGAATTACAGACAGGCCAGACGGTCTTTTTTCTTCAACCGTTTCAATTTCGTTCTCAAGTTCCGCCCTAGAGATCGAAACACCAGAGCAGACGCACTGTCACTCTCATTTCATTTAGAGGATGTGCCTGATGAGCCACAGCACATAATTGACCCGAAGAAAATCCTCTTGACATCCACTCACTCTGTGCCCATTGGAAAGACTATCATTCCAAAGAACCTCAGGAAGAAAGTGCTCTTCTGGGCGCACGATTCCAAGCTGGCTGGCCATCCTGGTCAACGCCGTACCGTGCTCAAGATACAGGAGCTGTATTGGTGGCCTACTATCAAAAAGGATACCTATTCCTACGTGGCATCCTGCACCACTTGTGCTAAGAACAAACCTGCTTCTGGACAACCGTGGGGTCAGATGCAACCATTGCCACTTCTGGATCGGCCCTGGTCGCACATCGCTACTGACTTTGTAGTTGATTTATCAACTTCCAGAGGAATGAATACCATCTGGGTGACTGTGGATCGCTTTAGCAAGATGGCACCCTTTGTGGCGCTCCCTGGCATACCCTCAGCCTTGGAGCTTGCAAAGCTCTTCATAACGCACATATTCCGCCTCCACGGCCTACCTTCACACATCATATCTGACCGTGGGTCCCAATTCACTGCACGATTCTGGAAGGCTTTGTGTAAGTTGTTTGACATCAATCTAGACTACACCTCAACCTACCATCCGCAGTCGAATTGCCAGACGGAATGGATGAATCGTACAATGAAGCAGTTTATACGAGCCTATGTCATGTCCCGACAAAATAATTGGGCCAAATTACTTCCATGGGCTGAATTCGCCATCAACTCTCATCCAGCAACATCCACTGGAAAATCACCATTTGAAGTGGTTTTTGGACGTCCTCCAACACCGCCACTTCCACTGAAGCTCTCAGTGACGTCCCCAGCAGCTCAGTCTACTGCTGATGATATCCATAAATTGTGGGTTCAGACAAAGGACATGCTAATCAAAGTAAGTGATCGTACCAAGAAGTACTACGACGCGCACCATGTGCAAGCTCCAGTCTTCAAGCCAGGAGATAAGATCTGGTTGTCTACCAAGCACCTCAGACTCAAACTACCCTCCTCTCGGTTTGCTCCTCGCTACGTGGGACCATTCCCAGTCCTTCAATGTATTGGCCAAGTTACCTATCATCTGAAGCTACCACCTGGGCTCCATCCATAATGCCTTCCACGTTTCTCTCCTGAAACCACTCATACTCAGTGAATTTTCTTCCAAGACTCAAGATCTACCTGTCATCAATGCAGAAGACGACTTAGAATACAAAGTCGAAGAAGTTCTGGTCGTTTGTAAAAGAGGCAAGACTTTTAAATACCTTCTAAAATGGGAAGGTTTCGGCCCCGAAGAAAACTCTTGGGAGCCTCAGACCAATATCCTGGACAAAGAGATGCTTCGTCAGTTCCACCTCACGCATCCTTCAAAACCTAAGCCTGGTACCCAAAGAGGAAATCGCCCTTTGAAGGGGGGTACTGTTGTGTTCGTCGGTTCCCCCCTCTCTCCGCCCTCCTTACCTCTTTGACGCCTCCCTCTTCGCCCGCGGGAAGATTGGCTGCCGCGGCGTTCTTCTGTCGAAGTCCTCCAGCATCCACGGACCAGCTAGACACTGCAACCTGCCATGTTTCCTGGAGGCCTAGGGGTGCGCGTGCGGCGCGGCACCAACTGAAGTACCGACGATGGAGTGAACCTCGGGGGCATCCCCCGAAGATGACTTCACCCGCGACGGATATATAAGGTCTTAGAATTTGCTAACAGATTGAGTTAGCAAGGGTTTCTCTACCTAAGCTACTCTGCCTCCTTGGACTTACCAGGGGTACCAGCTCCTCGGGGCCTCGCTCTCTCCTTTGTTTTTCAGGTGACAATCTGGAACCGGTACTCGCTCCTCGAGGGCCCTAGTTCCCAGACTTACTTGGTACTCTCTTCTGCCTGGAAGTCATCACTGCCAACTACATCAGTGAGTTACCATCGCTCTCTCAGAGCTGTCCCTGGAACCAGGTACTTGCTCCTCGAGGGCCTATACATTCCAGCTCCTGGGCTTCTATGAGACATTGTGTGAGTGTTACCATCTGGTTCAGTACATGAACTCTGCATACCCTGCCTACTCATTATATTTCAGTTTCTCTACATCTCAGCCTCCAGGGATCGCTGTTCCAGTATCTGAGGGACTACAGCCCAACCAGGCATTCCAGTTCACTACTGCCACCTCTGGTGGTTCAGTATACTGTCTAATAAAAGAACTACTGTGTGTCTGTCTCCATACTCTGAGCCTGACCGGTGGTCCCTCTCAGGATCTTCCCCCGGGGGCGTGGTCATCTGCCACTGGTCCAAGGATCCACCCACAACTCTCCTAAATAACAACAGATTGCTAATCCCAAGCAGACTGTGAGCTCTGAACTGAACACCTGTCCAGCAGATGGAGACAGACCAAAACTGAAAGGGTATCCTATATCAGGACAAAGCCTACCCTGCAGCCCTTCAATATAACCATTGTCAAAGCAGCAAAAGGCATAAGGTCAAGCGAGTAACAAGATAACTAAGAAATGTATTGAACAATCAAACCAGAGAACAATTGAATGAACTGTGTGACTAACGCTCTTGCATGACAACCCCTGATCATCGTAAAAGATGCTTCCGGTGCCTTCAATCAAGAGAGCCATGCAAAAATACTCCTATAAGAAGGAAAAAACAGGAAAGAGTTTGAGCGGACAGAATACGGGAGGGCGACTGGACTGATCTGTGGTATTACAGGAACGAAAATTAACAGGTAAGAACTAATTTTCCTTTCCCTGTTTGTACCCGGATCAGTCCAGACCAAGGGATGTACCAAAGCTTCCCTACAAAGGGTGGGACTGAGACAGTCCCGCTCGAAGAACCTGTCAACCAAAGGAACCGACCACCGGTGCCTGTACTTCGAGGCGGTAATCTCGAGCAAAGGTATGCAGGGATTTCCAGGTAGCTGCCCTGCATATTTCCTGCAGAGATACAGATTGACTCTCCGCCCAAGAAGTAGCCTGAGAACGCAAAGAGTGAGCCTTCAGGCCCTCTGGAACTGCCTGGCCTTGGCAGAGATAGGCCGAGGAAATCGCCTCCTTCAACCACCGAGTAATCGTAGTCTTAGAAGCTTGGTTGCCCCTATTGGGACCACTCCACAGAACAAAAAGATGATCGGAGGTCCAGAAGTCATTGGTAATTTGGAGATAGCGCAGTAAAACGTGTTTTACATCAAAGCGGCGTAAATCACTCCCAAGTGGACCCGCTATATCCTCAGGAGAGAATGTGGGAAGATCCACCGACTGATTGACATGAAAAAAAGATACAACCTTAGGCAAGAAAGAAGGTATGGGCTTGAGAGAGTCCCCTGAATCCGAGAACCGCAGGAAAGGTTCCCGACAGGACAACGCTTGAATCTCCGACACCCTTCTGGCAGAACAGACAGAAACTAGGAAGACGGTCTTGAGAATCAAATCCTTGAGGGTAGCCCGACGGAGAGGTTCAAAAGGAGCCTTGCAAAGGGCCCGAAGGACTAAATTAAGACTCCACGAAGGACAAGTGACCCGGATGGGCGGCTTCAAATGCTTAGCGCCCTAGAGGGCTTGACCTTCAATGGTGCCTAAGAGGGATCCGAGAGCGGACACTTGGACGCTCAATGAGCTGACGGAGAGACCCTTGGAGAGGCCCTTCTGTAGGAAGGAAAGAATCACAGTAACCGGAGCCAAACGAGCTGAGATACCCGATTCTGCACATAGATTTTCAAAGACTTTCCAAACGCGGACATAAGCCAGAGAAGTAGACGGCTTACGGGCTCGCAGTAGGATGGATATAACTTCCTCTTTATATCCCTTCTTTCTCAGTCTCGCCGTTCAAAATCCAGGCCACTAGACAGATGCGATCCGCCTGGTTGAAAAATACGGACCCTGCCGTAGCAGATGCAGAAGATGGCCGAGACGAAGAGGACCATCCGTCACCAAATTTACCAGGTCCGCGGGGCCATTTGGGCGCCACTAGAATGACCGGACCCCTGTGAAGTTCTATTCACAGGGGTCCGGTCATTCTAGAGGCCAAGGAGGAAACACGTAGAGAAGAACGTCATGTGGCCAGGGAAGGACCAGAGCATCCACTCCTTCCGAGCAGTGCTCCCTCCAGCGGCTGAAGAATCTGGGAGCCTTGGCATCGGACAAGGTAGCCATGAGGTCCAGGTGAGGCGGACCCCACCTGTTAACGATCAGGTCCATCGCTCCGTCTGATAATTCCCCCTCACTGGGATCGAGAAGTTGACAGCTGAGGAAGTCGGCTTACACATTCTCCTTGCCAGCTATGTGGGAGGCCACCAGGCGATCCAGGTGCCGCCTCGCCCAGGCGAGGAGCTTGCCGTCTTCTAGTGCCACCAGATGACTCCAAGTACCCCCTGACGATTGATATAGGCCACTGTGGTGGAATTGTCCGAGAGAACGCGCACTGCTTTGTGGCGGAGTAGCGGAAGAAAAACCTTGAGAGCCAGGCGTACTGCACGCGCATCCAGTCGATTGATATGCCGACTGGACTGGGGACCAGTATCCCTGTGTAGTCTGGGATTGGCAGAACGCACCCCAACTGGAGAGGCTGGCATCTGTCGTGACTATGACCCACTCCGGAGTCAGTAAGGGCATCCCCTTCAAGAGATGCGCCAGCGACAGCCACCATTGTATATCTGTCGAAGAGAGGTAGGGGCGCTTGGAATTGTTCGGACAATGGCTTCCAGCGGGATAACAACGCTTTCTGTAATGGCCGCATATACGCAAAAGCCCAGGGAACCAGGTCGATAGTGGAGGCCATGGTCCCCAGAACCTATAGGTAATCCCACGCCGTGGGAAGGGGAGAGAAAGGAAGCTGCTTACTTGATCCATCAGCTTGAGCGCCCGAGTGTCCGGAAGAAATACTTTTCTGACTCAGGTATCAAAGCGAGCTCCCAGAAATTCCAGGACCTGGGAGGGCTGAAGGTTGCTCTTGGGAAAATTAACTATCTACCCAAGTGAGGAGAGGAGAGCCAGAACCCGGTCGACTGCTAGGTTGCAGAGAGTCGGAGACTTGGCCCGCACTAGCCACTCGTCCAGGTAAGGATGGACTAAGATTCCTTCTCTGCGCAGAGCTGCTGCCACTACCATGACCTTGGTAAAGGTGCAGGGAGCGGTGGCGAGACCGAAGGGTAAGGCCCGGAACTGGAGGAGTGCACTGTTAACCCACGTTTGGACGCGTGTTTTTGACGCGCTAGCTTTACCTCTTATTCAGTAAGGGGTAATATCACGTCGAAAATACGCAGCCAACCCCCCCCCCCCCCCGAAACTAGTAGCGCGTGCAACATGCAAATGCATGTTGATGGCCCTATTAGTTATTCCCACGCGATTCAGTAAGTAAAATGTGCAGCCAAGCCGCACATTTTACTTTCAGAAATTAGCGCCTACCCAAAGGTAGGCGCTAATTTCTGCCGGCACTGGGAAAGTGTACACCCTCCGACTTAATATCATGGCGATATTACGTCGGAAGTCCCAAAAGTAAAAAATAATTAAAAAAAAAAATTTTAAATCAGCCAGCGGCTTGAAATCCGGACGCTCAATTTTGCCGGCATCCGGTTTCCGAACTCGTGGTTGTCAGCAGGTTTGAGAACCGATGCCGGCAAAATTGAGCGTCGGCTGTCAAACTCGCTGACAGCCACCACTCCTGTGAAATAAGAGGCGCTAGGGACGCGCTAGTATCCCCAGTGCCTCTTTTTACCGCGGGCCCTCATTTGAATGCTGAATCGCATGCACAGGAGAGTGGCCTGTGCGCGTGCCGGGAGAGCAGGTGCTCGCCCACTCTCCCGTGACTTTTACTGTATCGGCCTGTATGTGCCCTGTGTTTTAACTCCCTCCCATGCTTACCTTCACCTAACGGATCCACTCCTTGACTGAATCCTGCTGTAGGACGCCCCACCTAAGGCAAACTTCTCCCTTCCGAACCCAGCTCCGCTGCCCTGGAAATCTCTCTCTCTCCATGCCTCTTGTTGCGATGTGATCGGTACACTTGCATCCATTGGCTCTGAAAGAAAAGAAACTGTTTCCGCCCCCTTTTCCCAGGGCGCAGCACCAGGAACACTTCTCTTAGATTTCTTCTTATGAGCAGCAACCAGGGCCACTGCTGGAATTCTTTCTTCCTGCTCCCTCGCTCATAATCCCACTGGACCAGCACTAGGGAGAAAGGAACTGGGACTGTACTCTTTACAGTACCAATCAGGCCAGCCCCCAAAACCACCCCATTCTGCCTGCCCAAGACCCACACCTACCACAGGGTCCCTCAATCTCCCCGCCTCAACTGCTGGCGCAGGACGTGCCACTATACCATTCCTGTGACCGTCACTGAAAGCTCCCCACTCTACAAAGTGCTGCCCCACTGAGGCGCTGGTACACAAGCAATGCTTACCCTGCCTAATGCCTGAGTATGGGCCAGTGGTTCTCGGTGAGACTAACTCACTACTTGCCCTGCTGACTGGGACCTGCTGACGCTGCACCTGAATGGGCTGGGAAATAGCTACTGCTAGAGAGTGAGCAGTGGAGGCAGCATGCTGCTTCCGCATATTTTGCCTGGGCATAGGGGATTTTCCTTTTTCCCCTGCCCTTCCTGCTTTCCTTCTTATACTCTCCACCCCTTTTCCTTTCCTCATAGCCGCCCCTTTCATAGGGAGTCAGTGTTGCCAACCTCGCTTATTTCCCGCGAAGTTGGGCTTCTTTTCCTAGTTATTTGCGGGGTTTTTTTCCGATTCGCGAGTTGCTTTTAATTGGGCTATTTTTCCTGCCAATCACATTTTTTTGGGCTTGTTGGGTGGGGCTTGTGCTCTGATGGTGCAGTGATTGGCTGCTGCTGTGATGAGGCCTGTCCATAGCAGGCGCACCCTAAATTATTGCAGCAGTAAACCAATGAGAGTTGCAAACCTTCACATGAGCACGTGTGTGGGCAGACCCAGCACCAGCACGGCATCGCACGTGGGCAGACCTGGAAGGCCAACATGGCATTGCAGCAAGCAACAGAGAAGGAATCTTCTATGCAGCTGCAGACCTGAATGCTGAAGGGAGTGTAACACTCATCTGGTGTATCAGGAGGGGAGGAATGAGTATGTTGGGAGGGGGGAATGAGAGTGGGGGTGCCAGAGATGTGCTCGGAGGGGGGGTGGGGAGGGGGACTATTTTTAAGGTGGGGAAGGGGCAGGGGCGGCCAAAGGCCGCCCCGCCCCCTTAAAGCAAAAGGGGGAGAAATAAACAAAGCAAGAAGGGAATTCATTTCACCGGCGTCCCCTGGTGAGGGCGCCGGAGACAAACAGAAGACAACACAGGGAGGGAGGGGGGCCTTAAAACCAAAGAGCAAAGGGTTGCCCCGAGGCTCACAATCCACCTTTCATCTGTACCTACCTCTGGTTTTCAGGGCAGGCATCATACCTGCCACATCAGGGTCCAGGAAACAGTGTCATGCTTCCGGAGCCGCCATAGCACACTCACCACCAGGCTCCAGTCCAAGCTCGCCCTGGCGCTGGCCCCTGAAGCACCGCTGCCATCGAGTCCCTCCATGGCCTGGAGGGAAGGGGGAGAACGAGGAGGGGAGGGGGGAATGAGTATGTGAGGGCCAGAGATGTGCTTAGAGGAGGGTGGGGAGGGGGGCATGAGTGTGTGGGGGGCCAGGGATGTGCTCGGAGTGGGGAGGGGGGATGAGTGTGTGGGGGCCAGGGATGTGCTTGGAGGGGGGAATGAGTGTGTGGGGGCCAGGAATGAGTTTGGGGGGCTGGTGTTTTTTTATTTTGTTCTACACCACTTGATTTCATCTATTTTTTTTTCTCATTTCTTCTCCCTCCAGCAGATCACTTTTATAAAAATCCGTATTTTGACAAAAAGAAAGCTTGTCCATACCTGCTGACTACAGGTAAAAATAATGTGACATGGAAACTTGTAATGCTATTTTTTTTTATTTGCTCTACAACCGCTTTTGATTTTATCTAATTTTGCTTTTTTTTTCCTCATTTCTTCTCCCTGCAGATCACCTTTGTAAGAAAGCCTGTCTATACCTACTGTTTCAGTCATTGGCTGCAACTCTACTAAATGGATTTGATCTACTATAGCTAAAGTAAGGAACTAAAAGATACTGCTAAGCGTGGGGAGAGGAATGTGAACTAAAAGCATGGATTCAGTCTGTTGTCAGCAATGAGAGTAAGGCTATGTGCAAATTTTATAAGTGTGACATTCGTGCACATCATGCAGACCTTCTGCAACATGCAAAAAGTTAAGCTCCTTTGTCATCTATGCGACTCAACAGACATTGGTGTTTCAATTTCAGGTGTTTTGGGCTTTTTTTTTGGAAAAAAAAAAGTGCTTGTTCTTTCATGAAAACCTGTAGGAAGTGGAACCGGGGGAGGGAACGCACAAGGTTCAAAAGATCCAGCCTGAGCACTAATACCTCTTGGGTGGGGGACCTCTATCATCCGGACAAAGTAACAGCTCAGAGGCAGAAGCATTTAAAGATAACTCTGCCTCCACATCTGAAGAGGACCTGCTAGGCAATGAAGTGGGGGTTGGAGCAGGAGGTTCCCTGTCCGTCGGCAGACTCGGGGGCAGCTTTCACCCGAGTCTGCACACATAAGAACAGGGGGCGTGGATGGAGGAGGCGGCCCTGGTAAAGATAACGATATGGGCAGGAAACGAGGCGGGGACATGACAGGAACCGATGCTGCGCGCCGCACGGGCTGGGAGGGAGCGGCCTCAGCAGGGCTGCCTGAAGGAGATCAGCGGACGCACTCTCCTCCGGAGCGGGAGAGCGATCGCAGGGGGCGCCTACTCATTATACTATAAAGCTGAGCCGAACTGAATCCAATTAAATTAATTTGTTTTTGTTTTTAATTGGTTAAAGGGAACAGTAATAACTAGCAAAAACTGACTGCTGCCTCTGCTTCAGCCGTTCCCACACCAACTGACAGCACGAAAACGGCTGCCCCAAGCACATTAAGTGCAGCTCACCAATAGCAAGGCAGCATTCAAACTTGCTGCCTCCCTATTGGACCCTGATAACCTAGCCCTTCTCCACCGCTCGCTCCCCCTCCCTCCTCTGTACTTAACTCATTCCTCCCCTTGCCTCACGTTAAACTCGGCAGCGTGAGACAAGCCCACGCTGCCTTAACATGAAAGAAAAAAATGTCAGACGAGATAAACCTCGCTCGTTATGCTTGGCAAGCTTGACACTGCAGAACAATCGATGTCCCGTGGGGCATCTGCGCAGTCTGGTTTGTTTGAAAAGGGCGGGCAGTAGACAGAACGGGCTGCAAATAAATATTTTGGAGAAGAAAGGAAAGTTGTCTTAATGAAGCTCTGTGCTTTCAAAGTTGATAGCGCCTTTCGCAATGAGAGGGAAATCGGTGAATGTTTCCTTAGCAGAATCGGCGTTGGAAGCAAACAAGGTACATCCTCGAGATCTGGTTTTTGTGATTGCTGGCTTGAAAAAAAAGCAAAATTTGTCTGTTATGGATGCTTACAATTCTATTTTGATTTCAGTGGAGGAATAAGAGAACGCGTATGGAGAGAGATATATTTAAGAATGACTATTATAGCTGAAGAATGCCACCTGCTTTATAGATTGCTAGTGAGGGAGGTATGCAAAAAAAATCTTTGCTTTTCGTAACTTACTGGCATCAGGTGAAAGGGAAGTTCAAGAAACAAATTGAAAGTTAAAAATAGTGGTAATGCTTTTTACATTCTAGAGTGTATAATATATTCTCCCTTACAATTCGTATCAAGTGTAAATGTATTATTGTATTTCTGGGTGGAGAGGAGACTGGATGATAAATAAAGGCTCATTTAACAAGTAGTGTGAAGTGTCTTGACTATTACAGAAACTGTCACTGTAGTCTACAGGGATGCTGACAAATTGCTACCTAGGCTGTAGAAGGTGCTATTTTAGCTACTCTGATGCATAGAATGTAACAGAACTACGAAACGTATTGTGAAGCAAATTACTGGAGATGTCTTTCTTAAGGCGTCAATCCATACGCCTGTTTTTTTTTAAACTGTGGGTTTACATTTATGACAATGATTAACGTGCTTAAAAAGTTATTTTCTCGTTTTGTTGCACTTTATTTTAATGAAAGTGCTGAAAAGAGTACCTTATAAATAAAATGCAGTTTTGATAAGCTTTGCATAAATAAAACATATAATCAGCACCGTTTTCTTTCTTTTTTTTTTTTTTTTGTTAGGGGAAAGGGGTGGGAGGAAGCATGTGTTAAGTGGGAAATATTAAGGATTGTTTGTGATTGCATAGGCAATTAACAGTTTGGTTCTCACTCCCTTCCTCACCAACCCCTGTCTCTGCTTCCTTTTTTTTTTTTTTTTTTTTTTTTGCAGCTTTTGGATAATTGGATTAAGTAGTCCTTCTGCTCAAGTTGACACCAGCTAATCATTTTCTTTCTAGAATCCCACCATTCTTGCTGTTTTCTTAGAGACTGCTAAGAAGCCTCATTCCCAACAACTTCTTTGCCCCTTCCTCAATTAATCCCATCTATAACCCACTGAGTTTAGTTCTTCCCAATCATGGTTTCACTGTTTTAACTCAAAACTCTCATCTGTATTTTTTGTTCTGTATCTGTGCAACTTGACTAGATTCTAATCTTCAAGGAGTAGGGACTATCAATTAGGAGGTGAATTTGCCCAGGGATTGTACATGTAACAGTGTGCACATAACCAGATTTCTTGCATACTTTTTTTTTACCAGTGAAGTTTGGAGTTATGCATATATTGGTCGATTTTTAAAAGCCCTATGCATGCCAAATCCAGGAGATACATGCATGACTTGGCCCAGCACGCACTGCGTGGATTTTAAAAAGCATGTGAGGATGCACATATCTCCCAGTATGTGCACAGATCCTAAAAATCAAAAAAGGGGTGGGTTGTGGGCAGGGCATGGGTGGGCCGAGTCTGTTACATGAAGTCTGTGTGTAAGTATTTATGCGCACTTCCATGTGCCGGAGTCCCCTACCATGTAACTTTACTTCTGCTACGGACAGCATGTAAGTATTAAAATAAACTAGGCTAGTCAGGGGGGTTCTAAGGGTCAGGGCTAATAGGGTAAAAGGGAGGCAAGTTAGCTAGGGGGTTTAGGAAGTCCTCTCCTTTACTGGAGAAACAGGGAATTACATTGGCACACACATCTACTAGAATCCCCCCACTTCTGTGACTGAGGTGGCATTTGCGCACAGATATGCACAACAATGTAAAATCATGTGCACATGTATATGTGTATATCTGATTTTATAACAGGTGCATGTATATGTGCCTGTTATAAAATTGCCATGTGCTTGTGCCAGCAAACACGCACAGAGGTGTAACTCATACTTCTGGTTTAAAAAAGTGTGCACGTAAATTCAATACACTAGTTATGTGTTTCAAAGAGCAGGTGTAACTTTCTGCAGGTGAGTTTTTTTTAAATTCTGCAAAAGTACACTCAAAGCTAATTTATATGCATAATTTGCTTCATAAATTGATGTACTTATGCACATAGCTCCTGCATAAGTTATCCATGTTTTAAAATTACCTTCATGTGCCTCCACAGCACTGCATACATCTGGTATGTGCTATAAAAGTCATGATGATGATAAAAATTAAACTGCAGTTCTATTGATGTGGAATACTAAAAACTTGTCTAAAAATAATTGGAATTCAGATCTGAACAGGATCCTAATGTTAGATTTTAGTAGTTAGAGACATGGCATGCATCCCAAAGGCAATAGAATTGTAGTGTGCAAACAGCAGTGAAGTTTTTGAATGGAGGAAGGGAGAAAGAAAATGTTGTGAACTAACTACAGTTGGGTGAATTGAGAAACAGGTAGAAAAAATTATTTGCTTATGATCATACAGAAAAGGCTAGAAGGGACTTGAGCTTGTGTGTCAGAACTCCTAATTTGGATTTCTGTGCTGTGCAAAGTATTGAGAAAACATTTTTATGAAATCCTAGGATTGTCTGTATTTTTGAACAGTTTATACTCATAGCATGGTTAGATCCTATTCCAGACCCTGATAAGAGAGAGCAATAACTCAATCAAAATATATCCCTATTGTCTATTTAACAAGATTCAACAATAAATATCCTTGTGTGAAAAAGTATGTGAACCCTTCATTCAGTAACTGGTGGCATCTTGTCGAGCAGCAGTAACTTCAAGTAAACAGTTCCTGTAGCTGTTGGTCATCTTACACCAACTTTGAGGAATTTTGGCCCATTCTTCCATACAGAACTGATTCAACTCTGACATTTGAGGGCTGACTTGCATGAACAGCTCACATCAGGTCTTGCAATATCACTTCAATAGGATTTTGGTTGGGATAAGAAATGACTTCTTCAGTCAGTCTGTAGTAGATATACTTGAATGTTTAAGGTCATTGTTTTGCTGCACGAGCCAGCTCGTGGACAGATGGCCTGACATTCTGTTCTAGAATTTTGTGATCTAAAGCAGGGTTTAATGGACCCTTGGTCTGACCCAATATGGCAATTTCTTATGTTCTTATGATACAAACTTTTGATGTAAAAGCATACATTTGAACAGATGTGTAAGTTGTGTTGACCCTTGCTGCTGTAGTGATGTTGGTTCAACCTACATGACAGGCTCTGTAAAAAATCAGAGGCAGGCAACATAAAAAATGGTCAATGTACAGACCTAGGGTCAAAGGCAGAAGTCAGTTTGAGGGAAGGCTTGGAGACAAGAAGCAGGATACAGGCACGAGGAACTGGATAAGACCAAGTTGGAGAGATAAGGCAGGAACATGAACCACGAAGCAGCAACAAACACTACACACAACGATGCAGGAGACCCATTGCTGAGGCAAGGCAGAAGCGTCGGAAGGACCCCCCCTTTTTTTTTTTTTTTTAATAGAGTTTAAAGCAGTGACATCATCAAGGGGTGCCGACCAACTTTTTCTTTTTTTTTTTTGCCACAGGTCCTTTAAAGGCAAAGATGTCAGACATGTGTGCGCCTAGGAGGACACCCTGGAGGAGGTGGTTCTGGCAGTATCCTGCTGTGTAGTTGGAGGTTGGTGTCATTTGCAACGGAGAGGGACCCAGAGTGTCCGGCAGCATCAGGGTGAGTGCGGTGACTTGCAGGAATGTCCCACAAGTTGTCAAAAATAACAGTACCCCATCTCCTAAGCCCCCTCGCAAGGTCCTCTGCTTCTTCTTCAAGGGAAAGCAATGGTGGAACTCCTTTACTAATAGAGGGGCTTGGAGGTTGCCTGCTGGCTTCCAGGAGTTCTCTTCTGGGCCATAGGTCTTCCATGCTATGAGAGATTCTTGCTTGTTTTGATGCCTGCAGACATCCAGGACTTCTTGTACCTCATAACTAGTGTCTTCAGAGGTTGTTTCTGTGGAACGCAGTGGTTTTAGATGAAATATATGGAAGATGTTATGTATATGTAATGTAGGAGGAAGCTTAATTGTTATGGTTTTGTATAAATGTGAACCCTGGGCCAAGGTGAGAGCTGACTCCGCCTACAGGGAGGAGTCCTGTGGGCCTCACCATCGGTAGGCTTGGTCTTGATGGCACAGGACACTGTAGGAGAGAGACTTTATTATAGACAGAGAAGCAGGGCCCGCAGAGCGGGAGAGAAGAGAGACACAGTTGAGCAGTGAGGGAATCCCCAATGATGCCGCTGATGATGGAAGTCTGGTAGTGGCCCACTGAGCAAGGTATGCCAGGATATTCCCACAGGCGAATGGTGTACCTCAGGTTACAGATCCGGTAGTGGCCCGCAGTGCGGGGTATGCTGAGGAGTCTGAGCTGGTAGTGAAGACTGAGGCAAGGCAGCCCGAGGAAGCTGTAGCGATGCGGCAGGTTCTTTGTGTGTAGATTGTTCAAGGTAGCTGAAGCGAAGCGGTGGTGGCCTGTGGCATGGGGTACACCGCAGATGGAATCAGCAAGCCATGATGAAGTAATCTGAGTAGTACTCACATGGAAGTCCCCGATAGCTCTGAGGCAGTGGGTAGGAAGACACTGGCAGATAGGCCCTTCGAGGAGTGGATAGCCAAGAGTGCAGATGAGCCCCCGAGGAGCGGGTACTCAGCGTTGTAGACCCACGTAGGAACAGGAAGTCCAAGGTAGAGTGGAATTTAGGCAAGTAGGAACTCCTTGCTAACTCGTCTTAGCCAAGGGCCGATCTGTTTAAGTACAGAGGATGACTGATGTCATCGGGAGGGGACGCCTCTGAGGTTCCCACCATGATGTGTTTTTAGGAGGCCCTTGTGCACAAGCACGCACATCCTAGATAATCGCAGGTTCAAGATGGCGGTCGGCAGCGCCCACGCTGTTCGGAAGACTCCGGGGAGGCCGGCATTGGCTGGCGGATGCCGCCACTAGACCCAGGGTTGGAGAGACGGGGAGAAAAGAGGTGAGCATCAGAGGTCGCAGCCATCTGCGACTGATGGGCGTAACGTTAATCTGATAAGTCACATGGCTGATTTGTTGGAACACAGAGAAGAGGCCAATGGATTAAGGTGCCATGCTGATGGAGGATATTTAGACTATATTCTGTGTACTCAACGATACTAGATTGCCTGGGTGAAATTGTGGAGCTGTTCTGTCCACCTGCTTCTGGGAACGGGCTGCTGCCTAGGTAAGTAACTGATTGGTTCTTTGCTAGAAGTTGTGGAGTTCCTGAGAAGTGAGCTGGGCTGCTGGACAGGCCACTGTCAGCGGGAAAGGAAGAAGTAAGTGGAGGTGCTTACCGTAGACCACTTGGAAGGACGGTGAGCTTGTAGAAGTTATGTGATTTGTTATGAGAGAACTCTGCTCAGGGAAGGAGAAGAGCCCAGTCGTCTTACCTGTCATTGACAAACAGTTTGAGGAAGGTCTTAAGGGTTTGGTTAGTTCTCTAGGTTTGTCCATTTCCTTGGGGGTGGTAAGCTGTTGCAAGATCCAGCATAATTCCAAATTTCTTGAAAAGCCCCTTCCAGTATGAGGCCATAAATTGGATGCCTTGATCCGAAAGGATGTGAGAGGGTAGCCCCTGCAGCCAAAAGACATGTTGTATGAAAAGCTAAGCCAATTCAAGAGCAGAGGGCAAACCTTGAAATGGATGAAATGTGCCATCTTGGAGAATCTATCCACCACAACCCATATCGTGGTGAAGCCGTGAGAGAATGGAAAGTCTGTAATGAAATCAATGGACAGATGGGTCCAGGGTCCCTCAGCAGCTGGCAACTGCTGCAACCCCCCCCCCCCCCCCCCCCAGTCGAACTCGAGCAGTCTTATGTTGCGCACAAGCAGGGCAGGATTCCACATACTTTTTTATGCCAGATCTTACTTTGGGCCACCAGTAGTAACACAGGAGGAGTTAAAGGGTGTGGATGATCCCTGGTGTCCTGCTAAGTGTGAGTCATGAGCCCATTTCAACACTTTTTCGTGCAGCTGCTTGGGGATGACATTCTTCCCAGGAGGTATCAGCATGGCAGTAGCGACAATAGCCCTTGTTGGATCTATGATTATCTAGAGTGATCTCTGGGGGACATCCTCTCTGTGATTCTTAGCCACCAGTCTGTAGTGAACCAACTGAAAAAGAGGACCATCTGCTGTCGCAATGAAAACACCTCAGACGGTCTTCAGGGTGAAGCGTGCTCCCAGCATTTTGGGCAGCCCCCTTTTATTGTAAAATCATTACATAGCATTGCATCGGATACATACGTCACATATTTACTGCTACAACATTTCCACATAAATGTTTATGCTGACCTTTTACTACGTGGGTGCAGAGAGGTGCAAACGGTCAATCTTCAGGCAGGGAGGGGGGAGGTCATTAGCTGGTCATGAGGCAATGGTACTGAGCTACCTAGGTGTGAAAACCCACAGAAATGCAAGTAGGTCATAAACTAAGCTGGTGCTGCAAAGCTTCTGCTGCAAAGCTTTTGCCCTAGATATATTCCTTGCAGACTTCCTGTTAGCTATAGACAGGAAGTATGTTTGCTTGCTAAAACTTGCTGCGGTCGGAGCAAAAACAGTTTCTTTACGCTACGAGTAGGTTTTAGACATGGGACAGATGTTGACCTTCTGAGGTGGCGTGCCATCTGTCAGGGAAGCCAAACACCCAACCCCCACAATCTGCCTGTATGGGATTAAGTTGTTTCACTTGTTGAAGATACTTCAAGTTTTTGTGATCTGTTTGGATTTTGATCCAATGCTTGGCTCCTTCAAGGAGATGTTGCCATTCTTCCAGTGCCAATTTTACCGCAAGGAGTTCCCGAGGCCCAATTGTGTAATTCCTCTCTGCCAGAGAGAACGTCCTTGAAAAAAGGGAGCAAGGCAGGAGAGACCCTTGATTGTTATATTGGCTGAGGACAGCTCCTACCCCGAAGAATCTACCTCTGAAACAAAGGGTCAGTCAGGATCTGGGTGCAGTAGGCAAGGCTGGGCTGGAGAGATGAGACAGGAACAGGAAGCAGAAACACACACTATTTATTTAAAGGCTTTTTTATACCGATGTTCATGTAATAGTACATATCACGTCGGTTTACATAGAACAAAAGTCAGAAAATACATCGAACATGATACATATAACAAGGCAAACGTAATAAGAATTATAGATATTATCGCTAAACCAAAAAACTTAGATATACATCAAACGTGTTATATGTGTGATACACATAACAGGGCGAAGATAGTACGAATTATCAATGAACTTACAACTGTGTTTATTACATTTGACGCAATTCTAAGACCAATGTGAGCACATAGGCATAAACCTGGTGAACAGTTGAACAAACAGAGGGCATTTGCCTCAGCAAATTTTCTACCCCAGGACCAAGGTCTGGGAGAAGACTAGCTCAGGAAGGAGAAGAAAGAGGAAAATGGCTAGACTAAGCTAAGGTGAAGAGATTATTGAATCCTTTAAGTGAAGGCTTGAGTGAAAAGCCAAGTCTTCAGCTTTGGCTACACACAAAGATGTAGAAGACCTGTTGCTGAGGCAAGGCAGACGCATAGGAAGGGTCCTTTTATAGAGCTTGAAGCAGTGACATCATCAAGAGGTGCCACGGCCTTTTCCTGCCATGGGGCTTTTAACGGCATGGGCATTGTGTGTGTACCTAGCGGGGCACACTAGAGGTGGCAGTTCACATTGATGGGGGTGAGTGCGGCAGCTTGCAGAAATGTCCCGCAAGCCGCCAGACATAAGATGATTTCCAGATCATACTACAAATGGATCTCAACCCTCAAACAGCCTTAAAAAAAACCCAACTATGTATGTGTCTCTTAGCCATCCAAGACTGGATTAAAAGTAACAATCTCCATCTAAAACCAAACAAAACAGTCTATGGATACAAAACATGCACAGACAAATCCCTGATCTGAAACTTCCATTTGGATCCCATGAGCTCTTGCTAAAACTACAGGTGGAAAGTCTCAGAATCCCGCTGGACTTTGCCCTAACCATGCTCCTACAAATCCAGGCCATAGTAAGGAGTTGCCTCTTTGAACTACGTAACCTCTGAAGACTTCACCCTCTCATTGAGAAGAACCTTATCACCGCAATTCATGCCATGGTAACCACATGGCTGGATATATAAGGGCCTCCACAGACACCCTTCTCTGCACAACTAATAGGGTCATGCAACTGACACCTTTCTATCACATTGGGCCTACAAAAATTACACTGGCTTCCAGTCCACCTACAGATCCCAAATCAAAACCCTCACAATGACCTACAAGGCTGTACGAGGACACAGCCCTAACTACTGAGAGAGGGAAACATGCAATGAAAAAGCTGTGCTAGGCTGCCAGTGCACCACTTTGAGTGTTTTGAACCTACCTGTAAAATACAGTATTTGATTTGAGATGCTTATGTGTATTTAGTTCAAATTAAATTTATTGTAGTATTGCTCATTTATCTAAAGTAGGCATTAAGACTGATTTAAAGTTTAGCTATAATGTTGTGCATTTTATTCTGGATTATATGTTGCTCCTTTACTTGTACATGGTTTTGGGTGAATTTCTTATTCAAAAAGGCAGTTAATAAATAAAAATAATAAAATGAATAAATAAACTATTGATGTGCTCACTTCCAGCTCTGTGTCTTACAGAAACAGCACCAGGAGCGAGGAAGTGAATACCTCGCTCCTGACTGAGGTTTTTAGGTTCCAGGGGGAATGACATAGGAGTTGCGTGTGGGTAAAGGCTGGGATGGGGGCAAGAGTTAGCCAGATTAATTATTTAGACAAAGAACCGGGGACAGGGTATGAGGGGCTTGACATGTGGACCCCACAGATTTATTTTACATTTAAGGGGGGTTTGGGAAGGTGGGATTGTATTTATGAAATCTGTGGGGAAGGTGAAGGTGGAGAATTGGACCACAGGCCCACTCTATCCTTCTCCCTCTTTTTTTCAGTGCTATTAAACAGGAGATCTTCAAAGATATCTGGTTTATCTGGCCTCACAAGGCCCGATTAATTTTATAATCTAACCAGTTATATTCAGATATAGCCGATTAGGTTTTAAAATTATCTAGCTATATGTAGCTGGATAACTTTAAGCGAGTATATGCAGTGGGATGTTTATATAGGATAAGTTATCTGGCTAACTTTAGCCAGATAAATTGTCTGCTTGCTGACTTACTGAATATGCCTCCCTTAATTTATACCTTTTTTTAATTGCATAAGACTGGTTTCAATCAAATAAGAGTATCATGTTAAGAATTTGTAATTGTCATTATTAGGGATGAAAATCGTGTGCCCGATCGTTTTAACGATCGGGTTCGGCTGGAGGGAGAACAAAATCTGATCGGTAAAGATGTGGATCGGAATCTGTTCCGATTCCAATTCACATCACTAATTTTTTTTTTTTTTTTTAGTGAGGCCTGAGCAGATAAAAAAAAAACCACCCTCCCGAACCCCACCAAAACCTTTTACATGTACCTGGTGGTCTAGCGGGGGGGTGGGGGTCCGGGAGCCATCCCCTGCACTCATACCCTCCGTGCCGGTATCAAATGGCGCCGATAGCCTCTGACCTACTATGTCACAGGGGCTACCGGTGCCATTGGTCAGCCCCTGTCACATGGCCATCGGTGCCATCTTATGCTCCTACCATGTGACAGGGGCTGACCAATGGCACCGGTAGCCCCTGTGACATAGTAAGGGCAAAGGCGATCGGTGCCATTTTGTTTACTGGCAGCAGATGGCTCGAGTGAAGGAGATCGCTCCCCGACCCCTGCTGGACCCCCAGGGACTTTTGGCAAGTCTTGGGGGACCCTCCTGACCCCCACAAGACTTGCCAAAAGTCCAGCGGGGGTCCAGGAGCGACCTCCTGCACTCCGGCTGTCGGATGCCAGTACTCAAAATGGCGCCGATCGCCTTCGCCCTCACTATGTCACAGGGACTGACGGTTGGCCCCTGTGACATAGTGAGGGTAAAGGCGATCGGCGCCATTTTGAAACCAGTCCAGCACAGAGGGTATGAGTGCAGAGGATGGATCCCGGACCCCCCGCTAGACCACCAGGTACATGTAAAAGGTTTTGGGGGGTGGGTTTTTTTTATCGGGCCATCTGCCCCATTTTTATTAATGGCAGCCGACGGCCCGAGAGCGGGAGATCGCTCCCGGGACTCCCAGTAGATCACCAGGTATTTCTAAAAGGTTTTGGGGGGGGGGGTTTTCTGTAAATGGTGATTTAATAACCCCATTTTCATCTGTATTCTTGCTAGCCAGCAATGGTCTTTCTCCAATGACTTCCTTAGTGAAAACTGAACCAAAGTATTTGTTTAATATTTCTGCTATTTCTTCATCTTTTTCTACAGCTTCCTCCTTACTCCTTTCAATTTTATAGTTCGACCTCTGGTTTTCTTCCTTTCTCTGAAATATGACAAATGTTTTTGTCACCATGCTTCAGCTTCTTTGACAAACTTTTCTTCTCTCGAGCTTTCACTATCCTGATTACTTTTCTCATCTCTTTCATCTTCACTGGATATTCTTCCCTGTGTGCTGCTTCTTGTGTTCCTGTGTACGTTTTTGAATGCCAATCTTCTTGCTTTTATTTTCTCAACCACCACTTTTGTAGAGCCTTATCTGTTTCCTTTTTTTCTTATTTTTATTTACTTGTTTTACATAAAGGTTTGTCACCTTTGTTATAGCTCCTTTTTAATTTGGCACACTGTTGTTCCACTTCACCCATCTCCTTCCAGTCTTCTAGCTTCTCCTTGAGGTATGTTGCCATTTTACCAGAGTCTGTGTGTTTTGAAAGCCAGGACATTGATCTTTATGTAACTTCCCTCCCTCTTGGCCATTATATCCACCCATACCGTCTAATGATCACTGGTGCTCAGGTAGGCACCTACCCAGGCATTTGAGATACTGTCTCTGTTTGTGAATAGCAGTATCGCTCCTCCCCTCATGTGTTCCATTGCCATTTGTTTGAGCATAACCCCTTGAAGGGCATCCGCAATCTCTCTAATTCTTGCAGATTCTACAGCAGGGATACTCCAATCCAGATCCAGCAAATTACATTCTCCCTTCCTTCCCATTTTTTGGATGTCTTCAACCAGGTGCTATCCAGCTCATCTGTCTGACTTAGACCACACCAGTGTAAATGGAAGTGCCATCATCTCTTTTTAAGACAGCCTACAGCACTTCTTCCTTTTCCTATGCCCCCTTGCATTTCAGCTAATTGGATATTGCTTTTGACAGACAGAGCTACTCCTCCCCCATTTCTGTCATCTCTGTCCTTTCTAAACAGGTTATAGCCCAGTAGGGTCATATTTCATTCATGAGACTCACTGACTCATGTTTTCCTAATAGCAACAATATCCAAGTCTGCTTCCACCATTAGGGTCTGTAGATCTGGAATTTTATTACCTAGACTATGAGCATTTGTGCTCATAACCTTCCCGCTTTTCTCACTCAGCTTAGTGCTCTTCCTGAGCACCTTTTCTGCCCTATTGAGCTGATTTTTGTTAATTTCTCCACCCACTTTCTGTATTTGTCAGGTGTGACATTTCAACTTCTGTCACCTCCATTCTCTAGTTTAAATGTTTATGGCGTGTGATTTGAATGTCTCACTTAAGAATCTTTTTTCCTGATGTGGACAGATGTATGCCATTTTATTAGAAAGTCTTTTACTGTTCCATATACGGCCCCAGCCCCTAATATATCCCAAATCTTCTTCCTCACACCAAGTTTTGAGTCATGTATTGAAGTTGTCTATATGGCTTAGCCTTTTCTTCATCTATCCTTGAACAGGTAACACTTCTGAAAAGGCAGTAGTCTTCGCCATGTGCCCATTTGCTTCCACAGATTCTGGAAATATCTCTGAACTGTTTGGATGTTTCTAGCAAGGTCATTGGTGCCCAGATGGATGAGAATATCTATTTTTAGAGTCCTTACTTTCTTCTTTACTTGCATTGACTAACTGAATTGCATTTCTACTTGTTGAGAATCCTGGAAGGCATTTAACTATTTTTTCCCCTCAAAATGAAGTCCAAATTAGTGTCTCTAATGACCAAATCTCTGAGCACAAGGATCCTTGTGTTATGGGTTTTTCTTTGCATTGGGTATCTTCTTTCCTTTCAGATATTACTGCAGTTTCCATTGCTAGAGCTTCTTCATTTTACAATACAAAAAAGGAATTTTGTATTGGTATCATTTGAGAGAGTGGGTGTTCCTTTATCACAGATCTTGTCCTACCAGAACTCACTATAATCCATTTATTCCTGAGTTTCTGAAGGTTCTGTGGGAGTGGGGCAGGTTCTCTGAATGTAGTAAAGTAAGGGAGGCTTCTTTGGTGATTACTAATTCCTCTTTAGCCTTCTTTAATTGTAGCTAGTTCTAATTTAGTTGAGTCAATTTCTTTTTCATTGAAAAGAGCTGCAAAGAAACTCCAAAGGGTAGATTTTTAAAAAATATGCACGTGCCCACTACCCGGCGCATGCACATGGACACGCAATTTTATAACGTGCATGCCAGTGTGCACATGTTATAAAATCGCCGGGCCACACGCACAAGGAGGGGTAGATTTTAGCTAGTTTCGCATGGTGACGCATCACAGCTTTCCCCAGTTCCCTCCCAGTTCGCTCCAATTAAGGAGCAGACTGGGAGGGAACTTTCCTGCCCCCTAGCCTCCCTTCCCCTTCCCCTCTCGACCCCTAAACCAAATCTGCCTTACCTTTTTTTTTTGTTTTTAAGTTGCTGCTCCTCTGGAGCAGAAGCAACTTGCGCGTACCGGCCAACTGCCGGCACATGCTTCCCTGGCACAGCGGAAAATGGCTGCTGTACTGGCACCTCCATCCCCGCCCCCGACCGCCCCCTTTTCAGGCCCCAGCACTTAATCATGTACCGGGGTTTACGCGCATGGCCGGGCCCATTTAAAAATAGGCCCAGCGCGCGTAAGGCCCAGCCACGCGTGTAAACCCTGGGATTTATGCACGCTGGGGTTTAAAAATTTGCCCTTTGGCCTCCAGATGGCTTGCCTTAAGACACAAGCACCACAGTTATTACATTGAATAATAGTCATTTTGTTAATTTGTTCTAATATGGAACACCTTAAATATGATAAATATTGGCAAAGTTCCTTGTTATCAATTATTGCAATTATGTACCTAGTAAGACTGAATTAGAACAGCAGGTTCAGGGATAGGGAAGGAGAGCTTTCGACAGCTGAGATTATCAATCATAACGTTTCCTTGACATGCACTTAGTGGGAGCTTTTCTATGCCACTCTGGAACAATGAGTACTCCAATAAGGGGTAGATTTTCAAAGGGGTACGCGCGTACCCCCCCCCCCCCCCCCTGCACGCGCCGAGTGCAAGCCCCGGGACGCGCGTAAGTCCCAGGGCTTTGCAAAGGGGGCGTGTCGGGTGGGAGGGGCGGGGGTGTGACACCGGCCCGGGGGCGTGGTCGAGGCCTCCAGACCAGCCTGCTGGCGCGCGCAGATTTATACCTGCTTTTGGCAGGCGTAAATCTGCCAACAAAGGTGTGGGGGGGGGGTAAGGGAGGGGAAGGTGAGGGGAGGCGGAAGGAAAGTTCCCTCCGAGGCCGCTCCGATTTCGGAGTGGCCTAGGAGGGAACAGGCAGCGCGCGCCGGGCTCGGCGCGCGCAGGTTGCACAAAAGTGCACCCCCTTGCGCGTGCCAACCCCGGATTTTATAAGATACGCCTTATAAAATCCAGCGTACTTTTGTTCGCGCCTGGTGCACGAACAAAAGTACGTGCGCACGTAAATTTATAAAATCTACCCCTAAGTGTTTAGACTTGCAAGAAAACACTAGACTTATGGCTGTTGAATTGTGACAATAAGCCCCTCCCTACAGACAAAGCTAAAAACAAATGGATTTTTTTTTCTCTGCCTTTCCTTTTTTTTTACAAAGCCACAATGTAATCTTTTCCCCTTTTATCTTAATTAAATCAAAGCAATCCCCCCCCCCCCCCCCCCCCCCCCCCCCCCCCCCCCAACAAAGGCACAATATAATGCAAATATAGACAAAAGTTATACTTGGTCCAAGATATTTTCAATAAACAAAATTACACTTACCTTTTAAATGCCTCTCACAGGAAAACCTGTAGAAAAAATGACTGTCTTATTAGAAAGCATTAGTCTTATGGCTACTGAATTGCTACAATTAGCCCTTCCCTACAGACAAGGCTAAAAACAAAGTTAGGGTTGTGTTTGTTTCTCTGCCTTTCATTTTTTTATAAAGCTACAATATAGTCTTTTGCTCTGTGTAAGTCTTTTGTCGATTTTTGAAACCTGGGTTTCAAAACCTGATGAGAATTCTAATGACTAGTGAGATGGGCCTGGGGAGGAGCAAGTGGTGGCTCTTGCTATTTTTTTTAATTTGGTGCTGCCTGATGTTACTCAGTGGAAATAAGACACATACACACACAATACAGAATATTTATTCTGGTAAAAGTAATGGTTATAATAACATAAGTTTTGCCATGCTGGGTCAGACCAAGGGTCCATTAAGCCCCATATCTTGTTTCTAGCAGTGGCTAATACAGGTCACAGGTATTTGGCAGGATTTCTAAGTTCAATAGATTCATATCCCAAGGACAAGCAATGGATTTCTCCAAGTCCACCTTAATAATGGTTTATAGACTTTTCTTCCAGGAACTTGTACAAATCTCTTTTAAACCCAGCTACACTACAGCTTTTACCATTTCCTCCCGCAGTGAATTCCAGAGTTTAATTATGCATCTGTTGAAAAGTATTTTCTCCTGTTTGTTTTAAATGTCCAAGTCTGCATTGTCCTCTAGTCATTGTATCTTTTTGAAAGCATAAACAACTGATTCACATTTAATCTTGCTGCTCCACTCATTACTTTATAGACCTCTATCATATCTCCCCTCAGTTGTCTCTTCTCCAAGATGAAGAGCCATGACCTCTTTAGCCTTTCCTCATAGGGGAATCGTTCAATTTGTTAATCATTTTGGTTGCCCTTCTCTGTACCTTTTCCATTTCTGCTATATCTTTCTTGAGATGCGGTGACCAGAACTGGACACAGTATTCAAGGTGTAATCGAACAATGGAAAGATTTAGAGGCATTATGATTTTATATTTTACTCTCCATTCCTTTCCTAATAATTCCTAGCATTCTATTTGCTTTTTTGGCCATTGCTGCACACTGGGCAGAGGATTTAAACATATTATCCTTCTTGACGCCTAGATATTTTTCCTGGGTGGTAACTGTCAAAGTAAAACTTTGCATTGTGTAACTGAAATTTTGGGTTCCTCTTCCCTATGTGGATCACTTTGCAAGGTCTTCTTACAATTTCTCACAATCCTCTTGTGATTTTATGACTTGCTGAATGTACAAAATTATTCAAAATTTGACCATCTCACTTGTTCCCCTCTTTCTAGGTCAGATCCCTGGGGCACTTCACTAGTCACCTTTCTCCAACACGAAAATTGACCATTTGCCCTTACTTTTTTAACCAGCTCTCAATCTACAATAAAACATTGCCCCCTATTCCATGACTTTTTAATTTCTTCAAGAGTCTCTCATGAGGTACTTTGTCAAATGCTTTCTGAAAGTCCAGATACTCCATATCAACTGACTCCCTTTTATCCACATGTTTATTCACACCTTAAAAAAAATGTAGCAGATTAGTGAGACAAAACATAGGTGAATGTGGCAGGGTTCTCAGTTTCTTTAGAGGGGAATACTCTCAGGGCATACTCCAAATGGTGCTGTCCCATATTATATCCTCAGACTGGTTAGATTCTTCTGCAGAAAGGAATAGTTGGTGAGGGCTAGATCCACCACTGGGACCTTTGGGGGCTCCTGAGGCATGGAGGCGAGAGAGACTCCTCTTGTGGGAACAAATCCAACATTCTGGACAGAATGTTGATTGCAGGGTGCCTTCCTTGTCACTAGTTGCTAACGAGATAAAAAAAAAAGTCTTCACTAATTCAGCCATTTGGTCTATGGGCTGTCATTTCCTTTGATTCAGAAATGGAAAAGAGCCTCTTCTGAAACCAGTATACAATTATTCTCCTAATAAGCACATACTGGACTCCAGGATTGGGTTCCATCCTGGGTTAACTGCGCTGGTGATTACATAGAGCCCAGAAGCACAATGAAGCATATAAGATCTAGTCTCCAGATGCAGCCCAGGAGTTGATGGATTGGAAGCAGATCCAGGAGGCCCAGGAATGGACCAAGTAGGTGAGATGGAGGCAAGGGTACCAATGTGGAAGAAGGTAAGTGTAATGATTCTTCTCCACGTCCTTCCAGTGCTTACTCCTGTCTTGAGTGTTTCAAATGAGTTGAAGGTGACAAGGCTCATGATGTTTCAACAGAGCCTGCTTCATTACCAACTTCTGCTTCAGTGACGTTGTCTGCACACTGGCTCCAAGAAGTAGTACTTCTTTTCCTTCTCCACTGATGAACCAAGGGAAATTGCCTGCCTGGGGTGCTCCTGCATCTTGCTCGACAATTTAACTATGGTGGATCCAGAGCCTGGTGTTTGCAATTGAGGGAGCTTTGCCCAAGAAGTTCCTGCTTGACTTGGTGTGAAGGGAGCCCAAAGATGCCCAAGGTGGAATGGTTCTGACTTTTGACTGGCCTATGAAGTTCCTCCATTTTCCATGCCCAATTCCTCTGAGATCTCGGCAACAACCGAGCTCAGTCATAGCAGTTGACTGAATCGTGGTCGAAACCAAGCATCTGTAATAAATGTCGGTGATGGACATCTTAAGACTACAGACAAAGTCCTTGAAGCCAATGGAGGTGGCTTTCTTGGAGCAGGGCATCCTGCAACATCAGTTTTTCTCTTTTTTTTTTTTTTTTTTTTGTTTTGTTTAGCACTGAAAAGTGCTGTTGAGGGGCTGCCAAGGTAGTTAAGCAACTTTAAAAATGAGAGTTGAAGTGAGAACTTCATAAAATTGAAAAAAGGACAAATGAGCGAGAACACGTCTGTGCGAAAACCCAGACAGTAAAAGACTGATGGGCTCACAAGGTAGTGTGCACGTAGGAACTCCCACACATGCTCAGTGATAAAAATTTTATTGAGCTAGAGAGTTCATTCGGCACAGCCGGATGACATCACCCATGTGTCATTACTAATTCAGCCCTGCTTGTTGATAAAGAATCTGCCTTGAAATTTTGCTGGTGTGTGCAGAACCCGATGTGGCATACTCTCCCAAAATTACTCTGCGTGTAGATTTAAATATATAAATTTGGAAGTCGTAACATATGCACGTCAGTCCTTTCCCTGCCCCAACTCCGCCCCATGCGCAGAACACCTACTGATTATGCACATAACAGTATGTGCAAAATCATGTTCCTGAATTGATTTTCAAATGGCAATTTATGCACAGAACCCAGGCTTTTTGCACTTAAACCCTTTTGAAAATCAGGCCCTTACAGCATAATTTTCTAAAGCACTTTTGCAGGTAAAACAGTGTTTTACCCACAAATGGGATTTTAATAAAAATTGTTCACCTGCCATGTGGTTAAATTTACATGCATACTACCTGTTCACATGTAGGTTTACCCAGACTGAGTGCAGGTATTCCTGTAGGAGGAGTTGGGGAGGGGTTTGGACTTATGTGCATACTTTTCAAAATGCAAACCTATGCATGCAAATTTTGCTGAAAAATTTCTGCATACTAAATAGCAAGTGTAAACATGTGCGGGTAGATTTGGTTGAATAACTTTCAAAATGGATTCATGCTGTAAGTCTGCTTTGAAAATTGGTGTAACTTGCATATAGGAAACCTAACTTTCAAACATATTCGTGGTATAGCATTTGCACGCATGCAAATGGACATGCGAAGATTTAAGCTAAAACTTTATAAACTATGGCGGGAGCTGTGTTCTTTATAAGATACCATGCAGTTCTCCTCTGAAAGTATTCACGTGTGTTTCAGTATACTGTATGCAAATATTTCCAATGCAAGAAATTCATACTTTCTCTACCTATTTTATAACATATGCAGGTATATTTTAGGCACAAAAATAAACTGAGGCTAATATTCAAAATTTAATTTAGCCTGTTAAGTTGGACTTAACTGGCTAAGTAATGGCCACTGGATATTCAGCGGCTGCTATTTAGCCAGTTAAGCCACTTTACTAGCTAAGGGCCAGATTCATTAAGGCTTTTCTCCCATTTTGTGATTATGGGAAAAGCCCTTAATGAATTAGGACTTGATTTTAAAAAGTATTTACACGATTAAAATTGAGTTTTACGGAGATCACATGATGCTGCCTGAGTGATCAGGCGTGCTGCTGGTCTCACTGAGATCCCTCTTCTACCATTAACCAACAAAAGAAGCATATAATTTGGCTTACAACCTGGCAAAATATTACGAACGTAGGGCTCAGTATTCTCGGAAAGGCACGGTTTATTTTACCACAGCCTACCTCTCAGAATGGCGACAAAAGCAGGAAAAGGAGAAAGCGAGGGGGCTTGATACTAAGATGGCCGACACACCGGAATCACATGGCAATAGAAAATCCTGAACCTATCGGCTCGGACATAGTGGCCACAGTTATTACCGCTTTAGAAGGTAGATTTATCCACCTCTCCTCCCAACTTACTGGAGTAAGGACACAATTATTGGCCATACAATCGCAGTTGCAGGCCGCAGAGCAAAGAATATCAGACATGGAGGACAAAATAGCGATGGAGGAACGGGCAGTGAAAGCCTTATAAGACTCTTATACAGCATTACAACAAAAAAATTGAAGATTTAGAAAATTGGTTGCGCCGAAATAATTTAAGAGTAATCGGGATTCCTGAGAGCATCACCGAACAAGAACTTGGAACCTGTTTAGAACCCTGGCTACCGCAGGCGCTCCAAACTGACACACAACATGGCCTTTTGCATATAGAACGAGCCCACGGGCTGTGCCCACCTCCCTCTGGGTCTACAACACCACAAAGACCGAGAGTGGTGATTTTTTGTGTCCTGAATTTTGCCAACAAAGTTCAAATACTCCGGGCTTACCGAAGAGTACCTACCCTGTCATTTGAGGGATCTAAAATTTTACTGTTCCAAGATTACTCAGCCTCCGTTGCTACTCAGAGGAAGGCCTTTGCTCCGGCTTGCTCTCAGCTTGCCAACTTAAAAATCCACTCCACTTTGCTCTTCCCCGGCAAACTCCGAATCGCACATAATGGCCAAGACAGCATCTTTAGACGTAGCGACAACCTTCATACAGGGACTCCACATGGGTTAAACAGACCGCGATGGTTCAGAGTGCACCACTTTTTGGACAAAAGATAACTACATCTCCTTTGTAGTTTAAGGTGGTTGTTCCTTTTTTGAGGTTCTCTGTTGGTTTTCAGCATCTGCTCACTTATCTCTGTAGGAGGAGGGTCCTCGCAGCTCTAGTGATCTCATAGCAACTAGTGGATGTTATGGAAGATGCTGGGAGAAATTTTTGTGCTCTCTTTAGTAGCTTCCTACATCCAGAGGGTTTTGCACTGAGAGGGGCAGGGATTCTTTAATGTTTGACTTTTCATGGAAACTTTATATGGTACCTAATGGTTTTCATCACATGCCTGAAAATATCTGTGGATTCTCTACCTGGGTGCTATCAAGCTAGGGCGAGAGTACATTATAGAAATCTCATCTTTGTGTACCTTTCCTCACTCCAAATCACATCAAATCTTCACTGATGTGTACTGTACTGTTCGCACATCTGATTGTGCATGTAAAACTACTCCCCAAACCCTAGACCACCATCAAAACCTCACCTCAAATTACTAGATGACCCTCCTGTAGTGGTATAAATAGATGACTAATATGTGTGCCTCTCTCCCTCTCTGAGGTGTCTCCTCCCACAGGGAGAAGCCCTGTGAGCCTCACCATCTATAGGTGTGGTCTCAGTGGCATAGGACACAGCTGTAAGGTAGAGACTTTATTAGGAAGGAAGGAAAAGTAAAGCTCGGGAGGTGTAGGTAAGAACAGTTCTGAGCAGAGGTGTATACCCAAGGTGATTCCTCAGATTGTGAAGATCCGGTAGTGGCCCACAGAGCAGGGTACGCCAAGGATATCTGTACTGCAATGAAGATGAAGTAGCTGAGGTGCAGGGACCCATGGTGGATCCTGTAGATATTGTGGCGACAACCTGCAGCACAAGGAAAGACCAGTGCGACTCCTACTGAGGAAGATGTGGTAGTGGCACTTTAGAGAATCTCAGTAAGGCTTGGTATCATTGATGTCCGTAGTAAAGTACTCACAGGAGAGTGTCCCGAGAAGCAGGACAGGTAACAGTCCAAGGCCAGAAGGCCCTCCGAGGAGCGGGTAGCCAAGAACGCAGAAGGGGCCCCTGAGGAGCAGGTACCTAGAGCGTTCGGCGCCAAGTGAGAAATCTGGAACCGGAAGTCCAAGGATGGAGCAGATTCAGGAACGAGGGAACTCCTTGTTAACTCGTAGAAGCATTGGGCCAGTAGGCTTAAGTACAGCAGCGAGTTGACGTCATACGGAGGGGATGCCCCCAAGGTTCCCACCATGCCATGTACAAAGGTGGCCCATGTGCGCGCACGCACGGCTTAAGTGATTCCTGAAACAAGATGGCGGTCGGCATCGCCCACGCCATCCCTGGAACGCCAGGTAGGTCAGTGGTGGCTGGCAGAGGCCGCCGTTCTTCCCAGAATCTATGGTGCAGAAAAGAAAGAGGTGAGCATGAGTGATCGCAGCAGTCTGTGACCGGGCGTAACAATTACACTATCGCACACAATGTTAAACATCCCTCATTTTCATAAATCCCACCAAAACTCCTCCCCTTTGATTAAATTTTCAGAGCTTTCATACACATTGTGTGATGTGAAAAATAACGCATGCATTATTGCGGACGTTATGACCCTAACACCTGCGTTAATGCCCTAACACATTTTGATGAATGACCCTGATAGACTTAAATTCAGTCTACATAGGTCATTTTCTGATCCTGCTCTAAAATCACTAGTCACATAAATGACCTTGAAGATTGCCCTCCACAGTAAAAGCATGCATAGTCTTCCACAGTGTGGCACTTTCAGCCGGGCTGTGAGTGGGCCTTTCTAGAGGTGTGTTTAGGTCAGGGGATGAAAATAGCGCACATTTTATCCCTCTCAGCTGCCTGCTTGAGTGAGCATCTGCATAGTACGTGAGTGCTTTTAGCACACACAGTTTACATTAATTTTCAAGCATAAAGTATCAAAGTACTGTACTTTCTCTTTCAAAATTAGAATAAGTACATGGCTCATTTAAACATTGTTCATTTAGAAAGTTAGAAATGTTTCCACTCATGTATGTTGTGTAAAAAGGACCAGTTATCCTGGAAGATAGGTATGGAGGTTTGAGCCAAGTCAGTCATCTTGTAAAATGCAAAAAAAAAAAAAAAAAAAGCTTCCAACCTAGGTGCAGAAACCCCCTCTTCAGCTTATACTTGTTTCAGGAGACAGTCTATAAATGTTCGGTAGACTCCATCCATTTTACCAGACTGCAATCTGTAATCTCTGGTCCACTGGAGTAGGGATTAGCAGGATATCTTGTCCCATCCTACAGTCTTCTGTACCATGTATGACCTTTCCATCCATTGTGACTGTAAATTTCTCAACAAAAAGATTCATGCTTGTGGTAACTTATTTCATTCCTGTGTTGACTTAGTGTCAGTTATGGAGGTCAATTTTCAAGTCTGTTTACCTGGGCAGAAAGCGATTTTACCCATCTAAAACTGTGTATTTATATATTTATCTATTTTATATTCTGCTTTTTCAGGCACATTTAGGTTCTGTAGGTATGTGTAACAATATGTGCATAAAATTACATGCATGCACATTGCGTGTGTAGTTTTATGTGCATAAGTGAAAATTGTTCTGGGGGTTGGAGTCTGGGTAGAATTAGAATTTTTCACATGTACTTTGATTTTAAAAAGTCTGCATGTTAGTTTGCTTAGCTATACTGCATGCACAAAATAGAAGGTGTACAATTGTATGCAAAAGTTTAGGTACTGGAAGGGGGACAATAAGTAAATCTGCAGCTCTAACACTAAACTTTCAAAAGGGAAACTTTGATAAAATGAGGAAAATAGTTAGAAAAAAACTGAAAGGTACAGCTGCAAAGGTTAAGTGTTCAACAGGCATGGACACTGTTTAAAAATGCAATCCTAGAGGCGCAGTCCATATGTATTCCATACATTAAGAAAGGTGGAAGGAAGGCAAAACGATTACCGGCATGGTTAAAAGGTGAGGTGAAGGAGTCTATTTTAGCCAAAAAAACATGCTTCAAAAATTGGAAGAAGGATCCATCTGAAGAAAATAGGATAAAACATAACTTGACAATGCTTAAGTGTAAAACATGGATAAGACAGGCAAAGAGAGAATTTGAAATGAAGTTGGTCATTGAGGCAAAAACTCGTAATAAAAACTTTTAAAAATATATCTGAAGCAAGAAACCTGTGAGGGAGTCGGTTGGACCATTAGATGACCGAGGGGTTAAAGGGGCTCTTAGGGAAGATAAGGCTATTGCAGAAAGACTCAATGAATTCTTTGCTTCTGTGTTTACTAATGAGGATGTTGGGGAGATACCAGTTCCAGAGATGGTTTTCAGGGGTGAAGAGTCAGACGAACTGAACGAAATCACTGTGAACCTGGAAGATGTAGTAGGCCAGATTGACAAACTAAAGAGTAGCAATTTACCTGGACTGGATGGTCTGCATCCTAGGGTACTGAAGGAACTCAAAAATTAAATTTCTGATCTATTAGTTAAAATTTGTAACCTATCATTATAATCATCCATTGAACCTGAAGACTGGAGGGTGGCCAATGTAACCCCAATATTTAAAAAAGGTTCCAGGGGTGATCCGGGTAACTATAGACCAGTGAACCTGACTTCAGAGCTGGGAAAAATAGTGGAAATTATTCTCAATATCAAAATCATAAAGCATATAGAAAGACATGGTTTAATGGAACACAGTCAACATGGATTTACCCAAGGGAAGTCTTGCCTAACATCTGCTGCATTTTTTTTGAAGGGGTTAATAAACATGTGGATAAAGGTGAACCGGTAGATGTAGTGTTTTTGGATTTTCAGAAGGCGTTTGACAAAGTCCCTCATGAGAGGCTTCTAAGAAAACTAAAATGTCATGGGATAGGAGGCGATGTCCTTTCGTGGATTACAAAAATGGTTAAAAGACAGGAAACAGAGAGTAGGATTAAATGGTCAATTTTCTCAGTGGAAAAGGGTAAACCATGGAGTGCCTTAGGGATCTGTACTTGGACTGGTGCTTTTCAATATATATAAATGATCTGGAAAGGAATACGACGATTGAGGTTATCAAATTTGCAGATACAAAATTATTCAGAGTAATTAAATCACAAGCAGATTGTAATACATTACAGGTAGACCTTGCAAGACTGGAAGATTGGGCATCCAAATGGCAGATGAAATTTAATGTGGACACGTGCAAGGTGTTGCATATAGGGAAAAATAACCCTTGCTGTAGTTACATGATGTTAGGGTCCATATTAGGAGCTACCACCCAGGAAAAAGATCTAGGCATCATAGTGGATAATACTTTAAAATCATTGGCTCAGTGTGCTGTAGCGGTCAAAAAAGCAAACAAAATGTTAGGAATTATTAGGAAGGGAATGGTTACTAAAACGTAAAATGTCATAATGCCTTTATATCGCTCCATGGTGAGACCACACCTTGAATAGTGTGTACAATTCTGGTCGCTGCATCTCAAAAAATATATAGTTGCGATGGAGAAGGGCAACCAAAATGATAAAGGGGATGGAACAGCTCCCCTATGAGGAAAGGCTGAAGAGGTTAGGGCTGTTCAGCTTGGAGAAGAGACGGCTGAGGGGGGATATGATAGAGCTCTTTAAGATCATGAGAGGTCTTGAATGAGTAGATGTGAATCTGTTATTTACACTTTCGAATAATAGGACTAGGGGGCATTCCATGAAGTTAGCAAGTAGCACATTTAAGACTAATCGGAGAAAACTCTTTTTCACTCAACGCACAATAAAGCTCTGGAATTTGTTGCCAGAGGATGTGGTTAGTGCAGTTAGTGTAGCTGGGTTCAAAAAAGGTTTGGATAAGTTCTTGGAGGAGAAGTCCATTAATGGCTATTAATCAAGTTTACTTATGTAATAGCCACTGCTATTAATTGCATCAGTAGCATGGGATCTTCTTAGTGTTTGGGTAATTGCCAGGTACTTGTGGCCTGGTGTTGGAAACAGGATGCTGGGCTTGATGGACCCTTGGTCTGACCCAGCATGGCAATTTATGTTCTTATGTACCCCTGGTCAAATTGTACATTTCAATGAATCTCTAGATCAGGGGTGGCCACAAACAGGCCTGATTTTCAGGATAGTCACAATGAATCTGCATGCACTGCATCAATTTTATACAAATCTATCTCATGCATATTATTGTGGATAACCTGAAAACCAGACCTGTTTGTGGCTCTCGAGGACTGGAGTTGGCCACCCCTGCTGTATGTGAACAGACACAGCCTCTACATGGTACATAGTGAAACATGATATCTCTCTGCAATTTCTAATGCTAAATTACTGTTTTCTGATTTTAACAGACTGAAAATATAAAAAAAGTTAATATCTACAATGAATATGCATGAGCTAGATTTGCATGCACTGCCTCAATTGTAGGCAAATCTAGTCATGCATATTTATTGTGGATATCCTGAAAACTTTGCCTGTTTGGCCACCTCTGGCATATTCTAAAATGATTACAAATTCTAAAATTTTCATTCTACTTCTATACATGTCTTTTTCTAATTTGCTTTGAATCATTAAGATTTCATAAAAGCGATCTTTGTACATTATTTGCATCATCAGGGTCAACATTTAAAATGAGAAGGAAACTGAAATAGTAAGGGGAGCTGACATCAGCAAAATATAAGGTACTCAAAGAGAAGTGTTGCACACCAACAGTGCGAATCATATTAAAACACTGTTTGGAATGTAGTTCTCATGTTTTTCATGATAATCAAAGACTGATCCTAATCTACAGAGAGGTAAAAAATTATGCACCAGCTATGAGTATCTCCGAGGAAGGCCTTAGCTTTCATTTACATTTTTTATGTAAATGATTCACTATAACTATGTTTAATATGAAAAATTAGAGGTCAGTGACACATTGTACTGGCTAATACTAAATACATTTATACTTTATTGGTTTTAGTTACTAGAGTTTAAAAAAGAAAGTATAGTTAGGGACCTTCATTTTCAGTTTTTATTTTATTTTGCTTTTAAAAAAAAAAGCCAGTGGAATAATGACTTTGATATAACACTCTGGAGAAAAATCAGTGAAAATATAATTTTTCCTCTGATTTCTTTATTGCTCTAACATTGAAATTCCCAGGCCAAATAAAATAGAAAAACTGATAATGAAGGGTCCTGAATATAGTTTAATATCATTTATTATTAATTGAATGGGTCATAAAATCTTCATTTTTATTCTGCAGTTCACCAATTCAGGCATTCAGTTTCTGCACCACAAATGCTAAAAGGTAGATTTTTCAAACCAATGCGCTTGCGTCCATGTGCGCGCGGTTCCGGGCATGCGCACGTGGATGTGATCATTTTATAACGTGCGTGTGTATTTTAACTTCCGCGTGTGCATGTGCAGGCGGCCCACGACTCGCGCGAGCAAGGGGGGAATTTTTAAAAGTACGCGCAGTGACGCGTTTGAGCCTTTGCCCAATTCCCTCTCAGTCCGCTCCAATTAAGGAGCGGACTGGGAGAGAACTTTCCTATAACCCTACCTACCCTTCCTCCCCAACCCCTAAACTAAACCTTACTGTCCTCTATTTTTTTTGTTTTCATACTTATTGCTTCTTCGGAGTAGAAGTAACTTCCATGCGTTGGCAGCTGGCCGGCGCACACTTCCCCTGGACAGAGCCTAATGGCCGCTGTCCCAGCCGGTCCCTGCCTCCCTCTTTTAATGGGCCCGGCACTTCAGCGCGTGGCCGAGCCCTTTCGAAAATGTGCATGGTGCGCGCAGGGCCCAGCCACATGGGTAACCCCTGAATCTTATACGCGCGGGCCTTTTAAACTCAACTTGATAGTATTTTGTATTGTAGTTTAATGTTTCGCATCGGTTATTTAAATAAGCTGAATACATTTTTGTGTATTTTTAGATGTAGGAATTTGGAAAAAAAAAATGTAGCTGTTTTCTTTTGTGTATTAACAATGTAATTTCTGTATTGAACTTAAGTCCCATTCAAATTGATAAAGGATTAATGGGTAAGAAATTCATTAAAACAAAAAACCCCCAAGTATCTGGTAAGCCTTGGTAAGTTAACCTCCGGTCTAAATTTATGGCTCGCAGCTGTCGAGTGCCTGAAAGGAGCCTCAAAGGCTGCAACAGAAGTGCATCATTAGACCAGAGAAAGATAGGAAGTACTCTGAGACATGAAAAGGCTGAATCTATAAAACATAGGGACAATGACAGCACTGCTTTATATAACATACATTGCCTAAGCTTGGACTCTCCAACGAATCTAACATTTGTATATCTTGGGATGCAGAAACTGCCATGCTGTGTTTTTGGTTGTGTTTGTTTTTAGCATTACAAAACAATGCAAATGAATTATTTTCCCAGGCATTGGTAGTTGTGTCTATATTAAAGAAAAAAAAAGCTGTGTAAATCTATTTCCCACACTTTTAAAGTTATTTCAGAGTTTACATGTTCTGGAGGCTGGTGCTCTGTACTCTCGGGATTTATTTTTAGATCCATTTTATTTTTATCTGTGCTTGCTTGTATCACGTTCGTGTTTTCATTTACCTGCTTTTTTTTTTCCCTTTAACGTGCTCTGAACTGAATGTGTAATTGATATACTTATTATATGTACTTTAGACAGTTATGCATTATTTCATAAAATCTTTTCTTTGAAATATTAGCAGTTTGCGTTTGATCTCCTGAAGAAAAGAACAGGAAGCAATAGGTGGAAGAGGGCAGCATTACCATGCTGGAATAGGTTTTGTATGAAGGAGAACGGAATTAAAAGTGAATCGCTGTAGGGCCTCATTTTTTTGATGATTTTTCTCCCGTTCTTTGCTTGAGGCTGAGAGAAAAGGTTTAAATAAAACTTAGTCCTACTTTTATTATGTATTGCATTATATTATGCTAATACAGAATCTTTCCTGCGAACTGTCTGCTGTGCAGATGCTGTATTGTATCTAGTGTAGGAAGGAAGTTCTAATACTTCAGGATATACTTATATGTAATGAGTATTATGGGGATCGATTTCATGAACCCATGGTTGTTGATGGAAATGATACTGTTGTGATTATGGAGTAGGATCATTCACAAAAAAAGAAAAAAAACCAGAAAAAAGTCTCAAACTGGTATCTGCAAATCATTTTTCAGTTTATAGCAATTAACTGTGCAACTGGAAGATAAGTAGGCATTAAAAACTTTGATCAGAAATGTTTTAAATATAGTAGAGAGAGTGTCAGAATCTGTGCCTGAGGAAGGCTTTTTTTTTTTTTCATTTTGTTTTTGCTTCAAACTGTAGTGCTCGCTGTGTGTGTGGAGTGAGTAAAATTAGCTAGGTCTGTGGTGCCAGGGAAATGGAATGTCAGATGTAGCCAAACATGTGAACACATTTCTTTCCAGTGATTATTGGCCAAGCCCAAAATATCTGCACTCTGAATCTTAAAGTGGTGGAAAAGTTGCAGACATTTTCATCGCGCGCGCGCTCTCTCTGGGACACGTTGAAGGGGCTGTAGTTTCAACCACAGTAGCTTCTGTTATAAAATCAGAGGTAAGTTAATAGACATATTTGTAGCAGATTTTGCTTGACTAAAAGTTGTTTAGCTTAGTAACATTAAGCAGTCGGTTAAATTCAAATTACATACAGACTTTTTTTATGTTTTAAAAACAATTTCATGTTCCTGTAGATTATTGCCATCTGTTCTTTTCTGTTTTCCATTTGACACTTCTGCCCTTTCATAGCTTAATTTAAGTTTCTTACTTGTGTTTTACGTTCCCATAGCAATGGATGTATACTTTCTGTTTATGGATTCAGAGCTGTCATTTTGCAGTCTTTTTTTTTTATTTTGTTTTTGTAATTTAGTCATGGACTAAAACTTCAAGTGTATTCTAGTAGAATGCTTTGGTGCTTGATTTGTACTAGAGATACAAAATGAAAGACAAACATTATAAATCAGGCTGAGGTATGAGAAATTGTATTTTGTAGAAAGCATTTGTTTTCCATATCATCGGTGCAAATATATTTTAAAGTGACTATGTAAATAAAGTTATTAGACATAAAACCTTTCATTTTGGCTTTTATATGCTGTTTAAAGAAATGGAGGGCACCACACAGTGTGGGGTGATTTTTTTTTTTTTTGTGTAGAGCGATGGATCCTGAAAAGTCCAACTTTATATAGGACATGGAAGTGGAGAGTGGGCTTACAGAGCAGAGGGAGTTTTAAAAGTTCGGGGAGTAAAGGAAAAGACTCTTGAGTTTAGATGCAGCTGAGTAGCCAAAGGAAAGTATGTAGTGAATACAGGATGCAGAGGTACTGGGAAATGAGGACTCTGACAAGGAGATAAAGAGAAGGGTGTGTAGTGCCTTGAAAGGAGAAAAAAAACCACTTGAGCTTAATGTAGCAAGACAGAGGGAGATATTGGATGGCCTGCAGGAGGGGAAAGAAGGGGAGAGATTTGCAGAAGAAGGAAATTGTTATTGATCCTGTATTTGGAATAGATTTCAAGGGGACAAAGCAGGAGGTTAGAGTAGTTAAGTTGAGAGAAGATCAAGGAGTAGATTTGCAGTAGATAGTGGAGGAAGAGAGAAATATTGACTCAGATGTGGAATCAGTGATGGGGAGAGGAGGGAAGAGTCAAATGGGACTATAAAGTAATGGGTCCTTGAGATTGTCAGGCCACAGGACTGGCGTTAGACCTTCTGGGTTCCAGAGCAGAAACTAAGGCAATGTGCCAGGAGCCCTGAAGCTCTGTCTCAGTTCCATCGCTCAGCTTTGCCAAAGGGTGACCCTTTCTGGTGCTGCTACTCCAGACAGCTGCCTTATTTCTCTTCTCCCCTTCTCAAAACCAGCCACTATGTGCTATGTTGTACAAGAAGATAAAGATCTGAGGCAGGTGAAGTCAGAGGCTCAGTTTTCACTTGTTAAGTTCGAAAAAGTGAGATAATTAAGCAGTAAAAAGAGTGCGAGTTTTGAAAAGGAAGCATAATGTCATTTCATTTATTTAAACTTATAAACCGCTTATTTTAGATTAAGCATCCAAACCAAAGCGGTATATATATATCATTATAACAAAGCATAAAAATACATAACACAAAACATGTCATATCCAAAAAGCTACAATACACTAAGGATGTGCAGCAGGGATGGATTCGTCCCATTCGGTATTCGTCAGGACCCAAATCCGTTGCATCCATTCTTGGGGGACCCCGATCCATTCATTAGTTACATATGTATTCATTTCCCCCAAAAAACTCCATCCCAACCCTTTAAATTTAATTAACTACAACCCCCCCCCCCCCCCCCCCCCCCCCCATGACATGGCAAAAGTCCTAGGTGATCCAGCGGGGGTCCTGGAGCGATCTCCTGCACTCGGGCTGTTGGCTGCTGGTATTCAAAATGGCGCCGATAGCCTTTGCCCTTACTATGTCTCAGGGGCTACCGGTGCCATTGGTTGGCCCATGTCACATGGTAGGAGCACAAGATGGCGCCGGCCGTCCATTGCTCCTACCATGTGACAGGGGCCAACCAATGGCACCAGTAGCCCCTGTGACATAGTAAGGGCAAAGGCTATTGGTGCCATTTTGAATGCCGACAGCCCGAGTGCAGATCGCTCTAGGACCCCCGCTGGACCACCAGGGACTTTTGGCAAGTCTTGGGGGGGGGGGAGGTGTCAGGAGGGTGGGGTTTATTCGTTAGTGATACGTTGTATTCATGGGGGTTTGCCATACGTTTCGTGACCCCCACAAATACAACGAATATGGCATATATGTTGCGGATTGCCAATACGTTGCAAACGAATGCACACCCCTACAATACACCAAAATAGTAAACACACTACAGGTACACTGTAAAACGAGACTTTATCAGCCCCAAAGACTAGTCACCCAGACAATAATCTGCCCAACGCCCAGCCATCTCACAGACTACTATGTATCTAAATGCTGATCATCATCACCCTCCAGCCATTCCCCCCAGCACTCCAGTCCTTCTCATAACTTCCCACCCTTCAAAAGTATTTGTCTCAGAACTGCTTATCAATTAAGAGACAGCTCTATTTTCAGTTTCTTCCTAAATGCTAGGTAATTTAGCTCCGCTTTAGTTTCCTTCAATAATCTGTTCCACTACACTGATGCGATTGTGGCAAAGGCCCTCTTCCTGAACCCGGTGTACTTCTAGCCACTGATTTTGGGAGTAGCATTGATTCCTGCTGAGACAATACCAGGCTAAGTTGTCCTTTAGATATCTAGGCCCTGTTCTGCTCAAGAATGCAAAAAGTCTTTCAAAATGTTTAATCTGATCCTTGCCTCTATTAGTTGCTAATGCAGGATTTTAAGGAAAGGGGCTTTCTAGTTCTGTGGATTTTATCCAAGATAACCCTTGCTGCTACATTTTTTGTATCCTTTGTAGCTCATAAACTTGTTTAGTTGATTATTGCAACACCTTTTATAAAGAATTATCTAAAACCCAGGGAAACTATTATCTTTTTAAAGACATTGTGGTTAAAATAAGGGTGTAGTTTGACTAACCAAAGCTTCCTAAAAGCCTGTCTTGTTGCTGATTGAATTTGAGTCTCAAGAGCCACTGATCTGTCAGTTGTCACCCCTGGATCGCTGATTTTCTAGAGGGAAACCTCAAGGCCCCCCTCCAATGCGTCGAGTCGTGAATTTGTGCGCCTGCCTGGTCCTCCGCCGGGCCCTGCCCATGAACATCACAGATCCGTTGAGGCCTCTGTGCTCCCGGCTGGCCCTGGGGAATCTGCACACCCTGCTCCCGCTCCCATGGGCAGGCACTGGGGCCCCTGCGGGGGGCACAGGCTCATTTCTACAGCCACGAAGCAGCCGAGCAAGGGTAAGGCCCCCTTTATCAGAGGGAGGAGTCGGGTGCAAGGGGGAGGAGGGACGCCATTTTTTGGTGAGCAGCAGGGCTCGTTGTGTCCGGCTCCCCCTGCGGGGCAGCAATATCGGAAGCCTGCAGGAGGGGAGGGTAAGAAGGGAAAGCAGCCGATCAGGAGACAGGCTGTGGGGGTGGAGGAGAATAGAGTACGTAGTGCAGGGGAGGGCTTGAGTCCCCCCCCCCCCCCCCCCGCCCCAGTGCTATTGTTAATGCTCCGGCCAGGCAGGGAGTGCTAGGAGGTCCCATAGCTGCCTTGATTGCAGACATACTGGGACATTACATGGGCTCCCTGTTCGGGGCGAGCTCCCAGGCTGCATATGGGGTGGGGGGTGGGAGTTTGGAGGGAATTGGGGGTTGGCCGCAGGAAGTGGGAGGCCCATTTGGGGAGGAGATTTTTCCAGCAGACGATTGGTTTAGAGACGAGCCCTGGGAGGAGGGGCGGGAGCTGAGGTCCCAGCATGCAGCTGTTTAGGGTACAGGACCGCAAGGTAGTGGTTTTGCGAGTAGGCAGGGGGGGGAAGGGGGAATCTTTTCGAGATGCAGAGGAGGTGGTTGTCCCAGGGTTGTCACGGCAAGAGGCCTGGAGAGACCGAGAGTTGCAGGCGAGGAGGGAGGACACGAGGACCAGACAGATGACTTCGAAGGGATGTGCAGTGGAATCGCCGGGCAGTGGTACAGTGGGAGTTCCGGAAAGCGGTGCACCAGGAGTGGGAACAGGTATGACCACTGGAGGTGAAGCGCGCGGAAGTAGAGGATATGCCAGGAAGAAAGAGGTCATGGGTCAGCAGTTCTTCCAGCTAGTCTTCATCTTCTTAGAGTTCGAGTGATCTGGGTCCAGGACAGCGCACAGTATTAGCGGAGGGTCCCAGGCAAGACATGGGACACCTGGCATTAGCTTCTTTAACTGAACTGTGGGAAGAAGTGCGTAAATTTTGTAAATATATTCAAGTTATTAGAGGGTAGACAGGGCGGAAGGAAGGATAAAAAGAAAAATAAGAGATGGAGCTGGCCCAAAAATTTCAAAAAATATAGTTAATTGGGTACGGGGTTTCTTACGCTTGACCAGCGTGGTTAGCCATTTTGATCCCACTCAATATGAGGCCTTGCTGTCATATGCTGACAGCATACTTGGGGCATTCAAAGATTACGAAGGTTGGGCTTGCTCAACTATGACTAAATGTTCCGTGACAAAATGGCAGGGAATATATTTATGTCCTGGGTCTTGCAGGATATTCATCTGTGGCTCTCCCAGATGACGAATAAGGGAGTCAGTGCAGGCAAAAGTGCAGGGGCGGGGGGAGGTGCGAGCAGTAGCCCAGTAGGCTATGGGGTTGGAGGTAGTAAGGGTGGTTCCTTTCGTGGATTTGGAATCGTTCGTAAGGTCAAACCAGGAAGCAAATTCACGGGGGGTGGGTTCTGATGTCTGTTGGAGGTTCAACAAGCTTGCGTGTTTGTTCTTAGAGTGTAAATTCCGGCACGCATGCGCTTCTTGCGGAGGAGCGCATCTGGCCACGAAGTGTTCACAGGGACAGAATACCGCCCTTAACAAGGGCGGAAAACTATGAAGTCCTCTATCAAAAGGCGGATTCACCGATAGAGCTCTCCGCGTTAAAGGAGAGGTTACGGTGCTATCCGGACGTAGCGGCAGCTACTTTGAGTGTTGGGTTTCGTATACCATATGAGGGACCCGGGGGGAGAGCGAGGAATTCTAGATCGGCTTATAGAATGGTGGATGTTGCGCGGGAAAAGTTACGGGCAGGATGCAACTGTCGCCATTGGCGGTAATCCCAAAGAAGGCGCCGGGCAAGTTTAGGTTGATCCTGAACTTATTATATCCAGAGGGATCATCTGAAAATGACTTTATTTCGTGACGAGAGTGTATGGTGAAATATGCTTCTTTTGACGAGGCGGTAGCTTTGGTGCGCAGTGCGGGGCCTGGGGCGCTGCTAGCCAAGGCGGATATAGAATCCGCTTTTAGGCTATTGCCGATTAACCCGTTGAGCTTCCCTCTGTTGGGTTTCTATTTTGAAGGAGGTTATTTCATGGATCGTTGTTTGCCCATGGGTTGTGCGATTTCTTGCGCATTCTTTGAGGCGTTTAGCCACGATGCAGTATAACTGTTGCGAAGCCATGTTACACTACTTGGATGATTTTTTCTTTGTGGGACTGAGTGGGACAAGCATCTGTCAGCGTCAGTTAATAGGTTTCCTGGAGGTGGCTAGGTCCTTAGTAGTACCCATTGCGCAAGAGAAAACGGAAGGGCCGGCTACTAAGCTTACTTTTTTAGGAATTGAATTGGATTCGGTAGGAATAGTGTCACGGTTGCCATCCGAGAAGGTAGTTCAGTTGAGGGAACTGGGAAGGCTGGTCCGAGGATCGGTTAAAGTGACTCTGAAGCAGATGCAATCCTTGATTGGTTCGCTTAATTTTGCATGCCGGGTTATTCCGATGGGTTGGGCGTTCATCAGTAGGCTGTCAGCCAGAATTGTTGGGGTAAAGGCCGGTCATCATTTTATTCGAGTTACTCAAGCAGTGAAGGACGAGCTGGGGGTCTGGGAGGGTGTTTTAGATTCGTTTAATGGAGTATGCATGATGCAAGAGACAGATATCTAATGAGGAATTGGAATTGTATTCCGATGCGGCTGGAGCGACTGGTTTCGGCTTGTGTTTCCAGGTGCGCGGAGCGGTGGCCGGGGGCGTGGGAGTCCGAAGGGCTTACAAGAAATATCACATTCTTAGGGCTTTTTCCCTATAATAGTAGCTTTAACAATTTGGGGGCATGGGTTGCAGAACAAGAAGGTAGTGTGGTGGTGTGACAACTTTAGGGGTGGTTCAGGTGGTCAACAGGCAGTCTGCCAGGTGTCCCAGGGAGTTGGTTTTCCTATGTCTGCGCTGGAATGTAACTATCATGGCAAGGCATGTGCCTGGTAACATGAACTTGATTGCTGATGCTCTTTCTCGTTTCAAATGGGACATTTTCAGGGTCGAGGCTCCTCAGGTGAGTTTGCAGGGAGAGACATTCCCGGAGCATCTTTGGAAACTTGGCAGGATGAAAACGTGGAACTTGATCTGACAATCTCTGGCACCGGCTACTTGGAGATCTTACTTGGCGGGCAGAGGAGTGGAGTCTTGTTTTTTTTCAGGCTTTGGGGTGGAAGGGGGGGGCAGTTCGAGAGGGTGATGTGGTACGGTTTATTTTGTGGGCAAAGGGATCGGGCTACTTGCTGGCATCCGTGCGCTGCCAATTAGCGAGTTTCTCATTTCTTCAGAAGCTGGGGGGATGGGGAAACCTGATCAGCAGTTTTTTGGAACAATGGGTTTTAGGGAATGGTGTAGAGAGTACGTTGAGCAAGGGGATAAACAGAGACCTATACGGTATATAGACCTGTTGAAAATAGCAGAGCAATTGGAGGTGGTGTGCCGGTCTAGGTATGAGGTCTTGCTGTTTCGAGCTGTGTTCTCATTGGCTTTTTTCGGAGCCATGAAGGTCAGCGAATTGGTCGCCAGATCCAAGGCAAGCAAGTATGGGGTGGGATTGCGGGCTCAAGATGTTTGGGTTTATGAGCATCTGGTGACTTTACGTATTCTGAAATCCAAGACTGATCAAAAGGGAAAAGGGTTTTGGATTTAGTTGGTACAGGCGCGTGATGAGCTTGCGTGCCCGGTATGGGGCACGCAACCTTTCTTGCCTGTAAGGTCGGAAATTGGGGGTTTCTTCTTAGTACACGAGGATGGTTTACCGTTGACCATTTTCAATTTTCTTGAGTTTTAAAATGGGTAGTGGAGGGATTAGAGTGGGAGGCGGGGATGTACTCACTGCATTCCTTTCGAATCGGAGCAGCAACCACGGCGGTGGAGTTAGGGTGATCTGTTCGGCGGATTCCAGTAATTGGATGCTGGAAATCAGCGGCCTTCCGGTTGTATGTGTGGAAGTGACAAATTGCAGTCAGCGGGGGGGAGCACTTACTGCTTTGGCTAATCTAGTTCTTTGCTTTGCAGACACGGAAGGGGTTACATCCAACCAGGAATGTGCCTGGGTCGTGGGCCATTCTTTCGTTTACCGTGCACAGCGAAGGGCTGCGAAGAGGCCTTATGGAGAACATTTGAATTTAAATACCAGCCACTGGATTGTGCGTTGGTTCGGAAAAGGGGGCCTGCGTTGGGGGGAGTTGCTCTCTTTCCTGCAAGGGCGGGTTAAAATTTGGGGTGCTCCATGGCTAATGATTATTCATTTGGGGGGGCAACGACACTAGTAAAGTGTCGTGTCATGAACTGGTAGCGATTTTATAAGAGAGGATTTGGCGAGTATTATAAACAGGATGCCAGGTACGAGGGTGGGCTGGTCCAACATAGTGCAGATTAGGCACTATACGGAGCCCTTATGGTGCAAAGGTGTCAAAAAATTGAATCAACAAATTGGCAAATGGTTGATTCAACAGGGTGGTTTCTGGGTAAGGCACACTTGGTTGTGGGAGGTACTGGGGGGTTTATTCCTGGGCGACGGGGTACACATTTCAGACATTGGTATGGATTTATTCAACAATGCCCTGGAGGAAGGATTTGAGCAACAAATCCACTAGAGGGAGGGCCGCAGTGGGGGAACAAAGGTAATTGGGTTGCCTTTGTTTGTAGTGGAAAACCAGAGTCCTAAGTTGTAATGTGTTGTATTGGATTGTGAAGGACATTTTTGGAGGGGGGGGGGGAATGTTTGTGTAGTTTGGGGCTGCTACACGGGAAGGCCTATGAGCAAGGGGGGGGGGGGCGATGCTCAGGCCGCACGCTTACCCTCGCTGGTGCCGTAGCGGGGTAAGAGATGGGGGAGCATCGATGTAGTCTTACCACTGGGACGTGGTGGTAAGTGAAGAGGGGCAGGATGGGGAGGGGGAATACGCTTTTGATGTTTATGTATAATAAGTTGTGGGGGCTTGGGTTGTGTTTTTTTTGTAATAAACTGCGGCCTTGTTTTAAAGCCATACTGATGTTGCTGTGTTTTGTACGCGGAGGGGGGGGGGGTAAATGGGAAGCGAGCTGCTGCTCTTGCTTCCCTATGTTATACAATTTGAGGCAAAGTGTGCATGTACATTCCCTTTGAAATTTGGTGTAAAGTGCATGGGTAAAAAGTACCCATGGAATTTGCACCAAGACAGCCAGTTGAAAATTTGCTTCTTAAGTCTAACACTTCAGATTCCCGGTGAAGCTAAGTGATGCTATGTTCAAATACAGGTTTTGGTGATTTGTTAGTTAGGTTTTTTTTTATTTGAAATGCTTGTCTTGATTAATATGAAACTGGTCAAAGCTCCAAGCATTGAATGAAACCGAGATATTGGGGCAATGCAATAAAGTTTAGCGTGTGCATAAGGTCATTTTAACATGCATTTGAAATACTAAGGCCCCACAGTGCATGCTACACTGATCCCAGAAGTTAGCATGAACATGAATAAAAGAACATTAAACGTAAATTTAGGATTTTGCAGATGTGCACTAAATAGCATGGTATGCTTTCCGCCATCTGCTTTAGGTGCATGCTTGCTACAGCCAAAAAAGTAACATCTTCCTGAAATGAGGTGTTAACTTTTTAGCTCAGAAGGTATTTGACAAAGTCCCTTATGAGAGACTCCTCAGGAAATTAAAAAGTCATGGGCTAGGAAGCAAGTTCCTGCTGTTGATTGCTAACTTGTTAAAAGATAGGGAGGGGGGGGGGAAAGAGTTGAACTAAATAATCATTTTTTTTCTCAGTGGAAAGAGGTGAATAGTGGAGTGTGCCAGTGAGACCAAAGCTGTTTAATATTTACATAAATGATATGAAAAAGGGAACTATGAGCGAGGCGATCAAACTAGCAAAAATTATTCAAGGTTGTTAAAACACAAGCGAACTATGCAGAAGGCCTTTGCCAGTCTGGGGATCTGGGCAGCTTAGCAGGCGAGTACGGTAAATTTAATGTGGACAGGTGTAAAGTGAAGCGCATAGGGAAATTAATCCTAACTAAAGGTACCCAATGCTGGGTTCCGTATTAGGAGTCACCACCCAGTTAAAGGATCTTGCAGTCATTGTGGACAATATGTTGTAATTCTCAGCTCAGTTGTAGCAATGGTCAAGAAAGGAATGGAGAATAAAACTGAGAATATCATAATTCCTCTGTACAGAGGCGGGTCAAGACAACCTGCTAGCTGAGACAAGGAAAGTGTGCACCCCCCTCAGCATGGCCCGGTGCAGATCAAATCAAAACAGGGGGACTACCTCTTGGCATATAGCCCTTTTGGCTATTTGAAATGCTAGGGAAAGGGAGGATGCGGGGTCAGGAATCCCAGAGGAGTGGTAGATAGAGGGATAATGATATTTCTAGGAAGCTGGCAGGAGCCCTCCCACCTGCCTCCCAACCTGCCCCGACCTTTGCCCCCCCTAGGGAAGTTGGAGATGGCTGACTGATGTGGCTGTATGTGTGACTCTCAGGGCTGGTGCAAGGGTATTAGGTGCCCTAAGAGAATTACAGCCTTGCGCACAACTGCTGTCCCCAACCCTTGGCTCTCACCATACACAATTAAAATTATGCATTTATAACAGACTTTTACATGAAACAGGACAAAGTACAATCTTGGAGGTAAAAACATTACCTATAACATGTACGTTATATTTACATGCACTGTTGTGGTGCCAACCAGAGACCCCTGCAAAAAAAAGACACTTGGAACCCATATGGAATTAGGCCTAATGTGTTAGGTGTGAGCTTGGCCCTCAGAAAGCCATGAGTAAACTGAATTACAATGATAATGTAGTAAATCTCCCATACCAAAACAGCTCCAACTGCCAGCACTCAAAACAGTAAAAATCTGCCTATGAAAAAGCAATACTGTAAATATTTCACCAGGCCCTAAACACCCAAACACCAATATTAGGAAAATAGAACAAGCCAGGTTGCTATAAACCCCTACACAGAAATTACACATAGAGCCTCTCCAAATATAAAATAAAGAGACCATAAAGTACAAATAGAATGCAGACAAAAACTGTACTGGAAATCACAAGAAGCCAGTTCTGTATGCAGTGTAACAGTAGGAAAACAGAAACATCACCATTCCTTATAAAACAAACAATACAATCAAGAAATATAAAATATCAATCATAATAGTAAAAACATGCTAAAAATATTTCAGTTATATAATCACCACACAGAAGCCACAATCCCCTCAAAACTATCAAATTCAATAACAGAGGAGAAACCTTATTTATTATTTAACCATACCAAAAAAAAGTTTTTTGAAAACGACATCAGACTTTAGTGCAGATTGAGTATAATCCACTGTCTCTCACCACACAATGGGCCACAAACAGTATCAGCCAATAATATAGCACTTCTATGTAATCATTTGACGTTGTTTCTGCACAAATGCTCACTAATTTTAATTACATTTTTCTAAAACCTATTTCCATTAACCCCAAACCACTAAACCACCCTCAAATACACTCCTTTAGCATCTCTTATTATATTTTTAATTTTTCATAAAGGACTATACTTAGCTTCCAACTGTAGCATATTTCAACACTGCCTGACATGGACTATGTTTCGGCTGTCAACCAGCCTTCATCAGGGGATGCCTTTATAAATATCGAATCCTTTCAGATGCCTCTGTTGTTGTAAATCCTGAAATAAACAAACCATTAAAAATACACACTCCATCCATCCAAGACCACCACACAACACCACCCCGTTTTCAAATCTCATTTAACAAATCACCTATTAAAACCAACATTAAATTCCATACCTTCAAAGGGACCGCCTTATCTTTTTTTCTTTCAATATGTGAGTTGTGATTGAACAACTTTATTCAAAAGTTCAATGTTGATTCGGCCTTTTAAACAAGATTGGCAGCTTTAATTTCCGGAGGAGTGAGTGGCTATAAATAGTTTAGAAGGAAGTGAAGATGTAGTTTGAACGCTGAGGCGCCTTTATTGGCGCCACTCCTCCTCCTGCTCACTCATTTACTCCCTTCCTTCTTAGTAAGAAGGGAAGGGGAATAGAGCTATGTGAAGAGGAAGCTGAGTGAGAACTTCACCTTCAGTCAGCTCAGCCATCCCTTCCCTCAAGGAAGGGAAGGGAGGCTGACCTAGGGGATAGGTAAGTTCTCACTCACTCATTCTCCTCTTCCCTACTCTTCTCAATAAAAAGGGAGAGAAGAGGATTGAGCTGATGGAAGAAGAAAATATTATCTCTTCCTAACCTTCCTCTTTTAATGCCTGGCCTCACTGCTTCCTCCTGCCCAGGGGGGAGGGGGGAGAACCCCATGGACAAGCCATAAATACCATCACCTCCTTTCTTCTCTTCTGCCTATAGGGGGTGGGAACTCCGCAGGCAGGTCACAAACACCACCACCTCTTTGTTGCGACTGGTCTTAGAGGGCTTCTCCCCGCCTACCTCTCACTACGTGCGGCTCCTCCCGCTCACCTCTGACTACTGGCTGCTGCCACGGCGTCTGTTTGCCGTCCTCTCCAGCATCCCCAGACCGGCTTTGGTGCTGCCTCCCGCCATGCTCCTCCAAGGTACCTTAGGGTGCGCACGCCGCCCTCATCTTTATTTCCATAGTGGCGCGAACCTCAAAGGCGTCCCTCTGATAAGACGTCATGCTGCCAGGATCTTTAAGCCTACAGTATTTGCTAACTCATTGAGTTAGCAACGGAAACCCTACGGATGGGATTCGTTCTCCGTACCAAAGCTGCTCTGCCACTCCAGCGTTATCTGGAACTCTTACACCCTTCGGGGTCGCTACACACCCGCTCCTTGGGGGACCTCTTCTGCTTCTTTCAGGTGCTATCAGGAAACCGGTACTCGCTCCTCAAGGGCCCATGTTCCCTGAGTCGCTGCCTGCATCTTCAAACCTTTTTTTAATTGGAAGACTTCACTAACAGTTTCCATCTGTGAGTACAACTACCATCTATTCCACAGTACTGCTTCACTGGAACCAGGTACTCCTTCCTTGAGGGCCTGCCCTCTGTTCCGGTGCCAGACCTCTCGTCTAGTGGAATCTCTGTTACTGCTACGTGAGTACAATACAACTGAGTCTCTCTGCTCTAAGGGATCAGGTACTCGCTCCACCAGGGCCTGCTCTCCCTGTCTCTGAGCTTCTCCTAATTCTACCTGGGACGCTGAATGCTTCTCATTGTGTACTCATAACTCTGTCTCTTTCCACTACAGCACAGCCTAGCAGAGGATTCGCTGTTCCAGCATTCTGTGGGAGACCTGCCCAGCCGGGCTCAACATCCACTACTCACTACTGCCACCTCTGGTTTCCAAAACGGTTTAATAAAAGATTCAAATCTGTGTTTGTGTGGCCAGAGTCTAGCCTGACCCTGTGGTCCCTCATGGGACTGCCCCCATGGGTGTGGTCAGCTGCCCCAGTGTCCAAGGATCCACCCAAACATCAATAATCATAACACTCTTTCATTCTCAACATGCAGTGACATTGGTAGTAGGGGATTTAGTATCGCTCCCTCAGCCCCCTTTCCCCTCCCACATATGCTACCTCTCCGCCTTCCCCAGTCTACAGCAGTCTTGGTCCCTAAACCTACTCTCCTCTAGAGACAAAAGACACATGGAACCCATATGGAATTAGGCCTGTTGTAACATGTAATGGGTGTGGGCTTGGCCCTCAGAAAGCTATGAATAAACAATTACAATATAGTAAACTTCCCATACCAAAAACAGCACTAACTGCCAGCACTCAAACTACAACTCTACCTACAAAAAGGCAACACTTTCCTTAATATTGCAAGTGAGATATATAATATTGCTGTAATAAGATAATTATCCAGTGTATATTTTGCTTGTAAACTCTCTCTTGCATGCTTCTATAAGCTGCAATGCTTGTAATTTGGCTGAAAATTCAATAAATTAAAAATAAAAAATTACAGCCTTCAAGTTTACATTAAACTTGCACTCTAGTAAAATCTACAATTCATAGTCTAACAGCTTAGTCTTTTATGTCCTTAACATGACCGTCTCCTCCTTCCGCCCTCCGATCGATCGCACGACTCTCTGCAACCGGCAGGGGAGTCCCATCGGGGTCAGAGCCCAGAACCCAAGCCCTCAACACCCAGGCAATGCTAAAGCCGCCACTTACCCGATTGGGAGTCCCTGCTGCACCTTGCTACCGGACCGCCTCTGTACGGCCCACCCCTCTGGTGACTCACTTCCGGCGCTGGACACATTTTAAAAATCACAGGTCAATTCCCTGGCATCTTGTGACCAAGGGGCCTGCCCCTTAGTGCGCCCCTTCATATCGCCCCTGTGTCCATCCCCTAGCTCTGAATGTAACCCCTCACCCTCTCGTTAGCCTTTACTTAACTCTTCCATTCCACCCCCCTCCTCTAGCTTCTGTATACCTCTTGCCCTTCTCTCCCTACAGACCCTCTTCCCAGTAGAGTTAACCTGATTAAATCATGCTTCTCCTCACCCCCTTCTGCTGGCTGGCCCCCCCCCTTTCCCCTCCTTACTCCCATTCTCACAATACCCCCCACTGCTCATGACATCATCAACTCTTTTTACCCCTTCCTGTTGCCCTCTCCTCCCCAACCTTGCCTCCTCATTTCATACTTACACCAGCTCTCTGCCCCATTCTTATACACCTCCATTTATTTATTTATTTATTTATTTATTTATTTATTTATTTATTTAGCATTTTTATATATGGGATTCATGTAGAATATTACATATCATCTCGGTTTACATTATAACGGTAACAAGCATGTAAGAATGCAATTACATTGAAACAGGCCGTAGAAACTTGGGACAAATACATGGGGAATAACGGATGAAAAACGATATAAAGTATAAGAACAATGAATAAGACTTTTTTTTTTTTTTTGAGCTAAGGCTGGTCTGGCTGAAGATCTAGGTACATACTGGAAATAGATTAAGGTCAGGTGCTATGAGTAAACTTGGATTGCTCGGTTGTGGAGTTGGTATGCTAAACTATGTGTATAGACTGAATGGATAGTTAGTCTGATGATTGGTCTGTTGGCTAGTAAGGTGATGGAGGAGGTATCTCATTGGCATAACTGAAACGCTTGTTCAAATAGCCAACTCACCATGCAATCCTACCCCATCCCCATTCTTAAATACCATAATCCTTCTGCCCATCCTAAACCTCACCTGCCTCCACACCCATACAGATCCCTAATCCCCCATAATCACCACCCCACTCACCCAACTCATTAGCCTTACCACCTTTGCCATCCTACTCCTCAATGCACAATCCATCGTTAAAAAAACTGTATTACTAAATGACATCCTCTCTGAAGACCGACCTGACATCTGTGCCATCACGAAGACCTGGCTAAAGTCTTCTGACACCGTCCTGATTAACCAACTTCCCACTGACCAATATGACATTTTCTCCATCCTGCGCCCTAAGAAACGTGGAGGTGGCATTCTGCTCGCGGCAAACAAGAGCCTCCAATTAGCTCATCACCCAATCCCTGCTCCTCACAAATTGGAAATCTGATTATTCAAATCCAGATTAACCCCTCATCTCCAAATATGCCTTATATATGTCCCTCCAGGAATTCTTGAAAACAACCCATCCTCTATCATTGAATTCATCACCAAAAACATCAATATCAACCTCCCCGCCATAATCCTTGGAGATTTCAATCTCCATATTGACGCCACTCCCCCATCAGCCTCTTGTGTCACCCTAATGAACTCCATGACAGCATTAGGCTTCCTTCAAACTGTCACTGTTCCCACTCACGGCAGGCCACACTCTCGACCTTATATTCACCAGCGCCCTCATTCACCCTGAACCACCCACATGCACTCCCATCCCATGGTCTGACCACTATTGTATCGAAACAACTTGCGCTGTGAAAAACACCCTGCCCAAAAAAAACATCTTCTATCACAAACCATGCAAAAGTGCGACCTGATACCGGCCTTTGCAAAGGAACTACCCAGACTAGATTGCACCAATGCAGACACCGCCCTCTCCTCATGGTACGACATTACATATACTATAGCCGATCACCTTTGCCCCCGTCCCGTGACAACCCAGCGAAACACAAAAAGAAGCCTTGGTATACCACTGAGCTAAAGAATTTGAATCTCTCCCTTCGCAAAAGTGAAAAAAAAACTGGCGCAAAGATCCTTCCTCCCACCTTCTCACAAAATATTGAGCCCTCCTCAACACATACCGAGAAGCTACCAATAAAACGAAGAGACTTCCATGCTCAAAAAAATCACCAATACCAATATACTGCGCACGCCCTCTTTGAATTTGCTGCTAGCCTAACCAAATCACACACCCCATCTGTTCCTGACAATGACAACCAGACCACATGTGAAAAGCTCGTCCATTACTTCAACGACAAAATCCAGAACACTGTCACGTTTCCCTCTACTACCACCCCTCACTACCCCTCAAGTACCTCCACCCCCCTACCACCCAAGTAACCCTACCCCCCAAATGCTCCCCTGCTCCACTACCCCACATTAACACCGACACTGCCTTGACTTTAAATATCTCCTCTGAGAATACCACCAATTCCCAGCAGCGCAAACCCACCCCAAACCTCCCCTTCCTCATGAACTCCACTGAAATGGAAATCGAGTCCATTCTTAAAAAAATCAAACCTGCAATACACCCATCTGATAACATTCCTACAAAAAGCCTCCTCACCATCCCGAACACAATTGCCAAACCTATCTCCCTCATACTCAACAGATCCATATCGCTTGGACATGTCCCAAACCAACTAAAACAAGCCATTGTAAAACCTATCCTCAAAAAGCCCTCCCTTGACCCCACTGAACTTGCCAACTTTCGCCCCATTTCCAACCTCCCATTCCTAGCCAAAATCCTTGAAAAAATCGTCAACTGCCAATTAACAGACTACCTAAATGACAACCACATCCTATTCCCCTCCCAATATGGCTTCTGGAAACTACAGAGTATGGAAACCCTCCTCATCTCCCTGACCAACTACATTCTAAAAGCCCTAGACAAAGGCCAATCATACATCCTTGCATTATTTAATATATCTTCCGTCTTTGAAACTGTCAATCATAATATATTACTCAAATGCCTTCAGGAAATCGGAATCACATGATCCGCCCTCCTCTGGTTTCAATCCTTTCTCAGTAACCGTCAATACAAAGTAAAAATATGGAATCACGAATCTAAATCATACAAATTAGCACAAGGCGTTCCCCAAGGCTCCTCTCTCTCTTCCACTTTATTTAATATATATCTCCTCCCCTACGCCAGCTCCTATCTAACCTCGGTCTTCCGTATTTTATATATGCTGACGACATCCAGATTCTCATCCCTATCACTGACACACCCTCAAATGCCCTCAAGACCTGGGAATCTGCCCTTCCCGCCATCAACTCCTTGCTCACCTACAACTTTCTCGCCCTCAAAACAGCAAAAACAGAGCTACTTGCCATTTCCCCTAACACTATCATCAACAAACTCCAACCTATCAGCTACCCTACACCACCTAATCCATTCTCCGCTCATGTCCGCAGCCTCTGTGTGATCCTTGACACTCATTTTAATCTAAAAAACTTCATAAACTCTACCTTAAAAGAAGTCTTTTTCAAACTACACACACTAAAAAAAAACTCAAACCCCTCCTACACCTAAGTGACTTTCACACCATACTGCAAGCCAACATTCTAACCAAAATTGATTACTGCAATGCCATTCTCCTAGGTCTACCAAAAAGCATAATCCAACCCTTACAAATCTTTCAAAACGCTCTGCCTGTATCCTTACTAATGTACACAGAAACAAACCCATCACCCCTGTTCTCAAGCAATTGCACTGGCTCCCTTTACAACAATGACATGCAGTGGGTCAAGGAACACTTCTACTTCCATGACTCCAATAGACCCTCCAGAAAACAACATGCAGCTACACTTCACACAAAATGACAAGACTGAAGTCCACCGCAAACCAAGCTCTGTCCATTGCTGGCCCATCTGTATGGAACAACATGTCTCACACCCTACGACAAGAATCATGCTATAAAAAATTCAAACAAAACCTCAAAACTTGGCTTTTCAAGCAAGCCTTCCCGTAACTCTCCTTCCCCCCCCCCCCTTACTCTCCTTCATCCCCTCACCGCCCTCGAATTATATCGAAGTCTGCAATGCAACGCATTTCCATATGCCAGCTGTAAATATTTTAGAAATGTTTGATTTCCCACTTGCGATAGTTTACCTTGCTTTTGTTTTTGCTCCTACTTTCTTCCTCCTGCCTCTATTGTTATACGCTGTTACATGTAAAGCCTGTTGCTGAATTATTGCTGTTTTGCTGTAAACCGATCAGATGTTCCAAACGATGAGCGGTATATAAAAACCACTAATAAAATAAATAAATTTCCAATTCATTTTAAAGCTATTAGCTGATGCAGATAATATATAGTATGTTGTCCTTCTGTATCTCCTCATTTGTGTTGCAGTATTTGACCCTATATTGTAGTTTTGCTAGCAAAGCATAAGTTACAAATGATAGCTGAACTTTATCTCTTTTATAGTAATAGCAAGCACCGTGGGTAGATCCTTTATGTTCTATGGCACAGGGCTTAAGTGCTGTTAAACATTTTACCCCATGACTGTGCCAGCATTCATTACTTAGCACTGATTCACACAGTCCAGTGTGCTAAAAAATAAATGATGTGCATTGTTCAGATTTGATAGATGTATCCTTTCTGTGTACTAGAACAAAATCAAAATATTGCCTCATCAAACTACTTAGGTAGGTTTCAGATATTTGTAGGTTGCCTTTCTAGGTGACTTTTGCTGACCATGGATATTTTGAGCCTTGATAAGGACTGCTGAGAAATGCGTATGCTACTCAGTTGAGGAATAGCAAGGACCAGAGTTATATTATTATATTTCATATAATCCTGTTTTGTAAATATGCTCTGAGAGACATTTATTAATCAAACTCTTTTCTAAAAGAAAAAGAATGCTGATAAAGGTAGAAATACACCCCCAATATAAAAAAAAACAACAATTTGAGACTATTATTAATGTACTGTCACAGCAGAGGGGAAATTGTATATAAACCACATTTGATAAGCCGAGTAATTGTGTTTCCCTCACAAGCCTGAACCATTTTTTCTTTATGAGCTCTGCTGAAGCCATGACACTGGAAAAGTCAGCATTTTTGACGAATTGCAAAAAGCTTTCTATCTGTGTGCGTTTATATTTATTTATATATATTTATAATTCATTGAGCTTTGCATGCTTTTGTATTTAAAAATTCTTATTTTAGAACTAGTGCAAGCTTTATGGCTGATGACTGATTTTAACTTGCTTTTGAAATCAACCTTTCTGGATTAGGCTGTTTGTCTCATCTTTGCACAGACATCCCAAAGTCAAAACAAATAAGCTCACAGTAGGTTATCTTGTAACCTTTTTATATAAACAATAGCCCACTGTGAATTTTATAAGCATTTCTAAATTGCAGAGTAAGTCTATAAAACCAGTACTTGAAAGCAAGAACTGGAAATATTGACTACTTTGTCCAAGTTTAATAGAAAAATCAACTTGGAATTAGCATAAAGATGAATATTTTTGGATGTGGAGGATGTAATACTGTGAAAAAAATCATGCCCCATGATAGTTGCTGCCTCTCTGCCCCTAAATAAAGAAATGAATGAACAACTGGAGATTAATCCACTCTGCCTCACAATAAATTCCCCTCTCCTCTGGAAGAAAAGAAAAAAGGGATGTGTTTACAGTTTCTACATTTATAACAGAAGCAGTCAGAACATCACTCCACCTTCTTTCACTGCCCTTTTACAATATATTCAACAAAAACAAGACACCTCTGGTATGGGAATTAACAGGCCGCAGCTTTATTAACAAAACACAACTAGCACAAGCCATTTACAACATGAACCAGCAGTTATCTACCAGCAAGATAACCAACTGCAGGCCACCCGGCCAAGTCCTATTTAGGAAGCATCCTGCCACCTAAAATCCAGCCCCTTCCACCAGCTGGAGCAATACACCGGGTATTACTCCAGCCAGTTAATGCCCCAAAATGGCTTCCCATCGAGCTACTGCCTAGCACTAATGAAGCTTAGGCAAACCGCCAACTGACACTGCGACAGCAACCAAAATCAACCATTTACAAAACAAGCATAAGGGTGAGTCGCTACTCAGCCAGGACATCCGGGGGAAGAGAGCCCCACCGGAAAACCCATCCCTTTAAAGTGCCTTAAGACTCCCGATACTCCCCGTGACGCCTGCCAATTGGCAGGCGCCATGAAGGGAGTGTTATGGTTAAGCAGTGTTTGGGTGGATTTTTGGGTACGGTGGCAGATGACCACGCCCATGGGGAGGAGCCCCGTGAGGTGCCACAGTACTGGGCTAAACGCAGGATGCACAAACACAGAGTTTAGTTCTTTTATTGTACAGCTTGAAGTGCACCACCAGAGGTGGCAGTAGTAAGTAGTCTGGATGTTGCAGTCTCAGGACCCTCGGCAGAGGGAGCCCTTCTCACCCCGTTGGTATAGGGGAAGTCCGGTGTAGGTTTCCCAGCAAGGCAGTGCTGTGGATGAGACAGACAGAGTTAGATTACTCACTAGATGGTTGCTGTAGATATGCGATTCCACCAGGTTGAAGAAGTTGGTACTTGGCACCGAGGCAGGGAGAGCAGGCCCTCGAGGAGTGAGTACCTGATCCCTGTAAGGCACCTGAAATAAAGCAGAGGGTCCCTGAGGAGCGGGTACCCAGGTTAGCAATACCCCGAAGGGCAGAGAAAGAGCTTCCAGCGGCAGCACGGAAGCTGCAGAGTAGCTTAGACCGGCTGAGACCAATCTGTTGCTAACTCAACGAGCTAGCAAATTAGTACAGGCTATATACCCGGATGGCGTGAGGTCAGTAGAGGGGAAAGCCCCTGAGGTTCGCGCCAATGCTGGAATAAAGATGTGGGTGGTGTGCACGCGCGCACCCTAGTAGGCCCATGGGAGGAGCATGGCGAGAGGCAGCACCATAGCCGTTCCGGGGACGCCGGAGTAGTCTGCTTGCAGACGCGGTGGTAGCCATTTTTCCCAAGGAAGCAGGAGGAGCTGTGAACAAGGTGAGGCAAATGGGGCGAAGCCATCTAGCACAGATGGACACAACAAAGAGTAGTTAAAATTCAAACAATTCCCTAATCCCTTCCCCTACCCCCAATCCTCCCCCTCCGGCATCAAGCTGCCGGAGTTTGACGCGCCTGTTAATGCCGGGCAGCACGACACTTCGGCCAGACCGTCTTTCCATAACAGACACAGTCAGAACATCACTCCACCTTCTTTCACCGCCCTTTTACAATATATTCAACAAAAACAAGACACTCTGGTTATGGGAATTAACAGGCTGCAGCTTTATTAACAAAACACAACTAGCCCGAGCCATTTACAACATAAACCAGCAGTTATCTGCCACCCGCTAGCAAGATAACCAACTGCAGGCCATCTAGCCAAGTCCCATTTAGGCAGCATCCTGCCACCCTAAAATCCAGCCCCCGCCCCAGCCAGCAAGGAGCTAAGCCCAGCTGGAGTATTGCTCCAGCCAGTTGATGCCCTAAACTGGCTATCCATTGAGCCATCGCCTAGCACTAATGAAGCTCGGGCAAACCGCCAAAGACGCGGGAAGGCGAGTCTATCCCGTGTGTCCCCCCCCACAAGATGCGGCCATATATTCCCTGCTGAAAACCCATTCCAAGGCTTCCTGGATATAGTTAATAAACAAGTCCCTGCCAATAAAGGACAAGTGAATCCCATCCGAGCAAAAGACACTCTTGTACATCCCAAGACCATTCATGTTTGATATGTACCCTATCAACCACCTGTCATCGACCACTAAATTTTCTTGTGAGGTAGGGATCAATATACTAACCACCATTTATCCAAAAAATCCCATTATCTCAATAATTCATATTCAATAGCGCATACATTATATGACCTTCATACTAGGCGTCATAGTGTGGTAATCCATACCATTTTGTCACTTTGCCTTATGCTTAATCATTGGTCAGTCCTTTTTATAATATTTTTTCTTTGTGCAAGTGCTCCGTGTATTAAAACTATCAGTATCACTGGATAACCCCAGCCATGAGCTCTCATAAAGAATGAGAATCCCGTCAACTGTCGGGTGACAGCTGCTTTAGAAGTCCCAGACCTGCATGCATCTTGAATGAATTGAAAGAGTTCCAAATCATGAACCGATCCCCAGCACCAGCCTCTCCCCAGAAGAAAATCGACCACTTTGGAAGCTCCAGCCAGATAGCCCGACCAGGCTGCTGCGCTAGTGATGCTTGCAGCAACTGCCAGGCCTCCGGGAACCATTTCCATAGGAAATCTGGCACGGAAGCGCCGTAGAGATTCGCCGAAGGGGCAAGAGTCCTGAACAGCGCCCTCTTGAAACGAGAAAGAGAATTGACGAGTTTGTTAAACATACCTGGGACATGTCGGGCCCAAACTGTAACATTCATGCAGCACAAAATAAATTTCCGTAGAAGCTCGGACACTAAAAGACTTTTTGCCGCTCCCTTATTAATCACTTCGACGACCCCCAAATTATCGCACCAGAAATCTGTTCTGCAATCATGTAATCAATTACCTAATACATGTAATGACACTACAATTGGAAACAGTCCAGAAAAGCTATATTTTTAGTGACTCCTAGCTGTACCCAGTCTTCAGGCCACGCAGATGCGCACCATGCGCCCTGAAAATATACTCCAAAACCCTTGCCCCCAGAGGCATTTGAAAAAAGCTCCAAATCCCGACTGGATACCGTTTCCTTCTGCTACAAACAGACCCCATTAAAGTCTGCCAAAAAAGTTTGCCACATCCCCAGATTCTCCTTCATACCCTTAGAACAACTAATGCGATGGGAGGGCTTACGCATACCCGACATTGCCACAGACAGCCTCCGCAAGAATACCCTCCCCATGGGAATAAGATGACAGGCAAAATTTAAACTCCCGACTAACAACTGTAGGTGGTGCAGCATCAATGTCCGGCAAACAAGGGCCCCTTCTCCCATCTCCTTTAGCTTGTCAACCTTCTCCACAGGTAATCTTGAGACCATGCTCACCGAGACCAACTCAATACCCAGAAAAGTCAAATAACTACAAGGCCCTTCATTTTATGAGAAGCAACAGGGATACCAAACTCGCCCGCCATTGTCAAAAAACAGGAAAACAACTCCCTGCACACCCTTGAGTCCTTGGGTCCCATAAATAAAAAATCATCTAGTGTACTATATTAGGTATACCCTGACCTCTCCTCTACCACCCAATGCACGAAAGAACTAAACTTCTTGAAGTATGCACAAGAGTTGGAACAGCCTATGGGTAAACACCTATCGAAGTAAAACTTCCCTAAAAGCTGAAAACCTAATAAAGGGAAACTATCTGGATGAATGGGGAGTAAGCGGAAGGCTGATTCAATGTCAGCCTTGGCCATAAGGGCCCCTACTCCACACTGCGTAAGTATACACACAGCCGAATCAAAAGAGGCATAAGACACAATGCATAAGTCACTCGGTACAAAATCATTGACCGAGCTACCTGGAGGAAAAGACAATTATGGATAAGCCGGAACTCACCCATCTCCTTTTTCGAAACCACCATTAAAGGAGATAAAATCATTCTCTCAAATGGAGGTTCCTCAAAATGTCCAGCTATTTTACCCAGTGATAGCTCAACCCATAACTTACTAGTGACAACCTCCTGCCACCTAACCACAGAGGCAGCATTTCTAGCCCAACAACGTCCTACTGGACCAGTATAAGGAATACGATAGAAAACCCACCCTGCAAAGCACAAGCAAATTCAGCCAAGGTTGAAGCCAAGGCTCCATAACCTCGATCCTCACAGAGGATGGGGCCCTCAGGAACACCTCACTTCCCTGAAGATCCAGGGACTGGAGTACTCCCGCTGCCCGGGGTTCCTCTCTTCGAACACTTAGTTGACGGTGACTGGTACCGCAATTGGCACACACATGTTTAAATTTGCAGTCCGAGAAAGTACAAACTGACCTGTTAAAACGCCAACAGACGTCTGAGAAACCAGCCCTGTGTTTACCCAGACCAGCTGGCATGGTCCCTGGTCAAAAGAGCCAAGGGCCCGACCTGCTACTACCCACCAAAGGGCGGCCAGTCTTCTCCATGGAACCGCCTTATTTGTCATCTGGGTAAGCCACAACCCAACATGCTGAGTACCCCAAGACATATATGTATTTTCTTCCATCTTATCTTGGAAGTGCTCATCAAAATTGAGCCATGCCCAACCCTCATAATCCTTATGTGTGGCTAGAATAGCATCCGCATAGGCCAACATCGGGCCGTACTGGGATGAATCCTGATGTCCTATCACACTAGCCATCCACAAAAAGCAGTGGATCCAGTTGAGAATGGTCCTAGGTGCCTTTTACTGAGGTCCTTGAGGGCATTTGCTATTCTTTTTCTTTCTACCTCCCTTCCTCCCTCCCCGACGACCCTCGAGAAGCTTGAAAATGACTATATACTTACGCTTCCGTATTTTTCTCCTCATGGAGCAGGACAAATTTTCCCATAGTTCTGATAAGGTCACCAGTGCCAGGGCACCCCTGTCTACCGATTGGGAACCCCTTTCACCCACTGCTGCCTCTGTCCCAGAAGATATGGATGAGGAGGAACTAGAAGATGATGTCAAGGAGGAAGAGGAGCTTGAAGAACTTGAACGGTCCCTCCTCTGTCTGTGTTTCGATCTCCCCCGCTTCTTACTCCCATCGTTGGTCATAGACATAGAAGATTGCTCATCCTGCCTATGTGTACCACCTTCAGATTCTGCCTTGGTCTCCACTGCTTGCCCCTCTACTTTACCACCACCGGATGTTACACCATCAGCAAAACCACCCCCGCCACCAAACTCACTCCGTGAAGGGGAGGGACTGAAGCCAATCCCGAGGTTCCTGCCACTTGGCACTCCCTCAGCTGTTTCCGTTGAACCGGACCCATGTTCATCAGGTGCTGAACTACTCCTATCACCAGGCGCCATCCTGACCGGTCACTCTGCAATACAGAGGAAAACAAAGCAGCCACAGGAAGGGAGCCCGCGCCCATTCTATAGGGATAACCCCAGTACTGAGGTTCACCAAGAGCGAATCCGCGTTCTGAAGGGCCGCAGAGTGGCGTGCACAAATCGCCCATGCCGCGTGGTTGGATGTACCCCATATCTCTTTCTGGATCTCCATAGCCACATAACTGCTGAGAGTATCCCATGTGACTAAGTTTTCCATCACCCCACAAGCCATAACTGTGCCCAGATCCATATGGAACACCCCATCCTCTGGGAAAGGGAGCTGCACCTGCCCAGGGAACCCCAAATGCTCCAGTGGATCAACCCTGCGCCATTCCAGATACCTCCCCTGAATCACGAGGATCACCAGCGTGTCCCATCCAATCTACTCCAGGCCTCACTGCCCCATGCCCCTGGGGCCCAACAGAACCAGCCACAGGATCCTGCCCCGAGACAGATGCACCCTCTTGGCCCAAACTGATCCCAGCACCCCTGGTCTCAAACCTTTGATTACCAGATTTTGATGCACTGACTCCAGATACCTAGTGGTTAGAGCAGTGTGCTATGAACCAGGAGACCAGGGTTTGAGTCCCACTGTTGCTTCTTGTGACCTTGGGCAAGTCACTTTACCCTCCATTGCCTCAGGTACAAACTTAGATTGTAAGTCCTCTGGGGATAGGGAAATACCTACAGTACCTGCATGTAATCCACTTTGAAGTGCTTGCTAGCTAAATAAATAAATAAATAAATAAATAAATCTCCCCAACTGCTGAAACTACCTGTTGAGAAGGACCCCTCTAAGCTGAGGGAACCGCGATACCACAACACCAGTGGATCTAATCCCTTCTCTCACGACTGCACTGGAGCCTGGCTCAGGAACTCTTTCCCCCCACCCCCACCCCCCACTCCCAGCTGGCCGTACTCGGGACACTGGGTAGATTAAGGTGTCCCGTGGGCCCTACCAAGGCCACGTGCAACACAGTAGAGCTCCTCCCTGCGCGCGGCGGAACAGCCCCGGAGGTCTCAGCCCGACCAGGAGAAACAGCGGATGCCCCCCCCGGGATGGACCCGCTCACTACCAGCTGCCCAAGGACCTAAACTCCTCCACTCCTCCTCCCCTCCCCTCGCTGAAGTTCCACCATCATCCCTTGCCTCATTTGATGGGCGATCCCCGTCAGATTCATGGTTGCTAACCACGACCTCCACAATAATATCCTCATCTGCCATCAGTATAGTTACAGCCGCCACCGAAACCTCTCGGAACATGATGCCACTCAGCCAGGACCTCCTGGGGAAGAAAGCCCCCGCCAGAAACCCCGACCCTTTTAAATAGCCTTAAGTCTCCCGATACTCCCTGCGGCACCCGCCAACAGGCCAGCGCCACGAAGGGAGTATTTAAAATTCAAACAATTCCCTAATCCCTCCCCCTCCCCCTCCCCCCCACCCTACTCTTCCGGCGTCAAGCTGCTGGAGATTGTCTGGCACACCTGTTAATGCCAGGCAGCCTGACACTTCGGCCAGACCACCCTTCCAAAACAAATAGATGTATGAAAATTTTTATTTGGCCCAGTTTCCTTTTTGGTACAGAAATGTGCATATCGCAAAGTACAGAACATTGTTAATGCAAGTTAATGAGCTTATGATAATGCAAGTTTTATGCATTAACCCAGATTTTTGTGTTACAATTTAAATGCGCTGATTAATGTATATAATAATGCTAATTCAATCATTTACTTTAAATAGATAGCATGAATGCAAAAATCTGTTAATGCCACCCTTTATGCAAAACTTCAACTACACCTCTAGAGGAGTGAATTGGCCTTGACATACGAGTGACTTTATCCACCAGCACTGAATGGACTCTTTCCTCTTAGCTTGTAGTTTTTGCTCTACTAAACATGCACAGGAGTTTCCGCACGCATGCTCTCTCACGAGCCCCTCAGATTTTTTCTGTCCAAGCTTCTACATGGACTGAAGAAACAGCAAGGAAGGCTGTCTAACAAAGCCGTGAGGGCGACAAAACAGGATTAGCAGCCAGATGTCCAAATGATTTCCTTTATTGGGTAGTAACACGAATATGTTCATTCGTGTTACTACCCAATAAAGGAAATCATTTGGACATCTGGCTGCTAATCCTGTTTTGTCGCCCTCACAAGCTTCTACATGGGCATGTACCCTTTCTTTATCTGTTTGCTACTTTGTACTTTTGTTTCTTCTTTAAATTTACTTTGGGTTGCCTTGCTGCCGCAGCAACCGCTCAACAGCACTTTTCAGTGCTATGAAAAAAAACCCAAAAAATTTAGTGCAAAAAGTTTTAAAGTATGTCCGGCTCCAAGAAGGCCACTTCTAGTGGCTTCAAGTATTATATGTGTGGCCAAATGATATCTAACATAGAAGGCCACAATATATGTTACAAATATCTAAGGTCAGACCATGACACAGCCAATTGTTATGTCTTTGGCTGGATGTCACTGAGTTCCCAGAGAAATAGGACCTGGAAGATGGAAGAACTTCGCAGGTCGGTGAAAAGCTGGAGTTATTCCTCTTCCGAGTGGGGCCTCCTCAGGCTCCCTATATGCCAAGTAGAGCAAGAGTTCCTAAAGCAAATGTCCCCCCTTCTACCAGACTCAGATCCACCACTCTGCTGGGGTTGAGGAAGGCACAAAAGTATCACTAACAACTGATGCCCTTTGTCTCATGCCCCACAGGGCTCATCAATGCAGAAGAAAAAAAAAGTGCCATGTGTTGGAGCTGGCAGTGCAGTCAGCACCACCTAAGCTAAGATCAGAATTAGTCCCATCAACGCACCTGGAGCCATCGGCACACCAGCCCTCAGTGCCATCAGAGCATCGGCCACCAGCACTGTCAACATAACAGCTCTTGGCACCAGAGGTGGTTCTATAATGAGGCAGGGTGAGGCGGCTAGCATCGAACTTCTCCATGGCTCAGGGCCGCAGTTCAGGACGCTGAAGCCCGACCCTACCTGTGACTCCCTAGGTGCATGCCAGTGCCTCTTCACTGTTTTTTTTTTGTTTTTTTTTTAATTTTATTTTTATTAAATTTCTATCAAATTTTACATTAAGACAATGTTACATTGATTCTCAGAAAAAGAAGAAACGTTATTTCTAACACAAAAAAAGATAGTGGGCTCTCAATAACAATCGTCTAAATATTATAAGCATAAGAAGGGGGAGCAAAATGATTAAGGCAGATTTTAAAGTAATAATTTTCCTAACAATATGCTGCATATCTTACATGCCCCTATTCTTTGACCAGCTCCTTCTGTAGGTTTCTTAGGAATGTGAGTCCAAATATTGCCTTAACTGATCAGAAAAAACATATCTATTATTTTGAAACATAAGTAAATATCTGCATGGAAATCTCAAGTAGAATTTAGCTCCTCTTGCTGTTACTTCCCCTTTCATACGTAGAAAAAGTTTTCTCTTTTCTTGCATCGTTTTTATTGTGTCTGGAAATATTCTAATTTGCTTCCCTTAAAACTGAATTTGTTGTTTCCGGAAATATAACTGTAATATCATATCTGTCCGATATCCGAGTAAATGTCACCAGTAAGGTGACTCTTGTTGCTACATTAGTTTGAAAAGATTTCTCTATTATTTCTGAAAGGTTATCACTTAGTTCCTGATCTTGATCTTTAATATCTGCTTTCGAAGGAACATATAGTTGGAATTGTTGCTTCAGTAAATCCTAATATTTTTAGAAAATAACTTTTTAAGAGATCTTTAGGAGAAATCCATTTTGTTCTAGGAAAATCAAGGAACTTTAAATTAGGTCTCCTTAATTCATTTTCAAAAAAGTTAATTTTCCTTTTCATATTGGAATCAGATTTTATTAATTCACATTGCACCTCTTTAACTTTTTTTTACTTCCAAGTCAATTTCTTTAACTTTTACTTCAGTCTGTATAATCCTCTCCTCCTGGTTTTGGGCTTTCCTTAAATTTTCCTTAACCGTATTAGTCAGATCAGTAACAGCTTTATTTAGAGTTGTTATTGCCTTCCATATTAACTCTAGTGTTATTTTCTCTGGCGTTTCTAAATACAGAGGCATTAAGATTTGTAATTTGGACTTTTCTTTTCCTACCTCAGAAGGTCACCTCTCCACTGCCGAAGACGTTTCCTCCTCACTCCAACCCCTGGAGCCCTGAGACAACGGGCTCTCCGAAGCAGACAGCTCTCCGGTGTTGCTTCTCTGGGGTAACGAGGTCCTTGGGGGTATTTGTTGTTCCGTTGGCGTTCCTCGATGTACCGCCCCCCCTATTTCCATGGAGGGCTGTTGGGGGAGGTGGAATAGTTGGCGCTCCGGGACTGAGGGATGTTTCATCGGGCCTGGAGTCCATCGGCTGCCCTCTGGTGGAATCTCCTGCGACCCCTCCTGCCGATTCCGGTTGCATGGCTCTCCCGAAGGCCTCCTCAATTACAGGTTGTCTCGATGAAGAAGTTGGTGTAGAGGTAATATTCTCACGTATCTTAGCATTTTTGAGGAAATTATCACAAAGAAAAAGGCAAATTCTGTTTCGACTTCCCAGGAGCTAAATGACCTATGTCTTGCTATGTGGCGACCATCTTGCCCTCTTCACTGTTCTTAAAGGGACTGCGGCGGGAAGATTCCCATGGTCCCTTCTAATGATATCAGCATTTCTACCTATTTAAGGCCACTCCTTCCTGCAATGCCTTGCCGCAGGTCATGCTCCTTGTGGGTAGCTAGTTGTCTGTCGCTGTCTTCACCTGGATTGCTTCTCTGGTCTTGATTTGGATTGTCTTGGACTTCGTTTTGAATTGCCGCCTGTCCTGATCTTTGATATGTTCCTGGAATTTGTTGGATCTCTGTCTGCTGACTTCTGGTACGTTTCGGATTTTGCTGGATCGTTGCCTGCCCTGACTCTTGGAACAGTTTCAGACTTCGCTGGATTGCCGCCTGCCCTGACTCTTGGAATGGTTATGGAACTCACTGGATTGCCGCCTGCCCTGACTTCTGGTTTGTCCTCGACAGGAGTAGTCCTCCAGAAGAACCTAGGCCCGGGAGTTTCCCGAACAGACTGGATATGAGACTATGGCATGTCCAGGTTGGCCGAAGTATAGGCAGAGGCCAGATTGCTGGTCACGCCGTCGTTCCTTAGACAGTCTGCTCTGACCCATCTGCATAGGTTCTTCCTCTGCTAGGTTCTGAGATGTGTTCATTCTGGGAGAATAAGAATGTTTAGTTCGGGATGAGCCTGGACTCTGAGAGCGTTCTTGTAGGTGACGGTCGATATGCCCCGTAAGGTCTATCAAGGAGCCCAATGACATGGGCAATTCGTGAGCCGCCAACTCAGCTTTAATCCGAGGGCTCAAATCTTCGAGGAAGATGGAACGTAAACAGTCAGAGCCCCAGTGAAGTTCCGAAGCAAGGGTTCTGAATTCAATAACATAGTCCGTTAATAGGCGATAGCCTTGTTGGAGATGAAGAAGTGATGACCCGGAAACGTCTCTTCGGCCAGGATCTTCGAAGACGAACCAGAATAGGGCCAGGGACCCTGGAAGATCTTGAAGGACCGGGTCAGCACGCTCCCAGAGAGGTGACGCCCAGGCCAAGGCCTTACCATCCAAAAGGGAAAGGTTGTAGATAGTCTTGGTGATCACATCTGGGAAGTAAGCTGGTTGCAGACAGAAGTGCATATTGCATTGATTCAAGAAACCCCTGCACATAAGAGGGTTCCCTGAAAAGCGTGGAAGTGCCAAAGAACCAGCATAGAGGTGGAGATTATTGAGCTTGATAGACTTCGTGGTGGCAGTCACGGTAGTGGCTAAACGAGTGCTCAGGTTGTCGATGGCAGCTGCCAGAGACTCCAGGAATGTTTGTGGTTCGCTGATCCTTTGTGCCAGGCCAGGAATGGCCTGGAGGGCCGAGACCTCTGCTGGGTCCATGGACTTGGCAATCTGTAATGGTTTGTAGGTTTATGGACCCTTGGCCCGAGGTGAGAGTTGTTACCACCTTGGGGAGGAGCCCCACAGGTCCATACCATCGGGATGCGAGGTCAGGTACAGCAGGAGCTCTGGGTGAGAATCTGTGGAGAGGTCCCGAGGAGTGGGGTAAGAGACACAGCAAGGAGGGACCCGCATAGTAAGCAGGCAGGCTGGATATCAGTACCTGGGCAGAGACCTCTGAAGGGGGTGGCGTTAGGCAGACCCGAGAAGCGGGAAGTTTATGCAGGAAGTATACTATAGAGGCAATCCCAAGGGGCAGAGCTGCGTAGCGAGGGAGGTACTGATGCAATGACATAGGCTAACCTGCGGAGCGGGGAAGCCCGAGTCAGGTCTCTAGGTAATGACATAGACAAGCCCGAGGAGCGGGAAGTACCGGCAGTCACTGGTGGTAACACGGTTACTGCCTCGAGGAGCAGGGAAGCACAACAGTCTCTGGTGTCGAACATAGGCCCTCCCCCGAAGAGCGGGGAAGCACAGACAGTCTCTGGTATAGAACGTAGGCACTGCCCTGAGGAGCGGGGAAACACGAAGATAGAACTCCCGAGTTGTGAAGGCGTTTCCAGAGGCAGCCCCGAGGAGTGGGGAGCTGGCAGAATAGGACTTCTGGAAGGCGCTGGGCCAGCCCGAGGAGTGGGGGAAGCCAGGAGACTAGGTCTCCATAGAGAGCGCACGCAGGCCCCCGAGGAGCGGGTACCAGCCAGGGTCCAGAGTCCAAGAAGGGTCCGGTAACGTCACCTCAGGTCCAACGGAGACAGGAGCTCGTAGAGTAGTGATGGAACTTGATGCCAAGTTGGCTAGCTGGGTGTGAAGGTGGAGCTTAAGAACCCTGATCCAATGACATCATCAATCAGGGACGCCCCCAAGGTTCCCGCCATAGCAGCTTCAAAAGAGGACCCGGTGGCACGCACGCGCCTAGGAAGGCCCAGAGTTGGCGTGGGTGGCCTCGGCATCCTGGCCACCACGAGGAACCATGGGGTATGTGGCGGCAGAGACTAGCCCCTGCTGCGAGCAGGCCCGGAGAGGGAAGCAGGACGGTGCAGGACGTGAGTGGACGCAGTCGCAGCTGTCTGCGATCGACGGTCATAACAAGATATCCTTATAATACTTATGATCAATAAAATTGAAAGATTTGGACAACTAAAAGATTTATTTGCCCTTCTATACCATTGGATGGAGGCCAGGTTAGAATTGTTGCTTAGTTAAACTTAGAGATGTCTAAAATCCTAGACTGGTTCCTACACAATAAGTTGATATTAAATTCAGAAAAGACAGAACTGGTTAAGATTGGTCCTACTTGGTAGGGGATTTACCTTTGACCATGCAACTGGGCTCAGAGAAGGTGGTTTCTGTTCCTCGAGTGAAAGATCTGGGGGTATATTTGGATGCAGGATTTTCATTAGATTATCATGTTTCCAAGTGACATAGGTGGCATTTTGGAAGTTGAAATTAATTTAAAGGATTTGGCCTTAATTAAATGACCATGCATTTAGGACAGTGATACAATCTATGGACATTCACATTTGGACTACTGTAACAAACATGGGCCTACCTGGGAGACTTATGCATAGACTGCAGATAGTCCAAAATGTAGTCAGGATGGTGTCAGGGTGCTGTCCGAGAAAGTGCATCTCCCTGGTGTTTCATGATCTCTACTGACTGCCTTTGAAGATGTGTATAATTCCATATTCTGACTGTAGTTTTTAGAGTCCTGCAGGATCAGAAGTTTAAGTATTTGAAGGTGTGAGGGAGTGTACATGAAACTCCCTCAAACCACCCACAGCTAACTAACCTGGTCCTCCTTAAGGATCTGCCCTACAAGGGATTCTAGGTGAAGGGAGGCTCCCCTCACCATACTATAATGATTCAGGGCCCAGAAGGATTAGGGAGGCCTTGGGGAACAAGCAGGAAGCCAGAGTACCACCAGATTACTTATATTTGATGTTTTTGGAACTGCAAGTAAGGACTGCTGAGGTAAGCAGCCTTTGAAAGCTGTTTATTTTTTCTGTTTTTGTAAATAAAATTGTATATGTCTGCCTTATTTTTTAATATTCTGCTTTTTGAACTGTAGGTATTTCCCTATCCCTAGAGGGCTTATAATCTAAGTTTGTACGTGAGGCAATGGAGGGTAAAGTGACTTGCCCAAGGTCATAAGGAGCAACAGTAGTATTTGAACCCTGGTCTCCTGATTCATAGCCTGCTTTAACCACTAGGCTACTCCTCCACTGGCTATTTCCTTAGCCATGACCACATGAGTTACTGCATATAGTGGCAGTCATGGGATCCCTTGCCTAACCTGGAAGCCCAGGCAAAAGCCCACAGCCAAAGCAGAAGGAAAAAAAGCCTACAGAATCTATTTCTTTTTCCTGGGGTCTCATGATTCTACTTATCTAGCCTAAGTTACAGCAGGCCAAAGGGGCTAGCTCCAACAGGGCAGTCAGGGTTCAAGCAGTAAGTAAGGACTGGACAGGCCAGGAGGGGGTGTTTCTTTTTCCTTCCTCTCCTTACCCAGAGGGATATACAGCAGGGTAGGTGAAGCAAGTGATCCAGATCCTTACTACAGGGCAAAGCAATTGCAGAACACCCTATAAACTCAAACTGACCAGCAGCAGGAACTGCAAGAACAAGTTATGCAGCAAAACACAGTCGTGACAGGTAGCACAGGCCGTACAGACTGCTTGACCATGCCACTCCCTTGTCATCTCCTTAAGATGACTCCATGAAAAGACCCCCAACTTTTTCTTGAAAAACTTTGAACGTACAGCTGAACTGAAAGGCTGACTAGAAGATAGTTTAAATTATTCTATCTATCTGGGGAATCTACTCACCCGGAGTAGTCAAGATGCCTTCCAAACTGCCAATCTGGAAGAGAGGGTGTCCTACCAAAAAGTCAAGGCCACCATTCTAGAGAGATCGGGACTTACCTCAGACGCATATTAACAGCAATTTTGGCAGGAAGTACTATAAGCTGGGGAAAACCCAAGGAACTTATTCCACAGGCTTAAATATGTTGCTTGGAAGTGGCTGCACCTGGAAGGGAACACTGGGGTGGAGGTAGCCAAAGTGGTTCTGCTGGAACAGTTCTTAAATTGCCTATATGGTAATGGGTCTGCCGACACCCAAACCTTATGCTTGAAAAGGCGCTGGAAGTAGCAGAAGCCTATTACCAGGCCCAGATCATGTCTGAGTAGCCACAATTCCCAGAGAAGCCACTCAAACCAGATAGAGGACGGTGGAGATCTAAGAGCCAGAGATCCCGATGTAACACAGATCTGGCAGGATTTTCACCTCAACCGCAAACCTAAAGCTGGACTAGCATGTTTCAGCTGCGGAGAAAAGTCTCTTTGCCAGGAACTGTCCCCACAGAGAAGATGAGCCAATGGACATTAATTCATGTCCCTACACTGTTATAATTTTGTGGATGTACCTTACCAGGAACTCTACATTTGTGATTCCTGTGGAGTTAGAGGGCTCTGCAACACAGGCATTAGCAGATTCTGGGACTGTAAAAATGCTCATTCAAAAAGACCAAGTGACGTGGATCCAGATTGACTACGGGAAAACTGTGAGCTAGGCATGTATCCATGGGGACCAATGGCAGCATCCTACAAGCCAAATACAGCTGAAGACACCAGTCAGCCAGGACCAAATAGAAGTGGGAGCTCTTCCTTGGCTTCCCTAACTTGTAGTGATAGGACAGGACTGTCCAAATTTCAAAATCCTCTGGAACCAGCTCATGTTGGGTTCACCTCAGGCCAGCAATGAAGAACTGACATTTCCAGAGCTCTTCCCCTTATAAGATCCAGATCTATATCATAAAGACTCTAAGACTTCTAAATGCCGGAGGCAATGCTGACAGGAAAAATACAGTTATAGAGATCACCGGAGAGGGAGAGTTGGAGTTAGGGGAAGAGCAGCAATCCACTCAGGGTCTCATACTTAGCCCTTTTGAGTGGGAAAATGGGGGTGACCCAGTAAGCTTCAAATGGCCCAGAGGGTTGGATGATTCCTTTAAGTCGGCCCAGGAACATATACAAAGGGTGGATGGAAAACTAGACCCTGGAGTGCAGGTTACAGACCCTATTCCTCCTTATTTTGTAATGAAAGGGGATTTACTTTACTGAATCACAAAGAGAAGTGTGGAGAGGGAATTTATAGAACAACTCCTAGTTCCCAAACCATATCAGCAGAAGGTCATGCAGCTAGCGCACAGCCACTTTCTAGGGGATCATCTGGGGGAAGACCTGAAAGAAAATATTAGCACAGTTCTATTGGTCGGGTCTTCATAAACTAGTCCAGTTGTATTGCTGGTCCTGCCCTACATGCCAACTCACAAAGCCTACCAGCATATGGGCGGCACCTCTCATACCAATGCCCATCGAGTCCCCTTTTGAAAGGATAAGCATGGACCTAGTGAGGCCATTAGAAAGATTTGCTTGAGGAAATAAGTACACCAATGACATAGGAAAATGTGGGAGGGAGGTTCTGGAAGCCAAATTTAGACTCTTAGGTAGAAAGATTAAATCCAGAACCTCCAGGGTAGCATTCTCTGAAATGTTCCCTGTTCCATGTGCAGGTCACCAGAGGCAGGCAGAGCTCCAGAGTCTCAATGCGTGGATGAGACGATGGTGCAAGGAAGAGGGTTTCAGTTTTGTTAGGAACTGGGGAACCTTTTGGGGAAGGGGGAGTCTCTTCCGAAGGGATGGGCTCCACCTTAACCAAGGTGGAACCAGACTGCTGGTGCTAACCTTTAAAAAGGAGATAGAGCAGCTTTTAAACTAGAACAAAGGGGAAAGGCGACAGTCGCTCAGCAGCGCATGGTTCGGAGAGAGGTATCTTTAAAGGATACTAATGATGCATTAGAATTAGGGCATCCCGACAGTGAGGTTCCAATAATTAGAAAAGTAGTCCAAGTGCCTGTAACTAAAAACTCACCTGAGCTAAAAAATTCTAACTTATCCCTATCAATTAAAAAGCAGAATGAAAATACAAACAAAAAACAAACTTTGAAATGTTTGTATGCTAATGCCAGAAGTCTAAGAAGTAAGATGGGAGAATTAGAATGTATAGCAGTAAATGATGACATAGACTTAATTGGCATCTCAGTGACATGGTGGAAAGAGGATAACCAATGGGACAGTGCTATACCAGGGTACAAATTATATCGCAATGACAGAGAGGAGCACTCGGGAGGAGGTGTGGCGCTTTATGTCCAGGATGGCAAAGAGTCCAACAGGATAAACATCCTGCAAGAGACTAAATACAAAATTCAATCTTTATGGGTAGAAATCCCTTGTGTGTCAGGGAAGACTATAGTGATAGGGGTATACTACCGTCCACCTGGTCAAGATGGTGAGACGGACAGTGAAATGCTAAGAGAAATTAGGGAAGCTAACCAAATTGGTAGTGCAGTAATAATGGGAGACTTCAAATACCCCAATATAGACTGGGTAAATGTATCATCGGGTCACGCTAGAGAGATAACGTTCCTGGATGGAATAAATGATAGCTTTATGGAGCAATTGGTTCAGGAACCGACGAGAGAGGGAGCAATTTTAGATCTAATTCTCAGTGGAGCACAGGACTTGGTGAGAGAGGTAACGGTGGTGGGGCCACTTGGCAGTAGTGATCATAATATGATCAAATTTGATTTAATGACTGGAAAAGGAAGAGTGTGCAAATCCAAGGCTCTCGTGCTAAACTTTCAAAAGGGAAACTTTGATAAAATGAGAAAAAGTGTTAGAAAAAAACTGAAAGGAGCAGCTACAAAAGTAAAAAATGTCCAAGAGGCGTGGTCATTGTTAAAAAATACCATTCTAGAAGCACAGTCCAGATGTATTCCACACATTAAGAAAGGTGGAAAGAAGGCAAAACAATTACCGGCATAGTTAAAAGGGGAGGTGAAAGAAGCTATTTTAGCCAAAAGATCTTCATTCAAAAATTGGAAGAAGGATCCAACAGAAGAAAATAGGATAAAGCATAAACATTGGCAAGTTAAATGTAAGACATTGATAAGACAGGCTAAGAGAGAATTTGAAAAGAAGTTGGCTGTAGAGGCAAAAACTCACAGTAAAACTTTTTTAAATATATCCGAAGCAGAAAGCCTGTGAGGGAGTCAGTTGGACCGTTAGATGATCGAGGGGTTAAAGGGGCACTTAGAGAAGATAAGGCCATCGCGGAAAGATTAAATGATTTCTTTGCTTCGGTGTTTACTGAAGAGGATGTTGGGGAGGTACCCGTAATGGAGAAGGTTTTCATGGGTAATGATTCAGATGGACTGAATCAAATCACGGTGAGCCTAGAAGATGTGGTAGGCCTGATTGACAAACTGAAGAGTAGTAAATCACCTGGACCGGATGGTATATACCCCAGAGTTCTGAAGGAACTAAAAAATGAAATTTCAGACCTATTAGTAAAAATTTGTAACTTATCATTAAAATCATCCATTGTACCTGAAGACTGGAGGATAGCAAATGTAACCCCAATATTTAAAAAGGGCTCCAGGGGCGATCCGGGAAACTACAGACCGGTTAGCCTGACTTCAGTGCCAGGAAAAATAGTGGAAAGTGTTCTAAACATCAAAATCACAGAACATATATAAAGACATGGTTTAATGGAACAAAGTCAGCATGGCTTTACCCAGGGCAAGTCTTGCCTCACAAATCTGCTTCACTTTTTTGAAGGAGTTAATAAACATGTGGATAAAGGTGAACCGGTAGATATAGTATACTTGGATTTTCAGAAGGTGTTTGACAAAGTTCCTCATGAGAGGCTTCTAGGAAAAGTAAAAAGTCATGGGATAGGTGGCGATGTCCTTTCGTGGATTGCAAACTGGCTAAAAAACAGGAAACAGAGAGTAGGATTAAATGGGCAATTTTCTCAGTGGAAGGGAGTGGACAGTGGAGTGCCTCAGGGATCTGTATTGGGACCCTTACTTTTCAATATATTTATAAATGATCTGGAAAGAAATACGACGAGTGAGATAATCAAATTTGCAGATGACACAAAATTGTTCAGAGTAGTTAAATCACAAGCAGATTGTGATAAATTGCAGGAAGACCTTGTGAGGCTGGAAAATTGGGCATCCAAATGGCAGATGAAATTTAATGTGGATAAGTGCAAGGTGATGCATATAGGGAAAAATAACCCATGCTATAATTACACAATGTTGGGTTCCATATTAGGTGCTACAACCCAAGAAAGAGATCTAGGTGTCATAGTGGATAACACATTGAAATCGTCGGTACAGTGTGCTGCGGCAGTCAAAAAAGCAAACAGAATGTTGGGAATTATTAGAAAGGGAATGGTGAATAAAACGGAAAATGTCATAATGCCTCTGTATCGCTCCATGGTGAGACCTCACCTTGAATACTGTGTACAATTCTGGTCGCCGCATCTCAAAAAAAAGATATAATTGCGATGGAGAAGGTACAGAGAAGGGCTACCAAAATGATAAGGGGACTGGAACAACTCCCCTATGAGGAAAGACTAAAGAGGTTAGGACTTTTCAGCTTGGAGAAGAGACGACTGAGGGGGGATATGATAGAGGTGTTTAAAATCATGAGAGGTCTAGAACGGGTAGATGTGAATTGGTTATTTACTCTTTCGGATAGTAGAAAGACTAGGGGGCACTCCATGAAGTTAGCATGGGGCACATTTAAAACTAATCGGAGAAAGTTCTTTTTTACTCAACGCACAATTAAACTCTGGAATTTGTTGCCACAGGATGTGGTTAGTGCAGTTAATATAGCTGTGTTTAAAAAAGGATTGGATAAGTTCTTGGAGGAGAAGTCCATTACCTGCTATTAAGTTCACTTAGAGAATAGCCACTGCCATTAGCAATGGTTACATGGAATAGACTTAGTTTTTGGGTACTTGCCAGGTTCTTATGGCCTGGATTGGCCACTGTTGGAAACAGGATGCTGGGCTTGATGGACCCTTGGTCTGACCCAGTATGGCATTTTCTTATGTTCTTATGTTCTTACATCCTTGTCATTCTTGACAATGCCACAAGATATCCAGAGGCAGTACCGCTACAGAATATAAAGACTCCAATGATGGCGACTGCCCTAATGGAGGTTTTTTCACGACTTGGACTGCCCAAGAAAATAGTCTTTTCATTCCAGTCTATTTTTCTTGCATAAAAAAAATTTAAAAGTGAATTGAATCAAATGCTTATGATTGTTTCCCTGCAGCACTCAGGCTGTTGAGGTGTAATTATTTGAGGTCTCTGTAGGAACTGAGATTAAGAACAGTGCAGTTTGATCCTAAATACTGGGTTTTGTTATTTTTTTTGGCAATGCTGTGGAGGATGCAGAGGATTGTGAGAAGCACCTTATCTGCTTTACGTATGAAGCTTTTGATATCATCACTAGAACTTAGGCAAGTTTCTGTAGAATCCAGGAGGCTCACATGGATACATGAAAATGGGCTCGGAGAGGATGCATGACCACCTAGCTGAAGTGTCCGATAGGGGGAAACCCTGTTCAGGGTCAAGGTGCAGGAAACAGTAGCTGTGTTTAAAGTGTTGGGACTGTGGATCCTTGGACCAGGACGAGAGATGGTACTACCACTGAGGGGCTGCCCCCAAGGCTCTTGTTGCCGGCTGGCGGTGCAGGTGAGGACGACCTGGCTGGAGTTTCACCTATACCAGCCCTCATTCCCCTCAGGTTGAGCCCTTGGGTACCGGGGCCAGCAGGTCTTAGGTGCGGGTCGCCTCAACGAAGACTGGAGCAGCGGCAGGCAGAGGCAAAGTCAGGAGTCCGGGTCGTGGCTGGCAGCGAAGATGCAAAACGAGAGTTCAATCCGAAGATCCGGGGCAGGCAGCAGACAAGCAAGATGAGAAACCAGGCCAAGGGTCAAGATGGGCAGCAGATGAGCAGAGACGAGGAAGCAAGCCGAAGTCAGAACCAGGAGATCAAGCCGAGGATGGAAGCACAGGAACTGGAGGACGAGGAGAGGTACAGAGACAGGAACTAGAACCATCGGAATAGGAATCAGGAACCAAGGACCGGAGCAGAATCAGGAACAGAAGACAGGAACTTGGAAACGTCATGAACTGGATCAGCAACTAGCACTCCGAGGAGGTGGACCTGTTGCCGAGGCAAAGGACTGGGGACTGAGGTAGGGTTTAAATACCCCTCAGTCCTGACGTCATCAATTGGAGCCAGGCCGAAGTTTCCCGCCGCAGCCCCTTTAAGAGGTGGGCCGTTCCACGCACACTCGCCTAGGGGGAGAGGCCTGCAGGAAGGAGGACGGCGGCATCCAGAGCCACGTGGAAGGCATGCCGATGGCCAACTCCAGAATGGAGTGTGCCACGCTGGCAGAGAAGGGTCCTGCCGAGCAACGGAGGAGGTAGGGGGGACCGACCGTGGCCTGCCGCAGCCGGGAGCTACAACATAAAGAGCATCAATCTACTCTACAGTTGCTATCTGTAGTAGCAGGAGACCAGTCTGGTCCACCCAGACATCAGCACTACTCCTACAAGTGTCCATTTTTTCTAGAGACGGCCCTCCCATCCTTTCCGATGACACACAACTTCTCTTACTTTGCCAAGGCAACTACTGCTAGAGGATGGGAGAGTGAGAGGCACCAGCTGAAAGTCCAGCAATTTTCACTTCCTAAGTGTGAGGCTAATTTTTGACATCCCTGAAGCCTGCTCCCCTCCTCCTGTGGTGGGAGGAAGAGTCCAGTCTTTTCTTCTGGAGTGGATCCACATCACCAAGGATAAGTGGGTCTTGAGATTTGTTGAATATGGCTACTGCTTGCGCTTTTTTCATCCTCCTCTGTCCCCTCAGTTCTGATCCCTCCCAGTCTGCTCAATTTACACTCTGCCTTAGCTGGAAGTCGTATCTCTTCTTCGCAGAAGGCTATAGAGCTTGTTCCTCCACAGGAATGTGGCCAGGGATTCCATTCCTGGTATTTCTTAATCCCCAAGAAGTCAGGAGGGGAATGCTAAAAATTCCTCCTGGACTCTTAGAAACCAAACAGATTGTTGGTCCAGGAGAGTTCAAGATGAACTCTCTGCAGACAATTCTGCCTTTCATTTTATTTTACTTTTTATTTAACAAAGAACAGATAGCATTTCTTGACTATAAACTTAAATATATGTGCCAGGCCAGGTTGCACAGGCTTAATTTTCTAACCATTATGAGTACAAAGTGTTATGCCAAGCCACTTCTCTAATCTCGACAGTCAGACATCTGGGCTCATATTTTATTGTAGATGTCCATTTTTTTTCTGCTCAGAATAAATTTTTCAACCATGACTATAGTTAACTTTGCCTGAAAAAGTCAAATTTTCTTCTTCCACAATATCGCAAGGGCTAGCCTGGATGTGTGTATCAGCTGCATTACTAAATTTTGTCTACTGGGATATTACCCTAGTCATTGATGTCTAAAAGGCATAACTGTGTTGAAAACACCACCCACATTCCGAGCATTTGCTAAATTTCCACATTCTTGCCAGCAAAATGGACTGGCGGATGGATTAAATTTCATATAATAGGATATCTATACGTGCAGTGTAATATAAGAACACGTAGGAGCTACATTCAGTATTGTCTTTAACTTGCTTATATATATTATGGAAATGACCATACGCTACCAGCGTTGCTATCAAGGCAACACATGATGCCGCCAGGAGCAGTATATTTGTATTAGCGGCCTCAGCAATTTAGAGGATTGGGGTTGACTTAGGGGGGTGGGAAGGCGTGGGGGGGTTCAGGAAGAGGTAGGAGGAAAGGACACTCTAGATTTTATGACTTGAGTGACTGGGGGCTGATCCATCTCCTCTAGCATTTCAGCGCACCACTATTTGCAACCATTTTGGGGGGCATGGACCTGCCAGCCTGAACTGGCTGCATGCTCAGGTGGTGGGTTGGGGGGCATGGACGTACTGGCTCAGACTTTTTTTTTATCTGTCGGTGCACCTTGGGGCATGTAGACTTAGCTGAAAAATTTATTTGACTAACTCCAACTACTGGAGTTAGCTGGATAAGTTTCCCAGTTAACTCATCCCTGTCCCAGAACACTCCCCAAATGCCCTTAACTTATTTGGCTAAAATTTAGCTGTACAAAAGTGTGCTTCATTAGAAACTGAGTAGGCGTTGAAATTTTGGCTTTGACTAGGCAGGCATTAACCTGATTTGTTGTTTGTAGTCCAGATTACATTTTAAGAATGTTTATTTGCGATTATTATTATTAGGAACAAGCTAATGTCCTAGGATTTAAAATTAAGTTTTGCCTAGTGTTGGCTGACTTAATGTTTTTATTATGAAGTTGAGTGTTAGTCAACCCTAGTGGTTTTTATTGTGTCTGACTGCATGTATTTATGACTAATATAATATCCATAGTACAGGGAAGCGGGCATTATGATCCCTCTTTTAAGAGGGGTATAATGCTAAAATATCTCACTCATTCAACTAATTTTTCAGTCAAGCATAAGGTAAAGCCTTTAGCAATTAGTTATATTAATGCCTGCTCTAAGAAATAAATCTGAACTGATTTTTACTTTAATTCTTGAACAGCCAATAGATCTGCTTCTTACTACAGAATCTTGGCTTACTGAAGCTTTTACTAAGATTTTGAATCTACTATGCCTGAAAGGTTATTCTTATTATCATCTTTCAAGGAATGACTGACATGGAATGGGGGCAGTGTTAATTTTTTGATATATTCTAGCAATTGAACTTTGCCCACATAAATTGGGCCAGGATTGTGAATCGCTAGTGGTGAAATATGATCAGTGGATTTTAGATCTGATTTACCATCCTCCTGGGAAAAACAGAGCATCATCTAATGGTCCAACCAACTCCCTCACAGGTTTCTTGCTTTGGATATATTTTAAAAAGTTTTTATTATGTGTTTTTGCTCTATGGCCAACTTCATTTCAAATTCTCTCTTTGCCTGTCTTATCAATGTTTTACACTTAACTTGACAATGCTTATGTTTTATTCTATTTTCTTCAGATGGATGCTTCTTCCAATTTTTGAAGGATGTTTTTCCCTTGTCGTTGGAGCAGGGATATTTTCTGAATATGTATTGAAATTGAAGTATCAGGCTTAATTGATTTGGGGTAGTAACCGCCATAGCAAGCAAGCTACACCCATGCTTTATTTGTTTACCCAGACTGTGGAATTCAGTCCTTGTTGGTTGTTGTCGGAATATAAAATCATCTTTTCTTCATTCCCCCTGCCGTTGAAGCAGAGAGCAACACTGGATATGCATTGAAAGTGAAGCATCAGTCTTGTTTGGATTGGGATAGTAACCGCCGTAACAAGCAAGCTACCTACTCCCTGCTTTTTTGTGAATGGAAATCATTTTTTCACATTTCCTCTTGCCGTTGGAGCATAGAGCACTGTCAGAGTCACATTTACCGTGTTTATGTCTATTGAAAAAGGGTATTATCTCCCGGTAGTAGCAGTCTTCCATACAAGCCTCCCTCTCTTCCTTCACATCCTCCAGACTTTATGGATCCACAGTGTTTATCTCACGCCCCTTTGAAATCCTTCACAGTTTTGGTCTTCACCACTTCCTCCGGAAGGGCGTTCCAGGCATCCACCACTCTGTGAAGAAATACTTCCTGACATTGGTTCTGAGTCTTTCTCCCTGGAGCTTCAAATCGTGGCCCCTAGTTCTGCCTAATTGTTGTTGTTGACCATAGATCATTAAAACCGTTCAAGTATTTGAAAGTCTTTATCATATCACCTCTGTTCCTCCTTTCCTCCAGGGTGTACATATTTAGATTCTTCAATCTCTTCTCATAAGTCATTCGATGAAGACCATCCACCTTTTTGGTCAACCTTCTCTGGACAGCCTCCATTCTGTCTCTGTCCCTTCGAAGATACAGTCTCCAGAACTGAGCACAGTACTCCAGGTGAGGCCTCACCAAGGCCTTGTACAAGGGGATAATCACTTCCCTTTTTTTACTCGATATTCCTCTCTCTATGCAGCCCAGCATTCTTCTGGCTTTAGCTATCGCCTTGTCACATTGTTTCCTCGACTTCAGATCGTTTGACACTATCACCCCAAAGTCTCTCTCCTGCTCCGTGCACATCAGCCCTTCACCCCCATCGAATACAGTTCTTTCGGATTTCAGCACCTCATATGCATGACACTGCACTTCTTGGCATTGAATCTCAGCTGCCATATATTCGACCACTCTTCCAGCTTCCTCAAATCCCATCTCATTCTCTCCTTCTCTCCACTCCTTCCGGCATGTCCACTCTGTTGCAGATCTTAGTGGCATCTGCAAAAAGACAAACCTTACCTTCTATCCCATCCGCTATGTCGCCCACATAGATATTGAAAAGGACCGGTCCCAACACCGATCCTTGTGGCACTCCGCTCAACACCGTTCTCTCTTCAGAGTAAGTTCCATTTACCATCACACATTGTCTTCTGTCCGACAACCAGTTTGCAATCCAGGCCACTACCTCGGCACTCACTCCTAACTTCTCATTTTACTCACCAGCCTCCTGTGCAGGAGCGTATCAAAAGCTTTGCTGAAATCCAAGTAGATGACATCGAGCGCTCTTCCTCTATCCAATTCCCTAGTCACCCAGTGACTAGGGAATTGGATAGGATCTTCCTCTGGTGAATCCATGCTGCCTCTGGTCCAGCAATTTTCCCGACTGTAGATAGTTCACTATTCTTTCTTTCAGCAGCGACTCCATTACTTTTCCCACCACCGAGGTGAGGCTAACCGGTCTGTAGTTACCAGCCTCCTCTCTGCTCCCACTCTTGTGAAGCGGGACCACCACCGCTCTTCTCCAATCACTCGGCACCGCTCCCATTTCCAGGGATCTATTGAACAGGTCACTCAGCGGAGCCGCCAGCACATCTCTGAGCTCTTTCAGTATCCTGAGATGGAACGTCATCCGGCCCCATGGCTTTTTCCACTTTCAGTTTCCCCAGCTCTTCCCATACATTCTCTACTGTAAATGGAGTTACAACTACTCCACTCCCCTCCAGTCTCTTGTTAACTAGTGACGGTCCTTCTCCAGGATCCTCTTTAGTGACCACCAAACTGAAGTATTTGTTTAATATTTCTGCCATTTCTTCGTCTCTCTCCACATTGATCTTTTCCACCTTTCAATTTCACTATACCACTTTGGACTTTCCTCCTTTCTCTGATGTATCTGAAAAATGTTTTGTCACCTCGCGTTACCTCTTTGGCAATCCTTTCTTCCGCTTGACTTTTTGCCTTCTTGATTACTTTCTTTGTCTCCCTCAGTTCTATCAGATATTTTTCTTTGTGCTCCTCCCTTTGGGATCCTTTATTCCTTGAACGCTGTTCTTTTAGCCTTTATTTTGTCAGCTACCTCCTTTGAGAACCAGATAGCTTTCATTTTTCTTTTGCTTTTCTTTACTTTTCTAACATATTTATTTTATTTATTTATTTATTTATTTAAATTCTTTTACTATACCGATACTCAAGACGAAGGTCTTATCGTACCGGTTTACAATGGAACAGGGGGGAAACTAAATTAACAATTTAAGACGAAGGTAAAGTTACATTAAACAGGGAGCGAAAAACCTGGAAGATGGAAGACAGGAAAGATTTTAAAAGATAACAACTGGAGAGTGATAAAATAATCAACGAAGAACAGTAGAGTAGTGAGACAGCAACATAGATTTATCCTCGGCGATTATAAACATAATAAGTCCTATGGAATGAAGAGAATGGGGAGGTGAGCAAGGGGGAGGAGTGGTGTCAGGGCAGGGGCTGGAAGGGGGAGGGGGAGGTGTTAGGGAAGATTAGTTGCCTTGGTAATTGCTCCTTTTAGTTTCATCCACTGTTGTTCCACATCTCTCTCGTTCTCCCAGCCATCTAGTTCTTCCTCTAGGTACTTACTTGCTTAAAGGTTACATCAAAGCATGTGTTTTTACAAATTGCTCCGATTTTATGGAATAAGCTCCATTCAGTAAATTCATTTAGGGGTAGATTTTCAAACCTACGGGCGGGTGTACATGTGCGCGCGCTACCCAGCGCACACACATGTATGCCTGATTTTATAACAAGTGCACGCATGTTATAAAATCGGGAGCCTGCACACGCAAGGGGGTGCACACTAGGGCATCTTGCACGTGCCGACGCCCGCAGCCTTACCCCGTTCCCTTACCCCTAAATTAACCTTTCCACCCCTTCCCCTAACCTATCCCCTCCCCTAGCCCTATCCTAAACCCCCCCAAAATTTTAATTTACCATCTGCGCCTGCCTTGGGGCAGGCGCAGTTTGTACGCACCAGCAACCAGCTGGCACGAGAACCCCTGGCACAGCAGTAAATGGCCGCTGTGCCGGAAGGCCTCTGGCCCTGCCCTGGACCACCCCTTTTGTAAAGCCCCGGGATTTAGATGCGTCCCGGGGCTTTACACATGTCGCCAGGCCTTTATAAAATAGGTTCGGCACGCATGGGGCTTTTAAAATCCGGCCCTTAATGTCTGATTATAAATATTTTAGGAATTGTTTGAAAACTTTCTTTTTTAAGAATATTTTTATGTAGTTGTTAGAGAATGTATCTTTTATTTTATTATTGATGTTTTATGATTGTTTCTTTGTGACATTGTATAAACTGATATTGTACACCACTGCGAACACTAGAGTCGCTGCACTGTGGTATAGAAATTTTTGTAAATAAATACAAATAAAAATAAGTGCCACTGATATTCAGATATTGGCATTTATTCAAATAACTCAAGTTATCCAGATAAATATCTCTGGATATCAACCTCTAAGAATGTTCTCCTATATTCAGTACTTACGGCACCAAAGTAATTTCTGGGCACAGGATGGTTTAATACTATAATCTGTCTGTTCATACTTTTTCTCCTTATTTTATATACACTGAAAGCAAACTAAAGAGCTTAGAAAAATAAAAAATGTTTGGTTGCCAACAGTACTGTAAATTCATTAGAACCGGTAAACATGTCAGCTAAAATAATGAATTGTACCTTTGAAAACCATCGGTCACAAAACAAGTTACTGCAGTGTTCAATAATTTATCTTTAAAGGGAATAAATGTCAAATATTCATGTTTTTATGTAAATATGCCATCTTGAGTTACACATAAATATACTGTGAGAATATGGATTTATAATTTTGCTTAAAGTTGGGCAAGTGACTACATTTCTGTTTAATTGCGAGGTCAGACTCTTTGATGCAGAGCTGAAGAACTGGGAAAAAAACTGAGTTGGAGGTCTCTAGTGAGAGTCTCTCTTGCTACAGACACAGGGTTGCTCTACAGGAGTCTTGCAAAGAGGTTCCTTAACAAGTTGTGTTATTCAGCAGCTGGGCACGACATAATTTAATCACATTTGTAAAACTGTATGCGCTGTTGAACACAATGAAATAACCCCCAGGAGTAAATTCAGAGCTGGGAAAAGAAAAGCCTTATGTGGTACATAGCTTTCATCCAATTAAGGGCCTTTTTCGATATTTTTTTTTTTCGAAGGCACTGAAAAGGGAAAAGTTCTTTTTGAATAAAGCCCTAAATCTCTCTGGAGGAGCTCTTTGGTGGATGTAATATAGTGGAAAATGAATCTGTCATCAGATATGAGGCCACAGTCAGGGCCGGTGCAAGGTTTCTGGCTGCCTTTGGCAGTTTTAACTTTTGGCCCCAATGCCCCCCCTTGCCAGCACCGCTGTTGATGCCTCCCTTCTTCCCTCCACACTTGCCCCTATTGTTGTCCAATTACCTCCCCCGCTGCTAGTGCCTCGTGCTGGGCTTCCATTGCTGCTGACTATGCTTCATTTCCCCCCAGGCCTCAACGCTGCTAAGACTTCTGCTTGGCTTCATAAATGTGTAGCGCCCCTCAAGTATTATGCTGCCAAGGGAGAGGGGGCTGCAAAAGAAGAATAACCCCCACCTGCACCCGTGGGTATGAGTGTCAGAGTGGGGGGTTGCGGGTTACGTTAGCGCCTCTGGGATAGATATTCCAAATGCCCCAATCCTCTCTTTTGTGGGTCCCTGTGGTTCCCACCCCACCCCTGGGAACAGGGTACAGTGCAGAAAATCACCACTCTACTGTAAACATTCAATTCTTTTACTATTAACAGGTAAGTAAAACGATGCATACAGCGATGATGCAGCAAAAGAAGGGAAAATAATTATTACCAGCACAAGACAATAAGCATAACGGTCACGAAATGGTCCACTTTACTTGCCATTATATCTAGCAACCTGCAGAGTCAGCCATGACAGTGATCAACTTGAATTATCCATAGCAGTCTGTTGATTTGCCTGCTTAGACTGCACTCTGGAAAACTTTGTTTACCCAAAACTCTAAGGGTAATTCTCACACCAGTGTATCAGGATGTGTCCTACTGTTCCTCTCATAGTCCTCAGTCCAAGAAGTGTATACCCCCTTAAACATTAATCAATGATGGCTGTATTAGTTGAAATGTAGTGGCAGTCTCTGGGAAAGCTCCAGTCTTACGGGCTGATACAGTAAAATTGCGGGCGAGCGCACAGGCCACTCTCCTGTGCGCGCGATACAGTATTTAAATTTATTAAAATTAGGGCCGACGGTAAAAAGAGGCGCTAGGGACACTAGCGCGTCCCTAGCACCTCTTTTCGGACAGGAGTGGCGGCTGTCAGCGGGTTTGACAGCCGACGCTCAATTTTGCCGGCATCGGTTCTCGAGCCTGCTGACAGCCACGAGTTCGGAAACCAGACGCTGGCAAAATTTAGTGTCCTCTCTCAGGCAGCGTTCAAGGAACAAGAGGGGAGTGGACACAGCAGAAGTAAGAGTTACTCTGCTCCCTAATCTATCCTCTTTCCTTCTGTCATTCAGGAATGGGAGTGGGGGGAGCCTGGAGCAGACAGAGTAAAAGGGAATCATTTTGGGGAGGTTAGGAGGGGCTCAGTGGAGGATCATTGGGGAATGAGAAGAGATCAGCTGCGGGGGGGGGGGGGGTGCATTTGTTTGTCAGGGAGAACGGGGGGATGGGGCAGTGTTTATGTGTGAGAGAGAAGGGAATGGTAATATGTGTGTATATGCCATCATTAATAGACACTACCGGTACTAAGACCTTCATTGTCTTATAAATAATCATAAGGCTAAATTTTGAACTTTTTTTTTTTGGAATTTTTTTTGCATTTCAAAACTTATCTTTGCTCAAAAAATACACATCCCATCCCACAACGATACACGTTTCGAAACAAATGTTTCTGCATCAGGGGGTAGTCTCTTTAATGTGAGCCATATCTTTCAGTTACACTCCATGACGGCCGGTTAAAACTGGTGCCATTTCTCGCTAACGCCATCATGGAATGTAACTGAAAGATAATAGCTCACATTAATGAGACTACCCCTTGTTGCAGAAACATTTGTTTCGAAACGTGGACCCTGTCGGGATGGGATGTGTATTCTTCGAGCAAAGATAAGTTTTGAAATGCAATAAAAAAAATGTTCCAAAAAAAAAAAAGTTCAAAATGTTGCCATATGATTATTTATAAGACAATGAAGGTAGTATCTATTATGATGGCATAAAAAAATGTGCAGTGGTATGTGGGAAAGTATATTTCTCAGTATCCCTTTATTGTCACCTGTTTTCTAGTGATTGTGTGTGTATATGCCAGATTAGGTGGGAGACTGGAAAGTGGAATGCAAGGGGGGAGAAGAGAACCTGGAGTATGGTATGGACGCCTCCCCCACCCGCCCCCACCACAGTTCAGATACTCTCTCATTTTGATCTCAGATTCTTTCCTCCAGAATCTTGAACCCATGCCCCAACCCCCTCCTACTCTTCTTCAATCCCAGAACCTCCCTCTTCCCCTATTACAGATTCCTGATCTTCCCCTTCTTCCATCTTCGCCATCCTTGGTTCTGTCTCTCCATAGCCTACCTTTTCTCTGGTCTCTCACTCTCTCCCCTTATGCCTGCCTTCGCCAAATACCCATGCTTGAGATCCATTTTATTTACCCAATAAAATGAAAAAATACAGACACAAGCAAGTTTGGAAAAGTTCTTATTTGAATAATGTAAAATAAAAGATGGAAATGTATGCTAATATACTTTAGAATTGTTTCTAATTTTTGCTACAGAATCTAACCTGAGCTCTTACAGTAAACTGTGGGGCTTGCCGTAGACCTTTTGTTACTTGTGGTCCAACATTATTGGACAAGGGGAGGAGGTGAGTGGCAGGACCAATTGTACCTAGGGACCACAAAATCCTAAATCCGTCACTGCTTGCAGGAATAGCCATTCATCTTCACAAGAAACCAGCATATATTTTCCTTTATCTGTTTTATCTGTTTTCCTTCATCTGTCTTGCCAGAAAGCGCATTCTACTCTGCAGTGCACTATTCAGACACTGGAAGCTTTGGGCTTCATTATCAATACCCAGAAGTCCAATTTGGTAGTTCTTCAAAAGGTACTATTCAAAGAAACTGTTTTAGACATGATAAACCGTCCTGATATGGTATTTAACCATGAAGGTCGGTATAGAAAAATGTTAAATAAATAAATAAATGATGCAGGAAAAATGTTTCTTATTTATTTATAATTCTTACATTCTGCATATTTGGAAAATCATGCTAAGCGGGAGTACATAGTAAAGATAAATAATAATCCAGACAAACAAAATACAGAAACAAAGAACTGAACTTCTCTTAACACCCGATTTTTGTGCTAAAACACAGCTTAGGAAACAGCTAATTCACTGGGCAACAATGAAAGTGTTACTGACCTAAAAAGGTCCTACTCTGTAGTATCTTGATGTGCTGAACACGAATATGACCATGAAAAGTTTTTATTAGCTCTCATTTTGAAGATATTTAATATAGTTCACTTTCTATGTTTAGTCATGTAAATTTATCCAGAAGGACTGTAAATAAGCCTAGAATGATGTAATATTGCATCATATTGCATAATACCATCATGATGGTCAGATATAACTTACAACAATTGGGTAGTCTACAGGTATTATTCTGTCATGAATAAGTATACATAGATACCTGAATCTATTTAAACACAATATTTCATTTTATTATTCAATTAATTTAACATTCACATAAAACCCTCTAACATCATTCACTCATACCACATTCATCCATATTTCCATATTCATTCCATATTCATTTCCACATTCATCCATATTTCCACATTCATCCATATCCATATTCTACTTAGTTCATTGTAAACCGAATTGATTTGATTTGTATCAAGAAATTCGGTATATAAAAGCCTTAATAAATAAAATAAATAAATAAATCCACATAATACAATATTGCACCTATCCCTTACACATTAAAATACATACATTTCATATTACATACATGTAATCAGTCCCATTATCCAGTTATTTCACATAATTGCCTAACATTGACGAGAGACTCTCGTTTCACCACGAATGGTTTCCTCAGGAGATCACTATTAAACTGTTATTTCTTCATTACCATTACAGGGAACATCTATATTATTCTTGGCTTTTCTTTACGTGCTATCTCTTAAATATCTCCTATTCTCTCATATTATCAATCGGCACCCTTCTGAACCAATATACTTGCTTTATACCAATAAATACCCCAGGAAGCCTTATACTACGTTATTCTTATAGGGTTCCATTACCGTTCTGTTTTTGTTCAATTGCTCCGCGGTTTCGCCTAGTTCTTCTTCTATGATTCCGACATTTCAAACCCGAGTTTCACCTTATCCCTTTATTCAACTGCAGAGAAGCCGCGGCGTTTTGGAGACAAGTGAGCTGGTGTGGAAATTTCTCTGCAGTCGAATAAAGGGATAAGGTGAAACTTGGGTTTGAAATGTCGGAATCATAGTTCAGAAGGGTGCTGATTGATAATATGAATGGAGAGAATAGGAGATATTTAAGAGATAGCAGGTAAAGAAAAGCCAAGAATTCCCTGCTTTAAAGGGAGCCCCACTCCTCACCCTTGCCCTCTCTGTGATTTGAAATGTTGCACGTAGCCCTTCATTTAAAAAATTTGGGACCTCTGCTGTAGATTCAGCATCTCTGAAGCACTTTTTCTGGAAGGTCTTCTTTCTAGTAGCTGTAACATCTGTTCACAGGACGAGTGGGCTACAAACACTGTACATTGAAGTCTTCCACAATAGGATAGTTCTTATGACCCATCAAAAGTAGTAATACCGAAATGAGTCCATTGTCCTTCTTATATTTTTTTTTACAAGGCCTCATGCTTACAAAAGTGAAAATGCTTTCCATATGTTTGTTTGCAAAAGAACATTTAGTATACATTTGAAAAACATCCAGCCACACTGAACTGCAACTCAGCTCTTTGGGGGTAATTTTCAAAGCTTTACGTGGAGTTTGCCGTTTTTGCATGTAAAATCGGTATATATATATGCATAAGTAGCCTTTGTGAGTGGTAAGCAAATGTTCAGAAGGGTGGGAGCATACATGTACTATTGCTACCATGCAGAAAAGTATGTGTGCGCAAAGAGGGTGTTTCAAGTTGTGTTCTGGGAGGGATTTGGAAGTATGTATGTGTTTATTTATATATTTTATAAAAAGAGTACACGTGCATATATCATCAAACATGTGAATGCTTTTACTCTTGCCAGTCAAGTCATGAATATTAAATCTGATTTCTCTTTTGTCTGCAGTGTTTGGGTAAGGTGTCTGGAGCATATGGTGGAGGGTCTGGGTGAACTGGTGAAGGTTGTGGCGCATTGGTGCAGTGGAGGGTGAGAGGAGAGTGAAAGGTGGAAGCTGAGTGGGGTGAGAGCGGGGATACTGTTTAATGTGCAAGGGAAAGGGCACAAAATTGCAAGTTTGCCTAGGGCGCCTAATACCTTTGAGCCGGCCCTGGATACTGGGTAAGAATTTACAATGTTTAATTTCCAAATTAATTATCTAAAATAGTTTTACTAATTCTGCTAGCCAACTTTGAAATACGATTTTTTTTTCCTCCTTTACAGCAGATGGTCCGGGAACAGTATACCACATCAACCCAAGGCACTAGCCTAGAGAGGCCAGAGCACCTATATATCTACAAAATTGGCATTTATGGCTGGAGAAAACGCTGTCTTTACCTATTTGTTCTTCTTCTGCTTATCATCCTACTAGTAAATTTTGCTCTTACAATTTGGATTCTTAAAGTGATGTGGTTTTCTTCAGTAAGTGACTTCTTTGATTTTTTTATTTTCCTTCTCAGTGCCTCTTAATTTTTATTTGCTTTACTTCATCATAATTGACGTTTATATCTGTTTCTTGTTATGAAATAAGGAATATTTCCTCACTCAATTAGTATTTCTGTCTTTTGAATGCAGATAGATTGTTTCTATCTATAGCTGTTTTCACCTCTCCCTATCCATCATGGTCTTTGCATGCCTATGTCCTGAATTCATTGTCTTTAGCTGATGGGTTAATGCATGATGAGAGCCTTACATTTACAATCGATTCAGTCAGTTCTACCAAGAAGGATATTATTGATTTTTCTTCAGCTGGCATATCTGTTTAGATTCAGGAAACATTGGCACAACTATTTTGTATATGTTTTGCCAAAGTAATACATGAAGAGACAATGCAATAAAACTCATGCAAACATGTTTTTAGTGTGTGAGTCAGTAAAAATTAAACGTGCATGCTAAAACATCACTTAATATGCAATGCAATACATTTTATCAGTTGCATGCTGAAACCCCTCCTCAATAACGCAAGGATGGTATTAACATGGAAATTAACAAAACATGTGTAGCATCCATGTGCTAAGTCTTGTTCTCCAAGGACAAGCAGAATGTAGTACTCCTCTCAGGTCAGTGACATCATCTAACAGAGCCTGGCTGGTGAAGAATGCTACAAAGCTTCTAGAAACTTTTGGTATTCTCTACTGAACATGTGCAAGCTGTCCCGCATCATGGACATCAGGTGGGGTCCTTTCAGTTCTAGTTTTTCAGCAGAGCCTAATGGTTATAGGTTTTCTCTCACTATGAGAAAAATTTTCTTGTCATTTGTTTTCGTCACAGAACCACTTGGTTCACACTTTCTCACCTTCATTAGGTTCACTAGGTAAGTTTTTCTCTATTGAGTTAAGTTTTCTTTTTTTTTTTCACCATCAACTGTGTTCATCAGTATCAGTGCATCAAGCAGTATCGGTCAGCTTTTTAAAAAAATCGAGATTTAATTTTTCCATGTTAATTCTTCATCCAATGCCTGAGAAAAAGAAAAGGGCCAATAGCTTCAACAGTTGTCATGACTATCCCAGATCTCCCTAGGGGGTGGCTGTAATGTTGAGTGTTCCACATGCAAAAAGATGAGTACTAGAGGATGTTGTTTCCACCTGAAGCTCATGGAAAAGCTCATTGGGAAAAGTAAATCTTGCCCATCAGCATTGGAGACATTGACATCAGCAACCAAAGAGCTCAAGGGCTGCACCAGTTGCTGGTGATACATTGATATCGAGAAAACATTGGTTTCCTTCAACATTGAGCTTCACAGAAGCTAGGCAGATGGACCATCCAATGAAAGCAAAGGATTCTCATTTCATCTGTACTGACATGAAGAAGTACCAATGCAAAGCATTAGGTAAGGCTAAGAAGCATTGGTATCAGTCCACTTTGGGTGCACAATGCTGGTAGCAGGGAGATTCTGCCTGCAGTCATAAATACCACAAGCATTCCTGTAGAAAGGGAAGCTTACCCTCACATCCATCTCAATTACAATAGCCTCCAAACAGATTTGTGGATGCAAGCCACAAATTTTCCTCAAGTGATGTAGAAAGATGTGACCATTCCTCATTCTTTCCATGCTATATTAGCATCAGCAATTTTTGAGGAGAAATTGGAGAAGAAGAGCCAGACACAGCATTGGATCGCAGAACTGCAAGTGTCACTGCATTAACATTGACATCATCAGTAGCCTTGTAAACAGAGGTCCAGCCATAGCTTGATACTCTGATAGCATCTGCCAGAAGGACACAGTTGCCAATTCCTGGAGAGGTTTAAGCATTGAGAAATGCCACATGTGTCAATTCGCAGTGCATTGGTGGAACTTCCCCAAGGCGCAGAAGTTCATTATTGTCTAGATAGAAACAAAGGATACCATCACTGAGGACTTGTCTTCTAACTGTGACTAAAGTTCTTCTTGACTAAGACAGATTCTAGTTCACATTCCTTCAGGAGATTTCCATCAGGGAACCAGTTTGGTTGGGAAATTCCCCAACCCTCATGAATTCATTCCAACATCAGGTGCCTAGCCCTCAAGGCCTGGATGTTGAGAAGAAAGACATTTGTTTCTTTAATTTATCTGAGGAATGTCTCAAATCATTCTAGTTTCTAAAAAAGACTCCATCAGAAGATCTTAAGGGTTCAGTTTGAAGAGGTTTGCCATCTTACATAAAGGAAAGGCCTTAGATCCTTTCTCCTTCCCTATTATGGCTCACCTTGGTGAAATTGGTGCTTACCACAATGTAGAAGGTAAACCCAACTCTGTTCAACCTTTTATTGTGAGATTTTTGCAGGACTCCCTTTAAGCAAAGCTTCCCATTGAGCCTCCTGCAATATCATGGGGTCATAACAAAGTACTAATCCTGCTTATGAAAGCTCCTGAGTATTCTCACTTCAGGAAGCAAATAAAAACCTGGCTGTTCTAGCAGGCCCTTAATGCCAAAGCTGAAACTCAAAGCTGCTAAATTGACTACATGAAAATGTCAGTATCACCTCAAATGCCTTAAGTATGTTGCTACAAACAAATGTTTTGACTTTGTTATAATTTATTTTCTTGAGTTAGTTACTAGTATTTCTGCTGCAGTGTAGGTGGAACTTAGGCCTAGATTCATCCTTTTGCGATAAAGATTGCAAATTGTAAGCTAAGATGTTCCCGGACAGGCTTTTATCACATTTTGGGTTGCTGAGAGCATGAGATAGAGAAAGTGCATCTCTGTAGAGGCTCACCAAAAAGTTAACTATTTATACCACTGTAAGAGGGGGCACTATTAACTCGGGGTGAGGTTTGGGGGTTTAGGGGGTAGTTTTAAATGCACAATCATACATACAAACAGCACAGTTACCAACAGTGAAGATTTAATGTGATTTGGAGTGATGAAAGGTGAAAGAAGAGTAGATTTGTTCCATGTTCTCTCTAGCAATCAAGCTACAGTGGTATAAAGAGTTCAAAAATCAGTGGGCCTCCACAGAATCTCTCTCTCTCTCTCTCCCCTCCCAAAACGTGATAAATCCCGTTTTGGCCATAATGCACAGCTATCGCAGGCATAACGTTCAGAAAAAAGGTGTAGTAAATCCTATGATAGTGTGCATTACATTATATCGCACACAATGTTAAACAGCCCACATTCCATTTATTCTACCCAAACTCCTCCCACTTGAATACATTTGCATACAGATTTCACGATGTGATATTTATCACATGCGTTATTGTGGGCTTTAGGGCCCTAATGTTCGTGATAACACCCTAACACGATTTGATGAATGACCCCCTTAGTTTGTATTGTTAATCTATTTAAAGTCAGGCCTAAAGGTGCACCTTTATACTGTCAAGATGTAGTGTGATGTTTGTTGCTATTCATATTTGATTTGCATCTTGTTATTGGGAAGGTGCAAATAACCTCTTTTCTGTATGCTCTATTCAAATATGCTGTAATCTCATTTTGAATGAATTTCATCTTCAACAAATTAATAAATTAGTTAAATTAGTTTAATTTTCTATATATATCTAATAAAACAAGCCTACCCCCTAAAGATTATAGTGTGGATTAGCAAAATAAGTATTACATTTCTGTTGGTTGTCTCCTCAGAGGGTTATAGGACATGCAGGATTTGTGAATGGCAGGCAGCATTCATTCAGTTTTCAGAGAAAAGAAAGTATCATCTGATGAGCAAGATCAATGTCCTCAATAATTCACATTGGTTTTTTCCCTAAAGGAGGCAAAGTCTTCCTATAGAGTCTTTTTCTGTGGAATAAATGAAAACCAATCACCTTCATTCTGGTGACAGTAAACTGCCTTTAGTTAAAATATCCACAAAGTGGAGTCTGTGCAATAGTGGAAATGCCCATAGTAATTAGTTTGTCTCAGTTAAGACTGCTATTCCCTTTATCCCTAAATGGGTACAGTCAAGGCAATAATCAGCATGACTAAGAAAATAGCAATTCCAATTGCTGAATCCTCAAATTAAAAGGAGACGGGTCTCTTTATTTGAGAGAAAGGATGTCCCTGTAAGTGCCCTCCAGAACCCTAAGATAATCTTACTTGGGTGCCTGAGTGGCAACCGCATTGACAAAAGTCCAGATACCCTCTGACAATCTCTCTCGGGAGCAGCACTCACTCCCAGAAGAGCTCCACCAAATGCTTGACTAATCCTTCTTCAGCAAGCAAGTAAAAACTTGACTCTTCTTTTAATATCAAACCTATAACTTCCTCTACTCTAGAAACCCATCTCCACGCAAGCATTGAATACACTGAGAATAAGAAGCTGCCTGGCACCATTTTGAATTCTTTGAACATGCTGTTACAACATATTGTGTTGCTGAGACGTAATATATGTATTTTAAGTATAAGCATTACTATTGATTTCAACTTTGTGCAGTTACTTTAAGTTTAGTCGTTAGTGTTGATTTATTTCTTATTCAGTACTTACTGTGTACTTTCTTTTGTTAAGCTGCTACTGATCCCTGATTGTTTGCTGCCATTCTTAATATGGCATAGCCCGCCTTAGCTGAATTTCTTATTCGAAAAGGCGGGTAATAAATCCACATAAATAAATAAATAAACTTGAGGGACACAATGAACAGGAAAGCAGAATCTGTTGCCAAACAATCCTTTGAGATAGGAGCGCAAACAGGCAGCAAGAGAACCCTTCATGTGAAACAGGCACATCTGTCTTCTCCTTGCCTATGGGGAAAAAAACTTCTGTAAATTAGTCCCTAAATCTTCAGAAATAAAGGTACTTCCTTCAAGCCAAGATTATAAAATAACATTTTCAACTTAAAATGTAGCATTTAGTGTAGCCAGTAAACAAGCCATATAAGGTAACTGCTTGTGGGATTCAAACTGTGAAATTAAATATTGTAAGCATTTTAATACACGATTGTACAGTATTAAAATGCTTACAATATTTGATTTTGGAAGATCATTTTTTTCAAAAGTGCTGACCCTGCTGTGAATCTGATCAGCACTGCAACTTATGTAAATTGCAATTGTTGATGTAAATATATTGTAATCCGCCTTGGGGCTTTCATTTGCAGTGATCTTGTTTGTATGACTATACAACAAACAGATGCCAGCCAGCTCTGAAAGCAGCGTTATTTTGGCATCACTATGGTGCCAGTCAGCCCTGAGACTGGCACCATAGCCGGTGGAGCAAGAAGGGAATGAGCAGCCCTCCTTATCCCTTTTACAACCCAGAATCCCTGCAGAAAGGATAAGTGGAGGCCAGGGAGGTTCCCTGGCTCTGGCAGCTTTTTCTCGGGGGTGGGTAGCAATCAGAGGGGCCCAGTTTAATTTTTATTTGAGGACCTTTATTGCATATTTGTTTTAGATTGGCAAATGAACCAAAGTAAAATATTTAATGAAAAAAATGCATAAAACCAAAAAAAAAAACAAAAAACAAAATCTGACCAAAAAGACATTTTGGGGGCTGCACATCCCAATGGAATCTCCAAGAGGTCAAAATGGGCATGCAGGGTTGTTATAAAGTTATGGCATAATAGAGTTTGTTTAAATAAGAGAATGCCTTCTAAACAGACAAAAAAAAACTAAAGCGAGCCAGGAAGGTTTCTTCTTTGCCAGAGCAATAAATAGAACAGCGCTATTTTTATTAACAATATAAAACAGAGCTGTAAGCAACCATTAAGTCAACTAACACAGAAACAGGAAAACATATATGGAACAGTACAGAAGCGCTAGTAAATCAAAGCAGTTCAGTACCAGCTAACTCAATACAGTCTAGCACAGTGACATGAAATACATTTGCATTAAATGTAACACCAGAGAAATAGAAACAGAAATTAATTTCCTCTAATACTGGGGAAGATACAAAGATATCAAGAGATAAACATTTCCCAGTACTAACAGAGAAAATGAATGACTTCCCACAAAAAATGAGCAGGAAGAACTGTATATAATCCTGGGGGAAATAGGAGAAACAGCAGCTATAGCAGTAAAATAGTTTCCAATTACCAGGCCAGAAACAATCTATATAGGGATAACACAGTCCACCATTAGAACCGGGAAATGTCCTTATTGTCCTCTCTGTGCCCTTTAAATTTATCTTGCTGTTATTTCACAATTGTTTATTATGTATATATATATTTTCTCTCGCCTTTTTATTTTAACCACAAAAGAAGTTATTTTCAAAGCCATTTCCGCCATTAAAACAATGGTTTACCAGTGGACATGGGCTTTTAGTATATTGAGTGCCTATGTGAGTAAAAGACCATGCATAGGGCTTTTAGGCCCATATTTTTTACCTGCAGTAAACAGAGTTGTTCCTGGGACAGGGTTGGAGAGCAGTTTGCACTTACGTGCATACGTTTGCATTTTCAAATGCTTGAAAAGATTGTTCCTCCCAAAAAAATATAAGGGCACATTAGCAGTATGTATATTAGTAGTTTTGTTGGAATAATTTTCAAAGGAAAAGTAAATTATGCACACACTTTCACTTTGAAAATTGCTGTAAAGTTTGCAGGTAAAAAGTTTCAAAATTACTCCGTCTGGAGGTAATTTTGTTACATCACGCATAAAAAAGTTGGCAAATGTGCGCACAAGTTAGTGATTTTCAGAGCAGACTCTTGCGCATAAGTCCACTTTGAAAATTATTACATCACGTTACACCTGCTAAAGCATCCACACAAAGTTTTCATGAAACTTTATGCCCATAGGGGAAGATTTTCAAAGGGTTACACGCGTAATCCCCGAAAATCTACCCCTGCGCGTGCCAAGCCTATTTTACATAGGCTCGGCGGCTTGCACATGTCCCAGGGCTTTAAAAAATGGGCGGTCCGGGGGCGGTCCCGAGTCCTCCGGCACAGCGACCTGTGCCGGGGGTTGGCGCACCGGCAGCCGGACGGCGCATGCAAGTTACGCCTGCCAGAGGCAGGCATAACTCGAAGAAATAAGGTGGGGGGGGATTTAGGTAGGGCTGAGGGGTGGGCTAGATAGGGGAAGGGAGGGAAAGGTGGGGGGGAGCTAAAAAAAAGTTCCCTCCAAGGCTGCTCCAATTTCGGAACGGCCTTGGAGGGAACAGGGAAAGCCATCGGGGCTCCCCTTGGGCTCGGCGTGCACAAGTGTGCAGCCCCTTGCACGCGCTGACCCTGGATTCTATAACATGCGCGTGGCAGCACGCACATATTTTAAAATCGGGTGTACATTTGTGCGCGCCGGGTAGCGCACACAAATGTACCCCACATGCGTAGGAATTAAAATCGGCCGCTTTCTTTTTAAAATCCAAAAGAATGCATATGAGCCCAAACACCTCCCCAATTCTGCCCCCAGGAACATTTTTGCTCAGTCGGGATAACCTTACACGTGAAAATGCGCAGATTTATCTGCATATCAGGTTTTACCTGCAAAAGTCCTTTTGGAAATTACCCTCCCTGTTTATCACTCTGGCAACACATGCACATAATGCCATACCAGTAAAGTCTTCTGAATCTATCTTAGGGTGAGCTCTTTTGGATCCAAAATTTCAGTTATCATTATAGAAAAATGTAATTCACTGTGTGATGTATTGATATCACTTATACAAATATGAGAACGAGCACAGCATAAAAGATAAATAAAAGTTGAAAAATGAACCTATCATATGATTCACATATCATTTTTACATCTTCACAGACTGGTATGGGCTACCTGCAGGTTTCAAGTGAAGGACTTCGTCTTGAAGGCGAGTCAGAATTCCTTTTCCCATTGTATGCCAAAGAAATCCACTCTCGAGCGGTAAGTGGAAAATCATTAAAATATGCAGGCACAGATATATAGTTTCCAATGGAACTCAAAAGTGAATGAATCATTTCCAGAGTTAAAATCTATTAAGTGGTAATATTTACTATAGTGTGTATAAATATATCTGTGAATTTTAAAAGTTATGCACATGCAAAAGTCGCAGATGCATGTGCAAATATGCACACTAGGGGGTAGATTTTCAAATAGTGCGATTTGGCGTACTTTTGTTGGCGCATCAGGCGCAAACAAAAGTACGCTGGATTTTAGTAGATACGCGCGTAGCCGCTAAAATCCGGGATCGGCGCGCGCAAGGCTATCGATTCTGTATAGCCGGCGCGCGCCGAGCCGCGCAGCCTACCTCCGTTCCCTCCAAGGCCGCTCCGAAATCGGAGCGGCCTCGGAGGGAACTTTCTTTTGCCCTCCCCTCACCTTCCCCTCCCTTCCCCTACCTAACCCACCCGCCCGGCCCTGTCTAAACCCTCCCCTTACCTTTGTCGGGGGATTTACGCCTCCCGGAGGGAGACGTAAATCCCCGCGCGCCAGCTGGCCGCTAGTGCGCCGGGACGCGACCTGGGGGCGGGTCCGGAGGGCGCAGCCACGTCCCCGGACCGCCCCGGGCCGTAACCACGCCCCCCGGGCCCACCCCCGAAACGCTACGGCCCGCCCCGAAAACGCTGCACGGATCGGGCCCGCCCTCTCGACACGCCCCCGACACGCCCCCCTCGGAAAACCCCGGGACTTACGCGAGTCCTTAGTCCTTAGTCCTTCACAGCTAGTTCGGAAAACGGACATTAATAAATTGAGCGTCCATTTTCCAAACCTGACTGCCGTCAAGACATTATTATTCATGCTGCTTCCTGTGGTATCAGGATGATATTAAGTAGGAGGAAAAGCAGTATTTATGACTTTTTTTTTTTTTGTGGGGGTCTTGGAGCATGTAAAGACTTAACGCCAGTTCCGGGGCTGGTGTTAAGTTTTGCATGTTAAAATATGCGCATTGGGCGCATGGTGATTTTTTGCATTGGGAGTAATAGCTAATACCCTCATCTACATGGCAGGAAGTCATCTACCAGAAGAGCATAAAGTTTTAAATGATAGCCTGCCTGACACCTGTGCTTCAAGAGATCTGTTTCAGTAGTTATTCTCCCTCTCTTCTTAAGGCTTCAGTATGTTGTTAGTCAAAATGCATCTCAGTGCCTTTGCTGCTTACGACCTTCAAGTGGATAGAAAGCTGATTTCCATCCATCCATCCTCTGGTATCAAAGTTCATAAAGGTTTGTGGCATACGAGACCTCTGGTTGCAAAGCTACTGATGCCATGGGATCTCAATATTTTCTTGGCGCAGTTAATGAAGCCACGCTACAAGCTTTTGGAGTCAGCTTCCTTAAAGTTTCTTACTTGAAAAGTGGTCTTTCTATTCACCATTGCTTCAGCTGTAAGAGACAGCGATGGACAGGAATTGGTTTATTTCTCTCTATACCTACGGTTTTTCCACAACCAGGTGGTGCTCTGCACTCACCCTAAGTTTCTCCCAAATGTGGTGTTATGATCCACAGGATTTGTGGACCCTTGGGCCGGAGCGGGGTTGACGTACCAGAGGGGTTGAGCCCCGTAGGTCCCCACCATCGGCAGGTGGAGCTGATTGAGTGAGACGAGGTCAGGTGTAGCAATGGTCAGAGGCAGGAGACAAACGTGGAGTGGTCACGCGTAACAATGTTCGGAGGCAGGAGACAGATGTGGAGTGGTCGGGTCTGAAGCAGGAGACAGATGTGGAGTGGAGCCGTAGATGCAACTAACCTACAAACGAGAAGAAAATTTGCCAAGGCGAGTCCTGACAGTCAGGACTTGCCTAATAGAGTCCTGAGGGGATAATGTCCTGCCGAAGGACCGGCAGCCCTGGCGTGCCGTGGGCCCTTTAAGAAAGGTAGAGGGGCGCACAAGCTTGGAGACCCGAGAGCAGGGGGCCGGCGGCAGTGGCGTCTCTGCCATGAGCAGAGGCCTCCCGACGAGAGACAGGGCCGCAACAGAGAGGGCAGTGCTGGGAGCACTCCCCCCGCCACGGAGCCGAGCAGCGTACCCAGCAGGACGGAGAGGGAGGTGAGAGAAGCCGGTCGCGAGTCCCGCAGCTGGTTTTGGCATTTCATTTGAATCAAGCTATTGTTTTGCCCACATTCTTTCCAAGACCTCATGCTCATAAAGGGAAGAAGGCCCTTCATTCACTGGACTGTAAAAGTGCATTGGCCTATTATATCAGAGGAGAACTCGATGACATTGCCAGGCTTCTCAGCTCTTTTGTTTCATTTAATTCTAACAGAGAGGGAAAAGCTGTTGTCAAGCACAAACCCTGTTGCCAGCTGGCTAGCAGACTGTATTGCTATCCTCTGGCTGACTCCAGATTCCAGACTCTGTCAGTGCTTATCAAGTAAGAGCCATGGCTACCTCGGTGGCTCATCTAAGAACTATGTCTGTTGAAGACATCTGCAAAGCTGCAATTTGGTCATCAGTTCACACCTTCACATCCCATTACAATCTGGACATTCTCTCAAGAGGCAGCAGTAGATTTGGGCAGCAGTTTTATGTAGCCAATAGTCCACTCTCCACGGGTGGGAGAGGTGGCCTCATATAGAGGTATAAATACCTACGTACTATTTAGGGCCTTATAGCTAGGCGCTCTCTCTCCTCCAGCAGCTTAAAATAGTGAAAACACTGTTTGCGAAAACATTGCAAAGTGTGATAAAGCCATATCGCACAACTTAACACAAATGAAAAAGGTGTAGTTAATTCCCGTGTTAAAACTGTGCGATATGGCATTGCGAAGCCAGGCCACGAATCCTGCCCCTTTTCCTAATTTGCATCGCACCATGCGTTATGGTGTTTTCACATGCGTTAAAGTGTTTTTCGCATGCATTGATAAATGACCTCCTTAGTTTGTACCTGAGGCAACGGAGGGTAGACTGACTGACTTGCCCAAGCTCACAAGGAGCGACAGTGGGACTCAAACCCTGGTCTCCTGGTTCATAACCACTCCAGATCTTATGATTCTGGTGGATTTATAAATCTTTGGCAAAGAGCTAACACACACTGAAGTGTCCTGACTCAAAGCTCAATGCATTAGAGTGACAATGTAAGACTTAATTCCCCAATAAATAGGTAATTAATGGAGCAAACACAACACAGGAGTGATATGATCAAATATCAGAATTCCTGACAGAAGCCTTGCGGCTGTTTTCTGCACAGCCTGGAGACTTTTCAAGCAGCTTTAAAATGGAAAGGTGGTATTGAATAAAAACTGATGATGACGATGGTTTCTCTGTGGTTAATTTTCTGTACAAAATAATATGGGTAGTTTTGAACATTTAAAGCTAAATGTGTTGTTGCCTTCCCTGACCTAATCCTGCTCCTAGGAATGCTTCCGCACAATCAGGCAGATGCAATATCATGCGCTGAGCCTAGTGCACAGGATAGTGAGCACTTGGATGTGCTAGGCTAACACCAGATGCAATAAGGGGATTAGCATGTCCAAACCAGCACATAGCTAATAGCGCTCATCACATGTAAATGAGGCTATTAGCTACTATCCCCGATGCAAAAACATCACTCGATGTGCAAGTTTTAACACGGAAAACTTAATGCCAGCCCTAGCGTGAAGTCTTTACGCGCTCTGAGCCATCTGAAAAAAGCCCCATAAAGCCACAAAAAATCCCAAAATACTGCTTTTTTGTGGTTCCTCCTACTTAGTATCATCCCAATACTAAGTAGGAGGAAAAAAAAAATCTTGCTGGCAGGCAGGTTAGGAAAATGGATGACCATTAATTCAGTGTCCATTTTCCTAACTTGTGGCTGTGAGTGGGTTAAGAAAATGGCTTCAAGGGCGATCCGGGTAACTATAGACCAGTGAGCCTGACTTCAATGCCGGGAAAAATAGTGGAAACTATTCTCAAAATCAAAATCGTAGAGCATATAGAAAGACATGATTTAATGGGACACAGTCAACATGGATTTACCCAAGGGATGTCTTGCCTAACAAATCTGCTTCATTTTTTTGAAGGGGTTAATAAACATGTGGATAAAGGTGAACCGGTAGATGTAGTGTATTTGGATTTTCAGAAGGCATTTGACAAAGTCCCTCATGAGAGGCTTCTAAGAAAACTAAAAAGTCAAGGGATAGGAGGTGATGTCGTTTTGTGGATTACAAACTGGTTAAAAGACAGGAAACAGAGAGTAGGATTAAATAGTCAATTTTCTTAGTGGAAAAGGGTAAACTGTGGAGTGCCTCAGGGATCTGTACTTGGACCGGTGCTTTTCAATATATATATATATATATATATATATATATATATATATATATATATATATATATATATATATAAATGATTTGGAAAGGAATACGACGAGTGAGGTTATTAAATTTGTGGATGATACAAAATTTATTCAGAGTAGTTAATCACAAGCGGACTGTGATACATTACAGAAGGACTTTGCAAGACTGGAAGATTGGGCATCCAAATGGCAGATGAAATTTAATGTGGACATGTGCAAGGTGTGGCATATAGGGAAAAATAACACTTGCTGTAGTTACACGATGTTAGGTTCCATATTAGGAGCTACCACCCAGGAAAAAGATCTAGGCATCATAGTGGATAATACTTTAAAATCGTCAGCTCAGTGTGCTGCAGCAGTCAAAAAAGCAAACAGAATGTTAGGAATTATTAGGAAGGGAATGGTTAATAGAACGGAAAATGTCATAATGCCTCTGTATTGCTCCATGGTGAGACCACACCTTGAATACTGTGTACAATTCTGGTCGCCGCATCTCAAAAAAGATATAGTTGCGATGGAGAAGGTACAGAGAAGGGCAACCAAAATGATAAAGGGGATGGAACAGTTCCCCTATGAAGAAAGGCTGAAGAGGTTAGGGCTGTTCAGCTTGAAGAAGAGACAGCTGAGGGGGGGGGGGGGATATGATAGAGGTCTTTAAGATCATGAAAGCTCTTGAATGAGTAGATGTGACTCGGTTATTTACGCTTTCAAATAATAGAAGGACTAGGGGGCATTCCATGAAGTTAGCAAGTAGCACATTTAAGACTAATCGGAGAAAATTCTTTTTCACTCAGTGCACAATTAAGCTATGGAATTTGTTGCCAGAAGATGTGGTTAGTGCAGTTAGTGTAGCTGGGTTCAAAAAAGGTTTGGAGAAGTCCATTAATGTCTATTAATCAAGTTTACTTGCAGAATAGCCACTGCTATTAATTGCATCAGTAGCATGGGATCTTCTTAGTGTTTGGGTATCATATCCAGCTTGTTTGTTAACCTTTAATATTGCCAGGTTCTTGTGGCCTGGTTTGGCCTCTGTTGGAAACAGGATGCTGGGCTTGATGGACCCTTGGTCTGACCCAGCATGGCGATTTCTTATGTTCTTATGATGCTCATTAAATGAGCGTCCATAGTCCTAACTGGTGCACAGCCACATCTCCTGGGCGCCTGAAGCCATGAACATGCTAGGAACGCACAATTTATCCCTAGAATGTTTTTTTTAGTGCAGCGGCTCATTTGCCTATTGCATCAAGCACCCAGGAGAAGTGATTGTGCGGGCGTGCATTCAAAAACTGTGTGTCCGGTTTGGATGCATGTTTTTGCGTGCACTTTATTGCATCAGCCTGATTGTAGGCAAAAGTGTGCACATTGTGGAACAATATGTGAACTTCTATGTGCATGGAGGTGGGAAGTATTCAAAAAGTGCTTTTACCTAGCTAAATTAATATTTATAGGGGTAAATGGTTTATGAAAATTGCCCTGCAAGTTTAAGTACAAACAAATTTATTGTTCCATAGAGTTCACACATTTCGTACTGCAGTGCAAATTAGAATAAGCAGTGCTCACGTTTCCTCTTAGACCTCTCATTTCAAATCAAGATTTCTGTATTGGTTTATATTAGGATACAAATAAAGATTTAAATCACCATGATTTCTAATTATTTCATATATTACTACATGCAGGACTCATCATTACTTTTGCATTCTACTCAAAATGTGACTGTAAATGCTCGCAACTCAGAAGGGAATGTCACAGGCAGATTACAAGTGGGTAAGTCTCCAGTCTTTCTTTGCTTCCATTGTAAACATGTGTGCATGTTGTACATCATCCTGTGTGCATCACACATAGGTGGTTAAAAAGATGAGTTGCTGCATGGTAAATGACAGCAGAAAAAGACCAAAATGACTCATCCAATCTGCTCAGCAGCAACCTGTCTATCCTGGACAGATGTGCACACACATTTCTACATGGAATCCAACATCCATGCCACCTTCCTCCATGTCCTCCACCCACCTTCTCAAATTGTACTACTGCCTCTTTGAGGTTGTAACTGCTGCTCCATACAGGTTACCCCCATGCCCTCTGTTTAGGGATTGTAAGTGCTTCTCCGTGCAGATTATCCCAGTTCTTCGATACCATCCTCTTGCCACTAGGGATCCTATGTGTTTATCCCATGCCTTTTAGAATTTCATTACCATTTTTTGTGTACATCACCTGTACTGGGAGGGTATTTCAGGCATCCACAATCCTTTCCATGAAAAAATATTTTCTGACATTGATGCTGAGTCTGTCCCCTTCGAGCTTCATATCATGTCCCCAGTTCTAGAACTTCCTTTTTTTGAAAGAAGCTTGCTTCTTGTGCATTAATACATTTCAGGTATTTAAATACTTTTATCATATTCCCCCTCACCACCACCATGTCTCTGCTCTCTTTTAGGGTATACATATCTAGAGCATCAAGTCTCATCTTGTATAGCTTCTGATACAGACACATCATTTTGGTTGCCTTTCTCTGAACCTCCTGTAGCCTCTCTCTGTCTTTTTTGAGATGTGGTTTCCAGAAATGAGCACCATGTTCTAGGTGAAGCGTTACCAATGACCTGTACAATGATATGATCACTTCCTTCCTTCTGATGGTTATACCTTTCTGTGCATATCAACATTCTTCTGGCTCTACCCACCGCTTAGTCACAGTGTTTAACCACCTTGAGATCACGAGATGTTACCCCTAAGCCTCTCTCCTCTTGAGGCACATCAGCTTCTCAGTCATCACCTCATCCAGTGTTTTCAGATTTCCACACCCTTAATGCAGGACTGCACTTTTTTTGAATTGAATCTTAACTGCCAATCATTTGACCATGCCTCAAGTTTTCATAGACCACTTTTCATATGGCTACTCCCTTAGGTGTGCCCATTTGTTGCAGATCTTAGTGTCGTCCCTAAAAAGACAAACTTTTCCTTCTCATTTTGGTCGTTATCTGCCGCCATTTACCCTGTTACTGTGAAGCACGCCACTACTGACCGCTCTCTTTTCAGAGGGCATTTCATTTACTTCCACCCTCTGTCCTCTACCTGGGATTCATCTTCCAGCTGCTCAGTTTATTCATGAGCTGCCTATGCAAGACCATATCAAAAGCTGTCTTGAAATCCAGGTAAACCACATCCAATGTATGTCCTTAAATAAATAAACATATTTCAGCACCTTTGCAAAATCTGGATGCTAATCAGTGACAATTTAGAGCTAATTACATAAATTCATACCTTCCACATTATAAAGTATATCAGTTTCTGTTAGGGGTTTTAAATCAAAAGATATATACAAATATTAAAGGTTAACAAACAAGCTGGATATGATACCCTTTTTATTGGTCTAAATATGTTGTGACTAGTTTTTCAAAAGTTGTGCTCTCTCCATCACATCAGTGTTGGCAGTAGCATGGAACTAGAGGCTGCCGCTGAATGTTGCAGTTTGCTATAAAGAGTGCAATGTTGCTGTCTGTTGAGGAGGAGGATGTGGGTTGTCATCCTGACTGCCCACATCAAGGCTACTGTCAGGCCCACTGGTAGCAGATCCAAGCTCTTTGACATGCCCAGTTTAGGCAGAGCTTGTTGCACTGCCGCTCAGCTACACCCTGACAATAATACTTAACATATCCATAATATATTGGGCTTGGTAGTGTGTCCGTCAGTGCTCGCGCATGTTCCCCAGCCCGCCGATAGATGGCGCAGGCAGCTCCCTGGCCGCCTTGGAGGCTCAAACACGCCGTACAGCGGCCATGTCACAACTCCAGCTACAAGAGGTACTCTGGGGGAATTCAGCGCTACTGCGGAATGCAGATTTTGCGCAGAATTCCTCCTTCCCGCAGATTTCCTCCCTCGCCGGAAGACTATTCAAAACCGGAAGGACAGCGGCCATCTCGGGACAGGCAGAAAATAGCAGAGGAGACCCTGGCATGCCACGAACGTAACACATCCCGCGGCACACGCTCCGTTCGCGGCGAAGATGAAGGCCCGGCGTGCTGTTCGCGGCGAAAAGGGAAGGCCCTTGTGTGCCATGATTGGCGCGTCCGAGCCTTCATCTTCTCCGCGAACGGAGCATGTGCCGTGGGACACGCTCCGTTCGCGGCATGCCAGGGTCTCCGCTGCTATTTTCTGCTCAAGGCGAAAATGGAAGGCCCCCAGGTAACGCAAACGGCGCGCCGGGCCTTCATCTTCGCCTCCAAAGGCACAGATCCCGCAGCATGCCGGTGAGAGAGAATGTGTGTCGGGGAGGGGAGGGTGAGAGAGAGCAGGAGGGTGTGAGAGAGAGCAAGGGGGGGATGCCAGTGAGAGAGAATATGTATGTGAGAGAGGGGATGACAGAGAGCATGGTTGGTAAGAGGTGGGTGGGGAGGGTGTGAGAGAGAGCATGGGAGGTAAGCGAAGGTGGGTGGGGGGATGCTTGAGTGTGGGTTGCAGAGAGAGGGAGCCTATATGAGGGGAGGGGGATGCCGGTGAGAGAGAATGTGTGTATGAGAGAGGAGAGGGGTTGTGGGGGAGTGCGAGAGACAGCTTGGTAAATAAACTTTGCCAGCCCTGGCTTTAGCAAATGTGCCTCCACGTCCCTTACCCTGGGTGAAAACAATTTAGTTTTTCCTTTTCGGCTAACGCTTCCATATAAGAGCATATGTGCCAATAAAAAGGCTCGCCGCCCAGGCGTAGAACAGGTATAGGTGCTAGTTTAAAATACACAGTGCTGGATAATGGTAATAGCATTCATATCCAATAAGTCTCTGCCCCATAGAGCTTCCAGTTTAAGTGGATACTTGAGGTGATAGGAGATGAAGTGATTTGCTCAAGATCTCAAGGAGTGTCAGTGCGAGAAGTAGGATTTGAGCCATGATTTAATCACTAGGCTGTTCCTTAGTATTTTCCTTTGCTATATAAAATGTTGACAGGGAGCAATGCTCCAGCGTACAGGAATAAATATGACTCAGGCAGTGGTCAGTGGCAGGTGGAGTTTAGTCGTGTCAAACAAGCTTAAGTCAGAACCAGAGATCTGTCCAAAGGAAGGCAGGCTGGGAGGTGAGGAGCAGCACATATGGGCAAGACCAGACACTGAAGGACTGAAGACTGACCATATGACAAAGATGAAAAACTGAATACTGGCCACATGACAAAGACAAGAACTCAGGAGTGAAGACCAGGAACATGCTGCGGCAACTTGCTCTATCGAAGATAGTCGATCTATTGCTGAGGCAAGGAGGTGATGCCGAGGTGGCCTTTTATAGGCCTTGTTAGTGAAGTCATCAATAGGGGCCGCGGACTTTTCCCGTTACAGTTTCTTTAAATTTAGCAAGAGGGCACACGCACGCACCTGAGGAGGCTGCATGTTATAGGGCTTGGTGGCGGCGTCCTGCCTCAAGAGAGTTGTTGGTGGTGTCTTGCCGAGGGCCGCAACATGGTGTGTCGGGGAGGCCTCTCCGTGCCGGGATACGGCGGTTTGGCCTAGACCGGGGTAGAAATGAGAGCGTTGGTCCATGGGGCTAGCTCAAAGACTGCTGATTGTAACACTATGGTTCCTATGCCTATAGTGCAGGATCTCCAGTCTGTCAATGCACAATTAAGCTCTGGAATTTGTTGCCAGACGATGTGGTTAGTGCAGTTAGTGTATCTGGGTTCAAAAAAGGTTTGGAGAAGTCCTTTAACTGCTATTAATCAAGTTGACCAGTAGCATGGGATCTTCTTGGTGTTTGGGTATTTGTCCGGTCGCCCGTATGACATAGTGAGGGCAAAGGTAGCGCCGGCGCCATTTTGAAGATTGGCAATACGGCCCTCGTGCAGGAGGTCGCTCCCGGACTCCCGCTGGACTTTTGGCAAGTCTTGTGGGGGTCAGGAGGCCCCCCCAAGCTGGCCAAAAGTCCCTGGGGGTCCAGCGGGGGTCCGGGGGCGATCTCCTGGATGCGTGACGTCGGGAACCAGGAACCAAAATGGCACCGGCGCTACCTTTGCCCTCAACGCAGTCGTGGCCAGAGAGAGGGAGATCGCGTCAGGACCCCCCCACTGGACCCCAGGTAATTTAAAACATTTTGGGGGGGTTCGGGAGGGTGGGGGATTTGTTTTAAAGGTTCGAGGTGGGTTTTAGGGTTTTTTGGTGTGCCGGTTTTCCCGCCCTCCCCCGATTTATGATTTTTAACAATTTAAAAAAAAAAAAAAAAACACGACGATAAGATTTCCCTCCCCCCCCCCCAGCCAAAATGGATCGTTAAGACGATCGATCACACGATTCACACCCCTACCTCTCACCTTGCCTGATTATAGAACTGCCCCTGGTGAGTAAAGCTACCGCTTATCCCTTGGAGAGGGCAGCAAGAAATGAATCTACTCTTTAGAATTTGCTGGGTCTTTCCTAGAAATCCAAACTAGCTATGGTAAGAGATGGGATATGTAGCTAGATGGACCTTTGTGTGTACAACCCCTGGGACAATTTTCTAAAAGTCCATTTATGCATATAAAACAATGTTATATGAGCATAAATACTTTTGAAAATCAGGAAAGTCTCTGGGTATTTTTTTACCACCAAAATTCCTACAAATTTTCAAGGCGAAAGTACATGCATACTTCTGCTTTGAAAATTCTCAGAAAATACATAATACTAGCTCCCATTCACAAACTCAGCATAACTTGTGCATGTGGATTTATGTGCATACTTCTTAGAATAAAAAGTATGTGTGCAAATTTGAACTCCAACCCAACTCATTATCCTACTCCTGAGTAGAGTTCCTATGGATCTGCAAGGAGCTGTTAGCAGATCAGGGCAGGGGGAAGGGGGGACTAATGGTCTGGGGAACTGCACATGGGTATTTCATATATGTTGGGTGGGGAACTGTTATTTGTCTCTAGACTGTTCTCCTATAGGGATTTATTGTCACGGACCGGAGGGTTAAATGTGTATCTAGGTCAAGAACTGATACAGAGTGAACTATGCCCGGCAGCTCGGGGGGGGGGGGGGGGGGGATATCCCAGGGACTGTCGAAGTTCCATACCATACTATTAACATGGCCACATTCCGTATAATTTCCCTCAATGTCAAGGGACTTAATTCGCCATTCAAACGACATTCCTTCTATAAAGAACTTGGAGTGCTGAAGGCAGATATTATTTTTGCCCAAGAAACTCATTTGAAGAGCAGGCATGAATCACTCTTGAAATCAAACCAATTTCCATATCAGTTCTTTGTGCCCTGCTCCAAATTAGCAAAATACACAGGGGTGTGCATATTGTTTTCCCAGCATATGGTGTTTGAATGCCAATCCGGGATCCTAAGGGACGGTATCTTATACTACAGATTCTGATTGAGGGCCTGGAATATACCCTAGTGAATGTCTATGCTCCCAACCAAGACCAGGGCAAATTTTATGAGGACCTGAACCAAGCGATACTGATGCATGGTAAAGGGAAACTGATAGTGGGAGGGGACTTTAATCTGGCGCGAGTGCCTGCGCTAGACACATTGAGAGGATGTGCAGTTACGGCACCAATACACAGGAAAACCTTGAAATCTTTAATGGATGATTGGCAATTAATAGATGTCTGGAGGTCACACCACCCCACGTCCAGATCCTATACATACTTCTCATCCCACCAATCGCATTCCAGAATAGATTACTTCTTAATTGATGAAGCGATATTTAACCACATTACCAAACCAGATATCAGTCCTGTGGCATGGACAGAATATGCGGCCGTTTCACTTCCCACAATATGACAAAGGGTCCTGGCTCTGGAGGCTAAACGAATCTCTGTTAACAGATGACGGGTTTACAGCCACTCTAATAACACAAATAACTGACTACTTTAGCTTGAATGATACTGGAGAGGTGGCACCCCTGATAGTTTGGGAATCCTTAAAGGCGTTTTTGAGAGGCATATTCATTTCTAGGGCCACTTATGTTAAAAAAAAAAAAAAAAAAAAAAAAGAGAGATGCACAAGCAGCCACAGAACTGAGACACAAAATTTGGAGACTTAGTAAAGAACACCAAGCCATGGGAGCACAAAAAATATGGACCCTCTTATCTAAAGCATGAGGTGACTTATGGAGATTAGAGTCAGCCAAGATGGTACATCTCATGCACATTGTTAAACAGGAATACTTTCAAGGGGGCAATAAAGCTGGGCTTCATTTAGCCCGCAAATTAAAGCAGGTCTCTTATCAAAATACAATTAAGATTAAAACTGAGACGGGGGAGCTCTTAACAACCAATACTGACATTCGTAAACTATTCTTAAATTTCTATAGTACTTTGTATTCCCTTAACGGGTCCATCTCACCAGAAAGAATCGAGCAATATCTGGAGGGGGTTAATTTACCTAGTTTGTCATCAGAAGCTCAAGCTATATTGGATGCGGAGATTACCACAGTTGAAATATTTAATTCTATTAAGACACTAAAACCCGGGAAGTCACCTGGACCTGACTGTCTTACTGCAAAATTCTATAAATTGTTTGCCCCATACATAGTAGCCTATTTGCAGAAAGTCTTTAATTACTTAAGAACAGGGGGCTCGCTGGCACCTAATTTGCCAAAACCAGGGAGGAATTCCACTGTTTGCGGGTCTTATAGGCCCATCTCATTATTGAACCTAGACCTCAAGCTTCTGGCAAAAATCTTAGCAGACCGCCTAAGTAACTTCTTAACCGATCTAATCCATCAGGACCAAGCTGGCAGGTCCTGATGGATTTATGCCTGGCAGGTTAGCGGAAGATAACATAAGCAAACTGATCAATATGATGTGGTGGGCCCACAAACATAAAGCTGACTCTATATTTCTCTCTATTGATGCTGAAAAAGCATTTGATTTGGTTCATTGGCCATTTCTTTTCTGTGTTTTGAAGATTTGGACCTAGCTTTTGTTCTTGGGTAATGGATCTTTATACGAATCCACAAGCTTGCCTTAAAATCAACGGAAGTTATTCAGACTGGTTTCAAGTAGGTCACGGAACGCGACAGGGGTGTCCGCTGTCGCCCCTTCTCTTTGCTATCTTTCTAGAACCATTGGCTACCATTATTAAAGATAACAAAGCAATTTCGGGTTTTATCTTTTCTCAGCATACATTCAAAATCACTTTGTTCGCTGATGATATCATGTTCTCCCTGACGAATCCGCATGATTCACTTACGGCTATAGAAAAAGATATTGGACAGTTTAGCAGGGTGTCAGGCTTTAAGGTGAGCTGGGAGAAATCCAAAATCCTAAATTTAATCTGCAGGTCTAACTTAGTTAAACAACTACAGGCCCAGCACCCGTTCCGTTGGGCCTCCAAAACTCTCAAGTATTTTGACATCCGCCTTTCAGCTCACCCATTGGACCTTTTTCAATTAAATTATACCCCTCTGATAAAACAAATCTTTCTGGATCTGGATAAGTGGTGTAACCTCCCTATCTCTTGGCTGGGTCGTACAATGACTGTCAAAATGAATGTCCTGCCTAGACTGTTGTATTTATTTCAATCCTTACCAATTCCCATTTCCAATGATATTCTACGGCTCTGGCAAAGGAGAATATTCGGATATATTTGGAAAAGGAGACCACCACGGGTCAGTAGAAATGTCCTATTCTGGAACAAGCCTGAAGGTGGGCTGGGAGTACCTAACATTTCATGGTACTACATAGCAGCACAACTATGGCCCTTAATAGTGTGGCATCAAATCATGGAAGTTAAACATTGGACGACTATTGAACAATCACAGATGCTTGATATGCGCTAGCGTGGCAACCCAGAAAGACGTGGAGACCATGTCCTCAAATGCTTCCTACTACGAGACACACGTTAAACATTTGGGATAAGTGGAAGACCCGGTTGGTGGGCAATAAGGATTGCTATCATCTATCACAATTGTTCCACAATAATTCTTTCAGACCTTGCATGGGCTTAAACTCCTATAGGCAATGGCAACAATGGGGAGTCACACGTTTTGAACATCTTTGGGGGGGAGACGATCTATTGTCCTTTGGATCGGTGTGTCAGAAGTACTATATCCTCCCAACTGAATACTTGGCCTACTATCAGATATGACATTTCTGCCTCAGCAACCAGATAAAGACCAACTTTGGCATGCGGAAAACCCTTTTTGAAGGCTATTGCTCGGCATCTTCTCATCTAAAAACCTGATCGCCAAAGTCTACCAATTACTAGAAGTGAAAGCAACTTGTGCCCCCATCTCATATCAAAGCATGGAATAGAGACCTTGCGAGAGAATACTCAGAGGATGAATGGACATATATTTATAGTCAATTGATCAAAGCCTCTATATCGGCCACACTTATTGAAAATGGATATAAACAACTCTATAGGTGGTACTTTACCCCAGAGCGACTAGCGAAAATTATACCGAGTGCTTCGGGGCTATATTGGAGGGGATGTACCTCAGTGGGCACTTACATATGTGGTGGTCGGGTGATTGAAAAACAGCTCACCCTAATTTTGAAACAGCCCATTGATCTTCCCATAGAGATGGCGCTCTTAAATAATGTCGATCAACATCCTCAATGCTTGCAACACCCATTTATCGTATAGATGTGTATGGCAGCGAGGCTGGAAATAGCCAGAGAATGGAAGGCACTGCAATGCCCATCATTGAAGTCCATCATGGCAAGGGCAGACTTTGTACGTACCATGAACCAGATGACGGCGGTAAAACATCGTACACTGAAAAAGTTTCAGGCAACATGGGCACCCAACCTTGAATGGGCCTCTACTATAACGAAAGACGAGTCAGGGGGCCAGACACAATGATCTAATGACATTGGTAGCATTTTGCATATGGTTTTCCACTATAGATGATCTGCATCCCTAATTAAATTCTTCGACTGGCATGTAACTTTAGGATTTTACTGTGACTAGAACCCCTCTAACGTTACTGGACTCTTTCCCTTTTTTTCTACTCATCCCGTATTGGTTCATAAAACTTTAGGACTCAGTGTGCAGGGAGGGGGTGGATGGGGCTTGGGTTCAGTATTATTTATTTTTTATTTACTGACATATCACACTGGTTTACTTTCAGGTACTGTAGGTATTTCCCTATCCCCAGAGGGTTTATAATCTAAGTTTTGTACCTGAGGCAATGGAGGGTAAAGTGACTTGCCCAAGGTCACAAGGAGCGACAGCAGGACTTGAACCCTGGTCTCCTGGTTCATAGCCCACTGCTCTAACCACTAGGCTATTCTTCCTCCTGTATAAAATGGTATCTAACAGATTGTTATGTTATCCTTCTATATAGACTGTATTGTTTTGTTTGATACCAATAAAACTATTTACACACAAAAAAGGAGAGTTGTATTTATTATTTATTAATTTTATTTCTTGTCATTTGATAGCCTGCTTTTTTACCACAGACCTTAAAGCAGAAACTAATAAAACATCCAGCAAATACAATATATACAGAAACACATAAAAAAGTATGTGAACATTCAGACTATTACAAAATGCAACTTTTAATAAAAACCACAATTAAAATCCCCTCCTCATCAACACTTATTCCCCTTTCTAGCCCCCATCCCCTATCCGTAACCTCATCAAAAGAGATACATAAAAAACCCAGCTCGAGTCAATCATTAAATTCCTTCTCAGCAGGAATATTCTAGCTGGAGGGTTTAAACAAATTTAATTAAACTGACTGAAAGAACCAAATAGTTCCTAGATTGTTTCCTCCAACCTGGAGAAATTCCACATTGCTGGAGTGTGGCAATGAAAGACTCAGTAAAAGAATAAAAGAGTGGCTTGCTACAAAAACAAATAATAACCTTTTCTTTTACAGCAGTGTTTATCAATAAAATAGAATAACTATCCACATTTTAAAAAAACAATGTTACACATGGTAAAATTAACTTTAATTGTGGTCGCTCAGGCACGGCCACGAGTTGGATAACAGCCAGAAGGACAAAAAGGAGGACAAACTCCAGCTGATTCTACAATGTTTATTGGGATCACTGGCCTTTGCATATTGCTTTTAATAAAAGGCTCAGTGCCTGATGGAATGTTAGTCTTGACACTAGCAAAGATAGAGGTGTAAGCAGCATCTGCTGTGATGATCTCAGTGCCCTGGTTGATGCATTATTGCACCTTAGTGGTCTGATAGATAAGGTAGGGCGTATAGAAGGCAATTTTGAAACTGCATGCAGAAGTGTAAAATTTGAGGATACTTTTTATCCTGGACTGTGCACCAATTTTCAAAAAGAAAACTTGGAAATTGCCAAAAGAAGTACCCACCCAATTTTTCACTTCATTTTTGGATGGATATTTTTTTCATGTAAAGCTATGCGCATACTTCTGAAAATGTACAAATATGTGTGAGTACTCGCAAGCCCCTCCCCATCCTCACTCCCAGGAATGTCTCCTTTCACCATGAGGAAAATTTTGCATATAGGGCCTGATTTTCAAAAGCATTTACATGTGTAAGTGGACTTTTGAAAATTGCTACTATATATGCCATTGAATTGTCCATAGGATTTGCTCATGTAAGTGCACTTTACGCACGTTAATGACTTTTGAAAATTGCTATGATAGTATGCTACATTTATGCGCATAACTCCTTTGAAAATTCACTTTAAAGCCCACTTAAATGGTAAAGTTTATTTAGACATGTAAAACCCAATTTTAAGTGTGTAAATGCTTTTGAAAATTACCCCATAGGGCTTGATTTTCAAATGCATTTACATGCTTACAACTGTGTTGGGTAAATGCACTTTAATTGTATAAGTGAGCTTTTGAAAATTGCTAGAATATATGCCATTGAATTGTCAATAGGTTTTACCCATGTTAAGTGCACTTTATGTGGGTAAATAGCTTTTGAAAATTGCTGCAATAGTATGTTACATTTAGATGCATAACTCCTTTGAATATTCACCCCATAGTGGTATTTCATGGGTAATTTTACCCACTGATAGAGGGGGAAGTTTTCAAAGACCCCATTTCCATGGGTAATGCACTATTTTATCTGTGGAAATAGCTTTGAAATTTTCCCTCTTCTACACTAGGTTTAAAACCTGATTCTAGTAATAATAGGAAGCCAAAGGAGTTCACATGAAATCAGGGAAACATGATCCTTGTTGCGATCCCTCCCATGGCTCTGGCCCGGGAGGTCTCTTACCTCCGCGGCGCCGTAGGCCTAATCCCTGGACTTTCCTGGCAGCAGGAGCCACTCGACTGTTGCTCCAGTCGGCCACCCTGATGCCATGGGTCCGCGGTCTGGCCGCCATCTTGCCGACACGGCAGGAGCCGTGCCGGCCCTTTTCCCTTGCAGCATGAGGCCGCCGGCGTTCCTTGCCCCCTCTGGGGGAGGGGCCCTCAATCCTACGGCAGGAAGCCTCCTTGATGCGGCTGGGACGGAGCACAACTGGGAACTCTCCAGCATGGAACAAGGAGAAAGTGTGCCGCTCCCTCATCGGGCCTGCCCTGAGGGCCTGCTCCGTCTCCTCTCCTCCGCGGCAAGCATGGCAGCTGTCCAGGGTCCTGCCCCCTGTGCCTAGGGGGTGCAGCTGCAGCTTCTCCCTGTATTTAAAGGGTCAGCCAGATGTGGCCCTCTGGGACTCCTCCCAGGGAGGTCCCTACTTCCAGCCCTATAAAAGGGCTCTTCAGTCAGTCCGTTTTTGCTTTGGCAAGGGGCTAGTCCTCCCTAAGACTTCTCATCTCCAGCTCCTAACCAGGCATCCTGAGCCTCGTCCATGGACTTCCTGTATCTCATTTGTCTCTATCCTGGTGTTCCGTGATGTCCTGATGTCCCAAGTTCCGTAATGTATCCCGGTCCTAATGCTCCATGTTTTGTAGGACCCGTACCTCCAGAGATTCCCTGCTTTTATCTGAACTTCCAAGTTCCAAGTCGCGACTCCGGAGGATCCCAGGGGTTACTGCATCCTGCCTAAGAGACTTCCTGAGTCTGCCCCGCTCTTCCTCGTGGTCTGCGACCAGCTGTGTAGGGTTCGAAGGGGACAGTGCGGTCCACGACCAGCCCCACATGCTGAATAGGGCGCCTGAGGGTTTTGCTCTTTCCTCCTTATTTCCTGTCTACGTTCCAAGCTCCATGTCTACGATCCACACTCCTGACTGTCAGACTTGGACTGTCCTCACCGCAAGGGCACACTTTCTCCTCATTCCATGCTGGAGAGTTCCCAGTTGCGCTCCGTCCCATCGTCAGCGCAACTGAAATGCCAAGCCTTGAGCGTCCCGAGCTCAAAGCTGACGCAAGCTCCAACAGAATTGCCGAAGCCTTGTGCCCGGTGGGACTAGCCTTGTCCCGGGTCCGGTTCTAGACTCCAAAATATTTTTTGGACTTTCTCTACGACCTGCTGGAGGCGCCTGCATCTGGATCTCTATGACCTGCAGGAAGCGCCTGCGCCCCACCAGATGTTTTCTGCTATAGACTGTTCCCACCCTAGATTCCCACCCATGTCTTTCTTGTCTTGTTCCTTTTCTTGTTCCTTGTCTTGTTCTCTTGTTGTTTCTCTTGTTTCTCCGCTGTGTTTCTTATTTCCTCCTTGCTCCGCTGTTTTCTTGTTTCTTGCTCCGCTGGTTCTCGTTCTCCGCTCCGCTGTTCTTCAGTCCTTGTACTCCGTTCTTCCTTCTGCTGTTCTGCTTGTTCTTGTTCTCTGCTGTTCCCTCTTGCTCCGCTGTTCTGTTCTTGTTCTCTTGTGCTCCGCTGTTCTGTTCTTGTTCCATTTGCCTGTTCTTGTTCCTTTTCCTTGTTTCCTTGCTCTGTGTTCCTTTCTTCGTTCCCTGTTTCTGTGGTCCCTTCCACGACCTGCAGGAGGTGCTTGCACCATCTCAGTTCCAGTTGTCCTTCCCGGACCTCCCGAAGGAGGGGAGAGGACCCCCTTTGAGGGGGGGTGTAGTTGTGATCCATCCCGTGGCTGGAGCCATGGGAGGTCTCTTACCTCCGCAGCGCAGTAGGCCACATCCCCGGACTTTCCTGGTGGCAGGAGCCGCCCGACTGTTGCTCCAGTTGGCCACCCCGATGCCGTGGGTCTGCGGTCCAGCCGCCATCTTGCCGGCAAGACAGGAGCCGTGCCTTTTCCCTTGCAGCATGAGGCCGCCAATGTTCCTTGCCCCCGTTCCTGCGGCAGGAAGCTGCTCTTCAGCCTCCTCGATGCGGCTGGGTCGCTGCTGCTTTCTCATCGGGCCTGCCCTGAGGCCTGCTCAGTCTCACCTCCTCCGTGGCAAGCAAGACAGCTGTCCAGGGTCCTGCCCCCTCTGCCTAGGGGGCGCGGCCGCAGCTTCTCCCTGTATTTAAAGGGCCAGCCAGGTGTGGCCCTCCGGGACTCCTCCCAGGGAGGTCCCTACTTCCAGCCCTATAAAAGGGCTCTTCAGTCAGTCCATTTTTCCTTCGGAAAGGGGCTAGTCCTCCCTAAGACTTCTTGTCTCCAGCTCCTAAACAGGCATCATGATCCTCATCCATGGACTTTCCTGTATCTCATTTGTCTCTATCCTGATGTTCCATGATATCCTAATGTTCCTTATGTTCCATGATATCCTGATCTTCCTGATGTTCCATGATGTCCTGATGTCTCAAGTTCTGTAAAGTATTCCCGGTCCTAATGCTCCAGGTTCTGTAGGACCCGTACCTCCGGAGATTCCCTGCTTTTATCTGAACTTCAAGTTCCAAGTCCCGACTCCGGAGGATCCCAGGGGTTACTGCATCCTGCCTAAGAGACTTCCTGAGCCTGCACTGCTCTACCTCATGGTCCGTGACCAACCGTCCGGCTGTGTAGGGCGTGAAGGGGACAGTGCAGTCCGTGACTAGCCCCACATGCTGTGTAGGGTGCCTGAGGGTCTTGCTCATCCCTCCTTGTTTCCTGTCTACGTTCCAAGCTCCCTGACTACGATCCACGCTCTTGACTCCCAGACTTGGACTGTCCTCACCGCAAAGGCACGCTTTCTCCTTGTTCCACGCTGGAGAGTTCCCAGTTGCGCTCCGTCCCATCGTAGGCGCAACTGAATTGCCAAGCCTTGAGCTTCCCAAGCTCAAAGCCGACACAAGCTCCAACAATCCTACTTTGCTTTTGCAATCAGTAACTTGGCTGCAGTATTCTGCAAAAGTTGGAGATGTCTGAAACTATAGCCAGAAAGCCCTTAGTACAGTGAGTTACAATAATTGAGTTGGTTTGTTGTTAGCACATGAATGACAGTTGCTAATTCCTTTTTCCCCAGAAAAGGTCTAATATGGTGGGTTTGTCTAAGGGACAGATCTGTCCCCGGAACTAGAGATGATATCTGAGCTGTCCAGTTTCATTCCCAAGCTGGTAACCATATCTTATTAAGGGATGCCAGCTCCTGCAATGGAAGGAAGAAAGGGGGCCAATTAATCCACAATGCCTCCGACTATGTCAGGTTCAATTTTAGCTTATATTAGAATAGACGGTCAGTCATTCCAGGCCCTTTGTTTGCAATTGGTCCTCAGTTCCCTGCCAGAGCTTTCAGACCTGTGTTTTTTCAAAGGACCACTTGGGGAGCGGGTGCAAAGTATATGCCAGAAAGTATGCACGACGATACGAAAATAAAACCGCCACATCTGCTTTCCCTCTCCCAACCTAACTCTGCCCCTGTTTCCCCGCAGGCAATAGTAAGTGCGCATACTTTGACCCGCACTAAGGGGTAGGGCACTGTCCAAGCCATGTTTATATGTGGGTGAACACGTTTCCCCACGTGAAAACCTTTGAATATTGTCCCCTTAAGTCTTTATTCAGGAAATACATTCTTCTTATGAACTGAATGGGGGAAAACCTTTTCTTAAACAAAGCCTTTAATTCCTTTTTCATATTAGTCAGAAAATGGGGAGAAAGCCTGATCAAATAAGAGCATGAACAGTATAGAATTAGGCATTCAAACGCATTTCTCTTATAAAAAGGCAAGTAATTGTTCCATCAACTGTGAAATTAAAATAATGTATCTTTGGTGCAGTTTATTACAACAAAACAAACAAGTTTACAACAAAATAGATAAAGGCAGAGTGAAAAAAACATGCTACTAACTAGCCTATTAACATGAATTGTGAAATAAATACTATTTGGGGAGGGTTCAGATCATTTCTGGAGGATTTTGTACCAATGTGGTGCAATTTAGTTTTGAAGAGAAGGTAATTTTTGTGATAATTATTTTTTCATTAAAAAACATAATAGGCAAAATAGGGTTGTTAATGAAGCTTGTTATAGATATGGAAGGTATGATAATGTTTTTCTGAAAACCTTGCAGCCAGTTTCATAAAATTGGCTTAATTAATAACATCATAATATCATTAGCTTTCCTTTCTTTTTGTGTCCCAGAGGGCTCTCATTATGGAGACTTCATTTCACCAAATAGCTTATTTTGTATCTTTAGGGTAAAAATAAGAATTTATTTCTTTTGAGACCTCTCTGTTATAAAAGATGGTTATTTGAGTTGCTTTAATTAACATCCAGCAGGGTTGTGACAAGATGAGCTATAGCAGTGGAGCAATTAGTAAAATTATAAATCACATAAATCATTGAATTGTTTTGGAGGTGATTAAGATTTTTTATGATAGAGGGTGCACAATGAACATGCCTAATTAAAAGGCACAATTGCACCCGCCTATAAAGTAGAAAAAGGTATTACAAATTCCAAGAATTAAGTGGCTATGGTAATTTAAAAAGTATAAATCCTTTTTAAATAATACATTTTTTGAGACTTGGGAGTTTCCCTAACTGGCTGTATTTTAAAAAAGCTGAATAGGTTTTTAGTTATCCGACCTTCTGAGTGTTGCGCTTGCCGGCCACAGGGCCTCGTGCCTGGCCACGCTCACCTCCTTTCGCCGCGCTCCTCCCACACCTCGTGGAAGTCGCTGTCGACCCACAGCACAGACTGCTGATCCCTCTGCCGCCACTCCACCCTCTTCTCGTGGCTCAGAGCTGCCACTGCCAGATTCCTGCATCCACTGGCAATTCCTTAGGCGTGAGCGCGCGCCTCTCCTCTCCTCTTAAAGGAGTCGCGGCGGGAAAACCTCCGCAGACCCCCCTGATGACATCAGCGCTCCCAAACTATTTAAGGCCAGGTCTTGCCCTTGCTCCTGGCCTCTGCAACAGGTTGAACTCCATGTGAGTAGCTGGTTGCCTGACTCCGTACTCCTGACTCCATGTTCTTGACCCCCATGTTCCTGTCCCGTTGGTTCATTTTCCTCGGATTGACTCTTGGCTCTTCATGGTTTTAGAGAACATAAGAACATGCCATACTGGGTCAGACCAAGGGTCCATCAAGCCCAGCATCCTGTTTCCAACAGTGGCCAATCCAGGCCATAAGAACCTGGCAAGTACGCAAAAACTACGTCTATTCCATGTTATTGTTGCTAGTAATAGCAGTGGCTATTTTCTAAGTCAACTTAATTAATAGCAGATAATGGACTTCTCCTCCAAGAACTTATCCAATCCTTTTTTAAACACAGCTGTACTAACTGCACTAACCTCATCCTCTGGCAACAAATTCAGAGTTAAATTGTGCATTGAGTGAAAAAGAACTTTCTCTGATTAGTTTTAAATGCTAACTTCATGGAGTGCCCTCTAGTCTTTCTATTATCTGAAAGAGTAAATAACCGATTCACATCTACCTGTTCTAGACCTCTCATGATTTTAAACACCTTTATCATATCCCCCCTCAGCCGTCTCTTCTCCAAGCTGAAAAGTCCTAACCTCTTTAATCTTTCCTCAAAGGGGAGCTGTTCCAGTCCCCTTATCATTTTGGTCGCCCTTCTCTGTACCTTCTCCATCGTAACTATATATTTTTTGAGATGCAGCGACCAGAATTGTACACAGTATTCAAGGTGCTGTTTCACAGAGGCATTATGACATTTTCCATTTATTCACCATTCCCTTTTTAATAATTCCCAACATTCTGTTTGCTTTTTTGACTGCCGCAGCACACTGAACTGACGATTTCAATGTGTTATCCACTATGACCCCTAGATCTCTTTCTTGGGTGGTAGCACCTAATATAGAACCTAACATTGTGTAACTATGGCATGGATTATTTTTCCCTTTATGCATCACCTTGCACTTATCCACATTAAATTTCATCTGCCATTTCGATGCCCAATTTTCCAGTCTCACGAGGTCTTCCTGCAATTTATCACAATCTGCTTGTGATTTAACTACTCTGAACAATTTTGTATCATCTGCAAATTTGATTACCTCACTTGTCGTATTTCTTTCCACATCATTTATAAGTATATTGAAAAGTAAGGGTCCCAATACAGATCCCTGAGGCACTCCACTGTCCACTCCCTTCCACTGAGAAAATTGTCCATTTAATCCTACTCTCTGTTTCCTGTCTTTTAGCCAGTTTGTAATCCATGAAAGGACATCGCCACCTATCCCATGACTTTTTATTTTTCCTAGAAGTCTCTCATGAGGAAATTTGTCAAACGCCTTCTGAAAATCCAAGTACACTACATCTACCTGTTCACCTTTATCCACATGTTTATTAACTCCTTCAAAAAAGTGAAGCAGATTTGTGAGGCAATGGGAATCTAATGAAGGTGGACTTAAGGGGAATAAAATAATGAGCAATTTTGTCCTCTGCCAGTAGAGAAAAGTGAGAGTTTATTTCAGATTCTGAAGATTAATGCCTTGGTGTCAGTGGTATCCCGCTTTTGTGTGGAAAGTGGAATAGTCATGCTGCTGAACATCCCTTCTAAGTTAGTGCCTATAATCAAATTTATCATGCTGCTTTAATGCCTGAACAGGTTTTAACACAATTTCAGGAGAGAGAAAGAGAGAGACTGAGCCTCTTTATAAGGCTTTTATATAAGTAAATTTTATACCACTGTAAGAAGGGCAACTAGTAACTCAGGGTGAAGTTTTGGTAATGGTCTAGGTTTACATGCACAGTCATAGGTACGAACATCACAGTAGACATCAGTGAAGATTTTATATGATTTGGAATGATGAAAGGTACGTAAAGATGAGAATTGTACATTGTACTCTCGACCTAGCTTGATAGCAGCTAGGTAGAGAGTGCATCAAGCTAGGTCAAGAGAACAATCTAAAAATCTTATCTTTTTATACCTTTCATCATTCCAAATCACATAAAATCTTTATTGATGGTAACTGTGCTGTTCATTAGGGATGTGAATCGTGTGCCCGATCGTTTTAAAGATCGGGTTCGTCTGGCGGGAGAAAAAAATCTGATCGGCATGAATTTTTTAGTAAAAAAATTGTTTTTCCGAATAGTGCGCACTATCAAAAATTGTTACTTAATGGTTTAAAAGTAACATTTGAGGAAATGTTCGTTAGCTAGAGGTATCATTCTGCGTCTCCATTGGCTGCCACCACCTTTTCTCAAGAGATCTGTCCTTCAGAGACCAGGGAGTGGGACTGCTTGGCCCGTCACCTCCCCCTTTCCCTCCCCTTCCCCTTCTCTCTCCCATATACCAGCAGTAGGGGGGGGGGGGGGAGAGGGATGTGAAGGGGGAGACAGCCCCTGCATTCAGCAGCTCTGATTTTCTGAAGAGATCTGTCCTTCAGAGACCAGGGAGTGGGACTGCTTGGCCCCTCCCCTTCTCTCTCCCATATATCAGCAGTGGGGGGGGGGGGGGGGGGAAGAGGGATGTGAAGGGGGAGACAGCCCCTGCATTCAGCAGCTCTGATTTTCTGAAGAGATCTGTCCTTCAGAGACCAGGGAGTTGGGACTGCTTGGCCCTTCACCTCCCCCTTTCCCTTCCCTTCCCCTTCGCTCTCCCATATACCAGCAGTGGTATTTCACGTGCTAGTGCTTGGTAACAAAAATAATAAACAAACAAGTTGTAGTCACATGACTGATGATCATCACATTACTTTTTTTGTCAAGCTACCAACCGTTTCCATTTCCCATCCCCCATATATTAAGCTATCACCTCAGTGGGAACCTTGGTAACATCAATAAATAAGAGGGCAGCCAATAGGAATACATATTCATTCCTAACTGACCTGAAAAGTGTCAAATTGTATCATTTTCTGTTAGTGTGCACTAACAATGGGTAGTGTGCACTAACTTCCTGTTAGCGCGCACTAACTCCCGTTAGTGCGCACTAAGATGATTAACAATTTTTTTACGATAAATCGGGGGAATTTCTATTGTTTCGCATTCTTTAACGATTAATGACTATTTTAAAAATATCAGACGATAATTTAAATCGTCAAAAAACGATTCACATCCCTACTGTTCATACCTCTGAATGTGCATGTAAAACTGCCCACCACCAAAACCTCACCCTGAGTTCACAATACCCCCTCTTACAGTGGTATAAAAAATGGACTAATATGTGTGCCTCCCCAGAGTCTCTCTCTCTCTTTCTCTACCCGAAACAGGATTTGTGAGTTATTTCCAGTATTAAATCCCATAATAGCATGTGTTACGTTAAGCACCCTCATTTTCATTTACTCCTCACACTTGACTACATTTTTCAAATTTGCATACGCATCTCACAATGCCCGCGATAAGGCCCTGACGTGATTTAATAAATGACCCCCTTAGATAGCCAGATATCTTTGAATATTGGTCCCATGGTTTTAAATGAAGGAAATTTGCTTTACGGTATATGGGAAAGGCCCTAGACCCTTTCTCCTGTTTCACACCTGCTTGAACACCTTCTACTTCTTTTGGAGTCTGGTCTGAAGAAAAACTCTGTTAGAGCTCATCTCAGTTCATTTGGTTCTTATCACCACTATGTATTAATTAAATCCATCTCTGTATAACTTTTAGATATCAGATTCATATGGGACTTGCTTTAGGTGGAACTTCCTATCTAGCCTTCCACTGTGTCTTGGGACCTCAACATGGTCTTCACTAATTGATGAGAATTCCATTTGAGTCATTAGATTCCTGTGAGCTGAAGTACCTGACGTGGAAGGTCATATATTTGATGGTGGTCACTTTCAGCATGTAGAATCAGTGAGCTCTAGTGACTTATCTACCTTATACCAATCTTTTCATAATAGGATGATTCTGTGCACATATCCTAAGTTCCTCCGTAATGTAGAGTTGGACTTCCACCTTAACTAGTCGATACTCCTTCCAATATTCTTTCCCAAGCCACATGTCCACAAAAGTGAACTAGCCTTGCACAGTTTGGATTGCAAAAGAGCCTTAACCTTCTATTTGACACACTGAAGCCCTTAGAAAGTCCACCCAGCTTTTTGTTTCTTTTGACAACCAACAACTTGGAGCTGCCATTGTCAAACACAACCCCTTTCTAACTGGATAGCAGATTGTATTTCTTTAAGTTATGCCCAGGCAAGTCTGATTCTGAATGGGTATGTCAAGGCTCATAATGTTAAAACTATGATGGTGTCCGTGGCCCACCTAAGATCAGCCTTCATGGAAAAGATTTGCAAGGATGTGATGTGGAATTCAGAGCATACATTCACATCCCATTACTGCTTACTGTAGATAAAATCTTCTGAGGTGACAGTAGGTTTGGTCAGTCTGTCCTTTGGATTCTATTTGAGGGTTAGATTATTGTTTCCAAGCTGACTTAAAACAAAAAAGATAAAATGACAAAATAGTTTATTGCCACCAAATATATTTTCCATGTTGACACTGTTTTCTATATGTTTGCTTTTTCTCCCTATTTTTGTTGCAGGCAGTCCATAGCTAGGGGTTCCCCACCTGTGAGGACTACACGTCCTACTCTGCTTGAATAATACGAAAGTTGCTTAACTGTAACAGATGTTCTCTGAGAACAGCAGGATGTAAGTCCTCACAGAACTTACCTGCTTCTCTTTGGATATGGATCCTGTATTCAGTGTTAACTATTTTAAGAATCGAAGGGGCCTTCCGCAATATATATGACATGGGGTAGATTTTCACATGCCCAGCAGAGCATGCCAAAAGCTTGTAGAAACTTCAGAGTCATCTTCACTGTCCGGGGTCCATCAGATGATATCACCTACTTATGAGGACTTAAATTCTACTGTTCTCAGAGAACACCTGTTATAGATAAGCAACTTTCACTTTATTATATGAATATAATTCTTTAAGTATCAAGATATCATTTCAAGTTTATTCAGGTTTATTATTCGCTAATATACAAGTATTCTCAGCAAAGCACATCAAATAGTGTTACACGTGGCCGACCACGAGTTTTCCCCGCAGCCGGCTGCCCCTACCTCTGACGCCAGGAACTGCCAGCAAGACGCCCTCCTGGGCCAAGACTCGGCAGGCCGCCACATGACTCTGGCAGCGCCACACTGGGGATGCTGCTCAGCTGAGCAGGTGTCCCTAGATGTGCATGCATGCATGCGCGGCTTCCCGAGACTTAAAGGGCCCGTGGCAGGAACCCTCCACAGCGCCCCGCCCACTGACGTCATCAGGGCTTCCTTTTTAAGCCCAGCCTGAACCCGATTCTGATGCCTCAGCAACAGGTCCCGCTCCTGGCAAGTAAGCTGGTTGCTTCCTGTGTTCCTGACTCCTGCATTCCTCTTCCAGTCCTACCCTGGTTTTCCTGCTCCCTCGTCTTCTGCTCCCTTCTACTTGGATTGAATCTCTGGTTTGGACCTTGGCTTGCCATGACTCATCTTCTTCTTGGACTGACTTCTGGCTGACCTCGACCTCCTCTCAACTTCACTTGTGCTGCCGCCTACCCTGACCATGGTTCATCTTCACATTTGCTATTCTGCTGCCTCCCCTGACTTCGGCCTGTTAGGAGCAGGCTAAAAGGAGATCCATTCTTTGGATACCACACTTTCCAGAGGCCTGTGCCTAAATCTAGCCGGTGCCCACACCCAAGGGCTCAACCTGCGGGAACGAGGGCTGGTAGTTGTGAAGTTCTTGAAAGGCCTATGCACCTGCCCACTTTTGGCTGCCAACTGTGAGGACCTACAGGGCTCTGCTCTGTAGGTGGAGCCAACTTTGCTTTGGCTCACAGGTCCACCAACGTAACAATAGTACCAACAATGCATATAAAAATAAATTAATAAAACAGTAAATAAAATCAAAACAAGTAAAATAACATAATAAAATTAAACAGTAATAAAATACATTAATTACATGAGTCACTGTAACATTTTAGTGCAGTACAAGGATTAAAATAGTAGCAGAAGAAAGTAAACATCCCAGATATATAAGATCAGGTGAAGGCTTGAGTAAATAGAAAAAATCAGGGTAACCAGATGATTTCTGGGACTCTAATGCAAAAGGTTCCAAAAATATGGGCCTAAACAGGAAAAAGCACATTTCCTTGTTTAACTCAATCTGACAAGTTTAAACTGCTTTATAATTATTTTCCACTATCATATTTGCAATACATATACCCTCATGAAATATAATTTTTCTTTTATCAATCTAGCATACATCATGAAATCCAATACATTTTACAGAAATTGCTATAACTGTTTTCATAATCTGCTGTTAACAAGCTCTGAATGAGAAGATTTGCACATAAAGTATGGAAACTCACTATGGGGCAGATGTTCAAATGGTTACGCGTGTAACATACACGTGTAACCCCCGAAAAGCTGCCCCTGCGCGCACCGAGCCTAAGCCCCGGGATGCACGTATTTCCCAGGGCTTTCAAAAATGGGCAGGCTGGGGGCGGGACTGGGGGTGTGGTGGCAGGCCGGGGGCGGAGCCGAATCCTCCGGCACAGCGGCCTGTACCGGGGGATGGCGAGCCGGCACGGCGTAACTTTTTCAACAAAAGTAGGGGGGGGGGTTAGTTAGGGCTGGGGTGTGGGTTAGATAGGGGAAGGGAGGGGAAGGTGGGTGGGCCGGAGATAAAGTTCCCTCCAAGGCTGCTCCGATTTTGGAGCGGCCTTGGAGGAAACGGGGAAAGCATTCGGGGCTCCCCTCGGGCTTGGCGTGTGCACCCCCTTGCGCGCGCTGACCCTGGATTTTATAAGATGTGCGTGGCAGCGCGCGCATGTTATAAAATCAGGCATAGATTTGTTTGCGCCGGGTTGCGCAAACAAATCTACGCCTGCGCATAAGTTTAAAAATCTGGCCCTGTGAATGTTGAAGTAATAACATTTTTTGTAATTTTTAGGTCCTCAACTGGTAGAGTTCGATGGCCAGCAATTTCAGATCAACTCCATAGATGGGAATATGCTGTTTTCTGCAGAAGAAAATGAAGTTGCAGTTGGTACTGATAAGCTTCGAATTACAGGTATGTAGGTCATTTATTTATAGAAAGTCACAGAATATTGCATAGGAACAATAGGATGCTAAAAAAATTGTGATCTTATAAAAAAAGACATTAAAAACAGCAGAACTGGAACCATAGTAAAGGAGAAAAATATAAGAATGGCATTGCCAATAAAAGTGTTAGTACCAAGCAACTATTTTGTAGAACATATGGAGAAAGATCCTCAAGTATCAAAAGACACAATCAGAGACTAAGTAAATGTGAAAGAAAGATACAGAAATTGTCCTAATTTTATTGGTCTGATTAAAAAGAACTTTCAAGTTCATCTTCATATACGAGCTTTAGAAGGAACCTCTCTTTGGCACAATGCAAGTATAAAGAAAAGCAGTGGCAGGAAGTTTGTGAGATTGAAAGCGTATCCAACATACCCTTGCTTACAAGGTTGTGCAAAACTAACCTATTTGGAGATATTACCTTGACAGTACTGATATTTGCATGAGCTATATTTCAAAATCTAGCAGTTTTTATTTTCAGTGCTGCAGTAGAGCTACTTTAAACCACAAATATTTGCTAGATATCTTTAAGGCATCAACGTGTCTGTTTCCTGGCTCAGTGGTGTCTTCTCTTAGTGACAAAACAAAGTCGACTTTGGAATAAAACTAACTTTTTTCTATAAAAACAAAGAATATGATGGCAAATCAACCGGGTCATTTATCAAAATGCGTTAGGGCCCTAACGTGTGTTAAATGTGATCTAACGTGCATTGCGGGCGCAATAAATATCATAATACAAGCTAGCATGCAAATTTACATTTGAGTATGCAAGTGGGAGGAGTAAATGGAAATTAGGGTATCCTACCACATTAACGCACAATAACACAGGATTTAACATCAGAAATAAGTACACCTTTTTTTTTTTTTTTTTTGCGGTAGAGGGGAAAAAAGATTTTAGCACATGACTGTGGCTGTTATCGTGGATCACTACTGTTATGTGCGATAAAATGATTCCTTCTATCAGACACACCTACCGCTCCCTCCTGGGCCAATAAAAACGCCTTTTCTTACCTGGCCTGTCCTCCTAAACCTATTATGTTTGTGGCAATTTAATTATTGGGGGATACTGGATACTGGATGCTTCGGGATGCTCACAGCATGCAACATCACAAACAACAAGAATAGGCAAGGGAAGTTCCAATTCCTCTTAGGGAAGTCCCTGCACCGGATGCCGAGAGTCAGGGCCCACGGCAGCACTTGGCATGCAGGCGGGCATGGTGGAGGAGGTACAAGGAGTGCATCTTTCCTCCACGAGCCTCATTGCCGAGCATGCCTGAAGATTATGTAGTTAGCAAGTATCGCCTCAGCTCTCAGGCTATCCTGGAATTATATGAAGAAATCCGAGGGGATCTGGATCCGGTCACGGAAGGTCCACGCTATACCAGGCCTCACTAAACTATTGGCCACACTGCATTTCATTGCATCCGGCTCCTTCCAAACTACAGTAGGGGTCGTCAAGGGAAAGTCCCAAACCAATTTTTCCTGATGTCTGGGCCAGCTGTAACAGCTGTATGTGACCGCATTAATCACTACTCAGCATTTCCTCAGGACAGGCAGGACTTGATGGAATTGAAGAAAGGCTTTTATGCCATTATTGAATCCAGCGGCATTCCCCGAGGAGCCCATCTGAGGAGGGGCTGAGCCGGAGATAGAGAGGTCTGGGGTACTATCATTGGTGGAGCCGGCTTCCTCTACTGGCTGAGGGGGTCTTGCCTCGGTTCTCTCAGAGCCTCTTCGCACTGCAGGCACAGGGCAGAGGTCACTTCGGGTTGTGCAGCTCTCAGGTGGCAGGCTGGGCAGAGGGCTTGTCCCTTGGCTTTCTTGGCCGGCGGTGCCATGGTTTGTGCGTGTGGAGTGGCTCAAAACTCTTCTGTGCGCGTAGGTACGCGCGCCGGGAGGCTTAGTTGTGCGCTCCGGGTGCGCCGACGCTGTGCATGCAGGCCGCTATATGTGCGCTTAGCGGAGATGTGCGTGCCGCTGTGCGCAGAGGCCTATCTATACGCCCGGCATCGTTGAGCGTGGCGCTGTGTGCCCGGCACAGATGCACGCACCGCTGTGCGCACAAGTAGTTTGTGCGCCTGGCTCAGTTGTGTGGACAATACAGCAATCAAGGGAGGAAATGGCGCCGACGACCATGCGGGCAAGATGGCGCCCCCCCCCCCCCCCCCCCGGAGGGTCTCCACGTGGAAGGACCCCCTCATACTGGATCGGGGTCTAGCCCGGATGGCGCTGCTCAACCCGATTGAACAGACGCCGAAGGACAATCTGTGCGGCTAGCCGAGCCTCGGAGACCGGAGACTTTAAGAAAGTTTTCTACCTTACCTTGTCTTTGCGCTTCCCAGTCTCATGCCGGGCGGTCTCCGGCTGCGGGGGGAGAGGGAAAATACTTTCACCGCCGCGCTCTGTATTGCACCCGCTGCCTCTCAGCCACTCTGGGGCCTAAGTCCATGCCGGGAGCCAGCTACCGGACCGAGGCTTACCTCTGAGGGATTTCGGAAATCACCTCAGGAATTCTCGACTGGGGGAGGGACCCTTAGGTATCCCCGCAGGAGAGCAGGTCTCGTCTCGTAGAGGTAAAATTTTCTAACACTGTGCAAGTGTGTGTGGTGTCCCAAACTGCTTAGGAGATGGAGAAATACAGAAGAGCTGAGCTTCCTGCACGGGTATATGTAGGCTGACGTTAGATTGAAATCTGATTCCATCTCCCAACTACTATCAGGAGTACACTATACCCATTGGTCCTGAGTCCATCTGCTACACGCTAGGAAAGAGGCTTTTATGCCATTGCTAACTTTCCCAATGATCTGAGAGTTATCGACTGCACCTACATAGCCATTATCCCACCCCATAACAGGGAGGAGATCATCCGCAACAGAAAGCTCTTCCACTCCAATAACGTGAAAGTGGTCTGTGATGCTCGAATGTGCATCCTTGACATGGTGGCCAGGTACCCAGTAGCTGTGCACGATTCTTTTATACTTAGGCAATCGGGCCTCTATGAAAATTTTGAGGACACCCTGTATGGTGACAGTTGGCTGATAGGTAAGAGAGATGCTCTTTTCTCTATTCCCTCTCTGGCTATGCGTGTGCAGCAAACAATACAGGCATGGGATGGGGGTGGGGGGCTGTGAGGGATATAACAGCATAGCTTACACAACAAGTGGCTTATACAGTTAGGTCTACACGCCATTGCGCCAGAGCATGGCTTTCTCTCCCCATGTTGGAGAGGACTGCTAATGTTGTGTGGCCAAACAATGCACTTGCCATAAAGCTTTGTGTGTGATCAGCCACTACACACTTTCTACGGGTTAATTTTAAACATTTGCCATTTCCAACCCTCCCATTTTGGATCTGTTGAAATCTCACCGATTAATCACAACCTTTTAGTGTCTACACTGTTGGCCCTCCCAGGTCAGGTATGCACTATTAGTGATGGGTCAGCCAGGATGTCAGGCACAGTTTTTTTTGCCCATTACACAGGTAAACCAGAAGCTGCGGCCTGTGCATTTTTGGCCTTAGCATTTTCACTGTATCAGATCAGACACATTTGTATTTCTGGAGGACATACTTCAGGGCAGCCAGGGACTTGCACATTCATACCACGAGGTAGAGGTTTTTCTGTTCTGCCACGTGTGGCAGCTCTGATGATGGGTTTGATGAGTGCTATGAATGGGTAGCCTTAGCTTAGTTGTGAGTGACAGGCACACATTTGGCCAGATGCAGTTTCCTAGTCTGGAAGATTTGACTTAGAATAAGCTAGTGCTATAGGGGTAGATTTTATAAATTTGCGCAGGCACGAACAAGAGTACGTGGGATTTCAATAGATACGCGCGTAGCCATTAAAATCTGGGGTTGGCGCGCGCAAGGCTGCCCAAAATCGGCAGCCTGCGCGCGCCGAGCCGCGCAGGCTGCCTCCATTCCCTCCGAGGCCGCTCCAAAATCTGAGTGGCCTCGGAGGGAACTTTCCTTCGGCCTCCCCCCACCTTCCCCTCCCTTCCCCTACTTAACCCCCTCCCCCCCCCCCGGCCCTATCTAAAGCCCCCCTACCTTTGTTGTACAAGTTACGCTTGCTCGAAGCAAGCGTAACTTGCGCGCGTTGGGCCGGCCACCGGCACGTCATGGTCCGGAGGCCGCGGCCATGCCCCTGGAATGCCCCCGATGACACACCGGCCGCGACATGCCCCCCCCCCCCCCCCGAAAAGCCCCGGGACCTGCGCGCGCTGCCGAGCCTACTCAGCATAGGCTCGGCGCGCGCAGGGGGAGTTTGGGTCAGGTTTTCGGGGGGTACACGCGTATCTTACGCGTGTACCCCTTTGAAAATCTGGCCTTTAGTGTTCATATAGTATGACAGAAAAAGATGGCATGGACTTTGGGTTGGGAAGTAGGCTTTTAAGGATCATGCTAAACCAGAGCTTAGCTTCTACTGTCTTATAGTATGCTGTGGGTTGCCAGCCACATCTCAAAGTTACGGTGGTGTAAATGATGCAGCCATTCTGACTTTCTATACACATCACAAAATATCAATAATGAGAAAGATAGCAAGCTGTAATCACTAAAACCAATAAAATACCAAGCATATACAGCTTTGGTTTTGGTTTTTTTTAGCAATCAAGGGTGCATCTATTTGTCTCTCAATTTAAATGCAAGAAAAAAAGGGGGGAACCGCTACTCAACAATTTGCAAATAATTGATTCAGTTATCTAGTTACTATCTGCTATATCTTCCTCTTCTCAGTTCCGGCACCCCTGTTCATTGTAACTTTTGTCTTCTCTATACCATGTTAATAGTTAGGTTACGACCCTTGTTATTTGTAAACCGACATGATATGATATGTATCATGAATGCCGGTATAAAAAAAGCACTAAATAAAATAAATAAATTCTGAAATATTCAAAGACAAGTCTCCCATCAAGAATGTGAATTTTGTTGTTTAGACTTTAAAAATTTTTTATGTGTGCCACATCAGAAAGCCAGTCGACATGTTCTTTGCACTGAAGAACCGTCCGGTCTACTAATTATTTGTGGCTTATGCAGCTAGAAACTTGATGATAAATTGTTTTTGTAAAGATTTATATCTGTCTGTTCCGACTAAAGATGGTAAACAATCTAAACCCGACGGCGGCCGGTGTTTCGCTACGTGATGTAGCTTCCTCAGAGGCAAGTTAAGATATTTCTCATTTTTCAAAGATGTCTCTTATGTTCGGAAACCAAGTCTCACAAAAGTTATCCGCACTACTCTATAGCAGACACAGACAAATGACATTATAGTAAAAAAAGAAAGAAGATTTTATTAACATTGAAAAGTGAGAAAAATCAAGTTGCAAGATATAAAAGAAAAATCACTAGCCCTACTCTTTATCTGAGGTCAGTTCACTTGCAAAATACTTCAAACTCTCACCTAAATTCTGGCCAGAATAATAACAAAAGTTCTCAGATAAGTCTCATGTGAGTTCCGTTTTCCTTTTCTTTAAACAAGCTGCTCCACTGTGTACTTGATGAAGCTAATGCAGACGCTTGAGATCCTGTGCTCAGTTCAGCTGCAGGGTCCAGTTGCTTCAGGAGATTGGAAGACCCGGTTCTCACAAAAATATTTATAAGTTCCCTCTCTACTCTATATAAAATTGTGACAAATCTTCTGAATTTCCCTGCAACTAAGTCAGCCTGGTACTGAATGTATGCAGATACTATTCTAAATACTGTCCTTCTGGTTATAAATGAAACAAAAGGTCAGGAACTACTTGAAACTCATACTCTTTTCCCTCACTACAAAATGACAAACTACTTCTTTCTCGGTACTGCTGTTTGTTTAATATTCTACAGACTATGGGTATGAGGAACACTCCCATCTATCTGCAACTATTCTTTCCTTTGTGGTAGCAGCCACTTGGCTAGGGTAGGAACCTACCTCATTGCTATGTCCTTCTGTCTTTTCCTCACTCTGCCTGTCTGACTGTACACAAAAGACAACCTTTCTTTTATACCTAATTTAAAAATTTTATTAGTAATCAATCCTCTGGTCCGGGATTACACCCTAAGTTCTGATTCTAAGAACTGCCATAGGTCCATTCAACTCAAAATTTTCCTTCTGCGGAAATATCCATATAGGAGTAGATTTTAAAACATGCGTACACACGTCCATTTGTGCACAATTCCCGATTCGCACACATGGATGTAGGTATTTTATAACATGCTTTAGTGTGCGCATGCTATAAATTACAGTTCCTGTGCACACACATGCGCCATATTTTAAAATCTGCGCACGCATGTGTGGGCAGGTTGGGATTTGCGCGCGCATGGGGGAGAAATTTAAAAAGCTATTCGCAGCAATACGAGTAGAGCTTCCCAGTTCCCTCCCAGTCCACTCCAATTAAGGAGCAGACTGGGAAGGAACTTCCCTATACTCCTACCTAACCTTCCTACCCTTTCCCCTCTCCTCTCCTCTCCTCAACAACCCCTAACCCCTTCCTAACTATTATACTTTTTTTGTTATTATCTTGCTGTTCCTTCGAAGCAGCAGTAGACTCTGTGGGCCAGACAATTGCCGACGAGTGCTTCCCTGGGACAGCGGCTAATGACGCTGCCCCGGCCCACTCCCACAGACTGTGCCCATCAGCCCACCCCTTTCAGACAGGCCGGTGCTTCAGTGCATATCAGGGGATGTGCGCAAGGCCCGGCCACGTGCCTAACCCCTGAAATATACGCATGTGGCCTTTTTTAAATCGGGGCTTTAATCTTAGCAATTGTAGCCAGGTCCACTTTGTGGTGTTGCAGTTCAGGGGATAATACCATTGGCTTACAGCCACGGCACCCCACCCCTTTGTAGTGGAGCCAGAGGGTAATTTAACATTTGCATAGATGAGAAGGACTTCTGTAGGCTTCAAAAGGAAAGAACTTGCATTGGCCCCTCTGTCTCAACCAGCAAAGGTAGTGCCAAGTAATTCACATATCACCATTTGTCTTTACTGTTCTTCCCTGGCATACTTCTGGATCTGCAACACCAAAAAGAGTGCTAGATATGTTTCCACATTCCATAAATTCCAAAAACTTTTCATCCAAAAAGCTTTTTTATTATTTTTCAATTTGGCAACTCCACTGTAAAATGTTATATTCCAAACACGGGTCCCCCGACACGGACCCGTGTTTCGCCGATGCTGCGTCGGGACGGACACACAGGTAATATCAGCAAGTCTACAAACAAAACGTTAAAAGGACTGTGTCAAAGAATGGGAACAATGCTGAACAAAGTGGAATCCCTGTTGACCCACTGTTGATAGCGTTTGAAAAATTGGTATGCAATGATATTTATTCACTTATGCAGGACAGACACCATATTCACTATAATCTCACTAAACAGGAAAAAGCACTTTTAGTCTCATTATCAGAAGATCCTACAATTATAATAAAATCAGCTGATAAGGGGGGTGGGATAGTCATCATGAACCAGGTAGACTATATGACAGAGGTTCACCGCCAACTCAATGATACCACCTTTTATTCACCCTTACCTGGGAACCCTACAGACTCTTTAAGGCTTGAAATTTCTACACTGGTCCAGGATGCAGAAATAAACCGATACATTACCCATCGTGAGGCTAGTTTCTTGACTTAAATTTCCAATTACACTGGTATTTTATGTGGTTCCTAAGATCCAGAAGACCTTACAAAATCCCCCGGGACGCCCTACTATGTCAGGGTTTGGCTCCATTTTAGAACCCCTTTCACAATTCGTGGACATTTTTTTGAGACCCTTTGTCCCTGCCATAAAATCTTATGTCCGTGATTCATCGCACCTTATTACTCTATTGAAGGAGTTAGATGTACCCCCTTCACCTTGCCTGTTGATTACTTTAGACATAACATCGTTGTACTCCAATATTCCACAGCAGGAGGCATTAGAAGTGGTTGAGGAGACTTTGAATCATCGCCCAGTAACTATAAGGGTTCCTACTTCATTTCTAACACGATTAATGTCACTAGCACTCACAAAAAACGTTTTCCATTTTGAAGAGACTTATTATCAGCAAATTAAGGGAACGGTTATGGGGGCCACCATGGCCCCTAGCCTAGCATGTCTATACGTGGCGAAATTTGAGCACACGTACATTTATCCTTCATCTTGGTATAAATTCATACATGCCTGATTCAGATACATAGATGATATTTTTTTGATCTGGGTGGGTACTGACATACAGTTTTGATTGGATAAACCATTGTAGCCCTCATTTAGCGTTTAGTTTTAACATGCACTCGTCCCAGATTCCTTTTTTGGCCATGTTAATATCTTTTGACAGTCAATCCTTTTCTACAACGATTTATCGCAAGGACACCGACCGCAATACCATCCTGAATTTTAACAGTTGTCATCCCAGAACTTTTAAGAAAAATATACCCAGAGAGTGATTGAACCGAACTGTCAGTGGAGCCACCCAAATGTCTCTGAGCTCCCTTACTATCTTAGGATATATTCTTTCCAAGCCCAGGGGCATGTCTACTTTTAGTTTTATAAATTCCATGCAGATTCTTTTCTTCTGTTAATGGAGCGGTATTTCTCCTTCTGCTATATGCATCCCTGTATCTTAGGTCTTACGTTATCCCCTTCTCTGAACTCTGAACAGAAATATTTGTTTAATATTTCTGAATTTTCTTTGTCATCATGCAAGTAACTATTCTTTATGCCATAGAAAGGGCATATTATACAAATGCATACTATAAAGAGAATATGATAATTCTATATCTCAGAATCTTAGACTAAGGAAGTGCTATATATTTCATTTAAAATTATTTTTAAAGATAATTGAAATATACAAGGGGGAAGAAAGAGGTAACGCAATATTCAAAGCATGATTTACAATGGGGGGTTTTTCCCACTGGATATATGGAGAAAATAAACTTAGGGGTCCATAACTCCAAATTCAAAATGTATCTGGCTAAGGAAGTTAGCCTGGTAAACATATCCAGCTAATTTATTTGGGATATTCAGAGGTACAGCCACACCACTGACTATACCTGGATAACTGTTAGTTAGCTGGATAAGTTTATCCAGCTAACTTTAGATCTGCTGAAACTTATCATGTTAACTTAGCCAGATAAGTCTAAATATCATTACTTATCCAACTAAGATAAGTATTTCCTCCCTATTACTCCCTGTCCCGCATACTACTTAACCAGCTAACTACTGAGCCAGATAAGTAGTTGTCCAGCTAAGTGATGGCTGCTGAACATGGCCAGATATTCAGACACCGCCACTTAGCTGGATCAGTCAAATCTTATCGGGCCCTTTGTAAATCAAGCCTTTTGTAAATCAGGGCCATCTTAGCTGAAAAATATATTTGTTCTTTTCTTTCTTTGTGAGGTATCATATTTAAATTCATGCACAATGCCTTTCCTTTCCTTTTAGGACCAGGAGGTGCTCTTTGCGAACACTCTGTGGAGACACCACTTGTCAATGCTGAAGGTTTTAAACAGCTGAGGTAAGGACTTTAAATAACAAACCAACCCCTTATTAGAGTACAGTGCTTTGCCTTTGCTCACCTTTTCTTTTGAGTGAGATCCCCAATCTAGAGAACATGGTAAAGTTATTTAATTATTTATTTACATTTATCACACCTCTCCCAAAGGCTCAAGGTGAGAATGCATAATGTATAACAAAGTACAGTAGCACAAATAATGAAGGTAAAATATACCAGTCCCCATCTAGCCACTAAAGAAACTCAGACCCCTCCTCCACTATCATGACTTCCGCACCGTCGTCCAAGCCACCCTTTCCTCAAAGCTGGACTACTGTAATGCCCTCTTCCTTGGCCTACCCTCCTCCACCACCAAGCCCTTACAAATGCTCCAGAATGCCATCGCCAGGGTCATCACCAACTCAAGGAAAGCTGATCACATTACCCCAATACTCAAAGAACTCCACTGGCTCCCCATCGCATCCCGAATTCTCTTCAAAATTCTAACCATAGTGCACAAGTCCATCCACTCGCACATTTCCAATTGGTTGGATGAACCCTTTCGTCCTATACGCACTGAACGACCCACTCGCACTGTCAACAAAGGCACCCTCTCCATTCCCCCTTTGAAAAAAGCCCACCTCTCCTCTACTAGGGACCGTGCACTATCCATTGCAGGCCCTAAACAATGGAACACCCTCCCTACCACTCTCAGGCTAGAGCCATGTTACGCCAAGTTCAGAAAAAAACTTAAAACATGGCTCTTCCGACAAGCCTACCCTGATTAAGTACACCGACTTCTGCAAGTATCTTGCCTACGCCTTGTATATTCCTGTAAATAGTCCGTTGCAGTTTTTATTTATTGCTTTAATTCCTCCACCTCCTGCTCTTTGTATACTCCTCCTTGTTCGCCCTCCCTGTTCATTGTAATTTCTACCTTTAAAGTTACATTGTAAACCGGTATGATGTATGCATACTAATACCGGTATATAAAAGTTTTTAAATAAATAAAATAAATAATAATAAACAATATGAGACCTCTTAATGCATGTTTAAATAATTCTTCAACAATTTGTAGTCATATAAACTTGATTATAAAACCTTACAATACCCTGTACTTTCCCAAACAAAATACATAAAACCATATACATATCATATGAACATCACTCACAAATTCCGTACATGCTTCAGTAGCCTCACATAGTATTTACATTCATCCTAAAAAAAAACCCTCAACATCCCCCCACCCTGATGAATCATACGTTTTAATTTCAATGTTTCAACCTGACAAGGAGTCCTTGTTTCGCCAAACCTATGGCTTCCTCGGGTATAATTAAATATTCACCCTTACAATAAGGAGATAACCCAGGAATACAAGTTCATATAATGGGCCAGATTTTCAAAGCGTTACGCGCGCCGGGCCCATTTTAAAAAGGCCCAGAAATGCGCGTAAAGCCCCGGGACGCGTGTAAGTCCTAGGGCTTGCAAAAAGGGGCGGGGAAGGGACCGGGCATGGGCGGTCCAGGGGCGGGGTCAGGCTCCCGGCAGAGTGGCCATATTTGCCACTGTCCCGGGGAGTACGCGCCGGCAGTTGGCTGGCAGGCGCAAAAGGTAAAACAAATTTTTTGAGGGGCGTTAGAGTAGGGCTGAGGTGGAAAGGTCAGGTTAGGGGGAAAGGAAGTTCTCTCACAGGCCGCTCCAATTTCTGAGCGACCAGGGAGGGAACAGGGGAAGGCAGCGCGGCACAGCGCACACAAGGTGCACAATTGTGCACCCCCTTGTACGTGTGCACGTGCCAGGTAGCGCGCGCACATGTATGCCGCGCACGCATGTTATAAAATCTACCCTGATAAGCAGAAAAGGACCAGAAGGCTCATATGCATCCCATACAAGAGGGGGTGATACTGGACCTGGCGCTTACCAACAGGGACGGTATTTCTGATGTTTTAGTGGATGATCATCTGGGAACCAGTGTGGTTCAATATTAGGATGCAAGAGATGAAGGTTCATTCTAAGGCGAGGGTCCTAGACTTCAGAAAAACAAACTTTCTCAAAATGGAGGAGTACCTCAAGAAGTCGTTAGCTGGATAGGAAAATCTAGGGGTAGTAGAAGGGCAATGGGCAAAACTAAAAGGAGATATAAGGGCAACTAAGTTTTTTGTTAGGAGTGTAAAATAAAGGGAAAAGAAGACAGTTATGATTTTCTAAAAAAGTAGCTGAAAATGTGAGAGAAAAGGTTAGCATTCATAAACTACGAAATTGCAGAAAGAGGTCAAGCAACAAGATCTTAAAAATTAAAAGATGCTGGGAAAGTAATCAGGAATGCAAAAATTCAAATAGAAGAAATAATAGCAAATACGGTAAAAGAGGACAAGCCTTTTTTTTTTTTTTTTTTTAGATATGTTAGAGATAGAACAAAGTACAAAAGTGGCATTGTGATACTCAAAGTTGAAGGGGAGGAATATGTAGATGCTGATGAGGGAAAAGCAAAATTTCTTAACAAATATTTCTGTTCAGTGTTCACTGTAGAAGGGCCTGGAGCAGGACCACATAAAACAAACACAAATAAGATTGGAAGTGAGGTAAACCTCAATCAATTTTCAGAACAGTGTGTTCGTGAGGAGCTAACTAAACTTAAAGTAGATAAGGCGATGGGGCCGGATGGGATACATCCAAGGATACTAAGGGTACTTACACATGTCCTGGCAGCTCCCGCTGGTTGACCTTTTCAATGCTTCTTCAGAGTCTGGAGTAGTTCCGGACACAGGAAAAGGGTGGATATAGTTCCTATTCATAAAAGTGGAAGTAAGGAGGAGGCTGGGAACTACAGGCTAGTTAGTCTGACCTCTCTGTTAAGCAAACTCATGGAATTGCTGCAAAAACAGAGGATAGTGCAATTTTTGGAATCCAATGGATTGCAAGATCTGAGGCAGCATGGTTTTAGCAGAGGTAAATCTTGTCAGATGAATCTGATCAATTTCTTTGATTGGTTGACCAGAGAGGTGGATCAAGGAAGAACACTAGATGCAGTGTACATGGATTTCAGTAAGGCTTTTGACACGGTTCCGCACAGTGTACTGCCTGCAAGAAACGTGGACCCTTGGTACTGTGGTGCGGTTACCACAGCCTAATGAACCCAGCAGGCCCACACCGGCCCACATTGGCACCTTGCAGAAGAGCCCTCTAATGGGACGAGCTGGAGCTTTGCCTATACCAGCTGTCTTTCCCACAGGTTGAGCTCTTGGGTTCTGGCAACCAGTAGGTCTTAAGTAGGTCCCTAGGGCATCCCGTCTCCAAACCCCTGCACAGTCAGGTCTCCTGGGGGCCCAATGCCACAGATGCGCTCATTTGCCTATTGCATTGAGTGCCCAAGGGAGATGAATATGCATGCATAAAAACCGGGTGCCCAATTTGGATGCATGTTTTTTACGCACACTTTATTGCATTGGCCTGTTAGTTTGACAGCTTAATGGTTTCACCGTCTGATCATGCCACTTCCCTTTAGGTGGGGCAACCAATAGGACAGCAGTAGGCAAATTTGGTACCCAAGTGCTGCAAACAGGTTTGATCTCCAAGACATCCACAACGAACATGCATGAGACAGACTTGACTGCCCTGCCTCCATTATATACAAATATATCTCATGCATATTCATCGTGGATATCCCGAAAACCAGACCCATCCGTGACACCTGAGGACTGGAGTTGCCTACACCTGCTGTAGGCCAATGGATTTTAGTCCTCACTTTATTCCCCATTACCTCTCTAAGGGAAATCAAAAATTCAATTTCATGTATGCATTGGGGTAAAACCATTACTGCGTGACTTTATCGGTAAAACTTTGCCAGCTGGCAAGTTTCCATCTGTCAGTTTTTTTGGGGGATTTTTATAAACTGTGCAAATTTAAGGCTTCATTCACTTGCTTTTAATCAATTAAGTACATAAGAACATAAGAAATTGCCATGCTGGGTCAGACCAAGGGTCCATCAAGCCCAGCATCCTGTTTCCAACTGAGGCCAAACCAGGCCACAAGAACCTGGCAAGTACCCAAACAACAAGAAGATCCAATGCTACTGATGCCAGTAATAGCAGAGGCCATTCCTTAAGTCAGCTTGATTAATAGTCGTTAATGGACTTCTCCTGCAAGAACTTATCCAACCCTTTTTTAAACCCAGATACACTAACTGCACTAACCACATCCGCTGGCAACAAATTCCAGAGCTTAATTGTGCGTTGACTGAAAAAGAATTTTCTCCGATTAGTCTTAAATGTGCTACTTGCTAACTTCATGGAATGCCCCCTAGTCCTTCTATTATTCGAAAGTGTAAATAACCGATTCACATCTACTCGTTCAAGACCTCTCGTGATTTTAAAGACTTCTATCATATTCCCCCTCAGCCATCTCTTCTCCAAGCTGAACAGCCCTAACGTCTTCAGCCTTTTCTCATAGGGGAGCTGTTCCATCACCTTTATCATTTTGGTTGCCTTCTCCATCACAACTATATCTTTTTTGAGATGCGGCAACCAGAATTGTACATGGTATTCAAGGTGCGGTCTCACCATGGAGCGATACAGAGGCATTATGACATTTTCCATTTTATTAACCTTTCCCTTCTTAATAATTCTTAACATTCTATTTGCTTTTTTGACTGCTACAGCACACTGAGCCAACGATTTCAAAGTATTATCCCCTATGATGCCTAGATCTTTTCCCTGGGTGGTAGCTCCTATTATGGAACCTAACATTGTGTAACTTCAGCAAGGGTTTTTTCCTATAATCAACATCTTGTACTTGTCCACATTAAATTTCATCTACCATTTGGATGCCCAATCTTCCAGTTTCGCAAGGTCTTCCTGTAATGTAATACAATCCGCTTGTGATTTCACTACTCTGAATAATTTTGTATCATCCGCAAATTTGATAACTTCATTTTTCATATTCCTTTCCACATCATTCATAAATATATTGAAAAGCACCAGACCAAGTACAGATTCCTGAAGCACTCCACTGAGAAAATTAACCATTTAATCCTACTCTCTGTTTCCTGTCTTTTAACCAGTTTGTAATCCACGAAAGGACATCACTTCCTATCCAATGAATTTTTAGTTTTCTTAGAAGCCTCTCATGAGGGACTTTGTCAAACGCCTTCTGAAAATCCAAATACACTATATCTACTGGTTCATCTTTATCCACATGTTTATTAACCCCTTCAAAAAATGTGTTAGTCAGGACTTCCCTTGGGTAAATCCATGTTGACTGTGTTCCATTAAACCATGTCTTTCTATATGCTCTGTTATTTTGATCTTTAGAATAGTTTCCACTATTTTTCCTGGCACTGAAGTCAGGCTCACTGGTCTATAGTTTCCCTGATCGCCCCTGGAGCCCTTTTTAAATATTGGGGTTACATTGGTCACCCTCCAGTCTTCAGGTACAATGGATGATTTTAATGATAGGTTACAAATTTTAACTAATAGATCAAAAATTTCATTTTTGAGTTCCTTCAGTACCCTAGGACTGAAGGAACTGCAGTCCAGGTGATTTGCTACTCTTTAGTTTGTCAATCTGGCCTACTACATCTTCCAGGTTCACAGTGATTTGGTTCAGTTCATCTGACTCATCACCCTTGAAAATCATCTCCGGAACTGGTTTTTCCCCCAAGATCCTCATTAGTAAACACGAAAGCAAAGAATTAATTTAGTCTTTCTGCAATGGCCTTATCTTCCCTAAGATCCCGTTTAACCCCTTGGTCATCTAACGGTTCAACTGACTCCCTCACAGGTTTCTTGCTTCAGATATATTTTTTAAAAGTTTTTATTATGAATTTTTGCCTCTACAGCCAAATTAATTTCAAATTCTCTCTTCACCTGTCTTATCAATATTTTACACTTAACTTGACAATGCTTATGCTTTTTCCTATTTTCTTTAGATGAGTCCTTCTTCCAATTTTTGAAGGATTTTTTTTGGCTAAAATAGCCTCTTTCACCTCACCTTTTAACCATGACGGTAATCGTTTTGCCTTCCTTCCACCTTTCTTAATGTGTGGAATAGGGTTGCATTTTTAAACAATGTCCATGCCTGTTGAACACTTTAAACCTTTGCAGCTGCAACTTTCAGTTTTTTTCTCACTATTTTCCTCATTTTATCAAAATTTCCCTTTTGAAAGTTTAGTGTTAGAGCTGTAGATTTACTTATTGTCCCCCTTCCAGTTATTAGTTTAAATTTGATTATGTTATGATCACTATTGCCAAGTGGCCCCACCACCGCTACCTCTCTCACCAAATCCTGCGTTCCACTAAGAATTAAATCTAAAATAGTCCCTATCTCGTTGGTTCCTGAACCAATTGCTCCATGAAGCAGTCGTTTATTTCATCCAGGAACTTTATGTCTCTAGCAATTCCTGATATTACATTTACCCAGTTAATATTAGGGTAATTGAAATCTCCCATTCTTACTGCACTGCTAACTGGTTAAAAGACAGAAAACAAAGATTAAGCCTAAACTGTAAGTTTTTCCGAGTGGAGAAAGGTGAATAGTGGAGTGCCCTAGATATCTGTTCTGGGACCACTGCTTTTTAATATATTTATAAATGATCTGGAAATGGGAACAAGAAGTGAGGTGATCAAATTTGCCAATGACACAAAATTATTCAAAGTTGTTAAATCACAAGAGGATTGTGAGAAACTGCAAGAGGGCATTGCAAAACTGGGAGACTGCGCATGCAAATAGCAAATTAAATTTAATGTGGACAAGTGCAAAGTGATGCACTTAGGGAAGACTAATCCAAATTAAGGCTACCCAATGCAAAGTTTCACATCAGGAGTCACCACACAGGAAAAGCATCTAGATGTCATCGTTAAAAATATGTTGAAATCTTTTGCTCAGCGTACAGAAGCAGCTAAGAAAGCAAATAGAATGCTAGGGATTATTAGGAAAGGAATGGAGAATAAAACAAAGAATAACAAACAATGCCTCTATATCGCTCCATGGTATGACTTCATCTTGAGTACTGTGTGTAGTTCAAGTCACTACATCTTAAAAAAAAGTAATAGCAGAATTAGAAAAGGTACAGAGAAGGGCAACCAAAATGATAAAGGGGATGGAGCAATTACCCTATGAAGGAAGGCTAAAGAGGTTAGGACTCTTCAGCTTGGAGAAGAGACAGCTGAGAGGAGATATGATAGAGGTCTATAAAATAATGAATGGAATGAAACGAGTTGTATACTCTTTTGAGAAATACAAAGACCAGGGGATACACAATGAAGTTACTAGGTAATATATTTAAAATTAATAAGAGAAAATATTTTTTAACTGAATGCATAATTAAGCTCTGGAATTCGTTGCCAGAGGATGTGGTAAAAACTATGGGGCGGATTTTAAAAGCCCTGCTCGCGTAAATCCGCCCGGATTTACGCGAGCAGGGCCTTGCGCGCCGGCGCGCCTATTTTCCATAGGCCTGCCGGCGCACGCAGAGCCCCGGGACTCGCGTAAGTCCCGGGGTTTTTCGAGGGGGGCATGTCAGGGGGCGGGGCCGATCGGCGCGGCATTTTGGGGGCGGGCGTGGTTGCGGTCCGGGGGCGTGGCTGCGCCCTCCGAAACCGCCCCGGGTTGCGTCTCAGCGTGCTAGCGGCCCGCTGGCACGCGGGGATTTACTTCTCCCTCCGGGAGGCGTAAATCCCCCGACAAAGGTAGGGGGGGGTTTAGATAGGGCCGGGGGTGTGGGTTAGATAGAGGAAGAGAGGGGAAGGTGAGGGGAGGGCGAAAGCGAGTTCCCTCCGAGGCCGCTCCGATTTCGGAGTGGCCTCGGAGGGAACGGAGGCAGGCTGCGCAGCTCGGCGCGCGCCGGCTGCCCAAAATCGGCAGCCTTGCACGCGCCGATCCTGGATTTTAGCGGCTATACGCGTATCTACTAAAATCCAGCGTACTTTTGTTTGCGACTGGTGCGCCAACAAAAGTACGCAAACGTGCATTTTTTGAAAATCTACCCCTATTAGTATAGCTGCATTTAAAAAAGGTTTGGACAAGTTCCTGGAGGAAAAATCCATTAACCATTATTGAGGTAGAGTTGTAGAAATCCACTGCTTATTCTTGGGATAAGCAGCTTGGAATCTGTCTACCCCTTGGGATCCTGCCAGGTACTTGTAACCTGGATTAACCACTGTTGGAAACAGGATATTGGGTTTGAGGGACCTTTGGTCTGACCCAGTATGGCAAGAGTTATGTTCTTATGTACATTGTTATGGCTCAGGTCATGTGTTGTACACAAAAAAGCTGCAGCCTTATTTACACAAAATACAGTCTGTGCATTGTCATTAGATTGTTAGAAAGGGGAAAGTGGAAGGGCCAAAAGGTCTCAGATACCCATGTTATGCCTTTCCAAAAGCAATCATGAAGGAATCTACCCAATGTTCACCATCACAGATCAACTTCAGAATGAGAATTACATACTCACTATCACAGGTTTGATGCTTTTATGAGCTTATATTCCTAGGTTATCGCCTTATTATAGGGGTGAATATTTAATTATCCCCTGACATAGTTTGGAGAAAAAGCATTCCTTGTCGGGTTGAGATGTTGAAATTAGGAAAACCTGTGATTCATCAGGTTGGAGGATACTGGGGATTTTTAGGATGAATGTATATGATATGTGAGATTTATGATAGGGCTAGTCAAGCATTTATGGGATTTGTGAGTGGTTATATGATATGTATATTTATTTATTTGGCAGGGGGATCAATGCTTTGTAAGGTTTTATAATCAAGTTTGTATGAGTAAAAGTTGTTGAAGAATTATATAAAGAGTTCATTAAGAGGTTTCAAATATTATTTACTATTAACATAAAATATATTCACATAAAACATATCAGTAAACAAAAAGACAACCAACAATGGACCATATAAAATAGAATAAAAGATCAGTGCCACACCACCTGCACAGGTAGAGCATGTAACTGGGGCACAAGAAGTCTTCTACAGATGTCCCTTTCATCCAGACTCGTGGCACTGGCCCACTATGTGGCACGTCATATTACAGCCTTTGCTCCTGGGATCATAAACCATGTGGGGCATGCCGGAGTGGTGTAAGAAACCATGTTTGTTTGAGATGCCAATAAACATACACTTATTGCAACAACCACCCTCATACGGGAGCCCAATCTTAACACTTGAGACGTGTGTATTTTTTCATTCACTTGAATAAATATGGGATTTGTAACCCACTGCGAAGTGAATAGTTCACCATATATATCATATAATCATCAGGTTTGTTGCAATAGCTTACAGTAGATGTTCAAAAACAAATGTGAACCTTGGTGGTTTTCTTTTTTTTTTTAATTTTTTTTTCAAAATAATTCTTTTTTTTGTGCCCACACAATCTGTTCACTGCAAAATATATCCACAGATGAAGAAAAACAAAAGAACACTTATTGTGATGTTGAGTCGCAAAGGCACTTCAACTTGACACAGTGTGTGTTTCGCTTAAAGAGCTCATCAGGGGCTCGGGCTTCAAATTCAATTTTTCTCTGTGGATAGAACTCCTCTCAGCGTTTTGGCATGTTTCAGAAAATGGAGCGACTCAACATCACGATAAGTGTTCTTTTGTTTTTCTTCATCTGTGGATATACTTTGCAGTGAACAGATTGTGTGAGGACAAAAAAAATAATTATTTTGAAAACATTTTTTTTTGAAAAAAAGAAAACTGCCAAGGTTCACATTGAACAACATCTGCTGTAAGCTGTTGCAACAAACCCGATGATTATATGATATATATGGTGAGTTATTCACTTTGCAGTGGGTTACAAATCCCATATTTATTCAAGTGATTGAAAAACTAGACACGTCTCAAGTGTAAAGATTGGGCTCCCGTATGAGGGTGGTTGTTGCAATAAGTGTACGTTTATTGGCATCTCAAACAAACGTGGTTCATTATAAATAAGATTGTCATAATACTACTACAGTTTATATCCAGTTGTTAAGTGTTCATATGGAGCCTGCTGCAGAAGCAGCCTATTTACCAACTGGCAAGATGGGCACTTGGGCTAAGGCTGTCAGGCCCACCAGGGAGATATGTTGGACCTCTGCTGGAGCACGGATGGTGCTTGCAGAAAGGGACCACCGGACCCAGGGATCTAGACTGGGGAGGCCAGATTAGAGCACAATGTGTCTGCTATGAAGTAAGGGAAGGGGCAAGTCCTATGGTTGGGACACTGGACTCACTCCTGGAAGTTGGAGAGTTTGGCAGCCTTGTATGCCTGATGGACAGGGCGCCTGGTGGCAGTCACTTCAGGCCCCCTGATCCTGATATGGCCTTTGCTTCAGCAGTCGTGCTGGTGCGATGGACACATCTCTGGCCACAGCATGACCATAGAACCAGGGTATGGGGCAGGACCAGGTTCTGTTGTCCTATCAGGGCAATAGTACCTGGCAGACCCATAGGACAGAAGAAGGAGAGAGCAGAACAGAAGGCTGGAATTCAGTGGGGCAGGAGTCTTGGGGAAGACTACGGCATTCAGGGATAAGCAAGAAAGTTGACCTGTGGGTAATAAACAAATTTATTTTCAGTTTAAATATTGAATTATGTCATATTTGAAACTTTTAAATTGTACAGAGGGTAGTTTTCAAAGGGATCTAGCTACCTAGCCACAGAGAAGGTGTCTAGATCCCTATTTGAAAATTACCCGGCTTCTGAGCAGTTAAATATAGCCAAGAAATGTTACTATGCGGCTCTGTTTAGCTGCTCTAAATGTAGGCACTGTCAGGGGAGCATTTCTTATATCTTTGCATTTTCTTCAGTTCAGGAGGAAATGCATTTATGTTTCATGGAAGTAGCCCCAGCATGGATGTGCGGATGCCGTGAATAACCAGGCACCCGTTGCATCCATGAGGGTGCTGCCTCCGCCATGCCAGCTGGGCTTACCATTGGGCGTGGAGAGGGGGGTCCCTTCTCCTCCCCTTCCAGTGGCAGCTGTCTGAGATGGCACCGGCTGTCTGCGAATGATGCCATGTGCAGGGTCTTCCTCAGCGCATCGGGGGGGGGGGGGGTTGTGCTATTGATGTTACGCCCCCTGGTTTGTCTGGCATTGGGCGCGGTGACGTCTTTAGAACGTGTCCCGACACCGAGCCGTGTAATTGCACAGGGGAGCAATGCAGTGACTTTGGCTGGGTGGGGGGGGGGGACCGACAGGAAATTTAAAACCTGCTAGCTCTTCCTCATTCGGCCTCTTCCTCCTTGGCCCCGGCGCGGCACATTTCCCCTACCACTCACTCCTTTTATTAGTTAATATGATGTGTTAGCAAATCATGATGTTTCATTGTTATTCTGTCGCAGCAGCGGCGACCAAGTCCTGCCTGGAAGATTAATGTAATACTGAGGGCGGTATACAAAGCAAGAAGATGCCAGTAAGGATGAGAGGGGCCTTGGGGCCACCAGTCAGCGACTGGCCATTGAGGACGGATGTCAAGTCTGAGGAGTGGGCCTTGACGAATCGACGGCCAGGCACGTTTGCGAGGGGCTGCAGTGGAGTCTGCTGCTTGGCGGCCTGTCAGGGCCTCCAGTAGTGACACTCTGCCGCTGGTCGGGGGGCTCGCAGGTAGTGCGACCCCCCCCCCCCAAAGACAACGGCACCTCCCCTCTGATTAATATTGGGGCTTGGCGCCTATTGGTTGTTGTTTACATATACAACAACCTAATATTGGTTGTTGTATATGTAAACAACAACCAATAGGCGCCAAGCCCCAATATTAATCAGAGGGGAGGTGCCGTTGTATATGTAAACCGGAGTGAAGGCTGCTAAATATACCTCGGTATAAAAAAAACTCTTAAATAAATAAATAATAAATCAGACTCCCCTATTAGGGTCCTCTAATAAACAGCTGCAGCCATTTTGCATCCTAGTTATGACTGAGGCTTTCATTGTGTCTGTGTAATGTTGGGTGGCTGGCTTGGCTGGGCAGGGACGAGATAGAAGCCAAGTTGTCGGGGCTGCCCGGTTATTTTTCTCTGGTGTTGCACTGCATGCATAGTCAGGCTTGTTAGGATTTTCATTTCAGTTTATCTCTACATTTTTTCTGTTCTTAATTTGTAGTCCCTTATTTTGTATTTGGTGAGAGTCATTTTGTATTCTGTGTATGTGAATGAGGTGAGGGATTCTGCTGTCATGTATTATCTTGCTTGCTCTGTTTTTCCAGTAGAAAGTGTATTGGTGTTCTAGGGCCTATAGTAATATGGGCAGTGCTGCTTCTTCCCAAGTATAGTTGATGCTGTTTGAGTGCTGCAAGTTTGTTATGGTTTGGGCAGGTTTCTATATAGATTCAAGTATTTTTTTTTTTTTTGGAAGGCTTTTGTATTACTTCCAAATTTTCTAGCAGTAGAAGGTGTTTTTGTGGCTGTTACTGAAGTGACACTAGAATTCAAATATTTTTTGTATAGTGAGTTGGTGAGGGCCTGTCTCTTGGAGAGTGTATTCCTTTTAGGTACCTTAGCAGGGATGAGGAGGTAGATCCATGTTATCCCATCCTTTGACTCAGGCAGCAGATTGCCTTGAACCATTTCTGATGGCTGGCACCAGTTACCAATAAAATAAAACTCTGTTCCTGCTCTGGGCTGCTGACAGTCTGAACTACCTCCCCCAGACTGAGGTCATCATCAAAGGCTGGTTCACTGTTTCACATGTTAGCATATCAAAGCACACATTTCAGGCCTGCCCTTTGTCAATGATATCAGGCTGGAGAGGCAGTTTGGTCACATAGCAGCAACACATTTTTCTGATGCACCACCAATTTCAGTAGCCACCCTACAATCCTGATGCAATATGATATTTTCTGTTTTGTTCTCCATTCCTTTTTGGATCTTTCCTAACATTCTATTTATTTTTTTTTACTGCTGTCACACACTGAGCTAAGGATGTTAATTTTCCTGGGTGATAACTCTCAATACAGAGCCCAACCTTGTATACTTGCAGTTGGAATTGTTTTTCCCTATGTGTATCATTTTGCACTTTTCCACATTAAACTTCATCTGCTATTCAGTTGCCCAGTCTCCTAGTCTCACAAGGTCCTTCTGCAGTACCTCGCAAATTACTGTTGTTTAACAACTTTGAATAATTGTCTCATCTGCGGCTTTGATCACTTTAGCAGTCATTTCCCTGTACGTACCAGGATCAGTCCAGACGGTGGGTTATGTCCCCCGTCCAGCAGATGGAGTCAGACAAAGCTTTGGAGGGTGCTGATATATCAACCAGTGCACCCTCCCTAGATCCTCAGTATCTTTCTGACTCCAGCAGATAGGAGTAGGGGAACCGTGTGCTTCCCCTGTTTGGTGGACTTTTCTCCACAATTCTATTTTTTCTTCTTCTGTTCTCAAGGTTGGATCAAGTTTGTTTAAAAAAAAAAAAAAAAAAAAAAAGAGTTTTAAGAAAGTTAGAAGCTCTGTGTGGGAGTTTTCTCATCTCTTGCAAGCAGTGCTGTGTGGGCACCTTCCCTTCCCCCATCCCTCCTTCGGTGGGGTAAGTGGCTCCTTCGGGCTTTTCTTTTATTTTTCTCCTGTTTCCTCCTACAGGTTCTAGCCTCTTTACTGTTAGGGCGGTGGATGCTGGTGGTGCCAGCCCCTACCCCCCTCGCCGCGCTTTCCCCAGTGGCCCCGAGTCGCGCATTCCCCAGGGCCGCCTCAGCAGAGAGGCACATTCCTCTGCTGTCAATTGCCGGAGATAAGGGTACAGCGGAGGCGTTTGTCCTGCTCCCCGCGGTGCTCTTCGTTTGTCGGCTCCGAGCGGCTCACCTCCCTCCTCTTCCCCCCCCCCCCCCCCGGTCGCCCCCGAGCATGCTGCGGTCCCGCTGCTCGGCGTGCGGCGGCCCGGGGTCGCGAGGGTCACACGAGGGTCTTTGTGAAAGGTGTCTCCCTGGTTGGGAGGACACCTCCCTGCCGCGGGATAAAGCTTTTTCGCGCACTCCAGCGCGCCGTGGACTACAGGAGCCGGCCCCGTCCCCGCTTTCAGCGGGAACGGTGGCCATTTTGGAAGCAGGGGACAACGTGCAGCAGCCATCAGGAGATGCAGTGGAGGATTTCTTTGACATACCCCGGTTCCCTTGCTAGCTCTCCCGGTACCCCCGGGGCCCCCCGCATTCTCGGCGGAGTTCATTGTGCTTATGCACAATGCTTACCTGCAGCGCCTGGAAAATCCTAGGGTTTCCGGGTTTGAGCCACTACCAGCCAAGGCTCCCCGGCTATCTGAGACACCCATGGGGGCCCAGGGCACATTTTGCCCTCCCCCTGGGGGGAGGGGCAGCCCCTCTCCCGGATCCGGGGGGAGATCCGCTGTCTTCACTTGGGGATGATCTGCTCCTCACTAAGCAACTGGAAGGAGATGATCCACGAGTCCTTCACATCTTTCAAAAGGAGGAGCTAGAGGACCTAATCCCTCATATCCTGCAGGAGCTGGACCTCAAGCCTCCCATAGACCCCCTGCGCCAGTCGTTGCCTCTTCTAGCAAGAAAGGGGATCTAGTTCTGGCTGGCCTGCGCCCCTCATCCCGGGCCTTTCCCACCCACGCCACCTTCCTACAGCTCCTGGCCAGGGAATGGGATACTCCCGAAGCCTCCCTCAGGGTCGGCCGGGCGATGGAAAAACTTTATCCACTTCCAGAGGACTTCCTGGAGCTCCTCAGGGTTCCTAAGGTGGATTCATCGGTGTCGGCGGTTACCAAATGGACTACACTACTGGTCACTGGTGGGACGGTCCTGCATGACCTCCAGGATAGGAAGCTGGAAGTCTACCTAAAGAGGGTTTTTGAGGTCTCGGCCATGGGTGTTCGCACTGCCATTTGTAGTTCTTTCGCACAGAGGGCTGGACTCTATTGGGTCCAACAACTTCTCACCTCCCAGGAACTACCACCGGAGGACGCAGTCCAAGCAGACCGCCTGGAGGGCGTCATAGCCTATGGAGCGGATGCTCTGTACGATCTGCTCCGGGTCTTAGCATGGTCCATGGTCTCCGTGGTCTCGGCAAGGCGCCTCCTCTGGCTTCGCAACTGGTCGGCAGATTCCTCTTCCAAATCCAGCCTGTGATCTCTTCCTTTCAAGGGCAAGTTTCTCTTCGGAGACGACCTCGACCGAATCATTAAGTCTTTGGGGGAAAATGCGTTCCATCGTCTGCCTGAGGACTGCCAGCAGCCTATTCGATCGTTCACTTCTTTCTGGAGTCGGCCCCGCGCTCAACGCCGCTATCGTGGACCCCGGCAGATGGTGCCCTGGGCTCCATCCACCAGAACACAGTCATGGCCCCGTTCCTTTCGTGGACGCAGACCACCCAGGGAGGGGGCTCTGCAAGGGGTTTCCTCCAAATCCCCCCAGTGATGCCAGGCTCACCCACTCCTCGACCCCCCCCGGATCGGAGGATGACTATCCCTCTTCTATGAGGAGTGGGTTCAAATCACCTCAGACCAGTGGGTCCTAGACATCCTAAGGAACGGCTATGCATTGGAGTTTGCTCGCACTCCAAGGGACAGATTTCTCTTCTCACCGTGCGGTCCTAGTCACAAGCGAAAAGTTGTGTAACAAACCCTCGACAGGCTCCTGGATCTTGGGGCCATCTCGCCCATCCCCTCCAGAGAGGTAGGTTCGGGCCATTATTCAATCTACTTCATCGTACCCAAAAAGGACGGAGCCTTCCGCCCAATCTTGGATCTCAAGGAGGTCAACAAGTCCCTCCGGGTCCTTCGCTTCCGAATGGAGACCCTGCGCTCCGTGATTGTGGCGGTACATCAGGGAGAGTTCCTCGCCTCTCTGGACGTGACAGAGACCTATCTCCACATTCCAATCCGCAAGGCTCATCAGAGATTTCTGCGTTTCAAGATTCTCAACCAGCACGTTCAATTCCAGGCTCTCCCCTTCGGATTGGCGACCGCACCGCAGACGTTCACAAAGATCATGATTGTAGTGGCAGCGGCTCTCCAACGGGAGGGAATCCTAGTCCATCCCTACCTGGACGATTGGCTCTTCCGGGCGAAGACCTTCTCCCAGGGACAGTGGGCAGTCTCTCGGGTCGTTCAACTCCTTCAATCTCTCGGCTGGGTGGTGAACTTCACCAAGAGCAGTCTTAGGTCTTTGCAGCATTTGGATTTCTTGGGCGCACGCTTCGACACAGTTCAGGGCAAGGTTTCCTACGCCCGGACAAGGCGCAATCTCTCCGAGACCAGATCCAATGCTTTGCCGCGCTTCTGGAGCCCACCTCTTGGGATTATCTGCAGATCCTGGGATCCATGGCCTCTACCATCGATCTAGTACCATGGGCATTCGCGCATATGCGTCCCTTACAAGCAGCACTACTCTCGCGCTGGAAACCGGTATCGCAGGACTACTAGCTCGTCCTCCCTCTCCCCTCGATTGCCAGATCCAGCCTCCTTTGGTGGTTGGATCCACTGCATCTCGCACAAGGCATCTTGCTCGAAATGCTGGATTGGGTGGTGGTCACCACCAACGCCAGCCTGACGGGTTGGGGAGCAGTGTGTCAATGGAGCTCCGCCCAGGGGCAGTGGATAAAGGCGTAAGCCGTCTGGCCAATCAATCGCCTGGAAATGAGGGCAGTGCGTTTGGTGCTTATTCATTTCCTGCCTCTCGTGAGAAATCGAGCAGTGCAGATCCTGTTGGATAACGCGACCACAGTAGCCTACATCAACCGCCAAGGCAGAACGAGGAGCCAACCTGTGGCTCTCGAAGCAGCCTGCCTGATTGCGTGGGCAGAGCGGTTCCTCACATGCCTGGCAGCTTCCCACATCGCAGGTGTAGACAACATTCAGGCGGACTACTTGAGCCGACAGACTCTGGATCCCGGGGAGTGTTCTCTCTCCGACGAGGTGATGCAGCTCCTCATCAGTCGCTGGGGGACACCCTGCCTGGATCTCATGGCGACGCCTCAAAACACCAAGGCGCCACGATTCTTCAGTCGCAGGCGGGAACACGGGGTGGAGGGCGTAGATGCACTGGTCCTCCCCTGGCTGGGTCATCTCCTCCTCTACGTATTCCCGTCCTGGCCTCTAGTGGGCAAGGTGCTACGAAGAATAGAGATACATCGGGGGCCCGTCATCCTGGTAGCCCCAGAGTGGCCGCGACGACCGTGGTTTGCAGACTTGCACAACCTCGCAGAGGATGGCCCGCTGCGCTTCGGACATCTTCCTCATCTACTCCATCAAGGGCCGGTATTTTTCGACCAGGCAGAACGCTTCTGTCTTGCGGCCTGAAGGTTACCCTGACGCGGTAGTCTCAACCCTTCTCCAGGCTAGGAGGACCTCCACTTCGGTCGCCTATGTGAGGGTCTGGAAGGTCTTTGAGTCATGGTGCACTGACCACGACACTCATACTAGCAGGGTTTCAATACCCCAGGTCCTCGCATTCCTACAGGACAACCTGGACAAAGAACTCGCCTACAATTCTCTGCGAGTACAAGTTTCCGCGTTGGGTTCGTTCATTCAGTCAACCGATCACCCTTCTCTCTTCTCATCCGGATATCACCCGTTTCCTCAAGGGGGCGAAACATCTACGGCCTCCGGTCCGGGACCCTTGCCCCTCTTGCAGTCTTAACCTGGTCCTCAGGATTCTCGCAGGTCCTCCTTTCGAGCCCCTTCGCCACACCACCATCAAGGACCTCACCCTGAAGACAGTCTTCCTGGTGGCCATTAGCTCCGCACGCCGCATCTCGGAACTCCAAGCACTCTCATGCAGGGAACCATTCCTCCATTTTACGGACACCGGGGTATCCTTACGTACAGTGCCTTCTTTCCTTCCCAAGGTTGTCTCAACTTTCCATGTGAATCAGACGATAGAGCTCCCGTCCTTCGCAGCCGGCGAGCCAAGATCTCTACGACATTTGGACGTCAAGTGCAGCCTAATCCGATACTTGGAAGTTACCAACGACTTCAGGACTTCCGACCGCTTGTTCATCCTCTGGTCGGGGCAACGAAAAGGGTCGCAGACCACAAAGACCACGATCGCGAGATGGCTCAAGGAAGCAATAGTGACCGCATATGTCGGTGCGGGACGGACTCCTCCAGTGGGGGTCAAGGCCATTCACTCCGTTCACAGGCAACCTCCTGGGTGGAATCCCAGTCCGTCTCATCTCAGGAAATTTGTCGGGCTGCGACTTGGAAGACACTGCATACCTTCGCAAGACATTACAGTCTGCATCTACAGTCGCCAACCTCCGGATACTTTGGTGACCGGGTCATTCGAGCAGGGTTTTCAGGGGCCCACCCGATTTAGGGAAGCTTTGGTACATCCCACCGTCTGGACTGATCCTGGTACGTACAGGGAAAAGAAAATTACTTCCTTACCTGCTAATTTTCGTTCCTGTAGTACCAAAGATCAATCCAGACGCCCTCCCGGTTACTGCTGGGATACTGGGGTTTGCCTGCTCGATCTGCCATTACATTGCTATTTTTGGTTTTCTGTTGGTCTTTCGCCTCCGTTCCTCGAGGCTGTTTGACAGTTCTCTTTGCAAGTTTCAATTGTTAGTATCATTTGATCTACTTTCAGATACACTTGATCCAATCCTTTCTAGTTTGTTATTCTGGCTTTGATATTCTCTATACTGAGGATCTAGGGCGGGTGCACTGGTTGATATGTCAGCACCCTCCGAAGCTTTGTCTGACTCCATCTGCTGGACGGGGGACATAACCCACCGTCTGGACTGATCCTTGGTACTACAGGAACGAAAATTAGCAGGTAAGGAAGTAATTTTCTTATCCTTTTTCAAGGTTATGTTAAACATCACAGGTCCCAGTATTGATCTCTGTGGTACTCCACTAATAACCCTTCTCCATGTAGAAAACTGTCCATTGAATCCTTCCTTCTGTTTTCTTTTAAACCAGTTACCAGTCCGTAATAGAGCACTGCCTCCTATCCCATGACTATGGAATTTCCCAAGCAATGTCTCATGGGAGACTTTTGAAAAACTCCTTCTGAAAATCCAAATACACACTGTCAACCAGCTCACCTTTATCTACGTTTATTTTAAAAGTTGGTAATGCAAGATTTCTCTTTGCTAAAACCATGTTGATTCTTCCCCATTAAGACATATCTATCTATACGGCCAATGATTTTGTTTTTAAGAATGGCTTTGACTATTTTGCTTGGCACGGACATCAGCCTTATCAGTCTGTAGTTTCCTAGATCGCCCCAGGAGCCCTTTTTAAAATTCAGTGTCACATTGGCCACCTTCCAATCTTCAGATATTGTGGCTGTTTTAAATGATAGATTACAGATTACTAGTAACAGGTTAGCAATTTCATGTTTTTAGTTCATTCTGCAATGTGGGGTGGATGCCACCCGATTCCAGTGATTTGTTACTCTTTAGTTTGTCAATCTAATCTATTATATTCTCCATTATCAAAGAGATTTGTTTTAGTTGCTTGGAATCTCTACCATTAAAGAATGTTTCAGGTGTGGATATGTTCCCAACATCCCCCACGGTAAAGACCAAGGCAAAGAATTCATTCAGTATTTCTGCTATGTCCTTGTCCTCCCTAGGCACATCTTTTTTTCCCCCATTCAGCTAGTGATCCAGCTATTTCCATCACAGGCTTTTTGCCTTGCATGTACTGTAAAAAGTTGTTATTATTAGTCTTTGCCTAACTGTAAAGCTTTTCTCAAATTCTTTTTTGGCCCATCTTACTACTCTTTTACATCATACTTGCCAGTGATTATGTTCTTGCCTATTTTCATTATTTGGGTCTGCGATCCCTTTTTTGAACAATGCCTTTTTGTACTTTGTCTCTTTTATCTCACTATTAAACCATGCTGATAGTCATTTTGTTTTTCTATGACCCTTTTTAGTGCATGGAATATATTTTATCTGGGCTTCCAAAATGATATTTGTAAACAATGTCTATGCATCATGCAAACTTTTAACTTTTATAACTGCTCCAATTAGTTTTTTTTCTTATTTCTTATTCTATCTCCCTTTTGAAAGTTATATGCTACTGCAGTAGTTTTACTTAATGTGATTAAGTCAAATTTGATTGCATTATGATCACTATTGCTTAGTAGCCACAGAACAGTAACCCCTTCCACCACATCATGCATTTCATTGAGGACTAGATATAAAGTAGCTGACCCTCTCGTCATTTCTAGGACCAGCTGCTCCATGAAGTAGTCATTTATGGCATCTAGAAATCTCATCTCTGTACCATGAGTTGATAGACATTGACCCAATCAATACTGAGGTAACTGAAATCTCCATTACTATTGTGTTCTAAATTTATTTACTTTTTTTTTTCACAAGCATTTCATTATCTGTTTCTTCATCATGGCCAGATAGCAGGTGGTATACACTAGGGACAAGCAGCCTTGAAAAATTTGTTTCAGTTCATTGGCTCATTTACCCATTTTGTATGTACCCCAATTTGTTTCATTAGTTTTGGAAAGACAATATAGTAATTCATTCATTTATTCCATTTGTTTTTCGTTTTACACTGAAGTAAATAGGGAAAGATCCCATTGACTTTAGTGCAAAGCAGAAAACAGGCCAGGGCCCTGGCCCAACGCAGGAGCATAGCCCAAGGCCAGGTCCTGTTTGCCTAGAGCCAGGTCTAGGCCCAAGGCCATTCAACAAAATGACACCATGCTCTGGGCATCACGATGACACATGCTCCGGGAGGAGGATTATTTTAAATCAATGGAAAGCCTACTGCTGGACCTCCAGGCCTAGGCCCGGGCCCCAGCAATGGGACTTGGTCTTGGCATTGGGCCCAGGCCTAGGCTTGGACCTCAGTGACAGAAACTTATCCTCAGACCAGGCCCTGGTTTCCAGCTTAGACCTGGGTCTTGGGCTGGGCTGGGCTCTGCCTTCTGGCCCAGGTCCTAGGCTAACTGGGTCCCTGTGTCAGACCTAGGCCTAAGCTTAGGCCTGGGCCTTGACTGGGCTCTGGCATTGTCTCTAGGCCTGAACCTTAGTGACTGGGACCTGTCCTCAGGCCAGGCCCTGGCATCGGGTCTAGGCCTAGGCCCAGATTCCTGGCCTCGGCACCAAGACCTGGCTTTGGCGTTGGGCCGAGCCGCATGGAGGGGACTAAGCTGAGGCCTGTTCACTCCAGAGCCCCATTTTTTAATTTTTTTGAAATTTTTTGTTTATTTAAACCAGAATGTACACATTAGAGCAAAAAGCTCATATACATATCACATCAGTTTACAATTAACAAGGGGAGTAATACCTTTAAATGAGAAAGGGAAAAATAAAGTTACATTTAACAGGGATATCAAGGAACAAGGGGAGAGTGAAAAAATTAGAGGGTCAGGGTGACCAAGTACAGCAGTTAAGGATCAAGAAAAACAAAACTAAATTACAAAAACTTATAGGTCTATGTGGAGGGGGGGGAGTGGGAATAGGTGAGTTATTCTTATCAAGAACAAATCGATAATACTACATCAAACAAAATAGGTCTCAAGACAGGAGTACCACAGGGCTCTGCCAGGTCGGCCATGCTATTTAACATATACATGCTGCCACTGTCATTTACTAGCTGGATTAGGTCTCAATCACTATATATATGCTGATGATATTCAGATACTCATACCAATTCAGGACACAATTGAAAAAACCTATGAACTTACAGCAATGTATTTGAAAATTATTAAGCAACTACTCATACAAATGAAACTGGTTCTAAACATCGATAAAACAGAAATTATTCTATTAGAAAGAAAAGCCTCAAACATAGGGCAAACAACAATAGTACTGCAAGATAACTCTACGATTAAACTAACAGAAAATGTGCGAGACCTAGGAGTTTTCATTGACCCTGAACTTTGTTTTAAAAAACACATATCAAACAAAGTAAGAGAGGGTTATGGCAAGCTTATGATGCTTAAGCGATTAAATCACTACTGTCACAATATGACTTCAGAACAGTCTTACAATCCTTGATTTTTGCAAGTACAGATTATTGCAATTCATTATTACTTGGCCTACCATCCTCTACTATTCGTCCTTTACAGGAATTGCAGAATGCTGCAGCAAGAGTTTTAACAGGTAGTAGAAAAAGAGATCATATTACACCTATTCTGGTCTCTTTGCACTGGCTGCCTATCGAATATCGTATTCAATTCAAAACACTCTGTACCTTATATATATTGATCTATGGCGAGCAAGTGGACTGGTTTAATGTGGTAATTCGGCTTCACACTCCTCAAAGAAATCTAAGGTCTGCAAATAAATGCCTCCTATCTATTCCATCTGTAAACTCCGCCTGTCTTAGCCAAGTCAGGGAAAGAGCTATGTTGCTGGCTGGACCTAAATTATGGAACGCGTTACCTACAGCTTTGAGATTGCAATCTAACTTCAAGAAGTTTAAAAATGATCTAAAAATCTGGTTGATTGGGAAGGCCTACATGGACAGAAAATTAGGTTAGCTCTTAATATTTAATATTCATTTATTTTAACAACCCTCTAGTTTTTTTACTCACATTATTTTTATAGTAATAAGCTTTTATGCTAGACTTTGTATCTTTAACCCTACCTTTTATCAATTATATTTAATGGCTAAGTGCTTCTTATATTTTATGTGTGTTTTTTAAAAAATTGTAAACTGTTGTGATGGCATGCCTGAACGACGGTATAGAAAATTAGATAGATAAATAAGTTAAATGTTAAACATTGATAAGATGGGCTAAAAGAGAATTTGAAAAGAAGATTGCCGTAGAGGCAAAAACTCATAATAAAAATGTTTTAAAATGTATCCAAAGCAGGAAGCTTGTGAGGGAGTTGGTTGGACTGTTAGATCATCGTGGGGTTAAAGGTGCACTTAGGGAAAATAAGGCCATTGTGGAAAGATTAAATTAATTCTTTCGTTCGGTGTTTATCAAGGAGGAAGTTGGGGCGATACCTGTTCCAGAGGCAGTTTTCAAGAGTGATGATTCAGATGAACTGACCCAAATCATGGTGAACCTAGAAGATATAGTAGGCCAGATTGACAAACTGAAGAGTAGCAAAGCACCTGGACCGATGATATACATCCCAGGGTTCTGAAAAACTCAAAACTGAAATTTCAGACCTATTACAAATAATTTGTAACCTATCATTAAAATCATCCATTGTATCTAAAGACTGGAAGGTGGCCAATCTAACCCCAATATAGAAAAAGGGCTCCAGAGGTGATCCAGGAAACTATAGACTAGTGAGCCTGACTTCAGTGTCAGGAAAATCATGGAAACTATTATAAAGAATAAAATCACAGAACATAAAGATAGACATGATTTAATGAGACACAGCCAGCATGGATTTACCCAAGGGAAGTCTTGCCTCACAAATCTACATTTTTTGAAGGGGTGAAAAGCATGTGGATAAAGGTGAATCAGTACATGTGGCGTATTTGGATTTTCAGAAGGATTTGACAAAGACCCTCATGAGAGACTTCTAAGAAAACTAAAAAGTCATCGCATAGCAGGAAATGTCCTTTTGTGGATTGCAAACTAGATAAAAGACAGGAAACAGAGAGTAGGATCAAAAGATCTGTTTTCACAGTAGAAAAAGGTAAACAGTGAAGTGCCTTAGGGATGGTGCTTTTTAATATATTTTTAAAGATCTGGAAAGAGGTACGATGAGTGAGATGATCAAATTTGCAGATGACACAAAGTTATTCAAAGTAGTTAAAACACAAGTGCATTGTGATAAATTCCAGGAGGACCTTGCAAGATTGTAAGATTGGGCGTCCATATGGCAGATGAAATATAATGTGGACAAGGGCAAGGTGATACATATAGGGAAAAATAACCCACGCTGTAGCTACATGATGTTAGGTTCCATTTTAGGAGTTACCACCCAGGAAAAAGATCTGAGTATCATAGTGGATATTACATTGAAATCGTTAGCTCAGAGTGCTGTGGTGGTCAAAAAAGCAAACAGAATGCTAAGAATTATTAGGAAAATGGAAAATAAGATGGAGGATGTCATAATGCCTCTGTATCGCTCATATAGGGAAAAATAACCCTTGCTGTAGTTACACGATGTTAGGTTCCATATTAGGAGCTACCACCCAAGAAAAAGATCTAGGTATCATAGTGGATAATACTTTAAAATCGTCAGCTCAGTGTGCTGCAGCAGTCAAAAAAGCAAACAGAATGTTAGGAATTATTAGGACGGGAATGGTTAATAGAACAGAAAATGTCATAATGCCTCTATATCGCTCCATGGTGAGACCACACCTTGAATACTGTGTACAATTCTGGTCGCCACATCTCAAAAAAGATATAGTTGCTATGGAGAAGGTACAGAGAAGGGCAACCAAAATGATAAAGGGGATGGAACAGCTCTCCTGTGAGGAAAGGCTGAAGAGGTTAGGACTTTTCAGCTTGGAGAAGAGACGACTGAGGGGGGATATGATAGAGGTGTTTAAAATCATGAGAGGTCTAGAACGGGTAGATGTGAATCTGTTTTTTACTCTTTCAGATAATAGAAAGACTAGGGGGCACTCCATGAAGTTAGCATGTGGCACATTTAAAACTAATCGGAGGAAATTATTTTTCACTCAACGCACAATAAAGCTCTGGAATTTGTTGCCAGAGGATGTGGTTAGTGCAGTTAGTGTAGCTGGGTTCAAAAAAGGTTTGGATAAGTTCTTGGAGGAGAAGTCCATTAATGGCTATTAATCAAGTTTACTTAGGGAATAGCCACTGCTATTAATTACATTGGTAGCATGGGATCTTCTTAGTGTTTGGATAATTGCCAGGTTCTTGTGGCCTGGTTTGGCCTCTGTTGGAAACAGGATGCTGGGCTTGATGGACCCTTGTTCTGACCCAGCATGGCAATTTCTTATGGGGGTCATTTTCAAAGGAGTTAAGCATGTAAATGTGACATACTATCGTAGCAATTTTCAAAAGCTATTTACTCGAGTAAAGTGCACTTACTTGAGTAAATCCTATGGACAATTCAATGGCATGTATTGTAACAATTTTGAAAAGCCCACTTACTTGAGTAAAGTGTATTTACTCGAGCAAAAACCAGTTTTGCTCGAGTAAATGCTTTTTAAAATCTACCCCTATGTTCTTTATGGTTAGACTGCACCTTGAATACTGTGTGGAATTTTGGTCACCACATTTCAAAAAAGATATAGTTGCACTGGAGAAAATACAGAGAAGTGCAACCAAAATGATAAAGGGCATGGGAAGGCTCCCCTATGAGGAAAGGCTAAAGAGTTTAGAAATGTTCAGCTTGGAGAAGAGATGGAATATGATAGAAGTTTACAAAATCATGAAAGGTCTTGAATGGGAAAATGTGACATGGTTATTTACTCTTTCGGATAATACAAGGATTAGGGGACATTCCATGAAGTTTGCAAATATCACATTTAAAACAAATCAGAGAACATTCTTTTTCACCAAACCCACAATTAAGCTCTGGAATTCATTGCCAGAGGATGTGTTTAAGGCAGCTAGTGTAGCTGGGTTTAAGAAAGGTTTGGATAAGTTCCTGGAGAAGTCCTTAAACTGCTATTAATAAATAGGGAATAGCCGCTGCTTATTGCTGGCATTAACAGCATGGGATCTGTTTAATGTTTGAGTGCTTGCCAGGTACTTGTGACTTGGATTGGCCACTGTTGGAGATAGGATACTGGGCTTGATGGACCCTTGGTCTGACCCAGTGTGGCATATCTTATGTTCTTATGATATTCTCAGTTTTGTTCTCTATTCCTATAAATCCCTACCATTCTATTTGCTTTTTTGACCACCACTGCAAACTGAGATGAAGATTTCAAGATACTGTCCACAAGGTCCATTTCCTAGGTGGTTACTCCTAACACAGAACCCAGCATTGTGTTCCTATGGTTGTGATTATTTTTCACTTGTCCACATTCAGTTGCATCTGCTGTTTAGATGCCCAATCTCCTAGTCTCACAAGATCCTTCTGCAGTTCCTCACAATTAATTGCTGTTTTAATGACTCAAAACAATTTTGTACCATCTGCAAATATGCTAAATATGTACATAATTTAATCCATTGGCTGCACTGAGTGAATAAATTTAGCCAAGCAAATGATGGGTGGCCCTGGAGCCAGGGGTAGGATGGGGGAGAAAATGTGGTGGCTAGTGCTAATTTGCAGCACTAGCCTCCTAACTTGGTTGGCCTGGCCAAATCTCGGCACAGGGCTAGTTGGCTTAAAACTAACTGCACTATTCCCGGTCCTGGAGCTGGTAATTCACCCCCTCTATTGCATCATTAAGGAATCTCGGTATCTTAATAGCTCCTGACACCCCCTTACTCCAGTTGGATTTCTTAAAAGCAAAATGGCCCTGCACAGCTATCCCAGTTCCCCCTCCCTACTGCCTGCTGTCTTAAAGGAAAGTGATCCCAGATATCCACTCCTCACCCAATCCCCTAGAATCCACCTTTCCCTCCCAAACCAGCAGAAGAACTCAAACCTTACCTCCTACTGGCCCTGTGTCTAATAAAGGCCTGAGAATTCCTTAGTATCAGAGGCCAGTAAGGAGGTAAGGATGAGTCCTCCTGCCGACTCAGTAATAGATCAAGGTGAGATATTTTTGAGGCGGGGGGGGGGGGGTGGAAGGGGAGCTCTCATAGGTGCACTTTTTAAGACATCAGGCGAGAGAGGTGGGGGTCAGAATGCCTGTCCAGGAATACTTTTTTTTTGTAAGACATTGGCTGTCTGGGGCACATTTTATTTTTAAAGACATCTGGAGGGAGGGAGGGAGGAAGAGATTGGGGCAGGAGGAAGAAAGAATCAAGGACCCTTTCCAGTGCAATTTATTTTAAAGACATCAGGTGGGAGGCAATCCAGGTAGCTGTGTGGGGCATTTATATTTAAAGACATTCGGTGGTAGGAGGAGAGGGAATATCATTGGCTTGGGAGGACATCTTTCAGAGAACTGCAACTGCTATAATCGAGGCTGCTAGATACAGATTCATTATCAGCGGAAAACCTAGTTGGTGAGGTCCAGCTGAAAATTAGTCTAACTTAACTGGCTGAATTTGGCCAGCTATGTCAGACACCAAATGTTTCTGACCCAATTGTTTCATGTTTGAAAAATGTGCTTTGCTTAGTTCTCAGCTTTTTTCTTTCAGCTTGGAATCTCCTACTCGAACTTTAAGTATGGATGCACCAAGAGGGGTTCGTATTAAAGCGCAAGCTGGTAATATTACAGTACTCTCTGAAACAGATATCAACTTACATAGCAGCGAAGGAACGGTGAGTTTAACAAATCAGAAATTGCTTAATACCAAAGGCTGCTATGATCTGATATCATAGATGTGATATTACTACTTCTGTCCTAAATGCCACTTAACATCTTTTTGAGTTCTGTGATTATCAAGTGGCAGCTATGGATTTAGATTTTTGGGTTACTTAGCCCTCGATTCCTCATTTTGTGAGAATACCGCCCCGCACGCTAAGAGAGAGAAAGAGAGAGAGACTCTTTATAAGGCTTTCCTATAAGTAAAATTTCCTTTCATTTCTCTCTTCGCCCAGTTCAATATGCCCTGTTATTTGTAACTGGTTTTCTCTGCACTTAAGTTATAGTTTGAAGTTATTGTACACCCCTGTTCAGATGTAAACCAGCATGATGTGATTGTATCACGAATGCCGGTATATAAAAAACCTAAATAAATAAATAAATAAAATGATTTATACCACTGTAAGAGGTGCCTCCCCAGAGGTGCGCTCTCTCTCCCCTCTTCCTGCCTGAAATGGAATTTGTGATATTTATCGCAATCCCGTTTCGGGCATAACGCACAGCATAATGCCCAGAAAAAAGGTATAGTTATTTCCGGCGTTAAAACATGCAATAGCATGCGTCACGCTATCGCACACACCATTAAACTCCCCTCATTTTCATAAATTCTGCCCAAACTTCTCCCTTTTGACTAAATTTTTAAAATTCGCATATGCATCGTTATTTATCACGTGTTAGGTCCTAATGCCCACGATAATGCATAACACCCATGATAACGTATTAAAGCAATTTGAGGAATGACCCTGTCAGTTTTACTTTTTTTTTTTTTATTACCCCTTTTTCAACTTTTTTCTTGTTTCTTCTCTCTATATTGTGAGCTGGTCTCCCCTAGTGGTTTAATATTTTCCTGAATTATCAATTTTATTATTAGATTCCTCTGGGATTTAATCACCGTGGCTTGGTAAATTCCTCCACATTTTGGTGGCTTGGTAAATTCCTCCACATTTTCAAGAAAGGAGTCAAGACGTGGCTTTTCCGACAGGCCTACCCCGAATCTAACCAAACTTAATTTCTCCCCTAGATCCACCTGCCCGACCTTTTCTCCACCCGCTCCCACACCTCCCAGCCCCCCCCTGCCCTGTCACTTACCCTATCCCCCCTTAGCCCGACCCATCCCCACCCCCTCTCCCTCCTCTTAGCCATCCCTTGATCCTTGGGCCTCCAGGCCGCTACCACCTCCCCGAGTACTCCTCTCTCGCCTTTGCATCTCCAGATTCCCTTTAAATAAACTATATCCTAGTGAATACTGTCGCCTAATTAATATAGCCAGTATGTACCTGTACATACTTCAACTGTACATAGTCTCCCTCTTCTATTTTTTTATTTCATTTTTGTTTCTGTTGTCGTATACTTCATCTAGATACGCCTTTCCACCCGCTCCCCATCCCCTCTTTCCCATACCCCCTCCCCTACCGCTCCCTCCCCCTTCCTCCCCCCGCAATCCTTGCCCCTTTTGGTTCTTTTTGTATTCTGATTTTTGGTTCTGTTATTATTGTTATATTGTTATATTGTTTCATTATATTTCCCGCCTGAGTTCTCTGTAAACCGGCATGATGTGCTTCACGAATGTCGGTAAATAAAAGTTAATAAATAAATAAATAAATAAATTATGAACTTCCTGTGCAATTGCTGTTATGAATTAACTTCACAGGTTTTAAAAATTATGTAGGGAAATTATGAAATATATATACAGTACATAGAGCCGTGCATCAGTCAAAAGAATAACAAAGTGTGGCAAAAAATATATTGTCACAAACGTCTGCTCCTATATCAGAGAGCTTTTTTTTTTCCAGTGGGCATTCATATGTACAGTCCAATACATCAGGACACAATTGTCTCATAAGACACGGATGAGTCTATTCTAGTTTTTCCACTCCTATTTTAAGGTTTCCACACTGAGAGAAAGGTTTGACACAGGAACTGAAAAACAGCCTGACCTGTTTTTGTAAGTTACGGGAATAGCAGAGTGAAAGCCCAGCTCTAGGCTGCCACCTCTACTATTCCTAGTGCCAGTCCTTCCTCCTCTTTATTATTGTTAGTATACAATTGCACCACTAATGTAAATGTTTTATTAAAATGTCAGCTTTATAGTTTTCTGAATAAAAACAGATATTCCATATTTACTAGAACCAAGAGTTTCTTGGTATTGGTCATTCACATACTAATGTTAAACTGATGCATAAACAAAAAAAAGTTTTATATAATATATATATATATATATATGCTTTTTCTAGGTTTTAATTGTGCTTTTCCAGTTTTCTTAACAGTAAAAAAACTGCTAGTAAGGATTTAGGTCCTTCCAGCACAAGAGTGTTGATTAGCTCAGAAAAAAAGCAGGATCCTCATTATTTACTTGCTGCTTTCAAATGTCAGCATTACAGAGAGCATCCTTAAATAGGTTTGGTTTCTGTCTTACTTCTGAAGTCCACTATTTTTCTACTTGTGAAGTTGTTTAATCTTTTCCATTTTTCTTTTACAGCTTATACTTGATGCTGAAACTCTGCGACTCCCCTTATTACCTCTGGGAGCAAAGGGTCATTCTGGCAACTCTCAAGGACTATATGAAATTTGTGTTTGTCCAGATGGAAAACTTTACCTTTCAGAAGCCAATGTGGCTTCCACGTGCCATGTAAACAGCCGTGTCTGTCAATAAAGCATCTGAATTGCCATATAGCATCTGGATATTTTCACTGGGTTTTATAGCATTTGATAAAAGATTAGCATTAAAGTTTAAAAATGCAAAACATTCAATAATATCTGGAATAATGATATGTATATTAGATTCTAGACTCCCTAAAAAAGGAAAACCAACTTAAAATTATGGGTTTGGCTTTGGTTGCTGCAGAAGCGCACAATTGAACTTTAACTGCAAAAAAAAAAAATCATCAACGCAAGAATGCTTGGCTAAATCCAAGTTTTCAGGTGTTGCCATTTAGAAATAAAGATTTAAGACAGATACTTGTTTGTATTGCTGAACTGTTTCAACATAATTAGACTGAATTACTAATTGCTAATATTTTCTAGCACTCTTTTTTTTTTTTTTTTTTTTTTTTTTAATATCGTACATGTAGATAGTAACCACGAGTAATACATAGTTACCATCATTTAATATTATACTCTTTAAAATATTTAAGAATGTAAAAGTTATTTGGCCAACTGAGTCAGTCAGGAAATGTTCTATGCAATATTTTCTTGCAATAACATATAAACTGTAAGTGCTGTGCTTTTTTTTTTTTTTATCGCTTCAGTACAAACTGTTGTGCAAATCTGCCAAAATATATGTAGATTTCTCCATGGACATGCAGGACTAAATCAGACTCACGTGTGGGTGACATCATCCAATAGAACCAAAACCGGAACATATGCAAGCTTAAGCTTAAAAAACCTAGAAAGCTTCTTTGCTCATGCGTAACAGTGCTGCATAGCTATATGGCATGAGGCCTTCTCACATGTTCCATAGTGGCCACTGAATGGCTCACTCATGCTGTATAGTGGCCCTCTTTCCTTTATTTACTTTCCTATTACAAAAGGTTAGCTGTCCTTATAATATCTCCTTTTAGTTATGCCTGCTGTTCTGCTTCCCCTACATTTTCCCATCCAGCTAATGATTCCTTGAAGTACTCCTCAATTAATTTTCATGAAGTCTAGGACCCTGGACCTTGAATGAACCTTCATTTCCTGGGTTCTAATACTGAACCACACCAGCTGGTGATCACTTGATCCCAGATGATCACTCACTACAACATTAGAAACACTATCCTCATTGGTAAGCACTGTCAGGCCAATTTTAAAAGCCCTGCAAGCGCAAAAGTCAGGGGCTACGCGCGTGGCCGGGCCCTGCACGCATCGCACATATTTTCTAACGGTCCCAGCAATGTGCATATCCCCCCCCGATATGCGCCGAAGTGCTAGGTCTGAACAAAGGGGTGGGCCGGGGAGAGTTGGGCTGGAATAGCGCCATTAGACACTGTCCTGGGGAAGTGTGCCAGCAGTCGGCCGGCACACCGAAGTTACTTCTGCTCCGGTGCAGTAAGTATGAAAGAAACCCCCCACTAGTTAGGGATAGTTTAGGGGTCAGGGAAGAGAGGGGAAGTGGGAGGAATGATAGAGTTAGGTTTAGGGAAGTTCCCTCCTAGTCCGCCCCTTAATTGGAGAGGATTGGGCAGGAACTGGGAAAGGCCTACCTGCGTCGCCGCGCATATTTTAAAAAAATCCCCCTCATTGCACGTGTGACAGACACCCGCCCGCACATGCGCGCAGATGCTAAAATCTGGTGCACCTTGGTACGTGGATATTGCATTTTATAACATGCGCGTGGCGGCGCATGTTACAAAATCTGTGCATCCATGTGCGCGTGCCGGGAACCGTGCGCACATGGACGCACACACGATCCTTTTAAAATCTACCCCTAAGTCTAGTATCTCCCCCTCCTGTGAGGATTCTTCTGTTAAATCTCTATCCTCCGTCTTTAATGGAAATCTGTATACTACGCCAATACAAATAGATGTTCCATTCCCTTTTTCCAGATTAACCCACAGTGCCTCCTCCTTACCTCGCAAACTCTGCAATTCTTTTGCTTTTATATCATATATATGGGCCTGATATTCAAAGTGTGTTTGGCACTATTTAGCTAGATAAGCGAGACTTATGCGGCTAAGTAGTGGCCACTGAATATGCGGCAACATTCAGTGGCTTCTGCTTAGCCATATAAATTCCTTATACAGCTAAAAGTTAGATGCACAAAAAGTAGCATGTACTGGGTGGATCGAGGACAGAGCAAGTTAGTTGTCTAACTTATATGGCTATCTACCAATACTCAGTTATTTGCATAAGTATATGTGTAAGTTTAGATGCCCCATACAGCAGGTCTAAACTTAACTGGGTAGTCTTATACATATAAGATAGTAACATAGCAATGACAGCAAAAAAAGACCAAATGGTCCATCCAGTCTGCCCAGTAAGCTTCCCTAGGTAGCAATTGATACTCTATGTAGGCTACTCTTATGTTTCTCATAATGGTAGTAACTGCCACACTGTGCAGTTATCCTAAGTTTTATGATAACCCATAAAAATTCCCGGCTAAGGATGTATATATACGCATATATTCAGCAGCTTCGCCATGCCACTAAATATACATCATTACTTAACTGGATAACTTCTAACCGGCTAAGTAACTTACATGGCCAGCTTTGAATATCTACCCTATATATCTATATATAGATATAGATAGATAGATATAGCTACTTCTCTATCTGGTCCTTCCTGAATAGATTGTAGTCCAATACAACTATAAACCAGTCATGGTTTTCTGTGTAGCAGGTCTCTGTGACAGCCATCTTCTTCCCATTTCTATACAAGTGTTTGATTTACTTACCTTACAGTTTTGTTCATCCATCCCCAATGATCCTAGTTTAGGTTTGTCAGTCTGTACTGGAAGATACCGTGTCCCTTCTTCAACAGGTGGACCCCACCTTTGCTGCAGCAATCCTTGAAACATCATCCCATGATCCAGGAGGCTGAAATGCTATGCAGAGACTGCTACACATGAACAGAAAAGCTGTCTAGGCTATGCTAGCTCAAGTTAGCCTATGTCTCATCTTTGGTGCCATTGAATTATGTCATCTACATGTGTGATAGTGTTCTGTCCAAGGAGAACACCAATTACAGGTAAGCAACTTTGCTTTAAAGGCATAATGAATTAGGATATAATTAAATTCATTTAGTGCACAGTAATTTATAGATGTAAAAAAATGTAAAGTGTACTCACTGTATTACATTTAATATTGTCAGGACTTTATTCTGCAAAACAAACTTAGAACACAAAATAATAGATTTCCTTTCTTTCAATAATTACTAACTTATTTATTGTCAAATTTATAATTTAATGTACTAATGTACTATAATTTAATGTACTAAATCTTGATTGCTATTTTAGTAGACATTACAATAGAGGTGTTTCAGTTTATGGCACTTCTTGAACATCATAAACTTTGCTAAAGCTTTTCTGTAGATGAATAATTTTTATTTGATTATTAAGCAAACATACATTTGTGTCCATCTATTCTCTAAATTCTGTGAAAATTGGATACAGCCAAAGTAGAGATAGGTAGTTCATGCTGGTTCCTAATTCAGTCATTACATATTTATTTTGGGGAAATTCCTTTGTACTGCAGTGGTATCCATATGGGGCATCTAATTCCCATATTATTTTGTTGCTTCAGAGGCACTGTTGAAATGCACAAAGCTGTCTACTTTGGGCATTTCTCTTCTAGTTATATGTACTAATTAATAATAGAAATGTAAGAGGATGAATGACTGTCCCATAAAAAGACTGGAGAAATGCTTTATTTTTAATGACATTAAATTGAAACAACAAAGGAAAATAAAGATTATATGTATATATATAAAAATTAGAAACATCAAAATATAGTTATTTTTCTAGGACTTTTGTGGGGTGGGAAGGAGGAGGTAGTAGAGAGTGTTTAATTGTAGTAGTTACGAGCCATTTGACCCACCTAGCCTGTCCAGGTGCCCTTGGTTACATTTCTCTAGCTCTAGAGAAGGAGGAAGCATGGCTACAGCTGGACAGACAAAGAATCTTTTTGAATTTTGACTTCGACTTAATACGTTGTGATACCTTTGGTACAAATTATAAAATAAATTTCCTATCAGATTCCTACAGTGATATGACTCATCTGTGATACCCTACTTCTTCATTTATATCAACCGGGGTATACATTTCTGCTCCTGCCTATTATTGCTGTACTGCTGGACAGAGCCAATCCAATGCTGACCAGAGAACTATTCCTATTCATCCTCCCTCACCAGCCCTTCTCTTCTTCTTTTCTCTCAGTTGTTGGGCAGCAGCAGTGAGCACATGCTTCTAGTCTCTACCGTCCCTCCTCACCCGCATTGCATGCCTAAAAACATTTAAAAAACAAAACTAAAGACATGGTTATTCGCAGAAGCGTACACCTAATCCTACACCCCATACACTCCCAGCACGCTTCCTCGGCTTCCCTGTATCAAGATCTTCCACGTCCCAAATAGCATTGTATTTTCATTGTAAATAACCCTAATACCCTGTATTTAAGTTACCGTTTCGTTCAACTTCCCAGTCTCCCACATTTATCATTCAGGCTTTTAGGCATGTACCCTGTTAATTTGTTTTATATGTACCTGTTCTCTTGTTATCTGTCAAGCACATATCATGTGCAGTTTTAAGTTTATTGTAAACCGATGTGATATCCCAGATGAATGTCGGTATATAAAAACCCCAAATAAATAAATAAATAAAACGACTATGGGAATCAAAGCATGCACGGATATCCATGGCACACACTGCTGGTCTCTTTTCTCTGCTCTTACTACCATGTCCCCAGCAAGAGAGAACCATGTGAAAGGTAAATGGGGAAAGGGCACGGAGAGGAACCTGGAATGGGGCAAAGCAGCAACTTGGAGGGAAAGGTTAGAGAAAGAGGAATCTGCAGAGGGAAGATGGGGAGGAGAGGAACCTGGAGAGGAAGGAACCTGAAAGGAATGCAGTTAGGAAATAAAAAAAATGGGCAGAAGTAGTGAGAAAGAAAGGGGGACATTGGAGAAAGAGAGGGAGATATGAGTTAGTGGAAAGAAAAGAAGAAAGGGAAGCAAAACAGTAGAGGAGGACATAAGAGAAGAAAATTAAATTGGTGATAGAGGGAAGAGAAGAAGGATAATTGGGTAGGTCACTGGAAAATCCCAAGTCTTCATTGCTACCCCTTGAGACTGGTTAGTTAGTCCTCAAGAGAAATATTTACCTTGTCCCCCTTTAAGATTTATGTCACCTGAAGTTTAGCTACTTTAGAAATCGGTGGCCAAACTGACATCTTTAGCAGGGTGTATCTCTGTGCTGCCAGGACACTGTCTGCTGTGTCTTTGACTCTCAGCACTTCCTGTTGTGATCTTCCTTGTTTGAGCTTCTGTAGCGGAGGTTTTATACATAATCATCAAGAGCAGAGCTTAGCTTGCCATTGTAGGTATCTGGCTCATGAGTGGCTGGCCTATGGTTGCTGAGAACAAGCTCATAGATAGATACCTAGTTAATTGCTATCATGTGGTCAGCCCTTGCAGATAGATGATTGGTTCTTCTGACACAGGTATATTCAGCTATGTCAAGACTTAATTGGCTCAGTTCAGTGTCTTACCATATTTTGTCATCATAATCTATTTAGAAACAAGTCAATGGTATTATACATATATGGTTAGTTGTTCAGATGTTTTCCTGTAACATGCTAAGTTCTGTCGTGTCTCAGATCCTTGTCAGTGCCTCTTGCTGGTTACTCACAGCCTGCCTTTTTCTTTTTTTATTTGTCAGCTATAGCAACTAAATTCAGATGTCTCACTGTTCATGTATTCTCTCCCATCCACCTATTATTTCTGCAAGCTTGTTTTGCTTGGGTGCCACAGGAAGCTTGTGGTGTGGTCACAGAGAAGCAAAAAAGAAAAATGAATTGTTCTAAATTAAGTTTTAAATCCTACCTCATGGCCTAATCTTATAAAAGAAATAAAGAAAAATTGACCATTCCCAGTACGTACCAGGATCAGTCCAGACAGCTGGGTTATGCCTCCCCTCCAGCAGATGGAGTCAGAGAGAAAACTGAAAGCACCCCCTAGATATACTGGTGTGCCTCCTGCGGTCCTTCAGTATATTCTCTGACTCCAGCAGATTGAGAGGCATAACCTGCGGTTCTGGTCTGGTCAGTTTCTTGGTACTGAAAAAAAAAAAAAAAAAAAAAAAAAAAAGGGGGAGACAAGGGACTAGATCAATTGGTTCGTCTTTTCTGTCCTCTGTCTGCCTGTTTGTCTTTGTTAATTGTCTTGCGCTGCGAGTTTAGTGGTTAAGTGTGGGGCAGGCTCGGAGGGTCATACCCTCCTCTTCTTCCCGGGATAGAGTGTCCGTGGGGCTGGGGGAGAGTTTACCGGTGGGCCGGTCACCCTCCCCCCCCATACCAGGGATTTGGCCCTGAAGGGGGTTTAAAAAAAAAAAAAAAAAAGTCAATCTGAAGAGTCATTTAAGACCTGTTGGGGACAGGCAGTGAGCTCCCCTGCTTAACCCCGAACAAAAAGCCTGCCCGTGCCCTTTCGGACCCCGGAGGGGGTGGCTAGTCCACCCGGCGCGCGTTAGCTTCCGAATTTCTGCTCACCAGAGTTTTTTTTTGGCGCCATTTTCGCCGTCACTTCAGGGCTTCAGGGCTCACTCCTAGGATGCCGCGATCCTCGGCTTGCCAGACATGTGGGGAGGCGGGGGCGCGACTCTCCCGCGAGGGTCTCTGCCCCCGATGTCTTCCCGGGGGCGAGGGACCCTCGGGGGGGCCGAGCGCTGCCCGCAGCCGCTCTCCTCGCCCCTCTGCGTCGCGGCAAAGCAGCGCCTCAGGCAGCCGGTCTTCGGCCCCTCCTCCCTCGGGGAGGAGTGCGGCGGCCATCTTGGCCACGCGGCAGGAGGATTTTTCAGCTTCGGAGGAGGAGAACTCCCCTCCCCCCTCGCCGGACGCACGCAGCCCGCGCTCTCAGCCCGATGTGGGGTCGCCTCGAGGCCCCCCCTCAGCGGATGCCCCGAAGAAAGGTTTTAAAAGGTCAGTGCCTTTTTCGTCGGAGTTTGTGCTTTTAATGCACAAGGCGTTTTTACAGGCAGAGTCCGGCTGGGAGCTGGAGGTGCCCCCTCCCCCGAAGGTGCCCAAAAAGTCTCCCCTACCCCAGGGGAGTCCTCCGGGGGTGGGGTCTGCCGGGGCTACGGCTCCCCGCCCGCGGGGGGGGGGGAGCTGAGGACCTGAGCGATACAGGGGCCGCTCCAGAGTCCCCGGGGGCTCCGGATTTGCTAACGACGGACGAGCAGGGGTCCGTAGAGGGGGATGACCCTCAGGTGCTCCGTCTATTTGCTAAGGAGGAGTTAAGTGCCCTTATTCTCCACGTGCTGCAGGAGCTAGAATTAACGACGCCGCCTCAAGAGGCGGACTCGTCCACGGGGGATATCGCGATGGCAGGGCTTCGGGCCCCTCCTCAGACTTTTCCTTTCCATCACAAGGTGCTGCAGATTGTCTCGAAGGAATGGGAACTGCCAGAGGCTTCCCTGCGCGTGAATCGAGCCATGGAAAAGTTATATCCCTTACCTAAGGATTCTTTGGAACTGTTGAAGACACCCGCGGTAGATTCGGCTGTCACGGCTGTGGTCAAGCATACGACTATCCCCGTGACGGGGGGTATAGCGCTGAAGGACCTCCAAGACCGCAAGCTTGAGGTCTTATTAAAGCGTATTTTTGATGTGGCGGCACTGGGGGTCCGAGCGGCGGCTTGCAGCAGCCTTGTACAGAGGGCCAACCTCCGCTGGGTTCAACAGCTGCTGACCATGCAGGAGCTACCTCCGGGTGAGGCTGAGCAGGCGAATTGTGTTGAAGCGGCGGTCGCTTATACAGCGGATGCCTTGTATGACTTGTTGCGCACATCGGCTCGTATTATGTCCTCGGCGGTCTCAGCCAGGAGGTTGCTGTGGCTCCGTCGTTGGTCGGCGGATGCCACCTCCAAGGCGAGGTTAGGTTCCTTTCCCTTTAAGGGCAAGTTGCTGTTCGGCGACGAGCTGGACCAGCTCATTAAGGATCTGGGTGACAACAAGGTTTACAAGCTGCCGGAGGATAAGCCGCGGCAACCTCGGTCGTTTGGTAACGCCAGGGCTCGCTTTCGTGGACAAAGGCGTTTCCGTGGGGGAAGAGGAGGTTCCTTCTCCCAGCGGCAGCAGACGACGAGATCCCAGGCCTGGTCTTCTTCTTCCTTTCGTGGCAGGAGGCCTCTACGTGGAGGCTCTTCCCAAGGCTTTCCTGCCATCAAGCCCGCACAATGAAGGTGCGCGGGCCCACTCCTCCGTGCCCGTTATCGGAGGTCGGTTGTCCCGGTTCTGGGAGGAGTGGGCCGCAATTACTTCGGATCAATGGGTCCTCGACGTGGTTCGGTACGGCTACGAGTTGGATTTTGTACGTCCCCTCCGGGATCTCTTCCTGGTATCGCCGTGCGGGCCCGTAGAAAAACAGGTAGCTATAGCCCAAACGGTCGCCCATCTACAGGCTCTGGGGGCGGTGGTTCCGGTTCCCTGGGACCAGCTCAGGACGGGTCGGTATTCCATATACTTCCTGGTGCCCAAGAAGGAGGGCACCTTCCGACCCATTCTGGATCTCAAGGGAGTAAACAAGGCGTTGCGTGTGCCCCGCTTCCGGATGGAGACCCTCCGGTCTGTTATTGCGGCCGTCCACAAGGGAGAATTCTTGGCTTCTTTGGATCTGACAGAGGCCTATCTGCACATCGGAATAAGAGAACGGCATCAAAGGTACTTGAGGTTCATGGTAATGGGGGACCACTACCAGTTTTGCGCCCTCCCCTTCGGGTTGGCCACCGCGCCGAGGGTGTTCACCAAAGTTCTCGTGGTGGTAGCGGCTTCCCTCCGCCGGCAAGGCGTCCTGGTACATCCCTATCTCGACGATTGGCTCATTCGAGCGAAGTCGCACGAGGCATGCACCCGGGCGGTCTCCTTAGTGGTGCGCCAGCTGCAGAGGTTGGGTTGGGTAGTCAACTTCGCGAAGAGCAGACTCGAACCAACCCAACAGCTGGAGTTCCTGGGAGCTCGGTTCGACACCTTGATGGGCAAGGTTTTTCTTCCGCAGCAACGCATGCTCAATCTCATGACTCAGGTACGACGTCTGTTAGAGCTCGAGATTCCCACGGTCTGGGATTATTTACAAGTCATTGGTCATATGGTGTCTACTATGGAAATGGTACAATGGGCTTTTGCGCATATGCGTCCGTTACAAAGAGCGCTTCTATCTCGCTGGGATCCCCGCTCGGAGGAGTACGGGATGGAATTGCCTTTGCTGGAGCCGGCTCGCTCCAGTCTCTCTTGGTGGTTGATTCCGGCCAATCTCCTACAGGGGGTGGACCTCGAACCCCCGTCTTGGTTGGTGGTGACGACGGATGCCAGCCTGTCGGGCTGGGGTGCGGTCTGCCAGTCCCGTGCAGTCCAGGGCACCTGGTCAGCACTCCAGGCGACTTGGTCCATAAACCGCTTGGAGACCAGAGCGGTCCGCCTGGCCTTGCGTTGTCTCCTTCCGCTGGTACGCGGACGAGCAGTAAGAGTTCTGTCGGACAATGCGACCACAGTGGCGTACATAAATCGACAAGGAGGCACGAAAAGCCAAGCAGTAGCGTCCGAGGCGGCGCTGTTGATGTCCTGGGCGGAAAGGCACATAGAGCGTCTCGCGGCCACCCACATCGCCGGCGTGGACAACGTTCAGGCGGATTACCTCAGCCGGCAGCACCTAGATCCAGGAGAATGGGAGATCTCGTTGGAAGCGATGGCTCTCATCGCGCGGCGTTGGGGGACTCCGCGCTTGGACCTCATGGCGACTCGTCAAAATGCAAAGGCGGCACGCTTCTTCAGTCGGAGAAGGGAGCACGCGTCAGAAGGGGTGGACGCGCTAGCCCTTCCGTGGCCTCGTCACATTCTTCTTTATGTGTTCCCTCCGTGGCCGCTGGTGGGGAAAGTGCTAAGGCACATAGAGTCCCATCACGGTCCGGTGATTCTCGTGGCTCCGGAATGGCCGCGGCGCCCGTGGTTCGCGGATCTGGTCAACTTGGCAGTCGACGGCCCACTGCGTCTCGGTCATCTTCCCAATCTCCTTCGGCAGGGTCCAGTATTTTTCGATCTGGCGGATCGTTTTTGTCTGGCGGCTTGGCTTTTGAGAGGAAGCGGTTGAAGAAGAGAGGTTATTCGGACGCGGTGGTGTCTACTCTCCTTCGGGCGCGTCGATCTTCCACTACTCTCGCCTACGCGAGGGTTTGGAAGGTTTTCCATGATTGGTGTGACACGGCAGGTACGTCGGCCAGACGTTCGTCAGTGGCGGATATCCTTATGTTCTTACAGGATGGATTGAAGAAGGGGTTGGCGTATAATTCGCTTCGAGTTCAGGTGGCGGCTTTGGGCTGCTTGAGGGGTAAGGTCGAAGGTTCTTCCCTTGCGAGTCATCCAGATGTGGCTCGTTTTTTGCGAGGGGTTAGAAACTTGCGTCCTCCCGTCAGGCTTCCCTGTCCGTTTTGGAACTTGAACTTGGTACTCCGCGGTTTGTGTGTGGCTCCGTTTGAACCTCTTAAGGCGGCTTCTTTGAAGGATCTCACCCTTAAGACTGTTTTCCTTGTCGCCATTTCCTCGGCTCGTCGGGTGTCGGAGCTTCAGGCTCTCTCTTGCAGGGAACCGTTTTTGCGCATTTCGGCGTCCGGGGTTTCCCTACGAACTGTTCCTTCCTTCCTACCTAAGGTGGTTTCCACGTTTCATGTCAACCAAACGGTGGAATTACCTTCCTTTTCGGACGAGGACCTACAGTCTGCTCAGGGTCGGGACTTGAGGCGTTTGGATGTCCGTCGGATTCTCTTACGCTATTTGGAGGTTACGAATGACTTTAGAAAGTCAGATCACCTTTTCGTGTTGTGGAGTGGACCCAGGAAGGGTCTTCAAGCGTCCAAAGCTACGATTGCACGCTGGTTGAAAAGTGCTATTGCGTCCACGTATGTTGGCTGTGGTAAGCCTGTTCCCGCTGGACTTAAGGCTCATTCTCTGCGTTCTCAAGCGACTTCATGGGCAGAGAATCACTTGGTTTCGTGCCAAGAGATATGCAGGGCGGCCACATGGAAATCCTGGCATACTTTTTCCAGGCATTATCGCCTGGATGTCCGGGGACCTCCTGCAGAGTCCTTTGGGAGCAGTGTGATTCGAGCGGGACTCTCAGGGTCCCACCCCAGTTAAGGCGGCTCGGGTACATCCCAGCTGTCTGGACTGATCCTGGTACGTACTGGGAAAGGAAAATTAGGTTCTTACCTTTGCTAATTTTCATTCCAGTAGTACCATGGATCAGTCCAGACGCCCGCCCTTGGTGCTTCTGGGAGTCCGCTCGTAGTCTGTCGTTTTCATTGCAGTTTTCTGTCTTGTGTCGGTCGCCTCAGTGTCATGGGGCCGGTTGCTATTTTATAGCGTTCTTGTTGTACACTTGTGGTGTCCTGTTTGTTGTTTCTGGTTTTTTTACCTGTTTCAAGGACGTGGCTACTTGATCTGGTCACTGTTTTAAAAAAAAAAAAAAAAATTTTTGTGGAAGGACTTTGTGTGTAGTGCTTCTGCTTTGATATCACATATACTGAAGGACCGCAGGAGGCACACCAGTATATCTAGGGGGTGCTTTCAGTTTTCTCTCTGACTCCATCTGCTGGAGGGGAGGCATAACCCAGCTGTCTGGACTGATCCATGGTACTACTGGAATGAAAATTAGCAAAGGTAAGAACCTAATTTTCCTCTACTGCCCATTAACATCCCCCTCACTTAATAATCTGGATGTTGTCTAACTGAATGACCTACAGATATCACATTCTACTAAACCAGCCACACAGGGAAGACAATTATAGAAAGTGTGAATGCATTAATAGAGGTAAAAAGTGGTTTTGTCATAAACCTGAAAATCAAGATAGCTTATAACATCCACAGACAAGAATTAGATGTTTCAGGAATGCAAGTAATTACTAAGATATAAACGAGAATTCAAAAAAGAATTTTCTTGGGATAACAAACAGTATCTCTAAATTGTGTAGCAAGCACATGTAACTCATCATTAGCTAAATGCATAGTTAAACATTACCTATTACACATTATAACCGTTTAATTATATTTTACCATAATCTGGGTGTATGGGAAGTGTATAAATCATGGGCAATGGAACATTGGCATCTTTTATGCCCCAGTAAACAGTACCATTTTAATCTGAAAAACCATTGGATTCATTATAGGGAGTGAGTTGGGAATCAGGTGCAATTATCTACACATAAGTTTAGGGAAAAGGAGTAGGTATTCCAGCTGTCTACACTGGCACCATGAGACAAGGGACTAAAAGAATCATCTAGTCACACCTGTCAGGGAAGAATGGGAATGTGTAATATGTCCCACCCTCCACATCACCTAGGAGTTATCTGAGTGAAGCGATGGAAGAGGCATTTCTATCCTCCTTGAAGGTTTTATCCTCATTGCCGAGGTCTTTCTCTCAACCCAGACAGCAGAGGATTCCTATCCAACCAGCTCACAGTCAAATCCCTGATAGGACTTAACTAGATTCAGGAAAACATAGTCCCTATTCTGGTATCTATTTCAGTGAACCTACCAGTGAGAGGAAGGTTAAGGTTTTATGTAAAACATTGACCCAATATAACTTTAGACAGCTGGGTTCTCAGTAGGATTTAGAATGGACACAAATTACATCTATTGGAATTCCCACCAGATTGCTCACTGAGAGGCTCATAGTCCACCTCTCCGCATCAGAAATTGCTTCTAAAGAAGATCTCCTACCACTTAGAGGCCAAGGCAATCAAACCTGTTTCACCGCAGGAAAGAGGGCAGGTATTTTATTTCAAGTATTTTCTGATCCCAAAGAAGACAAGACGACTTTATCCCATCCTAGACCTAAGGACCTTGAACAAATTTCTACTAAAGGAAAAGTTCTTGGAGGAGAAGTCCATTAACTGCTATTAATCAAGTTTACTTAGGGAATAGCCACTGCTATTATTAATTGCATCAGTAGCTTGGGATCTTCTTAGTGTTTGGGTAATTGCCAGGTTCTTGTGGCCTGATTGGCCTCTGTTGGAAACAGGATGCTGGGCTTGATGGACCCTTGGTCTGACCCAGCATGGCAATTTCTTATGTTCTTAAGCCATTCTAAGTGTATGCAGTGCAACATCAGAAAAACAAAAACATTAACTTGGTCACTTTATTCTGTATTTGGTGAGGGTCTGTCTGTGTTCTGCCTGTGTGATCAAGGTAAAGGTATTCTGCAAGCTTGTAGTTTCTGTGTAGGGATTTATAGCAGCTTGGCTTGTTCTGTTTTCCTAATAGGTGTATTGGTGTTTAGGGCCTGGTTAAATATTTGTAGTGCTGCCATTTCATAGGTAGGATTCTAACTGTTTGACTGCATTCCATAATACAGGTGTAACTTTTTGTGCATCAGTTTGTGTACATTATTGCAGAGCCTGGGAGTCTGTTAGATGCTATATTTCTGTTTCCATTTCTCCAGTTTTGCATTGCATGCAGAGTGGCCTTTTTGGGTTTCCATTCCAGTTTCTGACTCCGTATTTGTAATTTGCAGCATTTCTGCCCTTGGTGAAGGTCGATTCTATGTGAGTGACTGAGGTGAAGTATTTTACTAGCATGTAGGTATCTGTACCATACTTATTTGTTGTGTTTTCTGAATAGGACATGCTTTAGTGGTAAATTACAGTTTTTTCATAAGGAAGGCTATTGCTCCTGGTAGGAGAAAGAGTTTATGGTGCTGTTACTGAGATCATACCAGAAATATCTTTTTTGAACAGTAAATTGATCAGGGAATGTCCTAGTTCTGTTCTGCACCCATTGTTGGGGGTGGGGACAGTTCCTGTAGATACAGAGTACATGTTTGCATTTAGCTCTGTGGCAATCATGTGTTCAGTCTGTCACACATGTGAGAACCACCTGTTAGGTGTGTCCCAACAGAAAAAAAACTATTAGAACCACTGGGTTAGAGGATGCGTCTTGTATTGTTCTAGCTTCTAGAAAGACTGCCACCAGAAGGTCATATGGTTTTAAATGAGACCCCCCAGCCACATCGATTTTTCAGGATATCCGCAATGAATATGCATGAGGTAGATTTGCATGCACTGTCTCCATTGCATACAAATTGTATCTCATGCACAGTCATTGTGGATATTCTGAAAACCTGACTGGCTGGGGGTGCCCTAGGACAGGTTTGGGAACCTCTGCCCTAGATCTAGTCTCGACCCCTACAAAAAGTGCTTGAATACCTTCATTTTTCAGTAACTGGTCTGAAAACCAAATCTGTTATAGTTCACCTTATTGCAACTGGAACTTACCATCACCAAACAGAAAGTAAATCTATCTCTTATATAGTCTTTATTTTGATATATGCAGGGCATCTTCAAGCCTCCCACTAGATCATGGCACCTCAGTGTGCATCTGACCCAACTGATGAAAGATCTCTTTGAGCCGTTAAACTCCTGTGAGCTGAAATACCTGACCTGGAAGTTCATATTTTTGGTGGCAATCACTTTGGCATGAAGAGTCAGTGAGCTCCTAGCCCTAGTGACTTATCTTCCCTACACCATGTTTTTCCATAATAGTGTGATTCTGTGCAAGGTCTTATGTAAGATATTGTCAGATTTCCACTTTAATCAATCAATCATTCTTCCAGTATTTTTCCTTAAGCCACACATGCACAAAAATGAACAAACCTTGCACAGATTGGATTGCAAAAGAGTTCACCCAGGTTTTTGCTTCTTTTGATCCCAATAGACCTGGCATGGTCATAGCCAGACACAAACTAATTGGATAGCAGATTGCATTTCTTTCTGTAATGCTTAGGCAGGTCTGACCCTAGCCAGGCATGTCAGGACTTGGTATCAGAGCTACTGCAGTGTTAGTGGCCCACTTGAAATCAACCCCATGGAAAAGATCTGCAAAACTGTGATGTGGTGTTCCGTCCACACATTCACATCGCGTTACAGTTTGGATAGGGATTCCTGACGCAACCGTAGGTTTGGTCAAGCTGTCCTGTATGGCATATTTGGAGTTTAGAATCAAACCATCCCCCTATATAGCCTATTCTTATTATTTTCAGGTTTCCTAAAAAAAATAAAATAAAATTACAATATGGCTTGTTGCCAACAAAAACTGTTGTATTTTTCCCATTTGTATTCCACGACAACCTTTAGCTAGGAATTCCCATGTATGAGGATCCATGTATCCTGCTTGTTTGACCTCAGTGAAAGTGAAGTTGTTTACCCAGGGCCATTACAGGTGCTTTTCAGGGACAGTAGGATATATGTGCCTCACAATTCCAGTCATCTCCCCTAGAAGTTGCTTTCTATAAATTCTATAGCTTTATACTGAACTGAGAAGGGCCCAAATACACACTGCTGCCACATGAGCTCCTGCATATGCTCAGTAAAGCAATTTTAGCTTGAGAAAAGCTACGACCGGGGCTTTATCAGCCAAGATCACCTGTGTGTGAGGACTATGTATTCTACTGTCCTCAGAGATCACCCGATACTGGTAAGTGACTTTGCTTTACTGATCACTGACAAAACAGCAAAGATAGTCCAGCATAACTTCAACAAGAACGGTTTCTCCTTAACAACCTCTTTCTCTGTCTCTCTGAACTCAGTTACTTCCTCTGTCCCTTTCACAGCAGCCTCTGCAAGAATTCAAGAGCAGCTGGCCCAGGTTCACTATAATGTTAGAATACATTCAGCAGCTTCTACTGCAGAATTCAGTTTAATCACATAGACCACTTTCCCAGATAACAAAATCCATCCACAGCAATGCACAAACATGTGCCAAAAACTGCAAATAGCACATTAGAACATAATAAACATATGATCACACACAACCACCAGCCACTTGGACCCTACCCACAATCCCCAAATCTTATAACAGATTACCTGCCTAATATGCATTTAATTCATGGCCACCAATTCACCGTCACCCCACTCTTATTGCAGCCAGAACCATAACCACATCAGCCCCTGCACTATTACCTACCCTTACCTCGGGCCTATCATTACACCTATGTCCATGCTCTAATAAACTACCAAAATAATATCTGCTCAAAATACAAGACCAGAGAACACTCTTTTCTTTATGGTAACTTTGCATTAAATTAAATTAGAGGATTGCTACAAGGTATGTAACCTTTTTTCTGAGCACAAGATAATTTGTCTCCAACTTACTGTTCCAAAGCAAGGGTGCAATTACAGAAAAGGCTCTATGAACTGTTCACACTTGCAACTGTCTATAAGAACATAAGAAATTGCCATGCTGGGTCAGACCAAGGGTCCATCAAGCCCAGCATCCTGTTTCCAACAGAGGCCAAACCAGGCCACAAGAACCTGACAATTACCCAAACACTAAGAAGATCCCATGCTACTGATGCAATTAATAGCAGTGGCTATTCCCTAAGTAAACTTGATTAATAGCCATTAATGGACTTCTCCTCCAAGAACTTTTTTGAACCCAGCTACACTTTTTATCCAAACCTTTTTTGAACCCAGCTACACTAACTGCACTAACCACATCCTCTGGCAACAAATTCCAGAGCTTTATTGTGCGTTGAGCGAAAAAGAATTTTCTCCGATTAATCTTAAATGTGCTACTTGCTAACTTCATGGAATGCCCCCTACTCCTATTTTTCGAAAGTGTAAATAACCGAGTCACATCTACTCATTCAAGACCTCTCATGATCTTAAAGACTTCTATCATATCCCCCCTCAGCCATCTCTTCTCCAAGCTGAACAGCCCTAACCTCTTTAGCCTTTCCTCATAGAGGAGCTGTTCCATCCCCGTTATCATTTTGGTTGCCCTTCTCTGTACCTTCTCCATCGCAACTATATCTTTTTTGAGATTTGTACACAGTATTCAAGATGGTGCTTCTTCAATGTTAATGTTATAACTCCCTTGTTCTTTGTGAACTGATATGATATGATTTGTATCATGAATGTCGGTATAGAAAAGAGTTAAATAAATAAATGGAGCGATATAGAGGCATTATGACATTTTGCGTTTTATTAACCATTCCCTTTCTAATAGTTCCTAACATACTGTTTGCTTTTTTGACTGCTGCAGCACACTGAGCTGACGATTTTAAAGTATTATCCACTATGATGCCTAGATCTTTTTCCTGGGTGGTAGGCTCCTAATATGGAACCTAACATTGTGTAACTACAGCAAGGGTTATTTTTCCCTATATGCAACACCTTGCACTTGTCCACATTAAATTTCATCTGCCATTTGGATACCCAATCTTCCAGTCTTGCAAGGTCCTCCTGTAATGTATCACAGTCCGCTTGTGATTTAACTACTTTAAATAATTTTGTATCATCCGCAAATTTGATAACCTCACTCGTCGTATTCCTTTCCAGATCATTTATATATATATTGAAAAGCACCGGTCCAAGTACAGATCCCTGAGGCACTCCACTGTTTACCCTTTTCCACTGAGAAAATTGACCATTTAATCCTACTCTCTGTTTCCTGTCTTTTAACCAGTTTGTAATCCACAAAAGGACATTGCCTCTTATCCCATTTATTTTATTTTATTTTATTTATTTAAATTTCTTATATACCGGCATTCGCGATGGGAGTCGCATCATGCCGGTTTACAAATAACAAGGTGTGACAACAGAATAAATACTTAATAACTTAAAAACATTAACATGTGATAGAAGAATAAGGTAGCAGTTACAATAAAACAGGGATAAAATGCAACTTGGAATGAAGAGAAGGCAAAAGAGAGATTAACACTGAGATAACAAAAGAATGACCAAGGTAAATAAAACCAAGGTAAATAAACCATGACTTTTTAGTTTTCATAGAAGCCTCTTATGAAGGACTTTGTCAAACGCCTTCTGAAAATCCAAATGCACTACATCTACCGGTTCACCTATATCCACGTTTATTAACCCCTTCAAAAAAATGAAGCAGATTTGTTAGGCAAGTCTTCCCTTGGGTAAATCCATGTTGACTGTGTTCCATTAAACCATGTCTTTCTATATGCTCTATGATTTTGATCTTGAGAATAGTTTCCACTATTTTTTCCCGGCACTGAAGTCAGGCTCACTGGTCTATAGTTACCTGGATCACCCCTGGAGCCTTTTTTAAATATTGGGGTTACATTGGCCACCCTCCAGTCTTCAGGTACAATGGATGATTTTAATGATAGGTTACAAATTTTAACTACTAGATCAGAAATTTCATTTTTTAGTTCCTTCAGTACCATAGGATGCATTCCATCCGATCCAGGTGATTTGCTACTCTTTAGTTTGTCAATCTGGCCTACTACATCTTCCAGGCTCACAGTGATTTCATTCAGTTCATCTGACTCATCACCCCTGAAAACCATCTCCGGAACTGGTATCTCCCAAACCTCCTCATTAGTAAACGCGGAAGCAAAGAATTCATCTAGTCTTTCTGCAATAGAGCCCCTTGGTCATCTAATGGTCCAACTGACTCCCTCACAGGTTTCTTGCTTCGGATATATTTAAAAACATTTTTATTATTAGTTTTTGCCTCTATGGCCAACTTCATTTCAAATTCTCTCTTCGCCTGTCTTATCAATGTTTTACACTTAAGCATTGTCATGTTATGTTTTATCCTATTTTCTTCAGATGGATCCTTCTTCCAATTTTTGAAGGTTGTTTTTTTTTTGCTAAAATAGCCTCTTTTAACCATGACGGTAATAGTTTTTCCTTCCTTCCACCTTTCTTAATGTGTGGAATACATATGAACTGCGCCTCTAGGATTGTATTTTTAAACAATGTCAATGCCTTTTGAACACTTTTAACCTTTGCAGCTGCACCTTTCAGTTTTTTCTAACTATTTTCCTCTTTTTATCAAAGTTTCCCTTTTGAAAGTTTAGTGTTAGAGCTGCAGATTTACTTATTGTCCCCCTTCCAGTTATTAGTTTAAATTTGATCATGTTATGATCAGTGTTGCCAAGTGGCCCCTCCACCATTACCTCTCTTACCAAATCCTGCATTCCACTAAGAATTAAATCTAAAATAGCTCCATCTCTTGTTGGTTCCTTAACCAATCGCTCCATGAAGCAATCGTACATCCAGGAACTTTGTCTGATGTTACATTTACCCAGTCAATATTCGGGTAATTGAAATCTCCCATTATTATTGCACTGCCAAATTGGTTTGTTTCCCTGATTTCTCTTAGCATTTCATCATCTGTCTGACCATTTTGTCCAGGTGGACGGTAGTATACTCCTATCACTATACTCTTACCCAACACACATGGGATTTCTACCCATATAGCACCTATACCTCCAGCCACCATTCTTCCATCCCTCCAGCCACCATCCCTCCAGCCACCATTCTTCCATCCCTCCAGCCACCATTTTTTGGGTCATCCCTCCCCTTTCCCACCTCATACTGTTGCACAACTGTTGTCTCTATCCCCAATTTCTCTTCTGCCATTCCTTAGTCCTTTCCCACCTCCAGCTTCTGCTGTCTTTGCTTCTCCTCACCTGCTACTACATCATAAACCTTAGATGTTTCTTAACCTCTTCGTTGAGCTGGATCCTGCTGCCTGCTCACATACATTCTGGTCCTTGGCAACAGCCCCAGTTGCCACCTGCTTCATACATCCCACCACCTCTGGTAATCTTCTTGTAGGAGACACATCCAGTGGAACAATCCTGGAATCATGTGTATGAAGCTCTTCACATCACTGTGAAATGACCTTTACCTAAAAGTCTGAACAATAAAACTCAAAGAAACTAGAATAATGATTCACAAGGACTTCATGAAATTACTCAAATCATTTTTGCAGGCCATATGCTAGTAAATAAAAATTACTAAAAGTGAAAAATAGCTGATTCTAGATAAGCCAACAACAAATCTTGAAAAATAATTTGACTGTATATCCTGCATAACAGTCATAGCTTCTTAAGGAAATGCATATAGCAAAATCATAGATTTTTATTAGAAACAAGTTTGCTTACCTATAAACAATTCATAACATGTGGGTGACATCATCTGATGGTGCTTACCTAGACCCAGCTCTCAGAACTCAGTAAAGACTTTATTGAACACGTGCAGAAGTTGCCACACACGCACTCTGCCTCATGAGCTCTTTAGTCTTTGCCTGAACTTAAGCTTTATCAAGTTAGTTGACTCTCCAGAGAGGTGGGCAGGTATTGAAAATGGCTAATTCATCCTGCTGTCTATGGATAATCCTGTTTACAGGATTACCTTCTCCATCAAAAAGTTAAGAACTTTGGTGAGAGAGTGGAACAGATGAATACTCATATGTTTTCTGCATCAGTTAAACAACATGGTCTGGTACATTCAGAGCTAGTTCATGCAAAAAAGCTTGAAAATATAGAAAATGCTTTGAAAGCATTAAATCTACAGGTTCTTAACTTCCCATATGTTAAACAGATATCACTTCTTGAAATGTTTAAATCCTATTTAACCCAAATTTGGGGATTTTCTTCAGACTCCTTACCTGTGATTTCAAGAATTTATTACCCACCTTTGAATGAGCACAATCAGGGACAGTCTGAAGCCCAACAAATGGAATCCTCTTTAAATCTATCTGATATTCTAGAACTTTCCATTAATACTGAATTGAAACAGAGAACTACCTTATTGGTTTCATTTTCATTTGTATCTGATAAAAAATGCTGTATTAAGATTTTTTCTTTGCAAATGTTCCTTAATGTTTCATGGCCAGAAAGTTTGGATCTACCCAGACCTAGCAAAGGTCACCCAATTACATAGGAAAACATTTCTTGAAATGAGAACAAGGTGCTAAATTTTTGTTGAGATATCCTTGTAAATGTTTGCTTTTTTTTCTGGTGTTAAATAAATATTCTTTGAACCTACACAATTACTAGTATTTCTTGAATCACACTCCTGATAAACTCCTATTGGATTAGATGCTATAATTAGGTGGTGAAGTATTCCTGAGTTTCTGATTTTTCTCTTTTTCCATTTATATTGTAACTGCTTATTACACTTGTCTCCCTCTTATTTCCTGTAAATGGAGTACATGTTAATCAATATATGTATTGATTGTTACTTCTTACAATTTTCTTAGCATGATATGCTCCTTGTTTCTGTACGAGAGGATTCTTATGTTTTGTTTTGTTTTTTTGTAAACTTATAAAAATTAAAATTTTAAAAATTAAAAAAAAGAATTTACAGGCCAGTTTGTTTGACCTTGATGGTAGGAATACTAATGGAAATTCTACTAAAGGAAAGGATGATGGAAGGTGAAGTAACTAGAATCTTGCATGCTGCAGATATATAGTAATATAATTTTATTAAAGGACAATTGTGCCAAACAAATCTGATCAATTTCTTTGATTGGGTGTCCAGAGAATTAAATCGAGGCATATTTGGACTTCTGCAAAGCTTTGAGACTCTTCCACAGAGGATGTTGCTAAAAATACTGAGCACCCTAGGTGTGGGCCCCAAGGTGATAGACTGAATGGGAAATTAGTCAAGAGGTAGACAAGAGAGGATGATGAAAAGTTCACTTGGAAGAAAGAGTGATTAGTGGAGTGATTCAGAGATCTGTCTCGGGGCCAGTTCTGTTCAATTTCTGTTTGAGCAGAATTGCAAAGGGGTTAATAGGTAACTATTGCCTTTTTGTAGATGACACTAATGTCTATAACAAAGTGGATGCTTCTGAGGAAGGAGATAGAACGAGAGGTATAAGAAAGCTCAAGGAATAGTCAAATGCTTGGAAGCTAAGGCTCAATGCAGGAGAAGAGTCTCTTACTTCCTTCTGGCTCCACTTTTAGTGACAATAGAGTGCTATTGCAAACTTCCAGCAACGTTCATGGCATATGATTCAAAATTCACAGTGCTACTAGATAGATCCAAATCATTGTAAGACGCTGAGCTAGTAGAAGCTAAGAGACTCTCCTCCTGACAACTCAGCATGGGAGGTTGGAAAGGTCATCCAAAGCGGTGTCTGAGAACGAGGCCATAATTTTGGGGGAAGGTCCAAGAGACAGTCTCTCCCTATTTGTAAACTATTAGGGGCGGATTTTCAGAGCCCTGCTCGCGTAAATCCGCCCAAAACCGGGCGGATTTACGCGAGCAGGGCCCTGCGCGCCGGTAGGCCTATTTTACATAGGCCTACCGGCGCGCGCAGAGCCCCGGGACTCGCGTAAGTCCCGGGGTTTTTGGAGGTGGCGTGTCGGGGGCGGGCCCGAACCGCGCGGCGTTTTCGGGGCGTGTCGGGAGCGTTCCGGGGGCGGGCCCGGGGGCGTGGCTGCGGCCCGGGGGCGTGGCCGCGCCCTCCGGACCCGCCCCCAGGTTGCGTCCCGGCGCACAGGAGGCCCGCTGACGCGCGGGGATTTACGCCTCCCTCTGGGAGGCGTAAATCCCCCGACAAAGGTAAGGGGGGGGTTTAGACAGGGCCGGGCGGGTGGGTTAGGTAGGGAAAGGGAGGGGAAGGTGAGGGGAGGGCAAAGGAAAGTTCCCTCCGAGGCCGCTCCGATTTCGGAGCGGCCTTGGAGGGAACGGGGGTAGGCTGCGCCGATCCAGGTTTTTAGCAGATACGCGCGGCTCCACGCGTATCTACTAAAATCCAGCGTACTTTTGTTTGCGCCTGGAGCGCAAACAAAAGTAGGCTATTCGCGCTTCTTTTAAAATCCGCCCCTTAGTGTACTGAATTGCTGCACTAGCAGTTTACTACAGTCCCAGACAGGAGTTAAATTTCACACTAAATGTCAGCTTCTGGTACTAGGGCCTTAGAACATATCATGCCATTAACATTTCCATTCTATTTAAATGTTTAGCATAGGCAGGCATGTTAAAATGTAATGCACCTATACACGTGCTAAATAGTGGAAATTTTCCCTCAGATGAGTTTAGTACATAGCACATTATTTTACTAATTTGCATTAAAACAATGCATTAACTTGCTATTTTAATGCAAATAAATTCACTTAGGGGTGTATATTCCGTGCGTAACCGCAAAAACCCACTCCTACGCGCGTCAAGCCTATTTTGCATAGGCCCGGCGATGCGCGCAAGCCCCGTGACACGTGTATGTCCCAGGGCTTGAAAAAAGGGAAGGGGCGGGGGCGGGGCCGGAGCTTCCAGGCCATTTGCCGCTGTGCCTGGGAATGCAGGCCAGCTGGCGCGCGCAACCTACACCTGCCCGGAGGCAGGCGCAACTTATAAGATAAAAGTAAGGGGGGGATTTAGGTAGGGTTGGGGGGCGGGTTAGGTAGGGGAAGGTGAGGGGGGACGGTAGGAAAGTTCCCTCCGAGGCCACTCCGATTTCGGAGCGGCCTCGGAGGGAATGGAGGAAGGCTGTGCGGCTTGGCGCGTGCAAGTTGCACAGTTGTGCACCCCCTTGCGCGCGCCGACCCTGGATTTTATAACGTGTGCGACTGCGCGTGCATGTTATAAAATCAGGCCTACATTTGTGCGCACAAATGTACGCCCGCACGTACCTCTTAAAATCCGGCCCTTAGGGTTTATTAAATTGTCACACACGAGTACTGAATTGCAGTAAATCTCGCAGTGGCAACAGGAACATTGTTGCTTACTATTGCAATGTGCATTCCTGGTGCCACTGCATTGATTTATAAAGGGGCAGTAAGTCTGAAGTTGGATCACCACTCCCCCTGCCCTCAAAAGCCTCTGTTGCAATCCAATGCCCCCTCTCAGACAAAATGTGCCTCTGGTTTTCCTACCCCAGCACAGTTCCTCCCCCAAACAATGCAAAGCAGAGTTGTTTACTTGCAACAGGTGTCCGAGGACAGCAGCATGTCAAGCTTCAGACATGGGTGACATCATCGAATGGTGCCTGACACAGAAAACTTATGTAAAAGTTTCTAGAACTTTGATTGAGCATCATTGAGCATGCTCACACATGCAATATACTATGTATCCATGCAAGGTCCCCTCAGTCTTATATCATAGAATTCAGAAAAATAATGAAAAAATCCACATGTTGGGTTTCCAAACTCTGTTGGGAAACCCAACTCTGCAGGGTGGTGGGGGGATTTCACGAGGCCTGACATCCTGCTTTCTTTAGAGAACACCTATTACAAGTATGTAACTGCTATCTTCGAGGACGAGTAGGATGGCAGTCCTCACACATGGGTAAATCCCTAGCTACAGGTTGCCTCCCCAACATAAAAGGGGCAGCCTGAACAAAAACAATGTGCCCTAGGCAGGAACAGAATTGGGTTCTACATCTCAAACAAGTTCCGAAGGACAGATTGCCCAAACCTGCTGTTGCGTTGGCTATCCCTATCCAAACAATAATGTGATGTGAATGTGTGGAGAGAACTCCATGTCGCAGCACTTCTCCTTGGGAACTGCTCGAAAGTGGGCCATGGCTCAAACAGAGTGAGAATTGACATTGCCCCCCATGATGGAGTCCTGCCTTGGCATAACAGAAGGAACTGCATTCTGCTAGTCAATTAGAAAGTGTCTGCTTGGCAATGACAACCCCCAACCTATTCCTTTCAAAAGAAACAAACAGTTGGGTGGACTGTCTATGGGCTTCTGCCTGCTCCAGACAGAAGCTAAGGCTCTTTTGCAATCCAAATGATGCAGGGCTTGTTTGCCTTGGTGTGAATGGAGCCTGGGAAAGAATGTTGGCTAGATGATGGAATAGTTCAGATGGAAGTCAAACGTAAAAAAAGGGAAATGCAGAATAACTTCAGCATGTGGGTGCCCAAAAAATTTATTTATTTATTTAGTGTTTTTCTATACTGGCATTCGAGATAGGAATCACATCATGCTGGTTTACATTTAACAGGGGGTGTAAAATGAAAATAAACTAATAACTGTGACAAGTGATGAGAAACTCTGAAGTTACAATAAAACAAGGATATTCAAAATTGGGTGGAGGAAAGTCTAAAGGAGTTTAACAGAAAGAGCAATTATTTACAATTTTCTAAGAATGTCTGACTGTGGTTGTCGTTGCATTGAGAATCAGTTGGGGTCTGGAAAGGCTTGTTAAAAATAGTTATATCACACTTGTTGAAGTTTTTTAATTTTTAATTTTCTTTATAATTTATTTATTTATTTATTTATTTAACAGTTTTTTATACTGACCTTCATAGTAGATAACCATATCGGATCGGTTTACATTTTAACAAGGGTAAACTAAGGTAACAATTCTGGTTAATAATGGATAACAAAGGAAAAAGGAATAAGTCAAAGTTACAATCAACAAGGAATGTATAAAACTTGGAGGCTTGAAGACAAGCTGGAAGGAAGATAAAGGCAGGAAGAATAAATATAACGTGATACGAATAATTTAACGGGTTAGAGAGAGTGCTTTAACCTGGAGATGCCAGTGTCCATTGTTCAGGAAGAAGTGTGTCAAAGACCTTGTAAGAAGTGCGGCTCAAGCTAGTGATTATCCGGAGGATCTGGGAAGGCTTGGTGAAAGAGCCACGTCTTTAGTCTTTTTCTGAAGGTTAAGAGACAGGGATCCAATCTGAGATTTGCTGGGATGTTGTTCCAGATAAATGGGCCTGCTATTGAAAAAGCTCTGTCTTTGGTCGTGGAGAGGCGTGAGGCTTTAGTAGGGGGAAATTTCAGAGTGCCTTTGTGGATATCTCTCGTTGGTCTGTTAGAGGAGTGGAGTTTGAAAGGGATTTCCAGGTCGAGTTGAAGTTGCTGATGGATGGTTTTGTGTATTAGGGTAATAGATTTGTACAGGATTCTGAAATTTACTGGTAACCAATGTAGATTTCTGAGGATGGGGGAGATGTGTTCACCGCGGCTGGTGTTGGTCAGCAGTCTCGCTGCCGCATTTTGTAACATCTGCAGTGGTTTGGTGGTAGATTTGGGGAGGCCTAGAAAGAGGGCACTGCAGTAATCTATTTTGGCGAACAGAAGAGCCTGGAGGACAGTCCTGAAGTCTTGGAAAAATAAGAGTGGTCTCAGTCGTTTCAAAACCTGTAGTCTGTAGAAGCTGTCTTTGGTAGCTGTGTTGACCATTTTTTTAAGGTTTAGACGATTGTCTATTATTGCCCCAAGGTCTCTAACGTGCGTACAGGTGATGTGAGCATTGTGTGGTGGAGTTGGAGGCAGATTGTTTTCATTTGAAGAGATGAGGAGAAGCTCTGTCTTTGAGGCATTGAGGACCAAATGTAAGCTGTTGAGTAGATTAGTAATGGATAGAAGGCAGTTGTTCCAGTAGGTGAGAGCTTTTGAGATGGATTCTTTTATTGGGATTAGAATCTGTACGTCATCTGCGTACAGATAGTGAATTAGGTTGAGGTCTGTCAGTAATTGGCAGAGGGGGAGGAGGTATATATTAAAGAGGGTTGGAGATAAGGAGGATCCTTGTGGTACGCCAAGGGAAGATTTTGTTAGCGGTGACTCCTTGTCAATGTCCTTGTCAATTTCTTGTCAATGTTAATGCCACATCAACAAGCCTGTCGGCGTGTTTCTGCAATTATGTCAGAGACCGCCCGGTCTATTCAATCCTTTGCGGCTTAGATGGTGTAATTTATACCTCTTCACAGTTTTTTTAAAAACTGTGAGGCATTAACATTAACAAATTCTAAAGAAAATTAAAAATTAAAAAACTTCAACAAGTGTGATATAACTATTTTTTGGCACCCACATTCTCAAGTTATTCTGCATTTCCCTTTTTTTACATTTGTTATTTTGCCTGGGATTGCTTTGGCTCTTTTTTGGATATCAGATGGAAGTCAGACACACCTTGGGCAGGAACATAAGGTGTGTATGTAAGACCACCCTGTAATGAAAAAACATAGTCTAAGGTGGATAAGTCATTACGTATGGAGCTCACTGATCCTATGTGCTGATGTAACTGCCACCAAAAAATATGACCTTCCAGGTCAGGTATTTCAGGTCACAGGAGTGCAGCAGTTCAAAGGCTGCTTTCATCAGCTGAGGTAATACCACATTCAAGTCCCAAGATACAGTGAGAGGCCTTAGAAGAGGCTTCAACTGAAGCAGGCTCCACATGAAATGTACAACTATAGGCTGTACAGAGATGGGCATAACATCTTGCCAGAGGATGTGGTTACAGCAGTTAGTGTAACTGGGTTTAAAAAAACATTTGGATAAGTTCCTACAGGATAAATCCATAAACTGCTATTAAGGTAATTAATAAGCAATAGTAGTTTGTGATTTATCTAATGGTTGGTACTTGCCAGGTACTTGACTTGGATTGGCCACTGTTGGAAACAGGATACTGGACTTGATGGACCCTTGGTCTGATCCAGTATGGCATTTCTTATGTTCTTATGTACACCACGGTGATATGCACCAATTGCACTCAGATGAACTCTGGTCTTCAAACCAACTTCCAATAGATGTAGAAGGTAGTCAAGCAGTTTTTGAGGGGAGCAGGAGAAAGGATCTAGGGCCTTCTGCTCACACCACATGTACAACCTCCTTCACTTCAGTCCTTAGGACTTTGTAGTGGAAGGCTTTCTGGAAGCCACCAGGACCCAAGAGACATGCTCCGAGAAACAGAGTGGTTGCAATATCAACCTCTCAACATCCAGACTATGAACGACAAGGCCTGGAGGTTGGGATAGCACAATTGGCTTCAATCCTGAGTGATGAGATCTAGAGAAATCCTAATCCGATCAGTTTCCAGATGGACATCTTCTGGAGGAGTTGGAATCCAGATCTGTCTAGGGCAATCAGGGGCTATGAGGATCATAGTCCCTTTTTCCTAGCAAAGCCTCAAGAGAGTCTTTGCTACTAGTGGAGCTGGAGGATACGCATCTAGGAAAACCTTCCCCTAATGGCAGGCGAAGGCACCTGAGGCTGGTTTGCTGTGGGTCCTGTACAGGAAGCACAACTGAGGAGCCTTCCTGTTCCAAGGCAATGTGACAAGATCCACATACAGGCTTCCCCAGAGGTGGAAAATCAGAGTTCCAACTCTTTGATCCAGAGACCATTTGTGGTATCTGAAGGTGCAACTCTGTCTGCTATTACATTCTTCAGCCAGGTTCATGGTCCTGAGCATCAGCCCATGGGAGAGGGCCAAAGACCAGATCTGGACTGCATACTGACACAAAAGGTACGATCCCCACCTCTCTGCTTATTGACATCCCACACTACCACTTGGTTATTGGTCTGTATCAGAACAATTTTGTTGGACAGACGATCTCTGAAAACCCACAGTGTGAACTTGATTACCTGGAGCTCCAGGAAATTGATTTGGCAGAGGTGATCCTGGGTGCTGAGTCCATCTATATGAGCTCCCCAGCCCAGGATGGTTACGACAATTTGAGTGGGAGAATTTAGGAAGAACACCTTCTTTTCCAAATTCAAAATTTCCCACCACCTGGACAGGCTGGGACCCAGGAAGTGAAACCTGATCTTTTTTGGAACCGAGAGGAGGATCAGTAGCGGGTATTGGGACCACTGGAAACCATGGCATACTCCTGGCATCAATGGAGGACTGGCTCTCTTTGCCACGGGGTTGCTTCGGGAGCATCACAGCAGAAGCTGGTGCATCCCTGTGTCCGGTACCATGCTTCTACTGGAACCAATGCTGATGCTTCTTCAGTTTCCCTTGATGCTCAGATCGGTCCATCCCCAGGGCCTAGGTTAAGGACAATGAACCTGACATCCTCAATCTGAAGGAGCCCAATGAAGGCTGGTCTCTGGCATACCTATCAGCTGATAAAATCAGCAGAACTGGTAGCCCCGCTGATGTTCATTGGTGCAGCTACGAAGTCCCTCAATGCCGATGTCTCTGATGCCAATGGATTGGCCCTCTCCAGCCTGAAGAGGTATTCCATCTTGTCGAGACAGATCTCAAGACTCCTCAGGGTCATCTTGGTGCACTTGCTGCAACCCCGGATGTTGTGCACTGCTCCAAGGCAGAGGACACATATATCATAGGGATCCATGACAGACATGGCCCTCATATACCTGGGGCATTGCTTAAACCCAGAAATGGACATTTTGTCATGAAACAAAAGGGATGAGAGATCAAAAGTGATGGCGGCGGCTGTCAATGGCCAGCAGGCACCAAGTACAACGCCACCCCAGAGGAATGACAACAAAAATAAACGTACCTTAAAATGCCGAGAATTCTAATGGGAGAACCCCACGTTGAATGCACAAGGAAACTCTAAAGAGAGAAGCACAAAACTGCATTTGTAAGAAGCACCTAAAACTCATACTAAAAGTGAGGCTCACCCATTCGTGAGATGCAAGGCTCCTCGGAAAGAAGAGACTGAGGGGACCCCACATGGACATGTGTAATATTGCATGAGTGAGCATGCTCAATGAGGCTCAGTCAAAATTCTAGAAAATCTGACATCTTCCATACCATGCTCCATTTGATATCACCCATTTTTGAGGACTGACATTCTGCTTGTCCTTGAAGAAAACGTTAATCCCCACTTCCAGGCTGTAACCATGCCCCCCTCTTAAAACTAAAAAATGTCCATCTCTCCAACCAGCCCCTATACCCAATTTTGAAGTGTCAGGTTTTTCCTTCAGGAGAATGAGTGATTCATACTCGTCCCTGCCCAGAATTCAAAGTGGCACTGGCCAATCTGAGGTTTCTCTGTCTGGCAAGTGAGGAGCAAATGAAAGGCCCAGGTTCGCTGATGCCATTTTGAATTTTAGCACTAGTATGGCAGGAACAAATGGGGATTACTCATGCCCCAGGGGGTATCCTAACTCTTCAAAAATTAGGTAAGGGAGAGAGTCCATCTTGGAGTTTTGTGAGGGGGGGGGGGTGTTTCAGCCAGGGGTTGGGGTTCACTTTGTACTTTTCTTGAAAAGGTGATGTGCCTAAAAGGGATGAACCAGAGGGGCATTTGCAGTAAGCTGAAGGGAAGATTTTCAAAGGGATACGCACATAACCCCCGAAAACTTACCCATAGGCTCGGCGGTGCACGGAAGCCCCTGGACGCGCGTATGTCCCGGGGCTTCGAAAAAAGGGCACTCCGGGGGCATTGCTGAGTGCTCTGGCACAGCAGCCTGTGCCGGGGCATGGTGTGCCGGCAGCTGGCTGGCAGACGTAACTCGACGAAATAAGATAGGGGGGGACCAAAAAAAAAGTCCCCTCCAAGGCCGCTTCGATTTCGGCCTTGGAGGGAACGGGGAAAGCCATCTGGCCTCCCCTAGGGCTCGGCGCGTGCAAGGTGCACAAGTGTGCACCCCCCCTTGCGTGCGCCGACCCCAGATTTTATAACATGCGGGCACAAATGTACCCCGCGCGCGTAACTTTTAAAATCGGCCCCTGAGGGGACCTTTGGAGTGAATGAAGACTTTTGAGCATGGGGAGAGGGGGACTTGAAAAGGGGGAGTAAGCCCCACATAACAATCAAGGTGGGGGGGGGGGGGCAAAAATAAAGGAGTCAGTTAAATCCAAATAAATAAAAAGATAAAAAATAGTCTGCCAATACTTTCTGGAGAGAAATATAGCTAAATCTCTTTTGGTATAGTTACTTTTTCATAGATTAACACAGATTGCAAAGGATATCTCAACCCATGTTACTCCATTTTAATATTAATGAACTGCTTTGTATGCATGTGCATGCAACACTGCCATTAATCTTTTTCTCACATTGGGTCTACTTTATTGTGTAAAACCTGAAAAGTTTTAATGATGCACAAACTTCAAACCTTTTACATTAGAAAGAAATCAGTAGAACTAGGAGTCATGAAATGAAATTCCAGGGGCGACGACTCAGAACCAACATCAGGAAATGTTTCTTCACGGAGAGGGTCTGCCTGGCATGCCCTTCCAGAGGAGATGGTGAAGGCGAAAAAAGCCAAAAAATTCAAAGGGGCATGGGATAAACACTATGGATCCCTAAGGCTAGAGGATGGAAATGAAGAGCGTGCATGGTGGTAACTTGCTGGTGTGGCAGTTACTACCCTTACCAGAAGGTATGTGGATTACTACCCTTAATCAATAAACTTTGATGTAACTGCAACATTGCTCTCTGCTTCAATGGCAAGGGGAAAAAGGAACTGGATTCAGAAGACAATCAACAAGGGCCCTGACCTTTATGGTCTGGCAAACTGATAAGCATGGAGATAATCTGCATGGAGCAACAGTTACTACCCTTAACCAATAAGCCTTGATTCCCTTGACGCAACTGCAACATCACTCTCTGATTTGATGACAGGGGGTGGGTGTGGTGGGGTGGAAAGAGATATTGGATTCAGACAACTACTAACACAGGCCATGACCTTTATGGTCTGGGGTACTGAAACACAGATATAAGGGAAAAAGTACAGGACTGCTTCTACGGCCAAGTTCATAAGCAAAGCACGTCAAGCAGCACTGTCTGAATTTTCAAGATGGCTCATCACCCAGTACAAGAGAAACATGGGGATCTCCTGCACAGCACTGCAGATAGTACTATAAGAAGTTTGCTGGGCAGAGTGGATGGACCATTTTGGTCCTTTTCTGCCATCATTACTATGTTACTATGTAACATCAGCAATTCTCACATGTGCATTACCATTACTGCAGAAAAGCAAACATCATTTGTGTTATCGCAGCTTAGTAAATAGGCCTGAGTATAATGTGCTTTTTGTTTATATGGCTCAGAAACCGGGATGGTTTCACATGTTATATTTCTGTAACAATGTAAGGACATTTTGGAAGGGATTAAGGATTTGTTTAGCTGTAAACCGGTACGATAAGACCCTAGTCTTGAGTATCGGTATATCAAAAGAATCTAAATAAATAAATATACAGAAAACAAATTGTGAACTTTTATTTCAAATTATCATTTGGAAATTGCAATAATGGAATGTATGCAGATCTACCTCATACATTTTCATTGTGGAATTCCTGAAAACCTGAGTGATGAGGTATATTCTTTAGAACTTCATGTGTGATTGGAAATCCCTTCGTGAGAACTCCTGCATATTTTCCCTGATAGTATCTTAAAAATGTTAATGTAATCTAGCTGCAAGTTTATCTGTTTATTTTGGTAAACATCTTTAATAAGAATTGGTTTTCCCTTATTTTCTATATATTGGGGGAGATTTTTGATAGACGTTAGACTTTTTTTTCCTTCCTTTTCATTATTGTATTTTCCATATTCCTTTCAATAATTATATATATACATATTATACATATGTAATATATTCCCAGAAAAATTATAAATATATATTTAAAATATACCACTAATAAATACATTTTAGGAAAAACACCCTAACTTGCTTTGTTGGAGCTGAAGTTATGAGTATTTGGGAAAATTACTTACGGTAATTTTAAAAGACTGTCCAAACATGTTACATATGTAATCTGAAAAAAAGAAAATATGAGCCCCTTTTCTTGAACAAATTGGATAAATAATCAGCCTTTTGGTGATGGTGGGGTGGGGAATTCAGGCTTTTCAAATTAAGAGATAATACACCATATGATACAACCTTAGAACATACCCCTCCTCCCATCACTTTTGCCAATAGTAAAATAAGAGAATGGAAAGCACACACAGGATAATGAAATCAACCCTCTCCCACCTTCCTAAAAATTACAGAATCATGCAACAAATCCCCTCCACCCCAGAAGAAAATTCTTTTGATAAATAGGTGACACAGACTACCCACAACCCCAGGTCACCAAAAACATTAGGGCCAGAAAATAAGAAACTCTCCCCTCTCCAAAGTGATTATCAGAAAAGCAATAAAGAAAAACACCACAAAAGAACAAAGGCAAGGAGAAAAGAATAGAAAACTCTCTTAGAAGAGAAGGAAAAGAGAAAAGATTGAATGGAGCACCAGCACATCAAATACACAAGGTGGCAGCACAGAAACATTTTACAGTGTTCAAAAAAGCCTCGAACTGATAAATAATAAGTTATCCTGGATATTCAGCAGGATAAACTTTCTACTGAATATCCCTGATTGAAATTATTCAGCTAATATTATCAGGATAACTTTAAACCTAACCAGCTATGCTTTGACTATCACCAGATAGGTTTAAGTTATCCAGCCTCATATGGCTGGATAACTTAAACCTTAATTAGTTATCTTAAAAAGAATACAGCTAGTTAAATAGCAATAGGCCTTTAAAAAAAAATAGGGTGACTTGAGCCTAGAGGCCCAAATTGGATGCCCCCCATCACGGTGAAAAATTGATAAGCCTGGCTGAGGCCTCCCCCACCCCCTAAAACAATGGTTTAAAATAATAGAAGTCTGTCCAGTGAAGCCAGCCTTCTCCTCCCTCCATCCCCTTCTGATTAGTTAAGTCTCTATGGCTGGCCCCCCCTCCTCCCCCCAAATATCTGGTACCTTTTAAAATCCCTCTGTCTGGGCTGGGATCGCATTATGCTGCAATCCCAAGTGCTTTCAGCATTGATCTGGCAGCAGTGCTGAAAGCGTAAACTGCATCTCTGACAGCGAAGCTAGTAGCTTATGCCAACAACATTGCTGCCAAAGCAATGCTGGAAGCACCAGGGATCATAGCTTAAATGTGATCCTGGTGCAGTCAGAGGGATTTTGAAAGATACCGTGTGGGGGTGGACAGGTAGGGGGGGAGAAGGGGACCGACCAAAGGAGACTTAGCTGACGAGAGGGGACAGAGAGAGGGAGAAGGCCAATGCCACTAGACTGACTTCTATTATTTTTAAAGCCGCACATGAAGGAGCTTCAGGGGGTTGGGGAGGCCTCAGCCTGGCATCACTTTTTTTTTTTTTTTTTTTTTTTTACAATGAGGGAGATCCAATTCAGGCCACCAGGCTTACTATAGTCATTTTAATTTTTTAAAGGCTTATTGCTATTTAACCAGCTATACTCTTTTGAATATAGACTGTTAACTTAAAACTTATCTGGGAAAACATTCCCCGATTACTTTAGACCTGCTCTCAGCCACATCTCAAGATAGCCACATAAGTTATTTGGCTAACTCTAAATATCAGCACTCGGCTAACTTCAAGTATCAACCTCATCCATGTTATGTCCATTAATCAGCTAACTTTTAGCTGGTTAAATACCAGCTTACAGGTTATCCAGCTAAATGCTTTGAATATTGGCTTCATTAAGTCCTGTAACAACAGAGCCTTAAAATGCACAAAAGATATGTTAGCTTCAGGAACCAAGCCTAAGAAAAGCAGTAAACAGAACAAACAAAACTGCAGTGCTATGAGCACGAATGCAGTCTGGGCAATAAAATCCCAGACCTGAAAGCCTTAATGGTGGAGGCGGGCTTGAATGTTGTTGCTGTTACGGAAATATGGTTCACGGAATCTCAGGATTGGGATACGGCCATACCAGGCTATAAATTGTTATGGAAGGACAGAGAGAACAGAAAAGGGGGAGGAGTAACTCTTTATGTCAAAACAATATCCAAGCAACGGAACTGCAAGGATTTGGGGGTAGAGAAACAGCATTATGGGCCGTCCTAAAAAAAAAAAAAAAAAGAAGATGATGCATCCATTTTTACCAGAGTGGTTTACAGGCCTCCTACTCAAACAGAACTAGACAGAGAGCTGATAGAAGACATAGAAAAGGTGGGAAGGAAGGATATGTTGATTATTGGAGATTTTAATCTGCCAGACATGGACTGGAGAATCCCTTCTGCAGAATCTAACAGTAGTAGAGAGATAGTGGATGCCCTGCAAGGGGCTCTGTTCAAACAAATGGTAATGGAACCCACATGGGAGGGAGTTATACTCGACTTAGTGCTGAGATAATGTCTCAAATGTTCGGGTGGGTGCCCATCTCAGCACCAGTGATCATCAAAAGGTTTGGTTTGATATTGCCAGTAGGTTACGGAGAAGTCACACGAAGACCCAAGTTTTGCAGTTCAAAAATGCAGACTTTGCCGAAATGGGAAAATTCCTGGAGGTGGAACTTGAAGACTGGGAGAAAATGGGACAGGAGGAACAACAGTGGGCCAAACTAAAAGGAGCAATTACTAAATCAGCAAATCTATATGTTAGAAAAGTAAACAAAAGTAAGAGAAATAAGAAACCAATCTGGTTCACAAAGGAGGTGGCTGATGTAATAAAAGCAAAAGAAGCAGCGTTTAAGAAATATAAAGGATCCTGAAAAGTGAAACACAGGGAGGATTATCTGTCGAAACTGAGGGAGACGAAAAAAGTAATCAGGAAAGCAAAAAGTCAGGCGGAGGAAAGGATTGCCAAGGAGGTAAAGCAAGGTGACAAAACATTATTCAGATACATCAGAGAAAGGTCCATAATGGTATAGTGAAATTGAAAGGTGATAAGGATCAATGGGTGGAGAGAAAGATGATGAAATGGAAGAAGTATTAAACAAATACTTAGTGTTCACTAAGGAAGACCCTGGAGAAGGACCATCACTTGTTAATATAACTGTAGAAGGAGGTGGAGTAGACCAAACCCCATTTATGGAAGAGAATGTATGGGAAGAGCTAGGAAAACTGAAATTGGACAAAGCCATGGGTCCTGATGAGGTTCATCCCAGAATACTGAGGGAACTCAGCGATGTGCTGGTGGGTCCGCTGTGTGACCTGTTCAATAGATCCCTGGATAACTGTGTGGTACCTAGTGACTGGAGAAAGAGCAGTGGTGGTCCCACTACACAAGAGTGGGAGCAGAGAAGAGGCTGGAAACTACAGCCACAGTGCACACTGCTTTTCTCTTTCATTGTTTTTTTTTTCTTCAAAGAAAAAAAAAGTAAAAACAAACAAAAAAACAAGAACCCTTGCCTCTCTGGCACCAAGAGCAAGCCCTATCTCCAGATGGACCTTGCCTCCTTTGTCTACTGAAACCCTAAACCTGACTTCTCTCCAGGTCCCAAAGATCACTCTTAAATAGTTTCACTTTTTTTTTTCCTTGAGTGCTCTTCTTTGAGTCCACAAGTTTTAAATTTGCAGTGCTCTGTAGCCCTGGCAGCATTTTTCTTATGTCCCAACCCCCCTTCCTAGGCAGGGTTACACAAACTTTGTGCACATTTCTAAGAGCACTGCTTTGCTTTTTTTTGGCAGACACCAGCCAAAATTTTTTTTTGGCAGACACCAGCCAAAATGTGGCAGACACCAGCCAAAATTTCTTTCTTAGGTCTCCCTGGCGACTTTGGGTTTTTTTTTTTCTGTGCCAAGATTAGAAAAAATCCATGCACTGACACCATATGTGAGGGTGGCTGAGCAAAACTTTGGTATCTGGAGTCAGGAAGCACACCGACTCCAGTCTTTTTTTAATGCAATTTAAAATGTTATTAACATAAACAGCAAAATAACATCTCAGTAAACTGCCTACCTTTGCATTATATTCACATAACTTCAAAGAAGATCAGGAGCTCCATGGTCCTGGAGTCACAGGGCTGAGAAGATCAGGAGTTCCTTGGGCCTGGAGTACAGGGCCTCCTGATACTAGTTGGGTTCACATTCTTATTCCTCTCCCAGCAGGGTCCTGCCCACAGGGAAATAGGGCCAATGCATTAAAAACCCTAACAAATGAAGTATAAGAGCAGGCCTCACAAAGAGAGGTTTAAGATTTAAATGTGGGAACTAATCTGTTTACACAACTGTTATATATGCAACTTATTTAAACAACCATGTTACACATGTAATTTAGTGTTGTTCATAGAACTATAAAAATCTTGTTAGGTTGTTTATTTTAGTATAAAACTTTGTTTTAGAGTGTATAAGAACATAAGGAATTGCCATGCTGGGTCAGACAAAGGGTCCATCAAGCCCAGCATCCTGTTTCCAACAGAGGCCAAACCAGGCCACAAGAACCTGGCAATTACCCAAACACTAAGAAGATCCAATGCTACTGATGCAATTAATATCAGTGGCTATTCCCTAAGTAAACTTGATTAATAGCAGTTAATGGACTTCTCCAAGAACTTATCCAAACAGTTTTTGACCCAGCTACACTAACTGCACTAACCACATCCTCTGGCAACAAATTCTAGAGCTTTATTGTGCGTTGAGTGAAAAAGAATTTTTTCCAATTAGTCTTAAATGTGCTACTTGCTAACTTCATGGAATGCCGCCTAGTCCTTCTTTATTCGAAAGAGTAAATAAGCGATTCATATCTACTCGTTCAAGACCTCTCATGATCTTAAAGACCTCTATCATATCCCCCCCTCAGCCGTCTCTTTTCCAAGCTGAACAGCCCTAACTTCTTCAGCCTTTCCTCATAGGGGAGCTGTTCCATCCCCTTTATCATTTTGGTTGCCCTTCTCTCTACCTTCTCCATCGCAACTATATCTTTTTTGAGATGCGGCGATCAGAATTCTACACAGAATTCAAGGTGCGGTCTCACCATGGAGCGATATAGAGGCATTATGAAATTTTCCGTTTTATTAACCATTCCCTTCTTAATAATTCCTAACATTCTGTTTGCTTTTTTGACTGCTGCAGCACACTGAGCTGACGATTTTAAAGTATTATCCACTATGATGCCTAGATCCTTTTCCTGGGTCATAGCTCCTAATATGGAACCTAACATCGTGTAACTACTACAAGGTTATTTTTCCCTATGCAACACCTTGCACTTGTCCACATTAAATTTCATCTGCCATTTGGATGCCCTATCTTCCAGTCTTGCAATGTATTACAATCCGCTTGTGATTAAACTACTCTGAATAATTTTGTATCATTCGCAAATTTGATAACCTCACTCATCGTATTCCTTTCCAGATCATTTATATATATATATATATATATATATATATATATATATATTGAAAAGCACTGGTCCAAGTACAGATCCCTGAGGTACTCTACTGTTTACCCTTTTCCCATGAGAAAATTGACCTTTTAATCCTACTCTCTGTTTCCTGTCTTTTAACCATGACTTTTTAGTTTTCTTAGAAGCCTCTCATGAGGAACTTTGTCAAACGTCTTCTGAAAATCCAAATATACTACATCTACCGGTTCACCTTTATCCACATGTTTATTAACCCCTTCAAAAAAGTGAAGCAGATTTGTTAGGCAAGACTTTCCTTGGGTAAATCCATGTTGACTGTGTTCCATTAAACCATGTCTTTCTATATTCTCTAAGATTTTGATCTTGAGAATAGTTTCCACTATTTTCCCAGCACTGAAGTCAGGCTCACTGGTCTATAGTTACCCAGATTGCCCCTGGAGCCTTTTTTAAATATTGAGGTTACATTGGCCACCCTCCAGTCTTCAGGTACAATGGATGATTTTAATGATAGGTTAAAAATTTTAACTAATAGATCAGAAATTTCATTTTTTAGTTCTTTCAGTACCCTAGAATGCATACCATCTGGTTCAGGTGATTTGCTACTCTTTAGTTTGTCAATCTGGCCTACTACGTCTTCCAGGTTCATAGTGATTTCGTTCAGTTCGTCTGACTCATCACTCCTGAAAACCATCTCTGGAACTGGTATCTCCCCAACATCCTCTTTAATAAACATGGAAGCAAAGAATTTATTTAGTCTTTCTGCAATGGCCTTATCTTCCCTAAGAGCCCTTTTAACCCCTCGGTCATCTAATGGTCCAACAGACTCCCTCACAGGTTTCTTGCTTCAGATATATTTTAAAAAGTTTTTATTATGAGTTTTTGACCCTATGGCCAACTTCATTTCAAATTCCCTCTTCGCCCGTCTTATCAGTGTTTTACAGTTAACTTGACAATGCTGATGTTTTATCCTATTTTCGTCAGATGGATCCTTCTTCCAATTTTTGAAGGATTTTATTTGGCTAAATAGCCTCTTAACCATGACGGTAATCGTTTTGCCTTCCTTCCACCTTTCTTAATGTGTGGAATACATATGGACTGCGCTTCTAAGATTGTATTTTTAAACAATGTCAATGCCTATTGAACACTTTTAACCTTTGCAGCTGCACCTTTCAGTTTTTTCCTATTTTCCTCATTTTATCAAAGTTTCCCTTTTGAAAGTTTAGTGTTAGAGCTGCAGATTTACTTATTGTCCCCCTTCCAGTTGTTAGTTTAAATTTGATCATGTTATAATCACTTTTGCCAAGTGGCCCCACCACCGTTACCTCTCTCACCAAATCCTGCATTCCACTTATTACATCCAGGAACTTTATGTCTCTAGCAAGTCCTGATCTTACATTTACCCAGTCAATATTGGGGTAATTGAAATCTAAATGAAGAAGCAAGACCTTGCACATAAGCAAGTACCACAATACACTGGTGCAGGATAAATGTTTTAACCACCACAAACTTTTATGGTGTGTTTTAATGGTTTCAAATATCAAAGAATATCGATGTTTACACTGGCAACTCCATGTATTCAGATATGACACTTTAAGCTGGTCCCCCGACACGGTCCCGTGTTTCGCTAGGCTGCATCGGGAGGGACCAAGGGTATACTTAAATCTAGGGTATAAAAACAAATATAAATCAAAATACAGAATGGTGAAGACGGCTACAAAGTGAACTCCATTACAATCATGTACATACCTCTGAAAAGATACCCGGAGCGCGCAAGCCCACACAGGTGTAGGACATTTAAACATAGGAAAAGGCGCGAACGTGGCAGCTCTCGCGAGAACTGTCAAAAACAGCAGGTCTCGGTGGCTCCGTCCCCAAATTTTTAATAGAACAGATTCCACTCAATTTCTCGATTGAGACCCTTAGGGACCACCGTGTCTAGTGTAAAAATCCACCTCTGCTCCCTCCGGCCGAGGATCTCGGGGTAGTCACCGCCCTGGGAGGGGCGGCGCACCACCTCGATCACCATAAAGGAGAGATCAGAGATGGCATGGCCACATTCAATCCAATGGGAAACTAGGGGCTCGTCTACTCTATGTAAGCGAATGTTAGAACAATGTTCTATCATACGGGTCTTTAACATGCGCGTCGTTTTACCCACATAAAGCAGGGAACAGGGACACTTTACAATATAGATTACGCCTTTAGTCAGACAGTCCGATTTTGAACGGAGATTAAAGTCCCGCCCCGTGACGGGATGTGCAAAAGATGACATATTTGCCGTGTAGCTGCACATAGTGCAGTGACCACACGGACCATGTGTGCCTGAACTCTCAGGTGGGTCAACAACTGTAAAAGTGTGAACCAGCCTGTCCCGCAAATTTTTTCCGCGTCTAAAAGTAAAACGCAGCGGGCTGTGTAACAAATCTGTAAGTGCCAGTGCTGACCAGTGTCGCCTTATCATCGTGGCAATGGCTCTCCCCATGATAGAAAAGGGTAAAATACAATTATTAGTCTCGTCAATTGGGCTGGAGGATGGAAAAAACAACCAATCTCGATTCGTATATAATGCTCTTTTAAAGGCTCTTCTGACAACCCTACGGGGATAGCCGCGTTCCAGAAATCGGTTAACCATGATATGTGCTTGCGCTAAAAATTCTGAGCGGGTAGAACACAGGCGGCGCAAACGAAGGAACTGGCCCGTAGGGATGTTATCACGCAATGCACGGGGGTGGCAGCTCTGATACTGTATGAGGGTATTACGATCAGTATCCTTACAGTAAAGGGTAGTTTAATCTCCGTTCAAAATCGGACTTTCTGACTAAAGGCGTAATCTATATTGTAAAGTGTCCCTGTTCCCTGCTTTATGTGGGTAAAACGACGCGCATGTTAAAGACCCGTATGATAGAACATTGTTCTCACATTCGCTTACATAGAGTAGACGAGCCCCTAGTTTCCCATTGGATTGAATGTGGCCATGCCATCTCTGATCTCTCCTTTATGGTGATCGAGGTGGTGCGCCGCCCCTCCTGGGGCGGTGACTACCCCGAGATCCTCGGCCGGAGGGAGCAGAGGTGGATTTTTACACTAGACACGGTGGTCCCTAAGGGTCTCAATCGAGAAATTGAGTGGAATCTGTTCTATTAAAAATTTGGGGACGGAGCCACCGAGACCTGCTGTTTTTGACAGTTCTCGCGAGAGCTGCCACGTTCGCGCCTTTTCCTATGTTTAAATGTCCTACACCTGTGTGGGCTTGCGCGCTCCGGGTATCTTTTCAGAGGTATGTACATGATTGTAATGGAGTTCACTTTGTAGCCGTCTTCACCATTCTGTATTTTGATTTATATTTGTTTTTATACCCTAGATTTAAGTATACCCTTGGTCCCTCCCGATGCAGCCTAGCAAAACACGGGACCGTGTCGGGGGACCAGCTTAAAGTGTCATATCTGAATACATGGAGTTGCCAGTGTAAACTTCGATATTCTTTGATATTTGGAACCATTAAAACACACCATAAAAGTTTGTGGTGGTTAAAACATTTATCCTGCACCAGTGTATTGTGGTAATTGAAATCTCCCATTATTATTGCACTGCCAAATTGGTTAGCTTCCCTGATTTTTCTTAGCATTTCATCATCTTTCTGACCATTTTGTCCAGGTGGACGGTAGTAAACTCCTATCATTATTCTCTTACCCAACACATGGGATTTCTACTCATATAGATTCTACTGAGCATTTTGTCTCTTGTATGATCTTTATCCTGTTGGACTCTATACCCTCCCAGTCATAAAGTGCCACACCCCCAACAAGTTGATCCTCCCTATCAGTGCGATATAATTTGTACCCTGATATAGCACTGTCCCATTGGTTATCCTCCTTCCACCAAGTCTCTGTGATGCCAATTATGTCAATGTTATTATTTGCTGCTATACACTCTAACTCTCCCATCTTACTTCTTAGACTTCTGGCATTGGCATACAGACAATTCAAAGTGTGTTTTTTTTGTTTGTATTAACAACCTGTTAGGGATAATTCGGAAATCATTAGCTTCAGTGATTTTTTACATATAGGCATATGAACTACATTTGCTTTTATTGGAAGCTCTCTGTTGGGGTGCCTTAACTCTCCTGTTTCGTTAGTATCCTTCAAGGATACATTTTTCCGAACCATGCACTGCTGAGTGACTGTCAGCTTTCCCCCTTATTCTAGTTTAAAAGCTGCTCTATCTCCTTTTTGAAAGTTAGTGCCAGCAGCTTGGTTCTACTCTGGTTAAGGTGGAGCTCATCCTTTCGGAAAAGTCTCCCCCTTCCCCGAAAGTTTCCCCAGTTCCTTACAAAACTGAATCCCTCTTCCCTGTACCATCGTCTCATCCACGTATTTAAACTCTGGAGCTCTGCCTGCCTCTGGGGACCTGCACGTGGAACAGGAAGCATTTTAGAAAATGCCACCCTGGAGGTTCTGGATTTCAGCTTCCTACCTAAAATCCTAAATTTGGCTTCCAGAACCTCTCTCCCACATTTTCCTATGTTGTTGGTGCCCACATGTACCACGACAGCCGGCTCCTCCCAAGCACTGTCTATAATCCTATCTAGGTGACGCGTGAGGTCTGCCACCTTCGCACCAGGCAGGCAAGTTACCGGGCGGTTCTCACATCCACCAGCCACCCTGCTTTCTACATTTCTAATAACTGAATCACCAACTTTGATGGCCGGCCTAACCCTTCCCTCCTGGGCAGTAGCCCTGGGATTCTCTTCCTCCGTGTATTTGAGTGAGTAAAATTAGGAACCCAGATTTTACTGCTCATTGCAGATATGAATTTTCAAATCCAGAGATCTGAAACATTTCCTGCCATGTACAAAATTTGGAAATATGGTGGGTTATAAATTCTTGCAAATAAATAAATACGCAGCTAGATGGCTTTGAAAATCTACCCCAAAAGACCTAATACATGTTTTCAACTACTTTCATTCTTAGAGGACTAGTCTTAACATCCTTTACTAACTCCTTTTTGTCTTAGTTTAATCTGATAGTACCAACTTGCAATTTTTATTTTATTTAACTAGTCAGACTTCCATTTTCAAAACATGCGAGGCAGTAGATAAAAGCATATGGAGCAAAAATATTGTATAAAACCAGTGCTATCTTTCTGGGAGAAAAAAAAGGTGGTGCTCACATGCAGGATACATGTTTGTTTGATTTTTTGAGGGACCACAGGGCAAATCAAACAGGATAAAGGTACTGGTCAGGCCTGGATTTGTCAATAGACACAATAGGCCTGTGCCTAGAGCAGCAGAAATCTGGGTGGGCAGCAGTATACCTGAATATTTACTGCCTTCCAAAAAAATATGAATTATGCTAATAAATACAGTGTAAAACTACTTTAGTTTCATAATATAATATAAAAGATGGAAATGTTTGCCAATTTGTTTCAGAATTTTTAAATTTTTGCCATACCTTAAGCTGCCAAAGGAAACAAGGGGGGACTGTGCCTTAGACCTTCTGCCTTCTGTTGTCCATCCTTGGTGGGGGGAGGGAAAAGGGGGATGACAGGCGGGCAAAGCACCAACAGTGCCTAGGGGCATGAAAATCCTAAATATGTCATTTGTGCTGTACTCAGTACTGGCAAGTACCCCCTGAAAAAAAAGACCGGTGCAAAACAAAGAAACCATTCAGTAGTATTCACTCAAATATTTTATTGGCAGAAAAGTGCAAAAGAGTTTTCTGACATTTCTCCTGTCATAAAAACAATTTTAAGTTAGTGAAGGAAAAGTGTTAGTGGACTTTTTGTTCCAATGAAAAACAGGAATCTTTGACTCCCTTTTATGGTGAAAGCAGCTTCATCACTGAATAAAAATACTACAGATAAACTTACAAAACAGCTTTAAACCAACCTGTCTCTGAAAATGGCAAAAAAACAACTTGAAGTACAGAGACAAAAACACCAGTATGCCTTAACTGGAATTGCTGCTGGCAGAGTTCCATATTGCTACTCAGAGTAACAAAGGTTGTATATTTAAAGGCTCTTGTCTGATAAGGATAAAAAGCTAACCATCAATAAAAGCAAGTTTGCTTGCCATAAACGGTGTTTCTGTAGATAGCAGGATGAATTAGCCATTCTGTCATGGGAACTGTCAATCAGGCCCGGGAGGCGGAGCTTCAAAGTACGTTTCAGAAGTTTGTCTCTGAGGCTGCGCGTGAGTTCCCGTGCAGGAAGACAGAATCTCCGCAGTTTGTGAAAAAGCAAGCGTAAGTAGGATACAGAATAACGTTGACTGCTCAGGGAGGTGGGTGGGTCAGCATGGCTAATTCATCCTGCTATGGAAACACCATTTACAGTAAGCAAACTTGCTTTTTCCCGTTGATAGCAGGGCTGAATTAGCCATGCTGTCATGGGAGTCCTAAGCTCCCGATTACGCTGTATTGTGGAGTTGAATTGGTCTTATAAGCGTGATCTCGTCCATGTGGCAGATGACTATGTTCCTTAGTTCTTTAGCGAATGTAGAATTGCACGTCCCAACTTAGCATCTTCAGCCTTGTGCTGGCCTAGGCAGTAGTGGGACGTAAACGTGTGAAGGGATGACCATGTAGCCACTTTGCATATGTCTATTGGATGGACATGTCTGAGGTTCGCTACAGAGGTGGCCACTGTTCTCACTTGATGCGCCTTAGGAGGGACAGAGAGATGAGAATTCTGTTTCTGGTGGCAATAATGGATACATTGAGCAATCCAGCTGGAAATAATCCATTTGGCCACCAGTAATCCAGGGGCAATTGGATTGAAGGAAACGAATAACTGGGACACTCTCGATGGTGAAGCGGTATGTTGCTTGTAAAAGGCCAGAGCTCTTTTACAGTCTAGTAGTGTGTGTAAAAGTCTCTCTGTCATTCTGATTTGGTTTCGGACAGAACGTAGGAAGTTCTATTGTCTGATTCAGATGAAATCGAGAGACCACTTTTGACAAGAATGATGGATGAGTCCTGAGGATTACCTTGTGAGGTTAAAACTGAAGGTAAGGGCTACAGTGAACTAGAGCCTGAAACTCACTGACTGTGAGCTGACGGGTCTGCTACCAGGAAGATGACCTTCCAGGTAAGGTATTTAAGATGAGCGGAGTCCATGGGTTCGAATGGAAAAAGCATGAGCTGTTCCAAGACAATATTGAGATCCCACGCCACTGGAGGTTTGGAGATCGAAGGTCTTAAATGTGATGAAATGGTCTGTGGAAAGCCGCAATTAATGCTGTCTGTGGAAAGCCACAATCACACTGAGGTGGACTCTGACCAACGCCGTGGTGAGGCCCGTCACGTACAACTTGTGAAGGTAGTCCAATAAGAGTTCAGGGGAACAGAGTAGCGGATTCATGTTTCTTGACGCACAGCAATCAGTGTATCTTTTCCACTTGAAGGAGTAACTCCTTCTTGTCGAAGGTTTTCGTGATGCTCTGATTATGTCTTGTACCTTGGACGACAGTCCTTGTTCTGTGTTAGGAGGATCCGTTCAATCTCCATTCTGTTAGATGGAGAGAGGAATGCATCGGTGCAGGAGGGTTCCCTCCTCTTGAGTGAGAAGATCTTCTTGGTTGGGCATTCGAAGTGGGTTGCCTATGGAGAGTTGCAGAAGATGTGTGTACCATGGTTGCCTTGGCTATGCGGGCGCAACGAGAATAAGTTGTGCTCCTTCCTGCATGCATTTCTGGATTGTTCTCGTGATCAGTGGAATTGGGGGAAAGGCATATAGCAGTCCTTCCGTCCAAGGAATGAGGAAAGCATCTTATGATGTCCTTTGATTGTTTGGCCATATGGAACAGAAGCGTTTGACCTTCCTGTTGAATTCTGTGGTGAAGAGGTCTAGGGTTGGAACTCTCCATTTCGCAAAAATCTTTTGCGTCACTTGTGGGTGAAGCGACCATTCATGCAGATGAAATATTTGACTTAGTTTGTCTGCCCGGATGTTGGCTATCCCAGGTAGGTAGGTTGCTTATAATTGGAGTGACAGGCTGCCCATTCTAGAATGATGATCACTTCCCTGCAGAGGTTCCACGAACCTGACCCTCCTTGTTTGTTTATGTAAAACATGGCTACTTGATTGTCAGTGTAGACCATGGATCGTCGACCTCGCAGGTGGGAGACAAAGGTCTGTAACGCGTACCTTATCGCTCTTAGTTCCAGGAGATTGATTTGGAAATGTTGCTCGCCCAGGGACCAGAGGCCTTGTGTCTCTAGGTGGTCGAGATGCGCTCCCCATCCTTTGCAGGAGGCATCTGTGGTGAGCACCGTGTTGCGCGGAAATAGGGTGAATGGGGCACCTTTTATGAGTGTGGTCCTGTTCAGCCACCATTGTATGACCTTCAACATTTCTGGGGTTAAGGATAATTTCCAAGTTAACAGTTGAGAATGTTGATGCCACTGCCACTTGAGCCCCCACTGGAGACAGCGCATGTGCAGTCTGGTATTTGGTACTGTGTGAATGGCTGCGGCCATGTGGCCCAAGACTGTCAGTACCTGACGAGCGGACGGTGATTGAATGTTCTGGAGGGATTGTAGGTGCTGTCAAATAACGAGCTTCCTCTCCTCCGGAAGAAAAATTCTATTTCTGGTTGTGTCCAATCGAGTTCCTATGAATTGTAGTATTTGTGTGGGTTGGAGGTTCAATTTTTCGTAATTGACAATCAACCCCAATCTGTTCACACAGGGGTAGATTTTCAAAGGATACGCGCGTAACCCCCGAAAACCTACCCCAAACTCCCCCTGCAAGTGCCGAGCCTATTCTGCATAGGCTCGGCGGCACGTGCAAGCCCCGGGACGTGCGTAAGTCCCGGGGCTTTCCTGGGGGGGCATAGTCGCGGCCTCTGGACCAGCCCCCGGACCGGAACCTGGCGTGCCGGCAGCCAGCCCGAGCAGGCGTAACTTTGGGAATAAAGGGGGGGGTGGCGGAAGGAAAGTTCCCTCCGAGGCCACTCCGATTTTGGTTCCCATTGTTGCCGAGGTTGCAGGGAAGGTATTCCGGATACCGGAGACATTGGCCTACCAGGAGTCGGGACCGTCGTGGGCTCCGGAGATAGAGATCTTGTGCTTGGAGACGAGAAAGGTAGAGCGCATGTGGATTGCATACTCTCAAAAAAGCCAGAGAGCCTCAGAAAGCTGCGTGAAAGCTTGACGGGTCTGAGGAGGCATCACCTGTTTCTTAGCCAGAGTTTTACCTCATGGTGGAAGTGCCGCCGCTAACATGTCTGTGTCCGGTGCTGGATGTGGGTGTTTTTTAGAACGCAATTTTCCCTTTGCCTCTTGCTTGCCCATCAACAGTTCCTGCAGGCTATGAGCCGAAGCACGACACTTAGAGCTGTAAGAGAGATCCGAAAAAACTTGTAGAGAGGAAGCTGATGACGCCAACGAGTGAGAAGTGACCCTCACCCACTCCACATCAGATCCTGTTATCGAGTCGTGTTCCAACGACGAGGGATACCCTGCAGTGTGCTGGGGGTTCCATTGTGAGCGAGTCGACTGTGTGGACATCGCTGCTGTTGATGGGATACGCTCTTGTGTCGAGGCATCTTGATGGGATTTTATTTTCCTTCGTTTCTCTACCTGCGGTACTGGTTGCGCCGCCCTCTTCAGGGGCTGCTTTGGCTGCGTCGTTTAATGCATCGATGTTGAGATTTGCATCGAAGATCGCTTGGACTGCGCCGTAGAAAACTGGCGGCGCATCTGGTCGGGTTCCGAGTGCGCCAGCGCCTTCTGTGGAGTCATTGCCTTTGTCGGGTGTGTCTATGATTTCGCTGTTGACGCATGTGGTTTCAGCCTCAGTTCTTTGCCGTCGGCACCGATGCTTTCAGCCTCGATTCGGCACGTTGATGTTGCGACTCTGTATGCATCAAATGCTTGGATTTGGAGTGAGACTTGGTATGCGTCAATATATACGGCTCCCCAATACTCGTAGACGCCCGAGCGCTTAGTGGACGACTCACTGACGCATCTTCTTGCTCCCTATTGCTGGCGCTGTGTCTTTTAGCCATTGCCCCTTTCCCACCTCCAGGCCTGGACGTGGTTGGCTCCATCGACGCCACTCGATGTGCCTTAAGGGGGAGCGATTTTACAGGCCCTGGGGAGGAGTGAGCCTCCCTTCGCTGCTTCGCTGCTGTATTTTCTCCGCTGTCATTGCTCGTGTCCGTCAGTTATGGACATTATCTTCCTGGAGGGACAGGGTTTAAATCCCGATGGTTGGGGCATGTTCTGACTTTAGACCAATCAAAAATTTTTTTAAAATGCGGAGAAACTCTGACCAAAAATCAAAGTCTTTAGGAGACTGAAGCTCTGCATGCGTTCCCGCACGCGGAAAAAACAGACTAAGGAGATTCTGTCTTCCTGCACGGGAACTCACACGCAGCCTCAGAGACAAACTTCTGAAACCTACTTTGAAGCTCCGCCTCCCGGGCCTGATTGACAGTTCCCATGATAGCATGGCTAATTCAGCTCTGCTATCAACGGGAAAAAGAAAATAAAAATTACATGACTGGCAAAAATAAAAATGCTAAGGTACTCAAACAAGCAATATCTTTAATAAAAAATAGGTACCTTCATTTTCAGTTTTTATTTTATTTTCCCCAAGAATTTATTAGTATTTATTATAACCAAGAAAAAAACAGGAGAATATAATTCGGAGGGGGGGGGAGGAAGAGTCTTTTTTTTTTTTTTTTTAACTGATTTCCTGCCATTTAGTTGATTATAATGAACACTGAAATTTCCAGGGAAAATAGCTAGGGGGAATGGAAGTTCCCTCTCAGGCCGCTCCGATTTTGGAGTGTCCTGGGAGGGAACGGAGGAAGCCAGCGCGACTCAGCGCGCGCAAGGTGCACAATTGTGCACCCCCTTGCACATGCCGACCCCGTATTTTATAACACGCGCGCGCATGTTATAAAATCGAGCGTATATGTGCGCGTGCCGGGTAGCACGTGCACATATAGGCCACGCGCGCTTCTTTTAAAATCTACCCCAATATGTACATACTATTCATGTGCATGTTAAGTCATACAACTGTAGCTTTTATACATTGCTAAACAGGCCATGGCAAAAATAGCATGTATATCCTTAATTGAGCATACATATTCCACTTTGTTTTATGGCTCAATCTTCTTGCTGCAAAGGTTTATCAAGTAAGCCTGGCACAGGAGGTTGCTTGTTAATGCTGAGGGAAGGAGAAGAACATCTGAACACAAGTTGAGATTTCCAGGAGAAGAAAAGTATCAATGAAAGTATGCAGCTCTGATATCTGCTAAGGAAGAGAAATGGCATCAGAAGGTGACTTAGCCAGCTCTAGCTCACCTATACCACTGATGACAGAAGGAAATCTGACAGCCAAGAGCTAGAACATTGGCATCTAAGATTGGAGCAGCAACAGCACAATGACAGCACTGTTCATTCTGAAGTCTTAGAATGCCTGCAGTTGCCTTTGGACAAATCACATAAATTGCCATTGCCATACAACAGCAAAGCAAGTTCAGGCAACTGACAATATCAGTTCAAGTGACTGACTGCCCCATCCTACAAAGCTACTTCCCCATTTTCCATCAAAGTCATGCAGGAACAGTCAACTCAAGAGTGCCACAGACCCGAGGTGGAAAGGTTGGAGAGGGGCATTCAAACTTGCAGGTCATTCATTAAAATGCGTTATGGTGTTAACGCTGGACTCTATAACAGGGTACCATCAAGCTAGAGCGAGATATAGTACAAAATGTCATCTTTGGAGACTTTCCTCACTCCAAATGAAGTCAAATCTTCACAGAGATGTACTGTGCTGTTCGTACATTTCAGTCTGCATGATGCGAAGCGGTATGTTATCGTGTGGTGCAGTAAATCTAACATTTCCATACACACGCCCCTTTTTCTTAGAAAATGCATTATCAATGCAATAATAATGCATTTTATTTATTTATTTTTATTTATACATTTTTATATACCGACATTAGATCAATGATGTCACATCGGTTTACAGATAACAAAAGGAAATAAGCAGGGGGTGGTACTTATTTCTTACAGTGAAACGTATCTCTAACAATGCAACGTAAAGAAACTTGAAGTTATTGCGTATATCTAATGAGGCAGCATGATAAAAAATAAAGAAAAATAAAATAAATAGAAATGATATGAAACTCTTCTAACGGGGGTTGGGTGGCAAGAAGCTGCATTGTGAACAACCCTTCTAGTTCCCCCTCGATGCCTTCTGTATGAGAGACGTGTCTCAACTGCTACAGCCCCATCTCCACTGTAACATCGATCTTGCAGGCTGTCTGTACCATTTGAGACCATGCAAGACACAGACCGCATACAGTGCAATGTTTCATCACAATCATAGTATGTGATTGGAACATGGGAGATGAGCTCTATTTGCAATAGTTGCAACATTGTGCCTTATAGAGTGTGCAGTATACAACAATAGGTGTCACTGAATGTTTAGTTTGAAAAAACAAAATTGCTTACCTTGTAATAGGTGTTATCCCAGGACAGCAGGATGTAGTCCTCACATATAGGTGACATCAGTGACGGAACCCTATCGCGGGAAAAACTTCTGTCAAAGTTTCTAGAAACTTTTGACTGGCAGCCTGAGGCTACTGGGCATGCTCAGCATGCCATGATATTCTCTGCCACAGGGGTCTCACTCCAGTTTTGTATGTAGCAATAAGCTTTAGCAAAAATAAAAAAATAAAACTTATCAGACACAACTCCGCGGGGTGGCGGGTGGGTTCTGTGAGGACTACATCCTGCTGTCCTGGGATAACACCTATTACAAGGTAAGCAATTTAGCTTTATCCCAGGACAAACAGGATGCTAGTCCTCACATATGGGTGATTAGCAAGCTAGAGGCTGAGTCATTAGTATTCAGGCAACAGTGAAGTGTTGCTGTTGAAATGACTCAGCCAAAGATACAGGAGATTGGTTGTAGAAGGAGTTGGAGTTAAACTGGAAAAAGTTCTTTAAGACAGATTGTCCATAGGCGGAATCTTGTCGTCCCTGTTTGTCCAAACAGTAATGAGCTGCAAAGGTGTGAAGAGAACTCCATGTTGCTGCTTTACAAATGTCAAGATTTGGCACCGAACGATAGTGTGCTACTGAGGTTGACATTGCTCTTCCTGAATGTGCTTTTACTTGCCCTTGGAGAGGATGGCCTGCTTTTTCATAGCAAAACTGTATGCAATCTGCTAGCCAATTGAATAGAGTATGTTTACCCACTGGTTTCCCTGGTTTGTTTGGATCATAAGAAACAAAACGTTGATTGGATTTCCTGTGGACTGCCGTGCGGTTTAAATAGAAGGAGAGAGCACGTTTACAGTCCAAGGTATGTAAAGCCTGTTCTCCTTGGTGAGAATGGGGCCTTGGGAAGAAAGTGGGTAAAACTATGGATTGGTTCAAGTGGAATTCCACTTGAACCAATCCCTACTTTGGGAAGGAATTTGGGATGTGTGTGGAGAACCACCCTATCATGTAAGAATTTTGTGTAGGAGGCGTATGTTACAAGTGCTTGCAACTCACTAACTCTCCTAGATGACGTAATAGCTATGAGGAAGATAGTCTTTCATGTGAGAAATTTGAGATCACGGGAATCTATGGGTTCGAAAGGGGAACGCATGAGCCTTGTTAAGACCAGATTCAGGTCCCATTCTGTGACTGGTGGCCGAATTGGTGGTTTAAGTTGAGTTAAACCTCTCATAAACCTACTGACCAGAGGTTGAGTGGAGATTGGTGCGTCTCTTATTTTGTCATGGTAAGCTGAGATTGCACTGAGATGTACTCTTACTGACGAAGTCTGGAGGCCAGAGTCTGAAAGATGGTATAAATAGTCTAGTAGAGAAGTAATGGGGCAAGTAAAAGGGTCAATATTGTTTTGCCTGCACCAGATAGTGAATCTCTTCTATTTTGAAGAATAGTTTTTTCTTGTGGAAGGCTTACGTGAAGCTATGAGCACTTGTGATACATTGGATGAAAGATTGAGTGGTTGTAAAATCAAGCTTTCAACATCCATGCTGTCAGGGATAGGGATTGAAGGTTGGGATGGCGCAACCGACCCTGATCTTGAGTTATGAGAGTGGGAGCTGCTCCCAGACGAATTGGATCCCTGATCGAGAGGTCTAGAAGTGTGGGAAACTATACTTGTCAAGGCCAATACGGGGTTAAGAGAATCATGGACCCCTTGTCCTGTTGTAGCTTCACTAGAGTTTTGGTTATGAGCGATATCGGAGGATACGCATATAGTAGGCCTGAGTTCCAAAGGCGAGCAAAAGCGTCCTTGGCTGGCTGGTTCTTCTGTTTGTATAGAGAACAGAATTTGTCCACTTTGTGATTCAGATGACGCAAAGAGGTCTATGGTTGGTTGTCCCCAACGTTGAAATATCCTGGTGGCCACTAAGGGATCTAGTGACAATTCGTGCGGTTGGAACTGATGACTGAGTCGATCCGCCACTACATTGTGAATGCCTGCCAGATAAGTGGCCTTGAGAAGAATTGAGTGGAATAGGGCCCAGTCCCAAATCTGTGCAGCTTCTTGACAAAGGAGATACGAGCCTGTGCCTCCCTTTTGTTGATGTACCACATGGCAACTGTGTTGTCTGTTTGGATGAGAACAGTCTTGTGTGAAAGGCAGTCCTTGAACGCATGCAGTGCATAACGTATAGCTCGAAGCTCCAGGAAATTGATTTGGAAAGTTGCTTCGAGTTTTGTCCAAGTACCCTGGGTTTGGAGATTGTCAATGTGAGCTCCCCAACCTAAGGTGGATGCATCTGTAGTTAAAGTTATCTGTGGGACTGGTTGTTGGAAGGGTAGGCCCTTGTGCAAATTGTCCTTGTTTACCCACCAAAGAAGAGAAGAACGTAGTTGATGGGTTACTTGAATTGGAGAATACAGTGGTTGAATGGCTTGGATCCATTGTGATCTTAGAGTCCATTGGGTTACCCTCATGGCAAGCCTTGCCATAGGCGTGACATGAACTGTAGAGGCCATGTGGCCTAGTAAGGTTAGAAACTGATGAGCTGTTGCTTGTGTCTTTGAGTGGCTCGAGTTTGCCAACAAGGAAAGTGTGTCTGCTCGATCCTTGGGTAAAAAGGCCTTTGCAAAGACAATGTTCAGTTCTGTTCCTATGAATTGGAGCAGGTGAGACGGTGCGAGGTGGGACTTTTGAAAATTGATGAGAAAGCCCATGGAGTGAAGAAGAGCAATTGTTTGGTCGAGAGAAGTTATTGCTCCCTGTTGGGACTGACTTCTGATAAGCCAGTCGTCGAGATATGGGAAAAAATGGACACCTTGTTAGTGCAAGTGTGCTGCTATTACTGCCAGACATTTGGTGAATACTCTGGGAGCAGAGGCGAGTCCGAATGGCAGAACTCTGTATTGAAAGTGTTGGTGGCCTACCATGAAGCGCAGGTACTTGCGATGAGGGGGGAATATTGGAATGTGAGCATAAGCATCCTGAAGATCCAGAGAGCAAAGCCAATCTTCTTTTTGAAGAAGTGGAAGCATGGTGCCTAGGGAAACCATCCTGAACTTTTCTTTTTTTCAGAAATTTGTTGAGATTTCTGAGGTCTAGGATAGGACGTAGGCCTCCGGTTTTCTTTGGAATGAGGAAATAACGGGAATAGAATCCTCTGCCCTGCTGAGACCGGGGCACTGGTTCTACAGCCCTGGATTTCAGAAGGGTGGATAATTCTATTTGTAGTTGAGGCATGTGTTGCGAGTTGAGATGGTGGAAACTCTGCAGGAATGGAGAGGAAATTGAGTTGGTATCCTCGCAATATTATAGACAGAACCCATTATGGTTACTGTTATCCAATTCTTGTAAAATTGTGAATCTGCCTCCTACTGGGAGTCCTGGTCGAGGATTCATGGAAAGGCTTAGCTCTCTGGAGATCTTTTCAAAAACCCGCCGCAGGAGTTGGTTGTGTAGAAGGCTGAGGCCTAGGTGCTCTCTGCTGGCGAGTTTGTGTCCTGTGCTGAGGTCTGGATTGTCTAGGTCTACTTGAAGGAGGATAAAATCGTTTCTGACGATAATATGGTCTTCTGATGTCCCTCCTTTGAGTTCGTCGGGTAGTATGGGCGGTGGGGTCCTGAGGAAGAGAGACGAACTGTCACAGTGTCTCATTGTATTCTTTTAATTGAGACACTGCTTCTTGAACTTTTGCACCAAATAAATTTTCTCCTGTGCAAGGGAGATCCACCAATTTCTCCTGGACTTCCATTCGTAGGTCAGAGGCCTTAAGCCAGGCCCACCTTCTGGCGCTAATCCCTGAAGCTGCAACTCTTGAGGATGTTTCAAATGAATCATAAGCAGCTCTTACCTCATGCTTTCCCGCTTCAAAAGCTTTGTTAATGAGGTTTTGGGCGGGTTCTCTAAATTCTTGTGGGAGAGATGGGATGAAATCCTCCACTTGCTTCCAGAGGTTTTGCTGGTATTGTGTGATGTATAGTTGATAGGAAGCTATCCTTGAATTTAACATTGCACCCTGGAATACTTTACAGCCTAGCGAATCCAGAAACCTGTTGTCCTTCCCTGGAGGATTGGATGAGTGAATCCTTGTCCGTTTAGCTTTTTTCTGGGCAGATTCTACCACTACTGAATTATGTGGAAGTTGTGATTTCTGAAAACCAGGTGCAGCTTGTACCAAGTATGTGGAGTCGATTCTTCTATTGATTGGGGGAACAGAACATGGATGTTCCCACATTCGTTGCTGCAGTTGGAGTAGTACCTCATGTATGGGAATTGCCATAATTTGTTTGGGGGGGTTGATAAATTGTAGCACCTCAAATGTTTGGTGACGGATATCTTGTTCTGACTCTAGTTTGAACGGTATAGAGTCAGCCATGTCTTGAATAAAAGTAGAGAAAGTAAGATCCTCTGGTGGAGATTGCTTCCTAGGGTGCAGTGGGGAAGGATCAGACATGAAGGTTTCAGAAGTGTCTGACTGAGAATCACTCCAGGTGTCATAGTCTGGAGTGTCTAATACTATCTTCCCTGTTGGTAGTGGAGGAGCCAATCCAGATGGTCCAGGTATGGGTTCCTGAGACTGAGATTCCTCTTGCTGTGGATTGGAAGGCAAGGAATCTATTAAGTCTTGATTATCTCTTTTGAATGGCTGTATATAATGCAGCTTCTGATGACACAGGGCATCCAGAAGGAAGTGGCATCGTTGGCATTTCGTGTGACATTGATGGCATCGAGGATTTCGGCATTGGTATTGATGGCAATGTCAATATCGTAGTTTTCTGAGATGGAGCAGTGGTAGTGATAGGCATTGAAAAATGACCTGAAGTTGTAGTGAGCATCGATGTTGCCTGTGAGGCAGAGAAAAACATCAATGTTGGCATCGGAGAAATAGTTATCTCTTGCGTCATCGTGAAGGCCCATGGTTTCAGGAAGGTTGATATCATCGGATCGATTTCCGTCATCGAGCCAAATCCCGGCATTGGGACGGTGCCCGACCTCGGGACGGTGCTCGGCGTCGGGAGAGTTCCCGGTATTGTTGCTACCGTCTGTACTGCTCGCATCGGTGACGTCATGGATGGAGAAGACGTCACCGGCATCAGCGATGTCGCCAGCATCGGTGGAGGCACCGGTAGGTGATCTTTCACAGCTTGCAAAATGGCTTCTTTTATAAGCGATGTGATGTCCTGCGGTATCGGGGAGGGAATTGGCCCCGGTGTATGAGGAGACAAGACAGGTTGCGGTGTGAGTGCTTCCACCGCAATGGGCCTTGTGGGCATCGGATTGTCAGTGTGTTTAGGCCGTTTTTCTTTTGGTTCCCCGTGGGCAGATGTGGACGGCGAGGCCGAGGAGTGACGGTGACGGTGTTTGTGTTTAGGCCTTACCTCGATAACTGATCTCCTGGCATTTTTCACAAGAGGAGATATCATGTTGTTCACCCAAGCAGCGTACACATTCTAAGTGCGGGTCAGTAATCGACAATGTACGATTACAAGTCGGGCATTTTTTGAAGCCCAACGCCATAGTGTCACCGGCAGCCGTCGATGACTGAAGAGAATTCAAAAACGATTTAGAAAACATTTTTAAGGTAAATTAGTTCACCAGCCGATGAAGTATAAAACGAAGTGAGACCCGTGAGGGAGATTTTAAAAGAGAAATTGACTTTTTAGTCAGAACACTGAGTGGAAACTCAGAGGACTTCGGTAACCGTGATGCTGATAGCAGCGCGGAAAAAACGAAACTGGAGTGAGACCCCTGTGGCAGACAATATCATGGCATGCTGAGCATGCCCAGTAGCCTCAGGCTGCCAGTCAAAAGTTTCTAGAAACTTTGACAGAAGTTTTTCCCGCGATAGGGCTCCGTCACTGACATCACCCATATGTGAGGACTAGCATCCTGCTTGTCCTGGGTTAATCTATTTTCTTACGTAAATAAATGTGGAATTTTTTCGGAAGTACTCAAATGTTTGCTGGTGTGTCTTCTCTCTCAACTCCTCTCTGTCTCACTCTCTAGCCTATTCTTTATGCCTTACCTCCCACATCTCTTGCTTTAAAAATCACACGTTGTCCCATCAGTAACCTCCATTGCATCGTATTAGCTAAACCCCTAAAATCACGTGAGCTAAAATGTTTAAACTATTCTGAGGCATTTTAGGCATAAGTCAGTCAGTGCAGACAAATTGATTGGTTGGAATTGGGTTTTATAGTATTTATACAATATTATTTTCCTTTTTTACAGATTGTGATAAGATTAGGCTTTGTGAATTGTATTGCATCTGTATGAGATTAGATGACTTTACAGATGTCTGTTAAATCACTTTGGGTTGGCAAAGATAAATAAATGAACTAAATAGCTCCCAAAGGGCATACCATACTATTGAGGACACACATTCTAAAGTCTTATTTTCATGTTCAGGCCAGTTCTGAGGCAAGCTAAGCAGTTGGTGCATAGCACGCTACTTTCAGCACATGCTAAACTTAGGGGAAAGGTCCCAAAATGCTACTTATTAAAATTTTTAGTTATAGCGCACTGAAAAATTAGTGGGAAAACTGTGTAGTTTGGCATGCCACTGGGCATTAGTCAGAAAAACCAGGTTTGGCTCTCCCGTGCTTTAAGATTGGAGAGGATCTGATGAGTACAATGTAAGTGCCTTGAAAAAGGCCTCCCTATCCAGCTGCTTGAAGAACTTTAGTGCATCTGTCAATGGGGTGGAGAAAAGGAGAAGCACAAGATGGGGAAGAAAAATAAAACATCACTTTGTAATTTACTTTATTAAAATTATGGCACTTAATATAACAGCACAAATAATTGTAAAGCTTAATACTCTATGGCAACACACTTGTTTAAGCAACAGTTTCTTCGAAGAATCATTACCAAGTTTCACAAGTCCTTCTTATACAATAATGATTTCTATCAGCATCTGGATTTTGCCATATTGTGTGGCAGTTACCCACGCCCCCCAAAAGCACACGCCATTGTTAGTTGCCTGTTTTCCTTTGACATGAATCTACAATTCTGCTGAAATAACAAATACATAGTTATGATGAATATATAACTGGGAAATGCTAAACACCTAAATCAGATGACAATCAGCAAGTAATAAAAAGCTTCCATGATAAAAAAAAAATAAACCATTATGGTCTTGTTACAAGGCATTATCAACAATTTCATGATTCCTAAAACCAAATATAAAATAAAACCATGTCCCAGCTGCCAGACTGGAAGACCAAACAATTAAGCACCACTTATATACAGCATTTGTAATAGACTGCCTATTACAGTATACTCCAAAAACTGGATCTGTACATTATTCCTGATGTATGTAACAGAAAACATACAATAAAATAACAGATTTGTATATTGTAAAAATTAAATTTACTGTGCAGTTTTTCAAAACAATTATTCTGACATCAAATGCAGCTGGTATTTATTGTAGACATAACGAAGGATCAACAAAGCTAGTATTTACTTATCTTGCATAGAAATGCCCAGAAAGTTCATATAGCATTTAACATAAATAAAACATTATTTTGCTTTTTCAAAGAAAAGGTTTAAAATTTAATGAGAAGAAATGATTTGTTTTTCTCTTCGTACAGATAACAGGTATTTTGAGAGACATGAACAATGAAGGTGGGAGGGGGGTTGGAAGACCTCTCTGAGTGAACTGGGGCAAAACTAGTAAAACTGGGCATGGTGTTGGTGCACGGCACTTTTAAAATTTCGTCAGTTAATGCACTAAAATGGGATTTGTGCACAAATACACATGCGGCCAGGCTATTTTATAACATGCGCGCATATGTTATAAAATGGCTGCGTCCTTGGATGAGGGCCAACGTACATGCGTGCTAGTTTGAAAGTTACCATCTTAGTATGCACAGATTTTGCAGCCAATAGGTAGTTTGCAAATGTCACATGCACCTTGCACGTGCAATTTCTGCAGGTGGACAGCTGATTGGGGTAGAACAGTGCATGCATATTTGAACAGAAATGTACATACCCTGTTTACTCCCCCAATCTGAGCTCATCCCCACCTCTTTTTAACCTAGCTAAAAGTATGTGCGTTGTGGATGCCCCTGCATACTCTTAGCTGCACAGAGGACAATTTACCCAGGTAAATATACTGCTTGCAAAAGTATTTGACCCCCTAAAAAGTCAGCAGATTTGAAAATGTACTTTAAGAGCATACTGGTTTACAATTAAAATACTGTCTGGAACATCTGTGTAAATGTCATTTGGAATCTGCTGACTTTTTAGGGAGTCGAATATTTTTGCAAGTCACAGTATCTTTGAAAACTGTCCTCTAGACTAGTATATATTATGATGCATGTAATCAAAGGAACTGGTCTGAAATGAAACCAAACACATTGAAACTTATTTTACCTGTATCTGAGTTTGTAGATAGTGAAAGCGCATTTCAAAGCCAATGCTATCCAAAACCGCATTGCTCATGATGCCCATCTCTATAAAATGAATATGACCTATAAGTATTACAATAATCAATTTTAAATAATTAGTGAAAGATGTACTGGCAGGTATGACTGTAAATTGCATATTTTCTACTGATTTTAAGCCCTCAATAAACTATATGCAATTTCTATTATATCAGACAGCTCAGCAACAGATGATGTAAATCAACAAGTATAAAATACAAAATTTCAGATTTTACTTAAAGAAAACATTGCAAGGCACTGCAACAAATATACACATAATTAACCAATTTCAAGATTAAACCATTAAATTTCAAATTTACTGTATATTCATTTTTCAGGTTATGAACTGCATATTTGCAGGAAAGTCAAACTCAGATCCAGCTGATAAGACCTCTATAGCCAAAACAAATGTTCATAGAACAAAGTAATAGATAAAATGCCATCAATTTTTATTTCGTTGTCTAGTTCTTTGCTAAATTGCATTGTTCAATCAACATAGTGGATGACAACACTTATCATAACTAACAATATTTGGAAGAGAAATCTATCTATAGAAATTATCTACAAGAGTGGCTCCCAACTTTTTCCATTCAGGAACCATTTCCATCCTATAATAAAACCCTCAGGATCAATTCCAAAACAAAATGACTTAAAAAATGTGGTGCATTTTCCAACTTTAATTTTGCAAATGCAATGGGAGTAATTTTCAAAAGGATTTATGATCATAAAGGTAGCATATTTTGTAGCAATTTTCAAAGTCCACTTATACACTGAGGGGTAGATTTAAAAAAAAAGCACGATTGCGTACTTTTGTTTGCGCAGCAGGCGCAAACAAAAGTACACTGGATTTTATAAGATACGCGCATAGCCGCGTGTATCCTCTAAAATCCTGGATCGGCGCGTGCAAGGCTGCCGATTTTGGGCAACCTGCGTGCGCCGAGCCGTACAGCCGGCCTCGGAGGGAACTTTCTTTCGCCCTCCCCTCACCTTCCCCTCCCTTCCCCTACCTAACCCACCCCCCCGGCCCTATCTAAACCCCCCCCTTACCTTTGTCCCTAGATTTATGCCTGCGAGAAGCAGACGTAAATCTACGCGCGCCAGCAGACTGCTGGCGCGCCATCCTCCGACCCGGAGGCTGGTCCGGAGGCCTCAACCACGCCCCCGGGCCGGCGCCACGCCCCCGGTCCCGCCCCCGAAATGCCGCGTCCTGCCCCCGAAACGCAGCGTCACTCGGCCCCGCCCCCGACATGCCCCCTTCCAAAAACCCCGGGACTTACGCGCGTCCCGGGGCTCTGTGCGCGCCGGCGGCCTATGCAAAATAGGCGCGCCGGCGCGCGAGGGCCCTGCTCGCATAAATCCAGGCGGATTTACGCGAGCAGGGCTTTTAAAATCCGCCCGTGAAAGTGCATTACACGCATAAAATCCAGTTTTAAGTATGTAAATACTTTTGAAAATTATCCCCATTATGTTAAAAATAATTAGGAAATGTATGTCTTGCTCTCCTATTTTGTATTTTTTGTGTTTATGCTTCAGGGACCACAGGTAGTATTTTACCACATGACAACTCTTTCAAAACTAATTGTTTAGAAACTATGACATAAGAATCAGCTAGGCTTTGGTTACATAAAGTGCAGTTCAATCATTTTTGAAGTTAGCAATTCAAGCTTTATATACATGTAATATTTTGCAGCTCATTATACTGCAAATGCTAAAATATGTACAATTTACTTTAAGGCTCAGTAAAAATGTTTTCTTAAATAATTTTCAACAAAAATTACATGTATTTCAGTACCATAAAAAATGTACACTGTCTAAGCTGCTAGGTAATCTTTATATGTACAATACATAATTATATTACATTTGTCTCTCAAGTTACATGATCATCCTATCTACTAAACCTATTTAGACTGTTGAACCATCTCATAACTTATTCTGTATAAAATTTTCAAGTTTTATGATGATACAGGCAGTGCATTCCATAACCCTCATTGCAACTTCAGAAGTGAATCTGTCATTTGGAATTTGCGGAAAGGGAAGCAGGTCAGGGTAGCGTGTTTTTAAGCTATCTACACCGTATGCCTCCAGTGTATGAACATCATTGGTAAGTCCTTCAAGTTGTTGACTATATTCTTCTATTTTTTGTGCCAGTGCTGTTGGCTTTACATCCTTATCAGATTTACCTCTTACAGCAAAATCAGCTGCAATCAAAGCCAACTTGGTTGACAAATAGCATTTGAAGCATACCCATTCATTAGCATTTTTGTGAAGATCATTCCTTGCTGCAGAAAAATTTGCACGAGCTTGTCTCAACCATCTGCGTGCTTCAACTGGATTACCAACAGATTTAAATGTGGGTGGTACAAAAAAACGTGGTGTGTCCGATGATCCTGTAGAGGTTGAAAACTTTTCTGTATATTGCTGCTTTTCAGACTTATGGCTTGTTGCTTCTTGATTCCATGAAGTATAAAATCTTTGAAATGAAAATTTATCCGACTGAAATCTAGAAGAGGCTGCTGAATATGTTCTTCTTGAAGATCTGTCCATATTTTGATCAATAAAAGCCTGTTTTTCTAGTCTGTTAATTTCATTTTGCAGATGTTTGAAAACTTCATTTGCTATGTCTAGGTTCTCTGCATTTTTGTCTGGATGCCACTTAAGATACAACCTTCTAATAATCTTTTTTCTTTCAGACTCTGGGAGCTTCCATGCCTGCTCCATTACTGTTGTCACTTCTCTCAGTATATCTGGCAGAGAAGTAAGTTTAATCTTTTTCGGTGATTGATGTTTTGAAGATGTTTTATGGCTTTCTTTCCCAGGGAAATGAGGAGGAACTGTCCTGGGCCCAGGTGTTGGAAATTCTGTAGGGCTTGTTGGGGTAGAAGGTGCACTATCTTTACTCTGAGAACTTTCATCAGGTCTTGAAAACTTGTATAAATCAAGGGAACTTACAATCTTGTATTCACTATATCCAATGTCAATCTGGTAAAACTTGCCCAAAAAAGTGGAATTGTCATCACCTTCCCTTTCAACTTCTTGAACAATTATTGCATATGTATATGTTGGTTGATATGATCCATAAATATCACTGCCTTCAGCATCAACAAGATAACCAACGTATTCTCCTGGATAAAAGACATTCATGGGATCCATAAGCAGAGTGTAATGAATTTCAGCTGGTATAGGTGTGCCAGGCATAGGAAGTTCAAGTTTGGATGGTTCTGTAGAGGAGTCATACTTTACTCCTAAACTGTCAAGCTTTTCACCAATTCTGTAAATATCATTGCAGCCTAACATGGCAATTAAATATGAGGTATCGGAAATAAGATTGTCAGTTGCAGATTTCAGGGTCATTGCTAATGCTAAAAGGAAATTTATGTCTTTGCTATCAGAGTGCTGAATATAAAGAAGTATTACTGCAGTTCCATACCTCTTTAAAAAAGCAAGTGTTTCACTCTTGCTGTAGGGAATAGGATTAAATCCTTTAACTCGTAATGTTGTTTCCAGCCTTTCAAAACAGGATACTTTCAAACCTTCCTGCAAGGCTTTGCAAAGTCTTATGGCCTTTTCCTCATTAGCTAGGAAAGCATTGTCATTTTCATGCTTCATAATTCTAATGAGTCCAGTGATGAATTGATCAGATGACAATAGCAACTGGAGTCTCCCTTGAAGAGAACATAGTGCTCCAAACTGGCATATTTTGGGGGTCTCTTCATCTAGCTGTTCTTCAAGAATACTACTAAGTAGTCTGGGTTTTAATTTCTGAGGAAGAAGCATCATCAGCTTGGTATGAAAACCATGGTCTTTACCTAAGTAACACTGACTAAGGTCAACAAGCATCTGTACACCAATGTTACCTTTTATTCTACTTTTATAATGCGGTGCATCATCAAAAACTAAGATACTTGACTTAACCAATCTACCATCTTGACTTGGGAGGTAAAGGGCTAGATCTCGTACATTTTCAAGATCATTTCTAACCTTAACAGAATCATTTTGAAGACTTCTAAAAAGGCCAGAAACGACTCTTTTAACAGTTCGCATTTCATTAGGATCCAATTGTTTTCCTTCAGAGTTCTTGAATATGCGACTGAGAACTTCAACATATTGTTTTGTTGAAACAATATCTTCAGTACCTAAATGTTTGAACAACTGATGAAATGTACCAAGTTCTAAAGGCAATTTGTACAGGTAAGGTTTAAAATCGGATTCATACTCTAGATTTATTACTACTTCTTCTGGCTTAAGGAGTTTCCAACCATCTTCTACCATCACAAAAGCAACCCCTCGTAGCTGAAATCGGAACTCCTGTTTTTCTATGTTAAGAAACTCATAAATACTCCTTAGGACTTTGACCCTAGTTTTTACCATATCATCATCCAAAGTTGTTATATTGCATATGTTTCTGCAATTGTTAATAACTTTGTCAAGTGATGGATCTAAGTTCACATTAAGCATAGTTAAAATTTGTTCAAGTTGTTTCTTGAGGGACCAAGACTACTACCTTCTTGTTCTTTGATGGTCAGAGGTGTTGCTTTCTCTGGAAGAATAGGAGATGATGTCCACAGTAACTGCAAAACATCAGTCTGTTTAAATTTTGGGTTTACCTGTGCTCCACTGAACCGTATAAGGGGAAGTGTACCATTTATCTCTTGATACTGAGGATGAAATCTGATTAGCTCGGCAGGAGCACGTTCTGGGCATAAAAAAGCAATTAAAGACAATTCTTTCAGGAAGTTTCCAGATAATAAATCTGTTCTTTCTTGAAATATGTGATTAAGAAGAACATCAACTATGTTCTGTAATGTTTCCTTAGACCAGTTTTCTGCATTTGCTCTCATGCTGATCTCCTTAGCAAACTGCATTATCTGTTGTTGTGTGAGGATATATTTTAGCCCTATGTTTCGTAGGAATTTCACCCATGATAAAAAGAATGCAGCTTGGTTCTTAGGATTTGTAAGTTGTTCCAGTTTTTTAAAGAAATCTTGAGGTATGAAAAATTTTTCAGGAAGCATGACTTCAAACACTTTTACAGTTTTGTCATAAAAATGTTTTGCAGGCTTTAAGCGATTACTTGTATCATGAATTAAAGGAAGTCCTTCAAGCTTGTCAAACAGTTGATCCTTTATTTCTGAAGATTCTTCAATGCTGCATAATCTGTTCTTTAAGTATATCAGGTGTTCTAATTTAGCACTGTAAGAAAGATTTTCAAACTTTGGTAAAAGGTGTTGTGAATACACTTCAAGATCATCTACAGGAACACAGCCAAGCACACTGTACAAATCTTTTAAGTGAATCTTTTCTTCAAGAAATGTGGCTGATGAAGAATGTGCCCATTTTTCCACCTCAGCTGATGGGATGCTTTTAGTGAGCACATAACATGCTCCATATTTTGAAATGCTAATGTATCTACCACTGATAGACTTGTAGCATGGAAGTGATTTTAAGATGTTAATGTCATCTTGAGAAACCACATGATTTAAATTGCAGTTAAAGTACATTAACAGCGCTTCAAAGTCACTTTCTACTAATTTTTCAGTTTTAAATGTTGAAGTCTGAATCATATGTTGTATGGCTTTCAAAATGCTTGAGGGATTGTCTATGTTTGCAGTAGGCCCAGACAACAGAGGCAATAAAATGTTGTCCTTGGAGCAAATTTTGTTTAATGCAAGCTGAATGCAACCTGTTTTCATTAAAGTATGAAAAACTTTATCAGTCTGAGAATTTGGGAATATAGCTATATGCATAAGACTGAGTGGCAGCAAGACATCACACTCTGGTACAACAAGCTGATTACCCGAAACAGTAAACTTTATACCTGGAAGCAAAGCCCAGTCCTTCAAAATATCAACAATTTTATCAAATGTTGGTTTTATCTCTGTCTCTTCTTCTTTAACATTCACAGACTCGCTGATGAAGTGCCATGCACTTTTAAGCCAAGATTCACTTGCAAAATTTTCTTTCCATCGTACAAAGATTTTGGTCTTGTATTCTCTAGGCAACACTGATGGTAACAAATCAGCAAAACTTGTGATGTCAAAGACTTTTGCAACCCCACAGGTAAATAAAATATTGCTATATCTCAGGTAAAGGGTATTCATAAAAAGATCCTTGCGAGATGGAATCAGTTTCATGATATGTTTTAGGAACTTTGACATTTTGGCATCAAAAACTTGTAAAACACTATCAAGAGTAACAAGAAGTGGCAGTCCTTCAATTTGAATTTCGCTTTCTTCAGCATCCTTGAAACAATAATCAACCAGAAGTTTTACACTGTGAAACAATTTGAGATTGGTCTGCTGAAGACGACATGGCAGTTTCCAATATGGCAATTAGAATCTGGAGATGAAAATGTCATAAAAAATAATCGAACATCACAAGGTGTTGTATAGCTTACTGGTATCCCTGCATCTACAAGACAATGATAAAGATTTGCAGTTTCGTCACTGTAATATACCAAGTTGAACCCAACTTCTAAAAGCAGGTGCTTAAGTCTGTAAACATTTTTCTGCAACCGTCTTACGTGTTGTGATATGTATTTCTACATTCTTCAGGTGATGTAATTCATCCTGTAGCAAATTGTCAAAGAATGGCTTTGCAGTATTTGAGGTAGACATGTTAACCCAGGTAATGATAACTGCAGAATGTAAATCTGAACCATCAACATTTGGAGCTCGTACAACAGGTAAAAGGACGTTTTGACATCTTCATAAATGCAACGATAAAATAGCTTTTACGAGACAATACCAGTCTGGTTGCAGGTCTAATCTGTTAACCGGAAAAAAGGACAAAAACTTTTTCAATATGTCCTTCACAGTATGAATAGGTGTATTTTGCAGCACTGATACTGTAGGATCAGTGCCTGGGAAATAACGTTTTTTCAGCTGAACTAATAATTCAACATATGCCGGAGCGATCAGTGCTGTCATTAAGTTGTTGTTCCAGTCACTTCGTACTCCAACTCCATCATCATCACGCCACAAATTTCTTCTGGCAGAATCTAAAGCAAAGTGTCCATTCACATGGAAAGGTAGCCCTGTTTCTAGAGACAGAGGCAAGAAACAGAATGCCCTGTGGGGCTTTTTGTAGTTATGGGAAATGCAAGCCGCTACACCTCCACGTGGAAAAAGAGTTATGTCCTCATTCTTATGAGCCGACAACACATTTTTTGAAACTTTATCCATTGCTGAAAAACCTGATCGATTACAAATCAGCCATGTTGTAAGATTACTTTCAGAGTCTTCAATATCCATGGTATATGTAATTTGTTGCACAGGTATCTCTCTCAGCTGCCTTTTTTTAGTTACACTTTCCATAACAGATCCATGAAATTGTTTGCGTTTTAATCTGTCCCCATCAGTTAATTTTACCCTTTACGAGTACAATACATGTAAAGATCCTGTTGTTTTATCTATTTCACAAACAGAAATTTTTTCCATGTGATTCAAAACATTAATAGCTCTGCCCCATCTGCACGTAACTTATCCAAAAAATTTTGAACCATTCTATCTGAAGCGGGAACAGCAGAAATTTCAGAACCTTTTGCCATTTCTTGATTACGAAGTGGAAATCTAAACATTGTTGCCCTTATCCAATTTTAAAAGTAGTTTCCTAAATAGAGATCCAGAACATCTGAGAACTGTGTTCTGAAATCTGCATCTAAATCTCTAAACATGCGACCAGGACTAACTGATGTTGCACCTGGTGCATATTTGGCATGGGGGTCAAAGATACAAAGTATATCATTGCTAGACATGAAGGAAGGGCAATCAGTAATATGATATACAGAATTGAATCCTATGCCATATTGTCCAGTTTTACAAGGATTTCCTTCCTTAGTACCTCTTCCAAGGTTCTGAATTCCTCTGATATCATCCTCTGTAAATGGTTGATTGTTAAATACACACAGTGCTGGTCCCTGAAGTGGTGCCCACCTTTCATCAAAAAATTCTATCAACAGGATGATGTCTAGGGTCGAACACAAAAACAAATTTCAGTAGCTTTGGCATCATCTGCATTTTGAAGAAGTTCTTTCAAAATTTCTCTCTCTGAAGGATAAGCATTAAGTATACTTTTAATTCTACTGGTCAATTTTTCTTTTTGTCCAAATTCTGTCCCAAGAGTAGTAAAACAAATGTTAGATGCATATCTCTCTAAAGCTTTGTGTCGTTTTGGAATTGCCCCAAGTTTTACTGCTACCTCCCTTGGTATATCAGAATGACAGTACTTCACAGTTGTGTCTTTCACCTTAATCCAAGGACAATCATTGTAACACAAACTTTTAGCTGGAAAAAGAGGCAAGATTGGTATCTGGTAACAAAATTTCCACCATACATTTTCTCACAGAATTCTGTTTTTCTTCTCTTGATGAGACCCCAAATGCCCTCACTAATGATTCGTCTACAAAGCTGAAAATCATTTTCTGTTATTTTTTTTGTTCCCTGTTCTTGTTTTATTGATTGAAGAACTAATGCAAAATCTTCAACTGTGAAAGAAGTTTTTACCCCCACGCTTTCAAAAAGCTCTCGAAAGTTATTTTTATATTTGTTAGGTAACTGATAAAGGTAAGGAGCTGCTTCAAAGTTCAAGTGAAAAGAAATTTTTGCTGGGTCAATATATGTATTTTCAAACTAGGATAAAACCACAGTATTTTAACTCTCCAATAATTGTTGTTTTCATAATGTCATGTGCAGCATTGCTTCATGGAGGAATTTGTAACATGCATTGGTAATATTCTCCTGATACAATGTAATCCCATCAAATGATTTTGCAACTTCCTTCAGTTGATTTATCACTAGATTAACAGATGGTTTCTTCAGTAAACCTAAGAAATCTTTGACAGCCAATGAAATGGATCCACAACCTTTAAATGAAGGAGAGTTTTCATTGAGAATTGGATGTAGAAGGCAAACAATATCTTGATGTTCAGCTATATAGAGATCACTTGCTGCAAACATGGTTTCCATTTTAAAATCGCTGCCTTTCCAGTGCAATGAAAAGCCTGCTGGCTTTGTAAGAAATGGAAGGAAAAGAATTGTTTGACATTTTTGCAGCAAATTCTTTAGCTCTAGGATCTCTAAATTTTTAGTTTTTCATCAATCAGACTTAATATAATACTGCTTCTGAAGCAAGCTGCAATGTGGTCACTTTATTTATTTCTGATACTGATTCTATGCGTTCTATCAAGTCTTCCCATAAAATGTCATCCTTCATCATGCCTAACTGGACAAGTTTGACTAGCACAACTGGATTAAGGTAATCCTGGATAGTGCCATGTGGAAATCGGCCATCTTTGTTGTCATATAACTTTGCAACTCTACCTTCAGGATGAATTAACTTTGAAGGTTTAACTAGAGGATGACCATTACAGGAACAAGGAATGCATGGTGTAATTCGAAGAAGCCCTGAAAATTCTTCAAGTCTTTCATTTAGAACAAAAAGCATTAAAGGATCGCGCAGTTCTGCCTCAATCTCCTGCATGTGTGGGAAAAACACTTCTGAAAAAAACTGTTTCTCAGAGAAAGTGTTCTCAAGTAATATGTCTTTACATCCTGCTTCTTCAAACCCAACTTTTACCCATGATGGAAGCTCAACAGCACAGAGGTTCTTTAGTCCAGTTTTCCTGAGGTACTTTAAAAAAATCTTGAAGGCTGCAGGTCCAATGTCTGGTCTTTTAAGTAATGAATCATCTAAAAACCTTACATTTTTCATGGAAACCCAAGTACATCCATCAGAAAACACCTTGATTCCTTCTTTGCCTTTTGATTTAGCTATATCCTCATAAATACCTTTGCAGATAACAGAAAAATCATCATGAACACTGTCAGGATCAGGCCATACTGCATAATAGTTGTAGTTAACTAATTCACCACAGACTGCCATATCACGTAAAACACTAAGTGCTTCTAAATAAGCTTTCACAATTACGTGTCTCATGAATACTGTATTCCATCTTCCCTTTGTGTCGGTTTTCCAGATCTCTTTTCGATTTGAAGTAACAGCGAAACAACCATTAATATGGAGAGGCAAACCTGTTTTTATTCTAAGAGGCAAGTAGCAGAACACTTCCCCAATGCCACTGCAATTAGGTTTTACAATCCACTTTTGGTCTTCAGTTTCAGATAACATTATTCCTACTGCACCGCAGGGGACAAGTCCTAGTCTTTTTCCATTTTCATGTAATGAAAATTTAAGGCTTCTCCAGAATCCATGCAAGAACACAGAAGCCATGTTGTAGAATCTACAGTTTTCTGTGGCAACTCATCAACAGTCCTTTTGGTCTGTCCAGATTTAGCCATTCAAAGAAAGTAATTGGATCATCTTCTGAACCTCTGAAAAGTGGAGAATGAAGGTCAGCAATTCGCTTAAAAACATGATGGAACTCTTCAACTACAATCTGCAATATACAAGATGACTTTGGTACATCAAAAGGCAGCTTTTTACTGCTACTACAACATTTTCATAAGTTTAGCAGCTTCCTTTAATATGCTTACAGGTGCTGTCAACACCTTTGGAAGAACAAAGATTTTTTGTTATTGTCACTGTATCTTGTGCTAAATCAGGATTATTTTCTTCTGGTTTCAAGTACTTCAAAACCATTGAATTCACATTCTGAGTGAAGAGTATCAGTCTGTGCCCACATAAACTAAACTCATCCACAAGAGAATAATATCTGCTGTATTGTAACAAGCACTGCTGACTTCACTCACTTTAGCTTCTTGCTGAGTTCTGAAGGATAATCTAAAAAGAGTTCTTTATAACTGTAAGGTGATTCCACAGTCAAAGGAATGTCGACAGTTGAAAACACCAATAAATGGTATGAACTGATTGGGAAATTCCGTAATCTTTTTTGTTGTTTGCTCCAATTAATCTTAATTCCTGGATTGGACTTTTCTCTGATATGTTTGCTAAGATGGTTAATGTTTGGATCAAACATAATCATGAACTCTCTACTCATAATGATGGGAATATCAGTGATGTGATACACAGAATTAAAACCCAGACCAAATTTTCCAACTTTGTCAATTTCTTCTCTTTTCAGGACTCTCCAAGTCTAGTTATGTTTAAAAAATCTGAATCTGTAAACTCAGAATTATTGAAGGACCACAGAGCAGGTCCATGACATGTCTGCATTCCTGGATCCAGAAGGTTTTCCCTTATGTCCATATTTCTTCTCATGTCAATCAAGAAATTACATTCAGTTGCACTGGCATCATCAGCATTTTTGCAATAACTCCTTAAAGATATCTGACACAGCTGGTATTCTTCCAAAATGTTTTTAATTCTTACAGTGAGAGGTTCTCTTTGGCCTGATTGTTCAAATCCCATATTTTCAGGATGATTAGTTTAGTACTCAGGCATGGCACATTTAGCCACTCTGCTGTCTTCATAGGTATGTCTTCATGAACCAATATTATTGGTTCCACTGAATCTTCAAGTAAATCATTGAGGTCATCAACTTTGATATCACAGTAACAACATTCTTCAATAGGTTTCATTATAAGTTTAGAGGGGTCCTTGCTACAAAATATAGGTACTTGTGTATTGAGCCCTACAGAAATCTGAGAACTGTACAACCATCGTATGGACACTCAACATAAGGTTAAGGATTATGTTTGCTTCCTCTTTATTCATTACCTGCTCACTTCTTTTGTGAATTTTGGTAACAACCATGAAAATATGATCTGGTGTCAGTTGCTCTATTGAACCACAAAACTTAAAAGCTTGTCAAAATTTTTACCATGGTTTTGGGCACGCTATGCAGGTAAGGCTGGAGATCAAGGTCATGTATTGGTTTGTATTACTGCCTTGTGATGGTAAACAAAATGTTTTCCCTGTCCACACCCAGGGAAATCTCAATGCTTTAATAGCTTCTTTACCTGTCTCTAAGTGATCCTGCATAAAACTATAAATTTCAAGCAAGATATGTTGGAACTGGTAATAATCTTCATCACTAAAAGTTTTAGAACTGTTCCAGTTAACAACAACTTTCAAATGTTTTAAAACCGCATCTATGTTAGGTTCTGTGAAAATACCAAGTGCTTTTTCTATTTCTGTATGGACATTCTCTACTAGTGGAACTGACGAGCCAACTAATATAGCCTGAGATAAATCACACATTTCTGGAGGTGAACACATATTGCAATGGTCTCCCTTCCAGACTAAGGAGCTAGGATAATTTGGTGGTCTTTCTTTGCAGGCTGGAACCCCATTTGATTTTTTTTTAGTATTGCTTTTGTTCAGCTGAGTTTAACAGTGTATGGTTTTTTATTCAAAATATTTAACAGAGATTTAACTTTTCTTAAAAGAACATCAAGGCCAATGCTCGAATCATGCTGCAAGTCTTCTATTTTCTTTATTGCTACTTGAACAATGTCTTTTTCTTGGAGATTAGCTTCATTTTTTAAACCTATTGCTTCAATGAATGGAGAAATATCAGAAGAGGCTGCAAAGAGAACAGGTGGGAACCAAGGTTTGTTCCTCTACACAAAACAGGCACTGCAGTATATCTATTTCAGGATCAAAGAGTTCACTGGCTGCTACTAGCTTTTCTTGTGAAAAGGGTATACATTTTAATGGTACTAGCCAATCAATTATATCTGCTGTCTCATTTTAAGAAAAGAGAGATTCTTAAGAATCCACAACATAATGTGAGTTGTTTCTTCAACAGAATAAAAACCTTTTCAATATCTTGTATGATAAGTTTTACACAATCTGTACTCTGTAATTGTTCTACTTTCAGAATGTTTGCTAAGCGATAGTAGCTTCATCATTGTTATCAATTATTGGAATGGAAAATCTCAGATCTGGTGGAAGTTTTGCTGTATGGTTGTAATACTTTACACCCTTCAGAACTACATAGGATGTCGTCTTTTGAGCAGATTGTTTAATTTGTCTAAATATCATCAATGCCTGAATAGTTTGTTTCTCTTTTTCACTAACATCTACTAAACTGGATAAGAATTTCCTAAGAGCATCCTTATGTTGTGGAATTAATGAAGCAACCAGGCTAGTTAGCTTCTGTAGTGACATCCGGTCCATTATTTGCAGACAGCATTTGGTGTGTTGGAGGATGGATATATTTTTTACAAGTGGATGTTGTATACATGTGTCTAGACTTTTCAGTACAACCCCCCCCAGTTTTTCAATGATTTCAGATAAAAATTCAGGAAGTGGCATCTCGGTCTCATTATCTAGAATGAGTGGTGATGGAAGCCTGAGCCTTATAAGTTCTACTAATGTCTGATCATCCTTTAACATAACTTTGGGAATAAGTGGCATATCATCGAACAATGTTAAATCTCAGGAAAATGTATATATAGATTCTTCCAGACCATCTTAAGCCATTGTATGATGGATGCTTTCTATTTTCACTGCTTGGATACCACTGTACTATCACGTCTCTGTTAGTCCACACAGTATTCATCACTTCTTTGATCAGTCGTGCAAAACGTTCTGGGTTCAGGAGCTGTAGCTGAGTACATGGTCTTCCTAGAAATTAAAACAATAATGTAGCAAAGTTATTCATATTAAAAGATAGCATAAGAAATGTCTGTTCTGTATTTGAATGGATGGAATTAGACAAATATATTTGGAAAAAATGGAACACCTCCTTAAATCTTTCCCTTGCTTCAGGAAGGCTGTGAGGTATTCACAGTTTATTTTTTCAAGCAAACATTTCATCATAATTGTCCAAAAATTACTTCCTCCAAAGCATTTCATTCATGAGCTTGGAACTTTCCTTTCCACTTTGGTGTTTCTTTTGAGCCCTAAGTCCACAATGCTTGAAATGATCAGTGATAGAATCACAGTAAGCTTAGAGAACCAGCTTGCAGCAGAAAAAATAGGATAACAGATGAAATTACTTTAAATATAATTTTATTCCAAAAAGTGCACATTGTTGTAAAATTGACCACATAAGTTAGGTTGCTATGGGTTTTTTTTTTTTCTTTTTTTTTAAATTGGCCTGTATGTTTCTAACTTTACAGCAGTGCATGAGGAAGAGACCATAGTAGCCCAAATGTTACATTTTAAAAAACACTCTATACTTATTAAAATTCTCTACTTGAGTAGTTTGCTGTTTTCTTTAACAAATTGTATTAGCTGAATGACTATCCAGGGCAAATTAATGGCTAAGTGGTCAATTTTCAAAGCTATCTAGATTGGCCGGTGTGCGCAACTCTTGTGGCTATTGTCGAAGCAACTAAATGCCCTGTAGGTTCGTCCTCACCCAACCACCTCAAGTTATTGTTTCTCTATGAAAGAGAAACCCTAGCAAACAGACCCAAATGTTTTCTTTTTCCTTAGTGTGCAGAATCAACTGAGCAGCATGCTCACACTCATTGAAACTGTACACATATGTTCTGCTTTGCATTAAAACTTTAGGGATAGAAATGCCTGGATTAACAGCTTTCATTTCCAGTTAAAATAATGCTTTGATCTGGAAATTCAGGAAAGCATTATTTTCAATCAAGATTCTATGTAGTATAAAATGGATGTGTATTTTTAGTCTTCCATTATTTATAAACAGAAAATCACACCACTGATCTGCAAATACAGCACAGATGAAATCAAGATTTTTAACTCCAAAAAAGAATTTTAGGTAACATTGATAAACATGGAATCATACTACTGATGTCCTTCTGATATGGATCCCAATAAAAACAAAAAATACTCTCCTTAGGCTCCTCTATGGGAGTGCCACTAAGGACATCGAGATTAAGACTTGCAAAAAGATCCATTTCAGAAGGACATTAGCGGTATGATTCCATGTTCTTCAATGTTACCCTAAAAAAATTTTTTTGAGTTAAGATCTTGATTTCATCTGTGGCATATTTTGCAGACTCAAGTGATGTGATTTTTCTGTTTATCAATGTTATCTAAACATGTGGAGGATAAAAAGATATTCTTTGGGCATTAAATTGAAAAAGTTTAATATATATCAGTTCCAATTTTGCTTTTATTTCTTTAATTGCAATCATCATTGTGTGATTGGTCAAAAATAAAAACATTTAAAAAAGTCAGAAGGAAGCAATCAATTTCTTTGAAACATGTAGACTTCACATTCTAAAAAGTCTAATTTAGTAAGTATGCACTGTGTGGTAAGTGGCCATAATCTTTTTTCTTTTGAAAATTCTAAGCTTTTTTTGTTTTTCAGATACATTGTGCTTAATATGGTTTGTTTCCCAAAAGCAACTCTTGGTGGGTGAGAATGCTGTCAGCATTGATAACATGGTAACATTTGTCCAATATTGAAGTTCTTGTCAGCTTGCAGCTCTAAGGTTTGTCATTGTGAAATTTCATCAGGAAGACCAAGTTATGTTTTCAATTTTATATTTGGAATAAGAACTGTATCACTTTGAACTCATTCAGGTTCACTTTACTTCACAATTGGGGGTTTCAAATAAGAAGACAAACTATTTTTTCACATATAACTGGAGGAGTTATGTTTAATAAGGAACAGTATAGATATAGCAAGAATGAATATGCTTTTTATAAGAAGTTTTTGATTGGGTTTAAAACCATTAAAAAAAAATGGTAGCAATGGCACTGTGATTTTATGGTTATTGTTATTACTGTAAACCGATGTGACGGTATTTTCCAAACACCAGTATAGAAAAATTTAACAAATAAATAAAAATAAATAAATGCGGTTGAGCATAGGTTACAGAGGGTTTTTTTTTTCATTTATTGTTTTGTAGCCATTCTGTTTTATCTCCCTTTTCTTTGAATAGGATAAATGTAAACATACACTCTGCATCCACAGGAACCCCCCACCCCCCTCAATGGGTGCAGAGCAGAACTAAAACATTCCCCAGATAGCTCACCATATAAAAAAGATATTCTGGTTCTGGTGTCATCTCAATAATAACAAACTCCCACTACTACCAGGCACAATAACCCTCCTTATCAAAAGGCAATAGTTATGCTAGAAAAATACCTCACCTTGGTCACAAACACAGAACCAACCTTCACCAAATACAGAAAGATCACAAGTTACAAATATGGAGATAGAAAACAGAATAGAAACACAAAAAAGCTACTCCACATGCAGTGCAAATCTGGAGAAATGGAAACAGAAATATAGCAACTAATATATTCACAGGATCTGGAATAATGCAAACTAATCCGTACAAAACAGAGTTGCTTACCTGTAACAGGTGTTTTCCCGAGGATAACAGGATGCCAGTCCTCACACAAGGGCAACATCTTCGGATGGAGCCCAGCCTGGAACTTTGATCTCCTTATTGAGCATGTAAAGCTGTAGTTATCACCCTGCCCCCTAGATAAGAGTCCCTCAATACATGATATAGCTAATATATGGAGAAACCAAATACCAGGTGAGGCAGGAGGGTTTTCTGAGGACTGGCTTACTGTTGTCCTCTGAGAACACCTGTTATAGGTAGGCAACTCTGCTTTCACCGTGGACAAGCAGGCTGGCAGTCCTCACACATGGATGAATCCCCCTAGCCTCAGGCTGCTGAAAACAGGACAAAGTCGGAAACCCCACAATACTGAAAGCACTGGCTTTCTCCCATATGCCAACGAGTCAACCATCCCAAAAACGGGTCTAGATAGGAAAAGAGTTGGGTTCTACAAAGAAACCCAATCAGGTAACAAATAGCAAAGGTATAACCTACCTACTACTAATACAGAAATAATACAAATACCAAAGCAGTAGCTAGATGCATACAAAATATATTATTTTACAATAGAATTTCTAATATACTTAAATACATTTTTTATCATCAAAAATAACAGATAGCATACATATATATAAACATACATATACATTAAAATATCTCATGTTAAACAAGTGCAAAGGATAAAGACACGGCCAGATTTTAAAACCCTGGCACAAGTGGCCGGGCCTTAAAACGCACCAGGCCAATTTTCAAATGGGTCCGGCCACACGCGTAAACCCCGGCACGCAAGTAAGTGCTGGGGCCTGAAAAGGGGGAGGTCTGGGTGGGCAGAGAGGGACGGGAAGGGGCGGGGCTGGAAGCACAGGTACAGCGGCCATTTGCCGCTGTGCCGAGGGAGCGTGCGCAGTAGGTTGGCCGGCGAGTGCAAGTTGCTTCTGCTCCGGAGGAGCAACAATTTCAAAAACAAACAACAAAAAAAACAAACAAACGAAGGTAGGAAATATTTAGGGGGTGGGGAAGAATGGGGAAGGGGAAGGGAAGTTAGGGTAGGTTGTAGGGAAGTTCCCTCCCAGTCCGCTCCTTAATTGGAGCGGACTGAGAGGGAACTGGGGAAGGCCGATGATGCGTTGCCACGCAAATTTAGCTCAACCTTGCCCCCCCTTGCGCGCTGCCCCCCATTTTATAACATGCACTGGCGTGTGCATGTTTATAAAATCGCGCATCCATATGGGTGCGCCAGGTAGCACGCGCACATGGACGCCCAAGTGTATTTTTTTAAATTTACCCCTAAATATACATACGCATTATTCACAGTTTTAACATGATACCCATACCAAGTAAGATAGGTGTAAGAATATAAAAACACATATACAAAACACCATATACGAATAAATTCCTACTGTATTGCACTAACTATCTTCATTCATGATCATCAGCGTCTCATATATTAAATATTCCATGTTTGTAAATTTCTTATTACTCCTCCATATATAACCAAATATATTCCACTGGTTATTTCTTCATTCATTGTGGACAGCGAATCCACTGTCAATGGCGAATTATATGTTAAATGTCCCAACAAGGTCCCTTGTTTTACCCAATAGGGCTTCTTCAGGGGAACATCACCATCCGATGTTTCTAAATTTTATAAAAAGATAGAATCAAGTATGTTTCACACATTCCCGCATATCTTTCGTCATATAAACCAGAAGATATACCTATAAATCTGAAGTTACTCACATAGCAACATACCCAAAAGTTTAACGTTGCATCAGCCACTTAATCCGTCGTCCTCCGTCACTTCATAATATCCCCTTTACCGGTCCCTTAACCCTTGTCCCCCGTGTAATAACTCAGCCTGATTCCGTTTTCTGGTAAATAAATGGCCGCAGCTTTTATTTGAACTTATAACAATATAACTCTCTCGGCTACCCGAGCCGGTGGCTTCCAGGTCTCGCTGCCCGCCACCGTAACCAAGCAGGGCAGCCTGTCTCTGTCAGCCCCCCGCCGTGCTCAAAGCAAGGGGGCCATCGCTCATCCGCCTTTTTGGTGCCACCGGCTACAATGCCATTCCGTGGTGTCACCTGCACCACTTACAATTCTTGTCCAACCGGCCCGGGTGCCCGCATACCTCACTGCTGCGACAAACATTTCAACATTATTCCACGATTCTCTTAGCTAACTAACATTGCCAACTGACTGTTATTAAACCGCATCAATGTCCGATTACTCTTGCAGCTGCACGTAAATTTCCATGGGTGGGTGGGTGGGTCTGATGCTGCGGGCGCTCTCCAAAAGAACGTGCTCCTCCCGCCGTGCCCCTTATATCCTGTGTGCTGGCGTCACTGCTTCGCGCCGCCGTCGCTCCCCCTGACGTCGTTCCTTGTCCTGCTCGAGCGGGCCCCGCTCGGTCGGGTAAGTGGGTGTGCTTGTCTGGGAGGGGGGAATTGAGTTCTTGCGCCCGTGCCCTCTCCCCTCCCCCATTCCTGGCCTCTGGCGTCGCTGGGCGAGCTGCCGTTAAGGGTGGGCTCCGTCCAGCGGCGCCGGGCCCACCAATAACTCTTTGAAGCATCACTCCAGTGGCCATCCACACCGTTCCACTGTTGAGGACTTCTAATTTAGAATTTACACAACTACGAAGAGACAAGACAACAGAGAACTACTGACCCCATATATCTCAAAATTCAGAAGTTAATACTAAATAAATTACTCCTTACAAATATTCTTCATGTAATACTTCACGAAATTCTTTTGTATAAGAATGCCATATTGCTGATTCATGTGCACCTACAAATATATATAGTACACAAAGTACAATCTAGCATAATCTACTCAACCTAAAATATTTAGACAAATCACTTATTTGAAAAAGCAGATTTATATTACTCCCAGTACATATCGTGAATCACCAACCTGCTAAACGCCAACCTTTTCATCACATGATGCTCTTATTCACGCACGCTCCGAAATTGCCAACATTAGCTCTTACCCTTTAAATACTCAATCCAGCCAATCAAGGGGATCACTCTAACCCTTGAAGTGAGCCGCACCAATCAAATTTGAAGATCCCAATCATATCAAACGATACCCTACTGTATCTTAAAAAGCTTTTATTCACAAAAATAAACAGACTCAAAGAAGCATGGGAGGAGTTAGAAAAATGCCTCCCATTCAATTTCCTTAAGACCGTATGGAATAACTGTATTCCACATGTAAATGAACTTCTGTTCCATCTGTCAGAAACACCTGGAAATATTTCCTCCTTGTTCGCCACTAATTTGTTCAATAACAAAGAACCAAACATCGTTCACTGCATGCTTATATGATCTCCAGTGTTCAACAAGATGGGGCCCCCCCTTCCTCCCCACCCGCAAACAGCTCTTATGTTCGATATAATTTGTGATCTAATCTTGTTTTGTATATCCAATATAAATCAACTCACTCAGGCAAAATACAGTGTATACAGGTATATCGGTCTGTTACGTCAAAGGGATTTTTAATCGCGGATGACTGAATATATGTAAATTAAGCACATTTTCACACAGAGCATCCGATGCATTTAAATTGCCCTGTTTCACCATCAGCCTCTCTTATATATGAATGTGATCTCGCTAATAGACTTCTCAAATTTTTACCTTTGTTCATAGCAAAGATCAGCTTTCCTCCAAATCCCAGAAGAGATCTTAACACAGGCCAATGTTTCAAAATGATCTGTTTGATCTCGGAACTTCTAGAGTAATAGGGAATAGAGCACAATATACGAGTCATCTCCAAACGATCAGTCAGAAGCAGCTGATTGGTCCTATTAGCATGAAGACATCTTTTGTATGCCCTTTTAACACTTTTTCTTTTTTTTTTTTTTTATAGAGTATCTACGCTCAATGCATTTCTGCATTAAATCAACTGCTTTAATCTTGTATTACCTAATCGAAGAGCAGATCCGACAATATCTAAGAAATTGTCCACATTTGGAGCGTGCGTAAATAAGAACATCATGTGATGACAGGTTGGCATTTAGCAGGTGCACATGAATCGGCAATATGGCATTCTTATACAAAAGGATATTGTGAAGTATTATGTAGAGAGTGTGTGTGTGTAAATTCTATATTAGAAGTCCTCAACAGTGGAATGGCATGAATAGCCGCCGGAGTGATACTTAGAGTAGTTAACTTTTGGAAACATTGGATGGTGATATTCCCCTGAAGAAGCCCTATTGTGTGAAACAAGGGACCTTGTTATTATAATAATGGATGCAAAAAAAAATAATAGGAAATATACACAGAAACGTAGGGGTGGTTTCTTATCATCAGATGATCTGATAAGGCGAAATCTAATGCACATTGTATTGGCATCCCTAAGAAAGTGTCCTTTAAAACATCTGAGGAAATCAGCAGTTTTTAGGATGGATTTAATGGGGAGGATCGGATACCTTTTTTACTGACTCGTGTCAGGGATATGAGAGGGGGTTACAATTATCGAAAGAAAAGTGTCCCCCCTCCCCCCATTTCAGGAACCTTACAATCTCCGGAAGTGATTTTTCCAAAGGGATTGCTATGTGTTAATGATGATGAGAGGGTACAACCAGGTATCATATTTAATCTTTTGTTAAAAAGTTTCTCACCTGATGTATTGTCTATGTTAAATAAAGGATTATCATTTATCCCCACTAGTAAATATGATGCATTTTCAACTCTTGTTAAGTAAAAAAAAAAATTGTTTAGACATATTACATTGCTTGACTTTTTTGGAGTAAAACAGAAAGAACAGGAAGTAATTTCTGTATTTAGACCATCAGGGGGATGCCAACAGAAACTCCTAATCCATTGATGGTAGCATTTGAAACCCTTGTGCCACAGAAATTGACGCAATTGGAGTCTCAGCGAGAGTTTAAGTATAATCTCACCAAGGAAGAGTCATCAGCAATTAATCAATTGAGGAATGATAAAATGGTGGTTGTTAGAGTCGCTGATAAGGGTGATTGGATTATTCTATTGGATAAGGAGAAGCATGATCATGAGGTGTTTTGCTAATTAGATGATATATCTTATTTTCTAAAATTATCAGAGGATCCCGTTAGTGAACTACAGGGATATGATAAAGATCTCCTGGAGCAAGCTTTGCATAAGAAATCTATTTCTTCTAAAGAATTTAGATATTTGATTCAGCCTGATCCTTTTGTCCCATTTGTACATTGTACCTAAGATTCATAAGTTCTTGGAGAACCCCCCAGGCAGACCAATTGTGTCTGGGATAGGGTCCCTATTTGAACCCATGGGCAAATTCATTGATTATTTATTAGAAATGTTTGTTAAGACCATTAAATCATATCTATGGGATCCAACTCATTTTATTAATGAGTTGGAGGGTATTCCCTATGTAGATCCTTCGTGGATATTGTTTTCTGCTGACATCACCTCCTTATACACGAATATCCCTCGACAGAAAGCATTAATGGTTATCCATCTTTTTTGAGTAAGTTAGAGTTGTCACTACAGAGAGAAAGGGTGAATATGAAAATGGATGAGGTGGTCATCACTCAGTTTTACTTCACATTTTAAAACAGCTTTTATAAGCAAGTTAAAAGTATCTCTATGGGATCCCCCCTCGCTCTGTCTGTTGCATGCTTATATGTGGCTGCATTTGAAGAAGATCATATTTATCCATCAGGTTTTTCAGCACATTATATTTTGGAAGAGATATATTGATGATCTGTTTTGGAAATGGGTGGGTAGTCATCATGAACTTATGGTGTTTAAAGATTGGATTAACACCATTGATCCCAATTTAGAATTCATTGTCCATGATCACAAGACTCAATTAGCTTTTCTAGATATGGTGGTCTATAAAACTGGAGGTAAGATGTATACTTCTGTCTATAAAAAAACCTATTGATAGGAATTTGGTGTTACATTTTGACAGTTTTCATCCACGAAAATTAAAGGAGAACATCCCATGTGGACAATTTCTTAAGATATCATCAGATCTACTCTTCGGATTGGGGAATACAAGATAAAAGCAGTTGATTTAATGCAGAAATTCACTGAGCACGGATTCGCTAAGAAATGTGTAAAAAAAGGGCATTTAAGAGAGGTCTTCATGCCAACAGGATCAATCTGTTGCTCCTTACTGATCGTTTGGAGATGACTCGTGTACTGAGCTCTATTCCCTATTCCTCTAGAAGTTCCGTGATCAAACAGATCATTTTGAAACATTGGCCTATGTTAAGCTCTCTTCTGGGATTTGGAAAAAAGCCGATCTTCACCATGAATAAAGGTAAAAATCTGAGAAGTCTGTTAGCACGATCACTTTCATATATGAGAAAGGCTGATGATGAAAAAGAAAATTATTCCTTACCTGCTAATTTTCGTTCCTGGGACCATGGATCAGTCCAGACGGTGGGTTATGTCCCCTGTCCAGCAGATGGAGTCAGAGCAGAGTTTGAGGGCGTCACCATTTAGACCAGTACACCCTCTGCTGGAGCTCAGTATACCGAATAGCAAAGCCCAAATAGAGCAAGAAGACATTTTGGATCAAGAACCCGTAACCATGAAGGAACAGCAAAAAATAGAACTAGAAACGGCCAACAAGGCCACAAAACAGCCAACTTATGAGGAGCTGTGAACATCAATAAGAAAATTGGAAAGACAGGATGACAACTACACCTAAGCACCCGAGTAGGAACCGAAAACCCAGAGCGGTGGGCGTCTGGACTGATCCATGGTACTACAGGAACGAAAATTAGCAGGTAAGGAATAATTTTCTTTTCCCTGTACGTACCAGGATCAGTCCAGACGGTGGGATGTACCCAAGCTTCCCTAATTCGGGTGGGGTCCTGAGAGACCTGCTCGGAGTACCTGATCGCCAAAGTGACCCGAGGACTGCGGCACCAGGTGTAGTCGATAATGTCTGGAAAAGGTGTGCAGCGATTTCCATGTCGCCACACGACAAATTTCCTGTGAAGAGACGGAACGAGCTTCCACCCAGGACGCTGCTTGTGAGCGCGTAGAGTGAGCTAAAATGCCCCGAGGTGGACTCCGCCCCGCTCCAATATAAGCCGCTGAAATGGCGTCCTTCATCCAGCGCGCAATGGTTGTCTTCGATGCCGGTGACCCTTTCTTCGGACCTGACCAGAGAACAAACAAATGATCGGATACCCGGAAGTCATTGGTAACCTCCAGGTAGCGGAGCAAGGCACGCTTGACGTCTAAATGCCGCAGAGACCTTGGTTCCTCTGGAGCGAACGCTGGGAGTTCCACCGTCTGATTCAAATGGAAGGACGACACCACCTTCGGTAGGAAGGACGGAACCGTACGAAGGGAGATTCCAGAGTCGGAGAATCGAAGATACGGCTCCCTGCAGGACAACGCTTGCAGCTCCGAGATGAGGCGGGCGGAACAGATAGCCATCTGTTCCGCCCGCCTCAAGAAAAACAGTCTTGAGAGTCAGGTCCTTAATGGTAGCCCCGCGAAGTGGTTCAAACGGTGAGCCCAACAAAATCCGTAGGACCAGGTTGAGGCTCCAAGAAGGGAAAGGGTCCCTGACCGGTGGTCGTAGGTGTTTGACACCCTTGAGAAAACGAGCGATATCCGGCTGAAGAGGGAGAGAGCTGTCCTTCTGCACCAGGGCGTTCAGGGCCGCTACCTGAACCCGGAGTGAATTATAGGCGAGGCCCTTATCCAGGCCATCCTGTAGAAACTGAAGAATCATTGGGACCGTCGCCTCCGTGGGCCGGGCCCCTTGGTTGGAACACCAAACTTCAAAGACCTTCCAGACTCGAGCTCCAGCAGAGGGTGTACTGGTCTATATGGTGACACCCTCAAACTCTGCTCTGACTCCATCTGCTGGACGGGGGACATAACCCACCGTCTGGACTGATCCTGGTACGTACAGGGAACAGGGCAATTTAAATGCACTGGATGCTCTGGTATGAAAATGTGCTTGATTTACATATATTCAGTCATCTGAGATTAAAACATCCCTTTGAAGTACCAGACCGATATACCTGCCGGTCAGTAGGAGTAATATACACTATATTATGCCCGTGTGAGCTGATTTATATTGGATATACAAAACGAGAGATTAGATTCAAACATAATAGGTGTTTGCGGATGGGGAGGGATGGGGCCCCTCTTGATGACCATCGAAGATCATGTAGTGAACAATGTTTGGTTGTTATTCAACAAATTAGTGGTGAACAAGGTGGGAATATTTCCAGGTGTTTATGGCAGATGGAAGAGAAATTCATTTACATGTAGAATACTGTTAATTAGATCTTAAGGAAATTGAATGGGAGGCATTTTTCTAATTCCTCCCATGCCTCTTTAAGTCAGTTTACTTTTGTGAATAAAAACTTTTTAAGATACAGTGAGGTATTGTTTGAGATGATTGGGATCTTTGAATCTGATTGATGTTGCTCGCCTCAGGGGATGGAGTGATCCCCATGATTGGATGGACTGAGTATTTATTAAATGGTAAGAGCTAATGTCGGCACGTTTGGACAGGGTTGCCAACTTTTCCATAGACCAGAACTGGACACTTGAGAACCGGGGGGGGGGGGGGGGATGTAACCCCCTCTCTTTTGCATAAATTTTAGATCTTGCCAGTGAACTGCCTAAACAGTGTATCTATGTATCTGCAGAACCACTGGGAGCTGAGAGCTGTCCTGTGCACCACCTCTCCCTATGCTGTCCAATCACAGCATGGGAAAGGAGGCAGGGGTACAGCACAGCTTTCCTCCGATAGGCTCCGACCTGCCTTTCTCTTCCTCTAAGAGGCTGTGGGGAAAAAAAAAAAGAGGATCCACTTGCAAAAACCGGACATTTAATGTCCGGTCAGTACTTCTGACTGGATACTGTACAGAATGCCTGAAAACCTGGCTGTCCAGTCCAAAACTGGACAGTTGCAACCCTACGTTTGGAGCTTGTGTAAATAAGAGCATCATGTGATGAAAGGCTGACGTTTAGCTGGTTGGCGATTCACGATATGTACTGGGAGTAATATGATGTTTGTTTAAATCTGCTTTTTCAAATAAGTGATTTTGCAGTTTTGTTTAAATATTTTAGGTTGAGTAGATTATGGTAGACTGATTGTGTGCTGTATATATTTGTAGGTGCACATGAATCGGGAATATGGCATTCTTATACAAAAGGATTTTGTGAAGTATTCCGTGGAGAATATTTGTAAGGAGTAAGTTATTTAGTATTAACTTTTGAATTTTGAGATATGTGGGGGTCAGTAGCTATTTGTGGTCTTGTCTCTTCGTAGTTGTGTAAATTCTAAATTAGAAATCCTCAACAGTGGAACAGCATGGACAGCCACCAGAGTGATGCGTCTAGTAGTTAACTTCAGAGTTATGGGCATATCTTCTGGTTTATATGACGGAGGATGTGCGGGAGTGTGTGAAACATAGTTGATAATATCGTTTTGATAACATTTAGAAACATCAGATGGTGATGTTCCCCTGAAGAAGCACTATTGGGTGAAATAAGGGACTTTGTTGCGACATTTAACATATGATTTACCCTTGACAGTGGATTCGCTGTCCACAATGAATAAAGAAATAACCAGTGGAATATATTAGGTTATATATGGAGGAGTTATGAGAAATTTACACACATGGAATATTTAATATATGAGACGCCGATGATAATGAAGATACAGTTTGTGCAATATAGTAGGAATTTATTTGTATATGGTGTTTTGTATGTGTGTTTTTATATACTTAGGCCTATTTTACTTGGTATGGCTATCATGTTAAAACTATGAACATGAGTGTGTATATTTAGTTTATCATGTACACTTGCTTAACATGTGATATTTAAATGCTTATGTATGTTTATGTATACATATGCTTTCTATTATTTTTTTATAATAAAAATTGTATTTAAGTATATTATAAATTCTAGTGTAAAATAATATATTTTGTATGCTTCTAGCCACTGTTTTGGTATTTGTATTATTTTTACAAAAGAAAACCAAACAACAGACTGAGACACAAAACCCTGATGCATAGCAGAGGTGCCCAAGGCAGGATTGTGATGCGAAGTCCAGCAAGAAGCATACTTTGCCTTATGGAAATATTACAGTTAGGTTTTCGGATCAGCGAAGCTTGACAAGTAAAGTAGGTCTAAATACTCCTGTATAAAGGAAGAGGCCTAGAAAATCAACCAAGAGAAGTATTCTTGGATGAAGACCTCACAGTTTCTTTTAGTGTCAGAAGACCACCGAAAAATCCAGCTAGGGCAGAGAGTCCTCCAGAAATAAACTATGGGCCATTAGCATCTGAAGGACAGAATGCATTTGCTGAAGCGCACCCAATGATTGGCTGACAGGCACAATGGGCAGAAAAACCCAAGCAACACTTGTAAGAAGAAGTAGAAACAGCGGCCATATCTGTGGCATACCTTACCTGCCAAAGTAACAGCAGATCTGAGTACCCAGGACAGACGTCAAGAGTTTCAGGGGATGAAAGGCAATCCATGAACGGAATTATAGCCCAAAAACCCATGAGTAGGGAGTTAAGGTAGTACTGAAGCTCGCCTATGCTACACTGTCAAGGGTAGGCCTATCCATGCTGTCCACAGAATAGATCAGGTGAGCAGGGAGGCACTTTGGTCAACCCAGTAAAATATGAAAAGCTAAAGGTAGTACTGGCCAGAACTTGGCAAAAGGCAGGTATATCTTATAGTGTATACCCTGCAGGTATACACTAAGATATACCACGAATGCCCTAGCTTTTCACCCCCATCCACCCCATTTCGACCAGAAGTCGGAAGGAGCAAAAAACACAGTGGCAGACCCTGGGACTGCAGGGATAAGAAAAAGCTGCTAGGCTGTATTTATCAACCCCAACCAAACAACTCACTGCTGATTTCAGTAGGGAGTTACTCCCCTAGGTAGACTTCTCAGCGTGATGGGAACAGCCAAAAATGAGAATGCACCTCCAGGGAAAGAAATTCAGAACACTCCACCAAGATGCAAAAAGTAGGGATACTGCAAGTGCAAACCCCCGTAGAAGCAGGATTTCTTTACTAACCTGGCAACCTGAAGGTTACATGAGCAGGGTCAGTCTAATCTTGGAACAGAATGCCCAACAATCTGACCTAGGTAGCAATACACACAGCCATGATTATGTATACTTCCTCCAAGAAATCACGCAGTCCAGTAAGTGGAACAAGGGTTGCGTGAACCAGGACCTCTCTGCCCACAGTCAGGGTTATCCCTAAAAGGGGGAAGTATAGCTCATTAGTCACCACAACAAAAGTGTAGCACCTTTGTTGCGAGATCTTTCATCTCCTAACTCATGCAGCTATGGATATGGCGAGAGGTTGAAAGGCATACCTGCCAAATGGGATGCCTATGGACCAGAACCCTTCTCCCTAAGGTAGGATCCCGCATGCAAAAATGACTGGCAAGAGCAGTCATCTGCAAGAACCACACATTGTGCTCAGAAGGTATCAAAAAGGTGACTCCTGTGCAGGAGAAATCCCTAATCTTCGCTGGAGAGTTACCCAAAAGGGGAGATCCTGGGAATGATGGGGAAGACCGAATCTGGAATAACTTCCTCATGAAATAGACCTTCTGCACCTTGGAAATACCTAGGAAAGAGCGCTAATGCCTGACCTGCTCTCAGATCTCGCAGGGAAAAGATAGGTAATGAAATCCCTTTTTCAGGAAATGGAAAACAAGGGCCACCCTTTCTAGGAGTGGACAACCAGGTGTCCAAGGGGGAACCCATAAGGGTCTCCTCTGGAAAAACCCAGTCATTTCTCCCCTTTTCAAAGGGACCAGAAAGCAATGGGAATCGGGGCTTATCGATCCCGAAAACCTTTCTATTCTCCAGGGGAGAGTGAGTTGCTGTTGCTGCTCACTGAAGTTCATAAGCAACCAAATCGACCACAAGTGTCCACCAGTCAAACAGGGTAGGTCATCACAGTGATCCATGAACCAGCAAAAACGATCCAACAACTACTGCTGCTATCCCCCCCCCCCAACGCTCGCAGGTCCTGGCCTGCAAGGAGGTTAACCGATTTAAATGCATCAAGACAGACTCCAATTTGGCAACGAGCCTGCAAGGGATGGAGCCACAGAGGCTTTCCCCCTAAGAGGATTCAATGTAAGCTAACATGGGAGGGATAGAAAGATATGCCCCTCTTCTGTGGGAGGGAAAGACTCCAGACACTACCCGACAATGGTTTCACTAGTAACGCAGTCTTAGGTCAATCTTGTGGCAGCAAATCACAATCTGTTGGGCTTGTCATGAGGAAAACACACACACACAAGCCTACACTAGAGGGCAACTCAAGGAATAGTGCCCTCTGGTTTTAAAAGCACGATGACTAGTACTCATGCAGCAGTACCCCGGTCTTGTGGATGATGGTGCACATACGCACTCCATCACTGCGCTTGTGGGTAGAATCCCACAGCACAGCAGGGACTGAGCACCACTTGTCGGCGGCTGCGCACTGCCAAAAAGCAATCCAAGAGTGTGTAATGGTGCACACCTTGCTAGTGTCCCATCGCACCCTAGGGTGTGAAACAGACGAAGAAGCGGATATCTTGATGCGACAATGGCAGTCCCACTATCTCTGGCATGGCTGTGCATGACACCGACAGAGAGAATGCTGCCCATCAGCACCTGAGACACTTGGAAGAGTAGATAACCCCCATTGTACCAGACTGCACATAATGCGCTCCCCTGTTGCACTAACTCCTAATGGATTCAACATGAACAGTGTGATGATAGGATCCCCAGTGTCACTGTGATTCCAATTATGGCTGTCCCTGGTGGTGGGCGATGTTGCCTCCATGGTACCCGACAACGCTCTAAGATGCCGATTGCAGCCCTTGAATTGGAGTTGTGAATGGCTCTGAAGTGTGTCCTGCAGCAATAGAACACATCCACCTATGCCCACAGTGGCAACGGTGCTCCCAGTACCAATAGCGCCCTCGATGCTAACAAGCAATGGATCACAATTATAGCATCAATGACACTGTGCCTAGGGCTCTGAAACCTGGCCACGCCATAGGTGCCTGGCATGCTCAATGGCATGCAGTGCCATTGATGGTGCCCCAGGTGCCTGTAGATGACAGTTGGGCGACACTCATGGTGTACATAGCATCGATGAATAGCAAATACCGTGGGCTGAAAATGTCCGAGGGTCAGTGGAACAGATGGAGATCGGTGCCCAAAAGCATCGATGGTCCAGCAGTACCGATGACAATCACAGTGCTCAAGCCGGAGGTTCCGCAGCACTGACGCACTCCGGGTGCCTCGCAGCACTGATATGCCACATCAATGCCCAAAGGAACTGACAACAGCTGAGGTCCTCAACAGTTTCCATTAGCTCAGCTATGTGCCAGAGGGCGTCGAAGCTGCAGGCTCGATGGTGTCCTTGCTAGCGCCTATGTGTGAAGCTAGCCTCGTCAGCAACTCCAGCACTTGGCAGCACCTATAGTGCTCAAAGCCCTGCAGCGCCTCCAATGCTCCACGATCCCAGCACTTCTGGGCACCCAAAAGCATCAGCGTCCATGACACCCAATGGCCTTATGCCATAGATGGCACACCAAGGCCCCTTGGCATACTTTCTGGACACTGCAAAGGAATTTAGGTAGCCTTGAGGGCACCAGGCCAAGGGCATCCTGGATGCCTCAGCGCTCCTGAGTGCATCGGGTCGATAGTGACCCTGGAGCTCGACGGCACCATGGAAGTCCCAGGCCTGAAGCCCTTCTCGACTGAGGGCTTCCATGGTGTTCAAAAGCTCTCCAGACCCCTATGCCTTGGTGGTCGACTGCCTTGAGGGCAATTAGGCACTCATTGGAGATCCCCATGCCCCCTGGTGGCAATGGTGCTCGACACCATCGAGAGCAGCCACAAATGGCATCACTGGAAAACATACCCGATAGCCTCCATGCATCTTAATGGCACAGAGGGCAGTTCTGATGGTGTTGACGGTGACCACTGTGCCAGATGGCAGTCCTGGTCCCTGATACGGTCCAGATCATTATGCTTGAGGTCTGTGCTACTACTCTGCCGCCACAGGACTCGATGATGCTCAGGTCGGTGATGTTCCTGAGGCATGATGGCGTCTATGGCGACATTGGGCACGGCACAGTGTGCCGTGCTCAATGTTGCTCGATGGCCCTTACAGCATAGAGGGCAGCCCCGCACCTCGATGGCATCAAGGGTGACCCTGGCACTTGAAAGCAGTTCTGGTCCCTGATGCGATCCTGACAGACACATCAGACCATCTGTGCTCTGGCACGGGTATGCATGGGCAATCATTACCAGGAATAGCACCAAAGGTGCAGCAGCAATGCTGCTTGCCCAGGCTCCTGCTCACCCTCTCTCACTGCCAGTACTGGCAAGAAGCAGGTGAGGCTACATCGCCCAGGGCTCCTGCCCATGGAGACTGGTTCCCTAGAATGTGGGGAGAAAGAGCCCTGCCTCCCACAGGAACGGTGCTGTAACCGTCTCTAAAAGTCAGTAAGGAGGTCCAGACAACTGATCCGTAAAGATAGACTTTTATTGCCAGCAAGATGCAGCTAAGACAAAGGCTCAGTACAACTGCATACCACGCCCCCTCATGGTTCTTATGGATATAGAACCCCAATTTATATGCTCAATCGTATTATCCGACTACAAGCAGTATTGGAACTCCTGACCAATGATTCTGCCTTGGCTCTCAACATCCTTGCCAAACAAAACACAAAAATCATCACAGCTGTTTACCAAAATCATTTAGCATTGGACTACCTCCTGGCCCAGGAAGGTGGTGTGTGTGGAAAGTTTAATCTCTCTAATTGTTGTTTACAGGTGGATGACAAAAGTAAGGTCATCGAAGAGATCACTGACCGAATGGTACGCTTAGCTCATGTTCCTGTACAGACGTGGACAGGAGTTCTTGACTGGACAGCCTCCTTGCCAAATTGGCTAACCTCGATTCCAGGGTTGAGAGAACTCTTCATTCCTCTGATGTTTCTTATCTTAACCTGTATTCTGTTTCCTTTCTGTCTACCTCTTATTTTCAGGAATTTACGTTCCATGATTGAAAACATCGCTGATCGGAGAGCGGCTGCTCATGTTATGATGATGAATAAGTATGTGTCAGTTTCCTCATTCCCCTCATCTGATTCCTCTGATTCTGATGTCGATTCTGATGATGAATACCTTGATACTAACCTCTAATGCAATTTCATTAACTGACCAGTTGGGCCACCTTGTTAGCTAGGGTAAGCCGGGCTACAAAGGGGGGTGACACCAATAGGGTCCACCCGTCTCAAACCCGTGAAGAAACCAACCACCTGGCTACATCTTAGGGCCCACTTTGAATATTACCCGTATTAATTCTTGTCTGTCGTTTCAGTTACTTCCCAGATGAGAGTAATACTTCCGCCTTCCGCCGAAGTTGAAGTATCAAAGGGGGGAATGAAGGAGTTCAATTTCGTGAACCTCTGAAGACTGAGCAACTGAAAAGCCTCTCGTCTAACCCTGCCAGCAGTGAAACGCAGAGCCATTTTTACTGTACTAATATTTGCAACGCAAACGACACATAATGCGTAGTGACGCAGTTACGCACTAACATTTAGTGTAACGTGACTCCATTTTGGAATAATAATTTGTATTGTATTAATACGATTGCCGCTATAAAATGTCTAACACGTCAATTAAATGACGAAACAATAGTCTGATCATAAGCTACACCTACTAGAGGACCACGCTAGCTAATGCTTGTTCAGCAGTTTGTAAATTGTTTGTTCAGCAAAACCAGAACGCATATGTGAAAGATAAGAGTTGTAAAGTGCATAAAAGTTTGCTCCTGAGGGGGCGTGGTATGCAGTTGTACTGAGCCTTTGTCTTAGCTGCATCTTGCTGGCAATAAAAGTCTATCTTTACGGATCAGTTGTCTGGACCTCCTTACTGACTTTTAGAGACGGTTACAGTGCGGTCCTCAATCCCTTCACTGTTCACACCTCCATCAATGCCGATCGACTGGTGAAATGACATGGAACTTCTACCAGTGTAGAAATCAGGCGACTCTCCAGGCTCAGCGGCCTACATAGATCAGTCACAGACTGCATTCTGTTAGTCCTGTCAGCACCAGACAAGGGTACAAACACAGACAGAGCAGGGAGAGGACACAGAAACTAAAGTGCGGATACAATATTTATTAAGGAATAAAATTAGACTCTTCCAGGCCAACTAAGGCCTGCCATGCAGCTGCAGAAAGTTGAAAAGAAGAGAAAAGAAAAAAAGAAAAACAGCTGCAGCTCCAGAAAAAATAACAAAAACTCTTGAGGAGCGAGCAAAGCTGAATACTGTGACCACATGGCTCCCTTGACCACATGGTTCCATGGGGGGAGGGGGGCGGGAAGAGACTGAGGGACTCTGCCTAGGGGGCTGGGTGATAACTACAGCTGCACATGTTCAGTAGGGCATATTTGAAATCTCTAGAATCTTTGAAATCAAAGTTCCAGGCCAGGTTCCTTCTGATGATGTCACCCATGTCTGAGGACTGCCATTCTGCTTGCACTCGGAGAAAATTACACCTGTATTATGGAACACACCCAAACAGTAACAAAACAGTAACAAATCTACCTATGAAAAGGCAACACTACAAATATTAAACCAGGCCCTAAACACCAATACACTTTCTATTATGAAAACAGAACAAGCCAAGCTGCTATAAATCCCTAAACAGAAATTACAAGCATGCAGAATACCTTTACCTTGATCACACAGGCAGAACACAGGCAGAACCTCACCAAATACAGAATAAAGTGAACATAAAGTTAATGTTTTTCCATTGTTGCACTGCAGAGTATGTTTTTTTGTTGTTTCCACAGAGACCAGTCATACCTCCCCAACAAATTTCTGTCTCTCACATACCAGTCTTCTCCCTGACAAGTCTCTCTCTCACACACCCATAAGAACATAAGATATGCCATACTGGGTCAGACCAAGGGTCCATCAAGCCCTGAATTCCAGAGCTTAACTATACACTGAGTGAAAAATAATTATCTTCGATTTATTTTAAATGAGCTATTTGTTAACTTCATGAATGCTCCTTGGTCCTTCTATTATCTGAGAGAGTAAGCAGCCGATTTACATTAACTTGTTCAAGTCTTTTCATGATATTGTAGACTTCTAACATATTCCCCCTCAGTTGTCTCTTCTCCAAACTGAACGGCTCTAACTTCTTCAGTTACCTCCCTGACCAGTCTCTCTCTCTCACACACACATACACACACACACACACACACACACAGAGGCTTCCCACTTCCTTATTTATTTATTTAAGTTTTTTCTATACCGGCATTCGTGAGGGTATCACATCATGCCGGTTTACAATAAACAGGGGAGTGATGAAAGGTATAGTAAACGAAGTAAATAACAGGTGATGAACCAAAAAACAGTTACAGTTACAATAAAACAGGGATAAGTACAACTTGGAGCAGAGAAGTGATAGGAAAATTAATATAATATATTAACTCAACTTTGACTTCCTTGATCTCTCTCTCTCTCTCACACACACTTCTCACTCTGAGGCTCGCTCTCTTCACACACAGGCTTTCTCACTCCCGTGTTCACTCTCTCACACACACAGGCTTCTCACATGCTCTCTCACACACACCCATCAATCACCTCCCTGATCAATCTGTCTCACACACACATCACCTCCCTGGCCAGTCTCTCTCTCAATCACATGCTCTCTTTTACACATTCATATATGCTCTCTTACACATATGCTCTCAAACACACACAGGCTCTTACACACATGCTCTTATGCTTACACATATGCTCTCACTTACACATGCTCTCTCACACTCACTCCCCCCTCCATCAGCCTCCTTCTCCAACACTCGCAGCCCAAAAAAGAAGAATCCCATTGGCTGTGGGGGCTAAAGCTGCAGTCTCTCGCTGTTGATTGCCAGCTGCTCATTTTGCTCTGGGCTGCTACTTCTGAATGCAGCATGGCCTTTTCTTTTTCCTGTGTGCCCCACTGCGCATCACTTCTTCCAGGCTGCAGGGGTGGGAAGAAGAAAAGGCTATTCCACTCTTGCCAGCTTCCATTAACAATGCTGCCATTCCCGTCCAGGCTTGAACATGCTGATAGCCTGGGTGGCAACAGCAGCAGTGGAAGAATGTCTGAGAGTAAAGTATGCAGAAGATTGTGTAAATGGGAAATAGTGGATTTTGTTTTTATTTGGACACATGCTTGCCTTGCATGCCAGCAATTGCTTATGCCTTGCAGCTTTTTAAGGTTTGGTTTATTTTCTGATTGTAAGCAACATTTTTTTATTTCATTATACATTCATGTTCACCCTCCTGCGCAGTTTCTGTTCCAGTTCTGAATACCAAACATTTTTATTTACTATTCTGGATGAATAGCTATTCCCTTCAGCTTCTTTTCTGGCCAACAAACAGTTGAATTGACCCCTGAATCTTCCATGTTTCTTCATGAGCATCCGTGACAGAACAGTATTGGAAACATGGCTTTTTAATTATATATTATAAATCAAATACTGACCTTTTCTGTCTTGCATTTGTTCTCTGAGAACTGTGATGTTATATTACAGTACTAAGGGTTTTAAATTAAGACTAACGTTAGTATCCAAATAGGATTTTCATGCTCCAGATTAGTCATAAAATAACAGGTTTCACAACTTGCACCAATCCATTAAAGGCATACAATGCCATACAGTCTACACACTCCATACCATGCAAATATATTAGCTGGAATTCAAAGCAGTAACTATATTAAACTGAGAAATGTTAAGTGAATTTACTATTATCAAGTTGTATTCAACAGTTTATATTACAATTGTATGCTAAACAGCATCTCCGCTACACTAAAAAATTAAACATTTTAGACAAATCATTTTGTCTCACATTTTCTTTTCTATTACTGAGCAAAATATGTTGTATTCTATCATTCTCCATTTGAGGGACACTAGAGGATATATACAGTGACCTGGTGGGCCTAGACTTTGATGTTAAGTACCAGCTAATTATCTCATCTTTTTGTCTTATCTCCCCTAATGCAGGCAGCTGCCAAAACTTCAGCTGGTGTCAGGATCTAAGTATGACCTTTCAAGGAGTGGAGCCATATTTTTTTTTCTGAGGCGTGCATGGAAGGTAGAAAGAAAATCTGATCTGTGCTTCATAGAATTCATACCAAATAGTGGTTTAGTAACCGTGTTTTTCTAGTTGTTGTTTTTGGTGGCTTTTGCTCCCTATTGGAGTTTTAAAACAAAGTAAAGGAAAATTGGTTCTTACCTGCTAATTTTCGTTCCTGTAGTACCACGGATCAGTCCAGACTGCTGGGTTTTGCCTCCCTTCCAGCAGATGGAGACAGAAAAACTTTGAAAGCACCCCCTCTTAAGCTGTGTGCCACCTGCAGCTCCTCAGTATAAACAGTATCCAAGCAAATATTAAACTTTATGGAACAAAGGCATGTCATGTGAAAGACCAAGAAGAATTATTAACTCCAACTATATACAAAAGAGTTTTCTGTGTAGGATGAGGACACCCCTATACCCTCCCTCCGAGGACAAAAATAACCAGACCACAAAAAGAATACTGCAATGCGAGTGGACTCTCCAGAAACTGAAGACCCCTAATGGGCGGGCGTCTGGACTGATTCGTGGTACTACAGGAACGAAAATTAGCAGTAAGAATCAATTTTCCTTTCCCTGTACGTACCCGGATCAGTCCAGACTGCTGGGATGTACCCAAGCTGCCCTATATGGGGTGGGAATCGGAAAGTCTGGCTCGAATGACACTGCCGCCGAAATTGGTGACGTCCGAAGCCTGGATGTCCAAATGGTAGTGTCTTGAAAAGGTATGCAGAGATTTCCAGGTCGCCGCCCTGCAAATTTCTTGCGGCAAAACCAACTCATTTTCTGCCCAGGAAGCTTGCTGAAACTGAGTGGAATGCGCCTTCAAACCTTCCGAAACTGCACGACCATGGCAAATATAAGCGGAAGCAATGGCCTCTTTCAGCCAGCGGGCTATTGACGTTGTAGATGCTTTTTGGCCCTTCTTAGAGCCACTCCACAAGACAAAGAAATGATCCGAGAGACTGAACCTTGCCCGAGGCACCCCAGGACAGTCACCTGCACCCTAATAGAATTAAACAAGCAGCCCTTAGTGAGGTCCTTTTGCAAAAAGGCCAGGATTTGGGCCACTAAGGCCTGACGAGGAAGAACTTTCTGCACCTCACACCAGGATTCGAAAACTTTTCAAACCCTGATGTAAGTTAAGGACATGGACGTCTTGTGAGCTCGAAGCAGGGTAGTAATGACTCCCTCCTGGTAGCCTTTACTCATCAGCTGCCTCCTCTCAAAAGCCAGGCCAGTAGACAGAGGAGATCTGCCTGGTCGAAAAATATGGGGCCTTGTCATAGCATGTTCGGAAGATGAGCCAGGCGCAGGGGACCAGATTGACCAGGTCTGCAAACCAAGGTCTTCGGGGCCACCAAAATCACTTGACCAGGATGAACCTCTATTCTCCGAAGAATCTTTCCTATCAGAGGCCACGGAGGAAACACAAAGCAGGACTGTGTTCGGCCACAGGAGGACCAGGGCATCGACCCCTTCTGCTCAGTTTTCTCTCCAGCGACTGAAGAAGCGTGGGGTCTTGGCATTCCTGTGCTTCGCTATCAAGATTAGATGGGGAACACTCTATCTGCAAGAGATGAGCTGCATGGCTTCATCTGAGAGCTCCCACTCTCCGGAGTCTAGTCTCTGAATGCTCAGAAAATCCACCTGCACATTGTCGGTCCCCATTATGTGCGATGCGGCCAGCACGGACAGATTCTGTTCCACCCAGTCCATCAGCTGAGCTGCCTCCAAGGACACCGGGCAACTCCTGGTCCCACCCCGATGGTTGATGTAGACCACTGCCGTTGCATTGTCCGAGAGTACTCGCAATGCCCAGTTGCGCAAGAGCAGGAGAAAACTCTGCAACATCCAAGCGCACTGCTCTCATCTCAAGGCGATTGATAGATCACATTGCCTCCTCCGGAGACCACTGGCCCTGTACCAAATGAGACTGACACACTGCTCCCCATCCGGCGAGACTGGCATCCATCGTCACAATCATCCAATGAGGCACCTTGAGATCCACTCCGCGCGCTAGGTGTTCTTGCACTAGCCATCAACCGAGACTGGACTTGGCAGACTCCATGAGTGGTAAGGGAACTTGAAACTCCTCCGACATAGGATCCTATGAGACAACAATGCCCTCTATAAGGGCATCATGTGAGCAAAGGCCCACACCACCAACTTCAGAGTGGATGCCATAGATCCCAGGACCTGCAAGTAATCGCAGACTCTGGGAACCGATATCTCCAGAAGGTGCTGAACTTGAGACTGCAGCTTGGTGGCTCTTTCGTCTGGGAGAAAGACCGTGCCCACCCGGATATTGAACCTGGCTCCTAAGAAGTCCAGGATCTGAGACAGATGCAGGTGACTCTTGGCCTGGTTGACCACCCATCCAAGGGACTGTAAGCAATGCACGACCGCGTCCACTGCCTGCCTGCAGAGCACTTCTGACTTCGCATGAATGAGCCAGTTGTCCAAGTACGGGTGGGCTAGAATCCCTTCCTTGCGAAGGGCCGCTGCTACCACCACCATCACCTTGGTGAAAGTATGCAAAGCCGACCAAAAGGAAGGGCGCATTACTGGAAATGCAGGACAAGGGTCATGAAGCAAAGAACTTTCTGATGATCCCAGCGAATAGCTATGTGAAAATATGCTTCTGTCAGATGAGAGAAGCCAAGAACTCTTCCTTGCCCACTGCCGCGATGACCAAGCTCAAGATCTCCATATGGAGACCTCGAGCTTCCTGTCCTGGAGGTCCTTGAGAGCCACCGGAATGATGGTTCTCTTGGTGATTGCGGAAAATGAAGAACCCACCTTCAGAACCTTCAGTAGCTCAAGGGTCTCCTCCGGCAACGGGTAAAGTTTGTCCATAGCTCTACCCACTTGCAGGCCTGCTTCCGGAGTATCCCACTCCCAGATCATGAGTTACTGGATCATCTGAGGAAACGAAAAGATCTTAGCTGGGCCCCGTGAACTCACCAGGACTGGGTCCACCGTATCTAGGCTGGGGTCTTCTGGAGGTGCCGCAATTCCCAGCTCTGCCAGGACATGTGGGATGAGGGGACTAAGTTCCCCGCTCTGAAAAAGGTGAACGACCCTAGGATAGTCTCCGTCCAGCAGAGCCGCCTTCTCTGGCTCATCTCCCAGGTCCACCCCTGCCAGAAGTGTGGGAGCCGAAAGAGGGTCCTCACCCAAGGCCTACCCTAGCCCGGGCCCTCCAAACTGCCCCTTGCGGTTCCAGCCACCTGGGCTGCTTGCTGGGTGGCCCCTCCGGCCACCCGTTTGGGCCTGGTGCATCAGAATAACAAATTCTGCCAAGAAACCAGGCAGGCCCCGGAAATCCCCCCCCCCTGTGGGGGAACAGGGAAAGTCTGTGGGCGGACGAAAAGGGAGTCCTGGGGACCCCCGGACTCAAAACTGCCAGCAATAGCGAGGGTGGGGGAATCCCCCATCCCGCACGATGTCTCTAAAGCAGCCGGCAGAGGATCCAAAATGGCCACCGTTCCCGCGCTCAGCAGGAACGGGACTGCCTCACCCTTCCGACAGCCTGTCTACCCGTTTCACAGGGCCTGACCGTTGGACCTGCCGCCGCGTGAATGGGAGAGCCGCTGAGTCAGCTCCCCGCAAGCCTCACAACTAGCACCATGCGACATACAGAGTGTTGAAAGAGCCCGCGCGGACGGCGCCGCCAATCCCTCAGCACACCCCAGAGGGGGACCCGGGAAACCACGCAAAGCATGGCCCTTCAGTGTGACTCGACCCTCAAAGGTCAGCCACACCGGCAAATTTTTTTTCCTGACCTGGAGGCCAAAGAAAGGAGCCCACCGGGTCACCAACCCGAGCTATCTGATGCCTGCTACCAGGGAGGATGGTACCCCTAGGACCTGCCAACTCCCTGGGAGGACCGCTGATCTTCTGGTCCTACCTGGACATCCTGAAAGATTGAAAAAAATAATTGGATTTCCTTCTATTAATTTTGTTTGGTTTTTTTGGTTGTTTTTTTTTTTTAAGCCCTCCCCCCCCCCCCCCCCCCCCCAACAGGTTCAGAACCGCAGGTTTTGCACCACCTCCATCTGCTGGAGACAGAGAAATACTGAAGAGATGCAGGTGGCACACCGACTTAAGAGGGGGTGCTCTTAAAGTTTTTCTCCTACTCCATCTGCTGGAAGGGAGACAAAACCCAGCAGTCTGGACTGATCCGGGTACGTACAGGGAATACAATCTGATATGTGATGCTTAAAAGGTGCTCCGCTGCCTCAAACATCCTCACTAACAGTAAAATATTATTTTGCTTTTTGAGTCAGGGATAAAGTGACTAGAAGCTACATCAACTTCCTAGATTAAAACAGGCACTATTTTCTTGATTTAGCAATTTGAATTTAGGACCAGCTATAACTTCTGGTTATCCCTAGATCAGAAAGTAACACAGAAGCAATAATTTCTTTTCACCGAAGAGGTCAGACTAAGCTTTTTCTTTCCTTTTTTTCTCAACAGAGCTTCATTTTTCAAAATACGAACTTGCCTGTTTGAATTCTATTGCTTTGTTTCCCTAGGTCTCTTTTGCTCTCTTAACATTTTTTATTTTTCCACAAAATGGGGCCTGTGCAATAACATTTGTATTAAGAACGTTTTAGTGTGCAACTTGGTAAGGACTCCAACAGTGTTTGTGGTGAATCCAGAGAGCCAGGTGAGCCAGGTCTGCCAGGTAAGCCAGATTGGTATCAGACAGAGGGATTTTCCCAGTCTAAAATTATCCATTTATTGTCAGCTTGTCTGGGATAGTACCTGGTTGTGGCTATCCTCCTGGATAAAAGATTTAGCTCTACTGGAATCTGGTAACTGCTTAGTCTCGACAAAATAAGACGGGCCTTTTATGTATTATGTACTTATACAGCCTTGAGGTGTTAAAGAGCAGTTTTCTCTGGGTTCATAGAAACATAGAAACATAGAAATGACGGCAGAAGAAGACCAAACGGCCCATCCAGTCTGCCCAGCAAGCTTCACACACTTTTTTCTCTCATACTTATCTGTTTCTCTTAGCTCTTGGTTCTATTTCCCTTCCACCCCCACCATTAATGTAGAAAGCAGTGATGGAGCTGCATCCAAGTGAAATATCTAGCTTGATAAGTTAGGGGTAGTAGGGGTAGTAACCGCCGCAATAAGCAAGCTACACCCATGCTTATTTGTTTTACTCAGACTATGTTATACAGCCCTTATTGGTTGTTTTTCTTCTCCCCTGCCGTTGAAGCAGGGAGCTATGCTGGATATGCTTGAAGTATCAGTTTATTCTTCTCCCATGCTGTTGAAGCAGAGAGCCATGCTGGATATGCATCGAAAGTGAAGTATCAGGCACATTTGGTTTGGGGTAGTAACCGCCGTAACAAGCCAGCTACTCCCCGCTTTGTGATTGCGAACCCTTTTTTCTTCTCCCCTGCCGTTGAAGCAGAGAGCTCTGCTGGATGTGTGTAGTATCAGTTTTTTCTTCTCCCCTGCCGTTGAAGCAGAGAACTATGCTGTATATGCATAGAAATTGAAGTAACAGGCTTATTTGGTTTGGGGTAGTAACCACCGTAACAAGCCAGCTACTCCCCCCTTTGTGAGTGCAGATCCTTTATTCCACATTTCCTCTTGCTGTTGAAGCTAGAACGATGTTGGAGTCACAGTAAGCATGTGTACGTTTATTGAATAAGGGTATTGTCTCCAGGCAGTAGCCATCATTCTGGCGAGTCACCCACTCTTCAATGGCGGCCTCTTGACTTTATGGATCCACAGTGTTTATCCCACGCCCCTTTGAAGTCCTTCACAGTTCTGGTCTTCACCACATCCTCCGGAAGGGCATTCCAGGCATCCACCACCCTCTCCGTGAAAAAATACTTCCTAACATTGGTTCTGAATCTTCCTCCCTGGAGCTTCAAATCGTGACCCCCTGGTTCTGCTGATTTTTTTCCTACGGAAAAGGTTTGTCGTTGTCTTTGGATCATTAAAACCTTTCAAGTATCTGAAAGTCTGTATCATATCGCCTCTGCTCCTCCTTTCCTCCAGGGTGTACATATTTAGATTCTTCAATCTCTCCTCATACGTCATCCGATGAAGATCCTCCACCTCCCTGGTCGCCCTTCTCTGTACCGCTTCCATCTTGTCTTTGTCTTTTTGTAGATACGGTCTCCAGAACTGAACACAGTACTCCAGGTGAGGACTCACCAAGGACCTGTACAAGGGAATAATCACTTCCCTTTTCTTACTCGATATTCCTCTCTCTATGCAGCCCAGCATTCTTCTGGCTTTTGCTATAGCCTTGTCGCATTGTTTCGCAGACTTCATATCATTAGACACTATCACCCCAAGGTCCCTCTCCTGCTCCGTGCACATCAGCCTTTCCCCCCCCCCCCCCCCCCCCCCCCCATCGAATACAGTTCATTCGGGTTTCCACTCCCCATATGCATGACTTTGCACTTCTTGGCATTGAATCTCAGCTGCCATATCTTCGACCACTCTTCCAGTTTCCTTAGATCCCGTCTCATTCTCTCCACTCCTTCCGGCGTGTCCACTCTGTTGCAGATCTTAGTGTCATCCGCAAAAAGACAAACCTTGCCTTCTATCCCGTCCGCAATGTCGCTCACAAAGATATTGAACAGGACCGGTCCCAACACCGATCCTTGCGGTACACCACTTAAAACCGCTCTCTCTTCAGAGAAGGTTCCATTTACCATCACACATTGTCTTCTGTCCGTCAACCAATTTGCAATCCAGGTCACCACCTCGGCACTCACTCCCAAGCTTCTCGTTTTATTCACCAGTCTCCTGTGCGGAACCGTGTCAAAAGCTTTGCTGAAATCCAAGTATATGATATCGAGCTCTCTTCCTCGATCCAATTCCTTGGTTACCCAGTCAAAAAAGTCAATCAGATTTATCTGACAGGATCTTCCCCTGGTGAATCCATGTTGCCTCTGGTCCAACAATTCTCCGGACTGTAGATAGTTCACTATTCTCTCTTTCAGCAGTGACTCCATTACTTTTCCCACCACCGAAGTGAGGCTGACCGGTCTGTAGTTGCCAGCCTCCTCCCTGTTCCCACTCTTGTGAAGCGGGACCACCACCGCTCTTCTCCAATCACTCGGCACCACTCCCGTTTCTAGGGATCTATTGAACAGGTCACACAGCGGAGCTGCCAGAACATCTCTGAGCTCCCTCAATATCCTTGGATGAATCCCATCAGGCCCCATGGCTTTGTCCACTTTCAGGTTCTTTAGCTCTTCCCACACATTTTCTACTGTAAAAGGATTTTCATCTATTCCACTTCCCACCAGTTTTTTGTTGTGTAGAGATGGTCCTTCTCCAGGGTCTTCTTTAGTGAACACAGAGCTGAAGTATTCGTTTAATATTTCTGCCATTTCTTCGTCTCCCTCCACACATTGATCCTTACCACCTTTCAATTTCACTACACCACTTTGGATCTTTCTCTTTTCGCTGATGTATCTGAAAAATGTTTTGTCACCATTTTTTATCTCCTTGGCAATCCTCTCTTCCGCTTGACTTTTTGCCAACTTGATTAATTTCTTTGTCTCCCTCAGTTGATACAAATATTCTTCTTTGTGTTCCTCCCTTTGGGATCTTTTATATGTCTTGAATGCTGTTCTTTTAGCTTTAATTTTGTCAGCCACCTCCTTTGAGAACCAGATAGGTTTCAATTTTCTTTTGCTTTTCTTTACATTTCTAACGTATAGAGCAGTTGCCTTGGTGATTGCTCCTTTTAGATTGGTCCACTGCTGATCCACATCTCTCTCGTTCTCCCATCCTTTTAGTTCTTCCTCCAGGTACTTCCCCATTTCCTCAAAGTCTGTGTTTTTGAACTGTAAAACTCGGGTCTTTGTGGTTCTTTTCCCTATTCTTTTAGTGATATTAAACCATACCGTTTGATGATCACTGCTGCTGAGGTGGGCACCCACCTGGACATCTGAGACATTATCTGCATTAGTGAGCACTAAGTCGAGTATAGCTCCTTCTCTGGTGGGTTCCAACACCATTTGTTTGAACAAAGATACTTGCATGGCATCCACTATCGCTCTGCTATTTTTAGTTTCTGCAGATGGGATTTTCCAGTCTACATCTGGCATATTAAAGTCACCCACGATCATAAGAACATAAGAACATAAGAAAATGCCATACTGGGTCAGACCAAGGGTCCATCAAGCCCAGCATCCTGTTTCCAACAGTGGCCAATCCAGGCCATAAGAACTTGGCAAGTACCCAAAAAAAGTCTATTCCATGTTACCATTGCTAATGGCAGTGGCTATTCTCTAAGTGAACTTAATAGCAGGTAATGGACTTCTCCTCCAAGAACTTATCCAATCCTTTTTTATAGGGGTGTGCATTCGTTTTGTACTTATATGTAAAACGCTACTTTTTTTTTTTTTTTTAACTTAAAAAAGTGATGAGGCGAAAACAATCACCACTTCTCCCTTCTTACCTATCTTATGGATGTCTTCAACCAGGTCTCTGTCCAGCTCTTCCTTTTGGTTTGGAGGCCTGTAAACCACTCCAATATAAATGGACGCTCCGTCATCTTTTTTTAGGTCAAGCCATAGAGCTTCTTCCTTACCCCAACTTCCTTGTAGCTCAGATGCTTGGATGTTGTTTCTGACATAAAGAGCCACACCTCCCCCTTTTCTATCCTCTCTGTCCTTCCTTAACAAGTTATAGCCTGGTATTGTTGTCTGGTGGGCAGACTTCTGACTGGGCAGTCAATGAAATCTTACTGAGACCAGGAGCCAGAAAGTGTGTTATCTTGGAGTGGAGCCTAGATTGACTGTTTGCCATAAAATATTTTGTTTGAAATAAAACTGCCTTGCTTCTAACAACCATCAGCTCTGCTTCCTTAACAGTGTCAGTCATCTGTCTCCCTCACCGGCTCCTACTTTCCTCAGCAGCAAAATGGTAAATTCTGCTTCACAAATGTTGACTTTCTGTGGCAAAGTTGCATCTACTTGAACAGGTATAGAAAAGCTCATTTAAAAAGTATTAAGTTCTAACTATTCTCCAGAAACCACAGTCAACAGCTGTGGAGCTCAGTGGATGGTGGAGGTAAACGTACAAACTGCAGTTAACAACAGCAGCAAGGGAAAGTGATACACGATGGCAGTGGGCTAAAATCTTGATGTTTACTTATGACGCTGTGAAGGAGTCTACAGGAAACTCCATAAAACCACCTTAAGGGATCAGCCATAGCTATCTGGTTTGATCCTCAAGTCCCAACCCAGAAAGGGATTCTGGGACCAGGGATGATCCCTTCAGCCTAACATAAGAAGACAGGGCCCAGAAGGGTTAGAGAGGCCCTGGGGAGGAAGCAGGAAGCCAGCCTATGCTAAAACCTGCTACGTGTGATGTCTCTGTGCTACTTAAACTTTAAGGTGAGCTGCATCATTTGTTCACTGTAAATAAATTGCACAAAAGGAAACAGCCAGAGTCTACTTCCTTATTCCTTCTGGCTGTTTCCAAGCCACTACTGCCCAAGTTACCATAGACTATTATTTAAATCTCCACTCAAACGGGTTGTAACACTTAATGTTATACACCATTCATACAACCCTGTATTTTCATATTTTCATAACAACATTCCTTTATATGAAGATCCCGATTTTTTCTTTTTATTTTCTTCTGTGTTTAATTATATTTCCCTCACCCATTCATGTGTTACCATTTAAAAAATTATTAAAGATGGAGGTGAATGTCTCATTCTGTGACTTTACTTCAGTAACTCCAAATCCATTGAAGTGTTAGTCTGATTTATATGTTATAATCATCGACATCCCACCTACCATCCTCTATTTTATTCAAAAAAATCTAAAATCTCCTATAATTTCAAACTTTTATCTTAGTCCAGCAAAAAATGCTTCATACACCTTTTTCCTTTTGTTTCCCGTCAATTACTTAACTTAGTGCTGCATCCTCACTTATTCAATGTCCTCCCTACAAGGCCTTGTTTCGAAAAGTCCAAGTTTCTTCTTCAGGGGAGATGAATAATCCGATGTTTCTCCTTTCAATGTCTGCTTTGCACTATGACGGTGTTTCCTTCCACTCACGTCCCTCTTACCTCTTATACTCCTCCCAATGTTCCAGAATGAACCAATCACATCCTACCATATTCATCACTTCACAACGATAGCCAATCCAACTCCTCATTAAGTCCATAAGGAATTACTGAGTTTAATCTAAAGATCCACCTTTGTTCCTGATAATTTAACCTGGTTGCTAGATCACCTCCCCTCACTGATTGTGTCACTTGTTCAATCACCATCCACCGCAACTCATCAAACGTATGTTGTGTATCCAAACAGTGTTGAACTATAGGTGCCGATACAGTGCCCATATTTACACGTGACCGATGTTCGACCAATCTTCTTTTGATCTGCCTGCTAGTTCTTCCAACATACATCTTCGGGCACGGACATATGATAGCATATACCACATTAGTGGACCTACAATTTGTTTGATGACATCTCCTATTATTTACTTTAGATAACGGGTCTTGCCGGGTTTCTCCCTCTATAGTTTGTTCACAAAAATCGCAACACAGGCATTTCTCATGCACCCCCTTTATTGTGGTATCTCGTTTATCTATATAAGTATATACAACTTTATCTCTGATGTTCGACCCCCGAGAAGTCACAATCAACGGTGCCTCCTTGAATATGTCATGTAGTGTTAATAGATGGCAGTGTCGTCGTATAGAATCTGCTATCATCGCCGTAGCCGTGCTATGTTCTAATACACATGTCAATCTATCTTCCTCACTTTTTTGCTGATATTCCAATAGTTGTTTGGTGTCAGTGTACTTAGCTCTTTTATATGCTTTTTTAATCACTGATTTTGGGTATCCCCGGGCTTTAAACCGATCTGTCAAAATATCAGCTTGGATCTCAAATTCCGTCGGCATTGAACATATACGTTTGAATTTATGGGTACTGTAAAAATTGTCACTTATTTTCTATTCAAGTGTATTACCTTGAGTTATATTAGAAACTGCATAAATAAAAAAAAAAAAAAAAAATAGATCTGTGAGATGGTAGTCTAGCAGTACTCTCAGGTGGTGATTATTGTGGTCGAAGAATGAATTTTGAGAGAGCTTCAAGGTTTATTGAGGCTTTATGCTCCCAAAGCTCGATCAAAGGGGAATTGGTGGTCTGTTTTGTCTTAATATGTATCCATTCTTCCAACGTTTTAGTGTGCTTCGACACGTGACATTGAAAACTGTGTCGATGTCTGTGTCGACTTCGCCAATGGTCTATGTTGCATCGACTTATCAGACTTTTGCGTCGCCTTACCAGACACTGTAGTATGCATCGTGTTTTGTGATGGTTTAGTTTGCGTCGATTTGACAAACGCTTTCTGCATCATGTCCAATGCTCTTTCCCAATGCCTTGATGTGCATCGTGTCTGCTTGCGTCGACACAATTGACGTTTCCTGCTGCATCGATCGGTGAGATGCACTCCCCTGTGCTGACTCCTTAGACGCAATGTGCTTTGATGACAACGCCTTTGGAATTTTAATGGACTGTTTGTGCCTCCCTTTGGATCCCACCGATGAGGCTCGCCTTACCCGATGTGGATGGTGAGACTCTGCCCCTGGAGAGGGCTGGGTGGATCTTCCCTCCCTCAGAGAGAGGGCATAGGATCCCAAGACTTCCTCTCGTAACTTTTGAATCTTTGCCACTCGCTGGCATTGCGCCCTAGGAGACATTTTCTCACAATATCTGCTGGCCACTTGGTCATGTTCGGGACAGAGGCACAGGTAAAAATAAATGTGCCCATCGTCACTGACATGAATTTTCCACACTGCAATACTTAAAGCCAGGAGCTTTCGGCATGGTAACACTGAAAAGTGCTGGGTTTTATTTTTTGAGGAGAAAAATGGAGAGACACCACTCCACACGTCTGTGCAGAGTGTGGAAAAAATGAAACTGAGGAGAAACACTCGATTTGCATGGGATTTTGCCATACAGCCACAAAAGAAAGAACTTTTCAAGCTTAGAGAGACAGCTCTGCCCATGACACCCAGATGATGTCACCCAGACAGCATGGCTAAATGAGCCTGCTTGTCGACAGAAAATATATACTATGTACATGAAAAAGTGATCTTAATGATTATTTTAACTGACATCTAGGCTATCTAAAACATTTTTTCCTAGTACTGCTGTTTTAAGTTTCTATTGTAATCATGGACATGGAGAAGAAGTGTTTCAGAAAGTATGAATATTTAAATGGTTTGTCCGGCTAAGTCAGATCTTAGTTGGACAGACCACAGATTTTTAAAATTCCCAATCTCTGACTGCCTCCAAATCAGCCAGATAAAACTTTTCCGGATAACTTGAAGGTGGGCTATGACATTCTGTGACAGAGTTAAGTTAGCTAGATAAGGTACCTGGCTAACTCAGATGGCCTGTTAGCCAGATAACTTATTGACAAAGTGTCGCCATGCTGGAGAGTAGTCCTAAAGTTAACTGGATAAGTTTATCCAGCTAACTAGGACTTTACTGACTATATTCAGCAGAGCCTCTAATTAGCAGCACTCTGCTGAATATCCTGGACAAGTTATCTGGATAACTTTGGCCTGATAACTTGTTGAGGCCCCACACTCCTGAATATCAGTGTCTATATAGTGCTGTTGTAGATCAACCAAATTGGTTTAAAAATCTAATTTTACATTAATTGTACTAATAACATTTTAGAAACACATGAAAAGAAAGATTTATTTTAATACTATAAGAATTTTATAGTGAAACACATAAAACGGACTTTAAAAACTATCTTCTAGGGTATGAGGTGTAATTCCCTACAATGGTTCTGAAGTGCTTACAGGATTTTGAATGCAATTGCCATTTGTTCCCATGACTCACCCAGAATAAGCATTTAAATCAGTTTTGCTACCCCTGAGGTAGATGTAACAGCTCTGTCATAAAAATTAATCAAAGTTTACCAATAAAATTATTTGAGAATTTTCAATGAAAAAAAATTCAGGACAAAAACAAAACAACTTTTGTGCTGAAGTAAAGCTGAGGTAAAACTTTGATAATCTGTCAATTAGCACTGCCTGCACTTACTGTACACATTTCCACTAGTCTCTTTCATGATCCTATTCCCTCACAATGACCTCTTTTCATTAAATTTTCTTCATTACTTTCTCTTTATTAGCTCCTTATCAGGTATCTATTAGCTCTGGCCTTATTTTTTTTAGGTTATGGTAAGGCAGGGAAGAAGTCAAAATTTTTGCAATGCAAAATATTGTTTGAATATTCATCACTCTCTTTACTTGGCTACAGGGTACAAAAACATTCCCTAAAGCATCTAATACTACAAAACAATTTATCAAGGTGCCCTCTCCCAGTTCTATGTGGAAACAGCACTTAAACATAACGTTAAAGAGCAAAAGAGACTCAGAAGAAAAACTGTGTGTTTGGCTTGATTCTGTTCAAACTACAAAGGCATCTGATGTTTTTATCTAGTGCTGAAGGCCCCTATTAACACACACATTTTGTTATACCGGTAGACTAGGTGGTTTTGCAATCTTTATCTGCCATCCTAATCAATCTTCATTTCTATTTAAATGTTTATAATCTAAGATACTGAACCACTGCTGTGAAACAGGGTCTACAGGTCTTAGAGTAAGACTTACTAGATCTAAAAATGTCCCCAACATATTCTAATGAAGAATATCATTATTTTTCATTTGAATCTGATAAAATAAAGTTGCTGCTGATTTTCACTATTTTAAAATAAATAGGAACTATAAGTTATAGCTGTCCTTTCCATTACTTTGAGTTTGCTGTGAAGTAGGAAAAGAGACTGAGGAGAGGGAGGGGAAAAAAAAGGAAGAAAGTATTAATTTTTGCACCCAAATTTCAGGCATCCATTCACCACACTTAACAGCCAGTAATCCTACCTGCATAGCCCCAAAGAAGTTGTTGTGCTAGAACATAATTACATTGATTATTTAGAAGTCATTTAAAAAATGAATATTCATGTCATAAAAATAAGTAAATGGTTTGTTATCATATTCTGATGGGAATTCTTAAAAGAAAATGATAAAACTGAACATTTCAAAAGTTCATAGAGTAAGTAGAAATATGTGATGTTTAAACACATTAAATCCAGTAAACACAAGCTAAACTATGAAAATCTGTTTGTAAATGTTATGTATGCTATGTAAATGAGGCAGAAGTATTAAAAATAAAAGGGAGTACTCCCAAAATGCTAAATTAGAAAAACAGAAAATAGAGTGTCAAATTAACTACAAATATTAGGCATAAAAAGCATGAAACCGGCATGTTCAAACACAAACTATATTCATAATGCTGATGGCAGGTTTTCAAAACTGTATTCATAACAAGCTGTTAAATGAAATTCAAAGGTAATTTTTCCAAGGATTTTTCTCTCTCCCCCCCCCCCCCTCCAGTGGAGCAGTAATCAACAAAATAACGAAAATAAAAAAGGTAGGAGAAAGTTTAGGAGGTGGGGAGGAGAGGGGAAGGGTAAGGGAGGTTAGGTAGGGGGTTAGGGAAGTTCCCTCCCAGTCCGCTCCTTGACTGGAGCGGACTAGGAGGGAACTGGGGAAGGCTGGGATGTGTTGTTGTGCGAAGTTAGCATAAATCATCGCCCTCTTGTGCATGCTGCTCGCACACGCGCACAGCGCCTGGATTTTATAACATGCGTGTGTGTGCCGGAAAGTGCATGTGTAGCTTTTAAAATCTACCCCTATTTGTGCAGCAAGGGTATTGGGGGCTTCTTTGCATGGATGTATCTAATATCAATCCCAATGTGCAAAATATCCCATTACTAAGCACCTTCATGTAAATAAAAGAACAGACAGAAAGATTTAAATGTGAGGTAACAACATGGCTATTCAAAAATGCAAATAACCTAACTTAAAATATCTGAATGTAGAAAGAAAACAAGAAGGTCAAAAGAGAATGAATGAATCGATACAATGTAATGACTAAAATGTGAAATCCGTAATTTTATTTTATTTTCATTTTCTTTACCCCCACGACCATGTCTTAAACCTTGAATTAAATGTATTGCAACAATCTGATTGATAGATGTCAATGTCTAATTATGAAAACTACCTCAATTACCCGTCATACTTGTAGATTTATAGCTATGAAGACTACTTTTGTAAACCGTTGTGATTTTTTACATGGAACGACGGCATATAAAATATCCAAATAACTTTCCTGGGGCGCATCAGGATACTAATGTGTGTTCCAATTCTCCTGGGCCTATGATTTAAAAAGGGCCAATGAACCCAAAGTACATCTCCCCCCCCCCCCACTCAAAGTGTCACAAGATCCTGTCCCAGTACCCCCCTCTCCCCCCCCCCCCCCCCCACTCAAAGCAGTCGAAGTAAAAAAGTAAACATTTTAAAAGGTGTAAATCTGGAGCAAATCTCCTCATCTTTAGCCAAACCACCCTCTCCCCTCCAGACCCTGGCCCTCCACCCCTACCAGCACACCAATTTAAAAATGGCACCAAATGGCTGATAGTATGCCTTTGCCCCTATGTAGTTATTATAGTGTTTGCCTATACTGGTCTATTGGCTGGCACCATTTTGAAATTCTCTTTGCCAGGTCAAGCACTAGAGAGCATTCTGGGTCCTCAATGGACCACCAAGGGCTACTGAAGTAGGAGCCAGAAGGAAGGGATTGGCCATAGGGAAGGGGCAGGGATTTGTGCAGGACCTTCACCAATTAAAATGTTAACTTTGGCCGTCTTAAGGGGTGACCTGGAGTGGAGTTTGGAACAGAAGATCAAGAAATCTCCAAAGGTTTTGGCACAGTTGAGGGGGTTACTTCAGGCTCCCTGGCCCCTTTAAATCATGTAGACCATGCAGCCCTAGGCTACCATTGCATACTTTTATAAAGGGGGTGTACTAACCCATTGTATTTTTCCCCATGGTATTTTATCACCGGGGAAAATACTGCAGGATTTACTTTACTATGGTAATCAGCTTAGTATGCAGACCCTAAAGTTAGTAGTCAGCAAAAGTTATTTTACCTCAGTTTCTATTAAAAATTGTTTATGGAAAGCAGAGTTCTCAGAGGACAACACGATGTTAGTCCTTACACATGGGTGACATCATCAGATGGTGCCCCGATGTGGAAAACGTATGCTAAAGTTTCTAGAACTTTAACAAGGCACACTGAGCATGCCTTATAAAACATGTCCATGCAGGGTCCCTCTCTAGTCTTATAATATAAAATTATGATTAAAATAAAAAATAGGAGAAACCCAACTCCTCAGGGAGGCGGGTGGTTTTCATGAGGACTAACATCATGCTGTCCTCTGAGAACACCAGTCACAGGTAAGCAACTCTGCTTTCTCTGAGGACAAGCAGGATGGTAGTCTTCACATATGGTGAATCCCTAGCTACAGCCTGTTCCTCAGCACAAAAGGGGACCAAGAGATACCCAACTAGGTGTTGGTAACAGAGGGGGAGACAGCCTGAACCCAAATAACAGGCCCTAAGCGGGACAGTTGGGTTCTACACCTAAAACAGGTTCCAAAGGACAGACTGGCCAAACCTACTGCCATGTCGGATATTCCTATCCAGACAGTAATGAGATGTGAATGTGTGAAGAGAACTCCACATCGCAGCCTTGCAGATCTCTTCCACGGGAACTGCTCGCAAGTGGGCTATCGAAGCTGCCATATCTCTGTCAGAATAAGCCTTGACATAACACCCAAGATGCAGTCCTGCCTGGGCATAACAGAAGGTGATGCAATCTGCTAACCAAGTAGATAATGTCTGTTTGGCAACTGCAACGCCCAACCTATTCTTGTCAAAAGAAATAAAAAGTTGAGTGGACAGTCTATGGGCTTCTGTCCGCTCCAGATAGAAGGCTAAGGCTTGCTTGCTGTCCAAACTGTGCAGTGCTCATTCACCTTGGTGTGAATGGGGCCTGGGAAATAATATTGGCGGGATGATTGACTGGTTAAGATGGAAATCCGTCACCACCTTAGGCAGGAACTTAGGGTGCATACGCAAGACCAACCGTCATGATAAAACTTAGTATAAGGTGGATAAGTCACTAAGACCTGGAGCTTGCTGACTCTGCGCGCTGAAGTGACTGCTACTAAAAATATGACCTTTCAGGTCAGGTACTTCAGGTCACAGGCATTCAGCGGCTCAAAGAGAGCTTTCATCAGCTGAGCTGATGAAAGCTCCCTTTGGAATAGACTTAGTTTTTGGGTACTTGCCAGGTTCTAGTTTTTGGGTACTTATGCCAGGTTCTTTTGGGTACTTGCCAGGTTCTTATGGCCTGGATTGGCTACTGTTGGAAACAGGATACTGGGCTTGATGGACCCTTGGTCTGACCCAGTATGGCATTTTCTTATGTTCTTAGCTAACACCACATTGAGGCCCCAAGACACAGCAGGAGGCCTTAGGGTAGGCTTCAACTGAAGCAGGCCCCACATGAAACGTACAACTATAGGCTGTAAAGAGATGGATGTATCATCTATGCCTTGATGGTATGCACCAAACTGCACTGAGATGAACTCTAATGGAGTCGGTCTTTAAGCTAACTTCAGACAAGTCTAAAAGGTAGTCAATAAGTTTTTGTGTGGGGCAGGAAAATGGATCTAGGGCCTTCTGCTCACACCACATGTTAAATCACACGTGGAATGCTTTTTAGAAGCCACCAGGACTTGAGACACATTCTCTGAGAGATGGAATGGTTGCAAAATCAGCCTCTCAAATCTAGACTGTGAATGACAAAGCCTGGAGGTTGGGATGGCGAAACTGGCCTCGATCTTGTGTGATGAATCTGAGGAAGTCCCCATACTGATTGGTCTCCGGATGGACAACTCCCTTAGGAGTGGAAACCAGACCTGTCTCAGCCAATGAGTGGTTATGAGGATCATAGTCCCCCTGTTCTCGCAAAGCTTCAAGAGATAGTCTTCGCTACTAAGGGAATTGGAGGATATGCATACAGAAGACCCTTGCCCCAATGACGGGTAAGGGCATCCAAGGCTGTTTTGCCATCTGACCTGTACAGGGAGCAGAACCGAGGCATCTTCCTGTTGCAGGAGGATACAAACAAATCTACGTCTGGGCTCCACCAGAGGCACAATATCCAAATTTCTACCCCCTGGTCCAGGGACCACTCGTGGAGTCTGAAGGCTCGACTTGGCCTGTTTGTTACCATGTTCTCCAACCCAGCCAGATACATGGCCCTGAGCATCATCCCGTGGGACAGGGCCCATGACCAGATATGGACCGCTTCCTGTGCCTCCCTGCTTATTGAAATACCACATAGCTACTTGGCAGTCAGAGTGGGTCAGGACAACTTTGTTGGACAACTTATGTCTGAAAGCTCATAGTGCGTACCTAATCGCCCGAAGCTCCAGAAAGTTGATTTGACAAGAATGTTCCTGGATGGACCAAAGACCCTGAGTGCTGAGCCCAGCTACATGAGCTCCTCACCCCAGGGTGGATGCAACCATGGTTAGGACAATGTGGGTAGGGATACATCGAAATGAGATCCCCCGTTCCAGATCTGAAAGTACCCACCACCAGGACAATGAGTCCCAGAGAGATGGGGTGATTCAGATGCAATCCTGGAGGCTCTAAGTGGCCAGCTGCCACTGTGACCTCAGGATCCACTGGGCTCTGCGCATGTGTAAACATGCCAAGGAATTGACATGGACAGTTGTGGCCATATGGCCCAACAACCTCAACATGTTTCAGGCTGACACCTGCTGGCTGTGTTAGATCTCTGCCATGATGGTCGTCAAGGTGACAGCCCTCTGGCAAGGGAGGAAGGCCTTGGACTGAGCCATGTCCAGCAGGGCTCTTATGAAGTCCAATTGAAGTGACAGGCTGAGATGGGACTTTGGATAGTTGAGAACGAACCCTAATGATTCCAATACCCAGATGGTCAAGTGCATGGACCTGGTGGCCCCTGCTTGAGACAAGCTCTTGACCAGCCAATTGTCCAGATACAGGAAAACATGCACTCCCAGCCTGTGAAGGTGTGGCGCCACCATGGCTAGGCATTTTGTGAAGACCCATGGGATTGACATGAGCCCTAATGGCATCACCTGGTACTGGAAGTGCTGTTTTCCCACGACAAATCGGATATACTTCCTGTGACCAGGTAAGATCTTGATATGAGTGTATGCCTCCTTCAGAAGGGAAATTAGTTAATCCTCTTTTTGCAAAAGGGGGATCAAGGTGGCCAGGGAAACCATCTTGAACTTTTCTGTTTTTAGAAACTTGCTCAAGGCCCTTAGATCTAGGATGAGACAGAGTCGTCCTGTTCTCTTTGGACTCAGGAAGTACCTGGAGTAGAATCCACCCTCTTTGCCCTGGTGGTACAGGCTCGACTGCTCTGGCCATTAAGAGGGAGAAGAGCTCCACTAGTAGCACCTCCTGATGCGCTACCAGCCCCCAAAATGGGCACAGAGGGCAATTTGGTGGGATACACAATAAGTTCAATTGTACCCCTGACGGGCGATGGACAGACCTCACTAGTCCAAGGTTATACTGGGCCACTGGTTCGCAAAGAACTGCAGCCTTCCCCCGACGAAAGAGTCCATTGTCCCAGGTATGGGCAACTGACTTATGCTCTCTACAGTCCCAGTCAAAACCCCGTCCCTGGAATTGACTGAGGAGCCGGCTGGGGCTTAGGGGCTCTCTGCTGCCTGGGACGGCCATAGGAGCCCTGATCATGTTGATGGGAGGGAGGAGGTGGAGGATAGTACTTCCTTTGGTGAAAGACTTCCTTGGCCCCAGCCTTGTCAGTCTTCTGGATGAGGACGGCGGATCCGTAGTACTAGCGGAGAGTTGTTGGAGGGTCTCATAGAGGTCCCGAAGTTGGGCCACAGCATCCGTCATTCTATCTCTGAAGAGATTCTCTCCAGTACATGGCATGTCATTCCTGTACCTCTGGTCGGAGATCTAAGGCCTGCAGCAATGCCATTCTGCGGGTGCCGATTCCTGCTGCAGAGACTGTTGATGCCATCTCAAAAACACTGTAGGTCGCATGGACCTCGTGTATTCTGCACTCCAGGCCTTTATGCATCAGTAACATGAGGGTGTCCTGCTACTGATGAGGCAGCTGCTCAGCCACCTCCTGCTACCAGATGTCCTGCAAATACTGGCGCATGTAGAGCTGGTAGGCAGCCATGTGGGCAATAAGCATGGCACCTTGAAATACTTTCCTCCCAAGAGCGTCCATCGCTCAATGGTTCTTCCCTGGGGTGCTGAGGAATGAGTCTGATAGAGCTTGGCCCTCTTAAGGGCAGATTCAATCACCACCGATTGGTGTCTTCTGGACGAGGTAAACGCTATCTGCTTTCTTATTGACGGGAGACACTGTGAGGGGATGTGTTCCCATATTCTCAGCAGCAACTCCTTAAGATCTTGTGTACCAGGACTGCCATGATCTCCTTAGGAGGCTCCACGAACTGGAGGATCTCAAGCATTTTGTGCCTAGCATCTTCCTCCAATAATAACTGAAAAGGATGGCCTCGCCTCTCAAACCCTGCGAAGGTCAAGACCTCAGGCGGAGACATCCTTTGCGCCTCTAGAAGAGAAGGATCTGAAGGGAGACTAAAATGATATCCCCCAGGGGGTCATAGGGTTCCTCAACTTCACTAGTGGCAATATGGAATGGGTCCCTAAGAGCTTAGCCTACATCCACAAGTGCAGGCACCAGTAGAATTGGACAGGGGGTGTCAGGCCTTGATGTCCCCCACCGGCCTCCATGGAGCTTCGTCGGAGGAGGAACAGGTAACGACCACCATAATCGGTAGGGGGAAGCCTCAGAGCCTGGCTAGGCACCGATGCTGTCACAGGACATATTCAGACAAGGTCAAGCAGAAAATACATGGCCACAATTTATATCAGTAACAAAAGCACATTCAATCGTGATGACTATGCACAAAAACTGCTGTAATATCACTGTGCTACCCATAGAATGGGAGGAGCCATCATCATTCTACACAGGCCGACCCTGATCAATTCGTCCTGTCCTGGTGGGCCCTTGTTAGCTCCAACACTTACTTTCCACTCAGCTTTTCAAAAGCTTGAAAGTCATCCAGTTCTGGCAGGAAATTGTTAGCACCACCACTTATCTCTACCTCAGTCATCGAGAGGCTTAGGGGCAACTTCTTACCCCTTATTTGCTCTTTGGGGAGCTCCAGCTCTAGTTATTGAAGCTCAAGGATGAGAGCACATTCCACACCTATTATTGACAGCTGACTATGTGGGTGTTTATTTGTTTACCCACTACAGGCTCTCGCAATGACACCTCATTTATCAGAGATTCCTGAATGGGCCAAATAGTCATTATCTACTGATATATAAAATGCTACTATGCAACATGTAATGGATTCCAACAATTCTTCCACAGCTGGAAGTGAGCTGCTGATGTCACAATGGACAAAAAAAAAAAAAAAAAAAGGACTGAATGTAATCGTGGCTGTGTGAAAGACCTATATGTATGAGGAAAGTTCTTCTGAGCTTTTCCAGAGCACTTTAGGAAATGCCCTGTGCGTGTTCCTTAGGATTTCACATTACCAACTTCTGTACCTGATTAATTCTGCTTCTCCTTGGAGGATATTAAACACACACGTAAGACATGTTATGGACAGATTAGAAAGAACAATGATAAATTCCATAATATGGGGTATACTCTGACTCTGACTCTTCCAGGTTAAAGCACCATTAAGCTTTTAACCCGTACGCTCCACGGTAACACTTTATATTTATTCCTGCCTCATCTTCTTTCCAGCTTGTTGCAAGCTTCCAAGTTCTCCTTCCCTGTTGATTGTAACTTTGACTTATTCCACCTATTGTTTATCTTTCGTTTACTTGAATTGTTACTCCAGTTATACCCTTGTTAAATGTAAACCGATCCGATATGGTTATTTACTATGAAGGTCGGTATAAAAAACTGTTAAATAAATAAATAAATAAATAAATAAATAAATACATACTGAAAAGTTAACACCATGAATAGCTTAGTTGCTACATGGTACAGCATGTACTCATTCTGATGCAAAGCACCAAGATCTAAAACACGACTTTAACAACAATAGTAGGGGAACTCTGCCAGAAATGCAATTAAAAACTAAGCACTTTTACTGTCTGTTTAATAATGTATAATGTAATGCACACTCAACAGTATTTTCAATAATATGTACCAAATCACAACTTATTTAAATAGTTCAAAGAGGAACTGTGGTAGAGGCTCATCTAAATAAAACACATATAAATTACTAAAGATGAGCTGAAGGAGAAGCAGAACTGCACTCAGTATGGGAGACAGAAGTGGGGGAGGGTCCAGGATGTATGTTGCTATCACAGACCCTAACTCTTCTATCTCCCATATTGAATAAAGCAACTATTATCCTGTTTCCCATTTCTCTCATCCCAATAGCACTCTCTAAAATTCCAAATCTCTATCTTATAATAAAGAACCTCTCTTTTAAAAATGTCTCCATCTTGTCTAGTACTTTTGCTCTGCCTATGCCTTTGAGAGGCAAGTGCCTGCATAGTAACAAAACCTAAAGCCTTGGCAGTAGCATTACTGGTTCAAACGTTCCCATACAGGAATTGCAGACATTTCAAATCAGAAAAGGAGACTGTAACTGTAAACCATGATAATGGTATGATAACTCTCTGCCAGTGATATCGAGAAAAATTAGACCAATGTTGGTGGAGCAGGGGATCACACTAATAGTATTGTTAAAAGAAATACTTCTACCTTGAGAAGAAATAGCACTCCAGACTACAGACAAGCCAAAGAATTCATGAGCTGCAAACCTAAACCCCTCCCAAAATCCAGGGATTTATTCAATTACAGTTATGCTCATAAGTTTACATACATCTGGCAGAATTTGTAAGATATTAGCATTTTAACAAAACATCAGTGATCAGACAAGACATATCTGTTATTTTTAATGCGTTTTAAATTAAACTATTATCCATCACAGAATAGTACAATCATTAAACAAACCATAGCAATAAAGAAAATAATAAAATGGTCATGTTCAAAAGTTTGCATACCCTTGAATGTCTGGGCTGATAATATACACTCAAGTTGACACACACAGGTTGAGATGGCAATGAAGGGTAGGTATCCATAACTGTGCCTTGTTTTGATTATAATTAGTGTCAGTGTATCAATAGTCAATGAGTTTCTTAGCTCTTGAGAAACCCTTGTTCATTTCATCCAGGGCTACACTGACTTTTATAGTTGCTGAAGCATGGGGAAAGCAAAAGTATTGTCAAAGGATCTGTGAGCAAAAGTAGTTCAACTTTTAAATTCGGAAAAAGATATAAAAGATATCCAAAGATTTGAAAATGCTAATCAGTACTGTTCAAACTCTGATTAAGAAATGAAAAATTATGGGTTCTGTTAATTCCAAGTTCATACATGATAAGCGCAGACACACACTCTTGATGGTCCAGAAAAAATCTTTTTGCATTAAATGTTTTTAATCTTTAATACAGCAACTCCACTGTTTGAATACAAGAACATTTAGATGCAATTCCACAGGTCCCCCGACACGGACCCCGTGTTTCGCCAAACTGGCTGCGTCGGGAGGGACAGCATTCAGAAAGGACCATACCAATAGGCTGGGCTGTAGCAGACAAAAATGGGCAGGTGACCATAACAAACAAAAATATTCCAACATGTAACGGAACGCTATTAACCAAACTGTAAACATTACGTACCCTTCTCATTGCAGGTGAACAGGTAGCAGGGAGTGCAAGACAAGTACAGAGAGATGGACATTTAAACAAACAAGAAATGTTGGCGCGAATTCACTAACCAATCAGAAAGCAGGAATGAGTAACCAATCAAATCACAGACGGTACAACTTAGGTGAAAAGATTCCACTCTAAATCACAATTCAAACCATTCGGTACCACGGAATCTAAGAGAAAAATCCATTTTTGTTCTTTTTTGAGGAGGAACTCATGATAATTACCCCCTTGCAGGCAAACGAACCACATCAATTACAAAAAATTTTAAATCAGATAAGTGTGTTGGAAAGCTGAACCCAATGTTCCACCAACGGAGCGTTTTCTCTACAATTTTTAATATTGACCAATGTTTAATAATACGGGTCTTAACCATTTGTGAGGTTTTCTCCACGTACAATTTAGAACAGGGACAAATATTAACATACACAACCCCAGAAGAAGAGCAGTCAGAACGACCTCGTAACACTTCGGTGTGGTTGGGTGTACAAAGTTTGACATAGGCATGTATGTTATTATTTGTCCCTGTTCTAAACTGTACGTGGGGAAAACCTCACTAAAATTTCCTAAAAAGGCGGCACATATATGGATTTTGGAGCATGACACACAGGGTGACCAACACACAAACATAGTGAATTATATAGACAGACTGAGTGAATATGTCATATATGAAGAAAATGCTTACAGATATTGACACTGTAATAATATGTATTCTGTATCTTGCACCCAATATAAATGATAAGTACAGTTCATTTTTTAACCTAATTTAAAAAAAATCTAAATAAGGAGCTTTGTCCTCCTGGAAGGAGAAAAGGTTCTACTTTGCAAAGAGCTTCCTATTTGGAATTTTGCAAACTTGACAGGCATATATCCACTGTATTGTACAATTAGCAAAAAAAAAAAAATATATATATATCTTCAACATTAAATATCATCGAATGGTCTTACCTCGACTTTTGGAAGCTTCTTTCAAGGCAGTAAGAATTCCAGGTTTCAAGTCCTCAAACAGAAGTCGTTCTTCAAGACCAGGAAAAAGTGAACTAGTAGTGAAAATGAAAACTTTTACCATATTATCAATAAACTATTTAGAAACCCAGACAAGTGGGTTAATGCATCCCTACCAGAAGATGGAGGCAGAGAACAAAACTTTGGGACACTGCTACATAACCGAGAGTGCCACCTGCAGTCCCTCAGTATTAACCTGTACCCAAGCCAAGAGTAGAACCCAATCCCCCTTCTTTAGGGCGAATGGGGCAAAAATCTAACCTAGGGTTAGAAACCCCTGAACTGACAAGCCAAACAATATCAAGCAAAGTCCTGCTAACCGCTTACTCAGAAAAAAAAATACAACTTTTTTTTTTTTAACTGTATGGCAACAAAAGGCACCTGATGTACACTGGTTAATCTTAACCAGGAAATGTAGTCTTTCAGCCGCAACAATGAGTCCCTGTCTCTAAACTGATCTGTGGTATTACAGGAACGAAAATTAGCAGGTAAGAACCAATTTTCCTTTCCAGTATGAACCCAGATCAGTCCAGACAAGTAGGATGTACCCAAGCACCCCTAAACCGGGTGGGCACCCGAAAGACCCACTCTTAACACTCTCACCAAAAGATGCATCCTCTTGCTCTCAAATATCCAAATGGTCATGTTTGGTGAAAGTATGTAATGAAGACCACACTACAGCCCTAGAAATCTCCTGAGGAGACACTGACACTCCGCCAAGGAGGTTGCTTGTGCCTGGAGACCCGCCGGAACTACACAACCTTTACAGATATAGGTTGAACAAATGGTCTCCTTCAGCCACCTAGAAATCATAGCCTTAGAGGCTTTCTCCCCTCTTCTTGCTCCACCGAACACCACAAACTGGTGATCTGACCTCCGAAAACTATTATTGACCTTCAAATAACGCAACAGCGTGTACCGCACATCCAGAAGATGCAGATCCCTATCCTGTGAAGAGCCATGTAACCAATCTGGGAAGGCCGGCAGCTCACATGAAAGGAAGACATCACTTTCGGCAAAAAGGAGGGAACCATATGTAAGGTTACCCTGTCCTCCGCAATACGCAGAAATGGATCCCAACAAGAAAGCGCCTGAAGCTCAGAAATCCACAGAGCCGAGCAAATAACCACCAGGAAAACAGCCTTCATCGTCAAATCCTTCCCCAAGGACCGTCTTAAGGGCTCAAAGGGTGTGCTGCAGAGAACCCACAAAACCACATTGAGATTCCAATTCAGACACACCTTCTGAACCAGAGGCCACAAATGCTTAGCCCCCTTCAGAAAACACTCAACATTGGGATGAGCGGTCAAAGACCTACCTCGGAATTTTCCCCGAAGACAACCCAAAGCCGACACCTCAACACGAAGCAAACCATAGGCTAGGCCTTTGGACAAGTCTTATTGAAAAAGGACAAAATGTGTGGCACTTCCACCAACAACAGGTCCAGATCCTGTTGAAGACACCAGGACTCAAAAACTTTCCAAACTCTACCATATGTAGTGTGTCCCGCCCGCGGTAGGCCCGCAACCAGGCCTACTCACCCTTGTAGCTCTGCTCCTGGACCATCTTCGCTTGTGGCTGTGAGCAGCCGCTTACGCCCCCGTGCACCTACTGCCTCCTTGGCTGTTCCTGACTCCTCCGCGGACCTCCTCGGTTCTTGGCAGGTCTCTCTGCGAGGGCCGCGGAGAGATGCCATCATCCGGCCTCCTGCGGGCCCTGGCTTAAACACATGTGCGCGCGTCTCCCGTACCTTTAAAGGGGCCGCAGCAGGAAACTAGCCTGCGGTCCCGGATGATGACATCATCGGTCCTTGCTATTTAAGGTAGGGCCTCACCACTAGTTCCTTGCCTTGGCAACAAGTCTCCATGTTTGTTCGTGTGCTAGTTGCCCATCGTTGCTGGTTCCTGATCCTGACTCGTACACTGGTCCCTGCTTATCTCATTGGATTGATTCTCTGGCCTTGACCCTTGCTACATTGGACCACGCTCAGGACTGATTCTCCGGCTCTGACCCTTGCTACGTTGGACTACGCTTTGGACTGATTCCATGGCTTTGAATCTTGCTCTGCTCGGACTTAGTACACCTTTTCTTGCTCAGCCGCCTGCCCTGACACCAGCTTGCCTTGACTACGCCTTGAACTCTACTGGGACTTGGCCTTTAGGCTTCGACCTCTACTACCTGGGCGCCCCCTGTCTTCGCCCTGTTCTTATTGGCGCCCGGGCCTCTGGATCCATGCCTCGTCCGGACCTAAAAAAAACTCAAGACTTGGCTTTTTAAACAAGCGTTTCCTTAAAAAACAGCAGATTTTTCTCACTGCTGCAACTGCGCCCAAGTTTCTCCTTGTGGCTATTCCTTCCCCTCCATTTCCCATCCCTCCCTATGTCCCTCCCTCCCCCATCCCTGATACCATAGAATAAGTAACATTAGATATAAGTTGTTCTGGTTTAATCTTCACTCTCATTCTCTTGTTAACCTAGTTCAGTTCTCGGCTCCTCCCCCTGCAAGGTAGTTCAGCTTTAGGCTGCTTTCAAATAAGCAATCTCCTGTACTCCATCCAAGTTATTACTCCCTGTTAAATGTAATTTCTTTTCTTCTAATGTTCGATGTAAACCGATGTGATATGACTGTCATGAATGTTGGTATAAAAAAAAGAATTAAATAAATAAATAAATAAGTAAGTGATACCTCTGCTGGTTCCTGGCAACCCTTGCACCTCATCTACTGGGAGTCATCACACAGAGGCCCGCCTAAGTCCAGTCGGCCCCGGCACCCAAGGGTTCAACCTGTGGGGAACGAGGGCTGGTATTGGCGAAGCTCCAGTTGGTCTCCGTCTCCTAGTCAGCTTCGCCTCCTGATGGTGGGGACCCGTGGGGAGGTCAATCCCACCTCGGGCCAAGGGTCCACCACCAGGGCAATACTATACACCAAAGACGTAGAAGGTCTCCTGACCTGAAGCGTAGTGAAGATCACTGATTCAGAATATCCCTTCAGGTGCAACCGCCACCTCTCAAAAGCCACGCTGTGAGACAAAATTGATCCTCCCTATCCAAAAATATGGGTCTGGCAGATGAGCCAAGTGCAGAGGACAGTCGATCTCCAGATAAGAACATAAGAACATGCCATACTGGGTCAGACCAAGGGTCCATCAAGCCCAGCATCCTGTTTCCAACAGTGGTCAATCCAGGCCATAAGAACCTGGCAAGTACCCAAACATCAAGAAGATCCCATGCTATTGATGCCAGTAATAGCAGTAGCTATTCCCTAAGTCATCTTGATTAATAGCAGTTAATGGACTTCTCCTCCAAGAACTTATCCAATCCTTTTTTTAAACACAGCTACACTAACTGCACTAACCTCATCCTCTGGCAACAAATTCCAGAGTTTAATTGTGCGTTGAATGAAAAAGAACTTTCTCCAATTAGTTTTAAATGTGCCACATGCTAACTTCATGGAGTACCCCCTAGTCTTTCTATTATCCGAAAGAGTAAATAACTGATTCACATTAACCCATTCTAGACCTCTCATGATTTTAAACACCTGTATCATATCCCCCCTCAGCCGTCTCTTCTCCAAGCTGAAAAGTCCTAACCTCTTTAGCCTTTCCTCATAGGGGAGCTGTTCCGTTCCCTTTATCATTTTGGTTGCCCTTCTCTGTACCTTCTCCATCGCAACTATATCTTTTTTGAGATGCGGCGACCAGAATTGTACACAGTATTCAAGGTGTGGTCTCACCATGGAGCGATACAGAGGCATTATGACATTTTCCGTTTTATTCACCTTTCCCTTTCTAATAATTCCCAACATTCTGTTTGCTTTTTTGACTGCCGCAGCTCACTGAACCGATGATTTCAATGTGTTATCCACTATGACGCCTAGATCTATTTTTTGGGTGGTAGCTCCTAATATGGAACCTAACATTGTGTAACTACAGCATGGGTTATTTTTCCCTATATGCATCACCTTGCACTTATCCACATTAAATTTCATCTGCCATTTGGATGCCCAATTTTCCAGTCTCAGGTCTTCCTGCAATTTATCACAATCTGCTTATGATTTAACTACTCTGAACAATTTTGTATCATCTGCAAATTTGATTACCTCACTTGTCGTATTTCTTTCCAGATCTTTTATAAATATATTGAAAAATACAGGTCCCAAGATCCCTGAGGCACTCCACTGCCCACTCCCTTCCACTGAGAAAATTGTCCATTTAATCCTACTCTCTGTTTCCTGTCTGTTAGCCAGTTTGTAATCCACGAAAGGACATCGCCACCTAACCCATTAATTTTTACTTTTCCTAGAATCCTCTCATGAGGAACTTTGTCAAACGCCTTCTGAAAATCCAAATATACTACACCTACTGGTTCACCTTTATCTAAATGTTTATTAACTCCTTCAAAAAAGTGAAGCAGATTTGTGAGGCAAGACTTGCCTTGGGTAAAGCCATGCTGACTTTGTTCCATTAAACCATGTCTTTCTATATGTTCTGTGATTTTGAGATTTAGAACACTTTCCACTATTTTTCCTGGCACTGAAGTCAGGCTAACTGGTCTGTAGTTTCCCGGATCGCCCCTGGAGTACTTTTTAAATATTGGGGTTATAGTAGCCACCTTCCAGTCTTCAGGTACAATGGATGATTTTAATGATAGGTTACACATTTTTACTAATAGGTCTGAAATTTCATTTTTTAGTTTCTTCAGAACCCTGGGGTGTAAACCATCCGGTCCAGGTGATTTACTACTGTTCCGTTTGTCAATCAGGCCTACCACATCTTCCAGGTTCACCGTGATTTGGTTCAGTCCATCTGAATCATTACCCATGAAAACCTTCTCTGATACCGGTATCTCCAACATCCTCTCAGTAAACAATGAAGCAAAAAAATAATTTAATCTTTCTGCAATGGCCTTCTCTAATTGCCCCTTTAACCCCTCAATCATCTAACGGTCCAACTGACTCCCTAACAGGCTTTCTGCTTCGGATATATTTTTTAAAGTTTTTACTGTGAGTTTTTGCCTCTACGGCCAACTTCTTTTCAAATCCTCTCTTAGCCTGTCTTATCAATATCTTACATTTTACTTGTCAACACTTATGCATTATCCTATTTTCTTCTGTTGGATCCTTTTTCCAATTTTTGAATGAAGATCTTTTGGCTAACATAGCTTTTCACCTCCCCTTTTAACCATGCCAGTAATCGTTGTGCCTTCTTTCCACCTTTGTTAATGTGTGGTAATGGCGAAGCTCCAGTTGGTCTCCGTTTCCTAGTCAGCTTTGCCAGATATACCAGATCCACGAACCAAGGACAACGTGGCCACTCCAGCACCACTAGCACCAAGTTCCCTCGGTGCCCCTCTATGTTCCTCAACACTCGACCAATGAGTGGCCACGGAAGAAACATGTACAGCAGAATCCCACTTGGCCATGGGCATACTAGGGCATCGAGTCCTACCAATCTGGGCTCCCTTCGACGACTGAATAATCTTGTCATCTTTGCATTGGCTCGCGTTGCCATGAGATCCAACTGAGGAAGACCCCACCTGGTGCCAATGTTTCTAGGCTTCCGGGGACAGTTCTCGCTCCCCAGTATATAGCTGCTGCCTGAGGAAATCCACCTGTACATTGTCCACACCCGCAACGTGTGGAGCCGCAATCCCCTTGAGATGCCGTTCTGCCCAGACAAACAAAAGTTGAGTCTCTTGAGCAACAGCGCAACTCTTAATTCCTCCTTGTCTATTGATGTATGCCATTGTCCTCACATTGAGAGCACTTGCACCATGCACCATGAACTACCAGCAAGAATGCCTCTAGAGCTCTGCATACTGCCCTCATCTCCAAACGATTGATCAACCAGGATGCTTCCATGGCTAACCAATGACCCTGAGCAGACCGACCCAGGAACAACATTCCCCAGCCCTTCAGGCTGGCATCTGTGGTGATCACCACCCAGTCCGGAGGCTCCAGATCCACTGCTTTCTCCAGACTGCCCTTTGATAGCCACCATGAAAGACTGGATCTGGATTCTCCTTGCAGAGGCAACAGCAGATGATACTCTTCTGACAAGGGGTTCCACCTGGACAACATCACTCTGCAAAGGCCACATGTGAGCAAAGGCCCACGGAACCAGATCTAACATGGAGGCCATGGAACCCAGAACCTGTAGGTAGTCCCAGACCTTCGGGACTGACAGACTCAAAAGTCGCTGCATGTGCACTTGCAACTTCATCAACCTGTCCGCCATCAGGAACATCCTGCCTTGACAGGTATTGAAATGGCGCCTAGATACTCCAAAGATTGGGACAGAACCAGGTGACTCTTCGTCACATTGATCACCCACCTCAGAGAACAGAAGGTGTTCATCCCTCGCTGCACTGACCGACCGCACTCTTCATCTTTGTGCGAATAAGTCAATTGTCCAGATATGAATGTACTAGAATCCCTTCCTGTATCAGGGCTGCCGCCATGACCATCTTCACCTTTGTGAAGGTTCGAGGCACCGTAGCCAAATCGAACGGCAGAGCCCGAAACTGGAAGTTTCGTCCTAACACCATGAAACGGAGAAACTTCTGATGGTCTTCCCGAATAGGAATATGCAAATAGACTTCGGTCAGATCCAGGGATGTAAGGAATTCTCCTTTTCAGATCGCTGCTATTATAGTACTTAGAGTCTCCATCTGGAAATGTGGTACTCGCAAGGCTACATTTACCTTTTGTAAATCCAAAATGGGACGAAAAGTGCCCTCCTTTTTTGGCACCACAAAATAAATGGAGTACCTTCACTGTCCCTGTTCGCTCAGCAGAACGGAAGCAATGGCCTCTAAGTTTAACAACCTTTGCAGTCTACTCCAATGTGGCCCTTTTGCTGTGAGATGAACAGTAGGACTCCAGAAAAGTCTCTGACCAAGCGCAAAAATTCTAAGGTGTAATCCTGTTTTACAACCTCTAGGACCAACCGGTCTGCAGTGATATTGGTCCACTCCTCATGAAAGCGGGACAACCTGCCCCCTACTGCTTCCAGCGAGAAGTGGACGGACCTGGCTTCATTGTGAGGCCTCTGGAGGATCTGCCGGTGCCCTGAAAGAGCTGTTGAATACCTGATGACTGCTTCGACCCCGAGGTTGCAGCCCCTCTTCCGGGATGAAACCTTCTTATATCCCGGGATCAGGATGGAAACACCTTCCTAGAACTCTTATCCTCAGGCAACCTGTTTCTCTTAGATTCCCCGAGGGAATTCATCAGCTGATCCAGCTCCTCCCCAAACAGCAACTTTCCCTTTTCACTGACCAATTGCGCAACCAAAGAACCTGGTGCGCCGACACCGACAAGACCATATTTCTGGTGGAGGTACACACCAAATCGTACAATGCATCAGCCACATCAGCTTCCAGCCGAGCCACCTGAACAGGGCTCAACGTCCTGCTCGGCTCCTGCTCCTTTGACTTCTGAATCCAACATAAACAGGCTCACTGATCATATGGCACACACCGCAGCTCGAAGGCTTAAGGCAGACACCTCGAACAAGCGCTTCAACTGGATCTCCAACTTGAGGTCCTGCACATACTTAAGCACAGCCGAACCCGCCACTGGAATCGTGGTCTTCTTGGTCACTGCTAAGACTGCCGCATCTACCTTAAGCACTCCAAAAGCTACTCCATCCAAGGATAGAGCTTCACCATGGCCCTACCGACCTTTAAGCCTGCCACCAAGGAATCCGATTCCCAGCTGATCAACTTCTGCATCTTCTTAGGCAAAAAAAAGGCCGTAGGCAGGCCCCACAGTCCATCCAGGACCAGATTGACACCCTCATTATTAGACTCCTCCTAAGTCGTTTAGTCCCCAATTCCTCCAACACTTGATGAATGAGAGGCCGCAGTTCTTCTTTCTTAAACAACTGAACCACCTGAGGTTCATCCCCCTCCGGAACGGTCTCATCGAGATCCAGATCTTCCTTATGCAAATACAGATCCGGAACCTAACCTTCCTCGGGCTCTCCATCCGGATCTACCCCCTGCAGCAACACCGGATCCGGCTTCTTATCTGACTCATCCATGTCCTTGGACAGTTCGCTCACACTGGACTAGCACAGCCCCGGGTGCTTCAAGAGCTCCCCTGAAATGCCCGCCGAAGCCATCCTCAGTTTTTGGGCGAGACGGAACGCTGCAATCTGGATCTCGACTCCCACTCCCTTCCTAGCCAGGAAGGCCATGTGGAGTAGTAAGACAAATTCTGGGGAGAAATCCTCCAGATTATCCCCCGGAGGGAGAAGGCTGAACCCAGAATCCACTCCTTCCTCACTGTCAGCTTCCGCATTCTGCACCGCAGGAGAAAGAGGAGGGGAAGGGCCAGTGTCCCAGATTGGAACAGCCCCCAGAACATGATCCTCCGCAGGCCCAGCAGAGGGGAAGGGCCCCCCCCCCCACCGCACTCCACCGTTACCGAAGCGCGGAAAGCCTTTCGTGACTTCGGACCCCTGCGGAGGAGCCCTCCGCTCCTGAATCACAGCCCGTGCATAGGGAACAGGAATCGAGAAGAGCCAACTCGCGCCCCGCAGGCTTGCACGCCACTACCTGCAGTTTCGCTGCCATATCGCCACACAGTCGCTCCTCTGCACGGTCAAAAAAGTGCATCCCACAAGTAGGCCGCACCACGAGGGAGCCTGTCAAGCCTGCATGCTCAAAAACAACTCACGCCAGAGCCGCAGCAGGCCGGGGAATGCGTCAAATTCCAGACGCCCCACCAAAGTTTCCCCGCTGGGGAAAACACAAACCAAAACACAGCACTTGCATCTCCTCCACCTGTGGACTAAGACAGCCCCATCTGTCTACTTACCCCGATGTGCGCCGGCCAAAAACTTCCTGGCTGCACAAACCACTGACTTCCCCTTCTCTGCTCTCTCTCTTTTTTTTTTTTTTTTTTTAAACAAACTTAATCCAGCTACACAGAGATACAAAAAAAAGGGTACTTCCCTTTATAGAAGCAGCGGCAGGCAGGAGAGCACAGAGATTCAGAGGGAGCCAGTTCCCTGACAATCAGAATCTCCAGTACCACAGGCTAGCACAGCCAGAGGTGTCAAACCCCCGTTCGCCCGGCTCCACTCAAGGGATGGGCCACAAAGGAACCTAACACCTCGAGGAGATGCTCCAACTTCCAACAATCAAATGTAATCTCTCAGTCAGGACTGCAGGTTTTGCACATCTACAACCTGCTGGAGACAGAAATATTGAGGGACTGCAGGTGGCATTCTCGGTTATGTAGCAGTGTTCCAAAGTTTTGTTCTCTGCCTCCATTTGCTGGTAGGGTTGCATAAACCCACTTGTCTGGACTGATCTGGGTATGTACTGTAAAAAATATAGTTTAGTCTTGTTTTTATCATCTACAACTGATCCATAATTTCAAAACAACATTTATCTACAGCGATTCATGCAGTAGGAAGCACCCACAACAGTGGTTACAACTCACTTAGTTTACTACAATTCATTAGATATTAGATTATTGAAAGTAGCAGAATATAAAAGTTTTAAATAAATAAAATCACTTCAGAAGCTGTAGATTATTCAGAATACTGCGACCAGAATTCTTTGTGATGCAAGACAATATGTTCACATTATTTCACATTATTCCATTAGTTACCGATGCCTTTCAGAGCACAGTTTAAAATTCTATCAACTGTATTTAAGATCTTACATGATCAAGGCCAGAAATATTTAATTGAATGGGTATGTCAATATCATCCAGTGAGAATCTTACATTCTTCTAAAGAACTGCTGCTAGAAGTTCCTAACGTTACATATGTCCATCTGACAGAAACCAGACATAAGAACTTTTTCTATGAAGGCCCATTTCTTTGAAACTCTCTATTCAGAGAGCTATGGTCATCAGTGACTATTTAACTTTCTGCAAATCTTTTAAAACCTGTTTACTTCTGCATTTGGTTAACTCTCTTTTAGATGAAATTTTTAGGCTGTAGGAATTTTTAAATTTCTGTTATATTTTGAAATGAGTTTATTTTAGTTTTACATTTTATTGAATTGTTATTTTATGCTTTGTGATTTTTATATTTTACATTATATGTTATGATCTCACCTTTAGATGCTGCTGGAGGGGCTACTTTACAAATGTGAATGATAAATAAAGGCCAGTTCTGATTGAGCTGGAAGTCCAAAGAAGCAGGAGGGGACTCTACACCCCACAGCAAAAAAGGAGTAAATGTTTAATGGCCCTATTTAAATAACAATGCTAAGTTCATTATTTAAAATGTGATGGCAAGCAGCATTCGCTCACTTCTCGCGACTATGGTCTAAGAAGATAGAGGTCTTGACTATATTCTCATACAAACTTTGAAGAAAATAAGCAGACAAAAACCATCCCAAGCAACTGCATCAGTCTTTCTAAGGCAATTGAACAAATGTTCAATATGCAAATGACAGAGCTCTGTTCCATACTAGAGCCCATAGAATTGAAAAGATTCATTGTATATAGCCAATGTAAAGGCCATATGTGAAAGTGAATATGGTTCTGCAAATCTACACGTCAAAACCTTTAGTTTGGTTCCTCTTTTGTCTATGAAATCTTTTTTTCACAGAGTTAGAGGGTGAGAACATCACTTTGATTCAAGATTTATTTCTTAAACAAATTTAAAATTTGATAGCCAATATTTTTCAAAGTAGGCTTATTTATTCTGTTTTTCCTATAATTGTAGTTCAATAAAGCCATAATAATTTTAGCTATGTCATTATATTATGTTCTTGTTGTAAAGGTAGCAGTATTTACCATTTAAAAAAACCTTGTTACAGATTTTACTTCATGCATGTCAGAGGTATGATGAACCCCTTTCAATAGTTCGGTGGTCCTCCATTTATTAAAAGTATCATCATCTAAAGATAGGCTACTATAGATTTATCTGCTATAACTAGGGTGGAAATGACCATTCTTTGCTTGAGTTAGAGCAATGGTTCTCAACCGGTGTGTCGCGACACACCAATGTGTCGCCAAGAATACGCAGGTGTGTCGCCACACTTCCCGGTCCCCCGCTGACCCAACTGCTCCCCGGTCCTCCTCCGCCCGGACTTAAAATGCTGTCAGCCCGGGCAGAACAGGTGAAATCAGCGGCACCGGCATGGTCTCTTCTCCCCCCACCCCCACCCGCGGCGCGGAAGAGGAAGTGGTGAGCAGCGGGTGCGTGCGCGGGAAGAAGAGACCATGCTAGTATGGTCAGAATCGGCCCGAAGAACAGAAGAGAGGTGCGGTCTGAAGAATGTGCAGCACGGCTCGGAGGAAAATGAAGAAGAACGTCAACCCCCGGGGGCCGATGGGACTCCTTTCTCCGCGCGAGGGCTGAAAATGAAGGAGGTTAGGGTTGGGAGGAAGCTGCTGCGGCCACTAGTTCCGGGGAGAGAGAGCGAGTGAATGAGCAAGCATGTGTGTTTGAGATCCTGTGTGTGTATGTGTGTGAGTGAGATAGCATGTATGTGAATGATTGAGAGCCTGTATATGTGAAAGAGAGTATGTCTGTGATTTGAGAGCCTGCCTGTGTGAGAGAGAGCATGAATGTAAGTTTACGACTGGGAACCTGTATGTGTAAGTTTGTGATTGAAAACCTGTTTGTGTGAAAGAGTATGTGTGTATGATTGAGATCCTTTGTGTGTGAGAGAGATCATGTGTATGTATGATTAAGAGCCTGTGTGTATAAATAAGGGAGAGAGCATGTGTGTCTGTGTGTGATTGAGAGCTGGTTTAGGTGAGAGCGCATGTCAGTATGCGATTGAGAGCCTGTGTGTATATGAGAGAAAGAGAGAGAGAGCATGTTTGTAAGCATGTGAATGAGAGTCTGTGTGTGAGAGAAAAAGACAGCATGTGTGTGATTGAAAGCCTGTGTGTGTAAGCGTGAAAAGATAGACAGCATGTGTGTAAATGTGTAATTAAGAGCCTATATAAGTGAGAGAAAAAGCATGTGTATATGTGAGTGACTGAGAGCATGTGTGTATAGGTGTGTAATTGAGAGCCAGTGTGAGAGAGAGCACTGGTATGTGACTGAGAGAGAGGAGAAAGTTCCAAGCAAACCACCCCTCCTCCTGCTAATTCAAAACAATCTCAGGACACCTGGATATCAAACATTCCCAGGTATGCTGAGGAAAAAAAATTTTGTATCCTTATTTTTCATTACTTGGTCTTTGTGTCTGCTATTTTGAAATATTTTATTGGTATCTAGAATTTTTTATATGAGTTTTTAATTATTGGATATTCCACTCATCAGCCGTTTCGAATAATCTGTTCTTTTTGTTAGTATGGTTTTACTGCTACTGATTTTATATTTCTTGATTTGTTTTATAAGGATGGGTGATGTTTCTTTTTTTCCTTTGTTGCAGTTTCCAATTCAGTTTTTGTCTGCATGCTTCTGGTTATGCGTTTTGGTCTCTTTATTCCTTGTTAGGTGAGAGTCAGCACATGTGATTTAGGTGAGGTTTTCTGCTGGCATGTAGTTTCTGTGTAGGGCTCTATAGCAGCCTGACTTGGTCCTTTTTCCTAATAGGAGATGTATTGGTGTCTTAAGGCCTGGGGTAATATTTTCAGTGTTGCCTTTTCTTAGGTAAGGTGGTTACTGTTTAAGTGCTGGAAATTGGTGCTGTTTTGGTGTGGGATGTTTACTACTTATGCAGATTCTGTTCAGACAGAATAAGTATCTTTTCCTTGTCATTTTAAACAATTAAAATAATTACCGGACCTTTACTTTTTATTTCCGCCGTGAACTGTGATGAGCAGTGTGTCACAGATGTGAGCGTGGCCTGTCAGGTGTGTCACGATGGGAAAAAGGTTGAGAACCACTGAGTTAGAGAACACCCTATGAGTTCCCATTATAGGAAAGAACATAAATTTAGTTTATTTGATTAAATCCTCTTGATATACAACATTAGGGGCCACAGGAAGGTCTGTCTCCCTCTGTGTCTGGCCCCGAGGAATCGTGGAATGTCGGTATTCTTTCCATCCAACTCTGAGAAGCTGTGGAAAAAGGCTTACCTCAGCCACAAGAAGCAGCCCCTGCATGGTCAACAGTGGGCATCGTTTTGCCTACAATGTTCAAAGCAAAAAGTATGCTATAAATTCACTTTTACAATATGGCAAACTTTGAAAAGACAATGGGGTAGCTATTTAAAGAACCTCTAAGTGGCAAAGGTAATCTTTTATATTTAAGTAGTTAACTCTGTCCAGATATTCAGGCACAGATAACCAGCTAAAGTTGCAGCTGAATATCCATTTAAATCTAAATCTAACCACACAAAAACTTGTACGATTAGATTTAAGGCAGCTATTTATGTGGCCATATTAGCTGGATAAATTTAGCCAGTTAGCGCACAATATTACGTTAACCAGCTAAATATGAAAACCCGGCTCTTGGCACTTCCCTACATGGCTCCTTTTTGTTCAGCTAAATTTATGAGTACAGCAATTTAATGCAGACATAATTTAATGAGATCAAGTTGAGGTGGAAGGGGGAATTTTTAACTGGTTGAAGGATAATTTTAAGCACATAAACCTTTTAAAATCAACTCCAATCAGAATAATGAAAGCCAGTTTCCCCAGGGGAAAGAGACCTAACAGGCAGTAATAACATCCCTTCAAGAAGCTTTCCCCTGGAGGTGTGTGGCAAAAGGAAAATTGGTTCTTACCTGCTAATTTTCATTCCCTGTAGTACGACGGATCAGTCTAGACTCCTGGGTTTATTCATCTCTGCCAGCAGATGGAGACAGAGAAAGTTTCACTGACACTGCTTCATAATCCCTGGTGCCATCTGCAGTTCCTCAGTATTGATCTGTACTCAAGCACAAACACTTGCAAAACTTGTAAAACCTTAAAAAAAAAAAAAAAAGAGTCTTCCAAAGAGTCTATATTCCATAACCTTAAAAATTGTACCAAAACGATTACAGCTGAGTGAACATCTCTCCACCTCCACAGATTGAGCGGGTTCTGGACTGATCCGTGGTACTACAGGAATGAAAATTAGCAGGTAAGAACCAATTTTCCTTTCCCTGTACATACCCGAATCAGTCCAGACTCCTGGAACATACCAAAGCTCCCTACTTAGGGTGGGACCTGCAGAGTCCTGCTCATAAGATACTCTCGCCACAAGACAGACTTCGGATCCCCTACATCTAGACGTAGTGCCTTGCAAAAATATGCTGCGATTTCCAAGTTGCCGCCCTACAAATTTCCTGTGGTGAAACCAACTGGGCCTCCACACACGAGGCTGCTTGAGAACGTGTAGAGCGAGTCCTCAAACCTTCAGGCACCTGACAGCCTTTAAAAATGTATGCCGACCCAATAGCCTCCTTAAGCCACCTCTCAATGGTAGCTTTGGAAGCCTGGGTACCTTTCTTCACACCACTCCATAAAATGAAGTGATGATCAGATCTTCTAAAATCGTTTGTTACCTTGAGATACCTCAGCAAAGTCCTATGGACATCCAACAGCCAAAATTCCCACGCATAAGGCTCAGAAGCATCCAATTCTGGGAAAGTCGGAAGTTCCACCATTTGATTAACATGAAAATCCGATACCACAACAGAGATTGAAAAGGCTGCTTGCCCTTAGGCTTATCCTCTGGCAACTTATGCACCTTATTCTCACCCAGGTCCTTCATCATGTGCTCCAGATCCTCACCAAACAAGAGGTGCCCCTTAAAAGGCAGAGAGCCTAAACGAGACTTAGACGAAACATCAGCCAACCAGTTGCGTAACCACAATATCCACCTGGCTGAAACCACGGAACCCATAATACAAGAGGAAGACTGACCAAGTCATACAAGACATCTGCCACGAAAGCAACCAACGCCTCTAAGCGCTCTGCTTTATCTGCTTCGACACCTGAATTTGCCTGCCCATCCTGAAGCTGTTGAACCCAGTGCAGGCAAGCCCTTTGCATGAAGCTGGAGCAGATAGCCACCCGCAGACTCAGGGCAGATACCTCAAAAATCCTTTTGAGCTAAATTTCCAATTTCTGGTCTTGAACATCCTTCAACGCCAGGGAACCTGTAACAGGGATAGTCATCTTCTTTGTGACCGCCGAAACCGCAGCATCCACCTTTGGAAGGGAAGAGAGTTCCAATGTCTGTTCCGGCAAGGGATAGAGCTTAGCCATTGCTCTTCCCATTCTCGAGCCAGAGTTGGGCACTCCCCATTCTCGATGAACCATTTTTTTCACTGACTTATGACAGGGAAAAGCTTGATGGAGAGCCTTAAGCCCATCCTGAACTGGATCCACACCTTCCATATCTGAGTCTTCCTGTGGGAGTTTCAGTCCTAGTTCCTCCAAAACCTGAGGAATCAAAGGGTCTAATTCCTCCTTCTGGAACAAGCGGAGCACTTTAGGATCATCACCCTCCGAGACTGGAAGATTATCTACATCTTCTCCTTGAGATAAGCCAACGTCATCTGGATCAATAACTTGATCCTGCGACAAGGCCTTCTGCATCCCGGGGTCCCCCTGAGACCCAACTGAGTCATCCGAGTCTGCCTCAGCAAACCCGGGACGCTGCAAACACTGTCCCAGTGGAGGATTCCAACATCGGGATTGCTGATGCCTCGCAACACCTCTCTGACTCTCTAGAGGGTGAGACTGCTCAGCTAAATATGCCTCATGCAGCAGGAGAACAAAATCAGCAGAAAAAGCCCAAGGAGCCTGAAAGAGCTGTGAGGAGGCAGTCTCCGTGGATGCAAGCACTGGCAGATCTAAACGCACTGTCTCATCTGCCCCTGCCTCCAGACCCTCTACTATGGTCGGATGGGCTGGAGAAAGATGCGGAGGAAATCTCCCCCATCATCCATCTGAACAGACCGCACTGCCAGGGGAGCCAAAATGGCCGCCATTCCCTCGTCAGAGGAAATCAAAGGCTTGCCGCGGTCCGCACATCAGCACTTCACAGAAACCCTTGGGGGGAGAGCCCGAATGACGGTTCCTGCCTCTCACAGTTGCTGGAGCTTTAGACACTCTCTCCTCCCGAAAAGCAGGCTGCACATAAAACTAAAGTGGCTGAGCCGCTCCGATCCTGCACCACATGCTTGACAAACAGAGCTGTGAACCATGCTGAAACCGGCAGGAAAACCCCCCCTGCTGAGCCGTGAACAAACAAGCGAACAGGAGCAAAAAATGGAGCCTGCATGCCCGCTACAAACAGGGACCAGAGGGAAAGAACTGCCCGCAAGTCAGCCTTACCTTTTTTTTTTCCCTTAAAACTCTGGACAGGCTCTCCTCTGCAGAGAACACAGAGCTGTCCATCTCAGGTTCAGCAAAAGGCAAAAAGAAATAAGGAAAGACAGAAACCAGAAATGTAAAGAAAGAAAGAAAGGCAAGCTAATGAAAGAAGAAAAAAAAGACCAGCCACCCTGAGGTTGCCCAAGCAGCCTCGTGAAGGGGAGGGATCTGGACCACCAGATTTACACCCCACAGACTAAAGGAGCGCACATACAAAAAGGTCATTGACCTCCAGCTCATCCACCTCAACCAAACAGGGAAGGATCCACCAGAACCCAAACACCCCTTGGAGGAAAGGCTCATTCCAAAAAATAAAAAATTCACCAGACCTCAGAACTGCAGGTTTATACACCAGCCACCATATGCTGGAGACAGAGAATTACTGAGGAACTGCAGGTGGCACCGGGGATTATGAAGCAGTGTCAGTGAAAATGTGTCTCCATCTGCTGGCAGGGATGAATAAACCCAGGATTCTGGACTGATCCAGGTTATGTACAGGGAACTGGCTTTCATATTCAGATTGTCTTTCCAAAGCTTGCCATGATATAAAACACATTTGCAGCATACTATACATGCCAACCTGGAACCCAGTCAGCTTCAGACTCACAGTGAATCATTTTATAATAGTTACAATTTATTATTTCTACCTTTTGTGAAAAGATAAAATCTACATGCAACTTCAATAAACTATGAAAAATGCAAATCTACCATTTACCTTGGGTAGTCTTCTGAAGTTATGTAAACTATATCTTTATCTGACACAGATGAGGAGAAAGGTGTGAAGTTTCCATTCTGTAACGGAAGAAGCTCCAGTCCAAGAAGATCACTGTAGGCTTCATCACTGAGCACAAACTCTAAAAGATGAAGTTTTTCATCAACAGAGCCTTTATGACCCGATTTTCTCAATGTCTGACGCACCAGTGCAGGAGTCACCTTTTTCACTGGCTTAGCATTAGAGGCTGAAAATTGGACTGCACCAGCAATATTTGCTGGTACCTTAGCAATCTGTATCCCTGAAACCTGGAGGTAGTTTAGCACAGTTTCTGTGTATTCCATATGCTCATCGATTTCTGAAAAGTACACCTCATCTACGTTTATCCAGTGATTGCTAGCAGAGTAAACAACAGCATTCTGGAATAATTCCTTTAACAATGGTTCAATGATTTGCTTCCAGTGTACTCTGATTTTGTTAATATCAGGCCACACTCTGTAAATCTGTTCTGCAGACAGAGAAAAATCAGAGTTCTTTTGAGTTTCCATTTGTTTTATAGCTTCCAGAATGAGAGTGGCATATGTAGTGGGAACCAAACTTTGCACAAGAAGTTCATTCCATAAAGCTGAAGGATCTCGCCATTGATCCAGCTCCCGCCATTTGATGCTCCTCCGATTGTCAGTCAAGCCAAAGAAGCCACTGATATGAACTGGGAGACCAGTTTTGCTTTCCTCACCTGGAGGTAAAGGAAGAAAGCAAAATGATCTCCCTGAAAATTCAAATGCAGCACCCTGTTCACCCCCTTTGCTTGATAAGGGCATGGCTATGCCAATAGTTGGAATGAATTTCAAGTCATCCGCCAAACAGTCAAGCTCACTACACATACCTCGACCCCCCACACTATTACACACCAACCAAGATGTTTTCTGTGTCTCTGTAGGGTGCTCATCCTCCACCATTATGTGAACTTGATATGTCACACAAGTTATGATGTTACTAGAAACTCCTTTACAGTAGTTGTCAATGGCAGTTCCTAGAATCTTGATAGAATTGGGCCTTTCATGTTTCAGAGTTTTATTCTCATTAGCTGTTACCCTAAAAAGAAGTCTTTCTGTTCCATCAGCCTCTCGTATATGCAAGGACACATTTTGAACACTTTTTAGGAAGAGCAACACAGTATCTGCATCTGTTCTGAAAGATTCAAATAGTTCTAACACCTTCTGCTTATTGTACACATTGCCACTTAGCTGAGAGGGTTGTAGGCGAAGAGGGAATCGGAAAACCGTTCCAGGGAAATTGCCATCCCTAAAGGTCTCTTTGGTGATTCCAAAATTGCCAATAAATGGTGCAAACTGGTCCACAAGTTCATCAATTTCTTTCCTGTCATCCTTAAGATTCCAACACTGGCCCGATTCATGACGTCCAAAAAGCATTTGATGGGGATCCAACATACCAATTTGATCACCACTGAAGATACATGGAACATCTGCATATATCCAAACAAAAAACATTAATTCTGTTTCAAAGCTGTCTTAATTTTCACCACTTTCACAACACAATTCAACAATACTATTCAACAATATGCAAAATGTATATTCAGTCTCCCCCTCCAGCGCTATACCGCCCATCTTCCAAAATGTCTCCAAATTTCAGGAAATAGAAAAAAATCAAACTACCACTTAACATCTGATAATGCTTCTTACTCAGATTGTTCCTGCCAATTGTCGCCCTCCCCAGGTCAACTCAATCACCTCCATCCCATACAAGCTCATGCAGTTCCCACAGCTACTTCTTTTCCCCTCAAGCAGTTCGTACTGTGGCCTTCAACTCCTGTCCGCAAGGAGCCGCGCTCTTGCTTCCACTCCACCAGACATCAACTCCCCACAGGCAGCATGTATTGTGAAGCTGACTGCCATTCCCCCCCATCTGCCAGAGACTTGCAACACGGTGTATTTGTGCTGCTGCACACATGAACATCCAAGCTGGTCACCGAAAGACACCATTTGGAGGGACCTAAGGGTATTATAAATATAGATTCTGGAACAATGAGTTTCACTTTCACAGCCTGAGGAGGAGGAGAAAGAGTGGCGTAATGTTTAGAGCAAATGGGACGAGTCAGGGAAATCAGGATTGAAACCACACTTCTCTCACTGACACCCCTTGTGAACTTGGGCAAGTTACTTTATTTCTTGTTGCCTCAGGTACCCACTTACATTTTAAACTCTTTTGGACAGGAATTTAATGTGACTGAATAATTATTACTATTGTATAATGCTGTATACATCCAGTGGAACTATAAAAATGAGATGATTTATAACTGATATAGTCAGCATGGGTGCTAAGCTTAGAGAGTAAGGTCAGGAGGGGGAAGATGAGAAGGTGCTGTGTGCCAAACAAAAAAGGGCTCTAATATCTATGCCCTACATGCTGCCCACTAATTTCCACACTCCTGGGCTCATGTTGTAGCTAGGAAGAAGCATGCATGATTACACATGATCTCAGAAAGGAGTTCCTACATTTAAAGTCATCACTGGTGTCACTTGTTGTTAGGAGGTGCTGACAGCAAAACCCAGATGTTGGCATGGATCTGAGTAGCAGGCAGTGGTGTCATTTATTTATTTATTTTTAACTTTTATATACCAACATTCCTGTATAAAATACAAACCACACCGGTTTACAATGAAATTAACATCGCATGGGAGCGTTACATGGAACAAGAGGGAATACAAACTGGGATACATGAACTTCGATGTGCACATTGAGATACAGCCTGGGAGAATATAACATTACGCAATAAATACATAATGGACACATTTAACAATTTTCCGAACCTGAAGATATCAGAATAAGTGGAAAATGGGTGGAAGAAACTTCCAGTAACCAGTGGATCGTAGATAGTGGTGTGAATCTGAAAGCGATCTAAGATAGATAGATGACTCTTCCATGGCACACCTAACCAGTTCCGAAGGTGCACTGCTTGGGAAACACTGAGCTAGATTAGAATGAAGCATTTTTTCAAGGGTATTTAGGTTGGGGGAGTAAAACAGTATGCATACATTTGATTTGAAATGTATTTATTTATTTTAAAAAACTTTTTCTGGCTACCTATATCCACTGCTCTATGCGGTTTACAAACACCATCCATAATCAGAACAACAAAAATACCCAAAACAGATAAAAACATAGAAGTCCATGTTCAGTAAGCTATTTAGTGGATAAGTTTATCCAGATAACTTGTCCCAAATATTCAGCGGGATAAACATCCCATTGAACATATTTGCCTAAAGTTATCTGGCTACATGTAGCCGGATAACTTAAAAACTTAACTGGTTATGTTTGCATATAATTGGTTAGGTTTTTAAGTTATCTAACCTTGTGTGAAGCAGGTCTAAAGTTTTCTGGCTAACTTAGCTGGTTATAATTAAAAATCGGCTAAGTTAGCTGGATAACTAAACTTCTCCCAAAAAGCCTCTTATTTATCTGGCTAGATTTTAGCCTGATATTGAGTTATCTGGCTAAATCTAGTCAGATAAAATGCAGAATATACAAAAAAATCCACCAACTGAAACAAATAAGTCTTTAACATGTTTTTAAATGACTTGCAACAGGTCATCATTCGCAACTCAACAGGCAGCGAGTTCTAAAGTGTTGGGCCCAACTATGGAAAAGGTCCGCTCATGCATCTCACAGAAATATGGGTTTTGCATCCCTACCAGCAGATGCAGGCAGAGAACAAAACTTTGAGGCACTGCTACATATTCGAGAGTGCCACCTGCAGTCCCTCAGTACTGACCTATACCCAAGCCATACAGTAGCTACCATTCCCCCTTTCAGGGTGAACAGGAAACACAGGGTTGGAACCCCCTGAACTGGAGCCTCTAATACTTCTAGGAAAAAACACCTCAATAAACAAATTTAAAAAACCCTCTCAACTTATGTACAGTTTGCCAACATCTCTGATATAAGGTGTAAACCACCACCAGGAAATTCAGTCTTTCAGCAGCAAACAGACGGGTCTCTGAACCGATCTGTGGTATTACAGGAATGAAAATTAGCAGGTAAGAACCAATTTTCCTTTCCTGTTCATACACAGATCAGTCCAGACAAGTGGGATGTACCCAAGCACCCCTAAACTGGGCAGGAACCCAAAAGACCCGCGCATAGAACACTTTCACTGAAAATTGCATCGATCTGCGCCCGAAAGTCCAATCGGTAATGCTTGGTGAAAGTATGAAGCGAGGACCACACTGTGGCCCTACATATTTCCTAAGGAGACACCAGCTGACACATTGCCCAAGAGGCTGCCTGCACTCTTGTACAATATGCCCCCAGCCCTACTGGAATTTTACGATACTTACAAATATAAGGTCTCCCTTCAGCTATCGAGATAAATGTTCTAAATCTACGCTATCTCCTTTCTTCGCTCCACCGAACCACACAAACAGGTGATCCGACGCCAAAAACTGTTAGTGACCTTCAGATAACGCAACAGAGTCCGATGCATATCCAGTAGATTTATTTATTTAAGTTCTTTTAATATACCGATGCTCAAGACAAGTCTTATCGTACCAGTTTACAATGAACCAGGGGAGAGCCAATTAACACAGCAGGCGTAAAAGTTACAATAAAACAGGGAATGAAGAACTTGGTCATTAGAAAAGAGGGATAGGTAAAACAGTAACAGAGAGCAGAGAGCTGTTGATTAGACAACAGAGCATGTTCATTTAGTGGTTCAAATATCAAAATGATCAGTTACTGGCATAGTAAGATAGTTGTATGAACAAATTCTGGCAGAGCAGTTCCATAGTGGGGGGCCAGAGGGTGATACTGGGAGGTCAGGTGGGGGGGACAAGGAGGGAGGTACTAGGGAGGGGGAGATGGACGGTGCAGGAAGAAGAAGGTATCTTCAGCGATATGCTTGAGAGAATAGCCATGTTTTCAGTTTTTTTCTGAAGGAGAACTGGCATTTTTCCTGGCATAGATCAGGGGGGAGTGAGTTCCAGTGATGCGGTCCGGCTGTGGAGAGTGCTCATTTTTTAATTGAGTTGGGTATAGAGGATTTGCTCAGGGGCATCTGGAGGGAGTCTCTATAAGCGGATCTGATTGGCCTTGATGAAGAGTGGGGATCGAGAGGAATGGTAAGTTGTAGAGATGATTGATGATATATGGTTTTGTGAATGATGGTCAGTGTCTTGAAGAGTATTCTATAGTGGATGGGTAGCCAGTGTAGAGATTTTAAAATCGGAGTGATGTGGTCTCTGCGACGGGTATTTGTGAGGATCCTGGTTGCCGCGTTTTGAGGTATCTGTAGTGGTTTAGTGGAGGAGGCAGGGAGACCGAGTAGTAGCACGTTACAGTAATCGATCTTTGAGAACAATATGGCTTGAAGGACTGCGCGGTAATCATGAAAGTGTAGGAGAGGTCTAATCTGTTTTAGAACCTGTAGCTTGAAGAAGCCTTCTTTAGTGGTAGCATTAATGAATTTTTTGAAGTTCAATCTAGAGTCCAGAGTGGTCCCTAGGTCTCTCACCTGGTTTGTTAGTGGTATAGTAGCTGTGCTGGCAATGGGGTTATAATCGTTGGGGGATAAGACCAGGAGTTTGGTTTTGGACGTATTGAGAACCAGATCGAGACTGGTGAGAAGGAGATTGATAGCGTGAAGGCAGCTGTTCCAAAAATTTAGGGTGTTTGAGATGGAGTCCGTGATGGGGATTAGGATCTGCACGTCGTCGGCGTATATAAAGTGGGTAAGGTTGAGGTTATTGAGTAATTGGCAAAGGGGGAGTAGATAGATGTTAAATAAGGTAGGGGGAAAGTGAGGAACCTTGGGGTACTCCTTGTTTAGATGGTAAGGGGGGGGGGATTCTTTATTCAATATTTTTACTTTGTAGTGTCTGTTGCTTTGGAAGGATTTTAGCCAGAGGAGTGCAGAGCCTGAGATGCCTATTTCCATCAGGTGGTTGATGAGGATAGTGTGGTTTACTGTGTCGAAGGCTGCGGAGATGTCGAGCAGAGCTAGCAGGTATGATTTTCCTTTGTCAAGTCCCATCAGGATGTTGTCGGTTAACGAGAGTAGGAGAGATTCCGTGTTTCGTCGTTTTCTGAATCCGAATTGGGAAGGATAAAGAATGTCGTGGGTGTCGAGGTAGTCTGTGAGTCGAGTGTTTACTAGTTTTTCCATTAACTTGGCTATGAAAGGTAAGTTGGCGATGGGTCGGAAATTTATAGGGTTAGCCGGGTCCAAGTTTGGTTTTTTCAGTAAGGGTTTTAGAGAAGCGGTTTTTAATGCGTCCGGGACCGATCCTTGAATGAGGGAGCAGTTTATAATGTCAGCCAGAGGTTTGGCAATGGTGTTCGGGATTGTGAGCAGGAGTTTGGTTGGTATTTGGTCTATAGGGTGTGATGATGGCTTCATTTTCTTGATGGTAGACTCAATTTCCAAGGTCGATGTGAGATCAAAAGATTCTAGAGATTGATTGTGGATCGTAGGAGAGTAGTTTTGGTTATTAGGAGGATGGGTGTTTGGTGTGGTGTTGGAAGATGTCAGACGCGTAAGAAGGTTTTTTATTTTGTTGTCAAAGAAGGCTGCCAGCTCTGTGGATTTGTTTAGTGCTTCTTCTTCAGGGATGATTGGGGGAACAGGGGTGGTAAGGGCTGCAACATAGGAAAAAATTGTTTTAGGGTCGTATAGGAGGCCATGTATTTTTTTGGCGTAGAAATCCCTTTTTGTGCAATGAATGGAGGTCCTATAGAGGCTCATTGCCTTTTTGTAAGAGGCCTGTGTGGTAGGGGATGGATCCTTCCGCCAGCGTTGTTCTTTATGTTGCAGTTCTTGTTTGAGTTTCCTTAATTCTGTTGTGAACCAGGGTTTTTTTGTTAGTACGAGCTGGATTTATAACTTTGGAGGACATGAAGATGAAGATGTCTATCCTGCAGGGACTCCCTAGGCCACTCTGGAAGCTTTACTGTCTGATTCATATGGAAAGAAGAAACCACCTTTGGGAGAAAGAGGGGACCTGTTCACAATGTCACCCTGTCGTTAGCAATCACAAAAAAGGATCCCTACAAGACAGAGCCTGAAGCTCCGAAATCCTCATGGCTAAATATAAGGCCACCAGAAAAACTGTCTTCAAAGTCACATCCTTCAAAGATGCTCGTCTTAAGGGCTCAGAAAGCAACCCCCCCCCCCCCCCCCCGAGCACCCAGAAAACTAAGTTGAGGTTCCAATCCGGGCATAATTTCCGAATCGGAGGAAGCAAATGCTTAATCCCCTTCAGGAATCAAACCACATCAGGATGAGAGGCCAAAAGACCTCCCCCATGACTTGCCTACAAGACAACCCAAAGCTGAAACCTGGTCGTGGAGAGAGCTATAGACTAGATCCTTAGACTACCCCTGCTGTAGAAAGGCCAACAGTGAGGGACGCCCACAGTAAGGAGATCCAGCCATTGTTGAAGACACCAGGACTCAAACACCTTCCAGACCCTGACATACGCTATAGAAGTAGGTGGTATTCTAGCCTGGAGTAATGTGGAAATTACTGGTTCTGAATACCTTTTCAGGTGCAACCGCTGCCTCACAAAAGCCAAGCTATGAGACAAAAGGGATCCTCCTGATCCGAAAATATGAGTCCTTGTTGCAAAAACCCTGGCAGGTGAGCCAACCTTAGGGGCCCGTCTATTGCAAGATACAACACTTGCCTTGGGTAAAGCCATGCTGACTTTGTTCCATTAAACTATGCCTTTCTATATGTTCTATGATTTTGATCTTTAGAACACTTTCCACTATTTTTCCTGGCACTGAAGTCAGGCTAACTGGTCTGTAGTTTCCTGGATCGCTCCTGGAGTCCTTTTTAAATATTGGGATTACATTAGCCACCCTCCAGTATTAAGGTACAATGGATGATTTTAATGATAGGTTAAAAATTTTTAGTAATTGATCTGAAATTTCATTTTTGAGTTCCTTCAAAACCCTGGGATGTATTCCATCTGGTCCAGGTGATTTACTACTGTTCCGTTTGTCAATCAGGCCTACCACAACTTCTAGGTTTACCGTGATTTGATTCAGTCCATCTGAATCATTACCCATGAAAACCTTCTCCAGAATGATTATCTCCCCCAACATCCTCGTCAGTAAACACCAAAGAAAGAAATTGTTTAATCTTTTTGCGATGGACTTATCTTCTCTAAGTGCTCCTTTAACCCCTTGATCATCTAACAGCCCAACTGACTCCCTTGCAGGCTTTTCTACTTCGGATATATTTTTTAAAACCTTTTTACTGTGAGTTTTTGCCTCTACAGCATACTTCTTTTCAAATTCTCTCTTAGCCTGTCTTATCAATGTCTTACATTTAACTTGCCAATGCTTATGCTTTATCCTATTTTAGATCCTTCTTCCAATTTTTCAATGAAGATCTTTTGGCTAAAATAGCCTCTTTCACCTCATCTTTTTATTCCTGAGATAAGTATCATGGAATCAATCGACCCTTTGGGATCCTGCCAAATACTTGTGACCTGGACTGGCCACTGTTGGAAACAGGATACTGGGCTTGATGGACCTTTGGTCTGATCCAGTATAGCAATCTTATGTTCTTAGGTTATACTATCATAAACTACAGTAAGTTTTACTTGACTACATGCTAAATTAAAGCAATTTGCATGCAGTACATGCAAACATTTGAAATAAGGCATGATAAAGGATGACGATTTAAGGGCCTGTTTCTGTTCTAAACTAGAAAAGTATAGATCTGGAGTTGCCTCTCACCATAAGAATGCAAAATTGCATACCTGAAACAAGTGTCCAGTGAAGAGAGCAGTCCATCAGTTACACAAGTGGGTCATGTGAACATGCTTGTTACTGAGCAGACATTGTTTATTTAAATAATTTATAGTCTGCTAATTTAGAACATGCCCCCAGCAGTTTACAACAATACAACATAAATAAAATAATAACACATGACTCAGAGCTTTCTAGAAAGACCTAAAGGCTTTTACCATGAATACAGCTCCATTACCTCCTCATTTCTGATAATAAATGGGAGAGAACAACTCCAGGAGAAAGTGAGAGGGTTTGTGTGACATGTGAATTGCTCATAATAGCAAGGAAGATGAACAGGAAAATTGTTTATCATCTGCTAATTTTCAATCCTGGAATACCACAGATCAGTCCAAGTGCATGGATGTTTCATCCTTACCAGCAGATAGAGAAGAAACAATTCACTGACACTGAACTACCTAGGTTAGCCTACAATCTCTCAATATGAACTATACCCACGCCAAGATGAGATTAAACCCTAAACAACTTTGCCCCCCAAACCAAGCAGGGAAAAGTTCAAGTCCCCAAAACTGGAGCCCTTTCATCTATATAAAAGATTGAAAACTTCCAAACCTAAAACCAATTTCTTACCTTCTACACACAGTAAACAAAGCAGTCTTTCCAAAGAGGGCAGGGCTCTGGCCTGATCTATGGTGTTCCAGGAATGAAAATTAGTAGGTAAGAACCAATTTTCCTTTCCCTTTCATACCCCAGATCAGTCTAGATGCATGGGATGTCACCAAGTTACCCTAAACTGGGTGGGAATCTAAAAGACCTGCTTGCAACACACTCTTCCCAAAACCAGCCGTTTCCAGTGCCCAAACATCCAGTCAGTAATGTCTTGTGAAAGTGTAAAGAGAAGACCAGGTTGCTGCCCTACAGATCTCCTGTGGAGACACCATCCAACACTGCCGCCTGTGCCCTAGTAGAGAGAATGGGATGGAAGCCTCTTGGGAATCAGATGCCCTTTACTAACCTAAGCCAACACACAATGGTCTCTTTTAGCAATCATGCAATGGTAGTTTTAGAAGCTTTACTCCTTTATTCAGTCCACTAACAAAAACAAAAAGTTGATCGGACCATCAAAGACTATTGTTGGCATTCAAATAGCACAACAGGACCTGATGGACATCCAACAACTAAAGTTCCTTTGCACGTGGGACAGAAGAATCTAAATTCCGAAAAGAGGGAAGTTCCACCATCTGCCTGAGGTGAAAGGCAGATACCTTCCTTGGTAAAAAGCGAAGGCACCGTGTGCCAAGACTCCCCATCTTCCAAAAAAATGAAGGAAAGGGACTCTACAAGACCACGCTTGAATCTCTGAAATCCTCTTGGCTGAACAAATGGCCACTAGAAGGACTACGTTTAACATAAGGTCCTTCAGCGACGCTTTTCTCAACGGCTCCAATGGAGGGCCACAGAGAAACTGCAAGACAAAATTAATGTTCCACGAGAGGAACACTCGCTTCACCGGAGTACACAAATGCTCCAGCCCTCGAAGAAAAAAATTACCACATCCAGATGCGAAGCCAGGGATACTCCATGCATCCTACCTCTGAGAACTAAATGCAAGCCCTTTCATTAGACCATTCTGCAAAAAAACTAAAACATGGGCCACAAACGCTCAAAGAGGCACAACATCCTCTCCGAGGCCTCATGTCTCAAACATTCTCCACACCCTGACAAAAGCCACTGAAGTGTAAGATCTCCTAGCCTGCAACAAGATGGTACTGATTTTCCCCAAACAGCCTCTCAATCACAAACAATCGCTGTCAAAAGCCAGGTTGCAAGACAAAGGTGAGCCGCCTGATCGAAGAACATTTGACCTTAATGAAGCAACTTGGTAAAAGGCCCAAGCCTTAGAAGACCCCCACTGCCAGATTTATCAAGTCCATAAACCACGGACAACTTGGCCATTCTGGAGCCACGAGGATAACCTTCGCCGGGGGAGCCCCATACACTTAATACCCTTCCTATTAGGGCCAAGGAGGTAAGATGTACTACAGAATCCCAGCCAGCTACGGGAGAACAACAGCATCGAGGCCCTTTGCTCTGACCTCCTGCCTGTGACTAAACAAGTGGTGCACTTTAGCATTCTGCTTCGATGCCATCAAGATCAGCTATAGGATGCCCCACCTGGAGCAAATGAAAGCTATCGCCTTTTCCGCCAGCTCCAATTCTCCAGGGTCCAGTTCCTGCCAGCTTAGAAAGTCTGCCTGAACTCTGTCCATCTCAGTGACATAAGACGCCACCACAGCCACCAGGTTTTGCTCCTACCAGAAGAAAAGCTCCTGGGCCTCCCGAGACACCAAGAGACTCCTTTGATGGTGATATAAGCTACCATCATTGCTTTGCCTGACAGAACTCGATCGGGCAACTGAAAAAAATGAAAACAAAGTCATGCAAACCACCCTCAACTCTAAGTGAGTGATAGGCCACGATGCCTCCTCTAACCACTGATCCTGTGCCACTTACCCCTGGCAAATGGCTTCCCCCAACCTGACTGGCATCGGTGGTCACTACCACACAAGCAGGGGATCTAACTCTATGCCCAGCTCCAAAATGGCCCGAGAAAGCCACCAGGATAGACTGGACCTGGATTCCCTCTAGCAATGGTAGCTGAAGCAGGAACACCTCTAACTGAGGGTTTCATTGGGACAGAAATACTCTCTGAAATGGGTGCATCTGTGCTTGCCCAGGGAATGGACTTCCTAGAACCCAGGACCTATAAGCAATCCCAGACTCAAGGTCCCGCAAGCCACAACCACTGGCAACCCTGTGCTCTATATTTCACCACCCTTTCCTCTGTAAGAAACACTTTGCCTAGTCTGGCATCGAAGTGGGCTCCTAGGTACTCCAGTGACTGGGTCAGAACCAAGCTGCTCTTTGCCGGATTCACTACCCAGCCCAGGGTCTATAATATCTGCATGTACTGATGAACCGACTGCTGACACAGCCAGTTGTCCAGAAATAATGTACTAAACCTCTTTTCATAGCGCTATGACCAATGCCACCATCACCTTAGTGAACAGCGGAGGTGCCATCACTAGCCTAAATGGAAACACGTGAACTTGAAAATGCTCTCCCAGCACCATGAAGAGAAGAAATTTTTTTTATGCTTCATTCTGAAAGGAATATGAAGATATACTTCTGTGAGATCCAGAGAAGCCAGGAACTCCTTTCAGATGGCCGCAATCACCGGGCATAGGCTCTCTATTCATAAGTGGCACTCTCAGAGCCACTTTCACCTTTTTCAGAACTAGAATGGGCTGTCAGGTACCCTTCTTCTTTGGAACCCAGAAACAGATGAAATACTGTCCTCAGCCCTGCTCCCTGAGACTATCACCTCTAGGTGTCATAGTTGATCTAACGTGGAGCAGACAGTCTCTCATTTGGCGTTGGAGGTGCAAGGAGACCTCATGTGCAGAAAACCTTTAGGCTTGCCCTCCAGCAACCTAGGAGACCAAGGATTTCTCAAGTGCTCAAACAGCCTGTCCAGTCTTCATCAAGGAACACTGCTTGAAAAGGGGAGATATTACAGCTGTTACTTGCCACATACACACGTTGACCCTTATGGCAATCAGTGCAATGCCTAGCCACCATTGCTGCTACCATATTACTATTCATCAACCAACCTCGTTTCCTTTATATAACAAGTCTTCAACCTCCAGATGTCAAGGAAACCCCTTGATGCGTGGTTTTTGTGCGGTTGTTATTAATAGACCAACCACTCTGTGGCTGGCCTGTTTCAATAGCTCCCGTATTTTATTCTTTTATTACCTTTTACAAATTTCTTTTATCCAACTTTAATTTTGCAATTTTTCAATTGTTTGTGCTTTTATTTTCCCATTATGCGGTCTGACCCACCATGCACTTGTACAAGTCCTTTATCGGGTACTTATCTTGTCTTCAAAATGCTGGTTGCTGCCGCTATTGATGGGTTCAGTGCCGCTTGCCCGACAATGGCCATGTTTCGGCAGCACTCTGCCTGCTTCAGGGGCCGCGGGAAAATCCTCTGTGTCCAAATTATGGGTCCACCATCAAAAAAGCACATAACTTCTTTTAAAACATTTAAAAAACAATTTAGTCCAATCTTAAATAAAAACCTATAACCCACTGCCCAGGTTTATAGTACTTACTTTTTACGCGTGTAGAACCTCTAATGTGAGCGGTGCCTTCATGTGTAAATCTGGCGTCTCCCTCTATTCTACCGCTCATATAGCTCTCTTCCCCCACTTTGGGCCAATCACGTTTGTCTCCTTTGAGACCAGGGTGCTAGCACCCTAGGGTGCCCTTGGTCATGTGATTTTGTGACATCCCTCGATGTTTTTGCTTTTTCTTTTTGCTGCTACCTGCATTCCCAACCTATCTTATTTTTTAGTTTTAAAAATAACTAAACTTACTGATTTTGATCAAAATGCTACTTGATAATCCTATTCGGGGAAATTTTTCTTTGTCGGACCTTTTGGAGGGCTTCCTTTACACGGCATTGACCTTTCACTTATGTACAGTGGACCTGTTAGAGACCACTCTCTTGCTATTTCTCTGATGCTTTTTAGCTATATTTCACCAAACTTGACCTGTCTGCTAGTTTTCCACCGTATTTAATTTCATCCTTGTGCCCATAAAAAACTGAGCCTTTTGAATTAAATCAATTTCTGGCTTAATTAATCTTGACAGGGAGATTTGTATTGGACCTGATGGAGAACTTTCTTTTTTCCTTCATGTGCCTCCCTCTTAATTGCAGCGATCGTATTGAATTCTTAATTACTATAAAATGTTGCCTGTTTCAAAGTTTCCCAATATTAAAATGGCTTGTAGCCACATTTATTTTCTACTTTATTGCTTACTTGGATTTTGCCGCGCTATTTTAATTTCCCCCAATGTTTATGTAGACTTATTTAACATCTCCCTGACTACTTGTTCTTCTTTAAGCCTTACTTCCTTCTTTGTTGTTTACTTAATATTGCCATGATCTTGTAATTTTTCAATGATTTTATAAACTTGTTTGACATCCCCCTGACAATATTTTTCTTTGATCCATCTCCCTAACTGCTTATTTTTCTTCAATCCATTGTCTTTTTGACGTTTCCCCTCCTGCTTTTTGTCTTAGATCTTGAGTTAAAGCCCATTCGCTTCTTGTTGATGCCCCAATTTATATGCCTTATTTGTTGAAAATCTGTTTTCAAAACCAGTGTGCCATGCCACATGTAAATTGCCCCTTCTGGTTAATTCAGGTCACTTGTTGCAGACAACACCCCTATTTCTTTTATACTTTCACTTTTCGTTATCATTCCATGCTGATCATTTAATCCTGATATGATACTTTCCACGATGATCCATATACTGCTCTTTTTTTTCTTTTCTTTCCATCCCTCTCCCTCTTCTAATGTAAAACTCCTCATGTTCCTAGAATTAACCAAAGATGGACCAGTTTATCTCACGATTCAGCCCTTTTGGTGTAACTGTGTCCCACATATAAATGAATCTTTGTTCCATCTGCATAAGCTTCAGGTTCAAATCGCCTCCCCTTGGATGCTTTTTGACTTGAAATATCACTGCCACCGTAAACGCCTGTATTTGATGTCCTGCCTCCTGCCAATGTTCCACTAATGGTGCTCCTTCTGTTTGATGTCTTAGACGGCTCAAGTGTTCCTGGATCCTTGTTTTAATTTTCCGTGTGGTCTTTCCTTTATATACCATATTGCACGGACACCACAGTACATATACCACATTAGTGGACTCGCATGTAAATTGGTCTTTAAAATGAAATATCCTACGTCCTGGAATCTCCAAATGTGTGCCCGTGTACATATGAATACATACATTGCATCTTGTACATGGGCTTTGACCCACCGAATGTGTGTCTGTGTGTTTCTCTTCCGAAAGTAAATTAGAATGTACTACGAAATCTTTTAAATGTTTTGCCCTAGTCAATGCAAACATGGGCTTTTGTTTAAACACTGGATGTATTTGAAGCAGGGACCAGTGTTTCAAAATACTTTTTTTCAACTTTTGTGTCTGTGGCATAAATGGTAATACACATGCTAGTCTTTTATTGGCCTGTTCTGGTTTTGGTTGTAAAAGCAGATCCCTATTAGCCCATCTGGCTCTTTTGTAGGCCTTTTTTATAACTGAAATGGGATACCCCCGTTGTAGAAACCTGGCCTTCATATCTTCTGCTTGTATCTTATATTCCGCGACCGTGGAGCAGAGTCTTCTTAAGCGTAGAAATTGGCCCACTGGTAAATTGTTCCTTAGATGATCAGAATGTTATGATGAATAGTGTAGTAACATATTCCTATCCGTCGGTTTACGAAAAATAGAAAAGCTGAACCCGTGTGGGTCTGCTTTGATTTGAATGTCCAAAAAAGATATTTGTTGCTTGTGATATTGACTCGTGAATTTCAAATGGGGACTACAGCCATTTAACCACTGAATAAATTGTTGTAACTCATCTTCTTCTCCTTGCCAAATCATAAAAATATCATCGATGAATCTCTTCCACAGGTTGATGTGTGTACTAAATCGGTTACTCTGAATCCATTTTTCCTCAAATGCAGCCACATACAAATTGGCAAGATCGGGAGCCATGGTGGCCCCCATGGCGGTTCCCTTTATTTGTTTGTAATATTGTCCCAGGAACATAAAGTAATTCTGTTGTAGTGCTATTTCTGCCAGTTCTATAATAAATGCATTTGGCGTCCTCTGTTTTGTTCGCTCTTTTGTTAAGACCTCCATGATCATAACTATTGCTTCATCTTGAGGGATACTAGTATACAGAGCTGTAATGTCAATTGTTACCAGGAAGAAAGGATCTTCTAATTGCTGATACTCTTTAAAATGGTGATTAAATGAGATGAATCCCTTATATATGATGGGATCTGTGGAATGAACTTGCGCAAGGCTACCATATTACTAGCAGCCATGCGAAGCAAGTGATTTAAGACACCTGCCAGAAAGGATAAGGCTGTTGTACGCAGCACAACCTTGCTCAAGTTACAAAACTGTAAATACCCATGAAATGCAATTCTAAAAGCTGTAATGCCTATGACGGGGATTGTGGTCAACTTAGTATCCACCATAACCCTCAGTGCAGCTTCGGGAGCACCCTGTTCCAGAATGACCAAGACATTAACTGGTGTATGGAATGGGAAACAGTGGCGTACCCCACCTAGGCCCCTTAAAAATGGAATCTTCCCCATCCTGCTCTGACCCAAAAATCATCTCTGGATTAGACCCTTCATCCACAGGGCTCACACCCTCCTCCGAAGGGGCCTTAACTCCACCACTGTCCCCAGGAATTTCCACAGAGGGTTATTCCTGAAACTCATCCTCTGAGCCTAAAAGCTGCTCAAAATAGGATCTGTCCTAGCCTTCTCTCCTTGGGACAGCATGGCACCACTGAAGGACCAGAGACCACACCCCTGATCAGGAGATTCTTCCAAAGGGAGGCAGCACATTAAGAATGGCTGCCTTGCTCAGAAAGGCTTCATGCTTGGGAAAAATGAGTCTGCCTCAATATGTGCCATTGCCAGGGGCCCCAAACTTGGTGTCCATATTCCCCACCCCTAAGCCTACCAGACGCATGAGGCAAGAAGCAAAGATGGACCCCATTACTATAGTTACAGCACCTCCCTTAATGTCTAACTCAGGCCCCCAGGAGTGCCGCATTTAAAAACAATGCGCTTTTTTTTTTTTTTTTAAATAAGCAGCAACAGGGGAAAAAAAAGAAGACTGTTAGTGGCCATGCCTGCTCCTTCCCTGCAAAAATCACTAATCCCCAAGGCCTGCAGCAGTGCTATTTTTGCTTCCAACAATGAGGCACCACTTTCCACACCAACCAGAGGAGCTGCCCAAGTCGCTCCCGCAACTCCTCAAGCCACGGGAAAAGACAAAATGGCCGGCGTTCTTACTCTGCCTGTGTCTTCTGGCAGAGCCTACCTTGGAACCCAGCTGCAGCCTTCTCTTATCCCCCATGGTACAACTAGAGCTTTATCACAGCAGTCCTCCTCCATACTGGAGGTCAGGATTGGTAGGTCAGGGATGTCATAATGCCTCTGTATCGCTCCATGGTGAGACCACACCTTGAGTAGTGTGTACAATTCTGGTCACTGCATCTCAAGAAATATATAGTTGCGATGGAGAAGGTACAGAGAAGGGCAACCAAAATTATAAAGGAGATGGAACTGCTCCCCTATGAGGAAAGACTAATGAGGTTAGGGCTGTTCAGCTTAGAGAAGAGACAGCTGAGCGGGGATATGATAGAGGTCTTTAAAATCATGAGAGTTCTAGAATGTGTAAATGTGAATCGGTTATTTTCTCTTTTGGACATCAGAAGGACTAGGGGGCACTCCATGAAGTTAGCTTGTAGCACATTTAAAACTAATCGGAGAAAATTCTTTTTTACTCAACGCACAATTAAACTCTGGAATTTGTTGCCAGAGGATGTGGTTAGTGCAGTTAGTGTAGCTGGGTTTAAAAAAGGTTTGGATAAATTCTTGGAGGAGAAGTTCATTACCTGCTATTAATCAAGTTGACTTAGAAAATAGCCACTGCCATTACTAGCATCAGTAGCATGGGATATACTTAGATTTTGGTTACTTGCCAGGTACTTATAGCCTGGATTGGCCACTGTTGGAAATAGGATGCTGGGCTTGATGGACCCTTGGTCTGACCCAGTATGGCATGTTCTTATGTTCTTATGTAAAACAGGAAGGCTCAAAATGGCCATCGATCACGCATATTGCTCAGCCACGGCAGGACTGACTGAGACCCCAAGGACTTTTCTAATCCCCAGCTCAACTTTCCCTGCCGAAAAGGAAGCTGCCACCCAGCTCTCCTAGTCTCCTGAACATGTTTAGCTGAGACTGGGGTGTGGGACAGCTTCCTGCAAATCCCCACATGCTGGACTTTTCCTCCCACATCCAGCAGTAAAACCTTGAATTAAAGCATAAGAAATTAAAAGTGTTACTTCCCTGAGATCAGAGGAATTCAGGCAGATCACAGCACAGGGGTAGTGAGTCGAGGCAGAGAGGATGAGGGAGCCAGCACCACTGGCTATCAACAATTCCTCTGTAAAGGACAAGAGCATAAAAAAAAAAGGGCCACCAATCCCCTGCTTCTCCCCATTCTACCAGAGGGATGGCTCAAATCATGACCTAGCACCCCTGGGAACAGATCTTCATTTTCATACTCTAACTGCTGTTTTTACACCTCTACCATCTGCTGGAGACAGAAATACTGAGACTGCAGGTGGCATGTTAACCTAGGTGTTACAGTGTCAGTGAAGTTTTTCTTCTCTGTCTCCATTTACTGGTACGGATGAAAAACTCATGCATCTGGACTGATCTGGGATATGGAAAGGAACAATCTACAAAATTAGGGAGTAACTAGTTTCTGGTGGATGAGAAAAACAATGACTAGTATACTAGTCATTGATTATTCATATAAATCTCTACCATATGTAAATGAAATTTTGTATTAAGCAATTACAATATTATCCTTTATTTTTATTTATTCCAAAACATTATTTATAAATTTATAAGATTATTTATAATTAAATGTTTTGGGATAAATAAAAATAAAGGATAATATTGTAATTGCTTAATACAAAATTTCATTTACATATCGTGGAGATTTATATGGAAAGGAACACCAGATACTGAAAAGTTGCTTACCTGTGAAGCTAAGTTACTTACCTATAATAAGTGTTCTCAGAGGACAATAGGAAAATTGGTTTTTACCCGCTAATTTTCATTCCTGTAGTACCACAAATCAGTCCAGTCTCCTGGGTTTTGCATCCCTTTCATCAAATGGAGACAGAGAAAGTTTTACTGACACTGTCACTTAACCTGGTATGCCACCTGCGGTCTGTCAGTATTGACCTGTACCCAAGCCAAGATGAAAAAGAATCCCAAAAACTCAACATAACCTATCAAACATCTCTTACCGAACGAGCAGGAGGAGAAGGAACCACTTAATCTGAACGACCTTAATAACCATATATGTCAGAATGCACAACCATCACCTCAGCCAGAAAAGGCCAATTGAAAATCCTTTAGCGTATATACAAAAACCACAGATCAAGCGGACTCTCCAAACCTAGATGGGACTCTGGACTGATCTGTGGTACTACAGGAATGAAAATTAGCAGGTAAGGACCAATTTTCCTTTCCCTGTACGTACCCAGATAATCCAGATTCCTGGGATGTATCAAAGCTTCCCTAAACTGAGTGGGACTGCGAGGGTCCCGCTTGAAGTACACTTTCCCCAAAGCCTGAACCTCCAGATGATAATGCCTAGAGAAAGTGTGCAAGGATTTCCAAGTAGCCGCCCTACAAATCTCTTGTGGCGACACTAACTGACATTCAGCCCAGGATGCCGCTTGCGAACGAGTCACGTGAGCTCTCAGACCCTGAGGTACCGACCGTCCCTTGCAAATGTACACAAACTATGGCTTCCTTCAACCACCGCACTATGGTCATTTTTGAAGCTTTCTTTGCACTCCCTTAAGAGAATGAAAAGATGATCGGACACACTAAAGCTATTAGTGACCTCCAGATATCGCAACAATGCTCGCTTCACATCCAGACACCTCAACTTCTTATACAAAGCAACAGCTCTATACAAATTTGGAAAGGCTGGTAACTCCACCGACTGATTCAAGGGAAAGGACGAAACCACCTTTGGAAGAAAAGAAGGCATTGTATGCAACAAGACCCCCGAATCCAAAATCCTTAGGAAAGGATCCCTACATGAAAGGACTTGTACATCCGAAATTCACATAGCTGAACAAATTGCCATCAGAAATACGACTTTTAAAGTAAGATACTTCAAAGTCGTTCGGTGCAGCAGCTCAAACGGTGCCCCATACAATGCCTTAAGAACCAAGTTTAGGCATCACGGGGGACATACTTTTGCCACCGGGGAACACAAATGTTTAACACCTTGCAGAAAACGCACCTCATCCGGATGCTCATCCAGAAGCACCCCATGCACCATGCCTCTAAGGCACCTCAAGGTGGCCACCTGGACCTTAAAGTGTTGAAAGCCAAACCTTTCCCCAAACCTTACTGCAAAAAAGAAAATGTGGGCACAGAAGCTCGAATTGGATCTATGCTATGCTCCTTGCACCAAACCTCAAATATCTTCCACACCCACACATATGCCATTTATAAATGATCTGGAAAGAAATACGATGAGTGAGGTAATCAAATTTGCAGATGATACAAAATTGTTCAAAGTAGTTAAATCACAAGCAGACTGTGATAAATTGCAGGAAGACCTTGTGAGGCTGGAAAATTGGGTATCCAAATGGCAGATGAAATTTAATGTGGATAAGTGCAAGGTGATGCATATAGGGAAAAATAACCCATGCTGTAATTACACAATGTTGGGTTCCATATTAGGTGCTACAACCCAAGAAAGAGATTTAGGCGTCATAGTGGATAACACATTGAAATCATCGATTCAGTGTGCTGCGGCAGTCAAAAAAGCAAACAGAATGTTGGGAACTATTAGAAAGGGGGCACTCCATGAAGTTAGCATGTGGCACATTTACAACTAATCAGAGAAAGTTCTTTTTCACTCAACGGACAATTGAACTCTGGAATTTGTTGCCAGAAGATGTGGTTATTGCAGTTAGTGTAGCTGTGTTTAAAAAGGATTGGATAGTGTAGCTGTGTTTAAAAAAGGATTGGATAAGTTCTTGGAGGAGAAGTCCATTAACTGCTATTAATTAAGTTGACTTATATAATAACCACCGCTATTATTAGCAACGGTAACATGGAATAGACTTAGTTTTTGGGTACTTACCATGTTCTTATGGCCTGGATTGGCCACTGTTGGAAACAGGATGCTGGGTTTGATGGACCCTTGGTCTGACCCAGTATGGCATATTCTTATGAGGTGGACTTCTTTCTTGCTTGTAACAAAGTGGTAACAAATTCCTCCGGATAACCCTTTTCTCTCAGGAGCCTCCTCTCAAAAGCCAAGCCGCAAGAGAGAAGCAATCCACCTGATCCAAAAATAGAGGACCTTGGCACAGCAGGTTGGGAAGATGAGCCAGATGTAGCAGACCATCCACTGTGAGATTGATTAAATCTGCAAACCACAGCCAAAGCAGCTATTCTGGCGGTACCAGAACTACCTGCCCCCAATGAATCTCTATTCTTTGCAAGACCTTGCCCACCAGTGGCCACAGCGGAAACATATACAGGAGAATACCCTGTGGCCATGGGAGGACTAAGGCATCAACTCTTTCTGCCCCATGCTCCCTCCTTTGGCTGAAGAACCGTGGAGCCTTGGCATTCTTTCACGTTGCCATAAGATCCATGCAAATGACTTCCCATCTGCGAGAAATCAGGAGCATGGCTTCCTCTAACAACTCCCACTCCCAGGGATCCAACTGCTGCCGACTGAGGAAATCCACCTGCACGTTGTCCAATCCCACTATGTGGAAAGTTGCCAGGGTCTCCAGATGGCGCGCTGCCCAGTGGACTAACTCCTGGGCCTCCTGTGCCACTTCCCAACTCTTGGTACCGCCCTGCTGGTTGATGTAAGCCACCATCGTTGCAATGTCCGACAAAACTCTCACTGGTCTACCCCGAACAAGAGGCAGGAAAGCCTGCAATGCTAGACGCACCGCTCTCGTCTCTAGACAGTTGATGGACTATGACAGAGACCAGTGCCCCTGCACCACTTGAGCCTGACACACAGCCCCCCAACCGTAGGTGCTGGCATCGGTTGGGATTATTCTCCAACTCCAGACCTCCAAAGCCATCCCACAGCCCAAATTGTCCCAATACAGCCACCAATCCAGACTCGACCTGGTACTTTCTGTAAGAGATAGTGGTAGATGACATTTGCTCTGATAAATGGGTTCCACCTGGAGAGCATGGTCGACTGAGTGGACACATATGAGCGAACGCCCAAAGGACCAGTTCCAAAGTGGAAGCTATAGACCCAAGAACCTGAAAATAATCCCTGACCCTGGGAACCGCCCTGCTTAGCAATCTGCAAATCTGTCCCTGGATCTTGATAATCTGCTCCTCGGTAAGAACATGCCATACTGGGTCAGACCAAGGGTCCATCAAGCCCAGCATCCTGTTTCCAAAGGTGGCCAATCCATGCCATAAGAATCTGGCAAGTACCCAAAAACTAAGTCTATTCCATGTTACCGTTGCTAGTAATAGCGGTGGTTATTATCTAAGTCTACTTAATTAATAGCAGGTAATGGACTTCTCGTCCAAGAACTTATCCAATCCTTTTTTAAACACAGTTATACTAACTGCACTAACCACATCCTCTGGCAACAAATTCCAGAGTTTAATTGTGCGTTGAGTGAAAAAGAACTTTCTCCGATTAGTTGTAATTGTGCCACATGTTAACTTCATGGAGTGCCCCCTAGTCTTTCTATTATCCGAAAGAGTAAAAAAATGATTCACATCTACCCGTTCTAGACCTCTCATGATTTTAAACACCTCTATCATATCCCCCCTCAGCCGTCTCTTCTCCAAGCTGAAAAGTCCTAACCTCTTTAGTCTTTCCTCATAGGGGAGCTGTTTCATTCCCCTTATCATTTTGGTAGCCCTTCTCTGTACCTTCTCCATCGCAATTATATCTTTTTTGAGATGGGGTGACCAGAATTGTACACAATATTCAAGGTGCAGTCTCACCATGGAGCGATACAGAGGCATTATGACATTTTCCGTTTTATTCACCATTCCCTTTCTAATAATTCCCAACATTCTGTTTGCTTTTTTGACTGCCGCAGCACACTGAACCGATGATTTCAATGTGTTATCCACTATGATGTGTTGATTATACCCGGGTTCAATCCCCGGCCTCTCCACCATTGCTGAACATACTGCTGGTATGTCTGCTGATGGAAAAATACCAGAAACACAAATCGGAGACCTTGAATGCCAGATGTCGAAGAAGAAAGCTATAAACTGTTTTTGCAGGAATTCACAGACACCGGAGAATCAACAAAGTAAGCCACAGGATGGGGCAGAGATATCTCACAGGGTACGCAGCAATAGTCTGTGGGAAAGAATGCGAAGTGGGGGAGATAAGATAAGGGGAGACAAATAACAGCTGCTTGTAAGCAGACAGTGTAAAAAACATAGTGGTTTGAAGCATGCAAGCAGAAATCAGATGATTAGCTGACTTTGTATTTTTAACCTATATAAGCAAAGCTGGTATGTAGTAGGGTTGGCAAGGATTCTGTATCTGTTGCAGAGCCAGCGCTGTGCTCTTTACTATAATGTAAGTATATATTTACTTCCTGTGTACTTTTGCTCCCTGTGTATCGATCTGTTTGTTTATGCATAGTATATGATTTACAATAAAGAACAATAGTGAAAAGTAGAATCAGAGTTGTTCTTTTAAACAATTTTAACTCTGAGGTGGGCTTTTAAACAGATGCCTAGATCTCTTTCTTGGGTAGTGGCACCTAATATGGAACTTAACATTGTGTAACTATAGCATGGGTTATTTTTCCCATGCTATAGAAAAACTCTCCCAAACCTGGTGTCAAAGCTCACTCCCAGAAATTCAAGAACTTGAGACAGCAGCAGCTAGCTCTTGTACAAATTCACAACCCAGCCCAGGGACATTAGCGCTGCAGCACTACTGCCACCGTCCGATTACAAAGGTCCACTGACTTCGCACGAATCAACCAGTTATCTCATGAACTAGGTCGCCCTCCTGCCGAAGAGCTGCAGCTACTATGACGGTGCAGTTGCCAACCCAAAATGCAAGGCGCAAAACTGAAAATGATCTCCGTGTATCATGAACCTGAGAAACCTTTGATGGTCCAGTCAAATGGGAATGTGGAGATTTGCTTCGGTCAAATCTAGAGATGCCAAAACCTCCCGTTTGCGCACTGCAGCGATCACAGACCTCAAAGTTTCTGAAATTGAGGTACCTTGAGTGCCACATTCACCTTTAAATCCAGAATCGGACGAAAAGTGCCATCCTTCTTTGGGACCACAAAATAAATGGAATACCTTCCTGTTCCTCGACAGGCACTGAGACGATAGCCCCCAACAAACGCAGACTGACAGTTTCTCAAACTTCACGTCTTTTCTGCTGGTAAGTGCAAGGGGACCTTATGAACAAATCCTTTAATGGACGTGCAAATTCTAAAGCGTAACTATGTTCTATCACACTTAGGACCCACTGATCTGACGTGATCTTGGACCACTCCTCAAGAAAAAATGTTAACCGACCTTCGATTTTCTGAACGGAGGAGCAGGCCAGCCTCACTTCACTAGGAGGGCTTGGAACCGGAGGCTCCCTGACCGGTACCATTTGTGATTGGTCTATGGCCTCAAAAGGACAGATTCCAAGACTGCTGCCTCCTGGCCCCTTGTCTCTGACCTCGTCCCGAAGGACGAGACTGCTGGGGACATCGGTTCAACTGGAAACGAGCCCTTGCCGAAGAGAAACCTCTTCTGACCTTAGGCTTGTCCTCTGGCAGCTTGTGCCCTTTGATCTCTCTGAGAAGCTTCACAAACTCCTCCAAGTCCTCACCAAAAAGCAGCTTCCCCTTAAAAGGAAGCAATCCCAGCTAAGACTTGGTCCAAACATCCGCAGACCAGTTCCTTAACCACAGAAGCCTTCTAGCAGATACCACGGACATAATATATCGAAAGGAAATGCGTATAAGATCATACAAAGCATCCGCACTGTAGGCCACGACAGCTTCCAGTCTCTCGGCCTGCTTTGCGTCCTCTGGTGAAAAAGATTTATCGGATTGCAACTGTTGTACCCAGCACAATGCAGCCCGGAACATAAAACTGCTATATACAGTAGCGTGAATGCCTAACGCCAACACCTCAAAACTCTTCTTGAGGTGTACCTCCAACTTCCTATCCTGCATATCCTTAAGCGCCGCCGATCCCGCCACCGGAATTTTAGTCTTTTTTGTCACTGCAGAAACTGAAGCATCCTTCTTCAGCATCCGCAAAAGATCCAAAGTGTCTTCTGGCAATGGATACAGCTTCTCCATGGCTCTGCCAACCTTTAAACTTGTATCTAGAGTCTCCCACTCCCGAAGTACTAATTCCTTCACTGACTTGTTTAAAAGGAACGCCTTCGCTGGCCCCCTCAAGCCCCGTATGACTGGATCCATGCCCTCATGGTCCGAATCAGCCTGGGGCTCTTTAATACCCAGTTAGTTTAGAACACATGGTATTAAAGGCCACAATTCCTCCTGACAAAAGAGGTGGACCACTTTCAGATCATCTCCTTCCACCAAGTGTCATCAGGTTCCGTGCTGCCCAAATGAGTTCCACCCCAGATGGATCACCTGCCAGAGGATTAGCCTCCAAGCTATTACCTGTATTCCCCGAAGGCAACTGAATTGCCAGCACTCTCCGAATTCTGGTCGTCCCCACCAGATCGAGCCGAACACGGCCTCTTGGTCATAACTGGCTCCTGCAGGTCGACTGGCTTGGGAGGATGACGTCCAGCCACCCTTTTTGCCAAAAAAGCCTTATGCATAAGCAAAACAAAATCCAGGGAAAAACCCCCTGATTCATCTGGATCCTGCTCCATGAGATCTTCCTCCTCCTCCTCCCCAGCAGAGGATCCTGGGATCCCCGGGCTTTGAAGGCCTTCGATCTGCCGACGACAGCAGTGGGGGTAGGCAGAGCAGAGTCTTTGCAGGTCCTATCAGTCACGACAGAAATAGAAGATAAAATGGCCGCCATTCCCACCAAAATCAGGAAGGCACCTTCGAGCTGCTCAGCTCCCTCTGCCCTGCTCGCTGAGGATCGCTGCCTGTCCGAGGCTCTCCTAGCACTCCCTGAACTGCCTTCTTCCCCAGAAATGCAGCAGGAGCAAGTGCCGGTCAGAGAAAGGCACGTGTGTGTCTCCCCACTGCCCACCGCATGGCATGGCTGAGAGATTATTCCGTCTTTTTTTTTTTTTTTAAACAACCACCTCACGAGTTCGCCCGCACCAGCACCACCAAAAACCAATCCTCAAGCACGCCCGATGTCCCCGAATCGGAACGCCGCAAAAACCAGCCGATGAACCCAACCAGCACCACAAAAAGCAAAGAAAAACTGAGACCTTTCTTTCTTTAGTAAAACTTATAGAAAAGACTTCCCTTTTGCAGCTGCAGGTTCTGGTTGTCCAGCTGTAGGAGGGAGGAGAGGGAACTAGCCCCACCAGTTATCTCCGCCCTCAATGGGGCAAGGATCCGGACAGATGCAGGGGTTTCCAACCCCTCCCACTTGGCCGCTCCTCTACCTGAAAGGATGGCCCTACCAGGACCTACCAACTGTCAGGGAGGGCTAAGTATTTTTATTATTTATTTATTTAACAGCTTTTCTATACCGACATTAAAGTACACATCATATCGGTTTACATTTCAACTAGAAGGAGGAAAATTACAATAAACAGGGAGGGGGGAAATTGGACAACTGGCAGAAGACGGTTTGAGGCTCTAAAAGTAGAGAGCATCGCACAAAATTGCAACAAGTAGGCGAGAAGGATAGCGATAACGGAACTAATTTTACAAGAGTACAAGAATTTAAAAGAATTTAAGTAGTAATCCTAACCCTAAAACGACTTCTAAAATCTTTTTAAAATCTTTTTTTTTTATTCTCCTCAGACTGCAGGATTTGCACCATCTTCCATCTGCTGGAGACAGAGAAATACTGATGGACTGCAGGTGGCACACCAGGTTAAGTGACAGTGACAGTAAAACTTTCTCTGTCTCCATCTACTGAAAGGGAGGCAAAACCCAGGAGACTGGACTGATCTGGGTACATACAGGGAAAGAATAATTAACCACACAAGAGGCTACAATGAGAGGAAGCATTTCCAGGGGCATTTTTTAGGTAGGAGAATAAAAATAGAAATATGATTTTTTCAAATCTATCCATGTATTTTTCCAGAAAAATTCTACCCCATCCAAAAAGCAGCAGCAGTTTTCACTTAGAATTGAGGCAAAGACCACAGATAAAAAATATGAACGATCTTTGCACCAGTGTAGGCACTTTGAAAACTGCCCACCAGAGAGGTGAAAAGTAAACAGCAAAATTAGTTTGGGTATAAATAGCAGCAGACTAATGAGATGCCTTTCTCTCAGAGCAGAAAAAAAGCAGCAAGTGGGGAAACCCTCAAACACCCTCTAAATGGCTCTGTGCAGCTGCTTGTCAATAGAGAATGTTGATTCTCCTGACAAGGCAGAAACAATACATGTACATACATATATTCTTCACACTTACCTGTAATGTGATAGACGGAATTAAATCCAATACCAAATCTCCCAACTTTCAAAGGATCATCTTTTTTCCTGCTTCTTGCTATTTCCTGAATTCCATGCCAATCTTCAGAGGTAAAAACTGCATTATTATATACATAAAGTGCTGGACCTAGGAAATGAAATACAGTGTTAAAGTTGTTGAAGCACAGGAAATTCCAGAAAAAGCAAAATTGCTTACCTTGTAATAGGTGTTATCCCAGGACAGCAGGATGTAGTCCTCACATACGGGTGACGTCACTGACTGAGCCCTATTGCGGGAAAACTTCTGTCAAAGTTTCTAGAAACGTTTGACTGGCACTGTGAGGCCACTGAGCATGCCCAGCATGCCATGATATTCTCTGCCACAGGGGTCTCACTCCAGTCTCGTATGTAGCAATAATTATGCCTTAGCAAAAATAAAATAATAATAAAAGGTATGAGACCCATCTCCATGAGGTGGCGGGTGGGTTTCGTGAGGACTATATCCTGCTGTCCTGGGATAACACCTATTACAAGGTACGCAATTTTGCTTTATCCCAGGACAAGCAGGATACTAGTCCTCACATATGGGTGATTAGCAAGCTAGAGGCTGAGTCATTTCGTATTGAGGCAACAGTGAAGTATTGTTGTTGAAAGTGAGTCAGCCGAAGATCACAGCAGGTTGGTTGCAGAAGGAGTTGGGTTTAAACTGGAAACAAGTTCTTTAAGACAGATTGTCCAAAGTTTGAATCCTGTCGTCCTTGTTTGCCCAAACAGTAATGAGCTGTAAAGGTGTGAAGTGAACTCCAAGTTGCTGCCTTACATATGTCAAGGATTGGCACTGAACGATAGTGTGCTACTGAGGTTGACATTGCTCTTACTGAATGTGCCTTTACTCGCCCTTGAAGAGGAAGGCCTGCTTTTTCATAGCAAAACTTTATGCAATCTGCTAGCCAATTGGATAGAGTATGTTTACCCACTGCTTTACCCGGTTTGTTTGGATCATAGGAAACAAAAAGTTGATTGGATTTTCTGTGGGGTGCAGTGCGGTTTAAGTAAAACAACAGTGCACGCTTACAGTCCAAGGTTTGTAAAGCCTGTTCTCCTTGGTGAGAATGAGGCCTTGGGAAGAATGTGGGTAAAACTATTGATTGATTCAAGTGGAATTCCATAACTACCTTGGGAAGGAATTTTGGATGTGTACGGAGAACCACTCTGTCCTGTAGGAATTTTGTATAGGGTGAGTGCGTGACAAGTGCTTGTAACTCACTAACCCTTCTAGCTGATGTAATGGCTATGAGGAAGATTGTCTTTCATGTGAGAAATTTAAGATCACAGGCATCTATAGGTTCGAAAGGAGAATGCATGAGTCTTGTTAAAACCAGATTCAGGTCCCAGTCTGTGACTGGCGGCCAAATTGGTGGTTTAAGTTGAGTTAAACCTCTCCTAAACCTGCTGACAAGAGGTTGTGTGGAGACTGGTGCATCCCCCATCTTATTATGGGAAGCAGAGATTGCACTTAAATGTACTCTTACAGATGAAGTCGGGAGACCAGATTCTGAAAGATGGTATAAGTAGTCTAGTAGAAAAGTAGTGGGGCAAGTGAAAGGATCAATATTCTTTTGCCTGCACCACAAAGTGAATCTCTTCCATTTGGAAGAATAATTCTTTTGTGTGGAAGGTTTATGTGAAGCTATAAGCACTTGTGATACATTAGTGGAAAGATTGAGTGGCTGTAAAATCAAGCTTTCAACATCCATGCTGTCAGGGATAGGGATTGAAGGTTGGGATGGCGCAACCGACCCTGATCCTGAGTTATGAGAGTGGGAGCTACTCCCAGGCGAATGGGATCCCTGACTGAGAGGTCTAGAAGTGTGGGAAACCATACTTGTCGAGGCCAATATGGGGCTATGAGTATCATGGACCCCTTGTCCTGTTGTAGTTTCAAGAGAGTTTTGGTTATGAGCGGTATCAGAGGATATGCGTATAGTAGGCCTGAGTTCCAAGGGCAAGCAAAGGCGTCCTTGGCTGGTTGATTCTTCTGTGCGTGTAGAGAACAGAATTTGTCCACTTTGTGATTCAGATGTGACGCAAAGAGGTCTATTGCTGGTTGTCCCCAACACTGAAAGATCCTGGTCACTACTGAGGGATCCAGGGACCACTCGTGTGATTGGAACTGACGACTGAGTCGATCCGCCACTGCATTGTAAATGCCTGCCAGATAAGTGGCCCGGAGGAACATTGAGTGGTTCAGGGCCCAACCCCAAATCTGTGCAGCTTCTTGACAAAGGAGATACGAGCCCGTACCTCCTTGTCTGTTGATGTACCACATAACTACTGTGTTGTCCGTTTGGATCAGAACAGTCTTGTGTGAAAGGCAGTCCTTGAACGCATGCAGCGCATAATGTATAGCTCGAAGTTCCAGGAAATTGATTTGAAAAGTAGCTTCAAGTTTTGTCCAAGTACCATGGGTTTGGAGATTGTCTATGTGAGCTCCCCAACCCAAGGTGGATGCATCTGTATTTAATGTTATCTGTGGGACTGGTTGTTGGTAGGCCCTTGCGCAAATTGTCCTTGTTTGCCAACCAAAGTAGAGATGAATGTAGCTGGTGGGTTACTTGGATTGGAGAGGACAGTGGTTGAATGGCTTGTATCCATTGTGATCTTAAAGTCCATTGAGTTACCCTCATGGCTAACCTTGCCATAGGAGTGACATGAACTGTGGAGGCCATATGGCCTAGTAAAGTTAGAAACTGATGAGCTGTTGCTTGATTCCTTGAGTGAATCGAGTTTGCCAATAAGGACAGTGTTTCTGCTCGATCCTCGGGTAGAAAGGCCTTTGCAAGGACGGTGTTCAATTCTGCTCCTATGAATTGGAGCATTTGAGATGGAGTAAGATGGGACTTTTGTTAATTGATGAGAAAGCCCATGGAGTGGAGTACCGTAATTGTGTGATTGAAAGAAGAGAAAGTTCCTTCTTGAGATTGACTTCTGATGAGCCAGTTATCTAGATATCGGAAGACATGGACACCTTGCTTGTGCAAGTGTGCTGCTATTACTGCCAGACATTTGGTGAATACTCTGGGAGCAGAGGCAAGTCCGAATGGCAGTACTCTGTATTGGAAATGATGACCCACCATGAAGCGCAGGTACTTGCGATGAGGAGGGAATATTGGAATGTGAGCGTAAGCATCTTGAAGATCCAGAGAACAAAGCCAATCTCCTTTTTGAAGAAGTGGAAGCATGGTGCCTAGAGAAACCATTCTGAACTTTTCCTTCTTCAGAAATTTCTGAGGTCTAGAATGGGACGAAGGCCTCCGGTTTTCTTTGGAATGAGGAAATACCGGGAATAGAATCCTCTGCCCTGCTGAGACCGGGGCACCGGCTCTACAGCCCTGGCTTTCAGAAGGGTGGATAATTCTACCTGTAACTGAAACATGTGATTTTCATTGAGACGAATTTGAGTCTGTGGAAAATCTGTGGGAATTGAGAGGAAATTGAGTTGGTATCCTCAAGATATTATGGATAGAACCCATTGGTCTGATGTTATTGGTATCCAATTGTTGTAAAATTTGGATAACCTGCCACCTACTGGGAGTTCTGGTCAAGGATTTGAGGATAGGCTGAGTTCTCTGGGTGAATTTTCAAAAGCCCGCAGCTGGACCGGTTTGTGGAGCAGGTTGGGGCCTAACTGTTCTCTGCTGACGTGGTTGCGGTCTTTGCTGGGTTCTGGAGGGTCTGGGCCTAGACGCAGGAGGGTAATATCTCCTCTGAGGATTGAAAGGCGGTCTTGTGTCTTTTCACGGAGGCCTACGGGCAGTATGCGTAGGGGGGTCCTGTGGGAGGGAGGATAGTTGTCTTAATGTTTCTGTGTGCTCCTTTAACTGAGACACAGCTTCTTGCACTTTGGATCCGAATAAATTGTCTCCTATGCAGGGGAGGTCAACTAATTTATCCTGGACCTCTGGCCTAAGGTCTGAGGCCTTGAGCCAAGCCCACCTTCTGGCACTGATGCCTGACGCAGCCACCCTTGAAGCCGTCTCGAATCCATTGTAGGCAGCCCTGACTTCGTGTTTTCCGGCTTCTAATCCTTTAGTGATGATGGTTTGTGCAGCCTCCTTATATTAATTTGGAAGAGTTGGAATAAATTCTTCAATTTGTTTCCATAAGTTTCTTTGGTATTGTGTGATGTATAGTTGATATGCTGAAATCCTAGAATTCAACATTGCACCTTGAAAGACCTTATGACCCAGGGCATCCAAAAAACTGTGGTCCTTTCCTGGAGGATTTGAAGAGTGGACTCTTGTCCTTTTAGACCTTTTCTGTGCTGATTCAACAACTACTGAATGGTGGGGTAGTTGTGATTTTTTACATCCAGGAATGGATTGCACCAAGTAAGTGGTGTCCATCCTTTTGTTTACTGGAGGAACAGTACAGGGATGTTCCCAAAGGCGATGCTGTAGCTGTAGCTGTAGGAGTACATCATGTATGGGAATTGCCACCACTTGCTTTGGAGGGTCAACGAATTGCAGTACTTCCAAGGTCTGCTGTCTAGAATCCTGCTCTGATTCCAATTTAAAGGGGATAGAGTCAGCCATCTCCTGCACAAATGTGGTAAAAGTAAGATCTTCTGGAGGAGATTGTTTCCTAGGATGGGGTGGTGATGGATCAGACATAAAGGCTTCTGATGAAGTGTCTGAGGCAGTGTCACGCCATGTATCATATTCTGGAGTTTTTTGTTGTGGTACTGCGGGTTTAGGTGGAGGAATAAGACCAGAAGGCCCTGGCAAAGGGTCTTCAGGAGAAGAGTCCTCTTCTCATGGATTAGTTGGCAAAGAGTCCAATAAATCCTGGTATCTCTTTTGTAAGAAAGAATATAGTGCTGCTTCTGAGGATCCTGAAGCCCCAGGAGGAAGTGGCACCGTTGAAGAAGTCTTTGGCATCGAGGGTATCGGTGCCTTCGATGTTTGTTTAGTGGGTATCGTTGATATTCCACTTTTCTTTTGTGACGGTGAAGTAGTAACAATAGGCACCGAGTTTGGAACCGATGACGTCATATGCATCGATGTAAACTCCGAAAAAAGAGCAGGCATCAACATCAGCATCGACGGTGTAGTTGTGAGTGGCACCAATGCCCGCGGCATCGGGGATTCCCCCGGCATCGGGAATACACCCGGCATCGGCGTTGTCGCCGGTACTAAAGTTGTCATCAGTATTGGTTGTACCGGCATCGGTGACGTCCCAGGTAGAGAAGACGTCACCGGCATCGGCGGTATCACTGGCATCAGCACAGTCGCCGGCAGATGTTCTTTTATTGCCTGCAGTACCGCTTCTTTAATGAATGCCGTTAAGTCTTGTGGTACTGGGGGAACGCTCGGTACCAATGTAGGCGGAGAGAGTATTACCCGCGATGATGCCGGTTCCACCGAGGGAGGCCTTGGTGACGGCGAGGTGTCTTTGTGTTTCGGCCGTTTCTCGCTCGGTTCCTCATGGGCGGGAACTGATGGCGATGTGAAGGCATGACAATGCAGATGTTTATGTTTAGGCTTTACCTCGGTCTCCGATCGCACCGATGTCGTCAACGGTGTTGGCGAGGTTTTGTCCCCAGAACCGTCCGGTCGACGTTTATTCAACAGGATTTTCTTGGTAATACCTTTCGGTGAAGGTTTTGATGAAGTAGATGGTGAAGGAATCAGTTGCAGGTGAAAAAGTTGTTCAATTTTTTCCTGCTGAAGTTTTCTTCCTTTTGGTGTCATTTCCTGACATTGCTGACAGGAAGAAATATCGTGGTGTTCACCTAAACAGACAACGCATTCAAGGTGCGGGTCTGTGACCGACATGGTCCGATTACAGGCCGAGCATTTTTTGAAACCAGAGGCCATGGTGTTATCGACAGCCGTCGATGAATGAGAGAAAAAATTATCAGCGTTTTGAATTATAAACGCTGAAAATATCTCACCAGCCGGTGAGATAGAGAATGAGTGAGATCCCGTGAGGGAGAGAAAATGTTCAAATACTGACTTTCCAGTCAGAACTGAGTAAAATCTCAGAGGGCTCCGATGACCGCGATGCTGACAGCAGCGTGGAAAAACGAAGACTAGAGTGAGACCCCTGTAGCAGAGAATATCATGGCATGCTGGGCATGCTCAGTGGCCTCACAGTGCCAGTCAAAAGTTTCTAGAAACTTTGACAGAAGTGTTCCCGCAATAGGGCTCCGTCAGTGACGTCACCCGTATGTGAGGACTAGCATCCTGCTTGTCCTGGGATAATAATATTAACAATACTAGATTCCCCACAAATTAACAAAATACTTTTTTCCACAATGTATTTCCGGTTCCAGTAAGAGTGAATGCCACAGCAAGAGAGAACATATCACAAAGAACTGCTTCCTCAATCATTTTGGAGAAACCCTTTCACATGTAATCAATAATCCTATTTATCAACATGGAACAATTTATAAGAATTATCTGTACAGTGCAACATATATCTAGTAATGCTAAAGAAATCATAAGAAGTAACAGTACTATAACAATTAATTGGCACTGATACTATGAATGCTATAGTTTAGTACACTGCAATATAACTTAGAGGGCAATAGTACACCTGTTCTAAGGAGCTAACAATATAATGTTGAGCATGGCAAGGTTAAAAGATGTGCTCAAGGACCCACAGTGAGTGGTGGATAGAAGAATTTAAATCAGGAGCTTCAGGATCACAGATCTGAGCTCTATGCCCTATACTACACAACACTGTCACTCAGTGCAAATAAACAGAAATGGAAGCTGTGCACTAACCCTGGTACTGGGCCATGTCCTTTGACCAAAGAGATTCTGTTCCATACTGAGTCTCATCATAAAGGAACTTAACTTCAGTGGCACTAGCATCTTCTGCATTCTGGATCAGTTCCTGAAAAAAATACAACATGTGCTTGTATCTGAATTCTGTATAAACTACTACTTGTAATAATATCATATAGTGATATAGTGAATAAAAAATACAATTCTTAATTCCTGCCCTTACTTTCTTGAAATCTTGCAAAAAAGGAAAAAAGAAAATAAATGAAAATATATGCACTAAATTTCCCAAAGAAGCCCAAGACAGACAAAAATTCTTGGCTGTTGAAATATTTTACATAAAGCTTGAACCAACCAACTGAACTATTTATCTGATTTAGAGTTTACAGTAGGGCTGTGCAGGCCAAAGATTTTCATTTCGGTTTGTTTTGATGGAGATTTTTGTATGTTTTCATTTTCTTTTTTTTAATTCAATTTCATTTTGTTTTCTTTTTCTATTTTCATGTTCAGAGGTTTTGCATTTAGTTTTATAGTTGTACGCAAAGTACTTTATGCATACACAAATTTGGAATGAAACAAAAAGGAAAATTGGTTCTTACCTGCTAATTTTTGTTCCTGTAGTACCATGGATCAGTCCAGACAGTGGGCGACAGAGAAAAACTGAAAAGGTATCCTATATCAGGACAGTGCTCACCATGCGTCCCTTCAGTATAATCGATATCAAAGCAGCCAGAATAGCATAGAGACCAGGATAAGATCAAGCAAGTAAACAACTGTAACTATCAAAATGAAACAAGAAATTCAAACATGTATGAAAAATGCTCTTACACAGCTATCTATATATATAAGAGCATAAGAGCAAAAATGGCAGATACCTCCGGTGCCTTACAATTCAGATGAACTTCTAGTGACTTAAAGCTCGAATAGGAAGTAGAGAATCCCAAAAAGAACCTGTGAAAGAAAAACTCCGAGTGGACGTAGCAATGTAGATGTAGTCAGGGCGGGAGTCTGGACTGATCTGTGGTACTACAGGAACGAAAATTAGCAGGTAAGAACCAATTTTCCTTTCCCTGTACATACCCAGATCAGTCTAGACAGTGGGATGTACTAAAGCTTCCCTAAACAGGGTGGGACCGAGACAGTCCTGCTCGAAGTACCTGTCTGCCGAAAGAGCCAAAGACTGGAGTCTGAACATCGAGGCGATAATGACACACAAAGGTATGTAGGATTTCCAAGTAGCTGCTCTGCAGATTTCTTGTAGTGAGGCTGACCGACTCTCTGCCCAAAGGGTAGCCTGAGAACGTAAAGAGTGAACTTTTAAGCTCTCCAGAACCGACCGGCCCCGACAAATATACGCCGACACAATCACCTCTTTTAGCCAGCGAGCGATAGTAACTTTAAAAGCCTTATTCCCCTTACTCGGCCCGCTCCATAAGACAAAGAGATAATCAGAGACTCGAAAATCATTCGTCACCTGCAAATATTGCAGTAGGACCCTCTTCACATCAAGGCGCCGTAGATCCGCGCCAGGAGTGTTCGCAATGTCCTCTGGAGAAAAAGCAGGGAACTCCACAGACTGATTTACATGAAAGGAGGACACAACCTTGTGCGTGGCGCGGTGGCGAGACCGAATGGGAGTGCTCGAAATGAAAATGTTGTCCCAGGATGTTGAGATGAAGAAATCTCTGGTGTTCCTGGCAGACCAGGATGTGAAGGTAGGCCTCCTTCAGGTCGAGTGAGGCAAGGAACTCCCGTGTTCGAACCGTTGCTATGACCGCCCTCAGGGTCTCCATCTGAAAATGGGGAACCCTGAGGTCCTTGTTGACTCTCTTGAGGTCCAGGATCAGTCGAAAGGAGCCGTCCTTTTTGGTGACGACGAAGTAGATGGAATACTGGCCGGATCCCTGTTCCCGGAGGGGGACCGGAACTATGGCACTGAGCGCTTGAAGCCTGTTGAGAGTCCAGCACACCGCTGAGCGCTTCCGAGTTCCACAGGGAGAGATCAAGTAGAGGTCCAGGAGATCCCGAGCAAACTCTAACAAGTAGCCTCTTTCGATTACTTCGAGGACCTACTGATCCGAAGTAATTTTGGCTCATTCCTCAAGAAATAGGGACAGCCTATCACCTAAGTCTGGAACGGAGGAATGGGCCAGCCGTATCTCATTGTGAGGACTTTGCGGCAGTGCCTTGATGGGTACCGTCTCGGAAGGGCCGTCTGCCCCGAAAGGAGTGAGACCATGCTAGAGACCTAGTGGAGGTGTTTTGTTGAAAAGCTCCATGTGGCTTGTTGTACCTGCGCTGCCCCCAGAAATGAGAGCGCGATGGAAAAAAAAGGATCTAGACTGCTTGCGGTGGTCCTCCGGTAGCTTATGAACCTTGTGACACCCAAGGATTTGATAAACTGGTCCAGGTCTTCACCAAAAAGTAACTTACCCTTGAAGGGTAGAGTGCCCAACTGCGATTTAAAAGAGGAGTCTGCAGCCCAATCACCTGGCTGACACCACTGAGATCATAGCTCTGGCTTGCACCCTGAGATCATAGCGAGCATCAGCCCCATACGCAATCATGCCTTCCAGCCTTTCTGCCTGTTCCGCCTCTGCAGACAGGAGTTCCTGGGTCTGAGTAATTGTTGAACCCACCTGAGGCTTGCCCGCTGCATGAGACTGCTACAGACTGTGGAGATCGAACCCCGAGCTCCGCCAGGACTGCAGGAATGAGGGGTTCCAACTCTTCCCTCTGGAACAGACGTACCACCTGAGGGTCATCACCCTCCAAAGAAGCCTGTTTCCCTTGCTCCCCATCCATGCCACCCCCCTCCCCACCGGGGAGGGGGAGGAGAGGCTCCTGCACCTGCAGCCGCACTGCCCGGCACGGCAGATCCTCCTGAAACAACCGCGCCTTTTAACTCTGCGACCCTTAGAGACGCGGGAACATCGGCACGCTTGGCTACCTTGGGGGGGCAGTCCCTGCACAGGTCTGACTAGCAAGGCACCCACTTGCAGAGACCTGGAAGCCAAAAAGGCTTTATGCATAAGGAGGAGAAAATCTAAAGAAAAGGAATCAGAATCAACATCCTGATCTCCTGGAAAAGCAGGGTCCTCTTGTAAAAAAAAACCTGATCTGCATTCTCATCAGGAGTTGCAGGGACTGGATACAATGTTGGAGGAAGCTCCCCCTCCCCCACAGCCCTTGCCTGAGCTGAAGCACATGCTTAAGATGGCTGCCATCCCTGCACTGAGGGAGGATCAGCTCTGAGCTCCTGTGGAGCCTGACGTTTTTGAGCCCCACGAGGATTGGCTGTTGTTGCAGACCCTGAAAAAGAGCTGCCCGCCCCCCCCCCCCCCGAAGGCACCTCGAGCAAATCCCAGTCCTAGATAACCACGCGGCCGATTCCTCACATGCTATACACCAGGATGGCCGCGGCACGGTGGGGGGGAAAAACGGCTCTTAAAACACGAAATCGGCCAAAAACGTGACGATTCAGGTGGGCAGGGGTCCTGAATTGCAGCTGACCAAAAAAGAAAAGCAAGTTTGCTTACCGTAAATGGTGTTTCCTTAGATAGCAGGATGAATTAGCCATACTGTCTGGGAAGCATCGCGACCCGAGGTAGGCGGAGTCTCCTCAGCTATCAGCAGTGCTTTGGCTCTGTGCGGCTGCGCGGTGGAGTTCCCGCGCGGTTCCGTCTCCTCAGTTTCTTTGTAGCCAAGCGAGAGGTAAGATAGGTTAATGTGTTCCGTAAGTGACTGTCTAGGGAGGAGGGAGGGAACGCATGGCTAATTCATCCTGCTATCTACGGAAACACTGTTTACGGTAAGCAAACTTGCTTTTTACCGCCGATAGCAGGGCTGAATTAGCCATGCTGTCTGGGAGTCCCAAGCTCCCAGGTTGTGTCCATGTATAATGTTTTTGAAGGTTGGAACAGCAACCCTTGAAGTAGTAGACAGTCTCATAGCTTTCGTGTAGTTGATAAGACTGCTGTGCCCAGAGCTGCATCAGAGGTCGTTTGTTGTTGAAGGGAATAGTGACCTATGAAGGTATGAATGGAGGACCATGTTGCCGCTTTGAAAATATCCAATAGTGGAACATTGTTTAAGCCGCGTGGTCCTGCCCGCGAGTTCCTGCGGCATCCCCCTGTAGAGAGCTGTCCTCCCCGTCGGGGAGGCAGCTCGCGCAGAGCCCCTCCCGCGAAAGCCGTCCCCCCTGCCGGCCGCATGTCGAACAGGCCGCCGATCGCGGCATCGTGAGTCCAGGGGGAGGGGCGAGGAAAACGTGGCGAAGTCCTCGGCACCTGTCTGGAGAATCACACGGACCGCCCAAAGGAACCCCACCGACCCGGAGGAACCGCCGGGGAATCGGACCTCTCGGCGGCCGGCGGCCCCGGGGAATGATACGTCCCGGGGCGGCAACGATTGGGGGGGGGGAGGGGGGGGAAGAGGTTCGCACCGCTAACGTGCACCCTGGCGGTCAGGCGCAGCCCACAGCAACGTTCTGAAGAGCCCTAAAAAGGAGAGCCTAAAAGATAAAAATCACACACTTACCCCCCAACAGTCTGAGGGAAGGGAGACAGGAGGTAGGAAGACAAGGGAACAGACCTGTCAGCAAGCGACTGTGGCGGAGAACCAAAACAACTGACTCTCCCAGGCTTAATGCTGCCCTCCTGTCCTAACTAATTAAATAATTTTTTTTTTTTTTTACTTGATCCCTCAGTAAGAGAACAGAGAAAGAGCCTAGAAATCCTAAGCTACTGTGCTGGGGACTGGACAGTCCCCTGCTCACATCTGTTGGAGTCAGAAAGATACTGAGAATTGAGGCAAGGGAGGTGAGGTTATATAGGACTTCCCCCACAAGTTTTTGTTCTGACTCCATCTGCTGGACGGGGGACATAATCCACCGTCTGGACTGATCCTGGTACGTACAGGGAATAGGAGCACTCATACATGCGCTAGGCTTATTTTAAATAGTGCATGCGCAGCTGTGCAGACAATTTAAAATTCCAGCATATGTGTGCTCATGCCCACGTATGCACTTGTGGGCACACACATGCTTATTTTAAAAGTTACTCTCCCTGTTTGAGGTCTGGTTTCCTTGCAACTGAGACACAGGGTTTTCCCACATTCTTGTTTGCGATTCTTGCAGGATCTCATGCCCAGGATAGCTTATGGCTCCACCAGTGTGTCCAGAATTTAAAGGAGACCAAAGGCTTTAACCCAGGGATCTTTCTCCTTGCGCATGTTTCCCCAAAGGTCTTCCAGTGGAGATGAATGTTTGGAGGTTCTAGAAGAGGGTTAGAGTGTATATCCCTGTCAATCCCTCATCAGAGCTTGGGGGTGAAAGAACACTAACCCAGGACCCCAACGAGGAGAAAAGTGACTGAGGAGGTGCCCTTGGTTGCTTCAGAAAGGTATAATCCTAGTACACATTCTCTGACTGGCTGTACTCCGCTGCAAGAGAATGCTGATGGCTAGAACCACCGTGCAGGAGTTTGGGGATATTGGTACAAATCAGTGATACTGGGATGCCATGTGGGTGTAAATCTGATATTCTGGAAAGGAGAGGCTGGAAAATACCTACCTTATCCTTAGTCACCAAAGAGGTAAAGAAATCCTTCACCAATTCTGCTGCTTGGCCAAACGGCTGATATGCCCTATGTCCTGGCGAGGATGGCAAAACATCCTCTTTTGATACTAGTATGGAATCCTGCACATCTTCCAGGTTTTGCAAAATCTGAATTGGAGGCCAGGAACATGTGAGGGGCACTAGAGAGCAGATGGGGTCTGGGGTCTCCAGACATAGCCTTTATTCCATTAATTTTGTTAGTGTAAGTGCTCTAATAATTAGCAAGGATATGGGAATCATATCCTCTTCTAAGCCTGATAACACTCTCAATAGGCCAGTGTACAGCTGCATCAGAAGCTCTGAAGCACGTTGCATCAATAATGGAACTGCTTTAATGGCCCAGGTGTTGAGGATTGATATTCTAGGGCTCGATGTGTCGGAGAGCATTGAGGAGGTATGTGTTCATGGCATGATATGCCGTGGGTCGACTGTGCCACTGCACTTGAGACTCTGTTCTTCTTCAGTGCCAGTTGCTCCAATGGCTCTGCGGAATGGCACCTTTTTTTTCTTTGATGCATGCTGTTTCTGTTTATTTGACCCAGAGGATTTGGCTTGTTCCGCCAACAGGGAATATATTTTGGAGGAGCTCCTACTCAACTCCATTCCCTGGGAGGAAGACAAGGCTGAGTTTTAGGAAGATGATCTACTAGGGCTTCTGAGAGACTTACATAGTTCCTCCATTTTCCAGGCCCTTCATCTTGGGTATGCGGAGAACCATCTACTGTGTACAATTCTGGTCACTGCATCTCAAAAAAGATATAATTGTGATGGAGAAGGTACAGAGAAGGGCTGCCAAAATGATAAGGGGAATGGAACAGCTCCCCTATGAGGAAAGACTAAAGAGGTTAGGACTTTTCAGCTTGGAGAAGAGACGGCTGAGGGGGGATATGATAGAGGTGTTTAAAATCATGAGAGGTCTAGAACGGGTAGATGTGAATCGGTTATTTGCTCTTTCGGATAATAGAAAGACTAGGGAGCACTCCATGAAGTTAGCATGGGACACATTTAAAACTAATCGGAGAAAGTTCTTTTTTACTCAACGCACAATTAAACTCTGGAATTTGTTGCCAGAGGATGTGGTTAGTGCAGTTAGTATAGCTGTGTTTAAAAAAGGATTGGATAAGTTCTTGGAGGAGAAGTCCATTACCTGCTATTAAGTTCACTTAGAGAATAGCCACTGCCATTAGCAATGGTTACATGGAATAGACTTAGTTTTTGGGTACTTGCCAGGTTCTTATGGCCTGGATTGGCCACTGTTGGAAACAGGATGCTGGGCTTGATGGACCCTTGGTCTGACCCAGTATGGCATTTTCTTATGGTTGCATTTGACCTGGTCGTAGTCCAGTAATAGACATCAGAAGCATAAGTCATGTCCATCGGTAGTAGAAATTCGCCTACTGCAAATGCAGTCCTTGAAACAACTCACTGTGGCTTTCTACTTAACAGACATTGAGAGAAAAATTAAATTTATTTTTTTTTAAAGGTTAGCACTGAAAAGCGCTGTTTGGGAGCTGCAGAGGCAGCAGGGTAACTATTAAGAAACAAACTGAGGAGAGCTCATGAAGCAATGCCCATGCAAGTATTCTCACACATGCTCAGTTGAGCCAAAGCTGTACTAGAGAAAGAGATAAGTTCAGTTGTGATGTCCAGATGACATCACACACGTATCATGGCTAATTCAGTCCCACTTGTCAACGGAGAAAAAAAACCGAATACTTCAAGAAAAAGAAAAGAGAATCTGAAAGAAAAAACTCAAGCAGAAGTTTAGCGAACGGTTAAAGGAGAGGGAGCAAATACGTGTCCTTTCACATGAAAGGAAGAAAAAAAAAAGGAGGAGGCTTGCCCAGCAGTGGCTGCACAGAAATACCTGCGCATGCATAGAAAACCATCTCCAATTTTCTAATTTCTGTGACCTTTTCTGTCTCTGTGCCATTGAATGACATCACCCCACGTGTGGCTATCCTGCTTGTCCACAGAGAAACATATTTCCCCATATAAAAACTTTTGATTATTGACCCCAAAAAGTAGCATTGGTTTTATTGATGCATTTCATTTAGGTTACATAAGTTATTCCAGCAAAACAAGAAGTTTCACCCAGAACTATTTTGCAGGATGTGTATGTGCTCAGTTTATGGATATAAGTGGATCCAAAAAGAAAACTGCCCCTATCGGAGTCCTCATGTCCCTCTGACAAATCCTAAAAATTTGGTATGAACAGGACACCACACACAAAAGTTATTAGGGAGATACACAAATCCATAGCAATTTTAGCTAATTTTGAACCTGACAATACCTGCTCCCGTCTCTGTTCCCACCAAAACTCTCTCCGACCCCAAAATGTTACCTACATACCTGGACTGGATTGAAATATTATAATACGAGAGGGAATGCAGATAGTCCATTATTTACACCTCACCGTTGAATGTTACATGACACAAGAGAGGTAGTATAAATACATATGCTACTCAAACCCTCATTCACATTACACTACCACATGCATACAGAAAAGACAATTTTTAAAAAAAATGTAATACCTTTAGAATTTGTCCACCTTCTGGATATCTTCTCAAAATGTCTTTAAGAAAATCAACAAGTGGAGGGGTTGTTTGGCCAAACCTTCCTAAAATATTATGAACAAAACTATTAATCATAGCTGCATCTAACACACCAAATTATGCTTTTCCTATTGATAACAATGCTTGTAATCTCTCTAACATTCTAACATTTCAATTTATTCTTTGCAGTGCTAAATTATTTTCTTAATTCCAAGTCCCTGGCTATTCCTTGAACTGCTTTTAGAAGCACGCTCCCATGCAATTATTGAGTTTACCTTGCACCTTTCCCTCAGACTGGATCTAAACGTGCATTACAATGACAGCACCACAGAAATCCATAATATATCGGGCTTGGTAGTGTGTCCGTCAGTGCTCGCACATGTTCCCCAGCCCGCTGACAGATGGCGCAGGCGGCTCCCTGGCCGCCTTGGAGGCTCAAACACACCAGAGGTACGAAGGTCAGCAGCCATCGTGGGACAGGCAGAATATAGCAGAGGAGACCCTGGCATGCCGCGAACAGAGCGCGTCCCGTGGAACATGCTCTGTTCGCAGCGAGGATGAAGGTCCGGTGTGCCGTTTGCGGTGAAAAGGGAAGGCCCCCCCGTGTGCCGCGAGCAGCGCACCTGGGCATTCATCTTCGCGGCGAATGCACTGCGTTCGCGGCATGCCGGGGTCTCCGCTTCTATTTTCTGCTCAAGGCAAAAATGGAAGGCCCCTGTGTGCCGCAAACGGCACGCCGAGCCTTCATCTTCGCTGCGAACAGCGCGGGTCCCGCAGCATGCTGGTGAGAGAGAAAGGAAAATTAGTTTCTTACCTGATAATTTTCGTTCCTGTAGTACCACGGATCAGTCCAGACTGCTGGGTTTTTACCCCCCTCTAGCAGATAGAGACAGATGTTTTAAAAACAAAGCTCCGCCTTATATAGGAGAGTGCCACCTACAGTCTGCCAGTATTTCGTAATGACAAAGCAAGATGGCTCACATAAGACACCATAACTATATACACTAACACCTGAACAAGAAAAAAAGGGAAAACGGTACCAAACGGGTCACCGAACCCCTGTGAGATCGGAACCTATAGAACCACGCAGGTCAAAAAATTCAAAAATCTGCAGAAAAAGGGAATGGAAAGGCGAGCGGACTCTCCTCTCACTTGAGCCACTCTGACAGGGCGGGCCTCTGGACTGATCCGTGGTACTACAGGAATGAAAATTATCACGTAAGAAACTAATTTTCCTTTCCCTGTATGTACCCGGATCAATCCAGACTGCTGGGATGTACCAGAGCCATACCTATCCAGGGTGGGATCCAGAGAGGCCCGCTCGTAGCACACCTTCTCCGAATCCATCCGAATTAGTAGCCTGCACATCCAACCTGTAATGCCGCGTGAAAGCATGCAGAGACTTCCACGTCGCCGCCCGACAGATCTCTTGCAGAGACACGAAATGGGACTCCGCCCAGGACGCTGCTTGCGACAGAGTAGAGTGAGCCCGAAGGCCTACCGGGAGAACACGGCCCTTCATCAAGTAAGTGGAGCTGATAGCTTCTTTCATTCAATGAGCCATAGTAGTTTTGGAAGCCATGTGGCCCCGCAGGGGCCCATTCAAGTACAAAGAGATGGTCCGACATGCGAAAATCATTGGTAACTTCCAAGTAACGTAGAAGAGCTCGACGAACATCCAGTTTCCTCAAATCATGGGACAGAGGATCCGAACGGTCCAGATCCCCAAAAGCTGGAAGCTCCACCGACTGATTGACATGAAAAGAAGATACCACCTTCGGAAGAAAGGAAGAAACTGTACGGATGGAAACACCAGAATCGGAAATCCGCAAGAAAGGTTCCCTGCAAGAAAGAGCTTGGAGTTCTGACACCCGCCGAGCTGAACTGATAGCAACAAGAAAAATTACCTTCAATGTAAGATCCTTCAGAGTCGACCTCCGTAAAGGTTCAAAGGGCGCCTCACACAGAACTGTAAGAACTAAATTCAGACTCCAAGATGGACAAGGCTGGCGAAGCGGTGGACGTAAATGCTTAGCTGTTCGAAGAAAACATGCCACGTCAGGATGGGCCACCAAGGCTGCACCCTGCACCTTGCCACGCAAAGAACCAAGGGCAGCTACCTGTACACATAAGGAGCTACACGATAATCCCATGGACAGCCCTTTTTGCAGGAAACACAAAATATTGGATATAGAAGCTCGGATGGGTGAAACATCATGAGCAAGGCACCAGGTCTCAAATACCTTCCAAACTCTAACGTAAGCGAGATTAGTGGAAGTTTTCTGCGTGAATGGAGAAGAGTAGCCACCACCGCAGGAGTATAACCCTTGTCACTTAGACGGTGCCGCTCAAAAGCCATGCCGCAAGACAGAAGCGATCGGCTTCTTCCAAACAAACGGGCCCTTGGTGAAGCAAATCTGGAATCCCGGGAAACCGAATGGGACCCGCCGACGCGAGATTGAGGAGGTCTGCGAACCAAGGACGTCTCAGCCATTCCGGTGCCACCAAAATCACCGGCGCTGCGTGACGCTCTATCCAACGGAGTACTCTGCCGATTAATGGCCAGGGTGGAAACACATACAGAAGAACATCGATGGGCCAGGGTAGAGCCAGAGCATTGACCCCTTCCACTCCCGGCTCTCGACGGGACCATGGGGCTTTGGCGTTTCGAAATGTCGCCATGAGATTGATGCTGGGCGTTCCCCACGCAAGGCATATGCGGTGAAACGCGTCCTCTGACAATTCCCATTTTTCGGGATCGAGGTGGTGTCGACTGAGGAAATCCACTTGTATGTTGTCCATTCCGGCAATATGAGATGCCGCGATGCAGAGCAGGTGATGTTCTGCCCAGTTGAACAACTGAGCCGCTTCCTCTGCCACAGGATGACTCCGAGTCCCCCCTTGCCGGTTGATGTACGCCACAGTGGTCGCATTGTCTGATAACACCCGGACTGCTCTCCCCTGTAGGAGAGGGACAAAGGCTTGTAACGCTAACCGTACAGCCCGGGTCTCCAACCGATTGATCGACCACAGGGACTCCTCAGGGGACCAGAGGCCCTGCACAGATTCCTTTGGCACACCGCTCCCCAACCAGAGAGGCTGGCATCCGTGGTGACCACTGTCTATTCAGGAATCTCCAGGGGAACTCCCCTGGATAGATTGTCCATCTCCAGCCACCATGTTAGGCTGTTTCTCACCACTTGTGTAAATGGCAATGGAAGAAAAAACTGTTCGGATACTGGATTCCAACGGGACAGTAACACATACTGCAAGGTCCGCATATGAGCAAATGCCCATGGCACCAGCTCTAAAGTCGACGCCATGGACCCAAGAACCTGTAGGTATTCTTGAACCCTGGGAGAAGTCTGGAGCAGCAGACTCCGCACTTGAGCTTGTAATTTGAGGATGCGATCCTTGGTGAGGAAAATGCGGCCTCTCTGAGTATCAAAGAGTGCTCCCAAATACTCCAAGGACTGAGATGGAACGAGTTTGCTCTTGGATAGATTGATCACCCAGCCCAGCGATAGCGCCCAATCAGGATTTCAACTTTTACTGGGGCCGATGCAATAATTTTTGCGGAAAGCGGGCGGTTATGAAGACCGACGCCGGTAAACTTTGCATCAGTTTTCATAACCGGCCATCTGCCAGTAATAAAAATGGATGCCGAGTTTGGAGGAAGTGACGTCATCTTAGCTGATGGCAGCGTAGCTTTCAGGCTCCTCTCTACCCGCGATATAAATAACATATACCACATCCTCAGATCCAACATTTTTTGCTTAAAGTGAGTATAAAAGTGCCGCGAGTCTATAGAGATGGCTGGGGGGAAAAAAAAAACAAAAAAAAAAACGGTGGACTTCCAGCATTTCGCTTACCATAAACTCTCCGAGGCCGAACCACAGGGGGACGGCGGCCACGAGGAGACCGGCCATAATGGCGAACCGAGAGAAGATGATGATGAATTCTGCGTCAAGACTTGAAAAGAAATTCACGGCATGCTGGATGACTTTCGAGAGGAAATCTCTACCATAGGAAACAGAGTGGACGAATTGTGTGCTTCCATGACTTTTCCCAAAAAGAGCTTATAGCTAACGCTGCCAGAAAGCAACAGCAGTGGATGTGGGAGAATCAGGAGATCTCGGTGTTTGCTGATTTATCTCAGGCGACTCTTCAAAACCGCATGGAGCTCAGGGAGGTTACTCAATTTTTCCATACAGAAAACGTGAAGTATCGGTGGATGCATCCTTTCGGGCTCAGTTTTACCTGGGGTGGCGTGTCAACTCAGGCTAGTTCTGTGCACGAGGCGGCGGCCATCTTAAAAGACAGGGGATTCAAATCCTCAGTCGACCCGGGCCATGGAAACAGGAAGACTAACGCTAAAGAATCGAATCCCCGATGGCAGAGAGTTGGAGCTCGCAACAGCAGACTCAAGCGGAGTTCGGATTCCTCAACAAGAGCTGTGACAGGCACATGACTTTATAATTCTTGACTAAACTACTAAAGTTAATATGCAGGAGGGCACCAGGAAGTGCGCAGCGCTATGCAGTTCACTTCTGTTTCCAATTTATAGTTCTGCAAAGGTTTATCTATTCTGTTCTATGTTGTTCTTATGCCTTAAATGTTAGAAGCATCAGAAGATGGGTGTGGTATAAAGTATCCTAACATGGGTGGGGGGATGTATTGGTAGCTATATTTTTCCTCCAGAGAGGTAGGAGAATGGGTCTGCATGGAGGTACAGGCAGATCTTGCAGGGATCGGGGAAAGGGGACAGGGGGTGTTCATAGATACCAACTAGTGCTGGGCAATTTGTGTAAATGGCCTAGCAGTGGGAACGATAAATACTGCTGGCTAGGATCCTCATCCCTACCACGGACAACTGTATTGCATATGCAAGGATGTCCTTGGGTAGCATTATACATCACAATGGTAATGGAGGTTCTAAAACTTAACAGTTGATCATGGCTCCCATACGTATTGGCTCTATTAATGTTAAGGGGCTAAATACCCCATTTAAACGGTGACTATTCTTCAAAGAATTGGCACTTCAAAAACTAGATATCACTTTCATGCAAGGAGACACACTTGAAGGCGCGCCATGAAACCCTCATGAAGTCTCGATCTTATCCCAACCAATACTATACTCCCTGTGCCAAAGGGGCTAAGTATACAGGAGTGGGGATCTTGTTTGCCTCACAATTTATTTACGAAAGCACGAAGTGTATTAAAGATCCAGCCGGCCGATATCTATTATTGGGAATTCTACGCCCCCAATAATGATCAAGGGGCTTTCTATGACCAAATATCTAACTTAATATTAACCCATAGTACCGGGCTGCTATTACTGGGGGGGGGGAGATTTTAACTTGGTAAAGTTACCTAAGATGGATGCCTCCACGGGGTATGTCTCGGCACCCCAGGCTAGCAGGCGTAAACTACAGGGGCTTATTGATACATGGCAGTTATTGGATGTATGGAGGGTGAAATTTCCACATACCAGATCCTACACTTACTATTCGGCGGCTCATAAATCGTACTCCAGGATAGATTATTTCCTGTCGGATAAAGGGCTGTTTAACCAGATCTCCAAGGCTGATATCGTACCACTTGCATGGTCTGACCATGCTCTAATCAGCTTAGAGATCCAGCTAGATAGCTACGATGCTGGCATACAATTTTGGAGGCTCAATGAGTCCTTAATAATGGATAAAGAATTTAACCAACAACTAATTTCCCAAATTCAAGAATTTTTCAGCAAAAACGATACAGGAGAGGTTTCACCTTCATCAGTATGGGAAGCATTAAGGCCTACCTTCGAGGGATTCTAATCTCTAGAGGAGCCTTTATTAAGAAAGGAATAATAGGGAGGCACAGGCCCTGCGGGAAACTACTGATGCCTTAGCGCGGGCGGCCACCAAGCTACAGGGAGTGCCCAGACACTAACCCAGTTATCTCAGGTGAGGGAAGATCTCTTAATGCTGGAAACAGCTAAAATGGCGCATTGGATGCAGCTGTCCAAACAGTCCTACTTTGAAGGAGGAAATAAGGCGGGGAAAGTACTAGCCCATAAATTAAAAAAGATTCAATATCAGAATACCATTGCTAAAATTAAGGGGAATGGAGATACAATACTTACTAATAACACGGACATCTGGAACAAATTCCTTGATTTTTATGCTACCCTATATAGCTCCAATAATGCTATTTCCCAGACCCAGGTTGCCACTTATTTAGATAAACTTACTGTTCCGGTCTTGAATAATGAGGCAAGACTAGAGTTAGAGGCGGAGATTACAACTCCGGAGATCCTTTATACCATTAAGACCCTTAAGGTGGGAAAGTCTCCGGGTCCTGATGGCCTCACAGCTCAATTTTATAAACAATTTGGCCCATATATAGTTGCGCACCTACAAAAAGTTTATAATTCATTGAGGGCAGATGGGTTCCTCACGGGGGATGCCAACCTAGCGGGAATTACAATCCTGCCGAAGCCAGGCAGGGACCCCACTCGTTGTGGGTCCTATCGTCAAATATCTTTGATAAACCTAGATTTAAAAATTCTAGCCAAAATATTGGTGGGTCGCATCAATAAGTTTGTTACACAGCTTATACATCAAGATCAGGCGGGCTTCATACCAGGAAGGCTTGCAGGGGATAATGTACGCAAGTTATTGAACCTGATGTGGTTGGCACACTGTAGCAAAGCGGAAGCCCTCTTCCTCTCCATCGATGCCGAAAAGGCATTCGATATGGTCCATTGGCCGTTTTTGTTTGGTGTCCTAACCAAGATGGGATTTGGAACAGGATTCTGTAACTGGCTCGCTAAGCATTATGATAACCCTAGAGCCTGCTTAAAAATAAATGGGGGATACTCTGCTTCCTTTAATGTTCAGCGAGGGACTCGTCAAGGGTGTCCATTATCTCCAGCCCTTTTCGCCCTCTTTCTGGAATCCTTGGCTATCAATATCCGTCAGAACAAATCGATACAAGGGTTCGAGGTAGGGGCAGATACTTACAAACTCTGTCTGTTTGCTGATGACATCATGTTTACAATTAAAAACCCCACTATATCATTGATGGCGAAAGAGAAGGAAATCCAGCAATTTAGTGAGATTTCTGGCTTTAAAGTTAACTGGGAGAAATCAGAGATTCTTAATATCACCTGCTTTCCAGCCACAGTGGATGCCATGCGCTGTGCCCACCCCTTTAAATGGGCCACTCAGTTGGGCGTACACTTTGAGCCATCCCAGTGATTTGTTTAAATTAAATTATTTACCACTCATACACAGATTATACAGGGACTTGGATATCTGGAATGGACTGCCTCTATCGTGGCTAGGCCGCATAGCCACGGTAAAAATGAACGTGCTACCGAAATTACTATATCTGTTCCAAACCATACCCATTGCGATACCCCAAACACATCCTTCAGCGATGGCAACGCAAAATTTTTAGCTTCATATGGAAGCGTATAGACCGCCCCGGGTGAAACGACAAGTACTATATCTCTCTAAGCTGGCGGGAGGCCAAGGCGTACCGAATCTCTTGGGGTACTATGTAGCCTCCCAACTGAGACCTCTTGTAGTCTGGCACAACCTACAGGAGCCTAAACATTGGGCTTTAATGGAACAATACTATCTGGGGGATATGCCAATAACTGCACTACCCTGGCAGCCACGGAAAACGTGGAGAGATTGTCCTGACATGTTGCAAACTACTAGGATTACCCTGCAAATTTGGGATAGATGGAAGACACGAATTGTGGGGAAGAGGGATTATTTTCATCTTACTCATCTTTTCCACAATACGTTGTTTACGCCAGGGATCCCTAAACACTCCTTTCCCGCATGGAAAGCCAGCGGGCTGTGTTGCTTAGAGCATATTTGGAGTGTAGACACACTGACTCCCTTCTCAACTCTTTGCAGTGTCAATGGCCTCACGTATCGAGATATCTTGTCATACCAACAAGTGACCCACTTTTACAAAAGCTTGGGAGTAGTTGGTGTGTTAACAGCTGGGAAAACACAGTTCGAGGGGTTTTGCTCCACGCCCCATGACACAAGAAAACTAATATCTAGGATCTATCAGATTTTCAATACGCCATTTTCTATTCAGGCCTCCTTTCTTAAACAATGGGAAAACGGTTTACCTTATGTATTGGAGGGTGAAGCCTGGTCAAAGATTTACCTTCAAATCAGCAAGGCCTCGATTTCTGCAGCTATTGTTGAGAATGGCTATAAGATACTCTATAGGTGGTATTATACTCCGGAAAGGTTATGTAAGATGTCACTCCTTAAGTCTGACAAATGCTGGAGGGGTTGTGAAGAGGTTGGGACTTTTCTACATATGTGGTGGTCCGGGGCCTGTATCAATCCAATATGGGTGCGCTTGCAAACTTGGGTTTCCTCCATAGTAGGGGAACACATTGAACTATCTATGGACTTTGCATTACTTCATCACTCGGAGGGCACAACTTGAAAGGAACTCAGCAGTTCGGCTTACAAGCCTGCATAGCCATGTGCATGGAGATCTCTGGTGCTTGGAGGTCATTGAGAGGGCCTGCATTCACAGACTTTCTGCACAGGTTGGATACTGTATGCACGATGAACAAGCTCACAGTGGCAAAAAGACGTAATTTCAAGTCATTTCATCGAACTTGGGATGCGTACCTCAGATGGCGTACATATGGCTCGGGTTGAGGGCTCCATGAAGAGCGGTCGTGCCTGAATCGAATTATTATATCCCACAGGCTTCACTATTTCCGAGAACACTAGTTGGTCGATGAGGTGGGGAGGGGGGTGGGAATTGAAATTGGAATTGAAATTGAATTTGGGTTCATAATGAAACGTGGTGACACATTGTTTACAGCTTGCTGGCATTGTATTGTTATTCTATTCACCAATAAACATATAATTACAAAAAAAAAAATGTACGCCAAGTTTATCAGCGGCCGTTTTCAATAACTTGGTCTGAAGAGGTTTTGTTTTTTTGTTTGCTTTTTTACTGAAGAAGTACAGAAAAGCATGTGATGAGCACTCATTCACTCCATGTTGGACGAGGGTTAAATAGGCGCTAATCCCCTTATTGCATTAGGGGTGGATTAGCGCCTATTTAACCCGCGTCCGACAGTGGGTTAAACAGTGCGCTCGTGTGAGCTCACTGTATTGCATCGGCCCCACTGTTTTTATTGCAGTACATATTACTGATGTATACTTCAATAACTCTGAACTATGTAGCCTGCACTATCCCATCTATTATTTTCCAATGAAATTAGTTCACATTTAGTATACCAGGTTTTTTAGAGGTATAAACTTGGCAAAAGGAAAGAAACTGAGGTTCTATTCATTTGCCTTGAAAATAAAAAGTCTTCCCCATCATTTTCTCTCTTCCCCACCAAATCATATCTAGCATCATTATTATACATACTATATACTAACTAGCTACAGCATAAGAAATCAAGAAAGTGGAGCAGGCACTTCTATAAGAAAGTACTAGAAATGATTCCATAACAGCATTTCTAGGGGTATGCTGCTGCAGACAAAACTCTTGTAGCTGAAAATTTTCCATTTACAGCAGAACTTGATGGACAGACATTGCTCAGTTTAGCAGTGATTTAGATAGTCCTTTTGACAGGTTTATTTATTTTAATTGCTTGTCTGCATTCATGAATGGAACATACTATCTTTTATTCTCAAAAGCAGAGCACACCCTCCTAGTGTGCTGCCAACAATAAAAACACAACTAATAACATCACTTATGCAATATTTCAAGTGTGAACTGTACTCACAGGACATCATAGCCATATACAGGTAAACTCATCAGAAAAGTAAAGCAAATGTTGCTTACCTGATGTAACAGGTGTTCTCACAGGACAGCAGGATGTTAGTCCTCACAAATGGGTGACATCGAGGATGGAGCCCACCACGGAAAACTTCTGTCAAAGTTTAACAGAACTTTGACTGGCCCCTACTGGGCATGCCCAGCAAGGCACTGACCCTGCAGCCAGCAGGGGTCTCCCTTCAGTCTGATTTTCAAAGCTACAGGCAGTGCCTAAAAAAGTAAAACTAAAACGAACCCAACACCGCGGGGTGGCGGGCGGGTTTCGTGAGGACTAACATCCTGCTGTCCTGTGAGAACACCTGTTACATCAGGTAAGCAACATTTGCTTTCTCACAGGACAAGCAGGATGGTTGTCCTCACAAATGGGTGAGTACCAAGCTGAGGATGTCCTGACTTGCACCAAATGCACCCAACGACGTGCAACAGGCACAACAACTGGGGTGGAATTTGGTAAAGGGCATCCGCACCTTACTGGGAAGGTGGAAGGGTGTTGGTACATCAGGTTGGAAAAAGGTTACGCAAGACAGATTGGCCGAAGATGGAGTCTTGTCTTCCAGCTTTGTCCAAACAATAGTGGGCTGCAAAGGTATGGAGAGAACTCCAGGTTGCAGCTTTACAGATGTCAGGAAGCGGCACCGATCGAAGGTGTGCTACCGAAGTCGCCATGGCCCTCACAGAGTGTGCTTTTACACGGTCTTGAAAAGGAATGCCAGCTTGCTGATAGCAAAAAGAAATGCAGTCCGCCAACCAGGAGGAAAGAGCCTGTTTACCCACAGGTTGTCCTAACTTGTTAGGATGGAAAGAGACAAACAATTGAGTGCTCTTCCTGTGTGCAAGTGTACGGTCTAGATAAAAAGCTAGAGCTCGTTTGCAGTCTAGGGTATGCAGAGTCTGTTCCCCGGAGTTGGAGTGGGGCCTGGGAAAAAAGATAGGTAGTATGATGGATTGATTGATATGAAACTCAGAAACTACCTTAGGTAAAAATTTAGGGTGAGTGCGGAGTACCGCCTTGTCTTGCAGGAGCTTAGTGTAAGGCGGATAGGTAACTAGGGTCTGTAACTCACTAACCCTGCGAGCTGAAGTGATAGCCAAAAGGAATAACACTTTCCATGTGAGATACCTTAAGTCACAGGAGTGCAGAGGTTCGAAAGGTGGTTTCATTAGGCGACCAAGAACCAGATTAAGGTCCCAAGATGGGGCCGGAGGACGTAAAGGTGGCTTCAGATGGAGCAAGCCTTTAAGAAAGCGTGTTACCAGGGGTTGTACTGAAATAGGAACACCCTGTATATCTTTATGGAAAGCGGCTACCGCACTGACATGCATCCTAATGGAAGAGGTTTTAAGACCGGATTCTGATAGATGCCATAAATAGTCCAAGAACTTAGAGATTGGACAGGAAAGGGGATCAAGGGACTGAGAAGTGCACCATGATGTGTACCTTTTCCATTTATATGAATAGGATCTTCTGGTGGAGGGCTTTCGTGAAGCTATCAGGACACGAGAAACCGAATCCGAAAGGTTAAAAGGCTGAAGGACTAACCTTTCAACATCCATGCCGTCAGGGACAAGGCCTGGAGGTTGGGATGGAGTAGGCATCCGTCGTTTTGAGTGAGCAGATGCGGATCCATTCCCAGAGGGATGTGCCTGCGGATGGAGAGATCCTGGAATATGGGAAACCACACCTGGCGTGGCCAGTGGGGTGCTATCAGGATCATGGTTCCTCCGTCCTGGCGAAGCTTCACGAGAGTCCTTGACAGAAGAGGAAGTGGAGGGAATGCATAGAGCAGACCTGTCGTCCACTTGAGGGAGAAGGCATCCCTCGGCTGAGAGTACTGCCTTCAAATGAGAGAGCAGTAATCGTCCACTTTGTGGTTCTGAGGGGACACAAAGAGGTCTATGCGGGGAGAACCCCACTTGCGAAACAGAGAGGTCGCTACCAGAGGGTCTAGTGACCACTCGTGCGGTTGGAAGACACGGCTCAGCTGGTCTGCCAATACATTGTCTACTCCCGGCAGGTAAGTGGCCCTGAGGTACATGGAGTGGGAGAGGGCTTCTGCCCAAATCTGCGCAGCTTCCTGACACAGAAGGAAGGAGCCTGTGCCTCCCTGCTTGTTTATGTACCACATGGCCACTTGGTTGTCTGTCTGGATTAAGATTATCTGATTCAATAGATGATCTTTGAAAGTTCTGAGCGCGTAGCGGATTGCTCGAAGTTCCAAGAAATTTATCTGGTGTTCGGCTTCCTCTGGTGACCATAACCCTTGGGTTTGGAAATCGTCCACATGGGCTCCCCAACCGACGTGGGAAGCGTCGGTGGTTAGGATTACTTGAGGATCTGGTAGGAGAAAAGGTAAGCCCTGAAGGAGGTTGACCTGAGTCGTCCACCAGGTTAAAGACAGGCGTAGCGCTTGTGTAACTGTGACTATGGAGGACAGAGGCTGAAAAGCTTGAATCCATTGGTGTCGCAGAGTCCATTGTGTTACTCTCATGGCTAGTCGGGTCATGGGAGTGACTTGAACCGAGGATGCCATATGTCCTAGGAGAATGAGGAATTGGCGAGCCGTGGCAGTGTTTTGAGACTGGAGCTGGCGGGCTAGGGACATGAGAGTTTGGACCCGTTGAAGCGGAAGGTAGGCTTTTGCCTGTAAGGTGTCCAAGTCTGCTCCAATGAAGGATAAGGTTTGAGACGGGACTAAGCAAGATTTCTCGTAATTGACAAGAAACCCTAAGGAAAGGAGTGTGTGAATTGTCAATTTTAGGGAGGATTGAGCAATCTGAGGGGTGGAGGCCCTGATTAGCCAATCGTCCAGGTAGGGGTAGACGTGGACACCTTCCTTCCTGAGGAATGCTGCTACTACTACGAGACATTTGGTAAAGACTCGTGGAGCAGATGCCAGACCGAAAGGTAGTACCCGGTATTGATAATGGTCGCGGCCTACCAGAAACCGCAGATACTTGCGATGGGATTGTGTAATCACAATGTGGGTATAAGCGTCCTTGAGGTCGAGAGAGCACAGCCAATCCCCCTTTTGCAGCAGAGGGAGCAGCGCGCCCAGGGTTACCATCTTGAACTTTTCTTTTTGAAGGTATTTGTTGAGGGCCCGAAGGTCCAAAATGGGACGTAGTCCCCCTGATTTCTTTGGTATGAGGAAGTACCTGGAATAGAATCCCTTCCCTCGTTGAGAGGGAGGGACGGGTTCTATAGCATTTGATTGCAGAAGAAGGGATACTTCCTGTTGTAATTGAGTCAAATGGCTGGTTAGACTCCATGCTTGAAGAGGCGGGGAGTCTGCCGGAAGAGTTATGAAGTTGAGGTGGTAACCCTGTGCGATAATTGCTAGCACCCACTGGTCTGAGGTGATCTGTATCCAGCGTTGTAAAAAGTGGTACAGTCGACCCCCCACAGGGATGTCTGGGAGTGGGATGCGGCATGTGCTCCGTACCGGGAAGTCAAAGGCCCGCCGCAGGCCCAGGAGGTGGGGCTACAGCAGGTCTTTGCTTCCTAGGTTGACGTGGCTGAGGTCTGTTGGAGGGTCGAGCAGGACGAGGCCTGGCCGATGGAGGATAGTAACGACATGGCCGAAAGAACGACTTTTTAGAGTCCTTCCTAGGTGGTTGTTTGGAGGACACCTCAGATGAAACAGATGAAAGTTGTTTCAACGTCTCGTGGTGATCTTTTAATTCTGCCACAATCTGCTGAATTTGTTCTCCAAACAAATTGTCCCCTAAGCAGGGTAAATCAGCTAGACGATCCTGGACCTCTGGGCGAAGGTTGGATGACTTTAACCAAGCCCAACGTCTGGCTGAGATGGCAGTAGCTGAAACTTTTGTGGAAGCGTCGAAGATGTCATAGGCCGTTCTGATCTCGTGCTTCCCTGCCTCAAATCCTTTGTTAAGAAGGGCTTGAAGCTGTGGCTAGTATTGGTCCGGCAATGTGTCAGCGTAGTCCTTCATCTGTTTAAGGATGGCTCTGTTATATTGAGTCATGTAAAGTTGGTATGAAGCTATGCGTGAAATCAACATAGCCCCATGATACACTTTCCGTCCCACACTATCCAGGAATTTATTGTCCTTGACAGGTGGAGTGGAAGAGTGTGGCTTTAGACGCTTGGCCTTCTTTTGCGCGGACTCAACCACAATAGAACGATGATCCAGTTGAGGCTTCTGAAACCCTGGTGCTGACTGGACGAGGTATGTGGAGTCAGCCTTCTTGTTAACTGGAGACACAGATGAAGGAGATTCCCAGTTTTTCTTTAAAAGGTCAAGAAACACCTGGTGAATGGGGATGGAAGCGATGATTTTTGGAGCATCCAGAAATTGGAGCAGTTCCATCATCTGGTGTCTGTCATCAGTCTCAGATTGCAGCTGAAAAGGTACAATTTCTGACATCTCCTTTACAAAATTAATAAAGGAGAGATCCTCAGGAGGAGATCGTTTTCTACTCTCTGTAGGAGATGGTGGTGAAGGTAAATCTGTGTCAGAAGATGTATCATCACCCCAGGTATCGTAAGGATCATGTGGGGCTTGAAGCCCTGAAGGACCTGGTTGAGGATCCGAAGGCATCGAATGAAACCTTGATGGAATCGGTGCTGCAGGTGGAATTGAGAATGGCATCGAGGGCTTCGGGGCTGCCGATGGAATCGGTGCCGGTCTTGGAATCGATGGAGCCGAAGGATAGATCGGTGGAGAGATATGCGAAGGCACCGATGGGACCACCCCGGACGGGGGAATCAGAAACGGTGTTTCTCCTGCCGATGAAAATCCTGTCGGAGACGATGGAGTTGTCGGTGCTACTGGAATCACCGATGGAAGGGCTGTCACAAGTGCCTCCATGCGGCGCAGTAGCGGTGCTAGAGTGTCCACCAAAGGCTCGGTGGTCGGTTCCCTCCTCGGTGGCGGAGTCGGTGCCGGGGTCGGTGCCGGAATCGATGCCGGAGACGGTGCCGGTGGAGGTTGGAACCTTCGCATCGCTTTCTCGATGGCCTCCTGGACCAGCCGGTCCAGTTCTGCCCGGAGACCAGGGGTAACGATACCCGGCTCAACGGGAGAGGGAGGTTGAGGCAGAGCCGGAGGGACCACCGTAACCGGTGGGATCACGGCTCCCGCACCCCGAGAGGGTGAGTGTTTCCTCGGTGCCTGCGAACGAGACGTGGACGGTGCCAGGTCTGACCGAGGCTTTTTAGTCGGTGGCTCGGCCTGTTCAGAGGTCGATGGTTGTGGATCCTCGACGGGCCGAGACTTGTGCCGTCGATGGCGATGCTTGTCCTTCCGATCTCCTCGCCCATCCGGGGAGGGGACAGGAGTCGACGGCCGGGAAGTCATCGATGGTGGACGGTCACCGGAGGGTTGACGGTGGTGGTGCAACTTCGACGGTGCCGGTTCCGATGACGTCGATGCTATCGATGGCGTTGGGGTGGGTGCATGGAAGAGGAGCCCCATCTTCTCCATCCTGGCTTTGCGACCCTTAGGTGTCATTAAGGCACATTTGGTGCAAGTCAGGACATCATGCTCACTACCCAAACACAAAACACAAACCCTATGGGGGTCTGTGATTGACATAGTCCGGGTGCAATCCGGACATCGACGGAACCCCGTCGCCATGGCCTAGGGCCAAATTTAGCCGCGGGATCGGTAAGTGCCAACAGGCCTCGAGGGCCAAAAATCGACGGCAGTCGATAAAAAAAAATGGCAAAAAACTTACCGGATTCCGCGAAGGTGACAAAAATTTGTCGAAGGGAGACCCCTGAGGGGCAAATTTTCTTCGGAAAGAAAAAACCGAATTCCTGTCAGGAACGTGGTAAGAAGAGCTCCTTTCACCGCGTGGCAACTGCTGCGCGGAAAAAAGAAGACTGAAGGGAGACCCCTGCTGGCTGCAGGGTCAGTGCCTTGCTGGGCATGCCCAGTAGGGGCCAGTCAAAGTTCTGTTAAACTTTGACAGAAGTTTTCCGTGGTGGGCTCCATCCTCGATGTCACCCATTTGTGAGGACAACCATCCTGCTTGTCCTGTGAGAAAGTAAAATAATTAAAAAGCAATGCACTTTGAATCTTTCATGGGTAAATATATTCAAAATCAAAATATATCAAATCTGAATTAATGCTTCATTATACCTCCTCCTTTTAATCCTTTTGACTGTAGATTTAGAAAAACAGCAGGATTTTGGGAATGCATAAGGTCTCCAATTTTGGTCCAATCCCATAGCTGAAAGACAAAGTGAAAGAATAATGTCAAGAAACAGTTCCTAGGTATAGTGCTATGTAAAGCTGCGCAAACAATTTGAAGTCAAACTCCAATCAGGTGGATTTCAGTCTTGCTCCAGTTCAATGGAATAATTAGATTTGGGGAAATTAGAAAGATATTTTTAAAAATCTAAAGCTGGTCCACATTCTGACAAAATCCACTTCAAATTTTTCAAAATCTGAAGCCTTTCTTTGAAGAAGTTCAAAAAGCCAAGTTAACAAACCTTTGAAATTTTTCCAGGTTTGACTGTGCAGAAACAAGAATCAGCAAACAGGTTTTAAGTGATTTATTTTTTATTGGTCTAATTCAATACATTTTTGGCTAGCTTTAAAAAGCTATGCTCCTTTCATTTAGTCAGTGAAGAAGCAGTGCAGTTAAGAGTTTAAACAGAACAGAGTCAGCTAGGATGTCTGCTTAATGGTTAGGGAAGCCAGGCTTCAAATTCCACTTCTCATGCTGATACTCCTGGTGACCTTGGGCAAGTCACTTCACCTTCCATTGCCTCAGGTATTAACTTAGATTTTCTTTCTGGGGCAGGGAAATACCCTACTGTACCTGAAATGTAACTTGCCTTGGGCATGGTTGGAAAAGAAAATAATTAAATCCAAAGCCATATGCTATTACAGCTCAATAAATTTACTCCAATAAAATAATATTACCTACAGCTAGTTTGTTGACCTTTATGTTTCTACATGTTGAAGTGTACTAACATGCCACTAATATGTTAAAATAAATGAAATGAAGGTTTGTAAAACTTTTCACGTTTGCCCCATACTAAGGCAGTGGATTTCCCTGATACAAGCTAATCATCAGGTTTGAAAATGAGCCTTGGAAAAAAAAGTACACTTGGAAATGGGGGGGGGGGGGGGGCGCCTATATACAAAAAGTTAGCATGCATGCCAAGGCTGTTTAAGCATGTACCAGAATAGTGGGATATGCACTAAGGCCCTAGCATGCACCCTAAATTGAGGTCACAGGACATTAGTGGGTTCCTGCATGTAAAGGAGGGAAAGCAATATGCAAATTAGGTAAAGAGCATGGCATGCTCTCCTCCAGCCACTATTTACAGTGGAACTACTAAAGCCTAAAAATTAACACCTACTTCAAACTAGGTGTTAACTTTTTAGCACACACACACTGCATCTCAAAACCCCATGCTCAGGATTTCACCCTCTTTCAACCTCCCCACCAAGACTGCCCCAATCTCTGATTTAGGACTCTCCCCTCCCCACATACCAAACCCCTCCCTCCCCCTTACCAATAAAAAGCAGACTGATCCTCATCCACCCTTTTGGAATAAATCCTTACCAGTCTCAAGGGTCCCAATTTTCACCAGCAGGAGGGACGCAAGGGCCCTCCTGACAGCACTATTCATACTGATGAATGACTGGCCTAGCAGCACTTCATCATCATCACGCAATAATGGTAAAGTATCACCAAGTGGCTTCATATCTAGCTGGATACACTTATTCAGTGTATTTTAGGATTGCTATTTGGCAGTCCTAAAGTTATCCAGCTACGTTAGTCAGACAACAGTGAAAATTAGCGTTTATCCGGCTAACTTTACCAGATAACCAGCTCTGCCCCAGAACACTCCCACCCCACCCGCAAGCTAGCTAGACAACCTTTTAGCCAGATCATATGCTATCCAGCTATTCTCTGTGCCTCCTCTAGCGCCACAGACTTCTACACCACACTCAACACTGGACCTGAGTCAGGCCAGCACCACAAGGGGGAAAGCCTTCCTGGGCTTGCAGGACCGAGAGGGGGAAATTCCCACCTCGATTTATTGCAATGGGAGCCCAATGACGCCTCGCTCCTTGACAGACAGCAGCTCCACTCCTCAGCCTTGATCTGAGGCTTGGGGCTCTTACCCATCGATGCCTTGATGCCTTCCCTTAGACTCTCTATCTTCCCGGCAAGGTACTATTGGACCCTGGGGAAAAACGACTCCAACTATAGCAGCTGAAATCATCATGGTCCAGGCCCAAATAGGGATAGCAGACAGAATGTGTATCCCATGATGGACATCCAGCGCCCACAGATGTAGGCCTTAAACTGCTTACTATAGGCTTCTTTGCTCTTTAACATCTTCTTAAAATTCTCAAACTTCTTTTTTAAAACTTAAAGTTCTATTTTAGGGGTTATCAAGGAAGCAGCAGAAAAATTTTAAAGCAACGAAGAAAAACAGGAGCACTAGACCTCAAAAAGTAGAACATTTCTGAGAAAAACTGATATATGTCTGTGTGATAGTTTGGGTGAAGAAGGGGCTTATGAGACAGGATGCATACATGGGAATTCCCGTGCTTGCTCAGTAAAGTCTTCACTGAATTCTGAAAGCTGGGTCCATGCTGGCATCACTGGATGAATTAGCCAATCATGTATAATGGCTAATTCAGGCCTGCTTGTTCAAGGAGAATGGATGCATTATACTTAGATTACAGTAAAAATTTTAATGCTGACTCACAGGCTAATAAAGTGAGCAGTCTAAGAGTGAATACAAAACTGCTTGACTTGGTTACAAAATGACTGAATAATAGAGATGTGAATCGTGTCCTCGATCGTCTTAACGATCGATTTCGGCTGGGAGGGGGAGGGAATCGTATTGTTGCCGTTTGGGGGGGTAAAATATCGTGATATATCGTTAAAATCGTTAAAACCCGCTAAAACCCACCCCCGACCCTTTAAATTAAATCCCCCACCCTCCCGAACCCCCCCCAAATGACTTAAATTACCTGGTGGTCCAGCGGCGGTCCGGAACGGCAGCGGTCCGGAACGGGCTCCTGCTACTGAATCTTGTTGTCTTCGGCCGGCGCCATTTTCCAAAATGGCGCCGAAAAATGGCAGCGGCCATAGACCAACAGGATTCGACGGCAGGAGGTCCTTCCGGACCCCCGCTGGACTTTTGGCAAGTCTTGTGGGGGTCAGGAGGCCCCCCCCCCAAGCTGGCCAAAAGTTCCTGGAGGTCCAGCGGGGGTCAGGGAGCGATTTCCCGCCGCGAATCGTTTTCCGTACGGAAAATGGCGCCGGCAGGAGATCGACTGCAGGAGGTCGTTCAGCGAGGGTTCCGGCGCCTCGCTGAACGACCTCCTGCAGTCGATCTCCTGCCGGCGCCATTTTCCGTACGGAAAACGATTCGCGGCGGGAAATCGCTCCCTGACCCCCGCTGGACCTCCAGGAACTTTTGGCCAGCTTGGGGGGGGGCCTCCTGACCCCCACAAGACTTGCCAAAAGTCCAGCGGGGGTCCGGAAGGACCTCCTGCCGTCGAATCCTGTTGGTCTATGGCCGCCGCCATTTTTCGGCGCCATTTTGGAAAATGGCGCCGGCCGAAGACAACAAGATTCAGTAGCAGGAGCCCGTTCCGGACCGCTGCCGTTCCGGACCCCCAGGTAATTTAAGTCATTTGGAGGGGGGGGATTGAAGGAGGTAGGATTTGGCAAGGAAATGTTTAAGTTATTTGGGGGGGGTTCGGGAGGGTGGGGGATTTAATTTAAAGGGTCGGGGGTGGGTTTTAGCGGGTTTTAGTGTGCCGGCTCACGATTCTAACGATTTATAACGATAAATCGTTAGAATCTCTATTGTATTGTGTTCCATAACGGTTTAAGACGATATTAAAATTATCGGATGATAATTTTAATCGTCCTAAAACGATTCACATCCCTACTGAATAATAGACAACAGATGGTGGTTATAAATAAGAGCTCACTTCAAGGAAAAAGGGGTTATCAGAGGAGTGCCTCAGGAATCAGTCCTGAGTCTAGTTCCATTTAATATATTCTTAAGTGATACTGAAGAGGGGCAAGTAGGAAAAGTTTGTTTTTTTGTAGATGATAGAGCTGCAACAGGGTGGACCATCTTTATGGATAGAGAAAATGAAGAGTAATCTAAGAAAGCTTGGGTAGTCATCAAGTGCTTGGCAGCTAAGATTCAATGCAAAAAAATGCAGTCACATTTGGAGTACAAAAATGCAAGAATGGCACACAGCTGTCGGAAGGAATGGGCGAGATGGGAATCTGTGTGCCATGCAACTGCTGTTGTAACTGCCGGAGAAGTAAGCTCCCATGCTTCCACATCAAAGGGAGATCTTTCCTTCACCACAGCTACATGTGAAGAAGACTCTTTCTTACCCCCGCCCCCCCCCCCCACCCCACCACCTAAGACACCATTTAGTCCAGCAATAGTCCTGGAGATATCACATGTACCAAACATAGAGATCTCAGAGTGATCATATCTGATGATCTCAAGATTGAGAAACAGTGCAACAAGATAACTGTTAGGAATAATAGGATGCATATGGAGGGGCAGTACCAGTAGGGGAGGAAAAAGCGTACAAATAATTGGTGAAACCTCATCTGTTGTATTGTGTACATTTCTGGAGGTTGTACCTCCAGATATAGGCAGAGTAGAAGGACTAAAATTAGTTCAGAGTCTGAACCATAAGATCTAAGAAACAAGACAAATATATATGTGAGATTGACATTTTGATACCTCTAAATACCTACAGTATCTGAATGTAATCCGCTTTAAAGGGCTGAAAAAAGTGTGAAAAATCTAAAAATAAAAAATAAATAATGCACAAGAAACAAGCATTTACAATGGAAAAGTTCTACAACAAAAGTTCACTGGGAGATAGGCTCACTGATTTATGGCAGTTATATGGTAGGAATAGGGTCGCACATGCTCATTCCTGTCCTAACTACAGTACTATTATTACTTCCCTATTCTGTCTCTATGCAGCTCAAACATAGTCAAAAAGCCACAAGGTGCCCTTAGTTCTGTGCTGTTTTCGGGGAATGGCTTAGCTGGCACCAGTAGGACAGTGGAGTACAGGCACTGTGTAGCTAAAGCTTACTAAAAGCCACATGGAGGAGCCCAGATTACAGAAACAAATACAATAACTAACAACAGGGGCACAGTGTTGAAGACAGCATTGGGACAAGAGTAAGGAGGGGGCCTCTGGAGAACAAAGTGAACAAGTATCGGGGGAGAAGACAAAGCACTGGAAATCAGAAAGTGGTGGAGAACTGGGTAGGGGTGCAGTGGAGGAAAGCACCAGTATGTGGGGAGAACCAGAGGACAGACTGAACAAGAAAGGTAGAGGGTTAACAGAGAAAACGGGTGGAGAACCCAGTAGATCAGAGTGAGAATGGGGGCCTGGCTCATAAGGATAAGTGGTTTTTTTTCTTCCCTGAGTTGCAAACACTGATCTGTGGCAATGTTTCCCAAGCTTTTCTCCAAGGCATACCTACATTAAAGGAAAAATTGGTTCTTACCTGCTAATTTTCGTTCCAGACTGCTGGGTTATGCCTCCCTTCCAGCAGATGGAGTCAGAGAAAAAAGCTGTAAGGCATCCCCTGATAACCCGGTGTGCCACCTGCGATCCTTCAGTATAATCAATATCAAAGCAGAATGGAGACAATTTAACAGCCAATGACTAGATCAAAAGAACTTATATAAACAAGAGCCTGTGAAAACTATATACAGCAGTAGATATTCTTCCTTTGTGTGTTGTTTTTTTTTTTTTGCAAACTGTAAATTCACTAAATAAAGACATCGAGCAAGCTTACCAGAACACAATCCCCCTGGGCAGGCGTCTGGACTGATCTGTGGTACTACAGGAACGAAAATTAGCAGGTAAGAACCAATTTTCCTTTCCCTGTACATACCTGGATCAGTCCAGACTGCTGGGATGTACCCAAGCAGCCTTAACTGGGGTGGGACCCGGAAAGTCCTGCTCGAAGCACACTGCTACCAAAACAATCGACATCCAGAGCTCGGACGTCCAAGCGGTAATGGTTAGCAAAAGTGTGTAAAGATTTCCAAGCAGCTGCTCGGCAAATCTCCTGTGGCGAAACACATTGGTTCTCTGCCCAAGATGCCGCTTGAGATCTGATCGAATGAGCCTTAAGACCATCCAGTACCTGTCGCCCGTGGCATATGTAAGCCGAAGCTATAGTTTCTTTTAACCACTGAGCAATAGTGGCCTTGGACGCTTTATGTCCTTTCTTAGGACCATTCCATAAGACAAAAAGATGGTCTGATAACTGAAAGGCATTAGTCACTTCTAAGTACCGAAGAAGTACTTGGCAGACATCCAATTTACGCAAATCATGAGCCTGAGGAGAGCTCTGATCCAAATCAGAAAAGGCTGGTAATTCCACTGACTGATTCATGTGAAAGGCCGAAACCACCTTCGGCAGGAAAGAAGGCACCGTCCTAAGCAAAACTCCCAAATCTGAAATCCGCAAGAATGGCTCCCTACAGGACAATGCTTGAATCTCAGAAATCCGTCTGGCTGAACAGAAAGCCACGAGGAACACCGCCTTGAGCATCAAATCCTTCAATGTAGCCTACTTTAGAGGCTCAAAAGGAAGACCGCACAGCCCCTGGAGGACCAGATTCAAACTCCACGAAGGGCACACTGGACGCAACGGAGGGTGTAAATGTTTGGTTCCTTTCAGAAAGCGCGCCACATCAGGATGTCCTGCAAGGGACATACCATCAACTTTACCCCGTAAACAGCCCAATGCCGCTACTTGCACCCGAAGCGAACTGTACGCCAAGCCTTTCTTTAAGACTTCCTGTAAGTGTTGCGATTCCGGGTCGGCCCCGGAATCGCTACTCACTTCTTCGGGCTCCCGCGTTGGGCCCGCGCTCCCCGGACCTCCGGGGACCTCAGCCACCACGGGCTCGGCGTCCCCCCGCCTCACCCGGGCCTGTACTAGCTCCTGCCAGGCCCTCTTCACTGCGTCGCAGCAGCCGGCGTTCCTCGGCGGCTGGCCCCGCCCCCTAGACGCACGCGCGCATCTCTGAGCCAAATTTAAAGGGGCCCGCGCAGGAAAAAGCAGGGGAAGCCTCCGGGTGATGTCAGACGCTGCAGGGTATTTATACCCTGCAGCTCAGCCAAGACATTGCCTTGCAACGAGGTTCCCAGGTTTACCCTGTCTCCAGTTGCTGCGTTCCTGATCCTCTTGATTTCCTGTGCTTCCTGATCCTGGACTGGCTTATGGTGATTCTCGGCTTCTGACTCTGGACTGGCTTACGACGACTCTTGGCTTCTGACCCCGGTGCGGCTTACGGTGATCCCTCTGGCTCTGGACCTCGGACTGGCTTACGACGACTCCCAGCTCTCGGACCCAGCCTTGGCTTACAGCGATCCTTTGGCTTCTGATCCCGGACTGGCAAGCGACGATACTCTGGTACACGACTCTAGACTGGTGAGCGACAACCTCGGACTCCATCGGACTCCGCCCCCGCGGGCTCTACTAAGTCCCAGCGGCCGGGTTCCTACGGGCTCCTCCTGGGGGGACTCCGGCTTCCAGGGTGAATCTCCTAAGTCCCAGCGGCCGAACTCCTACGAGCTCCTCTCGGGGGAGGCTCGGCTTCCAGGGCGAAGATCTCCTCACCATTGTACCAGCTCCACCGCTTCATCCTCCCTTGCCACGGCCCTTGGTCGCATAGGGCTTTCCCGGATCCTCAACCAGCCACTTTCAACTCCGTCCTTGCCGCCTTCCGATCGGGACCTCCGTTGTCATCTCATTCAACGACTCTTCATCCGGTTCCGATCGGTCCAAGGGTCCACGCTCGTAACAGATTGCAAGGCCATGGACCCGGCGGACCTAGCCGGTCTAAAGGCCATTCCGGGCATTGCCCAGAAGCTGCAGCAGCAGCAATCCTGCCTGGATACATTGATGTCTGCCGTCCAACGCCTGGCGGATCGCGTAGATGGGGCCTCCGCAGCTCGCTCCTCAGCATCTACACCTCAGGTCAACCCGGGTTCCCCTGTTCCGGTACAGATGCCAGCGCCTCCTAGGTACTCGGGGAATCCGAAGGCGTGTCGAGGATTCCTCAATCACTGCTACATCCGTTTTGACCTCCTGCCTGCGCAGTTTACCACGGACCGGGCAAAAACAACCTACATTATTTCCCTTCTGGATGGGAAACCTTTGGCTTGGGCTTCCTCCCTTTGGGAGCGCCAAGATTCCCGCTTAAATAACCTCGTGCAATTTGTCAAAGCCTTCCAGAGGATCTTTGACGAGCCATCCCGGGCCTCCACAGCTGCCTCCGAACTCCTCCAGCTGAAGCAAGGGAATCGCCCCCTAGAGGAATTTGCGATGGAGTTCCAGACCCTGGCCACCGAGTTGGCCTGGGGCGAGGACAGTTTGCATGGGATTTTTCTGGAGGGTCTGTCTCCTCGGCTCCAGGATGAGCTCGCAGCCCGGGACCTTCCGGACGACTTACAGGAACTCATCGAACTGGCTGGACGCGTGGACCGGCATATCCAGCGCCGTTTCCAAGAGCGGCGGTCCGCCCAGGGGCTGTCCGCCCGTCGAACCACGCCTCCGCGGGGTCGAGCGTCACCATCTGCGGCAGCTGCATCTCCGCCTGAAGAACCCATGCAGTTGGGCCGGGGCCCTCTCTCGGCCGAAGAACGAAGGCGTCGACGCTCACAGGGACTATGTCTCTACTGCGGTGGTAAGGGTCATTTCCTGGCTCGCTGCACCGAGCGTCCGGGAAACGCCAGAACCTAGAGTCTAGCGGGGAGTTGACTCTAGGCAGTACCTCTCCGGACTCCCCGTGTACGGTTCCAGCTAAACTCTGTCTTCCTGAAGGAGGGTTCGATACCCTGGCACTGCTAGACTCCGGGTCTGGGGGGAATTTTATTCTCCGGGACCTGGCGCAACAATTGCACCTTAAGGTCTTGCCTCAGGAACCCCCGTTGCGAGTATCTTCCATCCAAGGGGTTCCCCTTCCAGGGTCCATTACTACTCGTACGAGCTCTCTCCAGCTTCAGGTCGGGCTCCTTCATAAGGAAGAGATCTCTTTTCTCATCCTTGAGAGATCCATTCACCCGCTCATCCTCGGACTGCCCTGGCTAAGAAAACACTCGCCAGTAATAGACTGGCACTCGCTTCAGATCACGTCTTGGGGGCCAACCTGCTCCCACAGTTGTCTTCCTGCTCGTCCACTTCAGACGCTTCCACTCCTTACCGCTCCGCTGACAGTACCACCACAGTACCAGGCTTTCAGGGATGTCTTCTCTAAAGAAAAGGCTGAGTTATTACCTGAGCATCGCCCTTTCGACTGTGCGATTGATTTGCTGCCAGATACCACGCCTCCCCGTGGTAGAGTTTATCCTCTGTCCTTGCCTGAGACCAAGGCCATGTCGGCCTACATTAAGGAGAATCTAGACCGAGGATTCATACGACCATCTAAATCCCCCGCAGGGGCCGGTTTCTTCTTTGTGGCCAAAAAGGACGGGTCTCTTCGGCCCTGTATTGACTACCGGGGCCTGAACCAGATCACCCGACGAGACCGCTATCCATTGCCCCTCATTCCGGAACTCCTGGATCGGTTGCAGGGGGCTCGCATCTTCACCAAATTGGACCTTAGAGGGGCGTACAACCTCGTACGGATACGACCGGGAGACGAGTGGAAGACCGCCTTTAACATCAGGGACGGCCATTATGAGTACCTCGTCATGCCATTTGGTCTCTGCAACGCCCCGGCCGTGTTTCAGAATTTAATGAATGAGGTGTTGCGCGACCTCTTGTACACCTCAGTAATTGTCTACCTGGACGACGTCCTGATTTTCTCACAGAACCTTGAAGAACATCGCCAACATTTGCGCCAGGTGCTGCTAAAATTACGGGAGAACCGACTGTATGCCAAGCTGGAGAAGTGCCAGTTCGAAGAAGAATCCTTGCCCTTCCTAGGGTACATCATCTCCTCGACTGGTTTCCGCATGGACCCCGATAAAGTTGCAGCTATCCGGAAGTGGCCACAGCCGATGGGAGTAAAGGCGCTCCAGCGCTTCTTAGGCTTCGCCAACTTTTACCGTCACTTCATCCCACAGTACTCCACCTTGGTGGCCCCCCTTACGGCCCTCACACGCAAGGGCGCCGATGCCCGAAACTGGACTCCAACCGCCGTACAAGCCTTTCAGGCTCTAAAGGAAGCCTTTCTTCAAGACACCTGTCTCCAGCACCCGGATCCCGCACGCCCGTTCGTAGTAGAGGTGGATGCCTCCAGTGTGGCTGTAGGGGCCGTTCTGTCCCAGATTTCCAGAGATGGTAAAGCCCGGCCATGTTCCTATTTCTCCCGGAAATTCTCGCCTGCCGAAAGGAACTATGGTATCGGGGACAAAGAGCTACTGGCCATCAAGCTGGCCTTCGAGGAATGGCGCCAGTGGTTGGAGGGGGCCCAACACCCAATCGTAGTGTATACGGACCACAAGAACTTGGCATACCTATCCCAAGCACAAAGGCTCAACCCCCGACAGGCACGCTGGTCACTCTTTTTTAGCCGGTTCAATTTCTCCCTCCGGTACGACCGGCGGCCAAGAATATTAGGGCGGACGCCCTCTCACGCACTACAGAAATAGAAGATTCTTCTGAAACCCCTCAGTACATCCTGGATCCTGCGAAAGTCCACTTGGCTGCCACTGACCTAGTACCCGATGGTAGGACGGTGGTTCCCCTCCGCTCGAGGAAAAAGGTGCTAGCTTGGGCGCACGACTCGCTGACAGCGGGCCACCCTGGTATCTCCCGGACTCTGGAACTACTAACCGAATTCTATTGGTGGCCACGAGTAAAGGAGGATGTCCGCCTATATGTCCAGTCTTGTCCCACGTGCGCACAGCAGAAGCCGTTACCAGGCCGTCCCTGGGGTCTCCTCCAACCACTCCCGATACCTACGGAACCGTGGACTCACATCTCCACGGACTTTGTGGTAGAGCTGCCCCCGTCCGAGGGGAAAACGGTGGTTTGGGTCACCATTGACCGCTTCTCGAAGATGGCCCATTTTGTGCCACTGGCCAAGTTACCTACGGCCCTGGAGTTAGCCGAGCTGTTCATCCGACACATCTTCCGCCTGCATGGTTTGCCGCAGCACATCGCCTCGGATCGAGGACCCCAATTTACGGCGAAATACTGGCGGGCGCTCTGTCGGAAATTTGGGGTTCAACTAGACTTGACCACGGCGTTTCACCCCCAGGGCAACGGCCAAGTGGAGCGCACGAACCGTACCTTGAAGGCGTTCCTTCGAGCCTTTGTAGGGGAACAGCAGGACAACTGGGCTGCTCTTCTTCCCTGGGCGGAGTTCTCTTACAACCGCCATTGACACTCCGCCACGCAACAGCCTCCCTTCAAGATGGTTTATGGAAAGGTTCCCAAGCCTCCACTACCGTTATCAGTCTCTACCTCCTCGCCAGCGGCGCAACTGATGGCCAGCCAGATTCAGCAGCTTTGGCACTCCACGCAAGAAAAGCTCCGCCACACCGCCGCACGCTTCAAGGCTTACGCGGACAAGTCTCGGCGCTCTGCTCCAGTGTTTCTGCCCGGTTCCAGAGTGTGGCTCAGTACTAGGAACATCCAGCTCCGGCTTCCGTCCATGAGGGTAGCGCCTCGTTACATCGGCCCCTTCCAGGTAGCCGAACGTGTTGGCGCGGTTTCCTACCGCCTACGCCTCCCATCTACCCTCGCATACATGACGTCTTCCATGTCTCTCTCCTCAAGCCGGTGGTCCTCTCCCGCTTTCGTCCTTTGCCACCGACGTCTACTGCTGTCACTGCTGACCCTGGGGCCACGTACACGGTTAAAGAGGTGCTGGATGTCCGGTTCCGACACCATCGGTGGGAATACCTCCTGTCTTGGGAAGGATATGGCCCGGAGGAGAATTCCTGGGAGCCCTCTTCCCATGTTTTGGATAAAGACCTTCTTCGCCTGTTTCATGCCGCGCACCCAGACAAGCCGCGGCCCCCCGGGAGGGGGCGTAGGAGGGGGGGTACTGTTGCGATTCCGGGTCGGCCCCGGAATCGCTACTCACTTCTTCGGGCTCCCGCTCCCCGGACCTCCGGGGACCTCAGCCACCACGGGCTCGGCGTCCCCCCGCCTCACCCGGGCCTGTACTAGCTCCTGCCAGGCCCTCTTCGCTGCGTCGCAGCAGCCGGCGTTCCTCGGCGGCTGGCCCCGCCCCCTAGACGCACGCGCGCATCTCTGAGCCAAATTTAAAGGGGCCAGCGCGGGAAAAAGCAGGGGAAGCCTCCGGGTGACGTCAGATGCTGCAGGGTATTTATACCCTGCAGCTCAGCCAAGACATTGCCTTGCAACGAGGTTCCCAGGTTTACCCTGTCTCCAGTTGCTGCGTTCCTGATCCTCTTGATTTCCTGTGCTTCCTGATCCTGGACTGGCTTACGGTGATTCTCGGCTTCTGACTCTGGACTGGCTTACGACGACTCTTGGCTTCTGACCCCGGTGCGGCTTACGGGGATCCCTCTGGCTCTGGACCTCGGACTGGCTTACGACGACTCCCAGCTCTCGGACCCAGCCTTGGCTTACAGCGATCCTTTGGCTTCTGATCCCGGACTGGCAAGCAACGATACTCTGGTACACGACTCTGGACTGGTGAGCGACAACCTCGGACTCCATCGGACTCCGCCCCCGCGGGCTCTCCTAAGTCCCAGCGGCCGAGTTCCTACGGGCTCCTCCTGGGGGGACTCCGGCTTCCAGGGTGAATCTCCTAAGTCCCAGCGGCCGAACTCCTACGAGCTCCTCTCGGGGGAGGCTCGGCTTCCAGGGCGAAGATCTCCTCACCATTGTACCAGCTCCACCGCTTCATCCTCCCTTGCCACGGCCCTTGGTCGCATAGGGCTTTCCCGGATCCTCCTCCAGCCACTTTCAACTCCGTCCTTGCCGCCTTCCGATCGGGACCTCCGTTGTCATCTCATTCAACGACTCTTCATCCGGTTCCGATCGGTCCAAGGGTCCACGCTCATAACAGTAAGAATGCGAGAACGTGCACAATGGTGGCCCGACGCGGGGAAACCTTCAACCCGCCGCACCAAGAATTTAAAACCTGCCATACCCTAATGTGGGTGAGCAAGGTAGAGGTCTTTCGGGCACATAGCGGAGTGGAAATAACCGCATCCGGATAGCCTTTGTTTCTCAACTGCCTCCTCTCATAAGCCAAGCCGCTAGATAAAAGCGATCCGCCTGATCGAAAAATACTGGACCCTGTCGAAGTAGATTCGGAAGGTGACCGAGATGCAAGGGCCCGTCTACTGCCAAGTTGATCAGGTCTGCGAACCAAGGACTCCGTGGCCAATCTGGGGCTACGAGGATCACCGACCCCTGATGGGACTCTATTCATCTCAGGACCTTGCCCACCAATGGCCAAGGAGGAAACACATACAGAAGTATGTTGTGGGGCCACGGAAGGACCAGGGCATCTACCCCTTTTGCTCCGTGCTCCCTTCTGCGACTGAAGAAATGAGCTGCCTTTGCGTTGAGCCGAGTTGCCATCAAGTCGAGACGGGGCACTCCCCACCGACAAGCCAAGAGCCTCATCGCTTCCTTGGACAGTTCCCACTCTCCTGGGTCTAGGTGTTGGCGATTGAGAAAATCTGCCTGGACATTGTCCACTCTGGCTATGTGAGACGCCGCTAACCGTACAAGATGGCGTTCCACCCAAATCATCAGCTTGTCCATTTCTGCAGCCAGCCAACATTTTGTTCCCCTTTGCCGATTGATTTACGCCACAGTGATCACATTGTCGGAGAGAACCCTTACGGACCAATGGTGGATGAGGGGGAGAAAGCTGCTCAGCGCTAGATGAACCGCTCTAGTCTCCAAATGATTTATGGACCACTTGGACTCCTGAGTTGTCCAGTGTCCTTGTGCCGATCGCGACTGGCAAACTGCCCCCCAACCGGAGAGACTGGCATCCGTTGTCACAATCATCCACTGGGGATTCTCCAGGTCCATCCCCCGCTGTAAGTGGTCGGGAACCAACCACCATCAGAGACTGCTCCTGGCTGGATCCATGAGGGGTAAGCATAAGTGGAACTCTTCGGACTTGGGATCCCAGCGAAAAAGCAAAGGTCTCGTATGAGCGAACGTCCAGGGAACCAACTACAGAGTAGACGCCATAGAGCCAAGAACTTGCAAATAGTCCCAGACTGTGGGCAAAGGAAGGGCCAACAGACGGCGAACCTGAGTCATCAGCTTGTTCATCCTCTCCTGGGGAAGGAAATCTTTGCCTACCACTGTGTCGAAACGGGCTCCCAGGAATTCCAACACCTGAGATGGTACCAGCTGACTCTTGGAGAAATTGACAACCCAGCCAAGTAACTGAAGACGATGCAAAACCGCCTGAACCGCCTTCCTGCAAAGGTCTTCCAATTTTGCTCAAATCAGCCAGTCATCCAAATAGGGATGAACTAGGATCCCCTCCCGCTGAAGAGCCGCTGCCACCACCGCCATTACCTTGGTGAAAATTCGGGGAGCCGTCGCCAAACCGAACGGGAGCGCTTGAAACTGGTAATGTTCGCCCAATGCCATGAACCACAGAAACTGCTGATGATGCTCTTGGATGCAGATGTGCAGGTAAGCCTCCGTCAGATCTAAAGAAGCCAAAAATTTGCCTTTGTGGATGGCCACGACGGATCTCAACGTCTCCATACGAAAGCGAGGTACCCGAAGCACCCGGTTGACCTTCTTCAAGTCTAAAATCGGACGGAAGGAGCCCTCCTTCTTGGGGACCACGAAATAAATGGAGTATCTGCCTGTCCGGCATTCGCCTGGCGGAACTGGGATGATTGCTCCCAGAGCCTTCAAACGACACAGGGTCTGGAGTATCACCTGCTGTTTTGCCCAAGATCCGCAAGGAGACACACCAAGAAGAGATCCCTCAGTGGGCGAGCAAAATCTAAAGCGTAACCATGTTCTATAATGTTTAAGACCCACCGATCCGACATGATCTTGACCCATTCCTCACGAAACAGAGAGAGATGACCTCCGATCTCCGGAACGGAGGAATGGGCCGGCACACCTTCATTGGGTAGACTTATTGGCGGAGAATCCTTGGGAGGCTCCGTCGCGTGGAGGCCACCTGCCGCGAAAGGAATGGGCCCAAGCCTGGGACCTCGATGACGACTGGCGAGGAGGAAAGGACGGGGCTCTACTCGTCCGAAAACGACCCCTAAAGGAACTGAAGGGGCAAGAAAACCTGGGCTTGTCCTGCGGCAGCTTGTAAACCTTGTTATCCCCTAAGTCCTTAATGAGATGTTCCAGATCATCCCTGAATAAAAGTTTCCCTTTAAACGGGAAGGACCCCAGCTGAGACTTGGAAGATACGTCAGCTAACCAATTGCGGAGCCAAAGAAGCCTCCTTGCTGACACAGCCGAGGACATCATGCGTGAGGAGGTACGTAAGAGATCATACAGGGCATCCGCTGTATAAGCGGCTGCCGCTTCCATCCGTTCCGCCTCTGCCGGGGGAAGTTCCTGAGCCGTAAGCAACTGCTGTGCCCATCTAAGGGTCTCTCTTTGCATGAGATTACTGCAGACGGCCGCCCTAACGCCAAGAGCCGACACCTCAAAACTCCGCTTGAGGAGAACCTCCAGCTTCTTATCCTGGAGATCCTTGAAGGCAGCCCCTCCTGTCACTGGAATCGTGGTGCACTTGGCCATCGCTGAGATGGCCACATCGACTTTAGGAATCTTAAGAAGTTCTAAGGACTCATCCGAGAGAGGATAAAGCTTCTCCATGGTCCAACTAACCCGCAGACTGGCTTCCGAGGCATCCCATTCCCTGGTCATGAGCTACAAGAGCCTCGGGTGAAAAGGAAAGGTTCTAGGAGGAGTGCGAAGACCCGACAACACAGGATCCCCCGGGGAAGGCTCTGCCACTGGCTGGAGCCTTCCCCGGCTGGAGTTCCGCGAGCACGTGAGGGATCAGAGGATCCAGTTCCTCTCTTCGAAATAACGGAGCACCCGCGAGTCATCCCCTTCTACCGGAGCGGAATTATCAATGTCATCGCCCGTGTCCGCAGAGAGAGGGTATTGGGGCGCAGGGTCAGAAGGGGGAGGGGGACCACTGCATCAGGAGCTGGGCGGGGTAGTTGGGCCCTAGGAGCCTCCTGACCATCCATAGGCCTGGGGATCTTTGCCGGAGGAGACTCCTGCAAAGCCAAATCAGCCTCTGCCTCCATGTAAGCTTTATGCAGTAAAAGGACAAATTGTGAAGGGGTGCTGCCTCTTTAAGGCCCACCCCCCGGAGACAAGGAAGGAGGATCAATACCTGAATCGAGAGGCCTTTCAGGGCTTAAATTAGGAGGCAGTGGGAAATCCCCTCCCCCGGAGCCCTGTGTAGTATTTGAGCTTGAGTCTCCCAAAATGGCCCCTGTTCCCGTGCTAATCGGGGATGGAGCCGGCCGTTTTTTCTGAAGCAGCTGACTGATTCCAGCTCCTTGCGGCCGCGGGAGCGATACTCTTTTGCCTGCTACAGGCAACTGTGAAGGGCCTTCCCCCCCGGGAATACAGCAAAAACATAGTCCCTCGCGGGAGAGCCTTGCTGCCAGCTCTCCACAGGCCAAGCACAGCAATCCCCGCGGCATGGTAAATGAAGCTGCAGGGGAAATCAGCTGGGTAATAGAAAATTACCCCATCTGGAGACCCGGGACAATAAGCAGGCTCACGCGGTTCAACTTGCCTTTTTTTTTTTTTTTTTTTTAAATCGAGCCAATTAACCAGGGGAATGAAACGTCCCTGTGTTTAAATACTGAATAGTAGCTCTCAACAGAGGAATGAAACGTCTCTGGAGGTATGGAGGGCGGGAGGGACTGGCCCAACGGCAAATCCTCCCTACTCACCGGGCTTCTGAATCTACTCCAGGTATATAGGCTTTAGGACCAAAGGCCCCGCCGTACCTGCTGACACTGAAGCTGTCCCCTTAGGGAGAATCTGTACTCCTTGTACTTCCCTCAGCTTTAAAACTTTTTATTTTTTATTTTTACCAAGCTACTTACTAAAACTTTGATCTAGCCAGAGGCACCCAAGGGCGAAAAGACCCCTTCCGACTTATTAAAGAATCAAAAATTTGTAAAGGATCAGGACCGCAGGTTATGCCATCCTTCATCTGCTGGAGTCAGAGAAATACTGAAGGATCGCAGGTGGCGCCTTAGAGCTTTTTTCCCTGACTCCATCTGCTGGAAGGGAGGCATAACCCAGCAGTCTGGACTGATCCGGGTTTGTACAGGGAACAAAAATGTTGTGTGACACACCAACCTCCATGGAGCAAGCAGTGCAGACATTGGGAGGCTTTGAATGGCCTAAATAATAGCTAGAGAAACAATGAAAGCCACACCAGTCTCTCTTCCAAATTTTAAAACAAAGGGAGTGAGGGAACAGAGACACACACGAGTCTGCCACAATGGAACAGCTCCCTCTATATGCAAGGGCAGAAGAAGGGAGTCATCAGTGTGGTAAGAGAAGTCAGTCAGTTAGTTACTTTGGTTTCCACATGTGGCTGTCAGAGCTCTCAACTGCTGCTGTTGCTGCTGCTTCCAACAGAATGAGTCACATCCTGTGCTCAGTGTATGCTCTCCCCATTTCACTCAGCCTGGGGATAAGACAGAGGCTGAAAGGACTCAAAGGGAAGGGAAAATCTAAGGAGGTCGTACTGTGTGCTGCATAAAGTGGGGCCCAGCTATCCATATTCTACGTGCTACCCATTAATTACCACACTCCAGGACTCATGCTGTATCTAGAAAGAGGCATGCATCATTACACATATTCTCAGAAAGGAGCTCCTACACATTTAAGAGCCACTGTTGGTAACTCTTGTTGCTGTGAGAAGCTGAAAGCAGAGCCCAGGTGAAGGTCTGGATCTGAGCATCAGGTAGTGGTAACTCCATGTCATACTCGATCAGGTCTGAAGGTACACTATGGTATAACATTAGAAAGAAAACTGCAAAATGGATGGAATTCAATGTCCTTAACTGTCCTCACAGGCTGTTTCTATTATATTTACATATGACACTAAGATGGTAACTTTTAAACCAGCACGCAAGCACATGTACAGTTCCTACCATGTAAGTGGGGGGGATTTTAAAAAGGACACGCACCAACGCCATTACCAGTTTTTACAGTTCCCCAGGTAAGGGACAGGATTTCCAAATCCTCCTAGTTTAACAGCCTCCCTTCCCCCATTAGTCCAGACCTTTAAATCTCTGCTGATCTGCCTACAATTTTTTGTTTTACAATTTACACCGCATCCATAGTAGAAGTAAAGCTATGCGGCAGGGGACCCTGGCGCGTGCCTGTGCACATAAGTTAGAATCCAGGAAAGCCAATGACCTGCCCAAACCATGCCTATTCCCTGCCTCTTTTTTTGAGCTTGTCATTTATGCATGCAATGGCAAGTACACATGGATCTGGGCGACTTTTAAAATCCACTCAGCGCACACATCTCCCAGTTTTGGCCAGCGCCAGGCTTGTAAAATTCATCTTAAAATGTCTTGCCAATCATCATCTTCTCCGGAACAATGATTGTTAAACCAATTACTTTGTGGTAACTATGCCAGGACAAAAATAGCAAAATTGACAAAATCTTGGTCATACCATTTACATGATTTTGTGTTGAAGAAAATGTCTGTGTGTAGTGAGATAACTTGCAAGACAATTTTCAAAGCATTTTACCCTTGTAAATCAGCCATATGAAAATCGCTCTCCCTTAATGCAACCAAAAGCTTGCTCATCATTCCAGAACGTGCATGCTTCTAGGAAACCCAAGAGCAGGCATTCTGAGGATGTTTACATCAGGGGAGAAAGCAAATGTTGCTTACCTGATGTAACAGGTGTTCTCACAGGACAGCAGGATGTTAGTCCTCACAAATGGGTGACATAGAGGATGGAGCCCACCACGGAAAACTTCTGTCAAAGTTTAAACAGAACTTTGACTGGCCCCTACTGGGCATGCCCAGCAAGGCACTGACCCTGCAGCCAGCAGGGGTCTCCCTTCAGTCTGATTTTCAAAGCTACAGGCAGTGCCTAGAAAGTTAGAATAAAACGAACCCAACACCGCGGGGAGGCGGGCGGGTTTCGTGAGGACTAACATCCTGCTGTCCTGTGAGAACACCTGTTACATCAGGTAAGCAACATTTGCTTTCTCACAGGACAAGCAGGATGGTTGTCCTCACAAATGGGTGAGTACCGAGCTGAGGATGTCCCGACTTGCACCAAATGTACCCAACGGTGTGCAGCAGGCACAATAAGTGAGGAGAAATTTGGGAAAGGGCATCCGCACCCAACCGGGTAGGTGGAAGGGTGTTGGTACATCAGGTTGGAAAAAGGTTACGCAAGACAGACTGGCCGAAGATGGAGTCCTGTCTTCCAGCCTTGTCCAAACAATAATGGGCTGCAAAGGTATGGAGAGAACTCCAGGTTGCAGCTTTGCAGATGTCAGGAAGCGGCACCGATCGAAGGTGTGCCACTGACGTCGCCATGGCCCTCACAGAGTGTGCTTTAACACGGTCTTGAAAAGGAATGCCAGCTTGCTCATAGCAAAAAGAAATGCAGTCCGCCAACCAGGAAGAAAGAGCCTGCTTACCCACAGGTTGTCCCAACTTATTAGGATGGAAAGAGACGAATAATTGAGTGCTCTTCCTATGGGAAACTGTACGGTCTAGGTAAAAAGCTAGAGCTCGTTTACAGTCTAGGGTATGCAGGGTCTGCTCTCCAGAGTTGGAGTGGGGCCTGGGAAAAAAGATAGGTAGTATGATGGATTGATTGATATGAAACTCAGAAACTACCTTAGGTAAAAATTTAGGGTGAGTGCGGAGTACCGCCCGGTCCTGCAGGAGCTTAGTGTAAGGCGGATAGGTAACTAGGGCCTGTAATTCACTAACCCTGCGAGCTGAAGTAATAGCCAAAAGGAATAACACTTTCCAAGTGAGATATTTAAAGTCACAGGAGTGCAGAGGTTCGAAAGGAGGTTTCATAAGACGACCAAGAACCAGGTTAAGGTCCCAGGATGGGGCCGGAGGACGCAAGGGCGGCTTTAGATGGAGCAAGCCCTTAAGAAAGCGTGTGACTAGGGGTTGTACTGAAATAGGATTACCCCCAATACCCTTATGGAAGGCGGCTACCGCACTGACATGCATTCTGATAGAAGAGGTTTTAAGACCTGATTCAGAGAGATGCCATAAATAGTCCAAGAATTTGGAGATTGGACAGGAAAGGGGATCAAGGGACTGAGAAGTGCACCATGATGTGTACCTTTTCCATTTGTATGAGTAAGACTTTCTTGTGGAAGGCTTTCGTGAAGCTATCAGGACCCGAGAAACGGAATCTGAAAGGTTGAAAGGCTGAAGGACTAACCTTTCAACATCCATGCCGTCAGGGACAAGACTTGGAGGTTGGGATGGAGGAGGCATCCGTCGTTTTGAGTGAGCAGATGCGGGTCCTTTCCCAGAGGAATGTGCCTGCGGATGGAGAGATCCTGGAGTATTGGAAACCATACTTGGCGTGGCCAGTAAGGTGCTATCAGGATCATGGTTCCTCTGTCCTGGCGTAGCTTCACGAGAGTCTTTGACACAAGAGGGAGTGGAGGGAATGCATAGAGCAGACCGGTTGTCCACTTGAGGGAGAATGCATCCCTCGGCCGAGAGTGCTGGCTCCGAATGAGAGAGCAGTAATCGTCCACTTTGTGGTTCTGAGGGGACGCAAAGAGGTCTATGCGGGGAGAACCCCACTTGTGAAACAGAGAGGTCGCTACCAGAGGATCGAGTGACCACTCGTGTGGGTGGAAGACACGGCTCAGCTGGTCTGCCAATACATTGTCTACTCCCGGCAGGTAAGTGGCCCTGAGGTACATGGAGTGGGAGAGGGCTTCCGCCCAGATCTGCGCAGCTTCCTGACACAGAAGGAAGGAGCCTGTGCCTCCCTGCTTGTTTATGTACCACATGGCCACTTGGTTGTCCGTCTGGATTAAGATTATCTGATGAAAGAGATGATCTTTGAAAGTGCGGAGCTCATAGCGGATTGCTCGAAGTTCCAGGAAATTGATCTGGTGTTCGGCTTCCTCTTTGGACCATAACCCTTGGGTTTGAAAGTCGTCCACATGGACTCCCCAACTGATTTGAGAAGCGTCGGTGGTTAGGATTACTTGCGGATCCGGTGGAAGAAAGGGTAAGCCCTGAAGGAGGTTGACCTGAGTCGTCCACCAGGTTAAGGATAGGCGCAGCGCTTGTGTGACTGTGACTATGGAGGACAGAGGCTGAAAAGCTTGAATCCATTGGTGTCGTAGAGTCCATTGTGTTACTCTCATGGCTAGTCGGGTCATGGGAGTGACTTGAACCGAGGATGCCATGTGCCCTAGGAGAATGAGGAACTGGCGAGCCGTGGCAGTGTTCTGAGACTGGAGCTGGCGAGCCAGGGACATTAGGGTGTGGACCCTCTGAAGAGGAAGGTAAGCCTTTGCCTGTAAGGTGTCCAAGTCTGCCCCAATGAAGGATAAGGTTTGAGACGGGACTAAGCAAGATTTCTCGTAATTGACGAGAAACCCTAAGGAAAGGAGAGTTTGAATTGTCAATTTTAGGGAGGATTGAGCTATCTGTTGGGTGGAGGCCCTGATTAGCCAATTGTCCAGGTATGGGTAGACGTGGACACCTTCCTTCCTTAGGAATGCTGCTACCACTACGAGACATTTGGTAAAGACTCGTGGGGCAGAAGCTAGACCGAAAGGGAGGACACGGTATTGATAATGGTCGTGGCCTACTAGAAACCGCAGATATTTGCGATGGGATTGTGTGATCGCAATGTGGGTATAAGCGTCCTTGAGGTCGAGAGAGCACAGCCAATCCCCTCTTTGTAGCAGAGGGAGCAGCGCGCCTAGGGTTACCATTTTGAACTTCTCTTTTTGAAGGTATTTGTTGAGGGCTCGAAGGTCCAAAATGGGACGTAGTCCCCCTGATTTCTTTGGTATTAGGAAGTATCTGGAATAGAATCCCTTGCCCTCGTTGAGAGGGAGGAACGGGTTCTATAGCATTTGATTGCAGAAGAAGGGATACTTCCTGTTGTAATTGAGCCAAATGGGTGGATAGACTCCACGCTTGAAGAGGCGGGGAGTCTGCCGGAAGAGTTATGAAGTTGAGGTGGTAACCCTGTGCGATAATTGTTAGCACCCACTGATCTGAGGTGATCTGCAACCAAGGTTGTAGAAAATGGTACAGTCGACCTCCTACAGGGATGTCCGGAAGAGGGGTTTGGCATGTGTTCCCTACAGGGGAGTCAAAGGCCAGCCGCAGGCCCAGGAGGAGGGGCTACAGTAGGCCTTTGTTTCCTAGGCTGACGCGGCTGAGGCCTAGTAGAGGATCGAGCTGGACGAGGCCTGGCCGATGGAGGGTAATAACGGCGTGGTCGAAAGAATGACTTCTTAGAGTCTTTCTTTTGCGGTTGCTTGGAGGTCAGCTCAGGTGGGACAGATGAGAGTTGTTTCAACGTCTCATGGTGGTCTTTTAACTCCGCCACAATCTGCTGAATTTGCTCTCCAAACAAATTATCGCCTAAGCAGGGTAAATCAGCAAGACGATCCTGAACCTCTGGGCGAAGGTTGGATGATTTTAACCAAGCCCAACGTCTGGCTGAGATGGCTGTGGCTGAAACTTTTGTGGAAGCATCGAATATGTCGTAGGCAGTCCTAATCTCGTGCTTCCCTGCCTCAAATCCCTTGTGAAGAAGGGCTTGAAGCTGCGGTTGGTATTGGTCTGGTAAAGTGTCAGCATAGTCTTGCATCTGCTTAAGGATGGCTCTGTTGTACTGAGTCATGTAAAGTTGATATGAAGCTATGCGTGAAATCAACATAGCTCCATGATAGACTTTCCGTCCAACACTATCTAGGAACTTGTTGTCCCTGGTAGGTGGGGTAGAAGAGTGTGGCTTAAGACGCTTGGCCTTCTTCTGCGCGGACTCAACCACAACAGAGCGATGATCCAGTTGAGGTTTTTGGAAACCTGGTGCTGACTGGACAAGGTAGGTGGAGTCAGCTTTTTTGTTAACTGGTGACACTGATGAAGGAGATTCCCAGTTTTTCTTGAGCAGATCCAAAAACACCTGGTGTATAGGGATGGAAGTGATGATTTTTGGAGCATCCAGAAATTGAAGGAGTTCCATCATCTGGTGTCTGTCATCAGCTTCAGATTGTAGTTGAAAAGGTACAACTTCTGACATCTCTTTCACAAAATTAATGAAAGATAGATCCTCAGGAGGAGATCTTTTTCTACTCTCTGTAGGAGATGGTGGCGAAGGCAAATCTGTGTCAGAAGATGTATCATCATCATCACCCCAGGTATCGTAGGGATCAAGTGGGGCTTGTAGCCCTGATGGACCTGGCTGAGGCTCTGAAGGCATCGATGGAAACCGAGGTGGAATCGGTGCCGTAGGTGGAACCAGAAATGGCATCGATGGCTTCGGTGCTGCCGATGGAATCGGTGCCTGGCGTGGAATGGATGGAACCGAAGGATATAATCGGTGGAGATATACCAGAAGGCACCGATGGAACCACCCCGGAAGGGGGAATCCGGAACGGTGTTTCTCCTGCCGATGAAAATCCAGTCGGAGACGGTGGTGTTGTCGATGGTACTGGAATCACCGATGGAAGGGCCGTCATGAGCGCCTCCATGCGGCTCAGTAGCGGTGCTAGCGCTTGTATCAACGGCTCGGTGGTCGGTTCCCTCCTCGGTGGCGAAGCCGGTGCCGGTGTCGGGGGCGGCACTGGAACCGGTGCCGGAGACGGTGCCGATGGAGGTTGCAATTTCTTCATCGCTTTCTCGATGGCCTCCTGGACCAGCCGGTCCAGTTCTGCCCGGAGACCAGGGGTAACCATACCCGGCTCGACGGGAGAGGGAGGCTGAGGCAGGGCCGGAGGGACCACCATAACCGGTGGGATCACGGCCCCCGCACCCCGGGAGGGTGAGGGTTTCCTCGATGCCGGCGAACGAGACGTGGAGGGTGTCCGGTCTGTTCGCGGCTTCTTTGTCGGTGGCTCGGCTTGAGCAGAGGTCGATGGCTGTGGATCCTCGACAGGCCGAGACTTGTGCCGTCGATGGCGGTGCTTTTCCTTCCGATCCCCTCGCCCATCCGGGGAAGGGACGGGAGTCGATGGCCGAGAAGCGATCGATGGCGGACGGTCACCGGAGGGTTGACGATGATGGTACAACTTCGACGGTGCCGGTTCCGATGACGTCGATGCTATCGATGGCGTTGGGGTGGGTGCATGGAAGAGGAGCCCCATCTTCTCCATCCTGGCTTTGCGACCCTTGGGTGTCATTAAGGCACACTTGGTGCAAGTCAGGACATCATGCTCACTACCCAAACACATTACACAAACCCTGTGGGGGTCTGTGATGGACATAGTCCGGGTACAATCCGGACAACGGCGGAACCCCGTTGCCATGGCCTGAAGCCAAAATTTAGTCTGGGGATCGGTAAGTGCCAACAGGCCTCAAGGGCCAAAATCGACGGTAGTCGATGGAAAAAGGCAAAAAACTTACCGGGTTCCGTAAGATGACTAAAAATTTGTCGAAGGGAGACCCCTGAGGGGCAAATTTTCTTAGGAAATTAATTTCCAAATTCCTGTCAGGAACGTGGTTAGAGAGCTCCTTTCACCGCGTGGCAACTGCCTGCGCGGAAAAAAGAAGACTGAAGGGAGACCCCTGCTGGCTGCAGGGTCAGTGCCTTGCTGGGCATGCCCAGTAGGGGCCAGTCAAAGTTCTGTTTAAACTTTGACAGAAGTTTTCCGTGGTGGGCTCCATCCTCGATGTCACCCATTTGTGAGGACAACCATCCTGCTTGTCCTGTGAGAAAAAGTACACATGCATTCTCAAACTCAAAAGTGTTGGAGGGCATTGAGGGCACACGAAAACTGTGAACTGATGGTCACGGATTGTTCCATCTGTGGCAGAAATGTGAATGAAATTGAATTAACAGTTCAAAAATGGTTGAAGTGGGAGAGGACAAACAGACATGATTTTATAAGGCCAGTTTTCTTGTGTAAAAAAAAAAAAAAGGGATAATGATGATACATTTCTGTAAGACCTCAATAATATGCAATATGCAAGACAGAAAGAACACTTTTTTCAAGCCAGCTTACCTCTTTATTGTTGTGCCATAAATGCTGCTCAGAAACAGGAAAATCTGTTTCCGTGTAGATTAACTCCTTAATATCTTTAACAAGTGTAGAAGGCGGCAAATCATAGGTCCTGCAACCAACATATTCATGGAGGACTGTAATTCTGGCCAGCCTGTCAAAGGAAAAAAATAAATTCCGTGAAGAAAACAAAAACAATACACAAAGGAGTAAGAGTTAGGCAGCTAAACCCAACCTCCTGAAAACATTCTCCCACTGAGTGGCTAAATATAACTTGTCTTTTTTTTTTTTTTAACTAAGCAGATATATTTCGATGCTCAAACATAGGTGTTCCTGGAGCATGGTTTGGTCTCATTTTGTCTATTCCCTCAAGGTGTACACTTTATAGCAGATCTTAATGTCATCTGCATAAAGACAAACTTCCTCCTAAACCCTCCTTCCGCCCCCTCCCTCACCTCCATCCCGAGCAATATCACTCACCAAGATGTTGAACAGAACCAGCAGCAGGACAGATCTCAGAGGCATGCCACTCATCACCATCCCTTCCCCAAGGTGAACCAGTTCCTAATCCAGTCGGCTACCTATTTATGAGCTTCCTAAGCGGAACAGTACCAAAAGCTTTGATGAAATCCAAGTATTTCATTTCCAGTGCACACACGTGATCTAACTTATTATTTTATGGTTGTAATGATGTTTATTTTAAATACACAAAAAATATAAAAGACATTTATGAATCGCTCTTCCAGATTAAGAATTGCTCAAAGTGATGTACAATCAATGTTAATACACATCAGCTGAAATAAAACGAAAACATAAGTCTGCAAACATGATTAAAATACTTAAAATAATTAAAATGTTGAGTGTATATGCTGTGTACCTTGCCTAACAATCTAGCTTAGCCCTTTCAATATACTTTATTTACTGCTTCTGCTCAACCTTTTATAGCCCCTTCCATACACAAATTTTTACTGTTATGCATGTTTGTTCTGTTTTAATTATTGTGTATGTGTTATGTAATCCACTTTGAACACTGAGGAAGTAGCAGAATAGAAGTTAAAATAAATAAATGAATAAATAAATAAAAGAGGAAAATTTGTTACAACTAGCTTTTCTATTTTTATTGCAAGCATACAAAAGTTTTAAACATGGCAAAATCCAGTCCCAAAGAAAGCATTGGGAGCAGTGCAGTTGCAACAATGCTCTGGCCCAATCTTACACCAGCCTCAAGCAAAACTAAATAAATTTGAATCTGAGGGGTCTCAGAAATGAATGAAAGGCAAATACATATGTGGATAAATAGGTTTTCGTGGCCAAGCCTAATGGGCCCAAAGATTTTCTTCCCTGCATCTCAATTACAAGCAGCATCAGGGCCTCCCCCTTTACCCCACCAACAACTAAGAGATAACAAGGCTGCGGGACTTACAAAGAACAAAGAGAGGGCTGGGAAGGAAAAGCGATGAGAGTTTTTGACAAAGAGGGTGACAAGAGTTATAAGCAGGACTACTGCCACCAGCGGCCTCTTCCCTTAACAAAGCTAAAGGAATACAGATGCTAGCTCACTGCCTGGCCTGTTAAAGAAAAAATTTTCAAGTGCACCTGGATATGCTGCCTGTTAAGATTACACCCTATGAGGTACATCTTTAAAAAGTACACCGGATTTTATAAGATACGCGTGTAGCCACGCGTATCTTATAAAATCCGGGGTCGGCGCGCGCAAGGCTGCACAAAATCGGCAGCCTGCGTGCGCCGAGCCGCACAGCCTGCCTCCGTTCCCTCCGAGGCCGCTCTGAAATCGGAGCGGCCTCGGAGGGAACTTTCCTTCCACGTCCCCCCACCTTCCCCTCCCTAACCCACCCCCTGGCCCTACCTAAATCCCCCCCCTACCTTTGTTGGGCAAGTTACGCCTGCTTGAAGCAGGCGTAACTTGCGCACGCCGCCTCACATCCCCCGGCACAGGCTGCAGTACTGGGGGACTCTGGACCGCCCTCCCGGCCCGCCCCCGAACCATTGCCACGCCCCCGGACATGCCCCCTCCCGCCTCTTTTACGAAGCCCCAGGACTTATGCGCATCCCGGGGCTTTGCATGCACCGGCAGCCTATGCAAAATAGGCGCACTGGCATGCGAGTGCCCTGCGCGCGTAAATCCAGGAGGATTTACGCGCGCAGGGTTTTTAAAATCTAGCCCTATGAACTCTAGGAGGCTTTATTTGGTACAATGCACAGAGCTTGTGCAAAGGTCTATAGGCAGACCAATGTAACAAAGTCCCCCCACACCCTGAGTTGAATGTGCCTGCTGACGGTCGACGCTAGCTTTACCCCTTATACAGTAAGGGGTAATAGCGCATCGAAAACATGCGTCCAACCCCCCCCCCCCCCCCAAACTAATAGCGCCCGCAACGTGCAAATGCATGTTGATGGCCCTATTAGTTATTCCCACGCAATACAGAAAGTAAAATGTGCAGCCAAGCCGCATATTTTAATTTCAGCCGGCACTGGGGAAGTGTACAGAAAAGCAGAAAAACTGCTTTTCTGTACACCCTCCGAGTTAATATCATAGCCATATTAAGTCGGGGACCCCATAATTAAAAAAAAGTTTGAAAAAAAATTTTAAATCGGCCGGCGGCCCACGGGTCGGAAGATGGATGCTCAATTTAGCCGGTGTCCGTTTTCCAAACCCGTAGCTGTCAGCGGGCTCGAGAACAGACGCCGGGAAAATTGAGCGTCGGATGTCAAACCCGCCGCTCTTGTCAAAAAGGAGGTGCTAGGGACACGCTAGTGTCCCTAGCACCTCTTTTTTCCACAGGCCCTAATTTGCATGTTCTTCCCCCCTGAATCGCGCGCACAGGAGAGTGGACTGTGCGCGCCGCGACTTTTACTGAATCGGCCTGAGTGGTAGATATATAGAGTTATGGTCACCCTCTTACAGTGCTCTCGCTCTCTCCAAACCTAGTGATTGCTGTCGCCCATTCTTTCACATTTTGAAACGGCACCCTTGCGTACCCTGGAGACACCCCTCCTACTGCCGCCGCCCTAGGCAACTGCCTAGTCTCGCCTAATGGTAGCGCCAGCCCTGACAATGCAAGTACTAAGAAGGGCATTAGCAGTAAATTTGAGAGACTGAAATCATTCCCAACATGCTATGGCTTACGAATGAGGTTCCTTCCTTTCAAGGTATATGCAAAACAAACATTTGGAGAAACTGCCCCATTTTCTAAAAAATCTTTTATCACCATAGTGACATTATGACAGATAGAAACTAGACATGTTCAAGGTAAAGTCTCCCCTCAAATATTCCATTCTATTGAGAACCTCTTCTTTATGCCCAGAGCTCAGATAACTTGTGGTTTGAATTTCTTTTAGCATCTGTCAAACTGCAGTATATGATTTTTCAAAACCCATTTATTCATAAGACAATTCTGTTTCTCCAATTTTATTTCCTACATAAATGATCACAATGCACACTAATTATATTAATGATTTTATAATTACGGTCCTGGCATCATCAGTGGTATTATCGAATCAAAAAAAAATATACAGTGTTCATCTAACCCACAAAATCTAATACTATTTGCTATTTATGCTAATGTCTTAATAGTGCACAAGAAAATGTGCTTTTGTGGAGGCAGCATATTTAACAACTAGAAATATTATTGTTGAAGGGAGAGGGAGACTAGGAGAAGGGGGATTTCATCACAATCAAAAGCAGCCCCTACTGGGGGCTATGCTGCCATGAGCTTTCAGGGAGAAGTCCTCAATTTTTAACCTCTTCCCAACTAGCCCAATCACTCCTGGACTTGGGCTGTTGGCTGCCAGTAGTAAAAATGGCGCCGACGGCCCTTTGCCCTCACTATGTCACTGGGGTCGACCAATGGCGGCGGTAGCCCCTGTGACATAGTGAGGGCAAAGGGCCGTCGGCGCCATTTTGACTACTGGCAGCCGACAGCCCAAGTCCAGGAGATTGCTCCCGGACCCCCGCTGGACCACCAGGGACTTTTGGCAGGTCTTGGGGGGGGTCAGGAGGGTGGGGGTGTAAAATTAATTTTGGAGGTCTTGGGGGGTGTCAGGAGGGTAGGGGGTTTTGTTAGATTTTTACTTTTTTATTAAAGATTTGTCTGCGAGCCCTGGACCCCCGCTGGATCACCAGGGACTTTTGGCAGGTCTGGGGGGGGGGGAGGTTTAGGAGGATGGGGGGTTGTAGTAAATTAATTTGGCAGGTCTTGGGGGCGTCAGGAGAGTAGGGGGTTGTAGTAAATGAATTTGGTAGGTCTTGGGGGAGTCAGGAGGGTGGGGGGTTGTAGTTAGTATGGCTCTCACGGAATTACATTTTAAAATATGTGGCGTTCATGGTTCTCTCAGCCAAAATGGTTCCCGACCCCTGCTATAGTACCTCCAACCCTTGCCAGCCCTAGAAAAAGCTGGATTAATCAATAAAGCCAGTTTGCCTGTACCCTGAGCCATCAAGGTCTATAAGCATATCTTTATATGGCAATGCTGATGTCACAGTCTCAGTGATGTAATAATGATCTCATGCTATGCTTTTGTAAAATGCCAGATGTCTAATGCATTAAAAAGCCTTGGTCACATCTAGCTAGTCTTCATTTAGTAGTGTTGCTGCTTATGGAAACGTGAAACTATTGTGGATGTAGAGGACTTATTCAATAGGTAAGCTGATCTTTTATCAAACTGTCTTGGATAACCTTAAAACACATGTAGGAGCTTTTGAATTAACATATCTTTTAGTTTCTTTATTTTGGCTAATAAGAGCAAATGGTGGCAGCCAGACACAAATTTACTGAAGATCAAAAAATCTGATCGAGCCACCATGTATTAGTGCAGTAATCCCACAACAACCAAGTCTCAGAAAGATAGCAGCTACTCAGGTTTCAGGTCCCCCTAGAATGGCTCTTATGAGTGCCCGGCTGCCACTCTGATTGAAAGCTTTTACACTAGGAGACAGGCAGGCATTACAGTTCAGCTCTGCTTTTTACCATATGTATAAGCAATTAGGAGTGATATTTTCTAGAGGGGAGAAAGGACCACAAATGAAACTGCCAAAAAATATTAAAAATCAACATCGTAGAAAGTGTGTCGTTTAAACAAAGAAGTGGTATCACAAACATTAACGCTTATAGCTATCAATCCGCCCATTATGACCACATTTTCTGATCCGAGGAAGAGTATTAGCTCTTAAAAGCTAGTCAAAAAATATTGTGTTAAGTTAGACCCCTAAAAGTAGTATTGTAACCATCACTTCATATATATTTTATTAACCTTTATTTTATGACCAACTACCAGGGTCCAGCAGTCTGAATAACAAAACCCCAATGAATATGCCTCCCTCCAAAAAAAAAAATAAAAATAGTATTTTATAGTCCAATAAAAACGCACGTAACCACTTTAAAAAAAACTGGCAGTCTGCTCTGAACGCCAGCAGACCTCTAGTCCACCCAATATACCATTCCCTCCCAAGCCAGGTAATGCAGCACTCCCCGCCCGCCAAATGCAGCAGCAGCTACAACCGATCCCAGCGGCCGGTGACGTGCAGTCGCGAGACGCGGCACAGCCCGAGCTAACGGTGCCTTCGGGGTCTTTGCCCCTCCCCCACCCCTTTAACACGCATGCTGTGGCGCCAATCTAAAGGTTAAGTTGACTGTATTTATAACATCATCGGCAGTTGTTTCGCCAACAGATTTAGCATAACGAGAGAGAGCTGCTGATTTGTACTTACATTCCCCTCCCTTGCACGCTCACTCCCTGTTGTCCTGCCTGTTTCTGCCGGCAGCAGGAAATAAAAGAGAGGGGGGAGAGGAATTGACGTGGTAAAGAGGAAGAGCAGCGGCCAGTGATAATTCAGAAAAAAAAAAAAAAACCCTCTACCTCTGAACCGTTACCCGCTATTAGTCATCGGCGCAGCTGCCTCACTGTTCTAGCCAGGAGGGGAGGACAAAAACAGGGTCCTTCAGCCCTAGCCAGGGCATAAGAGCAAAGGACACAAAGTCCTGCAGGCGTGAGAGAGAGAAAAAGCAGAGAGGTAACATCTAGGGTGAGGGGGCTTCTTTCGGTTAGCCTTCTCTCACCCCTCCCTCTTCTTCTTTTCCTCCTTGTCTCATGCTTCAGTGCCCCCTCCCCTTCATTTAAGAGTCATTTTCCTCTTGTACATTGTTTATTTGCTTTGTTGTCTCCTCCCTTCTTTCCCATAAACAACGATAGAAGAATCAGTTCTTTCTCCTCCCTAGAAAGGGGATGGAGAGGAAATCTTCCTCCCCTTTTTTATTTTGCTTCCCCGAACAGGGGAAGGTGAAGGAACCTTCCCATTCCTTTTGTTCCTCCTCCATCCTTCCTCCCTCCCTCCCTTTCTTCCTTTTCTTTTTCTCTTAGGGAATAAGTTTGACCCTGGGTACATCAGTTAGGCTCTAGGTGCCTTTTTCCCACACTACCTTTTTTTGTGTACAATGGCATTTAATCGGGGTAAAGACGCCCACATTCCTGCCACCCCATCTCCAACTCTGAACCCTGACCTTAACATGAGGCAAGGCAGTGGACACCGTGATCCCCTCTCCTCTGCCACCTAACACTGTCACCCCAAGGGTGTAAATAACCCCACCACCACCACGGCAGAAGAAGGCAAGGCATAGCGTCTTCTCTCCCATTTCTGGTGAGGCTGCCTAAGGGCGCTCATCCCCCCCACCTACTCCCCTCCTCCACTTCTTCTTTATGCCCTCCACCAGGGGCATCCTCATGGAGGGAGGCATTTCCATTGGCTTCCCCTGCCTCCTTCCCCCAAAGACAGACGCCTGCTAAGCAGGCGTGCAGTGCTGCCAGAGGTAGTGCCTCTGCTCCTGCACTACCAGCAGCACTTCAAACACAGGTACTACCACCAGCATTTCTACTGCCAGTGCTATTGACGCCGCCGGTGCCTCCACCGCTAGCACCACTGCCGGCACTGGCACTGCCCCCCTCCTCCACCAAGACTCTCCTACTCATCCACAGCCGCTGCCATGGCGAAGGCTGGGGGATCCGACCTGCTGATAGATCTCTATTTGTCGGCAGTCGGATCCTCCATCCTGACCCTCAAACACGAGCTGTGTTGCATATGCTGACCTCGCCCGACCCCCCCCCCCCCTTCTCTGCTACAGCACCGCCCTAGCCAAACTGGTAGGGGCCAAACAGGTAGTGTCAGCGGGGAGGATGAACGGAAAGGCTGTCCTTTTTTGTCAAGTCCCTCTAGGCCAGAGCTTTCCAAACTTTTCATGTTGGTGACACACGTTTTAGACAAACATAATTTCACGACACGGTAATTCAGTCTACTAGCAAACCAGAGGTTAAAGGTTAAATGAACGAAACATATTTCGACAATTTATGTATGTTTCCTTAAATATATACATAAATAAAATGTTTCACGACACAACCTATCTCATGAAAACCTTAAATTTATATTAAAAATATATATTCCAAGATTCATGTTATTGTTATAATTTATGAGAAACAATAATGAAACAAATTGCTGTCCCCCCACACACTCATCTCTCTCCTCCCCCCAGCACATGTCTGGCCCCCACACACTCAAATCTCTCCCCCTCAAGCACATGTCTGTCCCCCCAGCACATTTGCCCCCCACTCACTCATCTCTCGCCCCCCAGCACATGTCTGGCCCCCACACTCATGTACCTCGTCTTTTTGATTGTTGCCAGTTAAGTGCTTCACTCCCTTCCATGATCACCAGACACTGCTGCTTGCAGTCAGTACTCCTCATGGCCAGGCCTCATCGGCAGCAGCAGCCAATGCAAGGATGGCTGGGCTCGTTCCACCCACCAAGCCCCCCCAAAAAACGCGATTGACAGCAAAAATCACCCAATAATAAGCAACCCATAAACTGAAAAAAAAAAGTGAATCTCTAGAAAAAAAAAGCCCAAACTCGCATCAGAGTTGACCGGGCTTGCGCGACATACCTGCACACTGCAGGCGACACACTAACGTGTCCCGACACACAGTTTGGAAAGCTCTGCTCTAGGCAGTCAACAAGGCTGTCGAGAAGAGGTTTGTGGTGGAGAGGGTATTCTACCAAGTGGAACCAATCATGGGGCAGGGGACCAGGGTAGTCCTCTCAAACGTACTATCTCATCTCTTGACACCCTTCTAAAGCTCCATCTCGGTGATCTGTGGGCATTCACCATCCCCATCACCGTGCTCCTGGCACTCGGGGAGGCAGCGTCAGTGCCACCACTCCAGGAGACTGAGGGACACCCAACTTCGCCCCACAGGAAGAACACCTCACTCTTCCCCCTCCACTGACCAAGAAGCTCCCCGCCACTGAGGCAGAAGAGGCCTCACCAGAACCAGATGCCCCCTTGATGGCGTTACCAGATGCCAAGGAGAGGAGTAGGCAGCTGAGGCAAAAGGCTAGGGCAGCAGAAGTGGAAGGCGAAGGGGGCAACAGGCAGCAAGGTCATTCCCTGTACGTACCTGGATCAGTCCAGACAGTGGGTTTTGTCCCCAATCCAGCAGATGGAGTCAGCACAAGCTTTGAGGGGGCGTATCCATATATCCTACTACCCCCTCTGCAGGAGTTCAGTATCTTCTGACTCCAGCAGATGCGAGTAGGGGAATCAGGCTTCTCCATTTTACTTCTTTCTCACTTCTTTTGCTTGATTATTTTGCTGCCTTTTTCTCATGGATCAAGTTTGTATCAAGTCTTGTATCAAGTTTAAAAAAAAAAAAAAGTAAAGCAGGGTCCTTTCACCTTTGGGGGAGTGACTTATCTCTCCTGTCTTTTCTGCAGCCGTGCTGTTTTCTTTGTCGTTGCAGCAGGGGTAAGTAAGTTTTTCTTCCTCTGTAGTTTTTCTTCACAGCACAGCTCCCGGTGCCCGCGAAAGCCGGTGGTGCCGGCCTCTTCGTTTTTCTTCACTCACCCGCGGCCATTTTGCAGCTCCTCGTGGGCTGCTGCCGCGCTTGGGAAAGACTTCTGGGGCGGGTTGTGTGGCCGGGAAGGCCCCCCCCCCCCCCCCGCGGCACCCTCCTGTAATTTCGGACAGCGGGCAGTGCGGGCCGCCCGGGCCCCCCCGCAGCGGCGCTTTCGTGCGCATGGCCCCCCCCCCCCCCGAGGCTTTTGCTCTTTTTTGCCGCCGTTTTTCATCTCTCCCCCGGCGATCCCGATGCCGCGGCCATTGTGCTGTGCGGCCTGCGGCGACCCGGGGTCCCGGATTTCCCGGGAGGGCATCTGTGCACGATGCCTTCCCGGGGGGGAAGGTACCTCACAGTCCCTGACTGAATTTTCTTTTTTGCCCGGGCGGCGCAGGCCGGCCACTCCGCCATTTTTGGCGGGAACGGGGGCCAGCTTACATTCTGAGCGCCCGGAGGCGCAGGACACGAGGGAGAACGTCTCTCGGGAAGACCCTACAAGCGGGGGCGCCCCCCCGATTCTGGTGCAGGAGCCAAGCACCCAGAGCCAGGGAGCAGGAACCACGCCGCCCCTCGAAACGCACCCGGGCAGGCCGGGATTCTCTCCGGAGTTTATCCTGCTCATGCATACCGCTTATCTACAGGGACTGGACACACCTGTGGGACCCCCCCCTAAGATCCCACGGATGTCGCCCTCGGCGCCGGCCCCCCCCCCCCCCCCCGACCCTTCGGGAGCAGGGGCCTCCCGTCGTCCTACTCGGGTCCATTCGGCACCAGCGGCAGTGGGGGCGGTGCCCGACCCAGCGGGACAGGGACCTGACCTCCCGGACGGGGGATGGGTAGTGAACTTCTCCAAGAGCTCCCTCACTCCCTCGCAACGCTTGGATTTCTTGGGGGCAACCTTCGACACCCTACTGGGCAAAGTTTTTCTGCGCCAGGACAAGGCTCAATCCTTGCGGGGTCACACACGACGGTTCTCTGCATTACCAGAGCCCACCTCCTGGGACTACCTAAAACTCCTGGGAGTGATGGGGTCCACCATCGACCTTGTACCTTGGGCTTTCGCGCACCTCAGGACCTTACAGTGGGCGCTCCTCTCCCGGTGGAAACCAGTATCACAGGACTACCAGATGATTCTCCCGCTCCCGCAGAATGCCAGGGACAGTCTGGGCTGGTGGTTGGATCCGCTGAACCTGGCCCGGGGCGTGTCCCTCGATCTGCCAAATTGGGTGGTGGTGACTACCGATGCCAGTCTAGCAGGCTAGGGTGCAGTATGCGATCGAAGCGCCACGCAGGGGACGTGGTCCGCGGTGGAGGCGAAGTGGTCAATCAACCGTCTGGAAACCAGGGCGGTCCGGCTAGCTCTGCGACATTTCCTCCCGCTTCTTCGGAACCGGGAAGTCAGAATTCTATCGGACAACGCTACCACTGTGGCCTACATCAACCGACAAGGAGGCACGCGCAGCCCGCAGGTAGCGCTCGAGGCGGCGCTACTGATGCAATGGGCGGAGCGTCATCTCGTCCGGCTAGCGGCCTCGCACATCGCCGGGGTGGACAACGTCCAGGCGGACTTCCTCAGTCGTCAACTGCTGGACCCAGGAGAGTGGTCTCTCTCCGACAAAGCGATGCAACTTATCGTCCATCGGTGGGGGGCCCCCCACCTGGATCTGATGGCGTCCGCTCTCAACGCCAAGGCTCCACGCTTCTTCAGTCGCCGGAGAGAGCGCGGCGCGGAGGGAGTGGATGCCCTGGTCCTTCCGTGGCCCCCACATCTTCTGCTCTACGCTTTTCCACCATGGCCTCTGGTGGGCAGGATGCTCCGCAGAATAGAAAGCCATCAGGGGACCGTGGTCTTCGTCGCTCCGGAATGGCCCAGGCGACCCTGGTTTGCAGACCTTCTACAGCTGGTGATCGACGGGCCAATCAGGCTGGGGCACCTCCCCCAGCTCCTACATCAGGGCCCGGTATTTTTCGAGCAGGCAGAACTCTTCTGTCTTGCGGCCTGGCTTTTGAGAGACGCCGCCTCCGGCGTCGGGGCTACCCGGAGGCGGTAGTATCCACGCTATTGCGGGCACGAAAAACATCGACGTCGGCGGCCTATGTTCGGGTCTGGAAGGTGTTCGAGCTGTGGTGTACCAGCCAGGCCACGAGACCCGCTAAGGCTTCTGTACCTCAGATCCTTCAGTTTCTACAGGCGGGAGTGGAAAAAGGGCTCGCCTATAATTCACTACGGGTTCAGGTGGCCGCCCTTGGTTCGCTGTTGAGCGATGGGGGCTCTCTTCTACAGCACCCTGACATTGCTCGTTTTCTCAAGGGTGTCAAGCATATGCGTCCTCCGTTGCGGGACCCTTGTCCCTCTTGGAGTCTTAACCTTGTGCTTCGCTCCCTGTTGGGACCACCGTTCGAGCCGCTGCGCAGCGCAACGATAAAGGATCTCACTCTCCAGACTGTTTTCTTGTGGCCATTGTTCTGCTCGACGCATCTCGGAGCTGCAGGCTCTGTCTTGTAGAGAGCCTTATCTCCGTTTTTCCGACTCTGGAGTTTCGCTTCACACCGTTCCCTCCTTCCTTCCGAAGGTGGTTTCTGCATTCCATGTGAACCAGACGGTGGAGCTGCCGTCCTTCTCCTCCTCAGAGCCGAAGACTCTTGGATGTCAAGCGCACTCTGCGCCTCTATCTGGAGGCTACAAATGAGTTCCGGATCTCTGACCATCTCTTCGTACTCTGGTCCGGACCTAAGAAGGGGTATCAGGCCTCGAAGGCTACCATTGCCAGATGGTTGAAGGCCGGCATTGCTGCTTCCTACATTGGGGCGGGACGGATTCCCCCACCCGGCATCGTCGCGCATTCTACACGTTCTCAGGCGGCTTCCTGGGCGGAGTCTCGCTCGGTATCCTCGCAAGAAATTTGTAGAGCAGACACCTGGAAATCGTTACACACGTTCTCGAGGCACTATCGTCTGCACCTTGCCTCTTCGGTCTCTGGACACTTTGGCGAGCAGGTTCTCCGAGCAGGCCTCGCAGGACCCCACCCGGTTTAGGGAAGCTTGGGTACATCCCACTGTCTGGACTGATCCAGGTACGTACAGGGAAAAGAAAATTATTACTTACCTGCTAATTTTCGTTCCTGTAGTACCATGGATCAGTCCAGACGCCCACCACGTCTTGGGTTCTTGATCCTGCTCAGCTCTGCGCTATTTCCTGTTCACAGTGCTCTGTGTCTTCAGTCGTTTCCTTTTTGCTGTTTTTCACAACTCCCTACAAGTTGGTAGGATGTTTGCATTTACTTGTTGCGGTTACAATTGTTTTAATTATCTGTTTCCACAAACTTGATCCTTCGGGGGTTTCTACTCGGGCTTTGATATACTCAATACTGAACTCCTGCAGAGGGGGTAGTAGGATATATGGATTCGCCCCCTCAAAGCTTGTGCTGACTCCATCTGCTGGATTGGGGACATAACCCACTGTCTGGACTGATCCATGGTACTACAGGAACGAAAATTAGCAGGTAAGTAATAATTTTCTTTCATGGTGTCGCCAAACTCTCCCTCCCCCTGCTGCCCGAGTCCCTTCCTACTGCACCCTCTGAAGAGGATGCTGGAGACCCGGCTGTCGCAGCAATAGTGAGGAGGCTGAACTGGATGTCGGGCCCTGGGCCGGAAGCCCTGATGTAGAGCAGGGACAGAGGTAGACAAGGGCAAGGAATCTAGGGCCACTTCCCCCCCTTCTCATCCAACCTGCTGCTCCTCTCCCCCCTCCGATCTCCAGCCGTGGAGAGGAAGAGGACAGCATCCTCATCTGTGGGTGAGGAGATGGAGCCACAGGTCGCGCCTCGTTTCCCCACACCCATGCTATTCAGCTGCCCTCCTTGGACAGCTAAGAGGAAAAAGATGGTGAAGCAGGGGACCTACTTCTCCTCTCCTGGCCCCCCTCCCCGCCCTTAGCTAGCGAGAGGGACCCCACCTTCCCTAGAGGCTGCTGAGGCACCTGCCTCTCCCGAGTGCATCACTGGCTGAAGAAGTAGTTGGTACCAAAGAGGTTGTGGGCAGAGCAGACATTCCTTCACAGCCTTGATCCGGAGACCAGGGTGGGGAGCCAGACCCGGCCCTAGAGACTAGCTCTGGGGTCCCTGTGGTGCAGTCCCCCGAGGGCAGGGAACACAAGGGTCCATCAGGAGGGACTGCACAAGGAACCATTGGTGAAGAACGGGATTGCTTACCCTCCCACACACCATGGAGAACATTGCTGTCTCCTTGGAGCTGCTCCTCCCTTCCCACGGAGGAAGTTCCACTCCACCCACTTGCCCCAGATGACATCTTAACCCCTCCTCTTCTGGGGGAGAGTTACCCTGCCCGACAGGAAGTGGGCCAACTCCTGCCTCCTCCGGGCAAGGTGATGATTTCCACCCCTCAACCCTTAACATCATCCCACACCGCCAGAAACCCAGCACGGAAGACGCACCGATGGTCCGTTGGGCCAAATTTCTTGCATCAGGAGAGATCCCACCTTCGCGGGGTCTCGACCAAGCGGAGGACCCAATGGACCTACTCCCATCAGGAACCCCTCCTCTGACCTTTACTCCCGTCGGCCGTCTTTCCTTTTTCCCACCCCATCTCTCCCTCCCTCTTCTCTTTTTGGTTTCCCTCCCCCACTCTCTACTCTGACCCCAGGTGGTCTGGCACCGCGAAAGACAGGCCAAATCCTGTGGAGGGTTGGGGGGAAGGAGGTACAAGAATGGCTCTTGGACTCAGAGAGCCCTTTCTCAGGAGGGCAGGAACAGGATCCTTGGTCCCTGAGGCTGAGGTCCAAGGATCCAACGAGGCAAGGGAGACAGGAGAGTGAGTGTGTGCGTGAGGCCAAGGAAAGAGGGCCTCTCAGCCCCTGTCTCCCCCCCCCCCCCCCCCCCATGAGCCATTATCATGGAGATGACAGCGAAAGCAGAGTGGAACCGAGGAAGGGGATGTGAAGCAGGCGACTGCGATCTGCCTCCTGCCCCAGCCAGTAGAATGGTCAAGAGGCATGTGTGCTGCAGGAGGCTCTTTGATGGGGCCGACCTTGCATGTATCCAAATGCTCCTTGACAGAGAATGGCTTTGATGTTCTATATCCTTAACTCTGTTACGGGACCAGATTCCACATGCACTGGGCGTTCTCCACCCTTAAGCTCACTGGGTACTCGGTGGCCTTTTTACAGGAGAATCCACACGACTCTGATGCCAAAATGACCTAGTGCCTGGGGTGGAACAGCAAGATGGCCTTCAGTCACAGGTCCTTCAGCCAGTAGCTGAAACTCAAAGCCGTCGTGCCAGGCAGGATGCTGCATGTGAGGATTTGGTTTGGGCTGCATGGTTAACTGTGTCAACGTACATACCCCAACCATGAGACCAAACAGGCAGCGTTTTTTCGCCAGTTGTCAGCCTATCTTGAGGACCTGGACTCTGACAAGGAGGTGGTGCTCAGGAACAACTTCAATGTCACCCTCAACCTGCTGCACCATGATGTCCCAGAGAAGCATCCAACCGCAGCCAGGCACCTCAAAGAGATGGTACTTCATCTCTCCTTGGTAGGTGCCTGGCATGAGCAACAACTGGGAGCCCATTCAGGCTTCACTTACATAGGGATGCGGCAAGGGCAGGTTTCCTGCTATCAGATCGATCGGTGGTATCTCCCGCTGGTTGATGCACAGGGCTATGGCATGCACGGTGGAATCAGCCCCCCTCTCAGACCACAACTTCGTGGCCCTGATGGTGGTGCTTAGTCCCGCGCAGCCCAGATCGACCCACTGGCACTTCAACAACTTGCTCCTTGCGGATGAGGGGTTGGTGGCAGCAATCCGAGAGTTCTGGGTGGATTGGCACCGCTGGGAGGCGGATCTCTCCTCGCTCGCTCAGTAGCAGGACGTGGGGAAGGTCTGCCTCCGGGTTCTCTGTCAGGAGCACGCCAGAGGCGTGAACGCGGAGCAGCACCTTATGCTCCAGCGTCTCGGGGAGGTGCTGGAGTTGTAGGACTGCTTTCACGACGCACAGGACTGGAGAGGAGACCGAGTTGTGTTCCCTAAGTATGAGGAGAAAAAAGAGATCCTGCGTATTCTCAAGGAGCAGCGAGAACGCGAGGCAGACATGCAGTCACGAGTCCAGTTCCTGGAGTAGATGGACCGTGGCTCATGCTTCTTGTACGAGCTAGAGAAACGCAGGAGGAACAAGAAGCAAGTAACATGTCTGTTGTCTATGGACAGCTTCCCCTTCAAGCCAGACAGGATTCGGGCAAAAGTCTGCAATTTCTCTTTGGCTCTCTTCATGGCAGACCCGGTAGACTCAGATGTCTGCAAGTCCCTGTGGGAGGGGCTTCTGGTGGTGAACGAGGCCAACTGAGCTCAGCTGGACCTGCTCCTAGGCCTGGGAGACCTCGCCAAGGTTCTTGGGTGGATGCCAAGAGGAAGTCCCTGGCATTGACAGGTTCACCACCGAATTTGTCAGCTTCTTTTTTGACACCCTAGGACCAATCTGCAGGTCCTATACAAAGCCCTCGAGACCGGGCACCTGCTCCTGCCCTGCCAGCATGTGGTGCTGACCCTCCTGCCCAAGAAGGTCCAAGATCTGATTCATTTGGCTAGCAGGTCAGGCCTGTTGCTGGCCTTTTTGTCCTTCGATCAGGAGAAGAACTTTGTCAGGATGGATCACAGGTATCTCATGGGGACTTTGAGGGCATTCATCTCTGGGCTGGAATTCGTGAGGCACCTCTGCCTCTTGTACTCAGGGGCAGAGTGCCTTGTCAAGATAAACTGGTCCTTAGCGGCACCCCTGACATTCGAGATGGGAGTGCATCAGGAGTGCCCTCTGTCCAGCCAGCTGTACACACTGGCCATTGAACCATTCCTATGCCTGCTGTGCAGGCGGCTCAAGGGTCTAGTGCTATGAGAGCCAGACATGTGGATCACCTTGTCGGCCTACGCCGACAACGTGCCATCTTCGTTTTTTGACCTGACTGAGAGGGTGCAGGATTGCCAGCAGGTCTATTCAGTGGTATCCTCGGCCAAGATTAACGGGACCAAATGTTCTGGCCTATTAGTAGGACCACGGAGAGTGGACTCTCTCTCTGACCTATTATGGGACATGGAGACTCTTAGGTACCTTGGAGTCCACCTCTTCGTCTTGGAAACCACGGCCCCTGTCAACTGGGAGTAGCTTGGAGAGAAGGTTGAAACTTTTCTCAGGGGGACTGCTGTGACTGGTGTCCTACTGCAGTCGGGCCTTAGTGGTGAACCAGCTGGTGAGCAGCATGCTGTGGCACCGCCTTACCGCTCTGAGCCTGACCCAGGAGTTCCTCGCCTGCACCCAGAGAAAGCTGCTGGAATTTTTCTGCGGGGGGGAGAGGCAGGAAGCACTAGGTATCTGCAGGAGTCCTGACTCTCCCCTTTAGAGAGGGCAGCCAAGGGTTCGTGTGCCTGAGGAGTCAGGTGCACACCTTCCCCCTCCAGGCCCTGCAAAGATTTCTCTACATAGACCCCACTCCATGACGGCACCCCCTAGCAGTGCACTTTCTTCTCCAGGTGGTTCGTCTGCGGTACAACTGACAGCTGTTTGTCATAGACATGAGAAGAATCGCCCCTCACTCCTTCTCGCAGCTGCGGGGATACTACAAGGAAGTACTGAAAGTCTGGAAACTCCTGGTCTTGATTAGAGGCCTGGACAACCCAGACAGGACTTCCTGGGTGAATCTCTCCAGCACAACCCTACTCTGGGTTTGGAGGAGCTGGAGATGTCGTCCATGAGATGCCAGCTGGTCACGGCCTGGGTGACCAAGATTGGAGACCTATTAGAGGTACCGATCGTTATTATGGAGCACCTGTACGACCAGGCTCCCAGAGCCATCTGGAAAGTGACTGCCACTCTGCTTGAGAGGGCCCTGCGAGCCAGGGGTCCCTGCCCAATTGCACCTTCCCCCCCCCCCCCCCCCCACCAACTTATCCTTTCTGATAGAGCCTAGGCTGCCAAATAGCAAACTATCTTGGGCTCGCAATCATAACAGGCTGCGGAAGATACCTCTAGAGGTCTTCTGAACTGTGTCTCGGAAGAACCTGAACCTGCTGGTGGCCCATATGGTGCACTTTCTCACCCTTGGCTCCCGTCCCGACACACCTGGGAGGGAAGTGTTGGGACTGGGGTAGAGGGAGACAAGGGGGGGGGGTCCCCACTGGGAGTCTTTCTACACAAGAGTGACTACCAAGTATGAAGGGGACCACAGCTGGAGGTTGGTGCATGGAGCCATGGCCACTAGTAGGTTCTCAGCAAAGTTCACCCAAGCAAAATCCCTTCTGTCCTTGACCCCTTTCCTCTCCTTTTAAAGGTATTATTTTTGGGGTTTTAGTTAAATTTCATGCCTCATCTCCTGATTTATAGGTGCATGGCCAAAAAGGGGCCCCTGCCAACTTTTGCCTGTCCACCACCAAGCAATCAGTGTGGCGCTCAAGACAAGAGAATTTCGCCCGGGGCATTCCCCTAGAGTGCAGGGTCCTGTTCAAGACCATGGTGCGCACCCAGGTAAAGGCAGAGTACTTATGCGCTGTGACTGTCAGCCAAGTGGAAGAGTTCACCTGCCGGTGGGCAGTGGACAGGGTGCTCTGCTCCCCCTCCCCTCCCTCCCCGTTTTTCCTTTACCCTGAACATTTAGTTTGGTTCTGTTTCCTGGCTTTCCTTTTTCCACTTTTTGGGTGTCTCCCCCTTTTCCCCCACCCCTTAACCTCCCCTCTTTTTTCATTCTTTTTGAGGTCTGTGACTCTCCTCCCCTTTTTTACCCCTCTCCCCAAGAGGAAAGGTGTCACATATGCAGCAGGCGGTGGCTCGTGGAGCAAGTGGCACCGAGGCGTGAATGGTGTCCCCCCTCTTCCCTACCTTCCCTGTATTGAGGATTTTTTCTCCCATTGGGCCCCCCCCCCTCCCCGATGCCCTGCCTCCTTCCTGCCCCATGGTGTTGGGGATGCCGGGTGCGGAAGTGGATCAGGATGTTTCCCCTCCTCCTCCCCCCCCCCTTTTTTTTGGAGGTGAAGAGCCCAGGAAGCCCCCCCTTGCATGGCGGGGAGGACAAGACAGAGGAACAGATAGGAACAGTGGCAGAATTAGGTTAGCATGGCACATGCAGCTAAAAACAGGCTTGTTTCCCAAAGTCTGGCAGTGGGCTGCCCCACCCTGGCAGGAGGCAGGACTTGGGAGGGGAGCAGGCACAGGCTCCAGCCCCTGTACACCATCAAAACCTTATTTTAGTGATGCTTCTACAAGTAGGCTTGGAGCAGCAGCCCCTGATTAAAAAATAAGCGGTCTATGGGGAGGCGGAGAATTATCTGTGCCAGATTAGAGGGCAGTGATCCACATAAAACTGGCACGTATGTTGGCCACATTTCTGTGTTGCTGGCCTCCCTTAAAGAAAACTAGCCAGTTGGCAATCCTTCACGTTCCCCAGGCATAACACCACATGGGATTTATTATGGTTGGCTTCCTTTCTTCCCTCTGATGCAGCCCATGGGGCAGAATAAAAACAAACACTGCCTTTCTCCCATGATGCAGCTCGCTGGGATGCCCTTCGAAATAAAGAGCTATTCCTTCCCCATCTTCTGGGCACTATTGTAACTAACCTATGGCCATGGCCATAGGCACCAGTCATGCTGTGGGGACTTCAACTCCAGAAGAAGCCCTTTAATGCAGTGCTGCTGCTACTGCAGCTTCCCTCCCCCCCAGGACCGACACCTTTGGGCATGCTGAAACGCTTGATATTTAGCATGAGAGGTGATGTTGCTGGTGTCTGGTGGGGGATGTTGGTGAATGGTGTCAGGGAGAGGGAAAAACTGGTATTGACTGGAGGGAAGACAGGAACTGAAAGGAGGACACTGGGAGTGGGGAGCAAGAAAGGAATACTGGTACTGACCTGCAAAGGAAGGGGTGGACAGAGAAGGGGATACTGGACCGGTGGGGTGGGAGTAGCACGAACTTAGATGTGCACAGTGATGTGGTTTAGAAGGAAGAGAGAGAGAGGGATGTTGGTGGAGGCCTGGAAGAGACGAAGCAAGGACTGATGGAAGCACTTAGGTGGATGCCAAAAGTGCCATGGTCTCTGAGGGTGATAAAAAGACTGGGCTGGCTGTAATCGGGCTTGCTGCAATCCTGCTGGCCCCTGTGGCAGGCCAGAGAGGAGGCGAGGTAGACTTGCAACAGGTAGCAATAGGGCTGCTTAGCAGAGCCAGCATGACCATTAGGCGGGATTAGGTGGTCGCTTAGGGCGGCGTCAGTGGGTGAGGTGCTGCCGGGGTACACGAGGGCGCCATTTTCAAAATGTGAAAGAAGGGGTGACAGCAGTCATCAAGCACTCGCTAGGTTGAAGGAGAAAGAGAACGAGAGAGCACTGTAAGAGGGTGACCATAATTCTATATATCTACCACTTTCATAGGGCACAACTCTATATATCTACCACTGTCAGAAGGCACATTCAACTCAGGGTAGGTTGGGGGGGGGGGGGGGGGGCGGGCGGTGTTACATTGGTCTGCCTGGGGTGCTAATGTCCCTTGCATGGCCCTGCTGCTTAGGCACATATCTCCATACCCCTCCCCCTTGCTGCTGAGCCAATGTCATACTTAGGAGCCAGGAGGCCTTCAAGTGCACAGATGAGGCAGAGAAGTGTGTGCTATCTGCATTACCCACACTCAGATATGACAGGAGCAAGAGCAGCATGGGAAGGAGATGGAAAGGACAAGCTTCTTGCAGGCAGTGCAGCAGCTTCTCTCCTTGTACTGTCTAAGGTCATCGATGTGAGGCTGAACTGCAGCTGCTGGTGTGAGAACCTGTGTATGTAAGAGAGACCATGTGCATTTGAGAGAGCATGTGGGGGAAAGAGAGCTTATGTGTGTGTGTGAGAGGGGGGAGAGACATTTGTGTGTTTTATGAGAAAGCGATAAAGAGAGAATGTATGTGTATGAAGAGAGAGAGAGACCCTGTGTGTGTGAGAGCGTATGGGGAAGAGAGAGCACGGGTGCTTGTGTAAGAGATGTTGCATGTTTTGTGGGAGCATGTAAGTGAGAGAGAGGAAAAGGTTTGTGCAGAGCCTCCCCCCCGCGCCCCCCCCCCCCCCCCCCCCCCCCCCAACACACACACATCCACAATCTCAGGGTGACTGGAAATCAAATGTTCCCAGGCATGGAAAGCTGGTGATTTTTTTTTTTTTAATCCATAATAGTTTTAATTATTGGCTGCTGTTTGATGTCTCTGCCGTTTTGAAATATTTTATTGTTTTTTGGGAAATTTAAAAAATGTGCATATGAGTTTTTAATTATTGGATGTTAATTTATTCATCAGCTGTTTTAAAATACATTTATAGCTCATGTAACAGTTCTTGTAGAGGTTAAGGATCACATCCTTACAGAACTGAGAGTCACATTTTGGGACCAAGGTCACACTTGTGTCTATTTATGGATTATAATAATAGTGTTGTTTTAAATTTTAAAAAAAATTTTAAGAGAGTCTTCCAGCTCATGGTGTAATGCCCTTTTTTTTCACTTGACCATTGGTGTCAAATTGCCTGGCTACAGCTCTGTTGCTGGGACCAAATTGTGAGTAGCAGTATTGTCCCCCTCCACAGCCTGGCCAGGATGTGGGTCTGGCACTTGAAATCCAATCCTCCTGCAGCTGGCATCTTTTCTTCCTGCCTGGTTCAAACAGCTGATTTGATTCATTCAGAAACAGCACTGGTGAAATGAGCAAGCTGTCACAGAGGGGCAAAGGAGAGAAAAGGAGGAGGAGCTGTTTTGAAGCTCCAGAGGGTTAGGGGATTGGATCGGATCCAGGGATAGCGGGGGGGGGGGGGGGGGGGGGGGGGGGGGGAGGGACTGTGAGAATTTAAGAATGGGAGAGGGACAGTGAAGAACTCAGGAGAGCAGAGACTCTGGGATTAGTGGGAGGCAAACAGTAGGGACTCAGCAATTGGATGAGGAGTTATGTGTGGAGAATGTGAGATGGAACAGCGGGTTCTCAACTTTTTCCCATTCTGACACACCTGATGGACAATGCTCACATGTGTGAAACACTGCTCACAATAATCCACAGCTAAACTAAAGTCTCAGTATTACTTGTATTGTTAAGGATGGCAAAAGGGAAAGGTAAGAGTACTCTCTCTGAACAGAAATAACATAAATCTTTGTACAAACTGCGTTCTCTGTCCCCCATGGGGCCACCAACCTTTTTTCTTTTGCTGTCACTTTCGGGCCCAACGGGAAGATAGAATTAGTTATTACTAGCTGGGAAGAGAAAGAATTGCCATAACTGCCAGCACACAAACAGTAACAACCCTACTTATGAAAAGATGGAAGTGCTAATATTACACCAGGTCCTAAAATACTAATACACCTCATATTAGGAAAACTGAACACCCAAGCTGCTTTAGATCCCTACTCAGAAACTACATGCTGGCAGAATACCACACCTTAGCCATACATGCAGAATACAAACAGACCCTCCCCAAATACAGAATAAAAAGAGCATACTGTAAGTATGAACAGGGCCAGTGCAAGGGGATTCAGTGCCCTAGGCACCTTCAGCCTTGCGCTGCCCCCCCCCCCTCGTGCTGCCACCAGCCTGCCCCAGGTTGCAGCCCCGACTCTAGGGGCAGGGACCACATGCCGCTACTCCCCCACTCTCCCAATCTCCCCTCCACCCCAAAAAAAACCTCACAAAACACCTGGTCCAGCGAGGAGCCCAGGAGCGATCTGCCACTCCCGGGTGGTCGGCTACCACTAATCAAAATGGCGCCGGGGGCCTTCAGCCCCTACCATGTGACAGGGGTTACCAGTGCCATTGGTTGGCCCCTGTCACATGGTAGGGGCTGAAGGCCACCGGCGCCATTTTGGTTAGTGGCAGCCGAGGCCCCGGGAACGGCAGATCGCTCCAGGGCCCTCCACTGGACCACCAGGAGGGCGTCGGGAGGGTGGCACGACGGCGGGGAGGGGGGGGGGGTGGAAGCAGGGTGAGGCAGGGGCTGGGCAGAATTTTGAAGGGGCACTTTTTGCCCTTTCAAAATTCTGCCGCCTGAAATGGCCGCGAGCGGCAGCAGCGCCCCCTAAGTCTTGGCGCCCTAGGCACAGGTCTAGCTTGCCTAGTGGTTCCTCCGGCCCTGAGTATGAATAGAAATATACAAACAAAAAATGAACCAGAAACCACAACAATGGAAAAACAGAATCACCATTCGTCATAAAAAAATATAAAATCAGCAGTAAAATACTGATAAATAGAATACATTTTTCATAACAGCTGAAGAATAGAATAGCATCCAACAATTAAAAACTCATAAAAATGTTCCAAATACCAATAACAAATTTCAGAACAGCAGACATAAACATCCAATAATTAAAACTAATAGGGCACCCAGAAATGGGGATTTTTTTTAATCCTTAAGATTGTCTTGGATTAGCAAGAGGAGAGGAGGAGGGGCTGTTGCTCAAACTTTCTCCTCTCTCATATATGCACATACTGTCTTCTTCAGTCTCACATGCTCAGTCTTAATTACATAAACACATAGGTTATCTCACTCGCACTTGCCAAGTCTTGCGCACACATACATACGCAGGCTGTATGTCATTTTCACATGTCCAACCTCACAAAGGCACACACAGAGAGGCTTTCTCTCACTCTCATGCTCAGTCTTACACAGGCAAACATACCCATAGGCGGTCTCTTACTCTCATAAGCTCAGTCTCACACAGGCACACACACAGATGCTTTCTCTCTGATGTTTTCAGTCTCACACAGACACACACAGGCTGTCTCGCACTCACGTGCTCAGTCTCACACAGGCACATGCACACATAGGCTATCTCTCACTAGGGATGTGCATTTGTTTCATACGTTTCCTATACAAGCATGTAATACGAAACGTATGAAACATATGAAACGAATGCACATCTAATTGGCATGTAATGGGAAACATATGAAACGAATGCACATCCCTATCTCTCACTCTCATGTGCTCACAGGCAAACACACTCACAGGATCTCTCACTCTCACATGCTCAATCTCACACAGGCAAACGCACCCACAGGGGAGTCTCTTACTCTTACATGGTCAGGCTCACACAGACACATACACCACAGGTTCTCTCTCACTCTCACAAGTTCAGTCTCACACAGGCTGTGTCTCTCTCATGTGCTTAATCTCACACTGTTATGACTTTGCTGCCCGCGGGTCTCCCCGCGAGCAGACACTCACCCCATGCTGTATATCTTCACCCAACTCGGCAGGACGCCGCCGTCGGGCCTCCCATGCGGCTGGAGCCGCGGTCTTGCCTGCCCTTCGCGGCCCGGAGGCTGCCCTGGATCTTCCTCTTCGCCGGAGCCGTGGACTTTCCTGCCTTCCTCTGGGCTGGGACCGCCCCCGACGCTGCCTTCCATCTTCGCGGCGCTAGGCCGCAAGCCCCGGTGCCATCTGGCAGTTGGAGCCGCCCCCGGGGCTCCCCGCAGCGGCTGGAGCCACTGCTGACGTCAGGGGCCTGCCCCTCAGGCCCTGCCTGCGTCTGCGTGGCAGGGCCTGAGGGGCAGGCCCTGCCACGCAGACGCTGCCACGCAGGCCGCTGTCCGCGGTCCTGCACAGTTCTTCCTGCTTCCCTTAGGTGCTGGCGCACGTCTTTCTTCAAGATTTAAAGGGCCAGGCACAGGAAGTGTGCTGGCCCCACCTGTCATTGGACTTCCTGCTTCAGCCCTATAAAGGGCTGCTCCGTCAGTCTGTTCTTCGCCTTGCATCGGAGTTACTTCACTCTGGAGGCTCCTGCCTGCCAGAGCTCCGTCAGGTCTTCTATTGTCTTTGTGGAGCTCCTCATCTCGTCTTGTCTTCTTGTCATGCCACGTCATGTCTTCATAGCCTGAGGTCCTCGTCCAGGTGTCCTGGTGTTTTGTTATAATCTTCTATGTCCTGGTGTTCTTGCCTTCCTGGATGTTCATTCCTGTGTCTTCGCTTCAACGCTCCTGAGCCTTCTGGTCCTGTGGGCCGGACTTCCTCGGACGACGTCTTTCCCAGGTTGGAGTGGCCTGCAGGTGGTCTGGTGTCCTGCACTCTCGAGCCGTCATGTCCTGGATCTTTCCTGCGCTGTCCCGTTCTCCTCGTGGTCCGTGACCAGCCTGCAAGGGCTGTGTAGGGCGCGCAGTGGGACAGGGTGGTCCGCGACTCAGTCCCGCGGGTGGCCTGAGTAGGGCGCCCTGAGAGACAGTGCCAATGTCCGCCTTCCCTACTTCTTGTCTTGTCTGGATTCCAAGTTCCTCGTTATGTCTGCACTTCAGCCTCATGTCTCTGATTTCGTTGCATCGACCCTGGTCCGGGATGCCGTCGCATCGACCACTGGTCCGTGATGTCTTCGCATCAGCCTTGGTGTCACGTCTTCAATAGTCCTGGTGTCATGTCTTCAACCCAAGTCTCGTCTGTGATGCCGTCGCATCAACCCAAGTCTTCGTGTCATGTGATGCCATTGCATCAATCTTCATAGTCTTGTCTTCGTGTCAAGGTCTCCGTCTGCCCTCAACCTCAGGCCAGGCCTGCTGCTCCATGCCGATCCTAGCGGCAGGTCCGAAAGGGCTCGGAATGGTAGGAGGACCATTCAACTTCCAACATCCTCGGATGTTGGCCTTGGGAGCCTGCCGGCCTGGCAGAGGCTCAGACCGTCAGTCATGCGGAGCCACCGTCAACCCTTGGCTCGGCCCTGAAGGCCTGGGTCCGAGCTGAGGCCCAAGGGCACACTAAACCGCCCGCACGCAACACACAGAGGCACATACACAGGCTGTTACTCACATGCTCAGGCTCACATAGGCACATGCACACAGGCTGTCTCTCTGATGTGCTCAGTCTCTCACAGTCAAACATACCCACAGGTTCTGTCTCTGTTATTGCTTTCTTTGCCTCTGTCCCGGGCATTATCAGGTGGCCTGTAAGTATTGCGGGAGAATTGTCTCCCAGAGCTCAATGCCAGTGAGCAGCCAAGATCGATTGGCGTGAGGGAGGAAAGGGCGGGTTCTTATGCCCCATCCCCGGCAGATGGGAGATCCACTCAGTCTTCTCCAGGGCCAAAGATTTCCTAACCAGATCGAGTGTGACGGGCTTCCTCATTGAGATCTGAAAACAAGCAAGGACAGGCCTCAAAACCTATAAAAGCACCAAGAAAGGTGTTGGAAAAAGGCATCGAACCATCGCCTAAGAAAACATCAGCGCACAGCGGTGTGTTGAAGATAGCGCACATCAGTGCGTCCCAGACATTGACACATATTGGTGCGTCGCAGACATCGACACATATAGTTGTGCCACAGACATCGACACACATCAGTGCATCCAAAACATTGACGCAGAAGTCCAAGTCGACTTAATATGCCCTGACGACGAAATGTCAACAATCGATGCCAATGCAAGCTTCGAAATGTGCAAAAACTTTGGAAGTTTCTGCACATGCAAAGTCAATCAGAACTTCTAGTCCCACATCAAACAATGGAGCCTCAATAAACATTGAGGCACATTTAAAGTTCATTATACGACCAGATCTGTCTCCATCGGGAAGTATGGCGGAGCTGCCATCTCACAAACCCTTATTACAATTATCTGATCAGGAGATGGAAGAAGAAAACCTGGTAGAACTGATCTCCTCGCCAGAATCCAGTCAATCTGAATGGGAACTCTCACTAACCCAATGTCGCTGCTGGTCCTGGGGAGGGGGTGAGAGGGGGGAGGGGAGGGGGTGGTGAGAGAGGAGGGGAGGGGGATGGGGTGTGTGAGGGGGCGAAAGCAGGGGGAGGGGAGGCAGTGTGAGAGAGAGAGCTTGAAGGTGTGAGAGAGACCAAGAGGGGTAAGCTGAGAGGTAAGGTGGGAGAGCAGAGGGATGCTTGATTGTAGGTGCCAGAGAGAGGGAGCCTATATGAGGAGATTGTGAAGGAGTGTGTATGGTGTGAGAGATTGGGAGCTAGTGTATATGAAAAAGGGATCGTGTGAATGTGAGGGTGCTAGCCTGTGTGAAGGGATCATGTATGTGTGAGAGAGCCTGTGTAAAGGGGTGTGTGAGAGAGAGACATAGGTAGCCTGTGTAAAAGTGTGTGTGTGTGTGTGTGTGTGTGTGTGTGTGAGAGAGAGAAAGGGAGCTTGGGTGAGTGTGTGTGCAAAAGAGAGGGACTCTGTATGAGGGTGAGTGTATGTGTACTAGAGAAGGCAGCATGTGTGTGAGAGAGAGAGGGACAAAGGGAGCCTGTGTGAGGGGCAATACTGAGAACAGAGTCAAACTCTGGGAATGGCGATAGAGTGGAAGGGGTTGAGCCTAGAGGTGGAGGGGAGAGATACTGGCAGGTGGAGGACTTGGTGCCTGAGAGGCAAAGTGGCCAGGGAGAGAGTGTGGAAGGAACATTTACAGTGAATTTCTAGGGAAATTCTGTTCTAAATATTTAAAATTCTGCATCTTTAAGTAATAACTTTTTTCTGTATTAATTTAAAATGTAATTACTTAAAGTCTGTCATGAAAATTGTGTTATTTTGACCAATATAAAGTACGCAGAATTTTGCAGAATTTTAAGTTTTTGTGCATAGAATTTTAAATTTTTGTGCACAGAATTCCCCCAGGAGTAAACTATCAGAACCTCCAGCACCTAGACCTGCTACACCAAGGCAAAACATCTTAAAGACAGCAATACCCTTGTCTCAGCAACGCAGATCTAGATCTCATCTGTCTACTAGCTCTGCGTCACACTCCTTGTTGGGGAAGTCTGGCATAAAACCGCCCATTAGCTTTCATGGATATAAACACAGAACAACAGTGGAAGAAACAATGGCACAAATCGCTTCCATTTTGAAATCATATTTTGACAGTCTACCTGCTCAGCAGGAAATGGGGACCCCTCATTCTCCACTTCAATCAGAGGGAGGTTGTCTTATCATTCTGAGCATGCTCCTTCACCTTCCAAATTGGGTTTTAGTCTGCAGGACTCCGACAGCCCTCCAGTCTTGCCAGATTTATCTCACTGCCCTGCTGAGTCCCCACCTTCCTCACTGGGGAGCTCAATGGGCATCTCTTCGGACCCTCCGGAAGAACTGGCTCAACCATTCTCACCTCCAGAGGACCTAACTTATTCCAAATTTTTAGAAAAAGGGGGAACTGTACTAAAAATTGAAACTAGAAAGCACTCAGTCCCAGGGCTGAGATAATGGGCATCTTGAAAATCTTGGAGGTACCGTCAGATCCTACTGCTCTCCCTTCACATTCATTACTGGACTCAGTCATGGATAGGGCATGGGAGTCCCCTAATTCTCTAGACATAACGTCTAGAAAGTTGGACCTCAAATACAAAATACAGAAATCCATCCACTACAGCATGGTTCAAATTCTCAATGCATCTGTAGTGGTAGAATCTGCCATGAAAAAGGTGAAGAAAACGAGGCTGCATTCCAATTCGCTTCCTGGAAAGGACAGCAAGTTGCTAAATTAAAATGGCAGGAAGATTTTTCAGAATTCCATGTTCAATGCTCAAATTCACCAACATCAATTTTATATAACGCAATATTTGTATGAATGCATTCAGAACCTGATTCTTTTTCTCTCACATGAACAAGGAGATATAAAAACACCTCAGCCATTTGCCTACATCACCTGTTGAGAACAACCTAGGAGGGATTTGATACTTGGCCAGATCTTCAGCAGCTTCTATAGAGGCCAGACATCTAGCATGGCTCCGTTCAAGTGCAATATAAGAGGATGTGCATGATAAGTTAGCAAACTTGCTGTGTAAGGATGACAACCTCTTTGATGAGAAGCTTAGGGAAATGGTCTCTCAAATCAAAGAGCAAAATGTAGCAGTACAATCTTTAACGTGCCCAGTTGATACAGAAATGTATATCGGACAGAGTAGAAATGATACTAATAACTCCGGCGTGGCCTATTTAATACAACTCTCGACTCAGCAGCCACTGTTTCTAGAAAACAGCGCAAGAATTCTACCCCAGGAGGGTGGGACACTCATCTACCCAATGCACTCCTCTCCAACTCACAGCATGGACATTGAGCAGGAGGTATTAGGTCATCTCCAACTGCCACCACAAATCACGAATTTGTTACTAGCAGCCAAGAAACCATCCATAAGAAGGAACTACTTCTTCATATGGAAGAGATACTCTTAATTGGTGTGTTCAATGGAGCATTGATCCCTTTACTTGCTCCCCAAAAACTTTGCTGATGTACCTAAACTCCCTTTCTACCTCCGGTTCAACAGTGACTTCAATCTAAGTTCACCTAAGCACTACAGCAGCTTATCACTTCATGGATGAAGGTTCTTCCATCTCCTTTCATCCATTAATTTCAAAATTTATGAGAGGGTTACTACATATTCACCTCCCAATACAGAAACCTCTGGTTCCATGGGATGTAAATGTTGTTTGAGCCCATGGAGTCCTCATCTTTGAAACACATCACTTGGAAAGTACTTTTCCTCATAGCAGTTACATCTGCCAGGAGAATGAGGAACTCCAGGCTCTAGTAATTAATTATCCATACCTTCAGTTTCATCATGCCAAAGTCCTACTATGTACACACCTGTCTTTTTTGCTGAAAGTGGTTTCAGCTTTTCACTTAAACCAAACAATTTTATTACTAAGAGAGCCCTTGCATATTACAAACAGAGAACAATCAGACGTACCTCGCAACTTTTCGTCTCCTTCAACCTGAATGCCCCGGGAAAAGCAATAAAGAAAAGAATGCTCTCAAACTGGATAACACAATGCATCTAATTTTGCTATGAGTCTCATTCCCTAATGCTCAAGGATCCAATTAAAGCACATCAGGTTACAACAACAGAAATTTCATTAGAACACTTACATAACATTCCAGTTCAAGAAATCTGCAAAGTAGCGACGTAGTTGTTAGTTCATACATTCACTTCCCATTGTGTCTCAATCAACAATCAGCAGTGAACAGTGCAGTGGGATCAGCAGTGTTGCACCATGTCCAATGGAAATAATGGCTGCCCACAAACGTTAGATTGCTTATAACATCTACAGACATTACACTATAGCAAGCAACCTTTAGCTTGGGACTCCCAGACATCATGGCTAAATAAGCCTGCTTATCGATGGAGAAAAGCTAGTTTGCTTACCATAAACAGTGTTTTCTGAAGATAGCAGGATGATTTATCCATGCATCCTCTCCCAATTCCCTGGACAGCCATCGACTACCGTTGTATATCTGCTTAATAGTCAACTGAGGGGAACCGCTCAATACGCGCGGAAAAGAACCATGGAGCCGCAGAGGAAGAATCTTTTCAGCTTAGAGAGAAAACTCCGCCCTCGTATGACATCACCCAGACAGCATAACTAAATCATCCCTATCTACGGAAAACACTGTTTACGATAACCAAACTTGCCTTTACAACAAGAACAAATATAGGAGAAATCATTGGAAAAAAAGGTCATTTTTCAGGAAAGATAAGAGGCAGATATTCAGCATTACTTAGCCAGATAAATAGCAACTTATCTGGCTAAGTGGCAGATAATGTATATCCAGCTGCGATGAGTGGTTGCCACATACAGTTAAGTAGTTAGCCCAATAAGTGGTGGACAGGATGTGGGCAGATTAGGGACAAGCTACTCATTCGGTATCCTTAGCCGGATAAGTGCCAATATTCAGACTTATCCAGCTAAGTTACCAAGATAAGTTAGATCTGCTCAATAGCAGGACTAAAGTTAGCCAGATAAGACATATCCGCCTAACTAGCAACTTTTATGTGGATATTCAGTAGCATAGCCATGCTACTGAATATTCTTTATAAGATAGTGGATAAGTCTTATCCAGCTAACTTATGTATCTGGCTATGTTTGAATATTGAGCCCTATCATTTTTGGTTCTTGCTCTAATAAGTATTGACAAATCTCTGGGGGAAATAAAATAAAAATTGAAAACAATGGTCCCTAAGGATATAAGAGAAGAAACAGAAAATGGAGAGGAAACCATGAGAAAGGAACATAAGATATTCCATGCTGAGTCAACCAAGGTCCATTGAGCTAAGCATCCTGTCTGACAGTAGCCAGTCTAAGTCACAAGTACTAGCTGATACCAAAAAAAGTAGCTCTATTTCTTGTTATCACACTCAGGGATAGCAATAGCTTTCCCTAGTCTACCTGGCTAACATTTTATGGACTTTTCCTCTAGGAACTTGTCCAAATCTTTTTTTAAATTCCATCATGCTACTTGCCTTGACCATGCTCTCTGGCAATAAATTCCACAGTTTGATTGTAGTTGAGTGAAAAAGTACTTTCTATGAATTATTTTAAATCTGTTGGTTGTTAGTTTCATGGAGTGTTCCCTTGTTTTAGTATTATTTGAAAGGGGAAATAACCATATTGGAAAATGAAAATGCTCTAGCAATGGAGCTGAAGTGGAATCTGAAAGAAAAGAAGATATCAAATGTACACAGAAATCCCATAACCCAACCAAAAGCCATAAAGCAAAGTTGCTTACCTATAACAGGTGTTCTCTTAGGACAGTAGGATGTTAGTCCTCATATGTGGGTGACATCATCCGATGGAGCCCGGCACGGAAAACTTATGTCAGCATGCCACTATCCATGCGTCCACATGGGGTCTCTCTTCACTCTCTTAAGTAGATCACGAAAAAATAAAACGAGAAATGAGGAGAATCCAACTCTGCGGGGTGGCAGGCGGGTTTCCTGAGGAGAACACCTGTTACAGATAAGCAAATTCACTTTCTCCTAGGATAAGCAGGATGGTAATCCTCACATGTGAGTGAATCCCTAGCTACAGGCTGGACCCAAGACCAATGGGGCCAACAAACACCAAACTAGGTGTCAACGGGCACAAAAACAGAGGTGCTGTTGGTAACATCGGGAACAGCCTAAACCCAAAATAGGGCCATATGTAGGAAGAGTTGGATTCACAACTGAAAAAGATTTCTGTGGACAGACTAGCCAAATCTGCTATCCTAACAGCCGTTCCTGTCCAGACAATAATGATCCACGAAGGTGTGGAGAGAACTCCATGTCCAAGCATGCAGATTTCCCCCTTGGGAACTACAAGTAGGTGTGCCACAGTATTGGCCGTGGTCTACCAGTTGCAGGCCCACTGGTTATAGCAGAAGATGATGCATTCGGCTAACCAGGTGGAAAGAGTCTGCTTGGTAACAGCTATACCCAGCCTGTTGGTGTCATAAGAGACAAACAGCTGGGCAGATTGTCTGTGGCCTGCTGTCTGGTCCAGGTAGAAGGCCAAGACACCTTTACAATTCAATGTGTGCAGTGCCCTTTCTCCTGGTTGAAATGAGGCCTGGGGAAAAAAGTGGGCAGGGCAATGGACTTGTTAAGGTGGAATTCTGTAATCAGCTTCGGCAGGAACTTAGTGTGCATTTGTAGGATCACCTGGTCATGGAAAAACCTTGTTTCAAGCGGGTAAGTCACAAATGCATGCAGCTCACTGACCCTGCGTGCCGATGTGATCACTATCAGGAATATGACCTTCCAGGTCAAATACTTAAGAGCAGAGGAGTGCAACGGCTCAAATTGTGGTTTCATCATCTGGGCCAGCACCACATTTAGGTCCCAGGACACTTCGGGGGCCTGTAGAGAAGGCTGCAGTTGTAGCAATCCACACATGAAACGCCCTACAAGGGGCTGTACCAAGATGGGCGAGCTATCTACCACATGGTGGTAAGCACCTATGGCACTCAGTTGCACCCGAACAGAGTTAGGTTTAAGCCCGGTCTCCGAAAGTTGCAGCAGGTAATCCAGGAGTTCTCGGTTCGGACAGGAGAAGGGATTGAGGCCCTTCTGCTCACACCAGATTGTAAATCTCCTCCACTTCAAAGAATAAGACTTCCTGGTGGAAGGCTTTCTTGAAGTTACCAGGACCCGAGACATGAACTCTGAGAGATTCAGAGGCTGTAAGATCAATCTTTCAACACCTAGGCTGTGAGGGACAGGGCCCAGAGGTTGGGGTGGCATAACCTGCCCTGATTGTGTGTAAGGAGGTCTGGGGCAGACCCCAGAATGATTGGGTCCCGCTGGGAAAAATCCCACAGTAGCGGGAACCAAACTTGTCTCAGTCAATGGGGGGCAACGAGGATCATGGTCCCCCCGGTCCTGGCAAAGCTTTAAGAGAGTCTTCATCACAAATGGAAGTGGTGGATACGGATACAGGAGGCCCACCCCTTTGGAGGCAAATTGGCTGGCTGTCTGCTGACCTTTACAGGGAGCAGTACTGATGAACTTTCCTGTTGCAGGGGGAGGCAAATAGATCCACGTCCGTGGTTTCCCAGAGACAGACGATCTGGTCCGATACCTTATGACTCGTGGGGCCGGAAGGTGCGACTTAATCTATCTGCTAGTGTGTTCTCTGCACCGGCCAAGTACACGGCCTGGAGCAATGTCCCTTGAGACAGGGCCCAGTTCCAGATCTGTACCGCATCCTGACAAATGAGGAAGCACCTGGTGCCCCCTTGCTTGCCACCTGATTGTCTGTCTGAATGAGGATCACCTTGTTGGACAGCTGATCCTGGAAGGCCTAGATCATGTACTGGATCGCCCTCAGCTCCAGGAAGTTTATCTGACACTGAGCTTCCTGAGCGGTCCAAAGGCCTTGGGTATGGAGGCCATCCAAATGGGCACTCTAGCCCAGATTGGATGCATCTGTGGTAATCACCACCTGGTGAGGGGGAGCCTGAAAAGGCACCCCATGTTCCAGATTGGATGGGGACTGCCACCAAGCCAGGGAAGCCATGAGAGTGGGGGAAACCAGGATGCGGACTTGAAGGTCCTAAGTAGCCTGCCGCCATAGGGAGCATAGGGTCGACTGGGCTTAACGCATATGCAGGCTGGTGACCGGGGTGACATGGACTGTTGCGGCCATGTGCTCCAAAAGTTGCAGCATACGCCATGCAGAAACCAGCCGGCAATGTTGGACCTCCTCCACCAGGGTTAGCAGTGCATGCGCACTGGCGCGGGGCAAAAAGACCTTCGCCTATGTCATGTCCAACACGGCTCCTATGAAATCCAGCCATGACGACGGACGGAGATTGGATTTTGGGTAGTTGATTAGAAAACCCAGGTTTTCCAACACTCGAATGGTCCAGCATAGAGCCCGCAATGCCCCTGCTTGTGTGCTGTTCTTGATCAGCCAGTCATCCAGATATGGAAAGACCTGGATTCTCAGCTGGCGCAGATAAGCACCCACCTCGGCCAAACACTTCGTGAAGAACCAGGGCGCGGAGGCCAGGCCGAACGGGAGCATGTGGTACTGAAAATGTTGACAGCCCACCACAAAGCGGAGATACCTCCTATGACTGGGGAGGATCTCGATGTGGGTATAGAAAAAGCCAGTCTCCTCTTTGTAAGAGGGGAATCAGGGTGCCCAAGGATACCATCTTGAACCTTTCTCTCTTGAGAAATCTGTTCAAGACTCGCAGATTGAGGATGGGATGGAGGCCTCCTGTTTTCTTTGGAATTAGAAAATAATGGGAGAAAACCCCCCATCCCTGCTGCTCCTGAGGGACAGGTTCTACTGCTCTGGCTGTTAGAAGGGCTGAGAGCTCCCCTCGGAGCACTTCTGGATGCGAGCAGGATCCCATTGTGGGCACGGGGGAGAATCCGGTGGAACAGTCATGAGATTCAGCCTGTAGACCTGACGGATGATGGACAAGACCCACTGATCTGAAGTCATGGCAGCCACCGGTCAACAAAGAAACGGAGCCTGCCCACGACCAGTGGGTCCTCCGGCAACAGAAGAGGCAACTGGCTTATGCTGTCTTGCATCCAGTCAAAACCCTGTAGTGGGGTTAGCCTGGGACGCTGGCTGAGGCCTAAGGTCCCGCTTTTGCTGAGATCTGCCCATGGCGCTGTTCTGCTTTGGCCAAGAGTGAGGGGCAGGAAGGTAGTACTTCTTTGGTCTGTAGAAGGGTCTCCGTGACCCTGGCCGAGAGGACCTCTTAGAAGATGCCGGCACAGCCGAAGCACCAGCCGATAAATGTTAGAGGGTCTCATGGTGATCCTTTAGCTATGCAACCACATTCTTGACCTTGTCACCAAACATGTTATCATGGCGGTCCTTTGAGGAGGAAGGATCTGACGGAAGATCATCGGAATTCACAGATGAAGCATCAGAGATGTCCTCCCCCAAGGGGTCGGATGGGCCCTCAGGCTCATCTTGGCCACCCGGAGATGGGGGCCAAGGAACACTGGGCACATCTCTATACAGGGGTACCGAGGGACCCAAGGACATCAAGGAACCCAAGGGCATTGAGGGACACAAAGACCCGGGCCCTGGTCCCAGCAGTGCCGGACGGGGGACAAGGGGACTCTTTGGAGCGAAGGGCATTGACGGGCCATCTTCCTTGGAGGAATCCCCCACGAAAACAAGCTTGGATGGCTTGCATTTCGGTGCCCGACCAAGGAATCGCAGGGCACCGACAGTAACTGGGTCGGGAGATCACGATGAGGATGCAAAGATGGTCTGATAACAGTTCCTAACTCTGGTACCATAGGCAGCATCGGCACAGGTATCAGCTTCGAGGGCGTCTGTGACGGCATCAGTGGTGGGGAAGGCGCCGGTCCAGGTGGCGGGAGCACTGGCTCCCTGCACACAAAGCACGTTCCTCTGCCAGGCACACCTGACGTTCCAACTCCGCCTCTAAAGCCTCTGATGAAAGGGCAGGCTGAGAGGGGAGGGAAGAGGCTAACTCCTCCTCAGAGCCCTGAGGAGGATTGACGACAGGAACCAATGTGGACGGCCTCGGGCCACCGGCATCGAGGGAGGATGGTGCCTCCTCTTGCCGTGCCACTTTGGGGGCAATGTAACGAGCGCCGTAGCCAGCCTGAGCCTGCCACTGTGTGCAGAAGCGGACCAGTGATGGTGCTTCCAAGACTTCCCATGGTGCTCAGGGCTGAGGACAAGGAAGACGATCCTGAAGTCCACTACTTGGAGGAGACTGAGACTGAGCAATCCCCGGAGCCTTTTTTCCCCATAAGCCTCGGAGGAGGAGTGGTCATGGAGGGATCAAGGACGAACAGTTGCCCTCAGTCCTTAGGCCTCAATGACATAGAGTGTTTGGATTTTCCCGAACCAAAAACCTTCTCCATCTTATCTAACCTGGCCCGATGGCCTTTTGGGGTCATTTGAGCGCACAATTCACAGCCCCAAACATCGTGAAATGCCCCCAGGTAAAAGATGCACACTTCATGTGGATCCATCAGGGACACAATCCGGGGGCACTGGGGGCGCCGATGGAAGCCCAATGCCCCCATGAGGCTCATCGGGGACCGCAAAAGGCACGACGACCAGCGAGTATAGGAGAAGTGTGAAAAAATACTCACTGACCAAGAAAGAAGTGTGAACTAGAGAAAGACTCAGTGCAGGAAGAAAAAAGTGAAAAACTCACTTTTAAGAAGTTTCCCAAAAGAAAAAGAGCACAAGCTCCACCTCCGTGAGACGATAGCTCCTCAGAAAAGAAAGGACTGAAGAGAAACCCCGCATGGATGCATGGACAGTGGCATGCTGGGCATGCTCAGTGTGCCAGTCAAAGTTTCTAGAAACTAGTTTTCTGTGCCGGGCTCCATTGGATGTTGTCAGCCACATGTAAGGACTACCATCTTGCTTGTCCTAAGAGAACAGTAAGATCCTTGTGAGAGAGACTCAGTCCTGAAAAACATTAATTTGAGAATTCCTTTCAAGGGAAACACTATTCTTAAATGCCTTCCAGGATCTTTAGCTAGTAGAAATTCAAATCAGGTAATCTTTGCAATCAAAGAAAGTAAGAACTCTGAAATTGACATTATAATCCATTTGGGGACCAATGACCTTGTTGCGCTGGAAGTGGACCCTTGGCCTAGTGCAGGATTGGTACGGCCCTCTGGTTGGACCCAGAGAGCGCCTGCCACCAGGAGGCAGAGCACAGGAGGAGACAGAGGCTAGCTGGAGCTTCGCCAGTAGCAACCCGGTGTTCCCTCAGGTTGAGCCCTTGGTTACCCGGGCCGCCTGGTCTTAGGTGGGCCTCGCAGGATCTCCTACAGAGGAAGCGAGGGGTGTGCTCACCACAAACAAGGGTGCACGGTCAATGTTCAGGCGAGAGAGTCCAGAAGTCACAGGAGGCCAGAATAGAGTGTCCAGTGGATAGCGAGGATCAAGGCCAGAGTATTAGTCCAGAATGGTCAGCCGAAGCAGGGGTCAGTACCTTTAGTCAATCCGGGAGTAGTCAGGTCAGGCAGAAGTCAAGGTCCAGAAGCAAGCAGACGTGGTCAGTGAGCAGGAGACGCTGGAACAGGCAAACTAGATAACACCAGAGTGTATGACCCGATTGCCAAGGCAGGGATCATGGGTTTGAGCCCTGCCTTATATATGGAGTCTCGGTGATGTCATCAGTGTGCGCCTCTCGGGGTTTTCCCACGCTGGGCCCTTTAAAGGTTAGCAGGTCGGCCGCATATGCACCTAGGGGCAGGGCTAAGGACGCCGACAAACCGGAGCCCCGACGGGAGCTCCGCTGTGAGGCCTGCTTGGGAGATTGCGAGTGGGGGAGTCGGGGACACCGCGAACAGGCAGCGGCTGCGGAGGAGGAGAGCCCGGAGCTCGTAGATGGGAGAGCGAGGTGAGCAGGGCTGGCTGTGGAATGGACGTGGCAGGGACGCGCAACAGACCTTGCTAAATATAGCATCCAAGTGGTATAGAAAGATTTCCACATTCTGGGGAAGTATATTGGGCACATGGCGAATACTATTGACTTTTCAGAAGTGCTACCTGTTCTTGGGAAGGAAAGACTATGACATTTATTTATTTAAAATTCTTTATATTCTGTGCCCTCTGCAATTTAGGGCAAGTTCCAAAAGTACATACATGATTTAAAACATTTTTAAAAAAACAGAATCATATTAATAAAAGCCTGCAGAAAAACAACACAGTTGTCCTGTGAAATAAATTTGCCTAGATGCTGCTGGATAATACTTGGCTCAAAACCTGGTGCAAGGAAGAAAGTTTTGGATATATTGGGGGCTGGGGCTATATATGGAATAGTAAAAGGCTATATGTCAAAGACAGATTACATCTGTCTGTGGCAGTAAAAAGAATCCTAAGTGAAAAATTAAAATCATATGCCATAAGGCATTTAAATTAAAGGGCAAGGATGGCAGAAAGAAGTTGGAATGTCACCCCCAACAACTCCAAGAAGCGAGTGGAGAAATAACAAAAATCAGCTGAATAGGGCAGAAAAGCTGTCCAAGAAGAGCAGCAAGCTGAGGGAGAGATGCTAGAAAACCATGAGCACAAATTCTCGAAGTCTGGGCAATAAAATCCCAGATCTGCAAGCCCTAATGGTGGAGGCGGACTTGGATATTGTTGCTATTATGGAAAATTGGTTCAGTAATTCTCATGAATGGGATATGGCCGTACCAGGCTACAACCTGTTGAGACCGAAGTGACAAAAATGGAGGAGGAATAGCTCTTTATGTCAAAAACAACATCTGAGTAACTGAAATGCAGGTGATGTCGGGAGAGGAAGAAGCGCCTTTAAAAAAAGATGAAGGCACTTCCATTAACCCTGGTGTGGTCTACAGGCCTCCAAATCAGTCAGAAGAACTGGATAAAGATCTGGACAAAGACATCCGAAAGGTGGGTAAGAAGGGTGAAGTGTTAAGTCATTGGAGATGTTAATCTACCTGATGTGGATTCCCTGCTGCCAAATCTGCAAGAAGCAGAGAGATTGTGGATGCTAAGCTCTGATAAATGGTGATGGGACCCATGAAGGGAGGAAAGCTACTGGATCTGATATTCACGAATGGAGACGGTATCTTAAATGTCCGGTTAGGTGCCCACCTGGACATCAGAGATCATCAGACAGTATGGTTGGTTCTCCAAGGACAAGAAGGATGGCAGTCCTCATAAATGGGTAACATCATCAGATAGAGCCCGGCACAGAAAGCCTATGTCAAAGTTTCTAGAACTTTGAGCCTCTCTGAGCATGCCCAGCATGCATTATATCACGCATCATGCATTATATCACGCATCCGTCTTTTTCCCGCAGTGTCTAGTGTGTTGTGGCAATTGAGTTCTGACTTTTTCTCACTTCTGAAGTGTTTTCTCATTTATTTTTCTCTTTTTCTCAACTCTCATGTGTGGTATCGATGTAGGCTCCTCCCGGTTCTCCCCTTGACATCTTTAGCCAGGTTTCTTGGCATTTAAGAGTAATTTTTCTTTCACAGTTGTTCCCGGCTGGGTGGTGGTGACTTCAGTGTCCACCAGCCATTTGTTTCAAGTCAGCATGTCCACATCTGGATTTAAGCCATGCCCTCGGTGCTTGAAGACAATGTCAATCACAGACACCCATGATCGATGTATCCTCTGCTTGGGGGCATTTTATAACATCTGGGGTTACAGCAAGTATGTCCAGAATACTCCTAAAGATCTGGCTGTATAAGATGGAGCAACTGTTTGGGTCAGAGAAGGCCAGCCGACTGGCATCGAAGAACCATCGACATCAGTGGAATTATTGATTCTGTCAGCATTGGTGACTGCCAGGGATGCCATTGTCTACCTCCTCCAGGTCAAAGACATTGGGTTTGTTGTCTTCAACCTCGGCACCAGGGAAGGACCGATCTGAACACTGAGGGAAGCTGAGGAAGCATCGGTATTAATTGATGCACGGTGCCGGGCACAGGGATGTACCAGCTTTGGTCGTGATGCCTTTGAAGTGTCCCCGTGGTGAGGAGCACCAAGCTCCATCAATACCCGGAACACGCGACAATCTCCACCGGCTCCAATGCCTGCCACTGATCCTCCTCTCTGTTCTGAAGAGGATATGGATACACCTCCAGGTCCCAGTCGGGCTTGGCACTGGTCCTCTTTGAGGAGGAGCTGGAGAGGCGTGTGCAGTCGGCCGTGGAAAGGGTGATGTGGAGCCTCAGCATCAGGGTACTAGTGGCACCGGGACCAGCACTGTTTGTCCTCGAGCCACTGTTCGAAACCCTGCACACACTCTTCGGAGTGTTACCAACGCAGCCTATGCCATTTCCCAAGACTGCATAGGGGGCACCACCAACCTATCTGGTGCTTGTCCATGGTTCCTCAGAGGATGCTCCTTCAGGAACCAAGTCAACTCCGGGGTCCGAGCCCCCACAGCCATTTGAGTCGGTACCCATACTACTGACCGGTGGCCGAGGGCCCAGGGTCCCATTCCCTCCTTCAGGAAGTGAGGATGAGGACACATATTAACCCTGGGAGGGGTGATGACTCCGATGTTTTTGTTGATGCCTTGGATGGCCTTCCCTCAGATCCATTTCCTCTTGCCAACAGAAGGAAAACTCCTCTGGAAGACCTTTCCTTCGCAAGATTTGTCAGCGTGATGGTGGAGGGTACAACCAGTGAGTTCTGTCCATCGTCCGCGGAGGGTACAAATTAAATCTTTTGAGTATCCCACCAAATTGTCCTCTGAGTTCCTAAGGGGCCAATAGCGCATTAGGAAAAACTCCTTGTGGAGTTCCTCTTCCTCTTAATGGCCAGAGCGGTTGAGCCCATCACATAAGGGTAAAGAGGATAGGGATTTTACTCCTGGTACTTCCTGATTCCAAAGAAAACAGGAGGATTCAGTCTCATCCTGTACCTAAGGGCCCTGAACAATTTTCTCAAAAGAGAAAAGTTCAGGATGGTTTCTCTGGGCTCCTTGATCCCCTTGCTGCAAAAAGGGGACTGGCTATGCTCCCTTGATCTAAAGGATGCGTACACCCACATCAAAATCTTCCAAAGTCAGAGGAAGTATCTCAGATACATAGTGGGAAAGCAGTACTTCCAGTACAGTGTTCTGCTATTTGGGCTAGCGTCAGCCCCAAGTGTCTTTACAAAATGCCTGGCCCTAGCGGTGGTACACCTTCGCAGACTGGGAATCCTTGTGTTCTCTTACCTGGACGTTTGGCTGGTCAAGAGCACCCGTCTTGTAGACGCCGAAGACTCCATGCATTTGAGCATCCAGGTGTTAGAGTCGACTGGGTTTGTCATCAATTACCCCAAGTCCCATCTCAGCCCATCACTGCAATTGGACTTCACAGGAGCCCTACTAGATACAGATAAGACCAAGGCTTTCCTGCCGCAACAGAGGGCCATCACCTTAATGACCACTGAAGCACAGATTCAAGAGAGTCATCAGATCTCAGTATGGCACATGTTGAGGCTGTTGAGTCACATAGCCACAACAGTACATGTCACTCCCTAGGTAAGGTTACACATGAGAAGAGCCCATTGGATAATAATGTCCTAGTGGTGCCAAACCAGTCAGGAGCTTTGGAACATTATCTGAGTCACCCCATCTCTCTGGGTTTTCTTCTCCTGGTGGCAGATATATTCCAAACTGGAACGGGGAGTCTCAATTCAAAGTCCTGTGGTACAAATTGTCCTCACCACAGATAAGTCCAGCCTAGGCTGGGGAGCCCATATAGTTGGGCTTACTCCCCAAAGTCTTTGGTCTGCCCAGAAACAGATGTGACAAATCAACTTCCTGGAGCTCCAGGTGATCTGATATGCTCTGTGGGCTTTCAGAGATCGGCTGTCCAACAAAATTGTGTTGATACCACATAGCCACCTGGTTCTCAGTTTGATTGTCAACAAGTATGGGCTCAAACCTCCTGTGTCAGAAAGCAGCTCAGATATGTCATGGGCCCTCTCCCAAGGAATGGGAACAGAGAATATAATAGCAGTCAGACTGAGTCATTCCTTCTGGCCCCACGAATGGTTTATAGACCAAGGGGTGGAAAATCGGTTCTTCTACCTGTGGGGAAGCCTGGAGGTGGATCTGTTCACAAAACTTTGGAACAGGAAGGTTCCTTGGTTCTGTTCCCTTTATAGGTCATATGACAAACCAGCCTCAGATACCTTCATCCGTCATTGGGCAAGGGTGTTCTGTACACGTAGCTTCCAGCTCCACTGCTGTTAAAGACTTTATTTCCACTCATCCAAGAGATATCCATCAGGAAACGGATCAGACTAGGGACTTCCCCAAATCTCATCACCCAGGATTGGGGCAGGTTGCGGTATCCCAACCTCCAGGCCCTGTTGCTCACAGCCTGAATGTTGGGAGGCTGATCCTACAACTACTTGTTCTCTTGGAAGATGTGTCTCTGGATCTGGTGACATCTAGAAAGCCTTCCACTAAAACGTCCTAGGCACTGAAGTAAAGGAAGTTTTCAGTGGTGTGAGCAGAAGGCCCTAGATCCCTTCTCCTGCTCCACACAAAATCTGCTTGACTATCTTCTACACCTGTCAGAGACTGATCTGAAGACTAACTCCATTACAGTTCACCTGAGTGCTACTGGTGCATATCACCATAGTAGAAAAGGTAAGTCCATCTATGTACAGTCTATGGTTGTACATTTCATGTGGGGACTGCTTCATTTGAAGCCTCCCCTAAGATCTCCCACTGTGTCCTGGGATCTCAATTACATGCTTTTAGCTCAGCTGATGAAAGCTCCCTTTGTGCCTCTGTGCTCCTATGACCTGAAGTTCGTGATCTGGAAAGTCATATTTTTGGTTACGGTCACTTCAACTTGCAGAGTCTGTGAGCTACAGGCCTTAGTGAATTATCCAACTTACACAAATTTTTTCATGAAAGGGTGGACTTGCACATGCATCCTAAGTTGCTGACTAAGGTGGTGTCAGACTTCCATGTTAGCAGGTCCATTGTCCTGCCAACATTTTTTCCCAGGCCCCATTCACACGAAGGCGAATGAGCCCTGCACAGTTTGGACTGCAAAAGAGCATTAGCCTTCTGTCTGGAGCGGATAGAAGCCCATAGTAGTCCATCCAACTTTTTGTTTCTTTTGATCAGAACAATTTGTGTATCGCCATTGCCAAACAGGCTTTTTCCAGTTGACTAGCAGACTGCATCTCCTTCTGTTATGCCCAAACAGGATTGCATTTTGGGGGCCATGTGAAAGCTCACTCTGTCAGAGAGCCATGGCAGTGTCGGTGGCCCACTTGTGAGCAGTTCTGTTTAGATAGAATGTGAAAGGATGTGAATGAAGAGAAGAGGCATGGGGGTGGCTTGCGGGAATGACGGCTACTACATGGAGATTAATATCCTTATTCAATAAACATACACACGGTTAATGTTACTCCAACATTGCTCTATGCTTCAACGGCAAGAGGAAATGTGGAAAAAAGGATTTGCATCCACAAAAAAGCAGAGGAGTAGCTTGCTTGTTACAGTGGTTATTACCCCAAACCAAATAAGCCTGATACTTCACTTTCAATGCATATCCAGCATAGCTCTCTGCTTCAACAGCAGGGGGAATTAAGAAAAGATTATCTATATTCAGACAACTACAACAAGGTCTGAATTACATAGTCTGAGTAAACAAATAAGCATGGGTGTAGCTTGCTTGTTATAGCGGTTACTACCCCAAATCAAGCCTGATACTTCACTTGGAATACATATCCAGCGCAGCTCACTGCTTCAACGGTAGGGGAATGAATTAAAGAGGATTTATATTCAAACAACCAACAAGGACTGAATTGCACAGGCTGGGTAAACAAGTGTGGGAGTAGCTTGCTTATTATGGCAGTTACTACCCCTAACCAATTAGCTAGATACTTCACTTAGATGCAGCTCTAGCACTGCTATCTACATCGATGGCAGAGGTGGAAGGGAAATAGAACCAAAAAGTTACTTATAAGGGACAAGAGCAACACATAAGTATGAAAAAATAAAATAAGTGTGAAAGTTTACTGGGCAGACTGGATGGACCATTTGGTCTTCTTCTGCCATCATTTCTATGCTTCTATGATAGGGATGGCCAAAGTGACAGTCAGTTTGGCAAGCCTGTCCTTTGGATCTTGTTTGAGTTGTAGAACCCAACTCAGTTCCTGTCTAGGGCCCGTTCTTTCTTTTCAGGCTGCCACATCTTGTTACCAACAAAAGATTGGTAAGGCAAGATTTCCGTAGTGTAAATCCATGTTGGCTGTGTCCCATTAAACCATGTCTTTTTATAGGTTCTGTGATTTTGTTCTTTAGAATAGTTTCCACAATTTTTCCTGGCACTGAAATCAGACTCGTCAGTCTATAATTTACCAGATCACCCAAAGAGCTCTTTTTAAAGATTGGGGTTACACTGGCCACCCTCCAGTCTTCGGGTACAATGGACAATTTTAATGGTAGATTATGAATTACTAGTAATGGAGCTGCAATTTCATTTTTGAGTTCTTTCAGAATTCTGGGGTGTATACCATCTGTTCCAGGCAATTTGCTACTCTTTAGTTTGTCAATCTGCCTTATTATACATCTTTCGGCATGGGTATCTCACCAACATCCTCTTCAATAAACATTGAAGCAAAGAATTAATTTAGTCTTTCCATGATGGCTTATCTTCTCTAAATGCCTCTTTAACCGCTAGATCATCAAACGTTCCAACAGACTCCCTAAAGGATTCCTGCTTTGTATATATATTTTTTAATTTTATTATAAGTTTTGTCTCTATAGCAGTAAGTAAAAAGGTCATCTATGAGACCACATCTGTGGCCTAAGAGATGGATCAAGTTGAGCCCCTGTCTGGTTATGTATGAAGAGGTATTGAGTCTGTGCTGACTGCTCATAAATTGTTGCAGCATTCCCAGAAGAGAGAAGTGGTGAAGTGGTAGAGAAATAAATGAAAGGAGAGGGCGACAGATGGAGAGGGAGCTAGAGGATTTGGATGGGGCAGGAAGGCAGGATGCAGAGGTCAAGAGATAAAAGTTAGATGCTTAGTACTGATTTTCAGTGCTAAGCACTGCAATAGGTCTAGATGAAAGCAACTTGATTTTGGAAAATTTTCAGCCACAAGCCTTGCTACCTACCTAATTGCAGCTGAAAATTGATCCCATGGAGTATATTCCAGCTCTGAATCTGGAGAAAGTACCTATGTGTCTTGAAAGCTCATGTATTACAATTTTTATTGGTCCAATGAAAAAGATATAATCTACAAAGATTCCAGTTTTCTCTAGGACTAACACAAGCACTGAAACTCTGCACTTTAATATGCAAATAGAGATAGTGTGGAACTGTCATTTTGGATAGGAATTGCTAGAGAGTTTTAAGCGGCTAAATAAGAACAGTGGGTTAAATTTTCAAGGGCAAATAGTTGTGAATCTAAGTGAGACTTTAGGTACATATCTTTGTTTACAGAAAACCACAATTTTTGATCAGCATTAGACATCTAAAACCTCATTCGAACTTCAGATTTTAAAACTAAATAGGATGACTATCTATCTGTTTAGCTGCTTAACTTGTAACTTAGAAAATTTCTTAAGTGTTTAAGTGATTCATTTGGATATCCGTATTCGTATTCTAGATATCTGGCTAACACACAAGCTTTTGAAAATTTATCCTAGCTTATATTCCTCTGACATTGCTGCATGAGCGATTCATAAAAGTTTCTGTACATGGGTTTGTGAGTGACTCCAGCAACTATGTGCAGAAGTCTGAAAGAATGTGAATGGGACTAAAAAGCAGAACAAATTTCTGTATTAAGTAGCCTGACTTTTTCTTCGGTGATTTTCCTGAAAGGAATGCTACAGTAAAGAGCTACAGCTGCAGCTCTTATTAGACTGCAGTGTCTGCAGACAAGTAACAATGACTTGGCATCCAAATCCACGGTATATTCAAGACATATGCTTTACAGTAAAATTACACCTTCTAAAGAAAACAATGTAACTATCTATCCAAGCAACTATTTTTAGTACAAATTTAAGAGGTTTTAGTTTCTTTAAAACAAGAGGCATTAAAGATTAGTACTGTTTTTGACTCAATTATATATTTCTCTTTAATTTTATCCCTGGATAGCTATATTTCACAAACTAAACAAATTTAAAGATATGATTGCATAGAAATAAGGGCCAACAAATAAGCTGTAGGTGATAGTGTAATGAAAAGTTGACTTAATTTTTCTTCTTGATATATTAATAGGCATTTACATGGATATTTCAATATCATACTAGCCCCACGATTCATCACTTCTGCTCTCATTAGTAAAAGTTTCTTCCTATGTTCTTGCATAGGTCGGACTATGTCTGGATAAATCCAGACATTTTGTCCATAATATTGAGTCATCCTATTTCTAAAGAAAGATTTTAATACAAGATTTTGATTGTATTCAAAAGTGAATGATATTAGCAATGTTCCCTTTGTTGAAATTTCTGTCTGTATTGACATCTCAAGCATCTCTGTGATGTTCAAGGACTGTTGATCCTGAATTTCTGTTCCATCAGGTTTACGTGAAATAAAGAAGTCACTGGAGTGACTGCCTTAGGAATTTTAAGGCACTCCATCATATAGGATTTAAATATATCCACCAGTGGTATTCTCTTCAGAATTGGAAAATTAACTACCCTAAGATTAAAAAATCGAAGAGAGCTCTCTAATTTCTTCTCCGTTATATTTTCAGATTTAATTAAATTAGTTTGAATATTCTCCATCAATGTTATTTTTTTCTCCACATTTTCAATTTTTACCTGATGTTGAGTCAGTCTTTTTTGTATTTAATCCCTTTTTGCTTGTCTCCAGAAATGCTTGGGTTAAGGACAATATCGCTGTTTCTATGGAAACTAAAGCATTCCAAACCATTTCTAGAGTCACAATTGGAGGCTTCTGTAGTGCAAACATAGTCCCTGGAATTAAATTCAACGATTCATATGGTGCGATAACTTCGTTGTTGTTTCGTGCCGATACTGCCTCTTTAGGGGGCCTAGGTGTAGATGTTATATCTCCAACCGGAGATCTCTCACTTTCCTCAGTCGCTCTTTCCCCGCCTTCTCCATCCAAACCTGGGGACACCGTCTCCCTCCTTCTCTCACTCAGGGAGCACGTTAGATCTTCTACTTCAACCCCTGTCTGTCCTTGAGGCGGGGATGGCATCTCTGGGGCTCCTGGGCTAAGTGATATCATCTCGGCCATTGAAAGAGAACTGAGCTCCTGGTTCTCTCCCACCACTGCCCTCACTTCTGGCATCTTTGGGGTGGATTCGAAAAAGCTCTCATTCTCTTTTTCAGGTATAATGTTCTTTAGTTTCGCTTTTCGCTTTGTGTGTGGCATCCTGCAAATGCCAAATTCACCAAGCAATCCAAAAAGGTAATAGATATCGCAGAGAGAGCTTCTCCGTTGCGTCTTATGAGTTGGCCATCTTGACTTGTGTTTCTAGAACTAGAGCAATGAAGGGGCTTCTTAGATGGGAATCTCAGAGGTGTATAACTGGGATAGAAGGGTGACTGCATCTTAATGAGTTGATTATGCTTTATACTATAGTGAGTTCCCTGTATATACCCAGATCAATCCAGACAGTGAGTTGAGCCTCCTGTCCAGCAGATGGAGACAGAGAAAAACTGAAAGGGTATCCTATATCAAGACAGAGCCTACCCTGTATCCCTTCAGTATTTCTCTGTCTCCAGCAGATGCAGGCAGATGAACCTGCGGTTCCCTTCCCTTCTCAATTTGTTTCTCCCTGTGAGATTTTTTCTTCTTCTTGTCTTTGCAGGATCAAGCATTACCTATAATTCTATAATAAAAAAAAAAAAAAGAAAGTCAGAATTCAAGATTTCTGCTTTAAGGGAGACAGCTCTGTCTCCCCGCTCTTATGGGATCCTAGGGGGGCTTGCCCCTTGTTTATTCAGCCTAGGAATGCCTTCCAGATGACATGCTTGTCTGCTTGGGGCAATACTGGTGGTCCAGTCACTCCCCCTCTTTGCCAGCGCTGCCCTCGAGACGCTCTATACCTCGAGTAATTAGCAGGAAAGGTCAATTCCCCTGTAATCATTAAAGTACCAAAAAAAAAATATATATATATTAGAAGGTAAAGACAAGCTAAAGTTATCCCTGCTCTGAGGACAGGGAAAGCAGCGCAGCAGGGTTCATTCGCTTGCTCCCGCTTGCTCGGGCAGCCCAGCTCAGCTGATTCCCTCTCCGCGGCGGCTCCTACCTTTCTTCATGCCGTGTTCTAATTGCTATATCACAAAAGATCCTCACCAAGTGAGTACAATATACTAAACACCCAATGTTCACCCGGTATCTGTTTATTTATTTACTTACTAGAGATGATTTCCCGCTTAACCATGCAGCAACTTTAAATGTTAAAGAAATCACTACTGTGCTCAATAAAATAATTGAGGATGATGGGTGATCGTTTCATATGTTTCAAGGCACCATCCAGGTGTCATATTTATGGTGTAACCATTAACAACCAACCACCTTCCAAATATGGGAGAATATGAGACATTCTTATAAGCTAAGTGGTAGCGACGGTACCTTGACGGCATTAAAACAAATGTGATAATTTGAAAAAAAGTGCTAGTCACAGAAAGAAAAAATTCTTTATTAAACATTGGCAAACAAAAACACATAAATTTTGCACAAAGATATGGGCAGATTCCCGCATTTCATTACAGCAATTTTAGAATAAAAATTAATAAAAAATATATAATAAATTTAGCAGTAAAATTTGGAAGGTGGTTGGTTGTTAATGATTACACCATAAATATGACACCTGGATGGTGCCTTGAAACATATGAAACGATCACCCATCATCCTCAATTATTTTATTGAGCACAGTAGTGATTTCTTTAACATTTAAAGTTGCTGCATGGTTAAGCGGGAAATCATCTCTAGTAAGTAAATAAATAAACAGATACCGGGTGAACATTGGGTGTTTAGTGTTCTAATTGCTGCCTAGCCTGCGGGGAGCCTGCGATTCGGCTCTCCCATGATGGGCTGTGTTCTGATTGTTTGCCCGGTGGGGAGGGTCTCTCCGCGGCGGCGAAGTTGGCAGCCCATGGTCGAGCTCCTAAACGTGTGGCTAGGCCGTCCCCCTCACAAAAAATTGCGAGGACCGCAGCCATTTTGGGTGCAGGTTTTTCATCAGACTCCGGGCTGCAGGGCTTAGGAGAGCCTGATTTAACCATTTCTCCGCCTGATTTAAGCCCAGTCAGAGCCCCGGAGGGGGTTTTTGACCCTACTTCCTCTCCTCTTCCTCCCTCTTTACCCAGGAAATCCATGCCTCGTTTTCCACTGAATTTGTGCTTTTAATGCAGAAATCCTATCTGGCTAGCCTGCAAGAGGAGGATGATCCCTCTCCAGGCCCTCCTCCGGCGAAAATTCCTCGAGTGCCCTCCCCACAGCCTCCCATGTTTCCTGATTTGCAGGGCTCAGTCAGGGTCAGGACTGTGCCGGGTATTCCGACCCCCCCGGACCTCCCCCCAGCCGTCCTCTGTTCCTGATCCAGACACTCGAATGCGACGAACCGAGGGTCCTCAGATTGTTTCAAAGGGAAGAGCTGAATCCGCTCATTCCCTTTATCTTGGAAGAGCTGGGAATTGAAGTGCCACCTGAGGATTCCAGTGCCTCTATTCCAGCCAATGTGGACCCGGTCCTGACGGGGCTTAGGGCTCCTCCGCATACTTTCCCGTTCCATCCCATACTCATGCAACTGCTCCTGCGAGAATGGGAGTCCCCCAAAGCGGGTCTCCGAGTGGGTCAGGCGATGGACAAGCTCTATCCATTACCTGACCAATGCCTAGAGTTGCTGAAAGTTCCCAAGGTGGACGCTTCTGTCTCCGCGGTCACCAAACACACCACCATCCCGGTGGTGGGGGTCACGGCGTTGAAAGATATTCAAGACCACTAACTGGAACTGCATCTCAAACGCATCTTTGAAGTCTTGGCCTTAGGAGTCCGGGCAACAGTCTGCAGCAGTTTCATGCAGCGGGCAAGTCTCAGGTGGGTTCAACAATTACTCAGCACCCAGAACCTCCTGGCTGCAGAGGCGGGGCAGGCAAAATGGTGTTTAAAAGTCCATCTCAGCTCTTTATTAAGAAAATATATACTTACATAATAAAGAGCTCAGCGCTGGGCTCTGCAACAGATACAGAATCCTTGCCAACCCTACTACATACCAGCTTTGCTTATATAGGTTAAAAATACAAAGGCTGGAGGCAGCCGTGGTGTATGGGGCTGATGCCCTCTACGATTTGCTCCGAGTCCAGGCCAGGGCTATGGTTTCAGCAGTGTCGGCCAGACGTCTCCTCTGGTTGCACAATTGGTCGGCTGATCCCTCCTCTAAGTCGCAGTTGGGCACACTTCCCTTCAAGGGAAAGTTGCTTTTTGGCGAGGACCTTGAACAGCTTATTTAATCCTTGGGAGAGAACAATATTCATAAGCTTCTGGAGGACTGCCCGAAGCAGTCTAAGTCCTTTTTTCCTTCTTGTTCTCGCTTCAGAGGTCAGCGCTGGTATAATAGCAGAGCGCGGGGATCCTTCCCAAGAGGTACCTCCTCCAGATCCCAGTCCTGGTCTCATTTTTTTCATGGCCGTCGTCCCTTCCGGATGGTAACCCACAACACTCGACCTCAAAGTCCTCTCCCCAATGAAATATGGCCAGCCCATTCCTCCGTTCCCAACTTAGGTGGACGTCTGTCCCTATTTCTCAAGGAATGGGTCAAAATTATGACAGATCAGTGGGTCCTAGAGGTAATAGAGAAAGGGTACACATTAGAATTTGCTCGGGACCTGCCGGACCTTTACATAATCTCTCCCTGCGGAAGCCGGAAGCGACCAGCAGTCTGCCAGACTCTTGTCAGGCTGCAGGAGCTCGGCGCCATAGTCCCAGTCCCGGTGGAGGAACAAGGATCCAGCCAGTATTCCATCTACTTCATCGTTCCCAAAAAGGACAGTTCAGTCTGTCCAATGTTGGATCTCAAGAGAGTTAACCAGGCCCTCAGGGTTCCCCATTTCCGAATGGAGACCCTGAGGGCGGTGATAGCGGCAGTTCGCTCAGGCGAATATCTGGCCTCGCTCGACTTAACGGAGGCTTACCTGCACATCCCGATATGCCACGACCATCAGAAGTATCTCCGATTCAACATTCTGGGACAGCACTTCCAATTCTGGGTGCTCCCATTCGGCCTCGCCACCACGCCACGCACCTTTGCCAAGGTCATGGTGGTGGTGGCGGCTGCTCTCTGCTAGGAAGGAGTCCTAGTCCATCCTTACCTGGACGATTGGCTAATTCGAGCCAAGTCGGAGACTCTTTGCAGGTTGGTGGTCGACAGGGTCTTGGCTTTCCTAACCTCCCTCGGGTGGATAGTCAACTTTTCCAAGAGCAGTCTCCAGCCCTCCCAGGTCCTGGAATTCCTGGGAGCACGCTTCAACACCCGGGTCAGCAAGGTGTTCCTGCCAGACACTCGGGCACTCAAACATATGGATCAAGTGTGCAATTTTCTCTCTCTCTCGCTACTCACGGCCTGGGATTACCTTCAGGTCCTGGGGTTCATGGCTTCCACTATCGATCTGGTTCCTTGGGCTTTTGCGCATATGTGTCCATTACAGAAAGCTTTGCTGCCCCGCTGGAAGCCGGTGTCGGAACAGTTTCGGATGCTCCTTCCGTTCTCCGACTCTACCATCGCCGACATGCAATGGTGGCTCTCGCTCACTCACCTCCTGAAGGGGATGCCCCTACAGACTCCCCAGTGGATCACTGTTACGACGGACACCAGCCTCTCAGGCTGGGGAGCAGTGTGTCAAACTCAGTCTACGCAGGGATACTGGTCCCCAGTTCAATCCCGCTGGCATATCAATCGCCTAGAAGCCCGAGCAGTCCATCTGGCACTCAAGGTCTTTCTTCCTCTGATCCGTCGCAAGGTGATGTGGGTGCTCTCGGACAATGCCACCACGGTAGCCTATATCAATCGGCAGGGGGGCACCAGAAGTCGCCTGGTGGCTCTGGAAGCCAGTAGGCTGTTTGCCTAGGCGGAGCTTCACCTGGATTGTTTGGCAGCTTCCCACATTGTGGGGAAGAAGAATGTTCAAACCGATTTCCTCAGTCGTCAGTGTCTAGACCCCGGAGAGTGGGAGTTGTCCGACGGAGCGATGGATCTGATCGTCCACAGATGGGGTCCCCCCCACTTAGACCTGATGGCCACTCTGAACAATGCAAAAGCTCCCAGATTCTTCAGCCGCAGAAGGGAGCACTGCTTGGAAGGAATGGATGCCCTGGTTCTTCCCTGGCCTCATGATGTTCTCCTGTACATGTTCCCTCCTTGGCTTCTGGTGGGAAAAGTACTCAGAAGAATAGAACTTCATCGGGGACCCGTCATTCTCGTGGCACCCAAGTGGCCCCGCAGACCGTGGTACGTGGATCTGGTGAACCTCGCGACGGATGGTTCTCTTCGCCTCGGCCATCTTCCACACCTTCTCCGACAGGGTCCAGTATTTTTCGATCAGGCGGATCGCTTTTGTCTAGCGACCTGGCTTTTGAACGGCGGCGACTAAGAAAGAAGGGATATAAAGAAGAAATTATATCCACCCTGTTGTGGGCCCGTAAGCCTTCTACCTCTCTCGCTTACGTCCGGGTTTGGCGAGGTTTTGAGAATCTGTGTGCTGAGTCCAGAGTGCCGGCATGCAAGGCTCCTGTATCCCAGGTCCTCTCCTTTCTCCAGAATGACTTTTCCAAGGGTTTGTCTTTCAACTCCTTATGAGTACAGGTTTCCGCTCTCGGGTCTCTCTTAGGCAGTATCGATGGTTATGCAGTGGCAGCTCATCCGGATGTCATTCGATTCCTTAAAGAGGTCAAGCATTTGAATCCTCTTGTCCAGGCTACTTGCCCCTCATGGAGCCTTAACTTGGTGCTTTGAGTTTTTTGAGAGGCACCCTTTGAACCCCTCCGGTGGGCCATGCTTAAGAATCTAACTCTTAAGACAGTTTTTCTCATTTCTATTTGCTCCGCCAGGAGGGTGTCAGAGCTCCAAGCATTGTCTTGTAGGGAGTCTTTTCTCCATTTTTCTGATTCAGGGGTCTCCCTTAAGACAGTACCGTCATTCTTGCTGAAGGTTGTGTCTTCCTTTCACGTCAATTAGTCGGTGGAACTCCCTGCTTTTTCTCCTGAGGACATTGCGAACACACCTGGTGGTGACCTGCTGCGCCTTGATGTAAAAAGAGTACTACTGTGATATTTACAGGTTACAAACAAGTTTCGAGTCTCTGATCATTTCTTTGTCTTATGGAGTGGCCCAAATACAGGAAGCAAGACTTCTAAGGCTACGATTGCTTGCTGGCTAAAGGAGGCGATTGCGTCGGCGATATTTGTCGGGGCTGGACGGTTCTGGAGGGCTTAAAGGCCCACTCTTTGCATTCACAGGCTACTTCTTGGGCAGAGAGTCAGTCGGTCTCTCCGCAGGAAATCTGCAGAGCAGCTACTTGGAAGTCTCTGCATACTTTTGCTCATCATTATCTCCTCAATATGCAGACGCCAGTATTTGGCTCCTTCGGAAGGCAAATGCTTCGAGCGGGATTGTCTCGGTCCCACCCTGTTTAGGGAAGCTTTGGTATATCCCACTGTCTGGACTGATCCGGGTACATTCAGGGAAAGGAAAATTGGTTCTTACCTGCTAATTTTCGTTCCTGTAGTACCACTGATCAGTCCACACTCCCTCCCGTGCACTGTCTGCTACGTCCGCTCGAAGCTCTTTTCTTTTGTTTCTTTACAGTTTCTTGGATCTCTCTGCTTTCTCTCTGAACTTTAAGGCACCGGAAGCATCTATTAGATGGATATGGATATATATGTAAGAGCAGTTATTTACAGAGTTTTGAATTGTTCAAATTATCAGTTACTTGTTGCTTGCTTGATCTTATGCTGGTTATCTTTCTATTTATCTGCTTTGATAACGTTTATACTGAAGGGATGCAGGGTAGGCTCTGTCCTGATATAGGATACCCTTTCAGTTTTTCTCTGTCTCCATCTGCTGGACAGGAGGCTCAACCCACTATCTGGACTGATCCGTGGTACTACAGGAACGAAAATTAGCAGGTAAGAACCAATTTTCCTATATTAGTGAGTCCATTTTCGTTTTTTCATCTTGGCTCCCTATTTCCTTAAAATATTAGAGATTTGATGTGGGAAATATTATTTGTAATTTTTCTAATACCTTCTATTACCTTAAGAGAAATGTATTGCATAATCTCTATTCTTTTGTTATATGATATTCAGGCCGATTTAGTAAAAGTCACGGGAGAGCCGGCAAGCGCCCGCTCTCCCAATGCGCGCACAGGCCACTCTCCCGTGCGCGCAATTCAGGAGGGAACAACATGCAAATGAGGGCCCACGGTAAAAGGAGGTGCTAGGCACACTAGCTCATCCCTAGCACCTCCTTTTTGACAAGCGGCGGCTGTCAGCGGGTTTGACAGCCGACACTCAATTTTACCGGCGTCGGTCCTCAAACCCGCTGACAGCTACAGGTTTGGAAAATGGATGCCAGCAAAATTGAGCGTCTGTCTTCCGATCCGCGGGCCGCGGGCAGATTTTTAATTTTTCTTTTTAAAATTTTTACTTTTGCGGCCTCTGACTTAATATCGCTATGATATTAAGTCGGAGGGTGTACAGAAAAGCAGTTTTTACTGCTTTTCTGTACACTTTCCCGGTGCCGGCCGAAATTAACGCCAGCCTTTGGGCAGGCGTTAATTTCTGAAAGTAAAATGTGCGGCTTGGCTGCACATTTTACTTTCTGTATCATGCGGGAATAACTAATAGGGCCATCAACATGCGGTTGGCCATGCATTTTTGAAGCGCTATTACCCCTTACTATATAAGGGGTAAAAATAGCGCGTCGAAAACGCGCGGCCAAACGCGGGCTAACAGTGTGCTCCACCGGAAGATGGCTGCTACTGCATCTTCATGCCGCTCTCTCAACGGCGACGGTGTTCGCCATGATTTTCCTGAGGGCTTCCTAGGGTGCTTGCGCGCACGCCACCCATGTCTTTATCCATGTCATGGTGGGAACCTCGGGGGCGTCCCCTCCGAGAGACATCATCACCTCCTGGTATTTAGCCTGCCCTTCGTTTGCTAACAATCTGAGTTAGCAAGGATTGGATTGCCTCCGGTCTAAGCTGCTCTGCCGCTTCCCAGCTACTGCAGGAAGCTCTCTCTGCCTTTCGCGGTATTCTTCACTAACCTGGGTACTCGCTCCTCGAGGGCCTGCTTTCCCTAATCTGGTACTTGCTACTGAACAACTTCTGCCTGCCAGGACCTTCAACGATACAGCTTCTACTTCAGTGAGTACTAACCATTTCAGTCTGTCTCATCTCCAGTTTCAGCACTGTGTCTACATCCGGGACCTGACCCTGCCTTGCCACGCTGCCTATCAAGTGTGAGACTGGTTTCCTCTGCTGAGGACCCCTGGACTACTTCACTGGGTATCTTCACTGCTGCCTGCTCCCCGGGCAATACCATCGAGCTGTACAATAAATACAACTTCTCTGTGTCTGCATATATAGAATCTAGCCTAGTACTGCAGTTCCTCACGGGGCTCCTCCCTGTGGGAGTGGCCATCACCGCAGTACCCAAGAATCCACTCCAACACCTCGAAACATAACAGTTTCCAACAGTGGCCAATCCAGGATACAAGTACCTGCAAGTACTCAATAATTAAATAGATCCTATGCTTCTAATGCCAGTAATAAGCAGGGGCTATTCCCTAAATGTCGATTTTAAAAACCCTACGTGTGGCAAAGCCGGGAGATACGTGCTTGACTTGGCCCAGCTTATGCTGCATGTATCTCCCAGTACGTGCACAAAAATATTTTTCACAAAAAGTGGCAGGGCGTGGTCTGGGAAGGGCATAGGTGGTACATAGGCTGGCCGGGTCTATACCATGAAGTCTGCGCATAAGTCTTTACACGCACAAGAGCACCGGGGTATCCTACCATGTAACTTTACTTCTGCTATGGATGGCATGTAAATCATGTAACAAAAATACTAGGCTAGTCAGCGGAGTTTTAAAGTTCGAGTCTAATAGAGTAAAAGGGAGGCCTGTTAGCTAGGGCTTTAGGAAGTTCGCTTCTTTACTAAGGCGAACTGAAAACAAACTGGAGAAACAGTTAATTGTGTCAGCACATGTATCTACTAAAATTCCCCCCACTTATGCGCTGATCCTCCATATGCACGCAGATGCATACATCAATATAAAATCATGCACACATGTATGCACGTATAGCCAATTTAATAATGCGTGCATATACACGCATATGTTATAAAATCGCCATGTCCATGTGTGTGCACCAGCAAATGTGTGCACGTGTGTGCCTGCGTGCGGGTCTTAAAATTTACCTCTTTGTGAACTTGACTAATAGCAGTTTATGGACTTCTCCCTGAGGAACTTGTCCAAACCATTATTAAACCCAGCTAAGCTAACTACCCTAACCTCATCCTCTGGCAATTAATTCCAGAGCTTAACTGTGCTTTGAGTGAAAAAGAATTTTCTCAGATTTTCTTACTAACTTTATGGCATGCTCCTACTTGGCAATTAATTCCAGAGCTTAACTGTGCTTTGAGTGAAAAAGAATTTTCTCAGATTTTCTTACTAACTTTATGGCATGCTCCTACTCATTGTATTATCTGAAAGAATAAACAACCAATTTATACATTTACCTGTTTTAGTCCTCTTATGATTTTGTAGACCTCAATCGTATCCTGCTTTAGCCAACTCCAAGCTAAACAGCCCTAACTTCTTTAGCCTTTCCACTTAAGGGAGCCGTTCCATCCCCTTTATCATTTTGGTCACTCTTCTTGGCACTGTCTCTAGTGCATCTATAATATCTTTTTTGAGATGCAGGGACCAGAATTTACCATAATACTCAAGGTGTGATCTTACCATGAAGCAATATAGAACCATTATGACATTTTCTGTTTTATTTAACATTCCCTTCCTAATAATTCCTAACATTCTGTTTGCGTTTTTTCTATCTTCCTCATTTTATCAAAGTGTCCCTTTTGAAAGTTTGATGCTAGAGCTGTAGATTTACTTATTGTCCCCCTTCCAGTCATTAATTAAAATGTGATCATGTTATTTTCACTATTGCCAAACAGTTCCACCACCATTACCTCTCTCACCTAATACTGCATTCCACTAAGAATTAGATCTAAAATAGATCCCTCTCATTTATTCCATCCTGGAACTTTACCTCTCTAGCATGTCCTGATGTTACATTTACCTAGTCAGTATTGGTGTAATTGAAATCTCCCGTTATCATTATCCGTCATGTCATTTTGGCCAGGTGGATAGTAGTATACTCCTATCATTATACTCTTCCCCAACACACATGGTATTTCTACCCATAAAGATTTTTCTGTGCATTTAGTCTCTTGCAGGATCTTTATCCTATTGGACTCTATGCTATCCCGAACATAAAGCGTCACCCCGCTGCCAAATTGATCCACCCTATCATGCAATATAATTTTTATCCTGGTATAGCACTGTCCCATTAATTATCCTATATTTCCATCGGGTATCTGAGATGCCAATTATGTCTACCTCTTCATTCAGTGCCAACGCGGAGCTGTGTCTCTGGAAGGCGCGGAGGCCGCCATCTTGGGGGTTGAGAAGGAGACCGGCCATTGGGCCTCAGAAAAAGCCGCTTTCGCCTCCTCCACGGTGGTTACTCTATAGGTTTTCCCTTGATGTTGATATGAAAGGCCGAACGGGTAGGTCCAGCGATAGTGGACATTGCGGTCCCTTAAGGCCGCCGTGACGTCACGGAGGTCGAATCGTTTTTTAAGGGTTATAGGAGCCAGGTCTTGAAATATGGAGACCTGACAATTTTGCCAAGTAATATTTGTCAATTGGCGCGCTGCTGCCAGTATGTGTTCCTTCATTGGGAAGCTAGTAAGGCAGAGAACAATGTCCCTGGGTTGCTGGTCCCTGCGGGGGCCCAGCACCCTGTGAGCACGTTCGAAGCTGATTGCAGGTAAGTTCTCTGCCTCCTCTGTGGCTGGTGCTTGTCCATTGTTCAGGATAAACCGGCATAAGGTGAGCGCGGTCTGCGCCACAGCCGCAAACTCCAGGGCTTCCGAGACCCCCCGTATCCTTAGGTTATTTCGCCGACCTCGATTATCGAGATCCTCAATTTTATCCTGTAGAATCTTCATTTCCGCCGAAGTTGCAGCTTGTTGGGACTCCAGAGTGTTTATCAGGTCACCATGACCGTCTATGCGGTTTTCAGCCTCGTCGATTCGATTGCCCAGTGCAGCTAAATCTCCTTTGAGGTCAGCTACCGACTCCATTATGTCGGCTTTGTATTGCTTCATGTCTGCTCGTAACTCCATAAACCAGCGGCGGGCTTCCTCTCGGGTAAGTAGAGAAGCTGTCTGCGCCGTCCCTGTATCGGCGGCCGCTTGCAGGCCTCCACCAGGCTCGTCTGCTACTTGGAAGTCCTCGTCCTGGGCCTCGTCGCCATCTTGGCCTGTGTCGGCAGAGTTCTTCCCGTAGGAAAATTGCTGTAAGTCCGTCGCTCTGCGTTTGCTAGTCATGGTGTTTGAACGGAATTGATTCCTATACCCCTCGGAAGGCAGATAGTTAGAAAAGCACCGAAGAGATGAGCTGTTTACGAGGTTTTTGGGCTCGGGAGGAGTGGAGCAAAGCCACCGTGCGTCTTCTCACATGAGATGCGAGCAGCGCCCCCCCCAAGATGTCTTTTCTAAAGAAGCTGCAGACGTTTTACCACCACACAGACCCTATGAGTGTGCCATCAACCTGAAGCCTAACACTGAACCTCTCAAGGGACAGATTTACCCTCTCTCCATGGTAGAGAATAAAGCCATGTCCGAATATATTCAGGAGAATCTCCAAAAAGGCTTCATAAGACCCTTCAAGTCTCCTGCTGGCGCAGGCTTCTTCTTTGTGGGGAAGAAGGACGGAACGTTGCGTCCATGTATAGATTACAGGGGTCTCAATGAGATAACAGTGAAAGATCGTTACCCCTTACCACTCATCTCAGAGCTATTTGACAGACTACAGGGAACCAAGATATTCTCCAAGCTTGATCTAAAGGGAGCCTACAACTTAGTCCGCATCCGAGCTGGCGATGAATGGAAAACTGCCTTCAACACCCAGGATGGTCACTTTGAATATTTAGCGATGCCCTTTGGCCTGTGCAAAGCCCCGGCTGTCTTCCAAAATTTAATGAACGACGTATTTCGGGACCTCCTCTATAAGAATATCATTGTATACGTGACATCTTGATATTCTCCCAAGAAATGACCACTCATCAGGAGGATGTCAGAAGAGTGCTGCAAAGACTCCTTGAGAATCATCTATATGCCAAGTTATCTAAGCGTGAGTTTTACAAGGAATCAGTGCCTTTCTTGCGGTACATTGTTTCCAACCAAAGTTTCCAAATGGACCCACAGAAGCTGGAGAGCATTAAGAAATGGACACAACCCACTGGTCTAAAGACTCTCAGACATTTCTTAGGTTTCACCAACTATTACAGAACATTCATCAAGAACTACTCCTGACTCACTGTTCCGCTTACAGCCATGATGAAGAAAGGTGCCAATGTTGCCAATTGGTCCACAGAGGCAATAACTGCATTCCAGAAATTAAAAGACGCCTTCTCAAGCAAGCCGTGTCTCCGACACCCGGATCCAGCTAAGCCCTTCATCGTTGAGGTCAATGCCTCAGACTTCGGTGTAGCGGCTGTGCTAAGCCAGGCTAGTGATTCCAAAGCCTTACACCCATGCTCATTTTTCTCCTGTCGCTTCTCACCAGCAGAGAAGAAATACGGAATAGGAGATAAAGAGCTCCTGGCAATAAAGATGGCATTTGAGGAGTGGTGCCCTTGGCTCAAAGGAGCGCAAGATCAGTTCACAGTCTTTACAGACCATAAAAACCTGGAGTACCTCTGCCACGCACAGCGCCTAAACCATAGGAAGCGAGATGGTTTCTGTTTTTCAACAGATTTGACTTTGTGCTGAAATACCGCCCTGGAGTTAAGAATATCAGAGCAGATGCCCTGTCTCGCTCATTCCTCTCTGAGGATATCCCAGATGAACCGCAACATATCATCAACCCGAAAAGAGTGATCTTAGCAGCTACTCATTCAGTACCTGCAGGTAAAACCATTGTACCCAAGAACCTATGAAAGAATCTGCTAGCATGGGCTCACGACTCCAAACTGGCTGGACACCCTTGTCAACGCAGAACTCTGTTTAAACTGCAAATGTTTTACTGGTGGTCTACCATGAAGGAAGACACATTCTCCTACGTTACTTCCTGCGCTAATTGTGCCAGACAGAAGACACCACCCAATCGTCCTTGGGGGCCTTCTCCAACCCTTGCCAGTACCGGTCGAGCCATGGAAACACATTGCTACAGACTTTGTGGTAGACTTACCACTCTCTAGTGGAAACAACACGATTTGGGTAAATGTAGACCGGTTCTCAAAGATGGCTCAGTTCGTGGCTCTCCCTGGCTTACCCACAGCCATGGAGCTTGCTAATCTCTTCATCACGCACATCTTCTGCCTACACAGCATGCCTAAGCACATAGTCTCCGATCGAGGAGCCCAATTCACAGCTAAGTTCTGGAAGGCATTGTGCAAGACGTTTGATATTTCTCTCGACTTCACCTCAGCATACCATCCACAATCTAACGGGCAAACAGAGAGAATGAATAGGACACTCAAGCAGTTCATTCGTGCCTACATGGGCACGTGCCAGAATGATTGGGCTGAACTTTTGCCCTGGGCTGAATTCGCTATCAACTCTCACCCAGCAACATCCACTGGATCAACACCATTTGAAGTGGTTTACAGATGATTACCATTACCACAACTACCACTTCCGCTGTCCGTATCGTCCCCGGCAGCTCAATCTACTGCCAAAGATATTCAACAACTTTGGACTCAGATCAAAGAGATGCTTCTCAAAGCAGGACAACGAGCAAAGAAAGGATACGATGCTCTTCACTGCAAGGCTCCAGATTTCCAGCATGGTGACAAAGTCTGGCTATCCACAGAGCACTTAAGACTTAAGCGACCTTCAGCTCACTTTGCTCCATGCTTCGTTGGACCCTTTCCCATTCTCCGACGATTAGACAATCTCACGTATAGTCTGAGGCTACCACCAGCATTGAAGATTCATAATGCATTTCACATCTCACTATTGAAGCCTTTGATTCTTAGTGAGTTCTCTAACAAGACACCTGAACCTACACCAATAGATGCAGACGAAGACATCGAATACAAGGTAGACGCTATCCTTGACATAAGAAAAAGAGACAGAGTATGGGAATTCCTCCTGTCATGGGAAGGTTATGGACCTGAAGAAAACTCTTGGGAACCTTTGGCTAATATCATGGATAAAGAGATGCTTCAACAATTCCACAGAATGCATCCTCAGAAACCAAGACCAGGTAGGAAGCCTAGAGGGCGCCCTTTGAAGGGGGGTACTGTTGCGTCCGTCGGAGCTAGATGGCTTTGCCCCGTTTGCCTCATCTTGTTCACGGCTCCTCCCGCTTAGCTTGGGAAAATGGCTACCGCCACATCTGCAAGCCGCCCTCTCTGGCATCCCCGGAACGGCTATGGTGCTGCCTCCCGCCATGCTCCTCCCAAGGGCCTACTAGGGTGCACACACCCGTGCAACCTTCATCTTTATTCCAGCTATGGCGCGAACCTCAGGGACGTCCCCCTCAAGTGACATCACTCCATCCGGGTATTTAGCCTGCCTGCAATTGCTAACTCACTGAGTTAGCAAAGACTTGGATACGTCCAGTCTAAGCAACTCTGCTACTTCCTGCTGCCGCTGGAAGCTCTCTTTCTGCCCTTCGGGGTATTGACTAACCTGGGTACCCGCTCCTCGGGGGCCCTCTGCTTTATTTCAGGTACCTTACAGGGATCAGGTACTCGCTCCTCGAGGGCCTGCTCTTCCTACCTCGGTGCCAGTACCATCTACTTCAGCCTGGTGGAATCATATACCTACAGGTACCATCTAGTGAGTAATCTAACTCTCAGTCTGTCTCCTCCACAGCATTGCCTTGCTGGGAGACCTGCACCGGAATTCCCCTATACCTACGGGGTGAGAAGGGTCCCCTCTGCCGAGGGTCCCGAGACTGCTACATCCAGACTACCTCATTACTGCCACCTCTGGTGGTATACATCAAGCTGTGCAATAAAAGATCTAATTCTGTGTTTGTGTGTCCTGAATCTAGCCCAGTACTGTGGCTCCCCATGGGGCTCCTCCCCGTGGGCATGGTCATCTGCCACAGTACCCAAGAATCCACCCAAACACTGCTTAACCATAACATCGATGTTTGTGTAGCCTTCAATCCAGATCTGTCTCACTCAATCCAGCTATTGTTGTTTCACAGTCAGTGGGCAATAGAACTTGTTCCTCCCAAAGACAATGGCAAGAGATACCACTATTTCCTTATTCCTAAGAAGTCAGGAGGATTGAGACCTATCCTAGATTTACGAACATTGAACTAGAGCATGTTACAGGAGAAGTTCATACTGAACGCCCTGCATACCACCTTACCCTTCATTCAAGCAGGAGCCTGAATGTGCACTCTGTTTCTGAAAGATGTGTATGCTTGTATGCCCATCCATCCATCTCATTAGAAATACCTCAGATTCGTAGTGGATTCTTCTCACTACCAGTACAAAGTTCTCCTTTTTGGGCTCTCGGAAAGCCTGAGGGTCTTCACAAAGTGCCTAGCTGTAGCAGTGGCACACCTTTATCATTGGGGATTTGTGTTTTTCCTTACCTAGCTGACTGGCTGGTATTTAAGACCTTCTCAACCAGGAGTACTAGTTTCTCTACAAAAGATGATTGTTTGATCACTAGATTTCATATTCACCTTTGCCAATTTGTCTCTACCTAGAGAATCAAGTTTATTGGGGCATGATTAGACTTATTGGAAGAGAGAGAATTCCTTCCATCAGATTGGGCATTTTGTTTTCGAGCACTGGTTCAGAACTTGCTGCAAATGGATCAAGTACCAGCCTGAGTAATCCTGGTTGTCCTCAACTTAAGGGTTCGCCAATGGAGCCTTTGCTCTCAGTGGAATTAACTGCATCATCTCTTGTCAATCCTGTACAGATAACTATGGAGATAACATTGTTCCTCCATTGGAACTACTACTACTTAACATTTTTATAGTGCTACTCGACAAATGCCCATCTTACTACTACTTAACATTTTTTATAGAGCTACATGAAATACGCAGCGCTGAAATGCTTCAGGCAGTGCTGGCAACAGATGTGTCCTCAGGAGATGGGGGCGCATATACAGACTCCTTCCAAACTTAGGGGATATGGTGGGTAGCAGAACACCTGTTTCAGTCAACCACGTGGAGCTGTGAGCCATTTATCTTGCATTAAGGGTTTTCTAACATCTCCTTCAGGGAACCTATGATCAACTGGCAATGTTAAGAACATAAGAAGTTGCAAAGAGTAAGTGTGGAGTAAATATGGATCACACAAAAGAGTACCTTTGACACACCTTTAAAGTTTAATATAGTAAATTGTTGTTCTGAGAAATCCTTTGGATTGTTATTACTCTATTTCACTTGGAATAGCATCACCGACTGGCTTTTCACCCTCCTCTCTATTAAGAACATAAGAAGTGCCATGTTAGGTCAAGAGCCATTGAACCCAGCATTTTGTCTCTGACAGTAGACAGTCCGGTTCACAAGTATCAATCAGATCCCCAAAAGTTGATCTTTTTCTTGAATCTCAGTCTTAGGGCTGAGCGTTGGCTTTCCCAAGTCTACCTGGTTAATAACAGTTTTTGGTCTTTTCCTTCAGGAACTTTTCAAATCCTCTTTTGAACCCCAGTATGCTAGTTGTCTTGACCACATACTCCAGCAACTGATTACATAGCTTGATTGTGTGCTGACTGAAAAAATTCTTTCTACAATTTGTTTAGCCTATCTACATAAAGGAGCTTTTCTGTTCTCTTTATCATTTTTGTTGCCCTTCTTCGCACCTTTTCTATGTCCAGTCCACTATGTCTTTTTTGAGATGGGGGTTGGGGTCAAGTTTTCTCTTCGCTGCCACGGAGATGGGCTCTTGTGGTGGCCTCGGTCGGGGCCTGTTCTTCATGAAGATCCAACTCTATTTTGACTTATGGTATAGCCCTTGAGTGGGCTTGGTTGCTAAAGCGTGGATGTTCTACTGCGATGATTGCTACCTCGCTACGAGCGAGAAAGTTCTCCACTTCCTTAGCCTATGTGTGGGTTTGGCGAGTGTTTGAAGTTTGGTGTGAAGATCGAGGGTTTCTTCCTTGTTTGGAATTTTTGCAGGATGGATTGAGTAAATGGTTGGCCCTTAATTCAATAAAGGTACAGGTGGTGCCTCTTGCCTGTTTCTTAGTCAGGAGAATGGTGGACCCTGGTTGGCTCATCCAGATGTGGCCCATTTCTTGAAAGGATGAAGCATCTTTGTCGTCCCTTTTGGTTACTGGTGCCCTTGTGGAGTCTTAATCTAGCTTTGGATTTTTTAGTGGGCCCTACCTTTCGACCGATGCATAATCTTTCCTTGAGATTACTGACTTTGAAAATGGTGTTTCTTGTGTCAATTTGTTCTGCGTGTTGAGTATCTGAATTGCAGGCCTTATCTTGCAGGGAGCCACTGAGTGACTACAAGGGTGATACAGCTGCGTACTGTTTCTTCCTTTCTGCCAAAAGAGGTCTCGGATTTTCATCAGTCCATTTCCCTGCTGTCTCTGGACAGGGAAGGAGATGCAGAGGAATATTGCCTGTTATGGGCCTTGGATGTCAAGAGGCATATCTTGAGGTATTTGGAGGTTTCTAAACCTCTCAAGAAGACAGATCGCCTGTTTGTTCTCCATGGTGGAAGTGAACAGGGTGAACTGGCATCACAGGCTACATTAGCCCATTGGATTAAGAAGGTAGTCACGGCCGCATATGTGGATGCCGAGCAGCCGTTGCCTAGTCAGGTTAGGGCTGATTTCACTAGGGCTCAGGCAGTGTCATGGGCAGAGGTTAGATTATTGTCTCCCATCAACATTTTCCAAATTGCGATGTGGTTCTCTTTACACACCTTTTCCAGGCATTATCGCCAGGATGTGCAGACCTAGGAGGACTGCACATTCAGTTTTGTCTGGACTGTGTGCAGCCTCCTGCCCTCTTCATGAGTAGCTTTGGACATTCTATTGGTTCTGGATTCACCTGTCTGAACGCTAAGCAAGGAGATATTACTACTTACCTGATAATTTCCTTTTCTTTAGTACAGACAGATGGCTCCACCTTCCCGCCCTTGGCTGCAGAATGGTTGTGCTACGGTCCTCCTGCGTGGCTGCCTGTTCCAGGGAATACTGGTGTCAATCCAGTCCTTAGACTAGTGTTATTGTACTCCTTTTCTGAGCTCAGTGGTTTCCTGTTGGATGAGTGCTGTAGTGGTTGTTTGTTAATAATCAAGTTTTTGTTAGTTTTCCACAGCTAACTTTTGCAGATAATACTGGCAGGCTGATGTCAGTGTAAGGATATATATACTGTGACTTCAGCTTTTGCTCCATCTCCATCTGCTATTCACCTGTCTGTACTAAAGAAAATGAAATTATCAGGTAAGTAGTAATTTCTCCTTGATTACAGTAAATTTCATCTTCCGTTTGGAAGCCCAGTCTCCTAGATTCTCAAGGTTCTTCTGCATTTCTTCATTTGTTCTACATGACAAACAAGGGAGCACTGGATCCTGGACCCTTTGCCAGGAATTTATACAAATCTGGGAGTGGGCTCGCAGTTGCAAAACCTTTCTCCAAACAAATTACTTTCCCAGGACCTCCAACATGCTGGCAGATCACCTCAGCAGGGTTTTTTTGCTCCCCCTTGAGTAATGCTTGGACCAGGGTGAGGCAGACAGGCTATTCAACCTCTGGGTCGCTCATCAATTGACTTGTTCGCATCAGAACTGAAAAGTGAACACATTCTGCTCAATTCTTTTTACAGCAAATTCAAATCTTCTCCAGATGCTTTTCTACTAAGATGGGATGCAGATATATACTGTATGCCTTTCCTCTACTTCTGTTGGTGGTGAGGATGGTACAAAATGTACTCAGACTGGGCATATCTTATTCTCATTGCTCCAGCTTGGTCCAGGCAAATGTGGTTCTCTTACCTCATCAGGTTGTCAGCCCGCCTTCCAATCCCCCTGGGATCTGATCGAATTAATAGAGCCAGATTGGATCCCAGGGGGATTGGAGGGTGGACTGACAACCTGATGAAGTAAGAGAACCCTGTTATTTATAGTCCAGTGTGAAATTTACTCTATTTGATATTGTGATGTTTTATCATAATCTGCATGTTTAATTATCCCATAAGGAATGTTGATTAGACTTGGAATTCTAATTAATTGCCAGAGTGGCTTTTGCTTCTCCTGGATGCAGATCGGCAGGAGCAAGAGTAGAATATTTGACCTCTTTTTAAAATTAGAAACATTAGATAATGAAGACAATATGACTGACTCAGACATAAATCCCATGATGTCAGGCAGACAAGCCAAACTATGCTCAGTCCTATATCCTAGGTCTGGCTCAACTCCCTATCAATCAATGTGAGAGAATAAAGAGTGAGCTAAATCACAATGTATTTTATAATGTGCTTGCTCTTCCATATTGTTCCTTGTACTGCACATGGTGAGCATTATGGTATGATAGTTCCTGCACTGGCAACATATTGCTTAAGTACTTTGCTACCAGTCCATTGGTTAAATTCTTAGAACATGAATTCTAAAATAAGATTTACCTGCTTGAGTATTGTACATCTTGCTAGCTACAGCTAATAAGCTCTGATGCTAAAGGAGTGAGGAATGGTATCTGGTTATCTCTTTACATAGATTTGATTAATTGTCTATCAGATACACTGGGCGATGTACAGAAGCTTTACAGCTTTGCTGGTGGTAGAATCAAAATGAATAAAATTAATATTCTGTGGCTGATTAATGCAGAATCCCAACAATGGCCAGCCTTGTGACAAGAGTAGAAATTAGAACAGCAGTGCTCCATAGCAAAGGGAAACACTTAGAGGTAAATTTTCTAAGGGTTAAGCGTGTAAGATATGCGCGTAACCCCCGAAAACCTACCCCTGCTCGCGCCCAGCCTATTTTGCATAGGCTTGGTGGCGCGCGCAAGCCCCGGCACGTGCGTATGTCCCGGGGCTTCGAAAAAGGGGCAGGCCAGGGGCATGGCCGGGGGGCATGGCGGAGGTGCGGGGATGTGGCCGGGGGCGTGGCGGCGGTCCGGGGGCGGGGCCGAGTGCTCCGGCACAGTGGGTGAACGGGGAAAGCCATCGGGCCTCCCCTAGGGCTCGGCGCACGCAAGGTGCACAAGTGTGCACCCCTTTGCGTGCACCGACCCCGGATTTTATAACATAAGCGCGGCAATGGCGCGCACAAATGTACCCCGCACACGTAATTTTTAGAATCGGCCCCTTAGTGCAGTAAGTGAGAAGAAATAATGGAAGCTTCCTCAGCTGAGAAAATGCAGTTCAAATTTAATTAACTGAGTATGGCCAGCAGGTGCATTATCTTCCTCTTTCTCCTCTTCATTATACATCCGCTTACCAATTTGGTTGCCATTTCTAAAATGCTTAATTGGTAGTTATGGTCATAATGTCCTGAACATGAGGAGAGACCAAAGACAAACCAGCCAACTTGTCATCTCTGTGGTAATTATATTTGAGCTACATTTTCTTAGAACTAGTTTTGAAAATAAAGCAGATATGCTAGTCATTTTCCAGCCTGACTACAATAGCAAATTTTTTCTTTTTTGCAAGGGAAAGGTGCTTTCATTCAAAAGAAGTTACCTGTGCATAGTGTAGGAGAAACGAGCAGAAAACTGGAAAAAAAAAACCATACCTGCTTTTGTCTATGGTCTGCATCCTTTTCCTTCCTGTAATCTTTTCTTGTTAGGAACACAAGACAGCCATGGAATTCATAAAAACTTTGTTTTCCTTTTGTCTTATTGTCTTTTTCTTATCTGTATATTGGCATCAGAGTTCGTCTCTACCAAGCTAGGTATAAAAATACCCTCACTCTTCACTCACTATGGCTTATGGAAAACACAACTGTATCCCAATTCGTTTTGCATAGTTTCCCTCTCCTCTTCAGTTCTTCACTTTGCCAAACGTGTCCCTCACTGCTTTCAACAAAAATGTTAGCTATCCTCACATTCACAGACAGCTTGAGTACAATAAAAAATAAAGCCAACAGTATTTAGTCAGATGCCCTGATTTTCTCTCACTGTTTCTTCTTTCACACTCTTCCCCTCAGCTTCTTTTTCTGCTCTAGTCTTGATAGAAGAGGATTTCCATGTTTCGGTTTCCGCTTTCCAGAGATGAGCAGGGGGTAAAGATTTGTGTCAGTTTATTTGTCCTCTCTTATTTGCACTTGCTTCCCAAATGCAGTGGGAGTTCCTCACTTTGAATAGAGAGAAAAAGAAATAAGTATAAGTAAAAAAAGACTGAGAAACTGTAACACACAGCTTAGAAAAATGATTTCCTCTGAATAGTAACAGCAGTTCCTGGCTTGAATCAAGTTGTGTTTCTAATTATAAATGACTTTGCATTACAGTAATGTCCTGTCTAACATGCCAGGGGCTAACTTATGCTCTCTCCATCTATGCAAGATAAACACATACTTCTACATAATACTCAATTTTCCTGTATGAATATTTGTTACTTAAGAACATAAGAACATGCCATGCTGGGTCAGACCAAGGGTCCATCAAGCCCAGCATCCTGTTTCCAACAATGGCCAATCCAGGCCAAAAAAACCTGGCAATTACCCAAACACAGTCTATTTCATGCTACTGTTGCTAGTAATAGCAGTGGCTATCTTCTATGTCAACTTAATTAATAGCAGGTAATGGACTTCTCCTCCAAAAACTTATTCAATCCTTTTTTAAACACAGCTACACCAACTGCACTAACCATATCCTCTGGCAACAAAATGCCAGAGTTTAATTGTGCGTTGAGTGAAAAAGAACTTTCTCTGATTAGTTTTAAATGTGCCACATGCTAACTTAATGGAGTGCCCCCTAGTCTTTCTATTATCCGAAAGAGTAAATAACTGATTCACATTAACCCATTCTAGACCTCTCATGATTTTAAACACCTCTAACATATCTCCCCTCAGCCGCCTCTTCTCCAAGCTGAAAAGTCCTAACCTCTTTAGTCTTTCCTCATAGGGGAGCTGTTCCATTCCCTTTATCATTTTGGTCACCCTTCTCTGTACCTTCTCCATCGCAACTATATCTTTTTTGAGATGCGGCGACCAGAATTGTTCACAAAATTCAAGGTGCGGTCTCACCATGGAGCGATACAGAGACATTATGACATTTTCTGTTTTATTCACCATTCCCTTTCTAATAATTCACAACATTCTGTTTGCTTTCTTGACTGCCGCAGCACCCTGAACCGATGATTTCAATGTGTTATCCACTATGACGCCCAGATCTCTTTCTTGGGTGGTAGCTCCTAATATGGAACCCAACATTGTGTAATGATAGCATGGGTTATTTTTCCCTATATGCATCACCTTGCACTTATCCACATTAAATTTCATCTGCCATTTGGATGCCCAATTTTCCAGTCTCACAAGGTCTTCCTGCAATTTATCACAATCTGCTTATGATTTAACTTCTCTGAACAATTTTGTATCATCTGCAAATTTGATTACCCCACTCGTTGTATTCCTTTCCAGATCATTTATAAATATATTGAAAAGTATGGGTCCCAATACAGATCCCTGAGGCACTCCACTGCCCCCTCCCTTCCACTGAGAAAATTGTCCATTTAATCCTACTCTCTGTTTCCTGTCTTTTAGCCAGTTTGTAATACACGAAACCTTTCATTTACTATTACTTAACATTTCTATAGCACTACACGACATACATAGCGCTATACAAACACACAAAAAACGACAGTCCCTGCTCAATAGAGCATACAATTAAATAAGAACATAAGAACATGCCTATACTGGGTCAGACCAAGGGTCCATCAAGCCCAGCATCCTGTTTTCAACAGTGGCCAATCCAGGCCATAAGTACCTGGCAAGTACCCAAAAACTAAGTCTATTCCATGCTACTGTTGCTAGTAATAGCAGTTGCTATTTTCTAAGTCAACTTAGTTAACAGCAGGTAATGGACTTCTCCAAGAACTTATCTAATCCTTTTTTAAACATAGCTACACTAACTGCACTAACCACATCCTCTGGCAACAAATTCCAGAGTTTAATTGTGCGTTGAAAGAAAAAGAACTTTCTCCGATTACTTTTGAATGTGCCACATGCTAACTTCATGGAGTGCCGCCTAGTCTTTCTATTATCTGAAAGAGTAAATAACTGATTCACATTAACCCGTTCTAGACCTCTCATGATTTTAAACACCTCTATCATATCCTCCCTCAGCCGTCTCTTCTCCAAGCTGAAAAGTCCTAACCTCTTTAGTCTTTCCTCATAGGGGACCTGTTCCATTCCCCTTATCATTTTGGTAGCCTTTCTCTGTACCTTCTCCATCGCAATTATATCTTTTTTGAGATGCGGCGACCAGAATTGTACACAGTATTCAAGGTGCGGTCTCACCATGGAGCGATACTGAGGCATTATGACATTTTCCGTTTTATTCACCATTCCCTTTCTAATAATTCCCAATATACTGTTTGCTTTTTTGACTGCCGCAGCACACTGAACCGTTGATTTCAATGTGTTATCCACTATGATGCCTAGATCTCTTTCTTGGGTGGTAGCTCCTAATATGGAACCTAACATATTGTAACTATAGCGTGGATTAATTTTCCCTATATGCATCACCTTGCACTTATCCACATTAAATTTCATCTGCCATTTGGATGCCCAATTTTCCAGTCTCAGAAGGTCTTCCTGCAATTTATCACAATCTGCTTGTGATTTAACTACTCTGAACAATTTTGTTATCATCTGCAAATTTGATTACCTCACTTGTCATATTTCTTTCCAGATCTTTTATAAATATATTGAAAAATACAGGTCCCAAGATCCCTGAGGCACTCCACTGCCCACTCCCTTCCACTGAGAAAATTGCCCATTTAATCCTACTCTCTGTTTCCTGTCTTTTAGCCAGTTTGTAATCCAGAAAAGGACATTGCCTCCTATCCCATGACTTTTTAGTTTTCTTAGAAGCCTCTCATGAGGGACTTTGTCAAACGCCTTCTGAAAATCCAAATACACTGCATATACTGGTTCACCTTTATCCACAAGTTTATTAACCCCTTCAAAAAAATGAAGCAGATTTGTTATGCAAGAGTTCTGTTATGAATCGGCTCCTATGGAAGGAGGAGTTAGCAATCTGTTATGCTCTACTCCTCAAGAAGGAAGGAGTTAGCAATCTGTAATGAATCTGCTCCTGAGGAAGGAGGAGTTAGCAATCTGTTATGAATCGGCTCCTGCGGAAGGAGTTAGCAATCTGATATGCTCAGCTCCTATAGAGGGAGTAGTTAACAATCCATTAAGGTATAGACTGCGGAGTTGCAATCTGTTATGAATCTGTTGCTGAAGGCTCCTGATGGGAATGAGTAGCAATCTGTTACCAGTGGAGTGCTTGGAGAGGGCACTCAGCTGTAGAGGAATGTAGAAAGGTGGATCCTTGGGCCGATGGCAGATGACTGCGCCCCCAGGAGGATATCCTGAGAGAGACCACCGGCTAGGCTTGGGTATGGAGACAGACACAGATAATTATTTATTAGACAGTTTAGTAGAACCACCAGAGGTGGCAGTAGTGAGGTGATATGCCTGGCAGGGCTGAAGTCCCTCAGGTACTGGAACAGCGAACCCAGGGTTGCTGAGCTGTAGAGAAACTGTAGATATAGAGTAGATAGGGTATGCTGTGTACATAGCCAGAACTGGATGACAAAACTCACATAAGGTCTTAAGGAAGCTCAGTAGCTGGAAAGGGTTAGGCCCTCGAGGAGCGAGTACCTGGTTCCAGGGAAAGCTCTGAGAGAGCGATGGTAACTCACAAATGTCTGAATCTGCAATAGCTTCCAGGCAATAGAGAATCTTCAGAATGTTCAGGAACATGGGCCCTCGAGGAGCGAGTACTGGTTCGTATCTGCAATCTGAAATAAAGAAAAGAGAGCGAGGCCCCCGAGGAGCAGGTACCCCTGGTAAGTCCGAGGAGGCAGAGTAGCTTGGGAGTAAAGCCGAAGCAATCCCCTTGCTAACTCGATTCGTTAGTGAATACTGAGACCTTTTATATTGGAAGCAGATGACATCATCCCAGGGGGATGCCCCCGAGGTTCGCGCCCTTGCTGGTACATCAATTGGAGCGTGCGCACAGGCGCGCCCTATGTCATCAAACATCATGGCGGATCCGCAGTGTCATGCCGGTCCGGGGAAGCTGGAGGGAGACGGCAAGAAGACGCCGCGGCAGCTAACCGTCCATCAGACCTGGAGGGAGTCGCCACAGAGGTAAAGAGGGCGGAGTGAGGGCGTCGAGCAGCGACGGATGCAACAACTTCCCATGAGTAAATCCATGTTGACTGTGTTCCATTAAATCACGTGTTTCTATATGCTCTACGATTTTGATCTTTAGAATAGTTTCCACTATTTTTCCTGGCAATGAAGTCAAGCTCACTGGTCTATAGTTTCCAGAATCGCCCCTGGTGCCTTTTTTAAATATTGGGGTTACATTGGCAACTCTCCAGTCTTCATATAGAACAAGTGTCTTGTGGCTTTTCATAAAGCAAGACAATAGTTAAAAAAAAGAAAAGAAGCTAGTTAATGAGGCTAAAACCAAGACAATGTTTAAGAAAAGAAAATTAATTAATAAGGCTAAAAGCAGACAATCAGGCCTAAGATTTAAAAGCAGCTTCAAAAAGGTGGGTCTTAGATGGGCACACCTGAGAACTCTCCAGATTTAGCCCAGAGACTCCAGAAATTTAGACAAATTTCCGGGTCTCCAGGCAGGACAGTAAAATCTCCAGGATGTCGCTATTTCCACATCTCTCTCTCTCCGCACGAGAAAGAGAGAGAGAGAGAGAGAGCACTAATAAAGGAACAGAAAGAGCACACTTGCAACTCGGGTGGGTTGGGCAGGGTTTCATTGGTCTGCCTGATGAATTGATGATTAACATTAAATATTGATACTGAGTTCAAACGTTTCTTGTAACTATACTATACGATGTTCATTTTATACTTTGTTCTATTGTTCTATGTAAAGCCCCCCTTTTTTTTTTTTTGGCATCTCACTGTTTTATGTAAACCGGAGTGATTTGTATTTCATACAAGAACCTCGGTATATAAAAATTAAAAATAAATAAATAATAAATACTGATTATATTGATTGAATAATAGTGATGAACTGGTGATTAAAAGAATGATTATGAATATATTAATGGTGGTGATAAATGGCAGCCCCCCCCCCCCCCCCCCCCCGCTAATCTTGAGAAATCTCATGGTGAGCAGGATTCAAAAGTTCCCAGGTATGTAGATGGGATTTAAACATGGCAAGAGAGGGATCTGCTGCACCAGTTGAGGAAGACTATTCCAAGCACATGGTGCAGCTAGGTGAAAAGCACAGCGTTCGAATTGGTGGTAGAGGAGAAGGGCACAGATAGACGTGACTCGTCTGATAAGCAGAATGCACAAGGAGGGGTGTAGAGAGAGAATAGAGAGGAGAAGTAGGGAGGTGCTGCAGAGGGAATGTTACGGTCCCGGGCTGTGCCCCGGTCCCTTCACTTACCTCAGGGCCAACCCAGGCCACTGAAACGCCTCCCCGGCCGGCAAGGTCAGTCCCGGCTTCTGCCGTGGCGCTCTCTCCTCGAGGGAGATGCCGCAGCCTCCGCGCCTGGCCCCGCCCCCTAGACATACGCACGGGGGGCTCAGGATTTAACGGGGCCACTGCGGGAAGAGTAAGAATGGCCCACAGATGACATCAGACGCTGCAGGGATATTTTAACCCTGCAGCTAGGCCTATGCTTTGCCGTGCAACGAGGTTACATAAGAACATAAGAACATGCCATACTGGGTTAGACCAAGGGTCCATCAAGCCCAACAGTGGCCAATCCAGGCCATAAGAACCTGGCAAGTACCCAAAACTAAGTCTGTTCCATGTTACCGTTGCTAGTAATAGCAGTGGCTATTTTCTAAGTCAACTTAATTAATAGCAGGTAATGGACTTCTCCTCCAAGAACTTATCCAATTTTTTTTTAAACACAGCTATACTAACTGCACTAACCACATCCTCTGGCAACAAATTCCAGAGTTTAATTGTGCGTTGAGTAAAAAAGAACATTCTCCGATTAGTTTTAAATGTGCCACATGCTAACTTCATGGAGTACCCCCTAGTCTTTCTATTATCCGAAAGAGTAAATAACTGATTCACATCCACCCGTTCTAGACCTCTCATGATTTTAAACACCTCTATCATATCCCCCCTCAACCGTCTCTTCTCCAAGCTGAAAAGTCCTAACCTCTTTAGTTTTTCCTCATAGGGGAGCTGTTCCATTCCCCTTATCATTTTGGTAGCCCTTCTCTGTACCTTCTCCATCGCAAATATATCTTTTTTGAGATGCGGCGACCAGAATTGTACACAGTATTCAAGGTGCGGTCTCACCATGGAGCGATACAGAGGCAGTATGACATTTTCCGTTTTATTCACCATCCCCTTTCTAATAATTCCCAATATTCTGTTTGCTTTTTTGACTGCCGCAGCACACTGAACCGATGATTTCAATGTGTTATCCACTATGACGCCTAGATCTCTTTCTTGGGTTGTAGCACCTAATATGCTGCTATCACAAAGTGATAAGTAACTGTTATTCTTTAAGTCTGCTTAGTTAATAATAGTTTATGGTCTTCTCCTCCAGAAACCTTTCCATACCTTGTTTAAAACCACCTATGTTAACTGCCTTAAGCACATCCTCCGGCAATGAATGCCAGAGCTTAATTGTGCATTGAGTGAAAAAGAATATGTTCCACTTTGTTTTGCTTGTGCTACTTACTAACTTCACGGAGTGTCCCCTAGTGTTTGTGAGGTCCATATTCAAAAGGATTTACTTGACTCACTCAGAAGTTAACTGGCTAGATTAATATTTGGGCACTAATAAGATAACTTTCTAATAAGACAGCAGGCTAGAATTTAGAGAGTGCATCAAGCTAGAGTGAGAGTACAATGTAGAAATCTCATCTTTGTGTACCTTTCCTCATTCCAAATCACATCAAATCTTCACTGATGTATACTGTGCTGTTCGTATGTCTCACTGAATGTAAAATTGGCCCCAAAACCCTAGACCACCACCAAAACCTCACCTGGAGTTACTAGTTGACCCTCCTACAGTGATTTAAATAGTTGACTTATATGACAGCCTTATAAGGAGTGTCTCTCTCTCTCACTCAGCAGCCCACTTTGCAAAGTGAAAATATCAAAAATTACCCTAACCACACTTGTTTTCCTTATCACAGGCGTTATTCATGTGAAATTAATAGCATTTTAATTAATCTAGGCTTAAGTTAGGGGCATTCCAGGGATGTAACTGGGAGGAGCTGAGTTTGCCAGCTAAGGCCAGGATTCATCATTCCATGTGGAATGATGAACTCTGTGTTACAGGGGGGCGGGAGGGAGAAACAGGGGGCAGTCAGGCGATAGCCTGCAGCAGGCCGCACCACGGCAGTGCGGTTTCGCCTGCCATGGTGTGGCCGGCTGCAGGCTATCATGGGCATAGCGCCACCGTAAAAAGTGGTGCTATTCCCAGCGCTACTGCCGGCAATAATGTTCGAAACATTATCGCCGGCAGCGGTGCCGCCGCCAATTACCATAATTCCCTCCCTAACTCTGCCCCAACTCCTTCCCTCCCCCTAATTTAAATCTTACTGCCTCGATAAGGGCCTATCGTGGCTTGGAAAATAACCCCTTAAGTTAGCCAGTTAACTCTGCTATTCAGGTATTCAGATTAACCAGATAACTAATACGGTTAAGTCTGGTTGGGCCAAAGAGTTGTCCTAAAGTTAGCCAGCTATAGTTATCTTGCTAACTTTAAGATAGCCGGCTATATTCATTAGTGTGGCTGCACTAACAAAGTTAGCCAGATAAGTTTATCCGGTTAACTTTGGTATCTGAACTCTCTCTGAATGTGGACCTCTGTATTTTTTGAAAGAGAAAATAACTGATTTACATTTACCTTTTCTTTTCCACTCATGAGTTTATAGACTTCTATAGTATCCCCTCTCAGCTGTCTCTTCTCCCAGCTGAACAGCCCCATCCTCTTTAGCCTTTCCTCATAGGGGAACTGTTCCATCCCCTTTATCATTTTGGTCACCCTTCTCTGTACCTTTTCTAATGCAACTATATATTTTTTGAGATGCAGCAACCAGAACTATACACAGTACTTCAGCTGTGGTCTCACCATGGAGCGATACAGAAGCATTATGGCATTGTCCATTTTATTCTCCATTCTTTCCCTAATAATTCTTAACATTCTGTTTGCTTTTTGACTGCTGCCATGGACTGAACCAAGAATTTAAAAGTATTGGCCACTATAATGCCCAGATCCATTTCCTGGATGGTAGCATCTAATATGGAACTGTTGCGTTCATGCCTGTTCTCGCCCTCGCTCCACTCTCTCTACCTTTGTGGCGACTCCCTTTGGGTCTGACGGACAGATGCTGCCGTGGCTTCTCCTTGCTGCTTCTCCCTGGAATCCCCGGGCTGGCCTGACGCTGCAATTCCGCCATGTTCCTGATGACCTAAGGGTGCGAACCTCGGGGACGTCCCCCCGTACTGACGTCATCCGCTTCCAACTTAAAAGGTCTTTGTTTGCTACTACGAATCGAGTTAGCAAGGGGATTGATAGCGGGGATCATCTCGACCCGCTTCATTCTCTGCTGCTCTGCCTCCACAACTTACCAAGGGGTACCCGCTCCTCGGGGGCCCCGCTCTCTCTTCTTGATTTCAGACTGCTAAGACGGGATCCGGTACTCGCTCCTCGAGGGCCTACGTCCCTGAATGCTCAGAAGACTCCTTACTGCCTGGAAGCAATCGAAGACGTGAACACTGTGAGTTCTATTACAGATAGGAACTGGTACTCGCTCCACGAGGGCCTATGTTCCTAATCTCTGAAGACTCTCTTCTGTCTAAGACGTTATCGCAGGTACGGAGATCGTGAGTTATTAATGCAGATTGCAGATAGGAACCGGTACTTGCTCCACGAGGGCCCATGTTCCTAAAACCCTTCACACACTCTCTTCTATCTCAGAAGCTATCGCATAACTATATCTTGTGAATTACTATTATAGATTACAGATAGGAACCGGTACTCGCTCCACGAGGGCCTATGTTCCTAAAACCCTCCAAAGACTTTCTTCTATTCCAGAAGCCATCTCATACACAGATATTGTGAGTTCTTATTCCAGACTGCATATAGGAACCAGTACTCGCCTACAGCTCCTGTTCTTGAATATACTGAAGACTCTCTGTTGCATAGAAGCCTTTACAGATATCTATAATTGTGAGTGTATCATCTACTACTGGTTATGCATCCAGCATACCCTGTCTACTCACTACCTATAGACTCTCTCTACAGCTCAGCAACCCAGAGATCGCAATTCCAGTATCTGAGGGACTTCAGCCCTGCCGGGCACATCAACTCACTACTGCCACCTCTGGTGGTTCTACTTCCTAATAAAGAACTATCTGTGTTTGTCTCCATACTCCAGCCTAGCCGGTGGTCCCTCTTAGGATATCCTCCTGGGGGCGCTGTCATCTGCCATCGGCCCAAGGATTCTCCAATTTCCATTAAGTGTTTATTCCTTACCCTACTAGAGTGGTATCATACAGACTGCCACTCTGTGGGAGCCAACCCACAACAGATCATTAACTCTGCTTACGGAGTATTACTAATTGCTAGCTCCTCCTCTTGGGGGAGCAGCATTGTACAGATTGCTACTCCTCCCCTCTGGGGGAGCAGATCCATAACAGATTGCTAACTCCGCCTCCCTGGCGGGGTGATCACTAACAGATTGCTAACTCTGCCCCTCTGGAGGAGTAGATCTACAACAGATTGCTAACTCCATCCCCTTGGCGGGGTGATCCTGAACTGGAACCTAATATCATGTAACTACAATGGGGATTATGTTTCTCTCCATATTCATCTCTTTGCGCTTGTCCACATAAAATGTAATCTACCATTTGTATGCCCAATCTTCCAGTCTCACAAGGTCCTCCTGCTTTTCACAATTCACTTTTGATTTAACAACTTGGAATACTTTTTACAGTCTGCAAATTTGATCACCTCACCTATTGTTCCCCTTTCCAGATTATTTATAAATATATTAAGAAGCACCAGTCCCAGTACAGATCCCTGAGGCACTTCACTGTTTACCCTTCTCCACTGAGAACATTGACCTTTTGGTCCTTCTTTCTGTTTCCTATCTTCTAACCAGTTTGCAATCCACAAAAGTACATTGCCTCCTATCCCATGACTTTTAAATTGAATATGTGGTGATTATTCAGAAGAACTGAAACAAGTCACGGTGAAGCTGGAAAATATAATAAGGCAAAGTGACAAACTGAAGAGTAGCAAATCACCTGAACCAAATGATATACACCCCAGAGTTCTGAAAAAACTAAAAATGAGATTGCAGATCTATTGCTAGTAATTTGTAATCTATGATTCAAATTTTACTGGGGCTGATGCTTTTTAATATATTTATAAATGATATGGAAAGGGGAATAATGAGTGAGGAGATCAAATTTGTAGACAATTCAAAAGTGTTCAGATTTGTTAAATCACAAGCACATTGTGAAAAACTGCAGCAGAACCTTGTGAGACTGGAAGACTGGGCATTCAAATGGCAGATGAAATTAATGTGGACAAGTGCAAAGTGATGCGCATGGGGAAAAGTAAGCCCCACTGTAGTTACACAATGTTAGGTTCCATATTAGAAGTTACACCTAGGCACGGGTATTTCCCCAACATCCTCTTGAGTAAACACTGAGGCAAAGAATGAATTTAGTTTTTCCATAAAGGCCTTATCTTCCCTAAGTGCCCCTTTAACTTTTCTATCATCTAACAATCTAATCAATTCCCTCACAGGCTTCCTACTTTGAATATATTTTGAAAAGTTCTCATGAGCTTTTGCCTCTATGGCCAGTTTTTAAATTTTCGTTTTGCCTGCTTTATCAGCGTTTTACATCTAACTTGCCAATGCTTACGCTTTTTCCTATTTTCTTCAGATGGATCCTTTTTTCAATTTTAAAAAGAAATTCTTTTGGCTAAAATAGCCTCTTTCAACTCACATTTTAAGCATGCCAGCAGTCATTTGGCCTTCCTTCTACTTTTTTTTTAATAAGTGAAATACGGCTGCACTGGCTTCCAGGATGGTATCGTTAAACAATGACTACACCTGTAAACTCTTAACCTTTGTAGCTACACTTTTCAGTTGTTTTCTAACTATTTTCCTCATTTTATCAAAGTCTCCCTTTTGAATGTTTAATGCTAGAGCTGTAGATTTATATAATGTCCTCTCTCCAGTCACTGTCAAATTTGCTTATGCTATGATCACTGTTGCTGAGCAGCCCCACCACAGTTGCCTCTCACACCAAATTCTGCATTCCACTAACAATTAGGACTAAAATGTCGCCCGCTCTTGTTGGTTCCCAGAGCAATTGCTCCATGAAGCAGTCATTTAATTCAGTTAGAAACTTTACCTCCCTAGCATGACCTGATATTACATTTAGCTAGTCAATATTGGGGTAATTGAAATCTCCCATTATTATTGTGCTGCCAATTTTGTTAGCTTCCCTAATCTCTGTTAGCATTTCATCATCTGTCTGTTCATTTTGGCTAGGTGTATGGTAATACACCTCCACCACTATCCTCTTCCCTGTCACACATGGAATTTCCACCCATAAAGATTTTGCTGTGCATTTAGTCTTCTGCAAGATCTTTATCCTATTGGACTCCCTGCCATCCCTAACATAAAGCACTACCTCCCAACTAAGTTGATCCATCCTATCATTACAATAGAATTTATACTCTGGTATAGCACGGCCCCATTGGTTATCTTCCTTCACTGAGATGCCAATTATGTCTACCAATTTATCCAGTGCTATACATTCTACATCTCCCATCTTAATTTTTAGACTTCTAGCATTAGCACACAGACATTTCAAGGTATGCTTTTTGTATTAACAATCTGCTTTTCAGTTCACAAGGGTAACTGGAATCTTTTAACTCAGACTGACCTTTACTTATAGGCTACTTTTGCTTTTATTGAAAACTTTCTATGGGGATGCCCTAACTCCTCTGTTGTTTTAGTATCCTTTGAAGACACCTCCCTTTGAATCATGTGCTGCTAAGTGACTGTTGGCTTTTCTCCATGTTCTAATGTAAAAACTGCTCTATCTCCTTTTTGAAGGCTACTTACAGCAGTCTAGTTCCATCAAGCTGGTTAAGGTGGAATCCATCCACCTTAACCAGTGTTAGTTGAATAAACCTAAATAGTCTGAGATATTCACTCTCTAGAGCCCAAAAATAGCAAGGTAAATTGACCTCATGTTGCTTATACTATGTTTTGAACTGCAATTAATCTATATATTGACCATTCACCATATGCTACCAAAGCAATACATTAAGTGTGTAACACATTTTAAGATAATCTGTTTAGATGACAGGTGACTAACTTGAAAACTATAATGTGTTAAAGAAGATGGTGTTTTTGCAACTAGAATTTTTAAAATATAACAAAGCAAACATGGTGACCTTGTTTTCTCATACAATTTCTAAGGCTATTTAATGTATGCAACAAAAGCATCAAACAGCAAGGCTTGTGAGTCCCTCATAAAAAAGTTCATCATTCAGTCAGATTGTCATTTGGTTTTACTAAACATAATTAGGAGTCTTTCAATTATAATGCAAATCTTCTTTTCAAGAAGCTTCATACAGATAAGTTGCAGTAGCAAAAAAAAAACCAAAAAACCCACAAAACGTTTTTTGCAATACCTTAACTTCATCTAGATGAAACAGATTGTATTTTACTACCTCAAAAACTTGTGATCCTTTTGTTTAACTGTACAGGGTTTATTTTGTATGATCGACAATAAGGTGAGTTGTTGAATCAACTGCACCATGAAATCCTCTTGTTCCAGTCTGTAACCAGATCCCTGCAGTGAAGCTATTTCCTATTAGTACTGCAGCAATTACATTTCACAATGCCAGAATAAAACATGCACTCTGATGATAAAAAAAACTAACACTTGTGCAAAGCGTTGCTGTTTGATCCACTCTCGTGGCACAGTGCAGCTTCTGAGCCTCCCAAACCTCCTGAAGATGCACCAAGAATAAAAATAGTTCATCTAAATAAAGTATCACATACCCATCAAAGCTGCAAAAAATAATCCAATCTAGAACTATGAATCGTCATTTTAGCAAGACTGGCGCAACCGCTTTAACAACTGCAGGGATCTGATTGACCTCATATTAAAACAGAAATGCTTACATCGGATGACTGAGCAAAATATTTAGCTTCAGAAGTGGCTCCAGACTCTGCTCTGATGATCTTGAAATAATTTCAGATGGCTGCTGCTTGATCCGCTTTAAAAGCACCAGGTGCTCTGGGAGATCTTTTTTTTTTTTTTTTTTTTTTTTTTAATCCTTTTGTGAAATCAGCATATTTCAGACGGTGATGATGCCTGGCTGGGGCTCCAATTTCGACGTATCCAGACAAGCCCAATATTGCAGCTGCTTTAGCTCCCCCTACACAGCTTTTGTTGTAAAAGGACACTACTCAAGCCAGCCTCCGGCATTATCTGAACAGTAACGCAGTAAGTGAGAAAGTTTATAATGCCACGCACAAATAATCGAATTTGGAAACAATTTCAACAACATACATTAGAGATAGAACCAGAAAATGCTTTTGGTGAAATAAGATGACTGTAAATACTGCATATCATTATTCTTTTACGGATAAATACAATAATAACGTTAGCACAATAGCACATTTTTCTATTTTTTTTCCTGATTCAAACTTGCTTGATGTTACATAGGTCCTGTCTATAGATCTTCTTTGAGACTGAATTGTCCAATCTTATTGGCTTTCTCGCTCTTCTATATTTAATAAGAAAACTATGCAGTTCATGGGAAAATGCTTAACATACATATTAGTTGTAAAAGAGAGTGAAACAATTGAAGCATTATTCAGATTCTGTAGTGTGGCATGAACGTCCTTCACAAGAGGCATATTCATATTAAACAGTGTGAATCTGCATCTTGTCACTGTGAAGAAGATTCATGCCCAATCATATAATTTGAATCATGCTTAGTTTTGCTCTCTTGTATAATTAATCTTGTATGGTAATCATTTTGCCATGAATTGCATAGTATTCTTAAAGTTAGTTTTTTTCAGTGGTATATTGTGGTGTTCATATACTGTACACATACCCTCCTTGTAGGGTTGTCAACTGACTCACATTTTTCAGAACAAGCTGGTCCAATCTTATTGCCACCATCAAACACATATACTACCTGGTTTCATGATGAAAAAATGATTATACAGTATGAAACATGTTTTGCCTGAAGCTAGCAATACTGAGGTGAGATGGAATGACAGTTTTAGTGGAGACCACTTGGTCTCCACTAGATGGCCCTAGTTCCCATCACATGGGTAGACAGCTACAAAGGGGCATACTAACTATTCTATACAGCACCTCCCCCAGAGGATGACTGGAATGGAGAGTCCCTAAGGCACAAGATGGAGCTAGCCCAGGCTAGAGTGTGGGAGTCTAGATTTGCTTTTGGAGGAGACAGAAGGATTTTGGTGTGCTCTCCAAGTTTAGGCCCCCTGCGGGGAGAAAGAGAAAGAGTGAGAGTTTGACATTTTTGTTAAATTGGTGAGATTTTTTTTATTCAGACCCCCATGCTTTCTGGAAGGCAGAAATCCCCTCTCCAGAAGTGCAGAAAGGATCTGTACACCACTTTACCTTCTCAAAAGGAGGTTTCAGAGAGCCATCGTTGAAGATTCGGTATTGGTTTTGCCAAGCTTGTGGGTTTTTCCATCTAAGTGGGAAGGAAGTATTTTTCTGACCCCCTTCCTTGTCCATAAATGGAAGTTTAATATCTGCTTCCAGTAAAGACCTTTCCTCCAAGAAGGTCCCCTGATTTCTAAGTTTGAAAGATGTTCAAGGGAGAGAAGAGGAAAAAGACACCTGGAGACATCCAACAGAGTTTCCACCCCTGAGACACAAGACACTGACAGGCTGGAAATGGAAGTTTGTGGATGTCAGGTACCTGGAGGGAAAGGGACATCCAACCTAGGGCAACCTTGCCACTACTGGAACACATCATTGCCACCCCATGGAGGATAAACAACTTCCAAGCCCCTGCCCTGAAGGAAACATCCACAAAGATACACAAAAATTCAGTATTCCTGTAAAGCTGAACAACCTAGATGTAACTGGACACTTTATTTTTTGCTCCTATTAATTATTTTGAGATCAGTCACAGTAAATTTTAAGTTGAAAACCCATCCAGTGAGTCTGGTCTTCTTTGTAAGTGTGCCTGCCCTGAAGATCCAAGGTAACAAACATAAGGGAATTCACCTATACCCAGGGCCTAGAAGGTTATCCTTCCCCCCAACAGAAAGGGCCCACCCCTTGGTATGAGAAGAGGGGGAAAGAGACCGAGGATGGTAACCCAACATACAAATCTTTTTATGGTTCCTTAGGATCCAGCCTATCTATGGAAAAGGAGTTGCATTAGCTATCTTAAAATGTCTCTCTTCTCTTAACAGACCCCTCTGTCTCCTCTTGCTTTGATCAGAAAATGAAAAAGGAAGGCACAGGGAGCTCCCCACTGTGGAACCTTTAGTGTTAAATATCCTTTTGAAAGTTTCTGTACTGGCCCCAAGTTCTGCCAGTAACACTTTCAGAAGGAGATATATAAGGGGATCAGCATCAGTCTCCCAGCAGTTGGAGGCAATTTTACACAGAACATAAGAAATTGCCATACTGGGTCAGACCAGGGTCCATCAAGCCCAGCATCCTGTTTCCAACAGTGACCAAACCAGGCTACAAGAACCTGCCAAATATCAAAACACTAAGAAGAACCCCTGCTACTGATGCCAGTAATAGCAGAGGCTAGTCCCTAAGTCAACTTGATTAATAGCAGTTAATCGACTTTTCCTCCAAGAATTTATCCAAATCTGCTTTAAAACCCAGCTACACTAACTTCACTCTGGCAACAAATTCCAGAGCTTAATAGTGCATTGAGTGAAAAAGAATTTTCTCCAATTAGTTTTAAATGTGCTACTTGCTAACTTCATGGAGTGCCCCCTAGTCCTTCTATTATTTGAAATAGTACATAACTGATTCAAATCTACCCATTCTAGACCTCTTATGATTTTAAAGACCTCTATCATATCCCCCTCAGGATGTCTTTTCTTAATGTAGATTTAGCTCATGCCTTTTCATTGGTAGCTCAAAGGTAGGAAATGGGAAACTTTGATAAAATATGAAAAATAGTTAGGAAAAACTGAAAGGAGCAGCTACAAAGGTAAAAAGTGTGCAAGAACTGTGGACATTGTGAAAAAATACCATCCTAGAAGCACAGTCCAGATGTATTCCACACATTAAGAAAGGTGGAAGGAAGGCAAAACGATTACTGGCATGGTTAAAAGGTGAGGTGAAAGAGGCTATTTTAGCCAAAAGATCTTCATTCAAAAATTGGAAGAAGGATCCAACAGAAGAAAATAGGATAAAGCATAAGTGTTGGCAAGTTAAATGAAAACGTTGATAAGACAGGCTAAGAGAATTTGAAAAGAATTTGGCCGTAGAGGCAAATACAGTAAAAACTTTTAAAAATATATCTGAAACAGAAAGCCTGTGAGGGAGTCAGTTGGACCATTAGATGATCGAAGGGTTAAAGGAGCACTTAGAGAAGATAAGACATTGCAGAAAGATTAAACAATTTCTTTGCTTCGGTGTTTACTGAAGAGGATGTTGGGAGATACCTGTTCTGGAGAAGGTTTTCATGGGTAATGATTCAGTTGGACTGAACCAAATCACGATGAACCTAGAAGATGTGGAAGGCCTGATTGACAAACTGAAGAGTAGTAAATCACCTGGTCTGGATGGTATACACTCCAGGGTTCAGAAGGAACTAAAAAATGAAATTTCAGATCTATTAGTTAAAATTTGTAACCTATAATTAAAATCATCTATTGTACCTGAAGATTGGAGGGTGGCTAATGTAACCCCAATATTTAGAAAGGGCTCCAGGGGCAATCCGAAAAACTACAGACTAGTTAGCCTGAATTCAGTGCCAGGAAAAATAGTGGAAAGTGTTCTAAAGATCAAAATCACAGAACATATAGAAAGACATGGTTTAATGGAATAAAGTCAGCATGGTTTTACCCAAGGCAATTCTTGCCTCACAAATCTGCTTCACTTTTTTGAAGGGGTTAATAAACATGTAGTTAAAGGTGAACCAGCAGATGTAGTGTATTTTGATTTTCAGAAGGCATTTGACAAAGTTCCTCATGAGAGGCTTCTAAGAAAAGTAAAAAGTCATGGGATGAGTGGCGATGTGTTGCGTTCGTGCCCACCCTACGCCCTCGCTCCACCTTCTCTACCTCTGTGGCGATTCCCTCCAGGCCTGAAGGACAGCTTGCGGCCGCGGCAGCTCCCTGCCGCGCTTCTCCGGCATCCCCGGGCTGGCTCAACGCTATGGATCCGCCATGTTTCTGATGACATAAGGGCACGCGCGTGCTCCAGACTTGTACCAGCAAGGGCGCGAACCTCAGGGGCGTTCCCCGTGGTGACGTCATCCATTTTCACTTTAAAAGGTCTGTGTTTGCTAAACTCTAACGCGTTAGCAAGGACGCAAATCATACTTCTTGGTTATGATTCGCCAAGCTACTCTGCTTTTCAAACTTACCAAGAGTACCCGCTCCACGGGGGCTCCGCTCTCTCTTCTTGATTTCATATTGCCAGAATACTTAGAAGACTCTTCATTGCCTGGAAGTGATCGCAGAGGTGAACACAGTGAGTTCTATTATAGATAGGATCCGGTACTCGCTCCACGAGGGCCTACATTCCTATAGCGCTGAAGATTCCCTTCCATCCAAGACGTTATCGCAGGTACAGAGATCGAGAGTTATATTGGCAAGATTGCAGATAGGAACCAGTACTCGCTCCATGAGGGCCCATGTTCCTAGAATCCTTTACAGACTCTCTTCTACTCTAGAAGCCATTTCATATACAGCTATTGTGAGTTCTTATTACAGACTGTTTGTAGGAACCAGTGCTCGCCTACGGCTCCTGTTCCTGAATGTACTGAAGACTCTCTGTGGCATAGAGACCTTTGCAGACATCTACTATTGTGAGGGTACCATCTTGTATCCAGTATACCCTGTCTACTCACTACACCTAGTCTCTTTCTACAGCTCAGCAACCCAGAGATTATATTCCATTATCAGAAGGACTTCAGCCCTGCCGAACACATCGACTCACTACTGCCACCACTGGTGGTCCAGCTTCCAGCCTAATAAAGAACTATCTGTGTGTTGTCTATACTCCAGCCTAGCCGGTGGTCCCTCTCAGGATCCCCTCCTGGGGGTGCTATCATCTGCCATCGGCCCAGGGATTCACCAATTCCACTACGAGCGGTATTCCACAGACCGCCACTCTGTAGGAGCCAACCACTACAGACCATTAGCTCCGCCTACAGAGTATTATAAACTGCTAGCTCCTCCCCTTGGAGGACCAGCATTGAACACGATGTCCTTTCGTGGATTACAAACTGGTTAAAAGACAGGAAACAGAAAGTAGGATTAAATGGACAATTTTCTCATTGGAGGGAGGTGGGCAGTGGAGTGCCTCAAGGATCTATACTGGGACCTGTGCTTTTCAATCTACTAGATAAGGGAGCCCTGACCAACGTGCCGCAAATGCGCAGTAGAGAGCAACTCTACCGCGCATGCGCGGGCAGCACGTCGGCCAGAGCGGAGCGTGCCCGAAAAAAAAAATGGCGCCTGCTCCTTAGGAGCAGGAGCGGCGGCGGCAGCAGCAACGAGCAGGAGCGGCGGCGACGAGCAGGAGCGGGAGGAGCAGTAGCCGCGGCGGCGATGACGACGACAACAAACAGGAGCGGGAGGAGCAGCGGCGGTGACGCGAGGGAGGGAGGAGCAGTAGCGGCGTGCCGCGAGGGAGGGACACCCCCCTGTCTGCCGGGTGTGGATGAGCTGAAAGGGAGGGGATTGAGAGAGGGGGAGTGAGTGAGGGGAGGAAGGAGAGAGTGAGCTGAGAGGAGGGAGGAGAGAGTGAGGTGGGGGGAGGGAGGAGAGAGTGGGAGGAGGGAGGAGAGAGTGAGGTGGGGGGAGGGAGGAGAGAGTGAGGAGTGAGTGGAGGGGGGGAGGGAGACTAGAGGGGGAAGGAAGTGGGAAGGAAATGGACCGAAAAATTTTTTTAAATGTAGCCCGTTGTTACGGGTTTAACGGCTAGTATATTTATAAATGATCTGGAAAGGAATACGAGAGTGAGGTAATCAAATTTGCAGATGATACAAAATTATTCAGAGTAGTTAAATCACAAGCAGATTATGATAAATTGCAGGAGGACCTTGTCAGATTGGAAAATTGGACATCCAAATAGTAGATGAAATTTAATATAGATAAGTGCAAGGTAATGTATATAGGGAAAAATAACCCATGCTGTAGTTACACGATGTTAGGTTCCATATTAGGAGCTACCACCTAGGAAAGAGATCTAGGCGTCATAGTGGATAATATATTGAAATCGTTGGCTCAGTGTGCTGCAGCAGTTAAAAAAGCCAACAGAATGGTTTATTGGAGTGGTTTACAGGCCTCCAAATCAAAAGGAAGAGCTTGACAGAGATCTGGTTGAAGACATTCAAAAGCTGGGAAAGAAAGGAGAAGTGGTGATCGTTGGAGACTTTAATCTGCCGGATGTAGACTGGAGACTCCCTTCTGCAGAATCTAACAATAGTAGAGAAATAGTGGATGTCCTGCAAGGGGCTCTGTTCAAACAAATAATAATGGAACCCATGAGGGAGGGAGCTATACTCTATTTAGTGCTCACTAATGGAGATAATGTCTCTGATATCCAGGTGGGTGCCCACCTCAGCACCAGTGATCATCAAACGGTATGGGTTCATATCACAAAAAGGAAATGGAGAAGAAGCACGAAGACCTGAGTTTTGCAGTTCAAAAACACAGACTTTGATGAAATGGGGAAGTACCTGGAGGCATCCCTGCCGGTGCCCATGCTGCAGTCCGGGTCCTTGCCAGGCAGGGAGGCTGTCCCTGCCCGTGCCTGCAGCCACTCCAACTTCCTGCAGCCTGCCATCGCTGCTTCCCTTCGGCCCCATGGCGGGGCTGCGCCTGCTGCCTTCCTGCTTCGGACCCTGCAGCCCTCGGCTCTCCCTGGGGCTCTCCATGGCATGGAGCCGTCCCTCCAGCCAGCTTACCTCACTCCTGCTTCAGTCTTCGCGGCTGGGAGCCGCTAAAGCAGCCTGCCACCTCTCCAGCTTCAGGGCATGGCTGCTCCACTGCTTGCCTGTCTTTCTTGGATTCTCCACGTGGCCGGGAGGACGCCACCAGCTTCCAGCTTGCCTCTCTAGCTTCCTAGGGCGCAGGCGCGCACCCCTCTACTCCTCTTCTAGGGCCAGCCAGGTGTGGCCCCCTGCTGGTCCCTCCCTGGGCGTTGTCATCATCTGCCCTACTAAAGGGCTCAACAGTCAGTTTGTCTTGGCCTTCGCAAGGAGTTGGTCACTCCTGAGATCCTTGTTCCAGGAGCTGCCTTGTGTTCCAGCCTTCTGCAAGGTCCAGTGTTTCATGTTCCCGGTTGGAGTTCCTCGTCCTGTCCAGATGTCTACCCGCTGTTCCTGTCCTGATGTGTCCAGCTGTTCCAGTCCTGATGTCTGCCTGTTGCACCAGCCCTGATGTTCGCTTGTTCTTGTTCCTGCCCTGAGGTCTGTCTACCAATCCGGTATCCAAGTTCCAGCCCAGATGTTGCAAGCCTTGTATCCTGTTCCTGAATTCACCTGAAAGCTAAGTACCCCGTTCCTGTTCTTCAAGATGTCCTGGTGTCTCGCTGCAAGCCATGTCGTGGTCCGTGACCAGCCCCATGGGCGGGCTGAGTAGGGCGCTTCATGTTGCAAGCCATGCACCTCGTTCCTGAGTCTGTGAGAAAGCCTTACCCTGTTCCTGAATCTCCTGAAAGCTAGCACCTCGTTCCTGTTCTTCAAGATGACCTGGTGCCTTGCGGCAAGCCATGTCATGGTCCGTGATCAGCCCCATGGGCGGGCTGAGTAGGGCGCTTCGTGATGCAAGCCATGCACCTCGTTCCTGAGTCTGTGAGAAAAGCCTTACCTTGTTCTTGAACTCTCTGAAAGCCTGGTATCCTGCGGCAACCCCTGTCGTGGTCCGTGACCAGCCCCTCGGGCGGGCTGTGTAGGGCGCTCCATGTTGCCAGTCTCGAACCTCGCCCTTGAGTCTCCTGTATGCATCATACCTCGTTCCTGACTCCGCGTCTGCACTTCCAGTACCCTGCTTCTGAGTCTACGTCAGCACGTCCAGTACCTTGTCTCTGAGTCCGCGTCTGCACTTCCAGTACCCTGCTTCTGAGTCTACGTCAGCACGTCCAGTACCTTGTCTCTGAGTCCACTTCTGCACTTCCAGTACCTTGCTCCTGAGTCTACATCAGCACGTCCAGTACCTTGTCTCTGAGTCCACGTCTGCACTTCCAGTACCTTGCTCCTGAGTCAATGTCAGCACGTCCAGTACCTTGTCTCTAAGTCTACGTCTGCACTTTCAGTACCTGTACCTGAGTCTACGTCTGCACTTCCAGTCCCTGTGCCTGAGTCTACGTCTGCACTTCCAGTACCTCGTTTCTGAGTCTCGTCTGCATCCATGTTCCAGTCCTCGCTGCCCTGGCCTCCATCCGGCCTGCTGCTTCATGCCGTACCCTGCGGCAGGTCCGACGGTCGGAGGACTGTTCACAAGACCAACATAGCGTTGTTGGGTCTTCCGAAGCGTGCAGGCCCGGAGGAGGGCCTGTCTTCCAGTCTTCACTCCAGCTTGCTTCTGTCCAGCCCATGCTCGGGCATGCCACGCCTCCCACAGCACCTCTTCAGAGTCTTCTGGCATCGAGCCGCAGCCCAAGGGCACACACATCTCCCAGGAGTGGGATCGCTCTTCGAGCGCTCCGCAACACCTATGTTGATAAGTCTCTAGGATACGTGGTGAACCTAGCAATGAACCATTTAGTCCTCTTCAAACTCTGGAGTATCTGGGAGCTCAGTTTGACACACTGGTGGAGAGAGTGTTTCTTACAGAAAGAGATTACTGAAACTGCAGACAAATTAGGCTTCTGCTAGAGCTTTCAGTGCCCAGAGTCTGAGACTATTTACAGATTCTGGGTTCTATGGCATCGACATTGGAATTAATGCATTGGGCATTTGGGCATATGTGGCTTCTTCAGGGGGCTCTTCTCTCCTGCTGGAATCCATTATTGGAAGAGTTTCATCTTCCATTAGAGGGGGAAGCCAATCTTTTGTGGGGGCTTACTTGCACTAATCTCAAGCATGGAGGCTCTGAATTGGGTAATAGTGACCACCGATGCAAGCATCTCTGGATGGAGGTCAGTGTGGTAAAATCAGTTGGCTCAGGGCCAGCAGTTGAAACAGGAGACCTCAGGTCTATCAATTGGTTAGAAACGAGAGCGGTGCTTTTTGCGTTGTTTGCCTGTCTACCAAGGTTACATGGCCATCCAATACAGATCCTATCAGACAATGCAACGATGGTGGCCTACATCAACCATCTAGGCGGAACCAAGAATCAGGCAGTGGCTCAAGAGGCCCAGGAGTTGATTCTCTGGGCAGAGCAGCACTTGGAGCAGCTGGCAGCATCTCACATTGCCAGAGTAAGCAATGTTCAGTTGGATTTTCTGAATCAGAGAAAGTTAGATCTTGGGGAATGGGAACTAATGGAGGCAGCGATGTGTCTGATTCATGGAAGATGGGGGTATCACGACCAAAGGGAACACCAAGGCATCACGGTTTTACAGCCACTGAACAGAACATGGTATGGAAGGAATCAGAGCTCTGATGTTGCCGAGAACTCAAGGGATTCTTCTTTGTCTTACCTTCATGGCCTCTGGTGGACAAAGTATTATGGTGGACAGAGAAACATTCAGGCAATATGATCCTGGTAGCTCCAGAGTGGCCACATCGACCATGCTTCCCAGATTTGATCAACAGGGCTATAGATGGGCCTCTGAGGTTCAGACAATGATCGACTCTTTTACACCAGGGCCCAATATTTTCAGGTCAGGCAGCTCACTTCTGTCTTGTGGCTTCGTTTCCGAGAGGAGACAACTGAGATGGAGGGATATTCCAAAGCAATTATTTCCACTTTATTGAAGGCTAGGCAACCTTGTACATTCTTCATTTATGTGTGAATCTGGAAGATCTTTGAGTCCTGGTCTGATGTTGATGGAGTGAAACCTCAGCCTTTTCAGGCTATGGTATCGCATATTTTTGCTTTTCTACGGAAAGGTTCTGGTCAAGGGACTGGCCTTTAACTCTCTGAGAGTCCAGGTAGTGACATTGGGTTGTCTCCGGGGTAAACTGTAAGAGTATCCTCTGTCCACACATCCAAATGTTATACAGTTCCTTCAGGGAACTAAGAACTTGCATCCTCAGGTATGGAGCATTTGTCCATCTTGGAATCTGATTCTAGTTTTTAGAAGCTTGTGTGAGGCTCTGTTTGAACCACTAAAGAGAGCTATGGTTAAGGACTTGACTATTAAAGTGGTTTTCTTGGTGGCTATTTGTTCAGCCAGGAGAATTATGGAGCTCTGGGCACTGTCATGGCCAGATTCCTTCCTACAGATGTCAAATTTGGGGTTATCTTTATGCATAGTGCCTTCTTTTCTGCCTAAGGTAGTCCTGATGGTCCATCTTAGACAGTGGAGCTTACAGCTTTTTCAGATTTAGATTCCTGTATGTCTCATGTAGGGGAGCTTAGGCTCTTAGATGGGAGGCATGCATTATTGAGGTAGCTAAAGGTCACATGATTTCCGTAGAGCGGATCACCTCTTTGTAGATTGGGTTACCTCTTTGTACTATGGAGAGGTCCAAAGAAGGGAAGTAAGTTGTCTAAGGCTTCAATTGTGTAGTGGCTGAAGGAAACGATCAAGTCGACTTACATTTCTAAAGGGTGCCCACTTCCAGGGGGGTTTAGGAGTGCACGCGACGTGTTCTCAGGTGACTTCCTTGGCTGAGTCACAACAGGTGTCTCTGCATGAAATTTGCTGGGCAGCTACTGGGAAGACTTTGCACACTTTTGCTAGGCATTATCACTTGGATGTCGGGACCGTAGCTTCAATGTGCTTTGGTGAGAGTGTTCTACGAGCAGAATTCTCCAGGTTGCATCCGAGTTACGGGGAGCTTAGGTACATCCCAGGAGTCTGGATTGTTCTAGGTATGTACAGGGAAAGGAAAATTGGTTCTTACCTGCTAATTTTTGTTCCTGTAATACCACAGATCAGTTCAGAGACCCACCCATTTACTGTGGGAAGACAGTCCACCGCTTGTACTTTTGCTTTGTATACAGTGTAGAGTTGTTGGAGTTTTTCAATATTGATCACTTTTGTTAAATTTGGGAAACGAGTTTTCCATTGTTTTTTTGGGAAACTTCAACTTCTTCCAGCTCGTCAGAGGGGAGGGAGTTTGCTTAGAAATTTATGGTTATTTCTCTCATCTTGGCTTGGGTACAAGTCAATACTGAGGGACTGCAAGTGGCACACTAGGTTATGTCAGTGAAATGTAGAGATGTGATCCATGTGATCGATCGTCTTAACGATCGATTTTGGCTGGGGGGGAGGGAATCTGATTGTCGCGGTTTTGTTTTTTTTTTTTTAAATCGTTTAAATCGTAAATTGGGGGAGGGCAGGAAAACCGGCACACTAAAACAACCCTAAAACCCACCCCGACCCTTTAAAATAAATCCCCCACCCTCCCGAACCCCCCCCCCAAATGTTTTAAATTACCTGGGGTCCAGTGGGGGGGGTCCCGGTGTGATCTTCCACTCTCGGGCCACGGCTGCGTTAATAGAAATTGCGCCGGCGCTACCTTTGCCCTGTCATATGACAGGGCAAAGGTAGCGCCGGCGCCATTTTGGTTTCTGTCCCCCGACGTCACGAGCGCAGGAGATCGCTCCCGGACCCCCGCTGGACTTTTGGCAAGTCTTGTGGGGGTCAGGAGCCCCCCCCAAGCTGGCCAAAAGTCCCTGGGGGTCCAGCGGGGGTCCGGGAGCGATCTCCTGCGCTCGTGACGTTGGGGGACAGGAACCAAAATGGCGCCGGCACTACCTTTGCCCTGTCATAGGGCAAAGGTAGCGCCGGCGCCATTTCTATTAACGCAGCCGTGGCCCGAGAGTGGAAGATCACACCGGGACCCCCCCACTGGACCCCAGGTAATTTAAAACATTTTGGGGGGATTCGGGAGGGTGGGGGATTTATTTTAAATGGTCGGGGTGGGTTTTAGGGTTGTTTTAGTGTGCCGGTTTTTCCGCCCTCCCCCTTCCCCTCCCCCCTCCCCCGATTTATGATTTTTGACGATAAATCGGGGGAATTCCTATTGTATCGCGCCTCTAACGATTTCTGACGATTTAAAATACATCGGACGATATTTTAAATCGTCAAAAAAACGATTCACATCCCTAGTGAAATGTTCTCTATCTCCATCAGCTGGCAGGGAGGCAAAACCCAGGAGTCTGGAGTGATCTGTGGTACTACAGGAATGAAAATTAACAGATAAGAACAAATTTTCCTATAATGCAGCTCACAGGCTGTCTCTGACCCCTGCTGAAATAATCAGCATAGAGGTATCCAGCATAGCTCTCTGCTTCAACGGCAGGGGAGAAGAAAAACGGATACTTCACGCATATCCAGCATAGCTCCCTGCTTCAACGGCAGGGGAGAAGAAAAACAACCAATAAGGGCTGAATAACATAGTCTGGGTAAAATAAATAAGTATGGGTGTAGCTTTCTTATTGCGGCGGTTACTTCCCCTACTACCCCTAACTAATCAAGCTTGATATTTCACTTGGATACAGCTCCATCACTGCTCTCTACATTAATGGTGGGGGTGGAAGGGAAATAGAACCAAAGAGCTAAGAGAAACAGATAAGTATGAGAAAAAAATGTGTGAAGCTTGCTGGGCAGACTGGATGGGCCGTTTGGTCTTCTTCTGCCGTCATTTCTATGTTTCTATGTATGCACAATACTGCATTTTGCTGATGATATTGTCATGTACAACCTCAGAGCTACAACATCAGTAAATCAGTAAGCATACAATTTTAATAAGGCAGAACAGGCTGGATGAAAGGGAAAAATGGACCATAAATGGCTCCTGTACTGTAATTTACCTACCCCTGGGGTAGATACTAATTCTACCCAATATTGCAGGGAACCTGTCTGTGCATCATCCAGGTCAAGGTTTGCACCTTTCCTGCTTCAATAAAGAGGCATCTGTATAGAAAGCAACAGTTTGCTAAGGAATGGACTCCTTAGGTATAGAAACACCCATAATCCAGTGAACTTGAAAACTAGTTCACAGGCTAAGTTCTCAGAGGCTATCAAGCTGCATATGCTATGCTGCTAAGAACTTGAGGAGAATGGTAACTACTATTTTGTCATGCTAATTTTTTGTGTTCCTGATTCATGTTGACAAGAAGCTTTATTTTTGTTCCTGGTTATTTTGCTGCTTAAGAAAGTGGATTTATTTGGGCCTACCAACCACAGTAAACATATTTGATCTGTTTTCGGGAGTGACTGACTGCAGAGGTGAGCTTCTCCCTACAAACAGTGAACTCTTTCTTCAGGTCAAGATTTCTCTATTTTTAACTTTTTTATTATTGATTTAAAGAATTAATTGTTGTACTATTGTCCAAAGAAACATTTTGTTCCCCTTATATACGATCATCTATCAGGTAAATGCTTAAAGCTGGCTTAAAGGAAACAACCTAATGCCATCTGCAAAGGTTCTGTTACCAGTTATCAATAGAGGCTTAAGAACATAAGAAAATGCCATACTGGGTCAGACCAAGGGTCCATCAAGCCCAGCATCCTGTTTCCAACAGTGGCTAATCCACTTGATTTTTGCCTCAGAGGAGGCGAATAAGTAGAACAGAGTAGAACAAAATGCTGGTGCTAGCATTCCATAGCCATTGAGAAATAAAGAGATTTTAAAACCATGAGGAATACATTATGCTATTTCTGAACCACAGCCATAAGCTAAAGATATAGTATCATATTCAAAAATTCACAGATAAGATTACTCTTAAATTGTCATACTTTTTACTTGGAGTAATGGTTAGATAGCTAACATATAAATATAATTTCAGCTATATAAGGAAATCCAGGAAAAATAGCTACGCGAACAGCTGTGTTATATGTGACCAATATTTCATTTTATTTTTTTTCTTTGTATTCAATTTATAATTATATATGAGACAAAAAAAGAAACTGCTTTAAAGAAAAACATATGTAACCCCTTTTCTGGTATCTAGCTGAGAAGGTAGGGGTCACACTTGGGCCTGTGGCTAAGTCCTGACAAAGTCTCTCAAAGCCCTCAGGTGGATTCTCCAACAGGGTGGGAGTATAAACCTCCAAGATCCAAGGAGCAGGGTATAAACCTCTTCAGTGGGTGGTATCTCAGAAGATGTAAGTAGTGTGGCTGCAGATACCAAATAACCAGACACAACACTTTGGATGGCTGTTTCAAACAAACTTTTACTGCTGCAGCTCTTCAGTTGTTATTAACTGGCACCATATACACTTGTTCTTTGTTACATCCATATCCAAACTTCTCCCCCAAACTTCTCTTTATATGTGTTTGTGTCCCTCAGCATCTGGGTCCTAAGATATCTTACCCTCCAGGGCATGGAATAAAGTACCATAGCATAGGCTGGGGGTCACCTAACCGTGTCATACCCCATTCCCCAAATATCTTAGGCCCAGGTGTTCTCCAGTATTCCCAGTCTTCTTTTTTCTTCCCAGAGAACAGAGACTCTGGTGGTGGTAGCAGGAGTTCTCTCCAGATGAAAATCCTCTTACTCTTAATTCTCCTTCTGATAGCTCAGGGTAAAAGTCCCAATATTCAGCTCAGCAGGAAAAAATATTTTTCTTTTCCCCATGCTAAAAACTCTCCCAAAATGAAAAAAGCAAAATACGCCAAAAATACTCAAGTAGCTTCACTGGCATAGAGTCACCACTGTCCAACTATTGGGTATGAGATGAAATCAGTAGGTCTTCTCTCTTCCTATCCTTCCCAGGGCAGAATATTTCCCTCCTTAAACCAGAACTAGGGGATCCAAGAAAAACTAAAAAATAACCCAAAATAAACAATTCCTTAAACAATTTCAAAAGACTGAGACACCCTTACCAGCCAGATTGTGGACTAGCAAGATATCTGTCTCCTTCCTATTCTGTGTAGCCAGGGATGTGAGGTGTAACTAATCCTGGGGGAATTCCACGCTACTGCGGAGTGCAGAATTTGCGCAGAATTCCCCACCAGCGCAGAATAGCCAAATTCTCCGCAGAAAATGGCAGAGGAGACACTGGCCTGCCGCGAATGGAGCATCACTTGTACACGTATCAGGACTTTCGCACGTGGCCAGGCCCTTTTGAAACTGTGTGCGGCACGCACAGGGCCTGGCCATGTGCGTAAGTCCCAGTTTTTATGCACGAGGCCCTTTGAAAATTCGCCCGTAAATGTACCACAATAGCATACAATAAAAACACACGAACATGCAATTTTAACACCCATGCATAAATTGTCCTTTATTAATGAGAAGAGCAGTTTTGAAAAAGTCCAACCCTTTTTATCCATGTGAACAAGGGCGGCTTATGACAATCTACTGCGATGAATGAGATGGTGACCTCCCCGCCCAAAAAAAGCGTAGCACTGGATAAATTACTGGAGGGGGTTAGGGGAGAGGTCCCTTTGGAGTCTGGCCCTTTCAGCAATTTGATATGTTGACGAATGGGGGAAGACAGGGGTCAGGGTTTCCAGAAGAGGGGCACATAATGTGTCAGTAATAATATTTCTAGGGAGCTGGCAAAACTACCACACTCCAAGGAACCCTATCACCTGCCTCTCACTCTTCCTCAGTATCTGCCTCCTGGGTATTTAGGAGATGGATGAATGATGGGAATCTGTGTGTGGCACACTCAGGGCTGGTGCAAGGGTATTAGCTGCCCTATGCGAAACTTACAACCTTGCGCCACCACCCCCTCCGCCAGCCCTCTTCACACATAATTAAAAATTATGCATTTATTTAAAAATTTCCTAATAATCACATCTCCAACCCAAAAAGGGAGATTTTACATGGAAAAAGAGCATTGAATGTACAATCTTGTGAGTTAAAAAATATTACTTAAAAACATCTATATTACCGTTGCGCTCATAAGTTTACATACCCCAGGTATAATTTGTAAGATGTGTAGCATTTTATGGAAACATGCATGATTAGACAAAACACATCTATTATTTTTAATGTGTTGCAAATTAAATTATTTAGCATTCAAACAGTGAGTTATGCACCTCTACCAGCAGATGGAGAAGGAGCAAAGCTAACGTCACAGTATGTATACCCTTGCACTGACATCAGCCTGCTAGTATTCTCCGTCTCCAGCAGATGGTAGACGTGCATCTCCCTACTGGGGATTGCTTAAAAAAACATTTTAGAAGGAGAAAAGAAGAAGGAAATTAATTTATCCCGCTCTCCTATGGTGATACCTTATGGTCCCTTCCTTATTCGAGTTTTCCTGAGGTGATATCTGCAGATCCCTCCCTCAGTAGAGTTCCTCGGTCCGGTAGCTGATTTTCCAGCGTGGACTTAGCTTTAGAGAGAGAAACAGCTGAGAGGCTAGTGGATGCAGGAAGCCAAATGTGATGGTGAAGGCTTTTGTCCTCTCCCCCCCTCCCCCTCCCCGCAGCAGGAGATCGACACTATACTCGGCTGGGATGGGCAGAGCTCAGGTAAAGTGTAAAAAAAAAAAGGGAGGAGATAATTTTAGGAATTCCATTCCCCTTCTGGTCCCCAAGCCTCGGTGCTCTGATCCAACACCTGTTCCTGCCTCTGGAGGAGCTTGGGGAATCAATGCAGTTTGGCTGGTTGAGCAGCCTTGTGGCTAGGCCCTGCTCTCAGGCTTTGCTCAGATGCTGCGTAGTAGGTCACGGCAGCATTCGCACACTTTTCTACATGCAATTCTTCCATGAATAGTGTTTGACATCAGTTGGCGCTTGTGCACCCAGGTGGACACTCAGGTGGGTGCCTACCTGTACTGCGCATTAGGCACCTAAATTTTGGGCATCCGTAATGTGCACTTATTGGACAGAACTTGTTTTTGGGCACCTTATCCAGGTTTGCTTGTGTTGGCATGCAGTTGGGTACACAATTGTCAGACGCTTTTGGGAACATGCTGCTAGTGGGTGTTTATCCATGGCACTGGTAGCAAAGAAGCCTAAGAGCCTTACCTTTTGTGCTGCTTGCCTGGCATCCCCTCTCATTTGTGTCAGCACTGCTTGGAGGCTCAGAGAGAGAGTTGTCTCCGGCTGATTTTGCTGAGTCCAGCCCTTCCCAGCATGATGCAGGAATGGGACTGGAGGGGGACCTGTCAGAGATTTTGCCTGGTTTTAAGGCTCCCCTAACTTGTTCGTCAGCAGGGGAAGGCAATTCAGTGGGTGCAGGATTGATGCCCCCTGGTTTTGGAATGGATCCTTCTAACCTTTCTTGGGTATACATTTTTCAAGGGCTGCAATCCCTGCTTCAGGCACAATCTGTGGAGCCAGCCAAACCTAAGAGTTCAGGATTGCAAACTGCGAATCCCCGCAAGCCTGGTGCCACGGTTAAGTGTTGAGTACGTTTAGACCTACTGTGGGTCATGCTGATAGTGACCCAGATTGCACAGATGAAGGTGTTACATGTGCCACCCGCGACAAACCTGCGGCATGGCCCTCTCACCTTCTCAAGTGAACTCCAGCTCCTGGTTCCTCTTCGCTGGCGGCAGCGAGCCACCAGCTCCGACCTTGGGTCTCCTCCGGTGCCTCTGGCTCTGCCATAGTCCCCAGTATTGCCAGTCAGACTCTTCAGCGTATAAAAGCTCAGGTCTCGCTCCATAGCATTGCCTTTGCAACAGGTCTCTGAGTACTCCGAGTACTCGTTGCTGATAGAGAATCCTCTCTTCATCGTGTTTCTGATTCCTGTGGTTCCTGGTTCCTGTCTTCCTCGTTCCTGTCTTGTTTATGTGTTGGACTGACTCTTTGGATTTCGACTCTGCTTTGTTTTACCACCCTTCAGCTCGTCTCCAACCCCGGACCTCTGCTACGCCTGACTACTCTTCAGCCTGTCTCCAACCCCGGACCTCTGCTACGCCTGACTACTCTTCAGCCTGTCTCCAATCCCGGACCTCTGCTACGCCTGACTATTCTTTAGCCTGTCTCCAACCCCGGACCTCTGCTATGCCTGACTATTCTTCAGCCTATCTCCAACCCCTGGCTTCTGTTATGCCTGACTATTCTTCAGCCTATCTCCAAACCCGGACCTCAGCTATGCTTGATTACGCCTGCCTTCTTCGTGCCCTGACCATTGCCTTGATTGACTACGCCTGCCTTCTTCGTGCCCTGACCACTGCCTTGATCGACTATGCTACAGACCTTTCGGTGTCCAGAGTTCTATGCTGCTTGCCATGACTTCCATTTGCCGCCAGCTCTGATCCTAGCCTGTCAGTGACGCCTCCTCTTGCCTATCCTCTGGACATGGACTTACAAGGCTTAGGCCTTCCGTTGCTTGAGCGCCTCCAATAACTTGTTGTTCCTTTGGCACCTGAGTTCCTGTACCGAATCCAGTCCAGGGTAGGACTACGCCATCTACCGGCTGCTGTCTCTGGGCTGAACCACTTCTCGCTATTCACTAACCTCGAAGCCCACCTAAGTCCTGCCCGCCCTGGCACCAAAAGGCTCAATCCGAATGGAACGAGGGCTGGTATAGATGAAGCTCCAGCGGCCTCTAGCTTCAGCCCACTCCACCTGCTGACGGTGGGGACCCGTAGGTCCTTACCTATGGGTTACGTCAACCCTATCTAGGCCCAAGGGTCTACCTCCAACGCAACAGGTTGCAAAGGCCATGGACTTGGTGGAGCCGCGGGCCCTCCAGGCTATAACAGACCTGGCAGTTAAGGTACAAGAACAGCAATTCTTGGAGGCATTGGCCGCCTCCATTGGACATCTTCATACCCGGCTAAATGATCGCCCTAGCGATTCTACATCTAATTTGGCTCCTCCATCGATGCCTCGAGCCTTGTTGGCACTTCCAGCACCCTCACACTTCAACGGCGACTCCAGACTCTGCAGAGGGTTCATTAACCAATGCTACATGCAATTCGCTCTGCAGCCTTCCGTCTTCCAGGACGAGTTGACTAAAGTCACGTTCATTCTATCTCACCTTGAAGGAAAGGCGCTGGCCTGGGCTTCTCCCTTGTAGGAACGCTCGGATTCCTTGTTGAAGGAATTGGCTCAGTTTGTGGCTGTATTCAGATGAACCTTTGATGATCCAGGGCGACATGCCATGGCAAGCACCAGTTTACTACACCTTCGTCAAGGACAAAGAAGTCTTTTTGATTATACCATTGAGTTTCGGATTTTGGCTAGTGAGCTCGCTTGGCAGGAAGACTGCCTCCAAGCTATCTACCTGGATGGACTCTCCTCGCAGCTGAAAGATGAACTGGCTGCACGGGAGCGCCCTTCCTCGTTGGAGGACCTTATAGATTTGGCAGGCCGAATCGACCATCGTCTTCTAGAGCGTCACCGGGAGAGTCGGATACCCAAGAAGCCTTCGCGGGTTCGTTCCCGTTCACCACCTACTAACAACCCTGCTTCCTGCATTGATGTTAGAGTGGTCAAGATGGAGGAATCCATGCAGTTGGTTCGTGGGTGGCTAACACCGGAAGAGCACCTGTGGTGGAGACAAACTCATCTGTGTCTGTATTGCGGAGCACCTGGCTACCATCTACAGACTTGCCTTATCCATCAGGGAAACTCCTTGGCCCGAGTTCAGTAGGGGTCCTGAACTTGGGTGCAACTTCTCTGGCCCCTCAGTTATCTGTTCCTGTTACTCTGATTTGGGGCTCCCAGTCCTTCCTGGTACTTGCTCTGGTAGATTCCAGAGCAGGAGGTAATTTTATTCTTAAGGACCTTGTTCAGCTTTTGGGTATAAAGAGCCGCTCACTTGAGACTTCACTATGCATAGCTTCTATCTATGGAGAGCCCGGCTGAATTTCCTTGACTATAGAACCTGTCCAGTTACGCACTGGGGCTTTACACATTGAGGAACTTGAACTACTAGTGTTGGATAAATCCATCCATCCTGTAGTGCTTGGACTTCCTTGGCTACAGAAGCACTCTTCTCAGTTCAAATGGGCTTCATTACGACTGGTGGAGTGGAGTCCCGCCTGCCACCAGTCTTGCCTCCAGAAAGTGATACCATCTCCTGTGGTCCTTCTGGCTACTACGTCCTCTGGCATACCTGCTCCGTATGCAGCCTTTGAGGATGTGTTCTCTAAACAAAAGGCTGACCTCCTTCCGCCAGAAGGTTTGACTGTCCAATTGACCTCCTTCCAGGAACCACACCCCCTCGCTGCCCGAGACAAAGGCAATGATGGAATATTCAGGAGAATCTTGCAAAGGGATTCATTCGCCTGTCTTCGTCTCCCGCGGGAGTGGGATTCTTTTTTGTGACCAAGAAAGACGGGTCACTTAGGCCATGTATTGACTACCGCAGCCTAAACGCCATCACCCGTAAGGTTAAATACCCCTTGCCATTGATTTCCGAATTATTTGACCATCTCCAGGGTGCCTCCATATTCACGAAGCTGGATTTATGCGGAGCATATAACTTGGTGAGAATCCGTCCTGACGACATTTGGAAAACTGCCTTTAACACCTGAGATGGATACTACGAATACTTGGTGATGCCCTTTGGCCTCTGTAACGTGCCTGTAGTATTCCAACGAATGATGAACGAAATCTTCAGAGATGTACTGTACACCAAAGTTGTGGCCTATCTGGACGATATCCTCGTCTTTTGCAAAGACCTTGATGCGCATCGTGCTTATGTCCGAACCATTCTCCATCGTCTTCATGACAACCATCTGTTTGTGAAGTTGGACAAATGCCTATTTGAGAGATCCAGCTTACCTTTCCTTGGAAATATAATCTCTCGGCAAGGCTTTTCTATGGATCCAGCCAAATTAAAGGGAATCCGGGATTGGCCACAGCCAGTGGGCCTCAAAGCGCTTCTTAGGATTCCTCAACTACTATCGTCACTTCATTCCACATTACTCTACTCTGGCTGTTCCATTGACCGCCTTGACCCGTAAAGGACAAGACACACGAAATTGGCCGCCTGAGGCCATTACTGCTTTTCACCGTCTGAAGGAAGCCTTCCAGAAAGGGTCCTGCCTGCACCATCCTGACCCGACTCACCCGTTCTTAGTCGAAGTTGATGCCTCCGCCATTGGGGCTGGGGCTGTCCTGAGTCAACATACCGCCTCTGGTACCGTAGTTCCTTGTTCCTTTTACTCCCGTAAATTTTCATCTGCAGAGCAAAATTACAGCATCAGGGATCGTGAGCTGCTCGCCATAAAATTGGCTCTCGAAGAGTGGCGCCCATGGCTAGAGGGCACACAACACAAATTTACTGTGTTCACTGATCATAAGAATCTGGAACATTTGAGTCAAGCACAATGTCTCAATGCCCATCAAGCCCATGGGCCTTGTTCTTCTCCAGATTTGACTTTGAACTTCGCTATCGCCCAGCCGACAAGAACCTCCGGGCAGATGCCCAATCACGATCCTTCAAGCCTGGAGATACTCCGGAAGAGCCGACTCATATAATCGAATCAGCTTGTATTCCTTTGTCTGCCACTTATCCAGTTCCTGCTGGAAAGACGGTCGTGCCCCGACAGCTCCGAGAAAGAGTTCTCTGCTGGGCGTACAATTCTAAATTTGCCGGTCACGTAGGATGAGTGCGAACCGTGGCACTGCTCCAGCGGTTCTTCTGGTGGCCTACTTTGCTCTCGCATGCGAAAGCGTATGTCGAATCCTGTAATGTATGTGCACAGCAAAAACCCCTGGTCAAGCGACCTTGGAGTCTTTTACAACCACTTCCAGCACCCAAAGAACCGTAGACTCACTTATCTACAGATTTCATCGTGGATTTGTCACATTCCAAGGGTCACACCGTAATATGAGTCACCATAGACCGCTTCTCAAAAATGTCCTATTTTGTACCTCTACCTGGCCTACCATCTGCTCCAGAACTAGCACGATTATTCTTTCATCATATCTTCAGATTACACGGCTTACCAATGGACATTGTTTCAGATCAAGGTCCTCAGTTTGTTGCCAGGTACTGGCACTCCCTCTGTCAGAAGTTCAGCATAAACATCAGCCTCATGACCGCTTATCACCCCCAAGCCAACGGGCAAGCTGAGCAAATGAATCGCTCCTTGAAGGCCTGCCTGCGCACTTATATCAACAACCGACAAGATAATTGGTTTTCACACAACTCTCACATTGCCACTGCTACTGGAACGTCTCCATTTTCAGTTGTCTGTGGGAAACAACCACAACCACCATTACCCATATCTCTATCATTGCCGTTCCCTGCGGCACAGGCTACGGCAGATGCCCTTAAACGTTATGGGAACAGACAAATCTCCGCTTGCGTCAGGCCACCTCCCGGGCCAAGAGAACTGCTGACAGTCGACGTCGCTCGGCTCCTGAATTCCTCCCTGGCCAGAAAGTCTGGTTAAGTACGCGAAACATTCGACTTCGAATTCCGTCTCAGAGATTTGGTCCTTTTACTGTTACCCGATGCATCGGACCTGTTACATACCAGCTTCGGCTGCCTCCTAAAATGGGAATACATAATACATTCCATGTATCACTCTTGAAGCCCGTGATCTTATCCTGGCCTGCCCGGAAAGCCCCCGAGCCACCTCCTTTGGTGGCAGAAACCGATACGACGTACAAGGTCCATGAAGTCCTAGATGTCCGCCGTAGGGGCCACCGGTGGGAGTACCTCCTCTCCTGGGAGGGATATGGACCCGAAGAGAATTCGTGGGAACCAGCTCAAAACATCCTGGATAAGACCCTCCTCTCAAATTACCATTGTGCCCATCTGGGCAAACCCCAACCTCCAAGAGGGGGACGTAAAGGGGGGGTACTGTTACGTGTGCCGCCCACGGCAGACCCATGGTGCGGCCCTCTCACCTTCTCAAGCGGACTCTAGCTCCTGGTTCCTCTTAGCTGACGGCGGTGGGCCGCCAGCTCCAACCTTGGGTTGCCTCCGGTGCCTCCGGCTCTTCCATGGTCCCCAGTGTTGCCAGCCAGGATGTTCTTGCTCATTGGGCCTCTCCGCCGCCTCCCTAGGTATGCGCGCATGCATCATTAGTTCTTTTAAAGGGCTTGCGGCGAGAACTTGGCCATGGCCCCGGATGCTGACATCAGACTCTTCAGCGTATAAAAGCTCAGGCCTTGCTCCATAGTGTTGCCTTTGCAACAGGTCTCCGAGTACGCCGAATATTCGTTGCTGATAGAGAATCCTCTCTTCATCGTTTTTCTGATTCCTGTGGTTCCTGGTTCCTGTCTTCCTCATTCCTGTCTCGTTTATGTGTTGGACTGACTCTTTGGATTTTGACTCTGCTTTGTTTGACTACCCTTCAGCTCGTCTCCAACCCGGACCTCTGCTACGCCTGACTACTCTTCAGCCTATCTCCAACCCCGGACCTCTGCTACTCCTGACAACTCTTCAGCCTATCTCCAACCCTGGCCTTCTGCTACGCCTGACTACTCTTCAGCCTATCTCCAACCCCGGACCTCTGCTCTGCCTGACTACTCTTCAGCCTATCTCCAACCCCGGACCTCTGCTCGCCTGACTTCTCTTCAGCCTATCTCCAACCCCTGATCTCCGCTACACCTGACTACTCTTCAGCTTATCTCCAGCCCCGGACCTCAGCTATGCTTGACTATGCCTGCCTTCTTCGTTCCCTGACCACTGCCTTGATCGACTACGCTACAGACCTTTCGGTGTCCTAAGTTCTATGCTGCTTGCCACAACTTCCACTTGCGGCCGGCTCTGATCCTAGCCTGTCAGTGACACCTCCTCTTGCCTATCCTCTGGACGTTGACTTACATGGCTTAGGCCTTCCTTTGCTTGAGCGCCTCCAGTTACTTGTTGTTCTTTTGGCGTCTGAGTTCCTGTGCTGCATCCAGTCCAGGGTAGGACTACACTGTCTCTGGGCTGAACCACTTCTCTCTATTCACCAACCTCGAGGCCCACCTAAGTCCTGCTGGCCCCGGCACCCAAAGGCTCAACCCGAGGGGAATGAGGGCTGGTATAGGTGAAGCTCCAGCGGCCTCTAGCTTCAACAAAAATAAACCCACTCTACCTGCTGACATTGAGGACCCATAGGTCCTTACCTACAGGTTGCGTCATTCCCACCTCGGCCCAAGGGTCCACCTCTAATGCAACAGAAGGTGATCCTTACTCCCTGGAGGATGGAGAAATTCCTCAGGTGTTGGAACCTTATAGAACAATGTTGCATTTCTTTCATAGAGATGAGTTGCCAGCTCTGATCTCCCAGACACTGAAGATGCTGGGGATATTGAATATTGATTCCATGTCTGAGCCAAAGAAGAATTCCCATTTTAGTTTCTTTGCATAAAGCATCATGTTTCTTCCTCATTATGGATGCTATTCAAGAATTGATTGATCTTGAATACAATGCCCTGGAAGCGAATTTTAAAGGGGGATAAGCCTTGGAAGTGTTGTATCCCCTGGATCCAGCGGCGAGAGAGCAGATGCGCTTTCCGAAAGTGGATGTTCTAGTGTGTGCAAGTGGATGACTGTCACTGTAGAAAGGGAGCAACATTGAAAGATGCGCAGGATAGGAGAATTGAGACTATCCTTAAGGAGACCTTTGACATGGTAGCAATGAATTTGCAGATAGCCTCTTGTTGCTCCCTAGTTGTTACGATTCCTCCTGTAGCTGCACTACAGGAGGCATCTCACCTTCTTCTGGAGGCTGCTCCGAAGCCAGGGCCTCGCCTGAGCAATTGTCCGGATCTGGCTCCGCGGCCTGGGAGGCCTTTGGTGTTTGGGGCCTACTCGAGGCCTGTTCCTCTGCAGCCTGGATGCTCTGGTGTGGACCTTGCCCTTCTCCTAAGGGGCGGGCCCGTGGCCCCACCACTTTTATGGAGCCAGCGAGGGGCGGACCTTCTGGACTCCTCCCAGGGAGTTGCCTGCTTCTGGCTATAAAAGCCTTGCTCCAGCACTCATGCCTTGCCTTGCATTGGAGTTACATCTCTCTGAATGTCTCCTCTTCCAGCGCTCCATCAGGCCTTCGTTTCTGTCTCAGCTTGGTGTCTGGTGACTTGCATGTCCTGATGTCTCCTGATGTCCCTTGATGTTTGTTCCTGACCCTGATGTTTTTAACCTGCTTCAGACTGCTGGTGTGCAGTAAGCCTGCTTCAGACTGCCGGTGTGCAGTACATTATCCTGGACTGCTTCGTGCAGCATATTTCCTTTCCTGCGCTGGTTCTGCTCCCGCGGATGTGGGACAGGGTGGTCCGTGACCAGACCAGTCATACTGGCTGTGTAGGCGCCCTGAGGGACAGTGCCAACGTCTGAACCTCCCTACTTGTTTCAGAATCTACGTCAACAGTACCTTGCTTTAGAATCTACATCTACAGTACCTTGCTTTAGAGGGTCTACGTCTGCTGTCTGTGGTTCCCGAGTCTTCGTCGTCTGTTCCTGATCCTTCGTCTGCCCACGCTCTGAGTCCAGCCTGCTGCCTCTTGCCATCCCAGCGGCAGGTCCGAAAAGGCCGGGACGGTCGGAAGACTGTTCATCACCAACATTCCATATGTTGGTTCCAGAGGCATGCAGGTCTGGCTGGGGGTCGGGCCCATGCTACACCTACCCTTGGCGCGGAGTCGTGCCAGGGGCCCAAGGGCACTCTTTCTCTAATGGGGACCGCTCTTCTAGCGCCCCCTGGTAACAGAATGCAAGGCCATGTGCCTGGTGTACATGGTCCGGTGGTAGGACTTGTTTTGTTTCTGGACCCAGAATTTTTTTTTTCCTGGTTTTCGACCTGCTGGAGGCGCCAGCTTTTGCTATTGTCACGACCTGCTGGAGGCGACAGCTTCTGCCATTTCTACGACCTGCTGGAGGCACCAGCTGTCTGGTTCCCGCGACCCGCAGGAGGCGCCTGCATCCAGACCCTCTGCTCTTTTGTTCCCAGGATGGAGTCCCATGATCTGCAGGAGGCGCCTGCGCGCCTCCTGATGTTTTTGCCATGGCTTGCTCCTGCCCTGGATTCCCCCCCCCCCCTTGTTTCCTGTTTTTGCTTGTTTCTGCTGTGGTCCTGTTTTTGCTCGTTTCTGCTGTTTTCCTACTTTTGCTCGTTTGTGCTGTCTTCCGCTTGTTGCTCGCCTGTGCTGTTTTTCGAGTGTTGCCCGTCGGTGCAGGTTTCGCTTGTCGCTCCCTGTTCTCGTGTTCCCCGTTCACGTGCTCCCCGTTCTCATGCTCCCTCTTTTCTTTTTTTTTAATGTCGATCGCGTGTTCACCGGTTGCGTGTTCACCGGTCGCGTGTTCACCGGTCGCGTGTTCCTGGTCCTTCTAAAAGGGGGGGGGACCCCTTTGAGGGGGGGTACTGTTACGATTCCTCCTGTAGCTGCGCCACAGGAGGCATCTCACCTTCTTCTGGAGGCCGATCCGAAGCCAGGGCCTCGCCTGAGCAATTGTCCGGATCCGGCTCCACGGCCTGGAGGCCTTCAGTGTTTGGGGCCTACTCAAGGCCTATTCCACTGCAGCCTGGATGCTCTGGTGTGCACCACGCCCTTCTCCTAAGGGGCGGGCCCGCGGCTCCTCTCCACTCTTATGGAGCCAGCGAGGGGCAGACCTTCTGGACTCCTCCCAGGGAGTTGCCTGCTGCTGGGCTATAAAAGCCTTGCTCCAGCACTCATGCCTTGCCTTGGAGTTACACCTCTCTGGATGTCTCCTCTTCCAGCGCTCCGTCAGGCCTTCATTTCTGTCTCAGCTTGGTGTCCGGTGTCTTGCACGTCCTGATGTCTCCTCATGTCCCTTGATGTTTGTTCCTGACCCTGATGTTTTTAACCTGCTTCAGACTGCCGGCGTGCAGTACATTACCCTGGACTGCTTCGTGCAGCATATTTCCTTTCCTGCCTGATTCCACTCCCACGGATGTGGCACAGGGTGGTCCGTGACCAGACCAGTCGTACTGGCTATGTAGGGTGACCTGAGGGACAGTGCCAACGTCTGAACCTCCCAGCTTGTTTCAGAGTCTATGTATACAGTATCTTGCTTTAGAATCTACGTCTACAGTCTCTTGTTCCCGAGTCGTCTGTTCCTGATCCTTCGTCTGCCCACGCCCTGAGTCCAGCCTGCTGCCTCTTGCCATCCCAGATGCAGGTCCGAAAGGGCCAGGAATGGTCGGAGGACTGTTCATCACCAACATTCCACATGTTGGTTCCAGAGGCATGCAGGTCCGGCTGGGGGTCGGGCCCACGCTACTCCTACCCTTGGCACGGGGTCGTGCCAGGGGCCCAAGTGCATACTTTTTCTAATGGGGACCACTCTCCTAGCACCCCCCGGGTAACACTAGTGGCTTGTTCTTGCTTGCTTCTTTCTCAGAAGTTGATGAGTCTGGTTTGAATTCCAGGGCAATGATGGAAACAGAAGCCACCTTTTTGAAAGTTGCAGGCTGTGATCTGGTCTGCACTTCTGCCAGAGGGGTGGCTTCGGTGATAGCGGACAGGCATCTGCTATGGCTGTGGAATTGGTCAGCCTTTACAATTTCAAATTCTAATCTTATGAAATTGCCCTTTAAAGTATCACCCTTGTTTAGGAGTGAGTTGGAAAAATGTCCAATAAGTGGGGTGAGTCCCAGGTTTCTTGGTTACCAGAGGATAAAAAAGCAGGCACCGTGCTCATTTGGTGCAAGAGATCGTGCTAGGGGTTTCAAACGTTTTCGATCCTACAGAGGAGTGGCTTCTCAGAGGGCTCGACCTTTGAGTAGGTCTCAGTCCTTTGTCCCAGGGAGCTCAGACTGGGTGCAGGCTCAAGCAGTGGTTCCCCCAACCTCCTCAACAAGGGTTTGCTGACCCACCCTTGGGAACAGGAGATAGGGGTTCACCTGTCTCTTTTTATTGGAGGTGGGTCGAAATCACTTCAGACCAGTGGGTTCTGGAAGTGATTAAAGATGGCTAAGCTCTGGAGTTTCTCAGTGTTCCTCAGGACAAATTCAAGGTCTTCCTGCAATTTATCACAATCTGCTTGTGATTTAACTACTCTGAACAATTTTGTATCATCTGCAAATTTGATTACCTAACTCGTTGTATTTCTTTCCAGATCATTTATAAATATATTGAAAAGTAAGGGTCCCAATACAGATCCCTGAGGCACTCCACTGCCCATTCCCTTCCACTGAGAAAATTGTCCATTTAATCCTGCTCTCTGTTTCCTGTCTTTTAGCCAGTTTGTAATCCACGAAAGGACATCGCCACCTATCCTATGACTTTTTACTTTTCCTAGAAACCTCTCATGAGGAACTTTGTCAAACGCCTTCTAAAAATCCAAGTACACTACATCTACCGTTTTACTTTTATCCACATGTTTATTAACTCCTTCAAAAAAGTGAAGCAGATTTGTGAGGTAAGATGTGCCTTGGGTAAAGCCATGCTGACTTTGTTCCATTAAATCATGTCTTTCTATATGTTGTGTGATTTTGATGTTTAGAACACTTTCCACTATTTTTGCTGGCACTGAAGTCAGGCTAACTGGTCTGTAGTTTCCCAAATTGCCCCTGGAGCCCTTTTTAAATATTGGGGTTACATTAGCTATCCTCCAGTCTAAAGGTACAATGGATGATTTTAATGATAGGTTACAAATTTTTACTAATAGGTCTGAAATTTCATTTTTTAGTTCCTTCAGAACTCTGGGGTGTATACCATCCAGTCCAGGTGATCCACCACTCTTCAGCTTGTCAATCAGGCCTACCATATCTTCTAGGTTCACCTTGATTTGATTCAATCCATCTGAATCATTACCCATGAAAACTTTCTCCAGTATGGGTACCTCCCCAACATCCTCTTCAGTAAACACTGAAGCAAAGAAATCATTTAATCTTTCCGCGATGGCCTTATCTTCTCTAAGTACCCCTTTAACCCCTCGATCATCTAACAGTCCAACTGACCGGTTAGCCTGACTTCAGTGCCAGGAAAAATAATGGAAAGTATTCTAAACATCAAAATAACAGAACATATAGAAAGACATGGTTTAATGAACAAAGTCAGCATGCAGGGGTGTTTCTATGGATACAGAATATTTGTTTTCAGAATGGGAAATACAGGATTTCTATAGGAGTTCTCTTCTATTTTGTATAGTTTGGGGTTAATGAGAGAAAACTATTATATAAGAGGATTGATTGAATATTGCTGTTGAATAATTGGACTTAATCTGCCATCATTTATGTTAATAACGGTGAGGTGGCTATAAGAATTGTGCACTGATGTGAAAGGATTACTCGGCACCTCTACGTGTTCAGAATTTTCACAGTTGAAAGTTGGCAACCCTATTTAGCTCCCAATTACAAAGTGTCTTCCTATCGCCAGCCTGTACACTCAATGTCATACTCGCATGAAGGCACTGCTGGCCAAAGTGAAGGGAAGTACCATCTGTTTCACCAGTGACATCTATACTAGACAAAATACAATGCATGCCTACCTCTCCATGATAGCATACTGGTTTTAGCTGGCCAGGAAGGAACAAGCAGCAGCTCTAGCAGGGGTGGACCAACAGGGTGAGCTGGACTGGGCCATACCATAGACAAAATCTAAATACTATTAAGGAAGATGACAAAGGGCTGGCAGCTAGACTGGAGAGACAGGACTGTTGTTCCTGTTTTTTTGTTACAGACAGTGGCACTAATATGTAAAAGGCTTGCACACTTGCTGCACCTGACAATAAGTGACAACTTGGACTTGGGGATCAAGGACTAAGGCAGCTCACTCTTGAAAGAACTGATAGAGAGGTGCAGGAAAATAGTGAGACATTTTCATGGGTGGATAATATCTCCATGAGAAACAGGAAGCAGTGGAGGCACCTCTACACCAGTTTATTTAGAATGTAAGCACCAAATGAAATTATATGTATCTGATATTGCAGAGGTTAGAAGTACAACCGAAGCCCTTTAAGACTTGTCTCTGGGAACCAAGATAGGTTAGATCATCCCCTGGGGCATCTTGATCAGCTTCATATGACATAGATCATACAAATCCTGAAGCCCTATAAGGATGTCATGGAGGATCTCAGTTCCACAAGAGTCATCTTGGGTGAGGCCATCTCAGCAGTCAATATCCTGGAGGATAGGTTAGAAGGTTTGTAGCAAGAACAGGACTAAATTTTATTTATTTATTTAGACTCTTTTTTTATACCGAAGTATAGCAGGCTGCCTTCACTCCGGTTTACAGTGTAAACAACTTACTACATATAACGCATTCATAACGCACATATTGAAACGGAAAACAGACAACTAGTTACATTTCGGCAAATAGCAGAAGTGTAAAACAGGTATAAAAGAGTACGACCTACAAATCGGTCTGACTGTGAGATAACATGTAAAGCTAAGCATTTAGAGACATAACTTGGATGTAATATCACGCAGGGGTGTGTTAGTGAGACTTATTCAAAGGTGAGATGGGGTGGAAGGAAAAGGGTTCTAGGGAATCAGGGGAGGATGAAATAAATTACAGGACATAAATTAAAGTGAGGGGCTAAAAGAGAAATGTTAGGGGGGAAGGATGTAAATAGAGCATGGCTGGTAGAAGAAGTCAGTCTGAACAGATGGGATTAGATTAACCAACTCCGTCTGAGAAAGTTTGTCTAAATAACCAGGTTTTAAGTTCTTTTTTGAAAGATTTGGAATCCCTGATTGAGCTTAGGTAGACTGGTAAAGAGTTCCAAGCTTTTGGTCCTGCAATCGAGAAGGCTCTATTCCTTGTGTTGGATAGTTTAGCAGAGGGAAGGGAGGGTATGACTAGTTGCAGTTTGCCAGTGTTTCTTGTTGTGCGAGGTGTTTTGTGCAGTTGAATCATGTTATCGAGGACGGTGTTGTCTTCTTTGTAGATTTCGTTGTGAAGAGTAGTTAATGTCTTGTATTTGATCCTTTGAACGATCGGTAGCCAGTGAAGACTCCTCAGAACTGGGGTGATGTGTTCAGATTTCTTCTTGCCAGTAAGTACTCTGGCCGCAGCATTTTGTAGCAATTGGAGTGGTTTTAGTGTTGATTTGGGAAGACCAATGAAAAGCGCGTTGCAATAGTCAAGACTTGAGAAAATGAGTGATTGCAGTACGGTTCTGAAATCATGCAGGTGTAAAAGCGGTTTGAGGTGTTTGAGTATATGAAATTTGTGAAAACCTTCTTTTGTTTTCGTTGCAATGCTTTTTTTGAGGTTCAGTTCATTGTCTATCCAGATACCGAGGCATTTTACAAGGTTCTTCAGTTGGATGTTATTGCTGTCAATTTGTATGGAAGGCATTTGAGTTATTTGTTCAGGGTTGATTCTTTTGATGAGGATGCATTCAGTTTTGTTCATATTGAGGCATAACTTTAGTTGGTTCAGTAAGTTTCTGATCGAGATGAGGTGGTTTACTGTGAGGCTGATTGCATCTTCGATAGTAGAGGTTATTGGGATAAGTAATTGAATGTCATCGGCATACAAAAAGAATGTGATGCCAAGCCTTGAGATGAGTTGACAGATTGGGAGTAGGTATATATTAAAGAGGGTGGCCGAGAGGGCGGACCCTTATGGTACCCCGGTTTTGAGGGGACAGGGGTCAGATGAGATATTATTAAGGGTGACTTTTATTTTTTATTATTATTTATTATTTATTTATTTATTATTATTGTTTCAATGCTGCTTTCTCGGTCAACTTGGTGAGTAAGGGGAGGTTGGAGACAGGATGGTAATTATTCAGATCTTTTGGGTCCAGGTTCTTTTTTTTTCAATATGGGAGTGATTGTTGCGGTTTTCAGGTTAGCTGGTAGTTGACCCTCTTCAAGTGATTTGTTTATTATGGCAGCTAAGGTTGGGGCAATAATATGTGCCACTTCAATACTCGGGTTGGGATAGTATCGAGATCATGTCGAGCTGGGTTTATTTTTTGTAGCATCCTTTCTGTTTCAATATTTGAAATTGGTTCGAATATCGACCAAGTTGTTATGGTTGATGGGTCAGAAGGTGCTTCATCGATAGAAGGGTTGTTGAAGGTTTCAGATATTTTTTCTATTTTGTTCTTAAAGAACTTTGCAAGGTCTTGGCTTAAGTTATTTGCTTCGGAAGTAGGGGTGATTTTGTTGTTCTCATCTATTAGGTTTTTTACGATGTTGAAGGGGGAGTTAGATTTATTTGTGGAGTTTTTTATCTTTAGACTATAGTAGTCACTTTGGCATTCAGAATCATTTTCTTGTAGTTGGCGAGTTGGGTGCGGTATCTTTGAAGGGTTGCTTGGCATTTGGCTTTGCGCCATTCTTTTTCCAACTTCCTGAAGTTGGATTTCATTGTTCTGAGGTGTGAATTGAACCACGGGTTGTTTTTCTCTCTGTTTAGTTTTATCAGTTTCTTTTTCTCGGGATTTATGTTGTTTGCTGTTTGCTTAGTAAAGTGGAACCAGGACTGAGTGGCGTTATGTATATTGGATAGGTCTAGATTTATTAGATGTCTCCCCAATTCTTGTTTGAGTGTGTCAGGTTGGAATGGGGGTCTGTATTTGAATGATAGTCATTTATTTGTTCTTGTCATTTTGTTGGTGTTAACTTGTGCACAGCATTGAATTAGGTAGTGATCCGACCAGGGGACAGGTTTGAGAGTTATTGTAGTGTTGAAGAGGTATTGGTTGGTGAAGATCAGATCCAGCGTATCACCTGCTTTGTGAGTGGGGTTATTTACAAGTTGGCTCAGGTTAAGGCTGGAAAACATGTCAAGCAAGGTTTGGCAGTTTTGAGATCTAGGGTTGGCATCAGTATGAAGATTGAAGTCACCAAGTATTATGGATGGGTTTTTTGTGCTGATGTTTGTTACTAAGAATTCAAGTAGTGGGGAGATCTCGTTGTCAAAAAGCTTGGGTGGGCAATATACCAGAAATATTTGTAGGAATTCAGAGTCGAGTATAGCAATTTCGTATTTCTTAGGGAGTTTGTGTGGGATCAGCTTCATAGAGAAATGTTTTTTTATGATGAGGAGTAGTCCTCCTCCTCTGCGTGACTTGCGTGGGATGGAGAATATGTCGTAAGCATTGTTGGTAAGCTGATTTGTTAGTACTTTGGTGTCCTCTTCCTCCGGACGCAGCACGGCAGAGCAGTGAAGCAGGGCCTGCGCGATCGGCGCCGGAGACCCGCCGGGGTAAGGCCTGATTTTTCACTTACCCACGGCCGCCTCCGACTCCGACCACGAGGCAGCCCCTGCCGGCTTCCGTCGAACCGAGACGCTTGAGCCCTCTTCCTCCGGACGCTGAGCCCTCTTCTGAAACGCTGAGCCCTCTTCCTCCGGACGCAGCACGCAGCACGGCAGAGCAGTGAAGCAGGGCCTGTGCGATCGGCGCCGGAGACCCGCCGGGGTAAGGCCTGATTTTTCACTTACCCACGGCCGCCTCCGACCCCGACCACGAGGCAGCCCCTGCCGGCCTCCGTCGAACTGAGACGCTGACGACATCCATCTCACCTTCCTCTGCCTCAGAGGGGCACGCCGACCACCTTCAGCCAATCAGGGGACAGCCCTGATTGGCCTTTAAATTCAAAGTTCTCCCGGACTGAGCCCTCTTCCTCCGGACGCAGCACGGCAGAGCAGTGAAGCAGGGCCTGCGCGATCGGCGCCGGAGACCCGCCGGGGTAAGGCCTGATTTTTCACTTACCCACGGCCGCCTCCGACTCCGACCACGAGGCAGCCCCTGCCGGCTTCCGTCGAACCGAGACGCTTGAGCCCTCTTCTTCCGGACGCTGAGCCCTCTTCTGAAACGCTGAGCCCTCTTCCTCCGGACGCAGCACGCAGCACGGCAGAGCAGTGAAGCAGGGCCTGTGCGATCGGCGCCGGAGACCCGCCGGGGTAAGGCCTGATTTTTCACTTACCCACGGCCGCCTCCGACCCCGACCACGAGGCAGCCCCTGCCGGCCTCCGTCGAACTGAGACGCTGACGACATCCATCTCACCTTCCTCTGCCTCAGAGGGGCACGCCGACCACCTTCAGCCAATCAGGGGACAGCCCTGATTGGCCTTTAAATTCAAAGTTCTCCCGGACTGAGCCCTCTTCCTCCGGACGCAGCACGGCAGAGCAGTGAAGCAGGGCCTGCGCGATCGGCGCCGGAGACCCGCCGGGGTAAGGCCTGATTTTTCACTTACCCACGGCCGCCTCCGACTCCGACCACGAGGCAGCCCCTGCCGGCTTCCGTCGAACCGAGACGCTTGAGCCCTCTTCTTCCGGACGCTGAGCCCTCTTCTGAAACGCTGAGCCCTCTTCCTCAGGACGCAGCACGCAGCACGGCAGAGCAGTGAAGCAGGGCCTGCGCGATTGGTGCCGGAGACCCGCCGGGGTAAGGCCTGATTTTTTACTTACCCACGGCCGCCTCCGACCCCGACCACGAGGCAGCCCCTGCCGGCCTCCGTCGAACCGAGACGCTGACGACATCCGTCTCACCTTCCTCCGCCTCCGAGGGGCACGCCGACCACCTTCAGCCAATCAGGGGACAGCCCTGATTGGCCTTTAAATTCAAAGTTCTCCCGGACTGAGCCCTCTTCCTCCGGACGCAGCACGGCAAAGCAGTGAAGCAGGGCCTGTGCGATCGGCGCCGGAGACCCGCCGGGGTAAGGCCTGATTTTTCACTTACCCCCGGCCGCCTCCGACCACGAGGCAGCGCCTGCCGGCTTCCGTCGAACCGAGACGCTTGAGCCCTCTTCCTCCGGACGCTGAGCCCTCTTCTGAAACGCTGAGCCCTCTTCCTCCGGACGCAGCACACAGCACGGCAGAGCAGTGAAGCAGGGCCTGCGCGATCGGCGCCGGAGACCCGCCGGGGTAAGGCCTGATTTTTCACTTACCCACGGCCGCCTCCGACCCCGACCACGAGGCAGCCCCTGCCGGCCTCCGTCGAACCGAGACGCTGACGACATCCGTCTCACCTTCCTCCGCCTCCGAGGGGCACGCCGACCACCTTCAGCCAATCAGGGGACAGCCCTGATTTGGCCTCCTAATTTAAATTGAGAGACACCCATTCGTCGCGCGCCTAAGGAGCGCGACAAAGGAGCCTGCTCCTTTGTGCGCTCCTTAGTGCACTCCCTTTGTGCACTCCCTATTTGTTGGACCAGCCCTGGACCCATTCCTCCCAATAGGAGGCCTTCAACAGAGCAAAGGAACCGATGCTACCCAACTACCATACTAGCATGTTATCTATCAACCTATTCATCAGAGTCCGGAAATATAATAGTCCTCGATATAACTGCTGTGACCAGAATCATCCCAGCAACCAGTCAGGCAACCACTCAAGCTCACAGAGGACTAAGCATTCTACCAGCCGAACCAACTAACTTACAAACACTTTCAGCAATTCATCCAAACATCTACTCATACAGACAGACACCTCTCTCTCACCCACTCTCTGACACCTCTTGAATTCCCTACAGACTCACACCTTTGGGCCCCAAACCCAGACCCAATCAACCACATCTCAAAACAAACCTCCACCAGAACCACTCTCACCATGCTCACTTTTAATATCCCAATCATCCACAACCAAAGGCGAACCCCCTTAACTAACTTCACCAACGCCATACAAAAAGGAATCATCCCCATTACGACATCACCATTGAACCAACTTCTAGGCCTCACGCTACTCTCAGTAACTCTCATCAATGCGCAATCCTTAACTAAGAAGACACACATCCTCAATGATTACCTCTTGGATAGCAACCCAGACATCTGCGCCATCACAGAAACCTGGTTAAAAAACTCGGACATTGCCTTAACCAATCAACTACCAATTCAGACATACGACATCTTCACCTTCCACAGACTCAAAAAAAGAGGAGGCGGACTTCTTCTAGCCACGAAGAAAGAACTCAGATTGACCGCACATACTATCAAGACAGAATCCAAATTAGAATTGGGTCTAGTCAAATCTAAACACCTACAAATTCTGTTAGTCTACGCTCCCCCGGGAGTTCTAGAAACGGACCCATCACCCCTCGTAGAATCCATAGTGAAACATATTAATGCAGGCCTCCCAACAATAATTATGGGGGATTTCAACCTCCACACGAATGCAATTCCTCGCTCTACCAACTGTGAAGCTCTCCTCACCACCCTCGGCGCAATGGGATTCACTCAGACCATCAACAACCCCACACATAAAGCTGGTCACACCCTGGATCAAATATTCATCAATTCTAATTTCACTTGCACAACAGAACCTTCCTGTACCCCAATCCCTTGGTCAGATCATTTCCTAATAGAATCTTCCTTTTCCACACACAAACAGACACACACCTCTCCACACACCTCTACCATTCAATATAGGAAAGCATGTCCTTCTGACATACTCGGCGATCAGCTATCCAAAGAACTCTCCAACCTAGACCTAGCTAATCCTGACTCAGCCCTATCCTCTTGGCAAAAGATTACAGAAACAGTCGCAAACAAATGGTGTCCAATAATCTCCAAATCAATCAACCCAACAAAAAAGGGAAACCAACCTTGGTTCTGCTCGGAACTGAAACAAATGAAACAGGACTTACGCCAGAAAGAAAATAGATGGCGCAAAACCCCAAACAAAACAACCCTCTCATCATACAAGGGACTCTTAAATCACTACAGGACCGCCATTCTACAGAAAAAGAAGGAATACTATGCTAACAAAATACACCATTTTCAATATGATGCTCAGGCCCTTTTCGCTTACGTATCACAAATCACTAAATCAACCTCACCACCTATTCCAGATGAACAAGCTCTCTAAAAAAGCTATCGAACTCGCTTCCTACTTCCAACAGAAGATCTTAAATACCCTCGCCCTCCTTCCTACTAATACAACTCCCATCAAGTCAGGTGAGAATTCCAATTCTCTAAATAGACCCAAATTTGACTGTTTCGAATCAATCTCCACCAAAGAGATTGAATCCCTTCTAAAAAAACTGAAACCTGCTAGCCATCCGGCTGACAATATTCCATCGAGATTCCTGCTTCTCATCCCAAACTTGATCTCAGGACCTCTGACCAGCATAATAAACAGCCTCCTATCCCAAGGAAGCTACCCAGACATCCTAAAAACCGCTTCACTCAAGCCCCTCCTCAAGAAACACAATTTGGACCCAAATGTACCAGCAAATTTCAGACCCATCTCTAACCTCCCTTTCGTCGCTAAACTAACGGAGAAACTGGTAAACACACAGCTTTCTGACTACCTGGAAGACCACAAGATCTTATACCCTTCGCAATATGGTTTCCGTAAATCACGCAACACTGAAACCCTCCTCATCTCACTAACAGACCATATTATTATGGGGTTAGATAAAGGACACTCTTTCTTACTAGTCTTGTTAGATATTTCGGCGGCTTTCGACACCGTTAATCACACCATCCTGTTGGATCGCCTAGCAGATATCGGCATCTCTGGATCTGCGTACAATTGGTTCAAGTCCTTCCTCAGCAATAGGACTTAAAGTCAAAATCAATAATAAAGAGTCACCCCTAACAAAATCTAATCTTGGCGTACCACAAGGATCTTCTTTATCCCCAACCCTCTTCAACATATACCTCCTCCCCCTCTGCCAAATGTTAACAGATCTCAACCTAATTCATTATCTGTACGCAGACGACGTACAGATTCTAATCCCCATAACAGAATCAATCTCAAAAGCGCTCACCCATTGGAATAACTGCCTACTTTCCATCACCAATCTACTCAACAGTTTAAATTTGGTCCTTAACGCTTCTAAGACAGAGCTTCTCCTCATCTCCTCAAATGACAACAATATCCACCAACCTACACCACTCAACTCTCACATCACATGTAAGCAGGTTAGAGATCTTGGGGTGATTCTAGACAACCGACTAAACCTAAGGAAAATGGTCAATACAACAACGAAAGACTGCTTTTACAGATTACAGGTTCTAAAACGACTTAAACCTCTCTTATTCTTCCACGACTTCAGGACAGTCCTCCAAGCGCTACTGTTCGCCAAAATAGACTACTGCAACGCACTTCTACTAGGACTTCCCAAATCCTCTACTAAACCTCTGCAGATGATTCAAAATGCGGCAGCAAGATTGTTAACCAGTACCAGCCGCTACGATCACATATCACCAATTCTCAGGAAACTACACTGGTTACCAGTAAATTACAGAATTCTATACAAATCGATTACCTTAATCCATAAAACCATCCATCATCAACTTCAACTTGACCTGGAAATACCTTTCAAACTCTACTCTTCTATCAGACCAACTAGAGACATTTACAAAGGCACTCTTAATGTTCCCCCTACTAAAGCCACACGCCTCGCTATAACCAAAGACAGAGCCTTTTCGATAGCATCGATCTGGAACAGTATCCCATCAAACCTCAGACTGGAGCCATGCCTTTTATCTTTCAGAAAAAGACTTAAAACCTGGCTCTTTCAACAAGCCTTCCCTGAACCACCAGACAATCACTAGTTGGCCTTCATTCCTACCCAGTCTGGCACTCCGTTTCTCAAAGAAAAAATAAATGGACTCTGAGACATTCAGGTTAAAGCACCGTCCTTAAGTTTTTAACTTGTACACTCTATGGTAAAATTTTTTACCGGCCTATCTTCTTTCCAGCTTGTTACAAGCTTCCAAGTTCTCTCCCCCTGTTGATTGTAACTTTGACTTATTCCTACTTATTGTTATCTTTCGTTTACGTGAATCTGTTACTCTAGTTTTTCCCTTTGTTAAATTGTAAACCGATCTGATATGGTAATTTTACTATGAAGGTCAGTATAAAAAACGGTTAAATAAATACTTGATCGGTATCTTTGAGCCATGTTTCTGTTATGGCGAAGAAGTCAGGGTTTTTATCTTGGATTAAGTCTGAAATTATCATGAGTTTCTTGGTCAGAGATTGGGCATTTATTAAGAAGAAGGTGAGGTAGAGTAGGTTTCTGGCCTGTTTTAGAAGAGAGATATTAATCAGATAGTTGTTTCTCATCTGTTGGTTCACGGAGGGGGGGGGGGCCATGATGGTGGTGACTGATAACTTCTCGAGGAGCTTTAGTGATCATCTTATCTGGGTGAAAATGATTAATGGAGGTTGTATAAAGAAAATGTGGTCCGATGGGAGGGTCATGCAGGAGGTTCTTCAGTGTTGAATTGAGTTGAGTAAGGACAGGTAACGAAGTTTGGAGAATGAGAGGGGCCATGATCTAAACTGTAGTATGTTTTTATTCGAATGAATGCAGGCTGTGAATCAGGTGAGTGTCGGGGGAGAGTTTGATGAGAGCTGTAGGCAGTTCACGGTAGAGTTGTATGGAGCGTGATTGGAAGCGAACTGGATGACAGCTGGTTGAGGTTGGGATGCGGTTGGGAAGGGTGTTGTAGTTGAATGAAGGTTCAAAGAGATCATATGGTTGGTGGTTCTGAGTGCAGCAGGATGTTCTCCAGATGCTAGTGTAGAAGTTTCTTGTCGGATGTGGTCAGTATACGTGATGAATGCGATTAGCACAGTTGCAGGTTGGGAACTGGATGAGGTCAAGAATTTAGAAGCCGAAGGATATAATCATGAAGATTTGCTGATGAGTGGAAAGATTTTTGATGAGGAGGTGTTTGGGCTTATTTGATGCTGTTTGGTCTTATGTTGTATTGTTGGATTAGGTGTGGTGTCCCATAAATTGTTTGAGGCCGTGAGGAGCAGGTAGCAGGGACCAGTTCGTGAGTACCTGAGGAGGGCTGGTTATGAATGTTGAGATCCGTATGAGAGAGGTAGGAAGATTGAAGAGGTTGGTAAGCTTTAGGAAGGAGTTATGAGTAGCTTTTGTGGATGCTGGTGGATAATAGCTGGCTGCTTGCAGGGTTGGGTGAATTTAGCTTACGGATTTTAAGTGCTGGGGATTGTATGAAAGGGTTTTAGAGCGGAAGATTGTTAAATGGGGTAGGCCCTGGTCCTGGGGCACTCCAAGGTCGCGCTCCTTCGGGCGCGCGCCGCCGCCGGGAGGCTCAAAAATTTAAAGTTCTTTTTATTAGCTCTGATTGGCTGGCTGCATCATAGGAGGCGCAGTTTACTCACCGCGTTGAGTGGCAGTGACTGTCTTCTCTCTTTTTTTTTTTTTTTTTATAATTTCCTGGTGCCTTCTCTGCTCGGCTTGCCTCAGAACGGCAGGCAGGCTCTTGCCCCAGTAGGGCCTCGGGAGCCTCGGCAGAGAAGGAGAAGAGGCGCGATTGGAGTTGGGGGCGCAGGGACGAAAAGAGGTAGCACAACTACAGTGAACTATTGCTAACAGTTTTGTCTTCGGTGCCTTGCTGTGAAGTTGAAGGGGTCTGAACGCTTCAACCTGACAAAGGACTTCATGTACCAGAATTCCCTGCTTCATGACGGGTTTACTTACAGTCTGCAATACAGCTGTAATTAGGACATTGAGAAACTCTGTCAGCACATTGCACATTTTCATTCTTTTGGCTTCGCTGTTCTTATTCTCTGATAAGCTTTCACTGCTGTAACCTAGAATAGAACAATGGATGTATTATGTGACGGGCTGTATTACTGCAGACTCGCGAATTCCTTTCCAGAACTGCAAGTCCCAGCAGCCTCTCCTGCAGAACATGGGAGAAGTTTCACGAAAGTTCCAGGGTGTCTAGGGAGGGGGTCAGTAGCCCCTTCAGCCGGAATATGCTTGCTCAGCAATGCTTAGAACGCATGTGTAAAAGATAAGAACTGTAAAGTGCATAAGAGTCTGCTCCTGAAGGGGAGGGGCATGCAGTTGTACTAAGCCTTTGTCTTAGCTGCATCTTGCTGGCAATAAAAGTCTATCTTTACGGATCAGTTGTCTGGACCTCCTTACTGACTTTTAGAGACGGTTACATTTGGCGAGCCAGCCAGGAGGTACCGGGGACGCTATTTTAGCCCCCCAGTTGGTCCGGTAGTTTGGTGGCGGAGCGATCCCCCAGACGTACCTGGTGAGTGGCCACCGCTGAGTTCAGCGATCAGGTTTCTGAGGGGACCGTTCCACAGAAATTCTTCTGAGACCTCTGGGCTGGTGATCCGGGAAGAAGGCTTTCGTGACGATCGGAAGCACCCTGCAGGCGAGTATTATGGGAACAGTGAAATAAGTGAAGAATAGATAAAAGAGTAACAAATAACCGGTCCATCCCTGGCAGACCGAGGGGGCTTTGATCACACCCCACGCAGTGTGTTAGTAGGAATTACATTCCGAAGACCACGCGCATAAAAAGGAAAAAATTATAAGTGAAGCATACGATAGTGGGAATAGGTTTCTTGTTGTGTGAAAGAGAATGAATGGCCTCGCAGTTCTAGGCCGGGCTGACCGCGTCCTAGTCGGGGCAATTGTGACCCTTTTGTGTCTGACGGGTACGGACCCCTTACCTATCCGTCTTCCCTTCCCTCCTTTGTCTGTGACTCTATCCTAATGGGAGGGGGCGGTTCTACTCCATTAAAAATCATGACGGAGCACTATAGCGAAGTGTTCGATAGGCATAAATGTACTAAACCCGGAATGATTCAACAATGTACCCATAGGTGGCCCAGTTTGTGTGTAAATTTGCCTCCGGTAGGAACTTTCGATTTCCAAACGGCCACGAGGGTCCAGAAAATAGTTAGTGAAGAAGGGAATCCGGGTTGTCCCGAAGATATACCGTACATAACTACTTGGCTTGCAGTCATTGTAGATCCTCCGTCATGGGCGAAGAAGTATGTGGAGGGAGCCGCCCTCGTAATGATGGCTCAGGCGCACAAAATGGGGAACCGGAAGTCCCCAGTGTCTGTCTGTCTGTAAGGTACTTTAAAAAAAAAAAATTCTACTGTGGTAGATCGGTTAGACAAATTTATTTTTGTGATCAAATGCATTATTTCTTTTGATCTACTCTGGTGATGCAGACTATTTTTACTTAAGGAAAACTTATTAAAAGTGATTGTGAATTATTTATCTGTATATTTGTGCTGAACAGCGGCAGTTAGCTGCTGCTGGGAGCTTGAGAGTTAACTAATTTGGCTGGGCAGAGGCTGCTTCTCAGCGGGACAGTTTAACCCCTAAAACATTTCTCTGGTACGTTTGGATTTTCAAATTATTAATTAAGGATTGTAATGTATGTAACTGCTATCTGTGAATTGCAAGCACATGTACCAGGGATTTTTAATTGTTTTAAACCCTAATAAGAAGAGAGTTTTGGGTTACAGATGCTGCACAAGACTACTATACAACAAATTAATTTACAGTGTTAAGTTAAAATACTGATTTGATTGCTGAAGAATGCATTTACTGGTGTTGAAGTTTAGAACTTGATGGCAGTTAAGGGTTAACGGCAGAGATAATTACAGGAGAGAGGAGGGGATCGAGCCAGAGAGAGAAGAGAAAGAAAAAAAAAAAAAAAGGACATTGGGCTAGCCTGGGTGAATGAAGACAAAGAGAAAGAAAAATTGTTTCGTTTGTTTTAACAGAACATTATTGAAAGTTAGTTGATGGTGTGCGTATGTAAATAAAGATAGAATTGTGGTATGTTAATTAAAAGAAAGGAAGATTGTAGCTCCGAGTTTCTGCTGATTAAATTTATTCTCCAAGGTCCTTGCTAAAACTGTCTGTAATCTGACAAAGGATTGCTACTTGCAAAGAAATACCAGAACCAAGGGTCCCTTACAAATCATTTAGTGCCTTATGATGCAGGCTATTTTTAAGACATTTTATAGCAGCAAATTCATTGCGCCTTCACTCGATACATCCACAGGTTAGTCAATTATTCTCTAATACCATGTTAATTATTGTTCTTACTTGTCTCCTATATATTATCTGTTATTTAAAAGTTACATTGGAACGCATGATAAAGTATGAACTCTCTTTTGCTGACGCAGTTTATTTTGAAGCTGTCTCTGGGAAATTTAGAGAAATGATTAAGAATGGGTTCTTTGTTAAAGTTTTTCTTGTTGCTTCTTTGGCTAGCAGTAGTTAAATATGCAGAGCTACTCCCTGTTTTAAGGAACTGGCAAGATAAGACAGCCAAGCATGTGCAGCGCTGACTGTGGGAATTACAGGATGCCGTTTGTAAAAAAAAAAAAAAACCACAGAGAAAACAAAGACTTAATATTAAAAATTTTGATTCAGTGGCAGGCGCAAGATAAGGATTATTGGAAGTTGTGGGCAAGAGAAAGGGCCACTATGCAAGATTAGGAACAAGAGCAAATATGAGTCGGCCCAAATGATAAAGTAGTGGCCCACACACACACACATATATATATATATATATATTGCAATTATGTTCTTTTACCACTGGTGGGGGCTGGGCTCTGGCTATTACCATATGTTCTTAGTGTTTGCAATGTAATTGGTACAAGGCTTCCAAGGGTTTGATCATCACTCCTGCACACCTAAAGCGCCCCCCCTGGATCCTTGCCTGCAGATCCAGGTTGACTTTATTGAATTAACCCAATGCCAAACTTACAAGTATGAAGGAAGCAATGTTTTGCAGCTTCTCAGCCTCGTCAGAACTGATTTGCCTCCAGGCGCAGGTCACCTATTCAATTTCCAGATGGACTGTGATCTTTTCATCGTATTTTGAGATGTATGGGAACAGGGATCAGGAAGAGAAGAAAAGGGCCCGTCCCTGCAACCAGGAACTTAATAATAGAGACCCGACATCCGAAAGAAGCTGCAGAAGGCCGAAGGCTTTGAGGGCATGAGCCTCAGCCAGTTAAAAGCTATAGCAGACCAAGTATGTGGAAATAGAGAAGTGGAAAAGAAAAGAGAGAAGCAAGTAGAGACATGAAGGAGAAAGTGACTGTTAGCCGCCGCTCTCGAGGACACTCGGACGGGAAGGAGCCAAGACAATGGCAGACCGCGAAGAGGAGGGGGAACAAGACCCCCTTTGGGAAAGAATCAGTGTGCGTACTGCAAAAATGAAGGCCATTGGAAGAGAGACTGTGAAGAATGGCAAAAGAAATACGGGAGCCCTGCAGTGAATACTAACGACAAAAATGGACCTGCACCGACACAAAGGGGCCGAGGAGGAAGGAGATCGGACAACCCCCACTGGCAGATGGCGGGGGAGGCGACAAGGAGCATACAGCCTGAAGAGACCGGGAGGGAAGAATCCCCACTGACCCTCTGGTGGAGATCCACGAGGTAACACAACAAAAATCAGGGGCCTGTTGGACTCAGAGGCCAACGATCTGTCATGACTGCACCAATCGGCCCCCCCGACGAAAGAGACTGTTTCTATAGTGGGTGCCTCAGGTCAGGTACTCACTGCCCCTCTGCAGAAAGAATGAACTATACAAGTAGGCGGGACCATGGTATCCCTTATCGGATGGGACCTGCTGTGTAAGCCTCAGACCACATTGAGATTTCAACCAACAGGGGAAGTTAAAGCCTCCTTCGGGGACCATCCAGTGATACTCATCTGTCCCCTCCAAGAAGAATGGAGATAGTCGAACGAACCATCGAACATCGATATGAAAACAACACCCCCCTCAACGAAAAACGAAGACAACTGATGGATAGTGTACCCCAAGTATAGTCCGAACAGAACCCGGGAGGAATAGCTATCGACGCTACCCCCATATGGATAGAGATGAAACAGAATGCACAGGTGATCAATCAACCTCAATACCCCATTTCATATATGGCCAGACAAGGAATCCAGATACATCTGCAGAGACTGTATGATTTGGGATTCTCCGGCGAATCCGATCTGCGTGGAACACTCCTTTGTTGCCCGTAAAGAAACCTGGTTCTACTGATTACCGACCAGTACAGGATCTACGGAAAGTGAATAATCAAGTAGCAGATCTAGTAGCCCTCGTACCAAATCCATATTCAATCTTGGCTCAAGTCTCTCCTGCATCAAAGTGGTACAGTGTCATTGATCTCAAAGATGCCTTCTTCTCCGTCCCGGTGGCGGAGGAATGTCAAAAGATTTTCGCTTTCACATGGGAAAATGCACCTACTGGAATAAAGCAGCAGTACACATGGACTCGTTTGCCTCAAGGGTTTAGGCACTCACCTACGCTGTTCGGTGAGCAACTGGCAAAACACTTGAAGATGTACCAAGTCATGTATGGGCCAGTAATACAATACGTGGATGATCTTCTGGTGTTTCGAGAGACGTACCTCGAATGTGAAGTATCCACTCTTCAGCTGCTAAAGACGTTGTACTCAAAAGGATATCGTGCAAGTAAAAAGATAGCGCAAATCTGTGAGTTGGAAGTAGAATATTTAGGCTTCCAAATACGTGGAGGAACCCGATGTCTGGGAATTTCTCGCACCAGTTCAATAAGAGGTCAACCTGTACCCACTTGTAAGAAGGAACTCCGAGCATTCCTTGGAGCTGCAGGATACTGTAGACTGTGGATTGCTAACTATGCAGTTATGGCCCAACCCCTGTACGACAAGTTGCGGGGTAAGGAATCAGAGTCTCAAACTTTTCAATGGGAAGGACATGAGCTGGCAAGCCTACGTCAACTAAAAGAAGCCTTAATTGAACCACCTGCTTTAGGATTGCCAGATGTAATGAAACCATTCCATCTATTCGTCGATGAGAAAAAGGGAATGGCCATTGGGGTATTGACTCAAACTCTAGGCTCATGGAAGCGACCTGTTGCATATCTCTCAAAAGGAATGGACAATGTTGCAAAAGGATTACTAGAGACTCATGGACCAAAATGGATGACTAATTCACGTCTCGTCAAGTATTAAGCCTTACTGTGTGAAACACCTGAAATTCAAATACAGGACAGCAAAAACTTGAACCCGGCCACTCTTATGCCGGCACCTGAACCAGTTGCCCATGATTGTGAAGAAGTCATGACTACAATACATTCCAGTAGACCAGACCTGAGGGATCAACCCTGGCAAGGAGCTTGGACTTTATTCACTGATGGGAGCAGCCAAATCATTCATGAGATACGTTCTGCTGGATATGCTGTTGTATCCGAAGATGAAATCATTGAGGCTCAACCTCTTTCCCCAGGAACGTCTGCACAAAAAGCTGAACTAATTGCCCTTACTCGAGCTCTGCAGTTGGCAGAAGGAAAACTGTAAATATCTATACAGACTCTAAATATGCCTTTCTTACAATTCAAGTGCATGGAGCATTATAGAGGGAAAACAATTGAACAATGCATCAGAAGTACGTGAATTACTAGACGCAGTTTGGCTACCTCGCAAGGTGGCTGTAATGCATTGCAAAGCACACACCGGGAAATCAAACCCTATTGTCAAGGAAATCAGAGAGCAGATGAAGCAGCAAAAAGGGGCAACTCGGGAACCCTTCCAAGCAGTATTAATTGCATCGAATCATCAGGCTTCAGGCAGTCCTGGAGCTCATCACCAACGACTGCTTTCGCTCTTAAACTCTGGGCAAAACAAAATACCAAAATTATGACTGCAGTGTACCAGAATAGATTGGTTTTAGATTACCTTCTGGCCCAGGAAGGAGGGTTTGTGGAACATTTAACCTCTCCAATTGTTGTTTACAGGTAGATGACCAAAACAAGGTTAATCAAGACATCACTGATCGCATGGTCAAGATGGCTCACATCCCTGTCCAGCAGTGGAATAGTGCTTGGGATGGGCCAATGGATTCCATGGTTGGTTTTCCATGATCGGTGGATTTAAGAGCTTGTTTGTTATCCTAGCCAGTTTAATTCTGTTTTGTCTTTTAGGACCCTGAATTATTCCTTTCTTGCTTAAATCGCCTTCGTCGGATGATGGAGGACATTGCTGAACGCAATACAGCCACGCAGCTCATGTCACTGTACATGTATTCCTCTGAGCCTATAGAACCTGTTTAACCATCCTCATGTTTTATCCTGGGCCATCTTCCCATACATGACAAGTTCGGGCTACAAAGGGGGGTGGAGCCAATAGGGCCCATCCGTCTCAAACCCGTGAAGAAACCATCGGACTGTTTGGGAAATTAGGGCCCCCTGAGAACTCAAATTGCTAATTTTTCTTGTTTCTGTTTCTTTCAGTTCCACAGCTGCGTTGTGATGGTGTGATACTTTTCATAGAGAATGATAAGTATCAAAGGGGGGAATGAAGGGGTCTGAACGCTTCAACCTGACAAAGGACTTCATGTACCAGAATTCCCTGCTTCATGACGGGTTTACTTACAGTCTGCAATACAGCTGTAATTAGGACATTGAGAAACTCTGTCAGCACATTGCACATTTTCATTCTTTTGGCTTCGCTGTTCTTATTCTCTGATAAGCTTTCACTGCTGTAACCTAGAATAGAACAATGGATGTATTATGTGACGGGCTGTATTACTGCAGACTCGCGAATTCCTTTCCAGAACTGCAAGTCCCAGCAGCCTCTCCTGCAGAACATGGGAGAAGTTTCACGAAAGTTCCAGGGTGTCTAGGGAGGGGGTCAGTAGCCCCTTCAGCCGGAATATGCTTGCTCAGCAATGCTTAGAACGCATGTGTAAAAGATAAGAACTGTAAAGTGCATAAGAGTCTGCTCCTGAAGGGGAGGGGCATGCAGTTGTACTAAGCCTTTGTCTTAGCTGCATCTTGCTGGCAATAAAAGTCTATCTTTACGGATCAGTTGTCTGGACCTCCTTACTGACTTTTAGAGACGGTTACAAAGTTACCAAATGCCACTCTTATCACTGCTGCCCTACCTATCTCCTGGTTCAGCACCTGTTCTTGTAACCTGACATGCTCTCCCATCCTGCTCCTCTTTTGGTTATACTGGGGTACTTTGACCCCCAAAACAAAAACCTAAAAGAAAAAATAACTTTCTTCTTTCCTACCTCTCTCTGCATGTCTTGGAATCCTGGAGCCTTGCTTCTGCTGCTGCCCAGCCTGTTCCTGCTGCCCTGCCCACTCCTCATGCCCTACCTCTTTTGTGGTTCAGAGCCTTGCTGTTTTGTTGTACCATTCTTGTGATCTGGCCTGTTTCTCTTGCTTTGCCTCTCTCCTGATTCAACATTACACTGTGCTGCTGAACCATTTTTGCTGCCTGGGCTGCTTCTCCCGCTTTGTTTCTCTCTTGGTTATACAGAGGTGTTTTGACCTCAAGAAAAAAGAAAAACCTTTACTTCCCATCCCGCCTCTCTCTTGGTTCAGCACCTTGATGTTTTGTTCTGCCACCATCACTGCCCAGCCTGCTCCTGCTCTCTCATGGTGCCCTGAAGAACTCCTGTCACTGTTGGTACTGCTTTTCTTTCTCATGGTGCTTTAGAGTATTAATGTCAATATTTTTTTACTGCTTTGCCCCTCTTTTGGTGCATTGGAGTGTTAATTACACTGTTGTTCATGTCCTTTGCCCCTCTTATGATATTGGGGGTTTTGATCCCTGTTTTAATCATACCCCTTCAGGGGCGGATTCCGATCACGGACTGGCCCGGGGATTTGCCGCCCCAGCCGGCCCCGGAGATACCACGTGGTCTGCCGAGCGTGGCTCTGTCACAGCCACACTCGGCAGACCATGTGACTAGAGCGACCGGCCCACCGGGGGATGCCCGATCCCCCAATAGGCCAATCCGCCCCTGTACCCCTTACTCTATGCCTTAGTATGTTGATGCCACTGGGCTTACTGCCATACTCCTCACTTATGATATGAGGTGTTTACCACTGTGCTTCCTGCCTTATCCATCGCTCAATTCTGGGGGTGTTGCAACCACTGAATAAGTGACTGTCTTCTCTATGTGTGTGTATGAGTTCACCCAACTGGTTTTATTCATACACACAGCATGCTGCAATATCCCTCACTTTAAGCCTTGGGATGTTGATGCCACTACCACTGATGCTGCTTTATTACTCTTTTGGTGCCTTGAACTGCTGCTTTGCCCCCTTACAGTGCCTTGAGGTGCTCATGCCACTGTTGGTGCCACTTTGCTCTTTTTTTCATTCATTGGGCTGCTCATGCCACTCTTCTTGCTGTGTTGCTCTGCATCTATGGGTTGAAGTTTAAATGTCAGTGCTCTTGCTGTTTTGTACCTCTTTTGATACCTTTTCAAAGTTCTTTTCAAATTACTTCATAGAACTTACTGACGGTTAGTCTTGCCATGCTGATCCAATGCTCCCCGCATCTGCTGCACTTCTCATGGTCCTTTGGAATATTTATAATTCTGTGGGTACCACTTTACCATTGGTTTGAATCCTCTGAGCATACTGCACATCCCCTACCCAGTTACCTCTAATAATTTCATATTATCTTGGACTTTTTCTTCAAACCTATTTTCAAATTCCCTTACAATACTTACTGACTTTTGATCTCATTCAGTATTTAGCCTTTGATGGATTGTACCATCCATTTTAGGCTGTGTTCCCAAGCAAACCAAAGAAGGCCTGATGCTTGTGAGTCATAGAGCCATGGGCCACTACCAGTCTAACATCATCTGAGCCTCAATCTAAAGGACTTCAGCACTTGAGGGACATCAAAGATGCAATCTTCTATATGCCATATTTTCTCCTCCCACCAAATGAAAGGGGAATTGGTGCTGCGCTGTCTTGTTGGATTGGGGTGTTTTGTTTTTTTTTATCTCAGCACACACACCAAAGGAGAAGTCCATCGCCAAACCCTGGCTCCTTCCCTCTTCTCCAGGACTAATATGGGCCTCCTCCAGAGATTTCCTCTTGCTTTGCCCTGCCCAAGAATAGTAAGTTCACCAGCTTCTAGATGGCCTGATTAGTGTTTTGTCCTATACCAGATATGTGGGCCAATTTGTATCCCAGGAATGCTACATATCTCAACTAGAGATTTCCTTTATCTTTCTTATTGCTACTTAGATTTTGACCAAGGTATGGCTGATGTCCATTACTTCTGGCTCATTCTGGCCAAGAGCAATAACTTAGCATCCTCTGGCTTTTAGATGGTTTGATTAGTGTTTTTCCCTATACATAGGTCTGAGGACCAATTTTGCATGTCAGGATCACTACGAAACTCCTACAGCAATTTCCTCTGGCTTTGATTTTTTCAGAGAAAAGTTCACCATCTTCATCATTTGCTTAGTCTTTTTCCCTACTCCCAAGACTGAGGATTAGACTTACTACACATCTCCAGAGTTTTCTTTGGCTTCAGGTCATGGTTTGTGATACTTTCCATCTCTCATGGTGCTTTGGGGGTCTTCATGTCACTGTTTTTAGTGCTATTTGCCCCTTTTTTAGTACCTTGAGGTCTTCATGAATACTTTTGTTGGTACCCTTTGCCCCTCTTTTGATGACTTATTTATTTGCATAATTTATATTCCACTGATCTAAAAATCTCAGCGGATAACATAATTAGATACATAATATTCATTAATAACAGCAATATCAAACTTCAAACACAATGTATGAACACTCAAACAGACAAAGGGCTGTTCCATTCCAGCAATTGATTGCGCAGTCAATAATAGAACAATAGTCTGGAAAGGCACATGAAAGGTGAGTTTTTTTAAGAGCTTTCTAAACCAGAGGATATCACTTTTGGTTCTTATCTCATCCAGCAACTTATTCCAGAGGCTGGGTCCTACAATATGAAAGACTTGCTCATGAGATTCCACTAAGTGACAGTGCTTAAGCAAAAGTACATCTAACAGATTTTTGGTTGATGAGGGAAGGGATTGGGCTGGGTGATATCTTTGGATATTAGAAGAGATGCAAAATGGTGAAAGACCGCAAATGGCCTTAAAAACCAGAGTCGGAGATCTGATAATTTGTTGTACCTTTATGTAACATGCCAAGTTGAATGACACCTTCCATAATCTCTGCACCTTTCAAGTTTTTGAGGTTAACATTACACACTTGCGTATTGCTATATAACTATTGTACATGAACTTTAGAGATGATTTACATCCTCCTTCAGACATGTATTAACAGAAAAGGCATAGCAATAAAAAAAGAGAACAAGAAAAAAAGAGAAAAATAAAAGTCTTTCTGTTTCTCTCCTCCTTTCTCTACCTCTCCCTCCCCTTGAATCTATCTCTCTGATACCAGTTCAATCTCTTTCATATCAAATCTCAAAGTTTAGACTGGAAAAGCAATAATCAAAGTGATGTTCGTGGGTAAATACTTCATGCCATTGTTGGTGCTACTTTGTTCCCTTTTTGGTTTTTCTTGTTATTTATGCCACTGTTGGTGCAAAGCATACTAGGTCCATATGTTTAATGTCTCTGGGGAGACCCTCATAATGTTGAGTACATGTCCACGTTTGCAAAGAACAAAACATGCAAGCTAATCCCAGATTGATGAAAATAAAGCTCCATGAGCCAACTATAGGCTACTGTCAGAATTTGTCTTCAGGTTATGCTGTGACTGGCTACATTTCAAGATTTGATTTATAGTCTCAACATGTCTATACTACAGAAAAATTCCACACATACAGTTCATCTGCAGAGGCATTCCTACTATACTTACAGTAGACTTTGATTGCTAAGGACCCACATTTTCTAATTTTTTGAAATTACTGTTATCCATAAGTAATTATTCCTTCTCCCTGTTCCTGTATCAAAGCTTAATTATGAGAAAACATTTTATATCTTTATTTGCATGTAAATTATCCAAGATGTACTTTTAAACCAGGGATTGTTTTATAAATATAGAGTTCAATTGTTGTAGGAGTTCACTGAATACCCCTGATTTAAGCTTTCAGTCCATCCTTAGCCTCTAATTAACCCTATATTCAAAAGGTTAGTAACTTTCATTGCCATTTCATTTTACTGCAGCGGTACATTATTGTTTATGTGGGCTCACAATGTGACCCTTTTATACCTCAGAACTTCTAAATTATCATAGAATTAAATGATTCCCATAATTGCATTTTAAAATTAAAACATTTGCATTGTAGTGACTTTTTAAAAGACATTCCTCTCATTTGTATACTACAGTGCTATGGAATCTCATGGTTTGGTATTGGACAGTTGACATTAACTAGTAAATGGTCAAATATCTTTCTGAACCAAAATGGGCCCTCGTATTCAGACCTCATTCCATCAGAAAGTAATTTAACATGGCAAACATTTACAATGTAAATTTTCCAAACTGAATGCCCAAGAGAAACTGGGGGAAAAAACCCTAAAAATGGGACAAAGATCTGTCAACTATTTCCACTACATGAAATAAAAACTGAAAACTGAATATATCCCTTCTTCACTCCATCCCATTTGGTCATATTAAAAATATAATTAACTTCAAGGGTAAGATGTCACATTAGCTCTATTACAAAACCAGTAAGGTTGACATTGCTGATGTTCCAAATTTCAGCTTTTCTATCTCTTGACTATTTTTTCATCTTTTGGTCTTATTGTGAGGTTTATTTTTTTAGTTTTGTTATAAATTTACATTTGTAATAAGTGTCCACTTTTTTTTTTTAATAGTTGTGACTATATTGTGTTGCGCTGGGAGGTGGACCCTTGGCCTGGTGCAGGATTGGTAGGCTCCCTGGTCGGACCCAGAGAACGCCTGCCAGCAGGAGGCAGAGCACAGGAGGAGACAGAGTCTAACTGGAGCTTCACCAGTAGCAACCCGGGGTTCCCTCAGGTTGAGCCCTTGGTAACCCGGGCCGCCTGGTCTTAGGTGGGCCTCGCAGGATCTCTGAGAGATAAAGTTCAAGGGTGTGCCCACCACGAACAAGGGTGCGCGGTTGATGTTCAGGTCAGGGAGTCCAGGAGCCAGAGAAGACCAGAACAGAATCTCTGAATGAAGAGCGAGGATCAAGGCCAGAGTCAAGGATAGCATGGTCAGCCAAAACAGGGGTCAATACCAGTGGTCAGTCTAAGGATGGTCAGTCAGGCAAAGGTCAGGTTCCAGGCAGTGGTCAGACGTGGTCAGTGATCAGGCAGAAGTCGGTTCCAAGCAGTATATAGGCGTGGTCAGTGGACAGGCAGAGGTCGGTTCCAGGCAGCATGCAGACATGGTCAATGGACAAAGCAGAGGTCAGTTCCAGGCTGGGTTCAAACATGGTCAATGGACAAAGCAGAGGTCAGTTCTGGGCAGTGTTCAGACGTGATCAATGGACAAAGCAGACGTCAGTACCGAGAAGACAGTCCGAATGGTACTACCTGGGAAGACGTAGAAACTGGAGGACGCTGGAACAGGAGGATACTGGAACAGGAGGATGCTGGAACAAGACACTAGAACAGAAGACTGGAACAAAACAGTGGAACAGGAGACTGGAACAAGACACTGGATCAAGAAGGCAAACTAGCTATCACAACATGATTGACCCGATTGCCGAAGTGGGGTCAGACCACTTCCTTTTATGCAGCGATCAATCAGGGCACGTCGCAGAGCTGGGTCCCACCCCTGGCCCTTTAAGAGGCCGGGCGGTCCGCGCATGCGCGCCTAGGAGTGGGGCCAATGCCATGGAGGACGCTGAGCCCTGCAGTGAGGCCTGGTCTGGAGTGCAGTGGACTGGAGACGCTGGGAGTGGCTGTGGAGGGGACATGCCCGGAGCTTGTAGAAGGCATAACGAAGTGAGCAGGCCCGGCCGCATAGTGTACACAGCCGGAAAGCGCAACAGTACCCCCCCTTCTAGGCCTCCCCCATACCTGCCTTGGTTTGTCAGGGTGGTCTCGATGGCAATCCTGGAGGAGTTGTTTGTCATAGATGTGGTGGGAGGGCTCCCACGAGTTCTCCTCAGGCCCAAAGCCCTCCCATGAAAGGGGATATTCCCAGTGGCCGTGTCTCTTGCAGACATCTAGGACCTCTCGTACCTGTAAGGTTTCCTCTGGTTCTGTGGAGACTTGAGGAGGAGGAGTCCTGCAAGATGGCCATGACAGTTCGAGAGGTTTCAACAAGAAAACATGAAAGGTATTGAGGATACCCATGGATCTTGGTAGCTGGAGTTGATACGTAACTGCTCCGACACAGCGAAGAATTGGGAATGGCCCAATGAATTTAGGTGCCAGGCGCTGAGAGGGTAATCTCAACCTGATATGTTTGGTGTTCAACCATAACTTCTGTCCTGTTCGGAAGAGTGGGGCCGACCGTCGGTGAGTATCTGCTACTCTCTTGGTCTGTTCGGTGGCCTGAGCTAGATGCTCTTTGACTTGGTTCCATACAAGTCGGATGATTTGCACCGTGCACTGAGCTGCTGGCAAAGGCACTGAGAGAGGCACAGGCAGATGCAAGCATGGTTGGCGGCCAAACACCACGGAGAACAGAGAGACATTGGTGGCAGTGGCAATTTGTGTGTTGTGTGACAACTCAGCCCAAAGTAACAGGTCTGCCCAATTATCCTGCTGGTCATTCACATATGACTGAAGGAAGTTCTTCAGCATCCGGTTGGTTCTCTCCGCTTAGCCGTTTGCCTGAGGGTGGTAGGCAGAAGTGAAGTTCAGGGTGATGTTGAACTTTTGGTATAGTGATCGCCAATACTTAGCGGCAAATTGCGGCCCTCGGTCTGAAATTATTTCTTTGGGTAGACCATGCAAGCGGAAGATGTGTTTCAGGAACAACTTGGCAAGTTCTGGAGCTGATGGAAGGCTCTGCAGAGGAATAAAATTACCCATCTTAGAGAAGCGGTCAATGATGACCCAGATGACAGTGTTATTTTGAGACGGAGGTAGGTCAGTAATGAAATCAGTTGATACTAGACCAGGGTTTGGTGGGTGCTGGAAGCGGTTGGAGAAGTCCCCATGGTCGACCAGTCGGGGGTTTCTGTTGAGCACATATAGGACAAGAATCAACATAGTTGCGTGAATCTTTTACCATAATGGGCCACCAGTAGAACCTCCTCAGCAACTCGAGGGTTCTAGCTCAGCCAGGATGTCTGGCCAGCTTTGAGTCGTGGAACCAGCGGAGTACACGCTCATGTAGTCAGCGTGGGATGACTGTATTTCCGGTGGGTGCCATGGTGGTAACCGCGAGGGACACACAGGCTGGATCAATTATGTGTCTTGGGGAGTCTGGTGTATCTTCTGGTTCTAGGGAACGCGAAAATGCATCTGCGCGGAGGTTCTTCAATGCTGGCTGGTAGCTCAGCTCAAAATTAAATCATTCAAAATCAAAGCCCATCGGTTCAATAATTGTGCTTCTTTTAGATGTTCAAGATTTTTATGATCTGTGAATATGGTAAACTTGTGTTGTGCTCCTTCCAACCATGGACGCCACTTTTGGTGTGCTAGCTTGACAGTGAGAAGTTCACGATCTCCAATTGTGTAATTTTGCTCCGCTGGTGAAAATTTGTGGGAAAAGAAGGAGCATGGTACCAATGTACCCTTGGAGGAGTACTGACTCAACACCGCCCCAGCTCTGATGGCGGATGCGTCTACCTCAACGATGAATGGATGGTTTGGGTCTGGATGTTGTAGACAGGGACCAAAACAGAAAGCTTCTTTTAATGCGTGAAATGCAGCTTGAGCCTTGGGACTCCATACCCGGAAATTGGTTCCTTTTCTAGTACCGTGTTTCCCCGAATATAAGACAGCGTCTTACTTTCTTTTTACCCCCAAAAGTCCCACTATGTCTTACTTTCAGGGTATGTCTTATATTGGAAAAACAGTCGAATTTTTTAAATACCTGTCGGAGGGCCGCGTGGGTCCAGGCGGCTGGCGGCGGGAGCCGGGTGGTCGCGTGTTACCGTAAATCTAGGCCGCGGGCGGGTGGGCGCTTGTTCCAGGCGGCGGCGGCGGGTGGACGCGCGTTAAATCTAGGCCGCGGGCGGGTGGGCGCTTGTTCCAGGCGGCGGGTGGACGCGCGTTAGTTCGAGACGGCCGGCGGGCGGCGGGTGGTCGCGTGTTAAATCTAGGCCGGGGTCGCACAGGCGCGCATTCATTCACTGCCGGTGGGGCAGCCCCCACCGGCAGTGAATGAATGCGCGCCTGTGCGACCCCTGCGATTCGATGTTCAAGGCAGTCACATGCCGTGACGTCACGGCATGTGACTGCCTTGAGCATCGAATCGCAGGGGTCGCATTCATTCACTGCCGGTGGGGGCTGCCCCACCGGCAGTGAATGAATGCGCGCCTGTGCGACCCCTGCGATTCGATGCTCAAGGCAGTCACATGCCGTGACGTCACGGCATGTGACTGCCTTGAGCATCGAATCGCAGGGGTCGCATTCATTCACTGCCGGTGGGGGCTGCCCCACCGGCAGTGAATGAATGCGCGCCTGTGCGACCCCGGCCTAGATTTAACACGCGACCACCCGCCGCCCGCCGGCCGTCTCGAACTAACGCGCGTCCCCCCCCCCCCCCCCCCCCGCCGCCTGGAACAAGCGCCCACCCGCCCGCGGCCTAGATTTAACGCGCGTCCACCCGCGCCCCCCCCCCCCCCCGGCCTGGAACAAGCGCCCACCCGCCCGCGGCCTAGGTAACACGCGACCACCCGGCTCCCGCCGCCAGCCGCCTGGACCCACGCGGCCCTCCGACAGGTATTTAAAAATAATTTTTTTACTACGTCTTACTTTCGGGGGATGTCTTACATTAGCCGACCCCCCTAAAATTCCCACTACGTCTTACTATCAGGGGTGTCTTACTATCGGGGAAACACGGTAATAGCTGTGAGTGGAGCAGCTAACGTGGAATAGTTAACGATAAAACTTCTATAGTAATTTGTGAATCCGAGGAATCTCTGTAAGGCGCAGAAGCCTACTGGCTGGGGCCAGTCGCAAATCCCTTGAAGTATTTCAGGATCCATAGTAAATCCTCGATTGGAATAGATATATCCAAGGAAGGGTAGATGGTTTTGTTCAAAGATGCACTTTTCCAGTTTTGCGTAGAGATGATTCTCTCTGAGGCATTGAAGAACTGTCCTGACATGAGTGCGATGGGATTTCAGGTCTTTTGAGAAGATCAGGATGTCATCTAAATATACAACTACAAATGAATAAAGTAGATCTCGGAGGATTTCATTCATCAGGTGTTGAAAGACCGCAGGGGCATTACAAATGCCGAAAGGCATCACTATGTACTCGTAGTGGCCATCCCTGGTGTTGAAAGCAGTCTTCCAAATGTCCTCAGGCTGGATGCGTATGAGATTGTACACCCCTCATAGATCCAGCTTTGTGAAGATCTGGGCCCCTTGCAGGCAATCAAACAATTCACTGATGAGGGGTAATGGATAGCGATCCTTTCAGGTGATGGCGTTAAGCCCACAATAGTCGATACATGGGCATAATCCTCCGTCCTTCTTTTTGACGAAGAAGAAGCCCGCTCCTGCTGGAGAGTCGGAAGGTTTGATGAACCCTTTCTCTAGATTTTCTTTAATATACTCGGACATTACTTGAGTCTCAGGAAGAGAAAGTGGATATGTCCTGCCTTTGGGAGGCATGGTACCCGGCAGAAATTCAATAGGGCAATTGAACTTTCGAAGTGGAGGCAGCGTATCAGCCTTTTGCTTCGAGAAAACATCCTCGAAGTCAGAGTACTGGGCAGGTAGACCGGTGAGAGTCATAGTTTTCAAGACGGTATCTGCTGGAGACACTTGTTTCAAGCAGTGTTTCTGGCATTGAGGACCCCACTGAATCAGTTGGAGGCACTGCCAGTCAAATTGAGGTCCATGTATCTGGAGCCAGGGAAGCCCTAGGATGACTGGGTGTGTGGAATGTTTCAAGACATACAAGGATATTTCCTCCTCATGGAGGGTTCCCACGGTGAGGCGGAAGGCTATCGTGCGATGAGTGATTCGTCCAGGGAGATGTTCCCCTTGTATTGATGTGATGCGGAGAGGCACCTCTAGGGATTGCAGGGGAATCTTCAGAAGGTTGATGATGTCATCCATGATGAAGCTGCCACTTGCTCCAGTGTCAATAAGAGCAGAGGTGATGAAGGAATGGGATTACATAGAAAGGGAGATTGGAAGTAAAAGTTGGGGGCCAAAGACTGTAGCACCCAAGTTCAGGACTCCCACCGGGCTTAGGCTTTGAAGTTTTCTGGGTGAGCTGGACAAGACTGCCTCACGTGTCCGGAGGCACTGCAGTATAAGTAGAGACCTTGCTTCTTGTGCCGAAGACGCTCTTCAGGAGACAAAGCCCACGGTTAACTTGCATCGATTCTTCAGTGGATGGAGGTGGTGCCAGTAGAGCCTTCAACTGAGTGCTTGGGGCACATGCTGGGCATTGAGCAGGAGGTCGAGGTGCTTTCACTTCTTGGTGACGTTGCCGGAGGTGATGGTCGATTCTCCCAGCGAGGGAAATCAGGTCCTCTAGAGATATGGGAATCTCACGGACAGTGAGCTCATCTTTAAGAGCGGGAGACAGGCCTTCTAGATAGAGTGCCCGTAGACAGTCTTCTTTCCATCCCAGTTCTGTGGCCAACTTGCGGAATTCCACCGTAAACTCAGAGAGGGATCTTGAGCCTTGACAGAGGTGGAGAAATGATGGCCTGCAACCCCCTGACGACCAGGGTCTTCAAAGGTTTGTTTAAAGGCGGCAATGAACTGAAGATAGGATCAGAACGTTCCCACAGTGGAGAAGCCAATGCCAGGGCCTTCCCCTCAAGGCATGAAAGGATGAAGGTAATCTTGGTGGATTCCTTAACAATGAAGGCTGCAGGGAGAACTGCATGAAGCACTGGTTGAGAAAGCCTCGGCAGAGGCTGGATCCCCATTAAAACGAGGAGGAGCTGGCAGATTCAGTGATGCTCTCGGTAGCAGTGTGGAAGTCAGGCCCACGGGATTGGCCATTACTGCATCCTGCAAATGAGAGCGGAGCTCTTCTACTGAAGTATAAAATCATACATTATGAATGCAACAATTAATTTATCACATATCAATTAGAAGGCCAAGATCTGACAACTGCCAAACAGAAAAGAGACACAGAGTAACTATTTCACATTGAGAGCCCACATAAACAATACATTTATCACTGCAGTAAAATGAAATAGCTGATTGATGCCAGCCACAGGAAAACTATTGCACTTATATAGTTTATTAGTGGGACCCCACCTTGAGTACTGTGTTCAGTTCTGGTGACCATGCCTTCATCAGGACATGGAGAGAATGGTAGCAGTTCAGAAAAGGGCTACTATTTTAATGAAGCTTTTAAATAAATTGTTGCTCCATTTTATATGGTTTATAATTGTATTTTTATATTTTCAGTCATATTCCAAAAGAGCTGTATTGAGGAACAAAAGATAATCATATGGTGAAGTTAACTTTAAGAATTGTATGAAGTCAGTGGAAGGTCCTGAGAAATGCAATCCATGCCTCTCTTCAGGATGCCATCTTGATTCTTGGTGCTCTTTTTCTTATATTTTCTTATAATATAGAAAATTATTATTTTGGGTACATTTTATGTTTTATCATTTATTTTTTAAAATGTGTATAAGAAAACCCTTTACTGCCTGATTTTACCTTATTATGTTCTCATGTCATCACCATAATAAACCTAATTAACAAAATCAATGTCTTACTGCACAAAAATAGAGTGTGAGTGTTAAAGAGGATGTTAAAGTACCTGCACATGGGCGTTTATGTGTGCCGCAGCGCAATACACCAAGCGGACTGGGAGGGAACTGGGGAAAGGGCCTATCACATTGCGGCATGCATTTTACAAAATTTCCCCTCTTATGCATGTGTTGATATAAAATCGGTATGTCCATGTGCGCGTGCCGGGAACCACTCGCACATAAACGCCCGCACGTGGGTTTTAAAATTTATCTTTAAATGTTTTAACTTTTGTTTTTGAGGATATTGTTGATTACTTCATCTAATTTTATGTTAACTTTAAAAGATTTGCTATCAACAAACCAAAGATGTACAATCATTTTATTTTAAGTCATATGATACTAACAGTAAAGAAACTACTGTTTGTCATAGACTGTACTACCAAAACTTTGAAATAAATGGTAAATATGCAGAATTATTGTCTGTACTTAATACAGAGCATCAATCTGGGCACCAAAAACATTTGTTTTATTTCAGTTATAGCGTGGACTTGGAGGGAACTTCCTAAACCCTCTAGCTAACCTGCCTCCCTTTTCCCCTATCCGCTAAACCCCTAAAACCGCACTAACTACCCTTTTTTTTTGTTTGCCAACTTACCCACTGCCCCGTGCAGCAGCAGCTTGCACGTGCCGGTCAGATTCCAGAACGCGCTTCAGTGGGACAATGCCTAATGGTGCTGTCCAGGTCCACCCAGATCCCAGACCTGGCCCGCCCCTTTTTCCTCAAGCCGGCCTTCGGCGCATACAGGGAGATACACGTGTGGCCGCAGGAGTTTGAAAATCCCCATGGCACGCATGTGGCCCAGCCATGCGTGTATCTCCCAGTTTTCACATACAGTGAGTTTTTAAGATCAGATCTTTACTGTGCATTTATAGTAAAATCTAAAGAAAATGTACTAAAAAATCTGCACCCTAGAACCGCTGCGGCACATTTTAATGCCTCTATATTTTAGGCTCTGTCAGTGAAAGAAAACACATTTTCTCGATGAATAAATTGATGCTCCATTAGGCACATGTGTCAGAGTGCAGATAGAAGTCAAAGCACCTTAAAAGATGAATTAGAATGAGCAGAAATTGAGAAAATTCACCAGTATGAAAATTCACCAATACGAAAATGTCACCAGTATGACATGTGGAGCAAAAACTGACGGGGTTTAGGCTAAAATTTTCAGGAATCAAAGGTTATCAAAAATGATGAAAAGTCACAGAATTTAAACCCATTGCGATCATGTACACGGATTTTGTACACGGATTTTGCAAGGTTTTAAAATCTTCACCGGCTCGAAAATGTCCCAGCAGCAGGTCTACCAGGAAGCTAAAAAACAGGAAGGGATCTAGCAATTATTATTTCAGATGACCTGTAGGAAAACGGAGACAATATTATCCTTATATAAGTCACTGGTAGCACTCCACCAAGAGTACCGTGTATAGTTCTGGAGGCCACACCTTTTTAAATTCAAAGGATAGCTGTAGTTAAGAGAACAGCCGTCGGCTGCCACTAATCAAAATGACGCCGATGGCCTTTGCCCTTACCATGTGACAGGGTATTCATGCCATTGGCCGGCCCCTGTCACATGGAGGGAGCACTGGATGGCGGGCGCCATCTTTAAAAATGGCGCGGGCCATCCAGTGCTCCTACCATGTGACAGGGGCCGGCCAATGGCATGGATACCCTGTCACATGGTAAGGGCAAAGGGCCATCGGCGCCGTCTTGATTAGTGGCAGCCGACGGCCCAGGAACGGGAGATCACTCCCGGGACCCCCACTGGACCACCAGGTACCTGTAAAATGTTTTTTTGGGGGGGTCGGGAGAGCGGGGGAAGCAAAGGGGTTAGTTTTAAAGGGTCGAGATGGGTTTTTTGTTTATCGGCTCGGGCGCAGCTGATAAACAAAACCGCGATCGGGCACGATTGAAAAAAACCCACATGTGAATCCGAACCAGAATCCGAACCGATTCCGGTTCCGATTCACATCTCTATCAGGCACCACCAACCTGATTAAAAAGAACTTCCAAGCACACATCAATATGTTTCCTGTACATATTGCACCCTATGAACTCCAGAAGGAAGCTCTCTTTGGCACAATGCAAGTTTTAAGAAGGGCATTAGCAGTAAATTTGAAAAAGTGAAATCATATTATACTTACCCTGGCTTATTAGTGAGGTTTACTCCTGTCATGGTTTGCGCAAAACTAACCCATTTGGAGGCACTACCCTTAAAGAGATGGTACCAATCAAAATAGTGACACGTCATATATGATTGGGACAGATGCAGAGAGATGTGAGAAAGATAAAGAAGGGAGAATGTATAAATGCATCCTTCATCACAAATAAAAAAGAAAACCATCACTTCCAAGGAATAACTTATATGTTCATATTTCATGCTTAACTAATATAATAACTAATAACTAAATTACTGATTTGTAGCTCCAATACTCATAATCATTCAAAACTCAGGAAATTTAAAAAATCTGAAATGCTGTATTCATATTTATAAAAATTTTACAAAGTTTTATTCTCAATGATTCAGAGTGGGTGAGAAATTTCTCTAACCCACAAGTCAGTTATGGAACTTTTTAACTTTACAAGTGAGTAGTGAAAATCCGTATCTTAATAGTCCCATGCACATATAAAATATTACAGGCAACTAGTTAAACTGGTGTTTTCATAGAAAAAGCATGAGGCTCAGTGACTGAAAAGTGAATACATGTACATATGGGGGTTTTCTGAAGGTCATAGTCAGGTGAGTCATCTCATGCTTGTTAAAACCAGTTTGAAATACCAAAGTGTCAGCTACTTATGAATATTCTGTCCTATGTACACTCAGCTTTTCAGATTTGAAGATCTGAAGATCTGACATTGTCATATTTAATGCCTTCTTTGCAAATTTAAAACTCTGCAAACTTATAAAATATTGCAGTATATAAATTGAAACAGGGTGGAGCGGGTAGGGCGAGCAGAGCTCTGGTTGGGGTAGCCGTGCCTGAGAGCTGAGTGGTGCAGTTGTAGAAGCCGCGGAACTAGCATGAGAGTCCAAACGGGTGTTGAGGTGTTCTATGGAGGTAGCCAATGCCTCCAAGAACCGCTGCTGTTCCTGGATCTTCAAGGCCAGACACGGAATGGCCTGGAGAGCGGATGGCTCCGCCAAGTCCATGGCCTTGGCAATCTGTTGCGGAGGTGGACCCTTAACCCGAGGTGGAGTTGGCACTACCCACAGGGAAACCCCCACGGGTCCCCACCATTGGGAGGCAGAGCAGAACGGGAAGCGGAGGCCAACTGGAATTTCGCCAATACCAACCCTCATTCCCCGCAGGTTGAGCCCTTGGGTACCGGGACTGGCTGGTCTTAGGCAGGCTTCCACATGGTTGATCCCATGAAGGATGTTCAAGGCAGGGAGCCAGGAAGCAACGGAGACACAGGGGCCGAAGGAGCTGAGTTCAAGACAGGGCCTGGATCCAAAAGCCCGGACAGGCTGAAGCAGGCTAGAGATCAGGAGCAGATTAAGTCCAGGCTTGTAAATAGGCAAGAGCCTAAGAAAGGCCAAGTCCAAGTAATCAGCTGGAGGCAAAGTCAGACTCAAGCTGGAGTCAGGGCAGGTGGCTGAAGACAAGATCAGGTACAAGCTGAAGTCAAGACAGGTGGCTGAAGACAAGGTCAGGTACAGCAAGGGTCAGAGCCAGAAATCCGTCCAAAGGGTAATCAGGAACAAACAAAGGTCAGGAACAAGAGACTAGAACTGGAACTCAGGAACTGGAACAGGAATGTAGGATTGGAACAGAATAAGCACAGGAACAGGATCACGAAGGAGTAGCAACTAAGCACATGACTGGAAGCGTGGAGACCTGTTGCCAAGGCAAAAGACTGGATGGCGGAGCTTGCCTTAAGTTGTAGGGCCCGGAGATGTCTTCATCCGGGGCTGCGGGAAGGTTTCCCGCCGCGGCCCCTTTAAAGTTGGAGAAGGCACGCACACCTAAGGCATACTGACTGGAGTTACGTGGTGGCGGTGTCTCCCCTCAGCGCATGTGGGGAGACCAGACTGGGACCGGAGGAAGCCGTGGAGCTGCCAGAGGGACCTGGGAATATGGCAGGAGCACGAGAGCGTAGGCGACTGCCTACAGCTGCCGAAGAAGGGCCAGGACCCGGGCATCAGGGGTGAGTAGGGCTCGTCGTGGGCCTGCCGTGGCCGGGACACGTAATAGGTTTAGATTCGCTGAAGTATTTAGGCTCAAATTGTCTCATTAGACTGGGAGCTTTTGTCGACCTAGTGAATGCCCATAAAGGCGATCCTACCCTGGGAAAGGTCTATGCCTTCATTCAGGCTCCTGATGTGAATCCCCTCACCAAAGCAGATTGTCAGACAGATGAGGAGTTACAGCTCTTCTACACTTCTAGAAATCAGTTTCAGAGTGTAAAAGATTTAATGATATAGACCAGTAAGATTGGAATCATAAATGGGTAGTCCTGCTGTCCCATAGGGGGATCATGCTACAACATATCCATGATGAGACATGCGCCGGGCACCGAGGTGGTCAGATCACTTATGATGCCCTGAAACAAGTAGCCTATTGGCCAAACATGTACCAGGATGCTGCAGGTTCCAGCCCACTTCACCTGCACAAAATGCACCCTTACAGAACCGAGGCATTACCATGCACTGGTCTGATATTCAAATAGATTGGGTCAGGCCTGTTGTCAGATCCTCTAGAGGTAACAAATATAAGCTCACAGTGACCTGCCTGTTTACTAAGTGGGTAGAGTGCATACCTGCCCCTAACAACACTGCTGAGACCACAGCCACCCTACTCTTGAATCACATGTTCAATCGCTGGGGTCTGCCTATGAAAGCAGACTCTGACCAAGGGCCACATTTTACTGGACAGGTAATTAAGCATATGTAGAAACTGTTGGGTATGAAAAGTAAGCTCCACATATCATATCACCCCCAATCATCAGAACAAGTAGAGAGAACATAGAAAACCATAATCAGCATTCTAAAGAAGAATGTGTCCATATCAGATAAGAACTGGGATGTCAAATTACCCCTAATGTTAATGGCTATCCAGGCCAAACCACACTGTACTACAGGGTTCTCACCATTTGACATGATGACATGAAGAGAAATGACCTTCTCTATGCATTTGCTTTACAGGACACAGGATGCTAATTTGGCTAGTGCTCAACTACACATGAATATGTTACCCATCTGCTGGAACATTTGCAAAACATTTTTGCCTTTGCCCAAAAGAATTTGGAGACCAATGTCAGAAGTAGAAAAATCTATAGTGATTTAAAAGCTACCTCTAAAGAATATAAAATTGGAGACAAGGACTTTTACTATAATTACAGCAAAAGCAAAGCCAAAGAAAGCAAACTTTTGCCCAGCTGGAAAGGATCTTTGGTAATTGTGGATAAAGTCTCACCAGTCATGTATCTTATTCGAATTAAGAAAAATTCTGATGGTGAAGATGTCCATAAATGAGTCCTCATTCATCAGCTCAAATCTTGTCACCCTTGTAAATTTGTGGATCAAAATGTTGTGCTCGGTGATACTGACATTAACAGTAAAGCAGAGGAGTAGTTCTCTACTGTTTTTCAGATGAAGAGCTGATCCCTGAGGGTGATCGTCCTAGTGCTGCTTACAACAGAAGTGGAAGCTGTCAATCTGATCAAGCCTGCTCCCTCCTCCAGCATTGTGATGCAAGACACCCCTGGCTTCCTCATCACAGTCCCAGAGTTTTATCCAGAAAGTTTTTGTGTTGCTGGACCCCCAACATGTGATCCAGAAACATTTAACCTCACTAACATGCATTTGCCTGCAACTAAAGCTTGGTTCAAGGATCATCTGAAATATGCTACCCAGAATGTTCAGAACATTCTGAGCCAATTGGACAAATTATGATCCAGCCTATTAGAAAAGACTAGACCAATCGAAAAAGTTTATTGGACTAATTGCTGGATCCATTATCTTTTCAGTCCTGGGTTGCCTCTTTGGTGCATCCATGTCCATTGCAAATGCAGTGTCCGTAAAAAATTTGCAGAACACTGTTAAAGAGTTGCAGGACGATATGAAAAGTATCTCTAAACAGATACAACACCAACAAGAACAGTTAACTTCTCAAGGTAAAGCACCAAGTAACACCATTCTCAGAGGTGGATTGCAGAAAAATAGCAGCCCAGGGAACTTTTTCAGAACCAGCCCACTGGATATATGACTTCTTCTTATGCTATCCCTACAGCACGTGTTTCAAGAGCTACCAAAAGCTTGCCCCTTGAGAGGTATATTATGAGACCTGGAATCTAGCAGAACTGAGCCAAAAAAATTCTAATATAGATTTCACATTTATCCTAAATAACCAAGTAGTAGAGCACACCCTAGATCAGGAGAGAACAAACAATGCTGCAGTCCCCCTTCCATCCATGTAATTGATATAGCTCTCCATAAGTTTGGTTACATCTCTCATACATCTATCATTCCTAGGCTGGTGTTAGTTGCTTGCCAACCAACCAGCTCTTGAATTAGTTGCCAAATAATGAGACAATCACATCGCCAGCCAGTGTCAGGCACATACTCACACTCTCGCTCTAAAACAAAGATGCATACACATTCTGTTGCTCTCAGAATGTGGGTGTGTCTGTGTCTGAGCAAGAGAGAGTGTGTGGGTCTGTGTCAGAAAGACTTACACTGTCACACACACTCTGGTACAAAGTATGAGTGTGGATGACGAGAGCCACTGACCCAAAGCAACACAGCTTCAGACGGACTCCTGCTTTCCCACATGGAGCCTGTGCAGTCAGGGCTGGTGTAAGAATATTAGGCACCATAGATGAGCTTTACAGCCTCACCTGCCTCCAGCCCCACCCTCCCCATCCACAATTAATATTTATGCATTTATAAATAATTTTACATAAAGGACATCCAAAGTACAGTCTTCAGAGTTAAAAGTATCACAACATGTATATTATATTTACAAGTGCTGCAGTAGTGCCAACCAGAAAACCATACCAGAAAAAAAAGACATGGAATCCATATTTCTCCTCAATAAACTAAAAAGCCATGAGACAGGAGCAGAGGCATGTAAGGGGGGGGAGGCGAGGAGGGTGGTCCACCCCGGATGACGACAAGGAGCGGGGTGCCAGCGACTGTGTGACCAATCAATTTCTTGCCATCACCCGGGAAGAAGAAACATTCCAGCTAGGAGCAGCAGCCGGCAGGGAGCTCAAGCCCTGCCGGCCGAAGAGGATGCGTTCCAATCAGGAGCAGTGGGCCGGCAGAGAGCCCAAGCCCTGACAGCCAAAGAAAACAGGCCCGAAGTGGAAAACCCAGGGAGGTGTCGGGCCGGCGGCAGCAGGAGAGGCCGAGGGCTGCAGGCAGAGCCTAACCAACCTGTGGCCCATGGCCTCTCCTGCTGCCATACGGTCCACCAATCTTCTTACATGGGGGGGGGGGGGGGAGTGGAAACTGTGCATGGGCGTACACGCATGCATGCATGCCTGTGCACAGCTTCTGCTCCCTCCCCAAGCAGGAAGATTGGTGAGCCGTATGGCCTGAAGATAACAGGAGGCCAGCAGCAGCAGGAGAGGCCGCCAGCTGGTTAGGCTCTGCCAGCGGTCTCTCCTGCCGTACAGCCCACCGATCTTCCTGCTTGGGGGTGGGAGAGGGAGTGGAAGCTGTGCACAGGCTGGCATGCATGCGCGCATGCCCGCATACAGCTTCCACTCCCTCACCCGAAGCAGGAAGATCTGTGGGCTGTACGGTCCAAAGATAGCAGGAGGCCCTCGGGGCGTGGTGGAGCTCATCCCGCCATGGTCTGAAGATAACAGGAGACCACAATGTGTTTGAGATTGTGTGAATGAGTGAGATCCTGTTTGATTGTGCATGTGTGTGTGTCTGTGTGAGATCCTATGTGTGTCTGTGTGTGTGTATGAGAGGATGCCTTTATGTGTGTGTGTGTGTGTGTGTGTGTGAGAGAGACTGAGTGTATAGAAGAGTGAGTGTGTGTGTGCCTGTGTATATATATGAGAGGCTGCCTGTGGGTGTGTATGAGAGGGCGTCTGTAGGTTGTATGAGAGGGTGTCTGTGCGCGGGAGTGGGGGTGAGAGAGAAAGTATGTGTGTGTGTGCCTGTGTGAGATGGGAATCGTGTGTGAGAGATACAGGGGAAGCATGTATGTGTAAGAGAGAGACGGAGGAAACGTGTGTGTCTTTCTCATACACACATACACTCAAGTTCCCTCTGTCTCTCACCAAACGTGTATGTGAGAGACAGGGATCATATTTTGTTTGTGTCTGTGTGTGTGTATGTATCCCAGTTCACAACAATCTCAGGGTGACAGGTATGGAGAGTTGGGGATTTTTAAAATCCTTAGTTTTAATTACTGGGTGTTATTTGATGTCTGCTGTTTTGAAATATTTTATCAATGTTTAGAAAATTGTTGAAAATGTGTACAGGAGCTTCTAATTATTGATTATTATTCTATTTATCAGCTGTTTTGAAATGTATATTTTTTATTATTTATTTATTTATTTTTCTATACCAATATTCGATTTGACATATCACACCGGTTTACATACAACAGGATGTCTGAGGCAAGCCTTATAATGACATGATACAGTATGACAGATTAATTGAGTACATATAACTTGCTTTACATAATAACTGTAATATGTTCTGATTTAACTTACTATGTACAGTGGCAGAGATGACAGCCAAAGGATACCACCATGCCAAAGATTTCTTCTAAGGCCTTCTGTAGTGAATTGTTAAATACGTCCTGGCCTATGTCAGACAAATGTATCTGATCACGTCTGTAAAGACCCCCACATTGAAAATCAGCCAACCCATGCTGAATCTGACGTCCTCCTAACCTCTGTACACATGCACCCACTTGCCTGTTTAGCTTCTTGCGCCCTGTATTCCATAGCTTTCAGTCGCCCCATTTCATACGCGGTATGATATCGGACTAAACCAAGCAACTATGCTTGAATAGAGTAGACAACACCATAAAGTCCTCCCTTATAATTTGCAGTAACTGCTTGCATGACAATCTCCTTAAATCATTCCCACCCAGTTGAATAATCATAACCTCTGGATGGGCGTGCTCTGCTGCGTGGCTCTACAATGTGTTAACAGGTGCTCCCGCAACATGCCATGGTGACCAATCCACTCAATGTAGACTCCACATGGTGCCAGTCCCAAATGCGCCCTGTATGGTCGCTCATGCACTCTCCTGGCTGCCCAATAGGTGAAGGAGTGTTCCACCATCCAGACGGTCCTTCGCCCATTGTGCATACCTGAAAAACAAATTATCATCATTATTAGTTGCAATCTGGACCAGTTTGAACATAAAGGTTAACAGCTAACAACTTCCATCTATCTATTCGCTATATAACTTCCATATCTAACCCCGCCCTCACAGCGCTCATCGCTGTGCCAATTCTGAATGAGTGAGTTCCAAATTTCCCCACATTCAGGCTAAGGTAAGTTAATGCCCCCTTTAGCACTGATGTAAACTAATACCTAGTGAGCGGGACCCCATCAGCATACACTAGTAGGTGAATCCCCCGGTAGGCCTGCTTGCTAAGTATATCTCCAGGTTCCTCACTGGGCAAATGACTTGAGATTGAACCTGCCTCAAGCATAGCGGGGCCCCCCCCCCTCCCCTCTTGGTCAGTTTTTGAACAATGTATTAAGATAAACACTGCCCCCACCCCGATGCGAACATTTTTCATTAGCGTATCATTATGGCCAGTATCGGTTTTGGATCCGGTGACTAACTCACTTACCTTCAATGCTCCAAAAAAAGCCAATGAGAAAGCTGCTCTAAAAAGGCAAACCTCAAAATTGGATTCATACACTGGCGAAAGTGTGTTCCACAGGCGTGTAAGTAACTCGTGCGTAATGGACTTTCTTAAATCTTTCCTTGTCTTAATCTTCTGCCCCCACCCTGCTAGCATCTTCACTATGAAGGCCCTGGTTGGCTCATCCCACCCTTCTTCATGAAAAAGGCAAATCCTGCAAGATGATTCGTTACTGCCCCCCTAGACAATCCCTCCTCCTTAGCCCTTGCAACATATTGTACAATCAAGCTAGCTGGTACAACACTCTGCACCCATCCCAGTTAACCTAAAAATGCAATCGCATCCCCAAGAATAAGCCGCCAATGTTGTTGGAGCCAAAGCTCCATGTAACAAGTCCCTGGTGGTCACGTCCCAAAACTCCATAGGCACTCTGGGAATGTTGTAGCCTCCGCGTCCGCATTTGGTACCTGCATGCGAAAAGAATCCCATATAGCACGCGAAAGCGTGTCAGCTGCCCCTTTACTTACACTGGGCACATGCCAAGCCCTGATACTCATGTTAAATTGCAAACAGTGCAAAACTATTTCCCTACATAATTCAACTCCCTTCGGGCATTTCACGGAATGCCTATTGATTACTTCTACTACCGCCCGATTGTCACTCTAGAAGATTATTTTCTTATTGACGAGCCTTGCACCCCACACCACCAGCGCTACCAATATGGGAAATAATTCCAGAAACATTATGTTCTTTGTCAGTCCCCCCCTCCTTCCATGCCAAAGGCCATTTTTTTGCGCACCATGAGCCTTGGCAATATACACCAAATTCCCAACCACCTGACGCATCTCAGTAAATATCCACATCGCGGTTAGAGACCAGTGGCTCCTCTCACATAGATACACATGAATTCGCTAAGGAAATTGACCCATATGGCCAAATCCTTCTTCATAGCCGTAGATACATGTAAGAAATGATGAGGTCAATTGATGCCTGCCGTAGCCTGGATCAGCCTCCTAAGGCATACTCTTCCCATAGGGATGACTCTACATGCAAAGTTCAGGCTTCTGACAAGGGACTGAATGCCAGCCAATGTCAACTTCCTCACTACTAACGCATTTTGGAGCTTTTCCCGCAACTTGCACAGCTTGTCAAATGGTAGCCTAGATACCATCTGCTCTTAATCAAGCTTGATACCCAAAAAGGGTAAGACCTTAGACAGACCCTCAATTTTTTCCCCAGCCAATGATATGCTGAACTCAGCAGCCATGTCCTGGAATTCAATTAACAGTTTGACGCAAGTGTCAGACCCGCTGGGTCCCATGAAGAGAAACTCATCCAGGTAATGAATGACATTCGGCACGCTAACTTGCTGCTCCACCGTCCAATATAGGAAGGAACTGAACAACTCAAAACAAGCACAGCCCATTGGCATACATTTGTCAAAATAGTATTAGCCCTTGAAATGGAAACTCGACAGAGAAAAGCTACATGAATGTACAGGAAGCAACCTAAAAGCCGATTCAATGTCTGTCTTTCGACATCAAGGCACCCTTCCCGCAACTCCTCAGCAATGCTACAGTGCTGTTGAAGGAGGCGTATTCATCATATGGCATAAGAACATAAGAACATGCCATACTGGGTCAGAACAAGGATCCATCAAGCCCAGCATACTGTCTCCAACAGTGGCCAATGCAGGCCATAAGAACCTGACAAGTTCCCAAAAACTAAGTCAAATTATCATTCTCTGACCTTCCATGCAGGTGAGACAAGTTTTGAATGAGCCTAAATTTCCCAGGTTCCTTTGTTGGCCCGACTGCCAAAGATGAGAACATCATCGCCGCAAACGGTGTCAGCAAATGGACCAGCCATCATACCCAGGGCTACCTCCATGTCAATCTTCTGCTGCACTATACCTATGTGTCACACTACTAAACCCGTGTTGTGCGCCAAGCTCTTGGGAATTTTACCCCAAAACAAAATCCTAAACCTCACCCATAACCCCCTCTATTAGTTTGACAGAAGTGCTGCACTTGGGATAACGGTCAAGCCAAGCCAAGCCATTATACTACCAAGTTTGATTGGTGTTGGAGCTCGGGAATATGCACGGCACTCATTTGGCCTTTCCAGAGCTCCCCAGATTAAGCCTCTCACTGGGTGTGATCCGAAACAAATGGAACAAGCATGCTTAAACTTGCAATCCTGGAAATTACAAGTGGACTTGTTAAAGCACCAGCAAACTTTGCTATTTATGGTAGCAGACAAGGGACCGACCAAGTTGTTCAGTTTTTGCCCTGCCTGTCCCCGTGCCCCTGTGTCGGCTGCTTTACTCCTCATCTGCCTAATCCATCGCCCCACATCCCGAGTGCCCCATGACATGAACCGATTTTCTTCCATTTTATCTTGGAAGTGTTCATCGTAATTCAGCCATGCCCACCCGTCGTATTCCCTTTATGCCTCGAGGATTGTGTCAAGGTAACTCAACATAGGCCTGTAGTGCGCTGATCAACCTGAGGAAAGAGGTAATCCAGTTAACAATGTTCCTCAGTATCATCGTATCTGGGCCACTGGCTTCCCCTCCATCCTTGTTATTTTTCTATCACTTTTCTTCCTCTTCCCCTCCATTATGCTAAAAATATCAACATAAATGCACTTGTTAATTTTTTTTTTTTGTCAAAATCGTTTTTATTTAGAGTAAAGTCAGTGCAACCATCAGAACATTTAAGGGGTAGGGGCCCAATGCCCCACAACAAATCAGCAACGATAGTGACGACCCACACCCCTGCACTTTACTTCCACCTGTTGCCAGGCGTGCTGACCCACTCCTTTTCAATTTCCAGTGGATAGAAACCACCAGACATAAGCTGCCAAATCTATCATGCTTCTCACTCACGCCATTCATCCCATACATGCACTCATCCAATCCCCTCCCCCTCTTCCCCGAACCCCTAGGAGAATATCACATAGAGCTCGTAAAACATTCTCTGTCAGAGAGAAAGAAAAACAGAGAAAGCAGTACATTAAGGCTTAAAAATCCCTCCGACAACTCCCTTTTCCCAACCCTACAAACCCATAGACAGGTATTCTATAACTATAACTAGCATATTGTAATCACTTCCATGAAGAGTGATATCCCATTGAAAGCAGGTGAGTTTGGACGTCCAGTGGCATTAAGGTGAAACAAGTAGCCCAACATTGTCTGTAGTCCGAGTCCACCGGCCTCACACCATGTAAGGAGGCCAATCTCTTCTTTCACAGCACCCTGGGGACACTCTCCCACAACTGTGACAGCATAGTAAGCATAGGTGGCCCCCTGCCTGCTTTGGCCACATCGGCTGGGGGCCTGGGAGTACTCTCATCACCAGTTGACTCTGAGTCCAATGAGTCAGATGAACTCCTGGAGCTGGAGTCTGTCTTTGCAGCCCGCTTTCTCTTATGCTCCTTTTTGCTGCCCAGGGCTACGGACGCTTCATTAGGCATTCCATTCTGACCCCTTGCTAACAGCAGCGTTCTCCTTCCCATGCAACTTGCCTTCGCCCAGCTTAAGGATGTCGGCTCTGACACTGGCGGATGACCTCCACTGGAGCCTTGGTCCCACCAACAGTAGGTGCATCCACTATCCCCAACCACCCAGACCTGGCCGCGGTCTGTAACATCGGGCACACAGATGGTGTTGACCCGGACAATGCTCCTGCAGGCTTGACATGCTGCTGTGCTCCTGATGATGCATAACTACTGCCAAATGCAGATCGATGACTCGCCTCACCGGACTCCGCACCAGCTGTCCCAGCTGCTGCCAAACCCCAGTATGGGGGTGATATAGGGGGCCCAAAACGGGGGGATATATGTATATCCCCTGGGATAACTCGAGTGACAAGTGCCCCATTGCGTGGCTATGGTGCTGTTTATGAAAGTCCATTGTTGCACTGTGGGCCTGTCCCCGGTGCATACACAAGCATCTGTTGTGGACCAAGCCATGGCATGCCCGCTGCTCCTCCGAATCCCACACTGAATCCAGCGGAAGGCACTCCACCTGGTATCTGGCCTGTCCAATTTCCGCATTTGGTTGAACCACGAGACCTTGGCCGGCCCAAGTATCTGTCTGTGAGCCGCTCATCCCCACTGCAACCTCCGCACTTCCTTGTGCATACACCTCTATGTTGCATGCGATTGCTGTGTCGCTGCTTCCTCATCAATGCTCACCACCGTCCCTAGAGACACTTTGGCTGCCCGATGTTTCCTGCTTCCTCTGCTGCATTGACTTTGCCAGGCACAGCCTTCGATTTCCTTCTCTGCTGCCTTGTCAGCCCTCCGTGCGGTGTCAGAATGCAAGGCACGCCTTTGTTCCGCTCCCTCCAAGGCTCCACCACACGTCTGCCTCTTCCTGGTCACTCAGGCAGACAGCCCTGCTGCCAAGACAACTCTTACTGGCAAGAAGTGGTGGGTAGCAATGCCGTGTAAAGGGGAACGATCCCTGCTGGGGCCTGCAACCGTTACAAAATTCATTGTGCACTGCATGTTGGAACAATGTCTCCGCTGCCATGAAACAATGCTGCTGCTGCCTCGGATGAATACCGCCTTGGTTGTGAATCGCTGCCACCTCCATTAATCGCTGCTGCCACCGCCTCAAATCAATACCTACGATGCCGTCACGAATCAATCCCGCCGATGCCAGAATATGGCGCACCAATTGCCGACTGGAGATTTAAATCCCCCTCGCTGACATGAGGCTAGTACCACCTCCCGTGCATGCGCCGCCATCCGAAATGCTGCTGGTCCTGCGCATGTATGGGATTTCATCGTCCAGCCCACACCAGAGATGCCAGAAAGAATGATGACGTATCCAATGCCAGCCTTCAAGCTGCCCCAATCCCCCCCCCCACCTGCAAGCTCACCTAGCCATGAAAGGGGAAAGGGAAGCACGGCAGCTAGGAGGTCCCTCTGGTGCCAAGTTATTTGGCGCACCAGGCAAAGGAGTTCTGTCCTTATCATTTCTTCAGGTCTTCAGTTCTTCGTCTTCTCATCTGCCCACCTGTATTGCTCCTCGCTTTACTGCTCTGTCTATCCAACCTGCTTTGCCCTTTGGATGGATAACCAGTTTCTCATATCTTTCTGAATGCCACCTGCCACTGACCATTGCCTGCTTCTTGGACCCTCATGAAACTCCACCTGCCACTGACCTCTGCTGTTTCACAGACCTCCCTATCATTAGCAAAGGCCCCCATCTAAGACCTCTCAGCCCTGGCACCCAAAGACTCAACCCAATGGGAACGTGAACTGGTAAAGACGAAGCTCCAGCTGGGCCTCTGCCTCATCTGACTCTGCCTGCCGATGGTGGGGACCTGCAGGACTCCTCCCTGAAGGTTGCACCAACTCCATCTCAGTCCAAGGGTCCACGTCTCCAACAACTCTCCTCCAATATCCATATGAATGGTTCCAAGTTTACACAGAAACTTGTTGTTTGACACTTTGACATACTGCTTGAGTATCTCCAATGTTTCCCTTTTGTGTACCTAGAGTAATCATCAATAAAGATCGGAAATTATCTGTTTCCAGAAGGGGTTGCTGTCTTCATTCATCCTCACAGATCATTGTGGATTAGCTCCAACAGTTGACTTGCTCTGCGGTGGCTTGCCTCTTACAGAGGAACATGTGTTGCTTTGCCATTCAGACAGCACACTCATGTCAGTTTCTTTGTGCATTGGAATAGCTTTAAATCTGCCATCATCTGTTTGTTCGCCAAGTCATTTATTACATTGGGCATCTGTGTTTTATGTGCCTATGCCATGTGATCACACACTTCTGGTGTGGGGGTTAGGTAGCTGATTTAGCTTCCTCCTTTGTGCATGCTGTCATCTGCAACACCATATGCCACTTTGCTTGTCCCTTTCTTAATTGTACTTGCATTCTTGTTGAAGAGGATGGTAAAGCACTTACCTGTCAGGTATTTCATTGATAGTAGACTTCCCTTAAGGTGTGGTACAAACAGCACATCTTTCATGAATATTTTATGCCTGCATTCAGCAGTGGTAGCAACATAAGCTATTCTTCTCCTTTATCCATCACAAAAATGCATTCCCATTTGCTATGTACACTTTATCTTTATGACATGTGATTTTCTACTCTGGAATCAATGTACCAATCTAATGTACCAATCTAATAAATTGCTTCTCTTAGGGAGTTTGAAACCACAGTTCTAAAGAAATTAAGATTCTCTCTGGAGCCCTGGATTTGTTTATGCCTAGAGTGGCAAGCATTTAGGGGCAGCATTCTCACTAAGATGTATTTATTTATTTAACGTGTTTTGTATTCCGTCATTCGGTTTTGCCATCAGAACGGTTTACAGAATTGTGATACAGGTTTTCTCACAGGACAAGCAGTATGGTAGTCCTTACATATGGGTGACATCACAGGATGGAGCCCAATCACGGAAAACTTCTGTCAAAGTTTCCAGAACTTTGACTGGCCCCTACTGGGCATGCCCAGCATGGCATTAACCCTGCAGCCAGCAGGGGTCCCCCTTCAGTCTTCTTTTTTCCTCTCCTTTATAAACTTTGTGAAGGAAATGTCTGAATTGGTTCCCTTCCAATTACAGACTGAACAGGATGATAGGCACCAGATGATGGAATTGCTCCAATTCCTGGATGCCCCTAAGGTAATCACCTCCATTCCCATCCATCAAGTCCTTCTCGATCTTCTTAAGAAGAACTGGGAACATCTTGGATCAATTGCTCCAGTCATAGGAAAGCTGACACCACCTATTTGGTACAGTCAGCCCCAGGTTTTCAGAAATCTCAGCTTGATCACCACTCGGTCGTGGTAGAGTCTGCACAAAAAAGGGTGAAGAGGTCAAAACCACACTCATCTGTTCCTCCTGGAAAGGAACAGAAGTTCCTAGATAACATTGGTCGCTGAGTATTCCAAGGGGCCATGCTCATCTCCCGAATTGCTGCCTATCAGCTTTATATGACTCAATATAACAGTCATTTTTAAGCAAATACAGACTTCTCAGACTCCCTGCCTCAGCAATTTCAAGAACAATTACAAACCCTAGTCAACAAGGGTTTTGAGGCAGGCAAGCATGAGATTAGAACATCTTATGACATTTTTGACACTTCTGCCAGAGTGTCTGCAGTTGCCATTTCGGCAAAACGGTGGGCCTGGCTCAAGTCTTCTGACCTTTGCCCAGAAGTGCAAGACCGGTTATCTGACCTGCCTTGTATCGGTGATAATCTGTTTGGCGAACAGATTCAATGCACGGTGGCAGAATTAAAAGACCATCATGAGACCGTAAGACAGCTCTCTTTGATGCCTTCTGACTTCTCCTCAAAATAGCCTTTTAGAAAGGACTCCAAGAAGTCATTCTTCCGCCCGAAGAAGTCTTACCCGCCACCATCCAGATCCTGTGCCACGAGACCTTATCAAAAACCGCAGTCTTGTCAAGCCCATAAACAAAAACCACAGGCAGCTCCTCAACCAGGACATGCTTCAGGTTTTTGACTTCCACTTAGAGAACAGCAGCCAGATTCCTCTGTCGCATGTACCAGTGGGAGGCCGATTGTGCCACTTCCACAACATGTGGCATTCAATCACATCCGACCAATGGGTATTGGCAATCATTGCTCAGGGTTACCATCTGAACTTTCTCGCCCTTCCACCGGACTCCCCACCTCTACAGACGTGGAGAACATCCGAACACTCCATTCTTCTGGATCAAGAGGTTTCCCTTCTTCTCCAGTCAAGTGCAATAGAACCCATTCCATACTCTCAGCAAGGCCTAGGGTTCTTGTCCCGGTACTTCCTAATCCCCAAAAAATCGGGAGGCGTCCGTCCTATTCTGGACCTACGGGCCCTCAACAAGTACCTACAGCGAGAAAAGTTCAAGATGGTCACCTTGGGATCGCTTCTACCTCTTCTACAAAGAGGAGACTGGCTCTGCTCTCTGCACCACCAAGACGCATACACCCACATTGCGATATCTCCAGCTCATCGCAAGTACCTGAGGTTTCTAGTAGGCCCCGAGCACTATCAATATCGAGTGCTCCCATTCGGCCTAGTGTCTGCGCCACGAGTCTTTACAAAATGCCTCGTAGTTGTCGCAGCTTTCCTTAGAACCCAAGGTGTTCACGTCTACCCCTACCTGGACGATTGGTTAATCAGGGCTCCCACTCAGCAAGCTGCTCTGTCGTCCCTCAATCTAACCTAAGAACATAAGAACATAAGAAAATGTCATACTGGGTCAGACCAAGGGTCCATCAAGCCCAGCATCCTGTTTCCAACAGTGGCCAATCCAGGCCATAAGAACCTGGCAAGTACCCAAAAACTAAGTCTATTCCATGTTACCATTGCTAATGGCAGTGGCTATTCTCTAAGTGAACTTAATAGCAGGTAATGGACTTCTCCTCCAAGAACTTATCCAATCCTTTTTTAAACACAGCTATACTAACTGCACTAACCACATCCTCTGGCAACAAATTCCAGAGTTTAATTGTGCGTTGAGTAAAAAAGAACTTTCTCCGATTAGTTTTAAATGTGCCCCATGCTAACTTCATGGAGTGCACCCTAGTCTTTCTACTATCCGAAAGAGTAAATAACCGATTCACATCTACCCGTTCTAGACCTCTCATGATTTTAACCTTACACACTTTAATTTTGCTAGGATTTCTCGTCAACTACAACAAATCCTACTTAGTCCCATCTCAAACCTTATCGTTCATTGGGGCAGACTTGGACACCTTACAAGCAAAAGCTTTCCTACCTCGACAACAAGCACTGACCCTTGCGTCCCTTGCTCACCAGCTGCAGTCTCAGCACTCTGCGACTGCACGCCAATTTCTCGTCCTCCTGGGACACACAGTGTCTTCAGTCCATGTCACACAATGGCCCACTTGGTCATGAGACTCATGCACTGGACTCTGAGGTCTCAATGGACTGAAGCTATCCAGCCTCTGTCGGCCATTGTCCGCATAACCGACTCACTCCGTCTGTCTCTTACCTGGTGGGAAAATCAGACCAATCTCCTCCAGGGATTGTCCTTAAAGTTTCCAAGTCCTCAAATCATTCTCACCACTGATGCTTCCAACCTTGGGTGGGGAGCCCATGTAGTCAATCTGCAGACACAAGGCTCTTGGTCTCCAGAGGAAGCCAAACACCAAATAAATTTCCTGGAACTTCGAGCAATCAGATATGCTCTCAGGGCATTTCAGGATCGCCTCTCAAGTCAAGTCATCCTGATTCAGATGGACAACCAGGTGGCAATGTGGTACATCAACAAACAGGGAGGCACAGGCTCCTTCCTTCTGTGTCAGGAAGCTGCGCAGATTTGGGAGGAAGCTCTCTCCCATTCAATGTACCTCAGGGCTACCTGGTTACCAGGAGTGGACAATATCCTGGCAGACAATCTGAGTCGTGTCTTTCAACCATACAAGTGGTCTCTCAACCCCTCAGTAGCGAACTCCATCTTCCAACAATGGGGATATCCTCCGATAGACCTCTTTGCGTCCCCACAAAACCGCAAAGTGGACAACTACTGCTCTCTCATTCGCAGCAAACACACTCAACCCAGAGACGCATTCTCCCTCTCTTGGGCAACCGGTCTGCTCTACACATTCCCTCCACTTCCTCTTCTCTCGAAGACTCTCGTAAAGTTACGTCAGGGCAAGGGAACCATGATCCTGATAGCACCTCACTGACAACGCCAAGTGTGGTTTCCAATACTTCAGGACCTCTCCATCTGCAGGCACATTCCCTTGGGAAAGGACCCGCTCCTGATCACTCAAAACAACGGGTGTGTTGCGGTCTCCACCGCTTCCCCCCTATCCGCTCTGCACTGCGCTTACCTGCAGTGGTGGAAACGCCGCTCCCGCGGCTCTGCCGGCCTCCTAGGGCGTCTGCCATTACCGGCCCATCTTCCTGCCGCCACGCGCACGCGTGAGGACGTGCACTATGGACGCACAGCCGCCGGAAGTCTGGCCCCGCTCGGGCTAACGATGCCACGCCCCAAGCCTGATTTAACTGGCGTCCGGTTACCGAATCATTGCCTTGCAACGAGGTTCGTTACTGGTTAGTAGTTCTGAGTTGCGCTTTGTTTGTTCCACGTTCCTGACTTGACTTCAGCCTGTTCCTGACTTCGCTTCTGCCTGCCGCCTGCCTTTGACTTCAGCCTGTACCTGACTTCGCTCCTGCCTGTTCCTGACTTCGTTTCTGCTCGCCGCCAGCCACCGACTACACCCCGTGCCTGATCCCGCTCCTGTCTGCTGCCAGCCTTGACCTGGGTTTGTCTCCGTTCCTGCTTACCGCTTGCCTCAGCTCACAGCACGCTACAGACTCCGTTCCTGCTCACAGTCTGTTCCAGTTCCCAGCACGCTACAGACTCCGTTCCTGCTCACCGCTTGCTTCAACTCACAGCACGCTACAGACTTCATTCCTGCTCATAGCTTGCTCCAGTCCACAGCACGCTACAGCCTCTGGTTCTGCTCACGGTCTGTTCCAGTACACGTCCGAGCCAACTAGCCCGCAGACTACCGCATTCCTATTGGACTACCTTATCATATTCGCTATCCAGGCCTTCTTCTACTATAGAGACTCAGACTGTTCTCCTAAGTCCCAAGGTTCCAGGACCCTACGGGCTCCTCCTGGGGGGTTCCTGGTTCCCGGGTGAATACCTCGGCCTGTGGCTACGCCTCCCGATCTGCCCTACCATTGGGGTAGTTCAGCCCAAGGGTTCACTCCCGGACTGCAGCTTCCCAAACTGCAACAGTTTGCAAGGCCATGGACTCGGCGGAATCCCCTAGTCTACAGGCTATTCCAGGGATGGCACAACGCCTTCAACAACAGCAACATTGCATCGATACTCTTGCTGCTACAGTGGACCAGTTGGTTTCTCGTTTTGAGGCTTCCAGTCACCAAGGGCCTCCTGCACCGGCATCTGTTCCTAATACACAGCTGCCCGTTCCAAGCAGGTATGCTGGGGACAGTAAGACTTGCCGTGGGTTCCTGAACCAGTGTCAAGTACGGTTCACCCTGCTACCGTCCCAGTTTCCTTCCGAGGTAGCCAAGGTGGCCTTCATCTTCTCTTTACTGGATGGTAAGGCCCTAGACTGGGCTTCACCCTTGTGGGAACGCTCCGATCCTCTGCTACAGAACCTCCAGGATTTCCTTCTTCAGTTCCGGCTAGCCTTTGATGATCCTGCGCGTCAGTCCACTGCGGCCTCGGAGCTCCTGCACCTCCAACAAGGCACGCGTCCGGTAGCAGAGTATATTATTAACTTTCGAACCCTGGCCATGGAGATGGCGTGGCAGGACGATTGCCTGAAGGGAATCTTTCTCGAAGGCTTATCTGGTCGAATCAAAGATGAACTGGCAGGACGGGAACTCCCTGAGGATTTGAACGACTTAATGGACATTGCGGGTAAAATAGACCGCTGTCTTCAGCAGCGGGACAGAGAGAACCGTTCGGCTAGTAGAAGTTTGCATCGCCTGCCGGTCTCCTCCAGGTCACCCCCGCTGAGGGCTTCTTCCGCTTCTACCCCTGCATCCAAACCAATGCAACTGGGCAGGTCACCACTTACCCTGGAAGAAAGGAACCGACGGTGCTCTCTGGGCCTCTGCCTATATTGTGGAGGCAATGGACATTACCTGTCATCATGCACTGAGCGTCCGGGAAACGCTCATGCCTAGGTTATACCGAGGAGCTACACCTAGGCGCTACCGGATCAGCTCCTCTCTGTACACTTCCTGTAACCCTCAAATACCCCGGTGGGGAAATCCAGATTCGGGCCTTCGTCGATTCTGGAGCCGAGGGGAACTTTATTGTGGCCGAGCTGGTGACACAACTTGCCCTGCCCACCGTACCGAAGGTTCCCCCTCTGCGGATCTCCTCGATCCGAGGGACTTTGCTTCCTGGGATTATCTCTTGTTCCACGGTACCAGTGACTTTACAGACGGGTCTCTTTCACTCCGAAGAGATCTCTTTACTTGTCCTGGAACGAGCAGTGCATCCGCTGGTATTGGGACTTCCGTGGCTTCGTCAGCACTCCCCCGTCATTAGATGGGATGATTTCCAATTAGTCAGCTGGGGTCCTTCCTGCTTTGAACAATGCCTACACCTCCCACGTCCTCCTCAGTCTCTGCATCTCTGCTCCTCGCACCTTCTGCCTGAGCCCTACCAGAGTTTCCAAGATGTCTTCTCCAAAGACATGGCGGAGATTCTTCCCGAACACAGGCCGTTCAACTGTCCCATTGACCTGATTCCAGGTACCACACCGCCCCGTGGCCGAGTGTACCCTCTGTCATTGCCCGAGACCAAGGCAATGTCCCAGTACATCTCGGAGAACCTTGCCAAGGGGTTCATCCGTCCATCCTGTTCACCGGCAAGTGCCGGATTCTTTTTCGTGGCCAAGAAGGATGGCTCGCTTCGGCCGTGTATTGATTACCGCGGTCTCAACGCCATCACCAAGCGGGACCGGTACCCTCTCCCGCTTATTCCGGAACTGCTGGATCGTCTCCAAGGGGCTCGCATCTTTACAAAGCTGGACCTCAGAGGGGCCTCCAACCTTGTCCGCATACGTCCAGGGGACGAATGGAAGACGGCGTTCAACACCAGAGACAGGCATTACGAGTACCTCGTGATGCCCTTCGGGCTCTGTAATGCCCCCGCCATCTTCCAGCACCTCATGAACGAGGTGCTCCGAGAGATGCTCCATTCCCACGTGATAGTCTATTTAGACGACGTACTCATATACTCTAAAGATATGGACTCTCACCGCCAGCATGTCCGACAGGTCCTCCAGGCCCTCCGAGCTAACCGTCTATACGCCAAATTGGAGAAATGTGTATTCGAGGCAGAGTCTCTGCCTTTCTTGGGCTACATTATCTCCGCCACCAGCTTCTGTATGGACCCAGAAAAAGTAGCGGCCATTACAAAATGGCCCCGGCCCTCGGGTCTTAAAGCCCTCCAACGGTTTCTGGGCTCTGCGAACTTTTATAGACATTTTATCCCACGATACTCTCACCGAGTGGCTCCCCTCACAGCCCTGACCCGAAAAGGAGCTGACGTTAAACACTGGCCTGATGCTGTGGTTGCAGCCTTCTCTGATCTCAAGGAGGCCTTCCTCTCAGACGTCTGCCTCCGGCACCCGGACCCCTCACGACCATTCATCGTGGAGGTCGATGTCTCCAGTATCGCGGTGGGGGCGGTCCTCAGTCAGCATTCCGACTCTGGACAACTCCTTCCTTGCTCGTACTTCTCCAGGAAGTTCTCGCCCGCTGAATGCAATTACTCTATCGGGGATAAAGAGCTTCTGGCAATAAAACTCGCCTTTGAAGAATGGAGACAGTGGTTCGAGGGCTCCTTGCACACCACTACCATTTACACGGATCACAAAAATCTAGAATTCCTGACTCAGGCTCAACGATTGAACCCTCGCCAAGCCCGCTGGGCCTTGTTTTTCAGTCGGTTCGACTTTGTATTACAGTATCGCCCTGCGGCCAAGAACCTCCGGGCAGATGCCCTGTCTCGCACCTCCTGTGCCGAAGAGGATCATGAGCCACCTCAATTCATCTTGGACCCTGCTAAGGTCCGTCTGTCTGCCATGACTATCCTCTCCCAAGACAGGACGGTGCTCTCGTGCCGGGACCGGTTGACCGCCCTACGTTGGGCTCACGACTCCTTGATCGGAGGACATGCTGGACAAGAAAGGACCCTGGAACTTGTTAACCGGTATTACTGGTGGCCTAACATCCGGCGTGTTGTCGCTTCCTATGTAGCCTCATGCCCCAACTGTGCCCGCCAGAAGCCCAATCCCGGCTCCCCTTGCGGGCTCCTCCACCCGCTTCCGGTCCCCACCGAACCATGGACCCACATAGCTACGGACTTCATAGTAGACTTACCTCCGTCTGATGGGCATATGGTCATCTGGGTCACGGTTGACCGTTTTTCGAAAATGGTCCATCTAGTTCCTCTTCCGAAGCTTCCCTCTGCACCCGAGTTGGCCCATCTGTTTGCCCAACATATCTTCAAGCTCCATGGACTTCCTCAGGACATAGTGTCGGACAGAGGCTCTCAATTTGTTGCCCGCTACTGGAGAGCGCTTTGCCGATGCTTTAAGGTAAAGCTCAGTTTCTCCACAGCCTTCCATCCTCAAAGCAACGGACAGACCGAGAGGATGAATAGGACCTTGAAGGCATACCTCCGGGCCTTCATTAACGAGAGACAAGACAATTGGGCTGAACTCTTGCCTTGGGCCGAATTCGCATATAACAATCAAGTCCATGCTGCTACTGGCAAGTCTCCATTCCATCTGGTGTACGGAAAGCCCTTATGACCTCCGCTGCCGTCGGAAGCTCCCAGTGCCTCACCCGCTGTTCAGGTAACAGCCCAGCAGCTCCAGACGTTGTGGCACATGACACAAAACAGTTACTCCACGCGGCCGCTAAGGCCAAACAGACGGCCGATCACCATCGCCGACCAGCTCCCACGTACCAGCCTGGGGATAGAGTCTGGCTCAGCACTAAGAACCTGCACCTCTGACTTCCCTCTCAGAGATTTGCCCCGAAGTTCTGCGGGCCATTCCGAATCGCTGAACGAGTGGGCCTGGTGTCCTATCGGCTAAGATTACCATCTTCCTTCCGGGTCCACAATGTCTTTCATGCATCGCTGCTCAAGCCTGTGGTCCTCTCCCGGTACCACCGCACACCTCCGGATCCTTCGGCCACGACCATCGATGATGATCCCACGTATCAAGTGCGGGAGGTCCTAGATATCCGCTTCCACAACCGTAGATGGGAATACCTACTGGCCTGGGAGGGCTGTGGTGACGAAGATAACACCTGGGAACCCAGCCGCAATATTCTGGACAAAGACCTCTTGCATCAGTTCCACCGGGACCATCCAGGAAAACCCGGGCCTCTTAAGAGGGGCCGTAAAGGGGGGGGGGTACTGTTGCGGTCTCCACCGCTTCCCCCCTATCTGCTCTGCACTGCGCTTACTTGCAGTGGTGGAAACGCCGCTCCTGTGGCTCTGCCGGCCTCCTAGGGCGTCCGCCATTACTGGCCCATCTTCCTGCCGCCGGACGCGCACTATGGACGCACAGCCGCCGGAAGTCTGGCCCCGCCCGGGCTAACGATGCCACCCCCCAAGCCTGATTTAACCGGCGTCCGGTTACCGTCTCATTGCCTTGCAACGAGGTTCGCTACTAGTTAGTAGTTCTGAGTTGCGCTTCGTTTGTTCCACGTTCCTGACTTGACTTCAGCCTGTTCCTGACTTCGCTCCTGCCTGCCGCCTGCCTTTGACTTCAGCCTGTTCCTGACTTCGTTTCTGCTCGCCGCCAGCCACCGACTACAGCCCGTGCCTGATCCCGCTCCTGTCTGCTGCCAGCCTTGATCTGGGTTCGTCTCCGTTCCTGCTCACCGCTTGCCTCAGCTCACAGCACGCTACAGACTCCGTTCCTGCTCACAGTCTGTTCCAGTTCTCAGCACGCTACAGACTCCGTTCCTGCTCACAGCTTGCTTCAGCTCACAGCACGCCTCAGACTCCGTTCCTGCTCACAGTCTGTTCCAGTTCTGAGCACGTTACAGACTCCGTTCCTGCTCACCGCTTGCCTCAGCTCATGGCACGCTACAGACTCCATTCCTGCTCACAGTCTGTTCCAGTTCTCAGCTCACTACAGACTCCGTTCCTGCTCACCGCTTGCTTCAACTCACAGCACGCTACAGACTTCATTCCTGCTCATAGCTTGCTCCAGTCCACAGCACGCTACAGCCTCTGGTTCTGCTCACGGTCTGCTCCAGTACACGTCCGAGCCAACTAGCCCGCAGACTACCGCATTCCTATTGGACTACCTTATCATATTCTCTACCCAGGCCTTCTTCTACTATAGAGACTCAGACTGTTCTCCTAAGTCCCAAGGTTCCAGGACCCTACGGGCTCCTCCTGGGGGGTTCCTGGTTCCCGGGTGAATACCTCGGCCTGTGGCTCCGCCTCCCGACCTGCCCTACCATTGGGGTAGTTCGGCCCAAGGGTTCACTCCCGGACTGCAGCTTCCCAAACTGCAACAGGGTGCCTATGACATCCCAATCTTCAAGACTTGTCCCTGACAGCATGGATGTTGAAAGGTTAATCCTTCAACCACTTAACCTTTCTGAGCCAGTTTCCCATGTCTTGATTGCTTCACGGAAACCTTCCACGAGAAAAGCTTACACTTACAAATGGAAAAGGTTCATGTCATGGTGCTCTTCTCAGTCCCTTGACCCCTTTTCCTGTCCAATTCCAAAATTTCTGGACTATCTCTGGCATCTGTCTGAGTCAGGTCTTAAGGCTTCCTCCATTAGAATGCATGTCAGTGCAGTAGCCGCCTTCCATAAAGGTGTCGGGGATGTCTCTATATCAGTACACCCCCTTGTAACACGTTTTTTGAAGGGCTTGCTCCACATCAAGTCTCCGCTATGTCCTCCAGCTCCTTCTTGGGACCTTAATCTAGTTCTGGGTCGGCTAATGAAACCACCATTTGAGCCTCTTCACTCTTGTGACCTTAGATATTTATTTATTTATTTAGTTATTTATTTAAAGGCTTTTATATACCGATGTTCATGTACTAGTACATACCGCATTGGTTTACATAGAACCAAAGTTGGAAATTACATCAAACAATTGGGTAGAAATAACAGGGCTAACTTCATAAGAACTTATAGATAAAGATATCTCACATGGAAAGTGATTTTCCTTTTGGCTATCACTTCAGCTCGCAGAGTTAGTGAATTGCAGGCCCTAGTTACCTTTCCGCCTCACACTAAACTTCTCCAGGACCGGGCAGTACTCTGCACTCACTTGAAATTCTTACCTAAGGTAGTTTCGGATTTTCATCTTATTCAATCCATCATACTACCTACCTTTTTTCCCAGGCCCCATGCCAACCCAGGAGAACAGGCTCTGCATACCCTTGACTGTAAACGGGCTCTAGCGTTCTACCTAGACCATATAGCTGCCCACAGGGAAAACACTCAATTGTTTGTCTCTTTCCACCCTAACAAGTTAGGGAAGCCTGTGGGTAAGCAGACTCTCTCCTCCTGGTTGGCTGACTGCATATCCTTTTGCTATCAACAAGCGGGCATTCCTTTTCAAGACCGTGTTAAAACATACTCTGTGAGGGCCATGGCGACTTCAGTAGCACACCTATGCTCGGTGCCGCTTCCTGACATTTGCAGGGCTGCCACCTGGAGTTCCCTCCACACCTTTGCAGCCCACTATTGCTTGGACAAAGCCGGAAGACAAGATTCCATCTTCGGCCAGTCTGTCCTTTGTAACCTATTTACAATGTGACGTACCAACACCCTTCTGCCTGCCCGGTGGAGTTCAGGATGCCCTCTACCAAATTCCTCCCCAGTTGTTGTGCCTGTTGCACGCCTTTGGGTACATTTGGTGCATGGTCGGATATCCTCAGCTCGGTACTCACCCATATGTGAGGACTACCATCCTGCTTGTCCTGTGAGAAAGCAAATGTTGCTTACCTGTAACAGGTGTTCTCACAGGACAGCAGGATGTTAGTCCTCACAAAACCCGCCCGCTGCCCCGCGGTGTTGGGTTCGTAACATTTTGTTATTTTATTTTTCGGCACTGCCTGTAGCTTTCAAATAAGACTGAAGGGGGACCCCTGCTGGCTGCAGGCTTAGTGCCATGCTGGGCATGCCCAGTAGGGGCCAGTCAAAGTTCTGGAAACTTTGACAGAAGTTTTCCATGATTGGGCTCCATCCTGTGTTGTCACCCATATGTGAGGACTAACATCCTGCTGTCCTGTGAGAACACCTGTAACAGGTAAGCAACATTTGCTATATAAACATCATCACAACTTATCTTTACTAAACCACCTAAGGCCCCCCAAAAATCCACAGTCCAATTCAGAAAACTCTGCAACCCAGATACCCTCATTCCCCATCTAACTCAAGAGCTAAACCTTCTGGACCTCACAGACGCCAACACAGCTTTAGCCTCCTGGTCCAAAATCACAAACAAAGTTGCAGACCTTACTTGCCCGCTAATCACCAAAACTATTCAAACCAACAAGGATACAAAAAAACCTTGGTATACTCCAAAGCTCAAATCTGTAAAGCGTGAACTTAGGTATAGAGAAAAGGTTTGGCGCAAGAACCCTTCAACCTCAATCCTCTTGGCATATAAAACCCTAATGCACCAATACAGGATCTCCATTCTTCGGACTAAAAAGGACTTCTACTCTCAGAAAATTCATAACTTTATATTTGATCCAAAAGCCCTCTTCGCCTTAGTGACATCCCTCACCAAACAACCCCCCTTCGCTTTTCCGGATGATAACGCAGTAAGTAAAGCCGCTGAACTTGCCACCTATTTTAAGAACAAAATTCCTAACCTCCTGGACCCTCTCAAGAAAATGAAAGCCACTACCCCACCTCATCTACTCCCCTCCCCTCCACAAATCACCGCAAGCCTTGATATCCTTGAACCTGTCTCCACATTGGAAATTGAAAATGTTCTAAAAAGACTTAAACCTTCATCCCACCCACTAGACGCAATTCCAGCTAATCTCCTTATCGCAATTGCCAAAGACATCTCATATCCTATATCACAGATCATCAATGCCTCCTTATTACAAGGCCTCGTCCCCACCCCACTCAAACTCGCCATCCTGAAACCTTTGTTAAAAAAAACAAATCTTTCCCCAGATAACCCAGCCAACTTCCGCCTTATAGCCAATCTTCTGATTATCTCCAAAATCATGGAAAAATTAGTTAATAAACAACTCTCCGAATACTTAGAAAACAACAACCTCCTCTCAACATCTCAACTTGGGTTCCGCAAATCTAGAAGCACCGAATCCCTCCTTTTATCTCTATCAGACAATATTCTCTTGAACCTAGAGAAAAAACATTCCTGCCTCCTCATTCTACTCGACTTATCAGCAGCTTTCAACACAGTGAACCACGATATCCTCCTAGATCGTCTAAAAGAGATTGGCATAAAAAACACCGCACTCAAATGGTTCTCATCTTTCCTCCAAAATAGGTTTTACAAAGTCAAGATCAACAGCAAAGAGTCACCACCTTTCAGATCCACCATGGGAGTCCCGCAAGGTTCTTCTTTATCTCCAACATTATTCAACATTTATCTTCTCCCACTATATCAGCTCTTTTCCAAACTTAATCTTACACACTATATTTATGCAGATGATGTCCAAATCCTTATCCCGATTAAAGATTCATTACAAAACACCTTACAATTCTGGAATTCCTGTCTTCTATCTATCAATAACCTCCTAACAAATCTTAATTTGATACTCAATTCCAACAAGACAGAGTTCCTTCTCATCACTCCAGATGGCAACTACTCTTCACCCAACACACACACCTTATCTTCTCCAGCCTTTTCCACCCAGGTCAGAAATCTTGGGGTCACCATGGATAACCTGCTGAACTACAAAAGTTTCATCAATAACACTATAAAAGAATGTTTCTTTAAACTTCAAGTATTAAAGAGACTAAGACCCCTCCTATATTTCCAAGACTTCAGATATGTACTACAAGCAATCATATTCTTGAAAATAGATTACTGTAACTCTTTGCTGCTTGGTCTACCCGCAAACACGTTGAAACCTCTACAAATGTTGCAAAATGCCACTGCAAGGATTCTAACTAAATCTAACAAAAGGGACCACATTACTCCCATCTTAAAGAACCTTCACTGGCTCCCTATCAAATATAGAATCCTCTATAAAACCATATCAATAATCCACAAAGTCATCAATAATTCCACTCCAATTGACCTCATCATCCCTTTACAGCTTCACATCACCTCCCGTCCGACAAGATTAGCCCAGAGAGGCATGCTAAGGGCCCATCCGCTCAAAACATCACTAAGTAGAAGAGCTCTTTCCACCGCTGGCCCTAAACTTTGGAACTCACTCCCTCCTGACCTTAGAATTGAACAATCGGCACCCACCTTTAAAAAGAGACTCAAGACCTGGTTGTTCAACCAAGCATTCTCTTAATCTCAATATCCAAGCTTTGAACTTCATGACCGCCGACTTCAGTCTCGACAAAGTCAGTACCAGCAATTATGTTCACTTTTACTCAAAATATATTGTATTTAAATTATACTTTCCTTGTTCACTTTAAGTTATTATTATTATTTATTTTTCCAAGTTCAATTTACCTTGTTCATTGTAAGACATTATTCTATATACTGTCAATTCAATTGTTGTAATGTAAACCGAAATGATTAGTAACTTTGTTACCAGAACTTCGGTATATAAAACTGTTAAATAAATAATTAAATCACAGCAGCTTATCATATAGTGTTAGTTGATTACATATAAAATTGTTATTACTTGAAAAGCTTATTACATACAGCAAAGTTATTACATACAAATTGTTGTTAGATATAGGCTTGTAAGGGAGAGAGGAATGTGTATAGGTTGGGTGAGTTATTATACAGTTGGATCTGAAACAGCAGGGGTTTAACAATTCAAAGTATCTTTAGGATGAAGTAATATATACTATAATAGGTCAGTTGTACATTATCATAGGTAATCCATTGTTAAGAGCTTTTTGGTAGATCAAGGGATGTAGCATTCTTCTTGCTGTTGGGTTGCGTGTGTACTTGGTGGGCTGGTTGGTTGAGTGAATTTGAGTAGGCTCTGGTGAACAACCAGGTTTTCAGATCTTTTTTGAACATTTTAATGCTTGTTTGAGTTCTTATTTCCTTTGGTATTGAGTTCCATAGTGTGGGGCTGGCGATGGATATGGCTCTCTCACGGGTTGTGTTCAGTCGAGTGGTTCTGGCGTGAGGGATTTTGAGGAGGCCTTTATTCATTGAGCGTAGGTTCCATTTTGGAGTATGGATTATGATGGATTTGCTTAGCCAATTGCTTTGTTGCCCTATGATTATTTTATGCAGGATTGTAAGTACATTGTATTCTATTCGGTATTTTATTGGGAGCCAGTGTTGGGGGTTGGTGTGATGTGGGAGCCAGTGATGTGGGAGCCAGTGATGTGGGTTGGTGTGATTATTGGGAGCCAGTGTTGAGGGTTGGTGTGATGTGTGCCTGTTTTTTTGATCCAGTCAGAATTCTGGCGGCTGTGTTCTATAGAATTTGTAGAGGATGGATGGTAGCGAGTGGTAGGCCAAGGAGTAGGGCATTGCAGTAGTCTAAGTTGGAGAAGATGAGTAGTTTCAGGACTGTTCTGAAATCATCTTGTGTAAGGAATGGTTTAAGACGACTGAGTGTCAGTAGTTTGTGATATCCTTCCTTTAACTTGTTGGTTATGTGGGTTTTGAAAGATAGTTCTTTGTCAATGGTGATTCCTAGATTTCGCGTATGGGTGACAGGTGAGATTACTGTTTTGGGTTTTTAGTTTTGAGCGGCTTCATGAGGGCGGTGCTGTTTTTTTTTTGTCTAGGATGATTAATTAGTTTTATCTATGTTTATTATGAGTTTCAGGTCAGTTAGATGCTGTTTGATTTCCGAGAGATAAATGGCTGTTCTATCGTATGTATCCTCCAGCGTATTCTGTATAGGGACCAGTATTTGTATAGGGACCAGTATTCTGTATAGGTACCAGTATTTGTATATCATCAGCAGAGCTAGAAGATGTGCTGCCTTCTAGCTCTGCTGAGTCTCATTCAGCAGAAATCAGCCCAAAATTGCCTAGGGACATCAAAATCCTAAATCTGGCCATTTGAACACTTAGCTGCTTCTGTTGTCTCAGCTAATGACTGATTGTTGTCAGGTTTCCACCTTGGATAGTTCTTCCTCAAGTGGCCCATCTTTTCACAGTGATAACATAGCTTGGGTTATGTTTGCCCATCTGTTATACTCCTTCTGTGTAGCTATCTCTGCCATACCCCCTGCTATGTAAGGAATTTTTGCTCTTTTGGGTTGTTTTCATACATCAGCAAGGACAGTTTGAAAATCTGTTGTATTTTTTTATCCCTTCCCATCTTGGTGCTTTGTTACATTTAATCTCTCATTTCTGTGAACAAATTCATCTAAGAGTCTCCCTTTCACATAGTCCAATGTTAGTTCACATTCTGGTCTAGTCTTTGGTGCATTTATGAGGGTATAATAGGAGTAAGACAAACAGTACAGTAATATTACACACCCATAATGACCTTTCAAAAATGTCCCCATTCATGGTATTAATATATTCCAGCATTTCCTTGGATTCTTTTAGCCTTAAACTATAAAATTTGTGAAGCAAAAATAGTTTGTTGCTCAAATTAAACCTCTTATGTAATCTCTTCAAAGTTTCCCACATCTGTCTTGTTGAATAAGTAGAAAAATAATATTTTTTGGCTTATTATCTCTCTGGTCCCATGTCTATACATTTTCAGTAGGTCCATCCTACATTTTAACTTTATTCAGTAGCATTACCATCTAAAATATCCATATCTCATAACTACTTATATTTAACTTGGCTTTTGCTGCTCTGAGGTCTGTTGGAAGCCATGCTTTCTGAGTTAATTGCTTTTTGTTGTACTCATAATTCCTGTGTCAGCTCAATAGGATGTCGTCATGGATATCTGGGCTTGGCAAACAGAGGCTACCCTGAAGGGAAGATGCATATCTTAAGAGGTGAAACCCAGGGACTAGTTAGTGAAGATGGAGCACAGAAACTAAATTTCAGGTTGAGAACACTGGAGCAAGATAGCACAGCAGGAATAATGGAATGGAATTACCAGATAAGTCACTGGAACAAGATGATAAAGCAGGAAACTGGAACTTGATTAGAAAGCAAGAACACATTTATTATCAAGAAAACTGAAGCGCAATTACCAGGCAGGAATACTAGTATAACCCCTGGGCAAATAGTCTTGGATAGAGGTTCCAAAGGCCCATATCTCAAACACAATCTCTGATGTTAAACTTTCCCATGTGGTTGTTTGCATGTTATTCTCTAGGATTCCGGAAGTGAGGGAAAGACAGATCTTTTAGGTCCTGTAAATTGTTCATTTCCTCAATCTTGTTCTTCACTCTGGTAAACAGCACTGGTGATCACCCATTTGTCAACAGCACAGATAAGCTTTTAGAGCCTGATATTCAAACCTACTTAGCTGGATAAGTGACTGCTGATCATAGCTGGATATTCAGAGGCCATCACTTAGAAGGATAAGTCGCTTCTTATCAGGCTAAGTAGCATGGAATATTGGCCTCACTAGCACAGGTTACATATCCTATCTGAATGCCCTTGCAGTCCCACTCCTTCCCAAACAGGGTCAGAGGACACAGCCGAGAGATGTTAACCCCTTACTGTCTATGCTGGAGTATGACCATCTGCTATCGATTCCCTAACAGTACTAAAGTATGCTTGTGCGTTAGTCCAAATTAACAATAATGCAGAGATAAAGAAGAATAACATGATTTTAAAAATGAATAAGCTTTCTTACTTACAAATGCAAGCAAAGGACTACTTAATATTCAAATACAGTTATGCAAATCCTTAAGATGTAGTTAAGATTTTATTGTTAGCCATTAAGGACTAATGAAAAGTCCAATGTGATATTTGATGCCTATGCCCTCCTCCTCTCCCCTACATAATAGTAACATAGAAACATAGAAATGACGGCAGAAGAAGACCAAACGGCCCATCCAGTCTGCCCAGCAAGCTTCACACATTTTTTCTCTCATACTTATCTGTTTCTCTTAGCTCTTGGTTCTATTTCCCTTCCACCCCCACCATTAATGTAGAGAGCAGTGATGGAGCTGCATCCAAGTGAAATATCTAGCTTGATTAGTTAGGGGCAGTAGGGGTAGTAACCGCCGCAATAAGCAAGCTACACCCATGCTTATTTGTTGTACCCAGACTATGTTATACAGCTCTTATTGGTTGTTTTTTCTTCTCCCCTGCCGTTGAAGCAGGGAGCTATGCTGGATATGCGTGAAGTATCAGTTTTTCTTCTCTCCTGCCGTTGAAGCAGAGAGTTATGCTGGATATGCGTGAAGTATCAGTCTTTCTCCCATGCCGTTGAAGCAGAGAGCCATGCTGGATATGCATTGAAAGTGAAGTATCAGGCACATTTGGTTTGGGGTAGTAACCGCCGTAACAAGCCAGCTACTCCCCACTTTGTGATTGCGAATCCTTTTTTTCTTCTCCGCTGCCGTTTGAAGCTGTGCTGGAAATGCGTGAAGCATCGGTTTTTTCTTTTCCCCTGCTGTTGAAGCAGAGAGCTATGCTGGAAATGCGTGATGTATCAGTCTTTCTCCCATGCTGCTGAAGCAGAGAGCCATGCTGGATATGCATTGAAAGTGAAGTATCAGGCACATTTGGTTTGGGGTAGTAACCGCCATAACAAGCCAGCTACTCCCCTCTTTGTGAGTGCGAACCCTTTTTGATTCTCCCCTGCCATTGAAGCAGAGAGCTCTGCTGGATGTGTGAAGTATCAGTTATTCTTCTCCCCTGCCGTTGAAGCAGAGAGCTATGCTGTATATGCATTGAAAGTGAAGTATCAGGCTTATTTGGTTTGGGGTAGTAACCGCCGTAACAAGCCAGCTACTCCCCTCTTTGTGAGTGCAAATCCTTTTTTCCACATTTCCTCTTGCTGTTGAAGCTTAGAGCGATGTTGGAGTCACAGTAAGCATGTGTATGTTTATTGAATAAGGGTATTGTGTCCAGGCAGTAGCCATCATTCTGGCGAGTCACCCACTCTAAATTGGCGGCCTCTTGACTTTATGGATCCACAGTGTTTATCCCACGCCCCTTTGAAGTCCTTCACAGTTCTGGTCTTCACCACTTCCTCCGGAAGGGCATTCCAGGCATCCACCACCCTCTCCGTGAAGAAATACTTCCTGACATTGGTGCTGAATCTTCCTCCCTGGAGCCTCAAATCGTGACCCCTGGTTCTGCTGATTTTTTTCCTACGGAAAAGGTTTGTTGTTGTCTTTGGATCATTAAAACCTTTCAAGTATCTGAAAGTCTGTATCATATCACCCCTGTTCCTCCTTTCCTCCAGGGTGTACATATTTAGATTCTTCAATCTCTCCTCGTACGTCAACCGATGAAGATCCTCCACCTTCCAGGTCGCCCTTCTCTGTACCGCTTCCATCTTGTCTTTGTCTTTTTGTAGATACGGTCTCCAGAACTGAACACAGTACTCCAGGTGAGGCCTCACCAAGGACCTGTACAAGGGAATAATCACTTCCCTTTTCTTACTCGATATTCCTCTCTCTATGCAGCCCAGCATTCTTCTGGCTTTTGCTATCGCCTTGTCGCATTGTTTCGCAGACTTCATATCATTAGACACTATCACCCCAAGGTCCCTCTCCTGCTCCGTGTATATCAGCCTTTCCCCCCTCATCGAATACAGTTCATTCGGATTTCCACTCCCCATATGCATGACTTTGCACTTCTTGGCATTGAATCTCAGCTGCCATATCTTCGACCACTCTTCCAGTTTCCTTAGATCCCGTCTCATTCTCTCCACTCCTTCCGGCGTGTCCACTCTGTGCAGATCTTAGTGTCATCCGCAAAAGACAAACCTTACCTTCTATCCCGTCCCGCAATGTCGCTCACAAAGATATTGAACAGGACCGGTCCCAACACCGATCCTTGCGGTACACCACTTAAAACCGCTCTCTCTTCAGAGAAGGTTCCATTTACCATCACACATTGTCTTCTGTCCGTCAACCAATTTGCAATCCAGGTCACCACCTCGGCACTCACTCCTAAGCTTCTCGTTTTATTCACCAGTCTCCTGTGCGGAACCGTATCAAAAGCTTTGCTGAAATCCAAGTATATGATATCGAGCGCTCTCCCTTGATCCAATTCCTTGGTTACCCAGTCAAAAAAGTCAATCAGATTTGTCTGACAGGATCTTCCCCTCGTGAATCCATGTTGCCTCTGGTCCATCAATTCTCAGACTGTAGATAGTTCACTATTCTCTCTTTCAGCAGTGACTCCATTACTTTTCCCACCACCGAAGTGAGGCTGACCAGTCTGTAGTTGCCAGCCTCCTCCCTGTTCCCACTCTTGTGAAGCGGGACCACCACCACTCTTCTCCAATCACTCGGCACCACTCCCGTTTCTAGGGATCTATTGAACAGGTCACACAGCGGACCTGCCATGTAGAACATGGCACAAATGGGTTTCCCCTCTCCCCATCCTCCTCACCCCCCATATAGAAAAATTCCCTGGGATACCTCCACCTGGGAGGTTAACTGTGGTATTACTTTCGGATAGGGTAGGTGAGAGGGAGGAAGACAGGGAATTGTGGGTTCTTTTGGCCCACAGGGGCCTTCATTGTGTTATGAACATCGGTCGCAGATGGCTGCGACCAATGCAACTCACTACATGTACTGCTCTGCTCTCATCTCCGGGCCTACTCATGGCTGAGGCTAGCCACTACTGCCGCATTCCTCCAGGTTCCCAGGACTTCTCAAGGCATCCAGGAAGCCGCCACTTCCCACACCGACTCCGGGCCTTCCTAGGCACACGCGCGTGCCACCAGCCTCTCCTTTGAAGACCCAAGGGTGGGAACATCAGGGGCATCCCCAGCTGCTGATGTCACCAGGATGGGATTCTTTTTTTTTTTTTTTAATTATTTATTTATTGATTTTTTCATAAATTTACAGAACTTAAATTGGAAAAAAAAGTAGCAGCATAGAACTGGTTTACATGTTATACAAACACCATAGAAGAAACATAAACCCCCCCCCCCCCCACAAATTATTCCCAGCTACACTGTTCTTCATTATAGGCAATCCATGAAGGCAAGATGTACATTTAGTAGTAATTAGGGGAACAAATCAAATACAATATTTGAAATATACTTGATAGCTTTGGAATTGACCAGTGTTAATCACATCTAACAACACCTCCCTCAGGGACTAATTGGAGTGGGAGTCAAGATATACTCGTAGATATACTCTAAATATATATCTGAAATTTTGATATAAGAGGATACAATAACACAGAAACCGGAGGATAAATTTAGCTCCTCTCGCTTGAGCTTCATCTCTCATAGTTAGAAATCTCTTTCTCTTTGTTTGAGTAATTATTGTTATATCAGGAAATATTTTTAACTCATATCCATAAAACTTTTGAGATTGGTTTCGAAAGTAAGTCCTCAATATTAAATCCCTTTCACCAGAAGTAGAGAACTGCAGAAACAACGTTGCTCTTTCCTCCACTACTAGTTCATATGATTTTTCCAAAACGGACGTCAGATCAAAGGATAATTCTTCTTTCTTATCTTGTTCTTGTGATTTCTCCCGTCCTATTTGGGGTAGATAGTACATTTTCACAATAGTTGGAAAGTCTCTCTCAGAAATTTTCAAGACATTTGCAAGATAACTCTTAAAAAGTTCTCGATGAGCTAAGAGTCTCATTCTTGGAAAATTTAAAATACTTAGATTATTGCTTCTTAGATGATTTTCCAAGTTTTCCATCTTAATCATTTGAGAGCTTTCTGATTTAATCAAATTATTTTGAACTTTTTGCATCTCCACTTTATTTTCTAATGTAATCATTGCAATTTCAACTTTCTCTGTTCTATATTCTATTGCTTGACTTTTGGTAATATTTCTTTCACCATAGAAGTTAGAGACTTTATTGATTTCCCCATGGAAGAGATAGCCCTTAAAACTTCTTCCAGAGTCACTTTAGAGGAATTAGGACGGGATTCTTAAGCACCACCATCGCCCCTTGCTAGCCGACTTGGCAACAAGTTCTTTAGCTACTGATAACTGCTCCTGGCTTCTCAGGCCTGTGGTTCCTGTATCGGTTCTACCTGCCTCTGGACTCTGCTCGAGTACCCACTCCTCGGGGGCCCTGCTGCGCTCTTGTGTGAGACCTCGTCTCCTGGCTTCCCCCAATCCTCGGGATAGCCCTGTGCCTCCAAGAGCTCTGGTCTACCAACCTCCCTGCTCCTCAGGGACGACCCTTGGAACCTTCTCCTGCCTGAAGACTGGACCCACGCTTCCCCGCTCCTCGGGGCAGTGCCTACGTTCTACACAGAGACTGTGCCTGCACTTCCCCGCTCCGTGGGGCAGCGCCTTAGTTCTATTTCAGTGGCTATACTCGGCATCCCTGCTCCTCGGGGTAGTGCCTCGTTTCTCTGCCAGAGATTACATCATGCGCAGCCCCACTCCCCGGGGTTGCTTTTGTCACTACTGCAGAGATTCACCCGAGCTTCTCCGCTCCACAGGTTAGCCTACGTCATCACGCCAGAGCCTCTTTTGCTGCGTAGCCCCGCCCCTCGGGTCTCTCTCTGCTGCGGATCTCCAAAAGTTCCTGTCTCGCGCTCCTCGCTCCTTGGGGCCTGCCCAGTGCTTCTTTCTCTCGGAGGACCCTGCTCTGGTATGTGCCTCTCCAGTTCAGTGAGTATACTGTGGGTTCTCCCTGAACTGTGTCTCTCACCGCGCTCCTCAGGATCCCCCACAGTACTCCCTTTACTGCACCTACGATCATGTGGCTGTGATGCAGGATGCTCCATTTCTCTACACTACTGAATCTCCTACTACAGCTGACCTCGTCTCCCGACGGTGGGGTCCTGTGGGGCTCCTCCCCACAGGTGATACCAACCCTCACCTCGGGCCAAGGGCCCACGAACCCAAGAATCCTAACAGATTGCCAAGTCCATGGACCCGGCAGAAGTTTCAGCTAACCAGGCCATCCCTGGCTTTGCACAGAGAATCAGTGAGCAACCAAAGTTCCTGGAAACACTGGCAGCAACCATTGATAACTTGAGCTCTCGTTTAGGCGCTACTGTGACTGCCACCATGACGTCTACCAAGCTCACTTCTTCTACCCCTATGCCGGTTTCCCGGCCCACCATGCCATTGCTGGCACCTCCACACTACTCGTGGAATCCCTTCATGTGCAGGAGTTTTTTGAATCAATGTAAAATGCACTTCTGCCTGCAACCGGCTTACTTCCCAGATGTATTCACCAAGACGACCTACATCCTGTCCCTTCTGGATGGTAAGGCCTTGGTCTGGGAGCGTGCCGACCCGGTTCTGCGAGACCTGCCAGACTTTCTCGCCCTATTCCGCTCCGTCTTCGATGATCCAGGATGTAGAGCCATCTGCGGGACATCTCTTCTCCATCTCCAACAAGGTTCTCGACCATTAACTGATTACATCATAGATTTCAGGACCCTTGCGTCGGAACTTCACTGGGACTCCAACTGCTTACGATCCATCTTCCTCGATGGGCTAAGTTTGCGGATTAAGGTCTAGTTAGTGGCTCGTGAACTACCAGCATCACTGGAGTCTTTGATAGACTTAGCTGGTCGCATTGACCGTTGTCTGCAAGAGCATTTACAGGAGTCCTGAGCGATTAAGAAATCTACACCAGGCTTATCCCGGACTCGACATTTGTCTTCACCCAGGCTGAATGCAGCCCAGATCAAAATTGAGGATGAACCAATGCAGATGGGCCGCAGCTGACTTTCTCCCAAGGAATGATGCCATTGCCAGCAATCTGGCCTCTGCCTGTACTGTGGCCAATCCAGACATGTCATAGCCTCCTGCCCTGTCTGACCGGGAAACTCCCAGGCCTAGGTCCAGTGGGAGGACTGCTCCTAGGCCTGACTTTGCCTTCTCCTCCATTGATAGTACCTGTCTCCATTAAGATGGATAGTCAGGAATTCCACATTCTGGCTTTGGTGGATTCTGGGGCCGGTGGGAACTTTATTTTAAAACAACTTACTGAGCATCTCTGGATCCCCACCATCCACTCCCCAGTACCCTTACTCCTCTCGTCCATCAATGGAGAACCTCTACCTGGTGAGGTTACTCACACCACGGCTCCCATTCAGCTCCGTACAGGATCTTTTTTGTTGCGCCCGTCGGTCGCAGACGGCTGCGACCTTTGCTGCTCACCTCTCTTTTCCCTGCTACAGTGATCTTCAAGGCCATGGTGGCCTCAGCCTGCAAACGCTGCCTTCCTCGGCATCCCCGGGATGGCGTGGGCAATCCTGTCTGCCATCTTGAGTCGGGGATTACTTAGGGAATGTGCGCACCAGGCCCTCTCTTATCGACATCATGGCGGGAACCTTGGGGGCGTCCCCTCCGCATGACGTCACTCACCTGTTGTATTTAAACCAGCCAGACTAAGCTTCCTACGAGTTAGCAAGGACTTCCTTCCTGCTTATTCCACTCCATTTGGAGATGCTTCACTTCATGACTTTCTGAACTAAGAACGCCTTAGGTACCTGCTCCTTGGGGGCCTTGTTACGTTCTGGCTATCCGCTCCTCAGAGGGCCATCCTGCCTGGAGACTCCTTCACCTTTCTTCAGGATATCGCTAGTTCAGCCTTGGGAATATTACTGCTGCTTCTATCTCCTAGCTGACGGAACTGCTGGTGTACTCCATGCCTCGGGCCACTTCCGTGTTCATTCCAGCTACCCTTCTACACTTCGGAGTTAGTACCGTCATCTACTTCGCTCTGCTGACCTTCTGCACTACTCTGGATTTCTACTCACTGATCCTCGGCATACCCCGCGCTGCGGCCACTACTGGATGCCTCCAGAGAGTTACCATCAAGAAAGGAGTTCCCTGGCATACCCCACTCTGCAGGCCACTACCGGGGATATCTGCATTGAGCTGCCTTACTACTGGACTCTGTCTTCTATCCATGCTGTGGGTATTTCCCACGATTCCAGTACAATAAAGTCTCTCTCATCTGTGACCATCTCTGCTGAGGCCACACCTACCGTAGTGAGTCTCCACAGGGCTCCTCCCTGTGGGTGGATCCAACTCTCACTACGGTCCAAGGTCCACAACCACACCAGATTATAACACTTTGCACGTTGAAACCATTTCATTCACATTCTGGACAAGGCCATACATTCTGTTTTTCTGGGACTGCCGTGGCTGCAACAACACACACCACAGTTTGACTGGGCCACCTTACAGCTCTCTCATTGGGGCTCCTCCTGCTATGATCACTGCCTGGAGTCCGTCTCACCCCTGCCTTTTCTGAATGCTTCACTCTCTTCTCCCGGCTTTCCACCACAATACGCTTCATTTGCTGATGTCTTCTCGAAGAAGGCCACGGACACCTTACCCCCACATCGCTCCTATGACTGCGCAATCAACTTGTTGCCCAACACAGAGCCTCCTCGGGGTAGGATCTATCCATTATCACTAACAGAGACTCAGACCATGCCGGAATACATCCGCGAGAATCTGGCCAAAGGCTTCATTCGGCCCTCTAAGTCTCCCGCAGGAGCGGGACTTTTCTTTGTAAGGAAGAAAGATGGCTTCCTCCGTCCCTGCATCGATTACCGAGTCCTAAATGAGCTCACCCAAAAGGACCGCTACTCGTTACCTTTGATCTCGGAGCTTTTTGATAGACTTCAGAGGGGACCTCAGAGGAGCTTACAATTTGGTCCATATTCACAAGGGTGACGAATGGAAAACCGCGTTTAACACGCATGATGACCACTTTGAATACCTTGTGATGACGTTTGACCTTTGCAACACCCCTGTGGTTTTTCAGAATCTTGTGAACAAGGTCTTCAGAGACATGCTTTACCAATGTGGGTTAATGTACCTTAATGACATCCTAGTCTTCTCCCAAGACTTACAAAGCCACCGCCAGGATGTCTCCCGAGTTCTCCAGTGTCTGCGGGACAATCAGCTTTTTGCTAAATTTGAAAAGTGTTCTTTTGAGCAAGAGACCGTTCCTTTCCTTGGCTACATGGTTTCCAGTCAAGGGTTCAGGATGGATCCCCAGAAATTACAGAGTATTCGCGATTGGCCTCAACCTACAGGTCTCAAGTTGCTACAGAGATTCCTTGGCTTTGCCAATTACTATTGGTCTTTTATTCACCATTACTTTACCCTGACCGCACCACTCACAGCCATGACTCACAAGGGCGCCAACCCATCTCAGTAGTCGCCGGAAGCCATGACCGCCTTTCAAGATCTCAAGGCTGCCTTCCTCCAGGAGCCATGTCTCCACCACCCAGTCCCCAGGCGTCCATTCATAGTCGAGGTCGATGCCTCCATCGTAGGGGTAGGAGCGGTTCTAAGCCAGTATTCAACTACCCATACTTTACACCCGTGTTCATTCTTCTCCAGGCGTTTCTCCCCAGCAGAACGAAATTATGGTATCGGGGATAAGGAGCTACTAGCCATCAAGCTGGCTTATGAGGTCTGCCGTCCCTGGCTCGACGGAGCTCAACACCAGATCATGGTGTATACCAATCACAAAAACCTCGAGTATCTGCACCGTGCTCAGCGTTTGAACCATCGTCAGGCCCGATGGTCCCTCTTCTTCACCCGATTCAATTTCCTGCTGTGCTACCGACCTGCCAATAAAAATTGCCGTGCCGATGCTCTTTCCAGATCCTTCGTCACAGAAGAGATTCCCGACACTCCACAGCATATAATTGACCCTGCTAAGATCCTTCTCTACGCCACATTTCCGGTGCCACCTGGGAAGATGGTGGTTCCTCGCCAACTATGCCGGAGGATCATTTGGTGGGCTCACGATTCCTTGACTGCAGGACACCCAGGTCAAGTCAAAATACTCTCCACGCTCCAGTGGTTTTATTGGTGGCCTACCATGAGAAAGGACACACAGGCCTATGTAGAGTCCTGTCCCACTTGTGCTCGCCAGAAGCCTCATGTGGGTCGAACGTGGGGAATCTTGCAACCACTGCCTATTCCGAGTGAGCCATGGACCCACATCTCAATGGATTTCATAGTGGATCTGCCTGCCTCCAATGGCAACAACACTATATGAGTCACCGTCGACCGTTTTTCAAAAATGGCCCATTTTGAGGCTCTGCCAGGACTGCCTTCAGCACCACAGCATGCTAAATTGTTCATCCGACACATGTTCCAGCTCCACGGCCTCCCTAAACATATCCTCTCAGATCGTGGAGTCCAATTCAGTGCTTGTTTTTGGAGGTCTCTTTGTAAAAAATTCAACATCTCATTGGATTTCACCTCAGCCTACCCACAAGCCAATGGGCAAACTGAAAGGACTAATAGAACCTTGAAGCAATTTCTGCAGGCCTACGTAAACTTACGGCAGAACGACTGGGCCGACCTCCTTTCTTGGGCAGAGTTCGCCCTGAACTCTCATCAATCCGCCTCCACAGGATCCTCCCCCTTCCAAGTGGTCTATGGATGACTGCCTCTACCACCACTTCTGCTACCATTGTCTGTGCCCTCTTCAGCAGCTAGTCAACTGCCCAGGAGTTGCATCAACTTTGGAACAACACTAAGCAGCTGCACCAGCAGGTTGCCCAAAGATCTAAGAAGTCCTTTAATGCAGACCATCGCGAAGCATCTCAGTTTAAACCCAGCAATAAAGTGTGGCTCAGCACCCACTTTATCCGACTTAAGCTGCCCTCTGCTCACTTCGTTCCCAGGTACATTGATCCCTTTCTGGTGCTCCGCCGTTTGGGCCCTGTCACCTAAGACTCCAGCTGCCTCCTCTCTCAAAATCCACAATGCCTTCCACGTTTCACTACTAAAACCCTGGATACTGTCTGGCTTCTCCAAAAAGCCACTGGAGCCTCAACCATTGTCATCGGAAGCAGACGTCATATATCAAGTCCACGAGATCCTGGATGAAAGAAAATGTGGTAAAAAGTGGGAGTACCTCCTGTCTTGGGAGAGTTTTGGACCCGAGGAGAACAGGTGGGAACCTGCTGCCAACATCCTGGACAAAGACCTTATCCAGCAGTTCCATACTACACATCTTCGAAAACCCAAACCCCCGGGGGAGGGGGGGGGCCTTAAGAGGAGGGGTAATCTTATGACCATCGGCATCCGATGCAACTCACTTCATGTACTGCTCTGCTCTCATCTCCAGCACTACTTGTGGCTGAGGCTAGCCGCTACCGCTGCATTCTTCCAGGTTCCCAGGACTTCTCATGGCGTCGGGGACTCCACCACCATCCACGCCAACTCCAGGCCTTCCTAGGCATGCACGTGCACCACCAGCCTCTCCTTTGAAGACCCAAGGGCGGGAACCTCAGGGGTGTCTCCAGCTGATAATGTCACCAGGCTGGGATTCTTAATAACCGCCTTTGCCCCTTGCTAGCCGACTTGGCAATGAGTTCCTTCGCTACTGATACCTGCTCCTGGCTTCTCGGACCCATGGTTCCTGTATCTGTTCTACCTGCATCTGGACTCTGCTCGGGTACCCGCTTCTTGGGAGCTCTGCTGCGCTCTTGTGTGAGACCTCGTCTCCTGGCTTCCCCCGCTCCTCGGGCTAGTCCTGCGCCTCCCAGAGCTCCGGTCTACCGGCCTCCCTGCTCCTCAGGGTTGCCCCTTGGAACCACCTCCTGCCTGAAGACTGGACCTGCGCTTCCCCGCTCCTCAGGGCAGTGCCTACGTTCTACAACAAAGACTGTACTTGCACTCCCCGGCTCCTCGGGGCAGTATCTTCATTCTACAGCAGAGACTATGCCTGCGCTTCTCTGCTCCTCGGGTAGCGCCTACATTCTACACAGAGACTGTGCCTGTGCTTCCCTGCTCCTTGGGGCAGTGCCTTAGTTCTGTTTCAGTGACTCTACTCAGCATCCCCGCTCCTCGGGGTAGTGCTTCATTTCTCTGCCAGAGATTTCACTGTGCACAGCCCCGCTCCCCAGGGTTGCTTTTGTCACTACTGCAGAGATTCACCCCGGGCTTCCCCGCTCTGCGGGTTAGCCTATGTTACCACACCAGAGCCTCTCTTGCTGCGCAGCCCCGTCCCTCGGGTCTCTCTCTGCTGCTGATCTCCAGAAGTTCCTGTCCCGCGCTCCTCGCTCCTCAGGGCCTGCCCAGCGCTTCTCTCTCTCAGAGGACCCTGCTCTGGTACGTGCATCTCCAGTTCAGCGAGTATACTGTGAGTTCTCCCCGAACTGTGTCATTCATCCTGCTCCTTGGGATCTCCCACAGTACTCCCTTTAGTGCACCTACGATCACGTGGCTGTGATGCAGGACGCGCCATTCCTCTACACTACTGAATCTCCTAACACACAGCTGAACTCACCTTCCAACAGTGGGGACCTGTGGGGCTCCTCCCCACAGGTGGTACCAACCCTCACCTTGGGCCAAAGGCCACGAACCCACGAATCCTAACACATTGAGGATGAGAGTGGGAGTAAGGGTAAGGGAAAGGGGCCATTTTCTATCACTTGGTAGGTGGGAGGGGTGGGTGAGCATTAGCCTCCTGAGGCTAATGCAATACATTACCAGTAGATCTAATGCATCATTGCTCTCCCCTGCAGAACCATAGGTTTAACATCCTTTAATTCAGTGGGCAGGAGATAACAACTGGGTGGAGGAATAGTTATTATGGAAACTGACAAATATAATGATGAAGCATGACAAGAGTTACCAGATGTAACTGTGTATTTACCACTTCAAAATGATCCTACTGGTGAACTACAATCTAGCATTAAGCAGTTATTAGACTGGGGTTTACCTAAATGGTTTATCATAGCTAAGTAGGAGTAATATTAGTGTTGGATTAATCTTTATGCAAATGCAGATGAGGAGCTTCCTGTAACCTGTAACCTGTAACCGCTTTTCCACCGATGGATCCTGGGTCACCGATGGCTCCGGTGCCTTCCCCGCTTACTCTGTCATCGGGAGGGGAAACACTGTTCCGCATTCCTCCATCGGGAGTCCTTCCGATGCTTCAACCATCGATGCCGATGCGCCCGTCAGTGCCACTGATCCATCCATCGATGCTCTCGATGCCTGCACCGGTGCCCTCAATGCCTTCATCGGTGCCTCCAGTACTTCCCTCGATGCCTTCAGATCCTAGACCAGGACCTTCAGGAATACCATCGTCCCGTCCTTCTCAGGTTCCTACAGGGATAGGTGCTGATCCCTATGACACCTGGACTGACGATTCATTTCAAGACACCGATGATTTACCATTGCCACCTTCTCCTACTGAAAATAGGAAGCGTTTTCCTCCAGAGGACTTGTCCTTCGTAAATTTTGTGAAGGAAATGTCTGAATTGGTTCCCTTCCAATTACAGACTGAGCAAGATGATAGGCACCAAATGATGGAGCTGTTACAATTCCAGGATGCTCCTATGAAAATAACCTCCATCCCTATTCACCAGGTTCTTTTGGATCTCCTCAAAAAGAACTGGGAACACCCTGGTTCTGTTGCTCCCGTCAACAGAAAAGCTGATACCACTTATTTGGTCCAGTCAGCACCAGGATTCCAGAAACCTCAGCTTGATCACCAATCTGTGATTGTAGAATCTGCCCAAAAGAGGGCAAAAAGATCAAAACCCCACTCTTCCTTTCCCCCAGGTAAGGAACAGAACTTTCTGGATGCCATTGGCCGGCGTGTCTTCCAGGGATCAATGCTTATCTCTCGGATCGCCTCCTACCAGCTGTATATGACCCAATACAACAGGGTCTTATTCAAGCAGATATAGGACTTTGCAGAGACCCTGCCTCAGCAATTCCAGGAACAGCTTCAAACCCTGGTACACAAGAATTTCAAGGCAGGGAAGCATGAAATAAGATCCTCTTATGATATCTTTGACATCGCTTCCAGGGTATCTGCAACTGCTATTTCGGCAAGAAGATGGGCCTGGCTTAAGTCTTCGGACTTGCGCCCTGAAGTACAAGACAGATTATCTGATCTGCCCTGCATAGGAGACAATCTGTTTGGCGAACAGATTCAGCGGAGGGTGGTGAAACTCAAGGACCATCATGAGACCCTTCACCAGCTCTCTCTGATGCCTTCTGAGTATTCCTCCAAACAGCCTTTCAGGAAGGATACTAAAAAGTCATTCTTCCGTCCAAAGAAGTCCTATCCACCACCGTCTAGAACTCGTTCCACAAGACCTTTCCAAAAGGCCCAGTCTCGTCAATCGCAGAAACAAACGCCACAAGCAGCTCCTCAGCCGGGCCCTGCTTCCGGCTTTTGACTCCTGCAAAGAAAGGAGCAGCCAGTTTCCACTGCCTCAGATACCAGTGGGAGGTCGATTGTGCCATTTCAACAACAAGTGGCACACAAACACCTCAGACCAGTGGGTCCTTGCCATAATTTCTCAGGGTTATCACCTGAACTTTCTCTCCATCCCACCGGACTCCCCACCTCTACCGACGTGGAGAACATCCGACCACTCACTACTCATGGAGCAGGAGATCTCCCTCCTCCTCCAGTCCAGAGCAATAGAGCCAGTGCCCTACTCCCAACAGGGCCTAGGATTCTATTCCCGGTACTTTCTAATTCCCAAAAAATCAGGCGGCGTTCGTCCAATTCTGGACCTACGTGCCCTCAAAAAGTACCTCCACCGAGAAAAGTTCAAGATGGTGACCTTGGGTTCCCTTCTTCCTCTTCTGCAAAAAGGAGACTGGCTCTGCTCTCTTGGTCTCCAAGATGCATACGCACACATTGCGATAACTCCATCTCACTGCATAAGAACATAAGAAATTGCCATGCTGGGTCAGACCAAGGGTCCATCAAGCCCAGCATCCTGTTTTCAGCAGATGCCAAAACCAGGCCACAAGAACCTGGCAATTACCCAAACACTAAGAAGAACCCATGCTACTGATGCAATTAATAGCAGTGGCTATTCCCTAAGTATAATTGATTAATAGCTATTAATGGACTTCTCCTCCAAGAACTTATCCAAACCTTTTTTGAACCCAGCTACACTAACTGCACTAACCACATCCCCTGGCAACAAATTCCAGAGCTTTATTGTGCGTTGAGTGAAAAAGAATTTTCTCCGATTAGTCTTAAATGTGCTATTTGCTAACTTCATGGATTGCCCCTAGTCCTTCTATTATTCGAAAGTGTAAATAACCGAGTCACATCTACTCGTTCAAGACCTCTCATGATCTTAAAGACCTCTATCATATCCCCCCTCAGCCGTCTCTTCTCCAAGCTGAACAGCCCCAACCTCTTCAGCCTTTCCTCATAGGGGAGCTGTTCCATCCCCTTTATCATTTTGGTTGCAGGTTCCTGAGATTTCTGGTAGGCCCCAAGCACTATCAGTACCAAGTGCTACCATTCAGCCTGGCATCTGCATCATGAGTCTTCACCAAGTGCCTCGTAGTAGTAGCAGCCTTCCTCAGGACTCAAGGTGTTCACGTCTACCCCTATCTAGACGATTGGTTGATCAGGGCTCCCACTCAGCAAGCTTCTCTTCGTCTCTACATCTTACTTTTCACACTCTGATTTCACTATGATTTCTCGTCAATTACGCAAAATCCTGCTTAGTCCCATCTCAAACTTTATCATTCATAGGGGCAAACTTGGACACCTTGCAGGCAAAGGCATTTCTGCCTCGACAGCGAGCTCTCACTCTCATCTCTCTCGCACACCAGCTACAGTCTCAGCACTGCACGACTGCACACCACTTCCTTATCCTCCTGGGACACAATGCGTCCTCAGTACAGGTTACCCCAATGGCCCACTTGGCCATGAGAGTCATGCAGTGGACTCTGAGGACACAATACACTCAGTCCGTCCAACCTCTATCGACCAATGTCCACATCACCGCTTCACTTCTTCAGCCTTTAGCCTGGTGGAAAAATCAGATCAATCTCCTCCAAGGCCTACCCTTCCAGGCTCCAGACCCTCAAATAATTCTCACCACCGATGCTTCCAGCCTAAGCTGGGGAGCCCTTGTCGCCGATTTGCAGACACAAGGAACTTGGTCTCCAGAGGAAGCCAAACACCAAATCAATTTCTGGAGCTGCGAGCAATCAGATATGCTCTCAGGGTCTTTCAGGATCGCCTTTCCAATCAGGTCATCCTGATTCAGAAGGACAACCAGGTGGCCATGTTGTACATCAACAAACAGGGAGGGATGGGATCCTACCTACTGTGTCAGGAAGCTGCACAGATATGGGCGGAGGCCCTCTCCCATTCAATGTACCTCAGGGCCATCTACTTGCCGGGAGTGGACAATGTGTTGGCGGACAATCTAAGTCACACTTTCCATCCACAAGAGTGGTCTCTCAACCCCACAGTAGCGGACTCACTATTCCAACGTTGGGATTATCCTCGCATAGACCTCTTTGCGTCACCGCAAAGTAGAAAACCTTTGCTCTTTTACTCGCACCAACACTCTCAGCCAAGAGATGCGTTCTCCCTCTCATGGGCAACAGATCTCCTATATGCATTCCCTCCACTTCCACTTCTCTCGAAGGCTCTTGTGAAGTTACATCAGGACAAGGGACGCATGATCCTGATAGCACCTCAGTGGCCTCACCAAGTGTGGTTTCCAATACTTCAGGATCTCTCCATTTGCAGGCACATTCCCTTAGGAACGGACCCGCTTCTGAACTCTCAAAATGACGGGTACCTACGCCACCCCAATCTTCAAGCTTTGTCTCTGATGGCCTGGATGTTCAAAGGTTGATTCTTCAGCCACTTAACCTTTCGAAGCCAGTTTCCCGTGTCCTGAATGCTTCACGGAAGCCTTCCATGAGAAAGTCTTACCTCTACAAATGGAACAGGTTTAAGTCATGGTGTTCTACCTGTTCCACCACAAAGTTTCTAGACTATCTCTGGCACTTGTCAGAATCAGGTCTAAAAATTCCTCCATCAGAATGCATGTCAGTGCGGTGGCCGCCTTCCATAAAGGTGTCGGGGATGTTCCTATTTCGGAGAACCCCTCGTAACACGTTTTCTGAAAGGCTTGCTTCACCTCAAGCCTCCACTGTGCCCTCCGGCCCCTTCTTGGGACCTCAATCTGGTTTTGGGTCGGCTCATGAAACCACCATTCGAGCCTCTCCAATCATGTGATCTTCGCTATCTCACATGGAAAGTGATCTTTCTTTTAGCAATCACATCTGCTCGCAGAGTTAGTGAGTTACAGGCCCTAGTTACCTATCCACCTTACACTAAACTTCTGCAGGACCGGGCAGTACTCCGCACTCACCCTAAGTTCTTACCTAAGGTAGTATCGGAGTTTCACATTAATCAATCCATTATTCTATCTACCTTCTTTCCCAGGCCCCACTCCAATCCAGGAGAACAGGCTCTGCATACCCTTGATTGTAAATGGGCTCTAGCATTCTATCTAGACCGTACAGCTGCCCACAGGAAAAGCACTCAATTGTTTGTCTCTTTCCATTCCATCAAATTGGGGCAGCCTGTGGGTAACAGACTCTCTCCTCCTGGTTAGCGGACTGCATATCCTTTTGTTATCAGCAAGCAGGTATTCCGCTTCAAGACCGTGTTAAAGCACACTCTGTCAGGGCCATGGTGATGTCAGTAGCACACCTACGCTCGTTGCCGCTTCCTGACATTTGCAGGGCTGCTACCTGGAGTTCTCTCTTATACATTTACAGCCCATTATTGCTTAGACAAGGCCGGAAGACAAGATTCCATCTTCAGCCAATCTGTCCTGCGCAACCTTTTTACAACTTGCCTGCCTGTTAGGGTTTAGGATGCCCTCTACCATATACCACCCCAGTCCTTGTGCCTTTTGCACATCTTGGGTACATTTGGTGCATTTCTCGGACATCCTGAGCTCGGTACTCACCCATATGTGAGGACTACCATCCTGCTTGTCCTGTGAGAAAGCAAATGTTGCTTACCTGTAACAGGTATTCGCACAGGACAGTAGGATATTAGTCCTCATGAAACCCACCCACCTTCCCGCGGTGTTGAGTTCGTTTTCTTATTTTATTTTTCGGCACTTCCTATAGCTTTAAACAAGACTGAAGAGGACTTCTGCTGGCTGCAGGTTTAGTGCCATGCTGGGCATGCCCAGTAGGTGCCAGTCAAAATTCTAGAAACTTTGACTGACATCATCGCAAATGGATCCGGGCAGTTTGAAAGGCGCCAAGCCAGCAGGCGCCGCACGCCGAAGGGGTGCGACAAAGGGGCACTCCCCTTTGTGCACCCTTTGTGTTATTTGTTTAATATGCTCCTTGTTATACCTTTTGCTTAATTGTTAAGAACTTTGATTTTGATGATTTTATTTTTGTAATCTCTTAGCCTCAGGTACAAAAATTTTAGATTGTAAGCCCTTTTAGGGGATAGTGAATTACCTATTGTACCTTATTGTAAAACGATGTGATATCTCTTTTTGAAATGAACATCAGTATATAAAAATCGTAAAATCGTAAATCATAAAAATACGTCATGGTGGGCTGGGCAATCAATCCTTAAACAAATTAATGAGCATTTGACATTTGCTAAGAATTTATTTGGAATGGTGTTTTAAGCAAATCTTCATGAGTATGAATGTCATTAATATTAACACTGGGTTTATGAAATACTGGGTATTTTTTTGCAAATCCTGATTAAAAATACTGATTTACTTCCAATGAGTAGAAATAAAATATGTTACGAACTGGATTTTTCACCCTATGTTTTGAGGGTTTTTTCCTCATTTTTTGGATGTTACGGAATTTTGAGGAAAATTTTTGAGCAGGCCAAAAACAAATTTTGAGGTAGATTTTAAAAGCTCGGCATGTGCCAAAATTGGGAGATGCATGCACCAGTCAGACTTGCATGTGTCCACAAATTTTAAAAGCCACCCCACAATCCAGTGGGAGCACTGAGAGAAGAGGATCACCTTGCTGGTGGCTGAAAGGAATCAGTAAGTTTTTGCTTGGGAAGATTTCTTTTTTAAAAGTATTGGGACAAAATTAACTATTTGGGAATATTATTTAGTGTGTTTGTGCTTTTAATAGTCAGGAAGGCAGGGAATAAACTGAAGTTAGACTGTTTGTATTTTTAAATAGTCAATCAGTAAGGCAGCTAATAATCAGTAGTTAGTGTGTTGATTTTTGTTAGGGTTTTGAGGTGTTTGGGTGGATTCTTAGGTACTGTGGCAGATGACCACGCCCAAGGGGAGGAGCCCCGTGGGGAGCCACAGTACTGGGCTAGAATCAGGACACACAAACACCGAATTGTCTTTTATTATACAGCAGATGTAAGCCACCAGAGGTGGCAGTAGTGAGCAGGTTCTGAAGGAGCAGTCCAGGGACCCTCGGCAGAGGGACCCTTATCACCAAGTTGGTATAGGGAGGTTCCAGTGTAGGTTTCCCAGCATGGCAAAGCTGTAGATGAGATAGACTGAGAATTAGATTACTCACTAGATGGTAGCTGTGATGTGGAAGGTTTCCACCAGGCAGAAGTAGATAGTTCCAGGCACCGAGGCAGGGAGAGCAGGCCCTGTAAGGCACCTGATCCCAATAAGGCACCTTAAAGAAGAAGGGCCCCCAAGGAGCGGGTACCCAGGTTAGTAGTTACCCTGAAGGGCAGAGAAAGAGCTTCCAGTGGCTGCACAGAAGCGGCAGAGCAGCGTAGTCCGGAGGAGTCTAATCCGAAATCCATTCCTTTCCAGTCCTTTCCAGTCATTGCTAACTTGATTAGGTAGCAAATGCGGGCAAGCTAAATACCTGGATGTTGTGATGTCACTCAAGGGGGATGCCCCTGAGGTTCGCACCATAGTCAGAATAAAGATATGGGTCGCGCACACGCACCCTAGTAGGCCCTTGGGAGGAACATAGCGGGAGGCAACGCCATAGCCGTTCCGGGGACGCCGGAGAGGGCGGTTTGCAGATGCGGCGGTAGCCATTTTCCAAAGAGTAAGTGGGAGGAGCCGAGAACAAGGTGAGGCATATGGGGCGAAGCCGTCTGAGACCGACGGACGCAACAGTACCCCCCATCAAAGGGTGCCCTCCAGGCTTCCTACCTGGTCTTGGTTTCTGAGGATGCATTCTGTGGAATTGTTGAAGCATCTCTTTATCCATGATATTTGCTTGAGGTTCCCAAGAGTTATTTTCCGGTCCATAACCCTCCCATGACAGGAGGTATTCCCAGACTCTGCTTTGTTTCCTGACATCAAGAATAGCGTCTACCCTGTATTCGATGTCTTCTTCTGCATCAATAGGTGTAGGTTCAGGTGTCTTAGTTGAAAACTCACTAAGAATTAAAGGTTTCAATAGTGAGACATGGAACGCATTATGGATCTTCAATGCTGGTGGTAGTTTTAGACTATAGGTAAGAATACCAAATTGTCGGAGAATGGGGAAGGGTCCGACGAAGTGAGGAGCAAACCGAGCTGAAGGTAACTTGAGTCTTTGGTGTTTAGTAGACAGCCAGACTTTGTCACCAGGCTGAAATTCTGGAGCCTTGACATGATGAATATCATAGCTTTTCTTTGCTCTTTGTCCTGCTTTGAGAAGCATCTCTTGAGTTTTAGTCCAAAGTTGTTTAATGTTTGTGGCAGTAGATTGAGCTGCCGGGGACAACACTGAAAGTGGAAGTGGTAAGGGTGGAGCTGGTAGTCGTCCGTAGACCACTTCAAATGGTGTTGATCCAGTGGATGTTGCTGGATGAGAGTTGATGGCGAATTCAGCCCAGGGCAACAGTTCAGCCCAATCATTTTGATGTGAGCCAACATAGGCACGTATGAACTGTTTGAGGGTTCTATTCATCCTCTCTGTTTTCCCGTTTGACTGAGGATGGTATGCAGAGGTGAAGTCGAGAGAGATATCAAACTTCTTGCACAATGCCTTCCAGAACTTGGCTGTGAATTGCATTCCTCTCTCAGAGACAAGTGCTTAGGCATCCCGTGTAGGTGAAAGATGTGAGCTATAAAAAGTCTTGCTAGTTCTATAGCTGAGGGCAAGCCAGGGAGAGCCACGAAGTGAGCCATCTTTGAGAAATGATCCACTGTTACCCAGATGGTGTTGTTTCCTCCTGAAAGTGATAAGTCTACCACAAAGTCTGTAGCAATGTGGGTCCAGGGCTTGTCTGGCACTGGCAGCAGTTGGAGAAGGCCCCAAGGATGACCGGGTGGCAGTTTCTGTCTAGCGCAATTGGTACATGAGGCAACGCAGGAGAATGTGTCTTCCTTCATGGTGGGCCACCAGTAGTACCTCTGTAATTTTGCTAGGGCTCTGCGTTGACCAGGGTGTCCAGCCAGTTTAGAGTCGTGAGCCCAAGCTAATAGCTTTTTCCTTTGGTTCTTGGGTACAATGGTCTTACCCGCAGGTACAGGGTGAGTAGCTGACAAGATAACTTTCTTTGGGTCAATGATATGTTGAGGTTCCTCTGGTATGTCCTCGGAGAGGAAAGAGCGAGATAAGAACGTCAGAGCAGATGCCCTATCTCCAGAGCGGTATTTCAGCACAAAGTCAAACCTGTTAAAGAACAGGGACCATCTTGCTTGCCTATAGTTTAGGCGTTGAGCGTGGCAGAGGTACTCCAGATTCTTGTGATCCGTGAAGACTGTGATCTTATGTTGTGCACCTTCAAGTCAGGGTCGCCACTCTTCGAATGCCATCTTTATTGCCAGTAATTCTTTATTCCCTATGCCTTAGTTCTTCTCCGCTGGCGAGAAGTGACGGGAGAAAAATGAGCAAGGGTTTAGTGTCTTGGAATCACCGGACTGGCTTAACAAGGCCCCTACTCCCACGTCAGAGGCATCGACCTCTACGATGAAGGGCCGGTTCGGATCTGGATGTCGGAGGCATGGCTTGCTTGAAAAGGCGTCTTTCAATTTCTGGAATGCTGTTACTGCCTCCGGAGACCAATTAGCGACATTGGCACCTTTCTTGGTCATTGCTGTCAGCGGGACAATTAGTGAGGAGTAGTTCTTGATGAAAGTTCTGTATTAATTCGTAAATCCCAGAAAACGTCTGAGAGCTTTGAGACCTGTAGGTTGTCTCCATTTCTGAATGCTTTCCAGCTTCTGTAGGTCCATCTGAAAGCCTTGTTTGGAAACAATGTATCCTAAGAAAGGCACTGATTCCTTGTGGAACTCGCATTTTGACAGCTTGGCATATAAGCGGTTCTCGCGGAGTCTTTGCAATACCCTTTTTACATCTACCAAATGAGTGTTCATGTCTTGAGAAAAGATCAAGATGTCATCCAAGTACACAATGACACATTTATAGAGTAGATCACGTAGGATGTCTTTCATTAAGTTTTGGAAGACAGCCGGGGCGTTGCACAGTCTGAAGGGCATCACTAGATACTCAAAGTGCCCATCACTAGATACTCAAAGTGCCCATCCCGGGTATGAATGGAAGATAGCCTTCAATACCCAGGATGGGCACTTGTAGGCTCCCTTGAGAACAAGCTTGGAGAATATCTTGGCTCCTTGTAGTCTGTCAAACAGCTCCGAGATGAGTGGTAAGGGATAGCAGTCTTTCACAGTGATCTCAAAGCCTGACATCTGCACCATAACTCAAAGCCTGACATCTGCACCATAACAGAAACCTGGTTTAAACCAACAGATATAGCACTGATAAATCAACTCCCTACACATCTTTACGACTTCTTTTCACTTCCCCGACAAAAGAAAAAAGGCGGAGGCATTCTCTTAGCAGCCAAAAAAGAGCGGAGATTCACCCAACTCCCAGCCAAGTCTGATTCCAAACTAGAATTAGGCCTATTCAAAACCAACCAACTCCAAATCCTCTTCGTTTACGCTCCGCCAAGACTTCTCAACTCAGACGCCTCTCCCATCGTAGAAATCATTGCAAAACACATGAATCTGGACTCCCCAGCTATGATCCTAGGAGATTTCAACCTTCATGTCAATAACTCCACACTCACAACCAACTGTGAGGCCTTTCTCACCTCCCTTTCAGCTATGGGCTTCAAGCAGATTATCAACAAGCCCACCCACAAAGCTGGCCACACCCTGGACCTTATTTTCATAAACTCTGGACTCACTCACTCATCCCACCCCAAATGCACTCCGGTCCCCTGGTCGGACCACTCCTTAATCTCCGCCACCTTCACAATGATAGAAACCCCCAGTACTCACCCCCTTCAATCCTCATTTCTCTATAGGAGATCATGCTCTTTCCGATGTCCTCAGCAATCACCTGGCCAAAGAACTTCCTCACATAGGCCTCTCAAACCCCAACTCAGCTCTACTATCCTGGAGCAACATCACAGAAACAGTAGCAAATAAATTATGTCCACTATCAACTAAAAAAATCAATCCCACCTCTCAAAGGAGACAACCATGGTTCACCAATGAACTCAGAAAACTTAAACAAAGCCTCAGACAGAAAGAAAACAAATGGTGCAAAGTCCCATGCCCCAGCACACTATCCGCTTACAAATCTGCCCTCCACCTCTACAGGAATTCCACCTTACGGTCAAAAAGGGATTTCTATGCTCTAAGGATTCACAACCTCGTTGTCGACGCTAAAGCACTATTCTCCTATGTATCCAAACTAACACAAACTAGCGCACTATCTATTCCTAACGACCAAGCACAATCCAAAGCTGATGAACTGGCATTCTTCTTCCAAAGCAAAATCTCCAACCTCTTAAATCTCCTGCCCCCTTGCCCCACCTCTTCTACTAGCTCCTATCATCTCCCAAATAAAGGAACTCTCTTGAATCGTTTGAACCCACTACCGCCCTGGAGATTCAAACTCTATTAAAGAAAATGAAATCTTCTACCCATCCCTACGACCAAATCCCAACAAAACTTCTCCTGCTAGTACCTGACACCATTTCCAAACCTCTGGCTGATATCATAAACTCTAAAACTCGCCTCTCTAAAAAACCCCGAACTTGGATCCAAAGGAACCCAATAACTACCGCCCTATCTCAAATCTACCTTTTGTAGCCAAGATTATAGAAAAACTAGTCAACTCTCAACTTTCAGATTATCTCGAAGATCACAAAATTCTGCACCCAACCCAATACGGGTTCCATAAGGCACTAAGCACTGAAACCCTACTCATCTCTCTGACTGATCACCTCATCATGGGTTTGGACAAAGGGCAATCCTTTTTACTAATTCTCCTTGATCTCTCGGCAGCTTTCGACACCGTAAACCACTCCAAGCTCCTCAACCGACTATCTGATATTGGAATTACAGGAACTACCTTTACTTGGTTCAAATCTTTCCTCAGTAACAGAGGCTATAAAGTCAGAATCAATACTAAAGAGTCCCCTCGCTTCAATTCATCACTAGGAGTTCCTCAGGGTTCCTCCCTGTCCCCCACTCTCTTCTACATATACCTCTTTCCCCTGTGCCAGCTGCTAACTAACCTTAAACTAAAACACTTCCTATTCACCGACGATGTGCAAATCTTGATCCCCATTACAGAATCCATTATAAAACCACTCAAGCACTGGGAAAATTGTCTCCGAGAGATCAACCTCCTCCTCTCTAACCTAAACCTGATACTCAATTCAGCTAAGACTGAACTCCTCCTCATTTCCCCGGACGACAGTGATACTCCTCAAAGGTCACTCACCAATACCTTTGTCACCCAAGCAAAAGACCTGGGAGTATTAATCGACAACCGTCTGAATTTAAAAACATTCGTCAACCACACAACCAAGGACTGCTTCTATAAACTGCAGGTACTAAAAAGAATTAAACCACTTCTTCACTTTCAAGACTTCAGAACTGTCCTCCAAGCCGTAATATTCTCCAAGATAGACTACTGCAACTCCATTTTGCTAAGTTTCCGCACCTCCTCCATCAAACCTCTTCAGATAAACGCGGCGGCCAGAATCCTGACAAACTCCTGCAGAAGAGACCACATCTCTCCCATTCTCAAAAATCTACACTGGCTACCAATATGTTTCAGAATTCTACACAAGTCCCTCACCATCATCCACAAAACCATCCACAACCAAGCCCCTCTCAACCTTCAGTTCCCACTCAGACTACACACCTCATCCAGACCTATCAGAGAAGCCTATAGAGGATCCCTGCACGCCCCCTCAACCAAATCCACACACCATCTAGCAACCAGAGAACGGGCTTTCTCTACAGCGGGACCAACCAAATGGAATGCTATTCCCCCCAAACTCAGACAAGAACCCTGCCTGGTGACTTTTAGAAAAAGGCTTAAGACTTGGTTATTTAAACAAGCCTTTCCAGAAACTCACTGATTCAACTCCCCTGACATCATCACAAACGGAGCCGGGCTGTTTGAAAGGCGCCAAGCTAGCAGGCGCCGTGCACCGAAGGGGCGCGACAAAGGGGCACTCCCCTTTGTGCACCCCTTCGTGCAACCCTTTGTATTATTTGTTTAATATGCTCCTTGTTATACCTTTTGCTTAATTGTTAAGAACTTTGATTTTGATGGTTTTATTTTTGTAATCTCTTAGCCTCAGGTACAAAAATTTTAGATTGTAAGCCCTTTTAGGGGATAGTGAATTACCTATTGTACCTTATTGTAAACTGATGTGACATCTCTTTTTGAAATGAACGTCGGTATATAAAAGTCATAAATAAATAAATAAATAAATAAATATAATAAATCTCGTTTAGACCTCTGTAGTCAATGCATGGACGCAATGTTCCGTCCTTCTTCCCCACAAAGAAGAAGCCTGCGCCGGCAAGAGACTTGGAGGGTCGTATGAAACCTTTCTGGAGATTCTCCTATATGTATTCAGACATAGCCCTGTTCTCCACCACGGAGAGAGTGTAAACTCTTCCTTTGGGTGGTTCAGTGTTAGGCTTCAAGTTGATGGCGCAGTCGTAGGCTGTGTGTGGAGGAAATATGTCTGCAGCTTCTTTGGAAAACACATCTTGAAAAGATGCATACTGAGGCTGCAACCCAGGCATCAATGGGGTAGTAGGCATGCAGGGTATAGGAGAGACCTCCATCAGATTTCTACCCTGGCACTCTGGACCCCAACATGAAAGCTCCAGAGTAGCCCAATTGAATTGAGGCATATGCTGCTGCAGCTATGGTAGCCCCAGTACTATAGGGTGCATAGCCTTCTCTAGTACAAAGAAAGAGATTGTCTCTGAGTGAAGAGCATCGGTCCGTAAACTCACTGGTTCGGTGAGCTGAGTTACTTCACCCAGTAAAGGCTCCCCATGGATTGAAGATAGGAGTAGTGGAGTCGTCATAGTGGTAGTGGAAATCCGCAAGTGCTGAAGTTGCCTCCTGCCCCTGAATTCACTATGGCAAGAGTCTGAAATTCTAAAGGTCCGCAGATTAAGGATACAGGAGGAGAGGGTGCAGATTGACCTAAGAAAAGTCCTGAGAGGGACCACCAGCTAGGCTGGAGTATGGAGACAAACACAGATACCGTGTTTCCCCGAATATAAGACAGCGTCTTACTTTCTTTTTACCCCCAAAAGTCCCACTATGTCTTACTTTCAGGGTATGTCTTATATTGGAAAAAAAACCTGAGTGTTCAAAAAAAAATTATTTTTAAATACCTGTCGGAGGGCCGCGTGGGTCCAGGCGGCTGGCGGCGGGAGCCGGGTGGTCGCGTGTTAAATCTAGGCCACGGGCGGGTGGGCGCTTGTTCCAGGCGGCGGCGGCGGCAGGGGGGGGGGGGGGGGTGGGTGGACGCGCGTTAGTTCGAGACGGCCGGCGGGCGGCGGGTGGTCGCGTGTTAAATCTAGGCCGGGTCGCACAGACGCGCATTCATTCACTGCCGGTGGGGGCTGCCTCGGCAGCCCCCACCGGCAGTGAATGAATGCGCGCACAGGCCCACAGCGCCTGTGCGACCCCTGCGATTCGGCGCTGGGGGCTGCCGGTGGGGGCTGCGGCAGTGAATGAATTCATTCATCCAGGCGGAGGAGCCGGCTGCTTTCGCCGCTGCCGGCTGCTTTCGGCTGCCGCTGCCAGCTGCTTTCGGCGCTCAAGGCAGTCACATGCTGTGACGTCACGGCTGCTTTCGGCTGCTTTCGGCGCTCAAGGCAGTCACATGCTGTGACGTCACGGCATGTGACTGCCTTGAGCGCCGAAAGCAGCTGGCAGCGGCAGCCGAAAGCAGCCGGCAGCGGCGAAAGCAGCCGGCTCCTCCGCCTGGATGAATGAATTCATTCACTGCCGCAGCCCCCACCGGCAGCCCCCAGCGCCGAATCGCAGGGGTCGCACAGGCGCTGTGGGCCTGTGCGCGCATTCATTCACTGCCGGTGGGGGCTGCCAAGGCAGCCCCCACCGGCAGTGAATGAATGCGCGCCTGTGCGACCCGGCCTAGATTTAACACGCGACCACCCGCCGCCCGCCGGCCGTCTCGAACTAACGCGCGTCCACCCGCCCCCCCCTCGCCGCCGCCGCCGCCGCCACCTGGAACAAGCGCCCACCCGCCCGCGGCCTAGATTTAACACGCAACCACCCGGCTCCCGCCGCCAGCCGCCTGGACCCACGCGGCCCTCCGACAGGTATTTAAAAATAATTTTTTTTTTAAATGACAGGTACGTCTTACTTTCGGGGGATGTGTTACATTAGCCGACCCCCCTAAAATTCCCACTACGTCTTACTATCAGGGGTGTCTTACTATCGGGGAAACACGGTAGTTCTTTATTAGACAGGAAGTAGAACCACCAGAGGTGGCAGTAGTGAGCTGATGTGCCCGGCAGGGCTGAAGTCCCTCAGATACTGGAATCGCGATCTCTGGGTTGTTGAGCTGTAGAGAGAGACTATAGGTAGTGAGTAGACAGGGTATGCTGGATACATAACCAGTAGTAGATGATACACTCACAATTGTAGATATCTGTAATGGCTTCTATGCAACAGAGAGTCTTCAGTATATTCAGGAACAGGAGCCATAGGCGAGTACTGGTTCCTATATGCAGTATGGAATAAGAACTCACAATATCTGTGTATGAGATAGCTTCTGAGATAGAAGAGAGTCTGTGAAGGGTTTTAGGAACATGGGCCCTCGTGGTGCGAGTACCGGTTCCTATCTGCAATATGAAATAGTAATGCACCAGATATATGTATGCGATAGCTTCTGAGATAGAAGAGAGTTTTTTAAGGGTTTCAGGAACATGGGCCCTCGTGGAGCGAGTACCGGTTCCTATCTGCAATCTGCAATAATAACTCACGATCTCCGTACCTGTGATAACGTCTTAGACAGAAGAGAGTCTTCAGAGATTAGGAACATAGGCCCTCGTGGAGCGAGTACCGGTTCCTATCTGTAATAGAACTCACAGTATTCACGTCTGCGATCGCTTCCAGGCAGGAAGGAGTCTTCTGAGCATTCAGGGACGTAGGCCCTCGAGGAGCAAGCACCGGATCTCGACTTAGCAATCTGAAATCAAGAAGAGAGAGCGGGGCCCCCGAGGAGCGGGTACCCCTTGGTAAGTTTGAGGAGGCAGAGCAGCAGAGAGAGAGTTATCCCCCTTGCTAACTCGATTCGTAGTTGCAAGCAAAGACCTTTTAAGTTGGAAGCAGATCACATCACTACGGGGGGACGCCACCGAGGTTCTCGCCCTTGCCGGTACAAACTGGAGCGCGCCCGCCCTTACGTCATCAGGAACATGACGGCTCCGCAGCGTCAGGTCAGCCTGGGGATTCCAGGGAGAAGCGGTGAGAAGAAGCCGCGGCAGCATCTGTCCGTCAGACCCGAAGGGAGTCGCCACCAAGGTAGATAGGGTGGAGCGAGGGCGAGAACAGGCACGAACGCAACACTAAGGTTTTCTCTCTATGGGAAAAAAAATCTTACACCTGAATTTTTGACGGCCCGCATGTGCAAATACTGGGGGTTGCGTGTGTGGCCAGGCACCGCTCACACCGCACACATTTTTTAAGTGGCCCAGCCACACGCATAACCCCCAGTATGCGCAGAAGTGCCGGGCCATCGGAAAGTGGCGGGCCGGGGTGAGGCGCGGGGTAGGCTGGGACAGCACCATAAAATGTTATCCCAGGGAAACGCATGCTGGCAGTTGGCCAGCGTGTGGAAGTTACTTCAACACGGAAGTTAAATTAAGTTTTAAAACAAAAAAAACCTAATACTTAAGGGGGGTTAGAGTATAGGGAGTAGAGGGGAAAACGTAGGAAGGTTAGGTGTGGGGTATAGGAAAGTTCCCTACTCACTGGGGAAACTGGGGAAGCCCTACTCATGTCACCGCGCGTTGCTTTTTGAAATTCACCCCCCCCTGCACGCGTGAGTCCCGACCTGCCCGCTCATATGGGCCGGATTTTAAAATCCGGTGTGCATATGCGAGTGAAAACCATATTTTCTAACATGCGCGTGCCAACGCACAGGTTATAAAATAGCCTTGTCCATGTGCACACACTGGATGCATGCGCGGAGTTTTTAAAATCTGTCCCTCAGTGAATTAGGTTGAAATACTCCATTTAATATGTAGTGATTTCATATCTAGTATTTTGCTCCTTCAGATTTTTTCACACTTGCTTACACCATTGGAAAAGTATTATAATTATTCCTGAAGCATCTTCTTTCTAGCTAAGTATCATTTTGCTGCCTCAGTTTTATCCACCAGAGGTCCTTAGAGTACCATATAATAGTTTAAATGTTATAATATTCTACCTTTTATATTTATTGTCATAGCTCTGATTGAGAAATTTAAGCTCTGAAAGACTTGCATAAGCTTGGAATAAACATTCCTGTAGCATTTTCTGCATGCTTTGGACTTTATTTTAATAAAGGTGTTTTCCATAGCACATAGCACAAAATGAGAAAAAGCCATTTTTTCAACAATTAGAGACTGAGATATATATATTTAAAAAAAAAAAAAAAAAAAGGTGAATACCTAAATTTAGGCAGCTAAGGGCCTGATTCATCAAGGTATTTTCCCATAAACACAGAATGGGAGAAAAGCCTTAGTGAATCAGGCAATAAATTAGGATCCTAAGTTAAATGCCTATTTTCAACCGAATTTAAAAGCCAGGGAGAATTACTTTCAAATAACTGTTGCAGCGGTATATATGTGTTTAAAAAAGGATTGGATAAGTTCTTGGAAGAGAAGTCCATTACCTGCTATTAATTAAGTTGACTTAGAAAATCGCCACTGCTATTATTAACAACAGTAACATGAATAGACTTAGGGTATCATTCTCTAACGCTATCACATGCGAAAAGGGACGTTTCGCACGCGAAAAGTCGCTTTTCGCATGCAATAGCTAGCTCGGGGCGGAGTCGGCCCCGGAAGAGGAGGAGTCAGGGCGGCACCGGGGCCGACGCCGCGGACACATCGCTGGCGGCGAAAGGTAAGATTCCTTATCACCGCCAGTTTCGCGCCAGGAGCGAAAGCCGGCAGCGATCGCACCGCGGAGGTGTGATCGCTGCCGGCTATTGCAAGACCGCCCCCCGCTTCGCCCCTCTGCCCCCCATTATCGCCGGATTCTCTAAGGTCCAGGCCTTAGTTTTTGGGTTCTTGCCAGGTTCTTATGGCCTGGATTGGCCACTGTTGGAAACAGGATGCTGGGCTTGATGGACCCTTGGTCTGACCCAGTATGATATGTTCTTATGTTCTTATTTACGATAGCATTTTATACTATATTCCACAGGTGCCATAAAAGAATTTGCACCTCTGGGGCTGGATCACACAGGCTAACTCTTGCACAGTCTCTTTCCTCAGGGCCTGAATCCTTTGTTGGTGAGGGGAAGGGATCTCCCTTCAAGGCCTGGAGTGACAGGGGTGCCTTTGCAATACTTTTTCCTGGGAGAGGTAAACTTCTGTTTCTGCTGTGTATGCTGTAGGGTACCAAAAACATGTGGAGACTCTGTTGAGTATCCAAATAAAAGACTTTACTGAAGGTGAATAGATGAGCAAATGGCACATTTCAAAAACAGTCCTTAGCACTACAGCAGGTCTTTCCAGTTTACAATCTTTCCTCTGTCTGTGCAAGGGTCTCTTACTACCAGGAATGGGAAACGCTCATCCTCCAGGGCATAGATGAAATGAGGTTTCCAAGTGGACAGGGTATCTTTGTTTGGGCAGGACAAACCCCGTTCCAGGCTGGCAAAAAAGGTAACACAGTCTCTGCAAATTTCTCTCTCCAGGGGTGAAGACTCCAATTGGGTGGCTTCAGTGAACTGTATTACAAATTTGAGAACTATTTTCTCAATATCTCTCTAACAAATCCCACAATGGAAGGGATCCTCACTGGGGCACACAGCTTCAAAGTCCTTTCTCCAAGGGAAAGAAGGGGCAGCGAAAATATTCCACCCAGTTCTTCCAATCAAAACAATTATCTTTCCAAAACTAAATCCAAAAACCAGGAGACATTTGCTGGGGATAACCACCATTTCCCTGTCCTCCAGGAGCCTGCAGAGGGATGTCTTCCCTATCCTGGGCCTCCCCAGGAAGAGATTTCCCCGTGACCTCCTCAAGCAACACTCATGGGTCTCACAAGTTCCTTACCAAGCAAAATGTAAAAATCCCCAAAACAGCCCAGAGAACCATGCTGCAGCCCAGGTGTGAACTGCAGGAGGAGCTTCCTCGACCTTGCCCCAGGAACTACAGGCAGGTGGTACCTGAGTCCAAGGGTAGGCTCCAAAATCCAACAAAGGCAAAAACTCCAAACCTCCTCTAAACTTGAAACCAAAACTGAACTACCCACAGTCTCTCAGTAGAGAGCTGCTTTTATAATCTTTCCAGGGGGACGGCCATCCCAGCTCCTTCAAAGGGAGGGGATGTAACTAAAGCTCCTCACACAATCTTACCTAAACACCTAATTTCGTTTCCCTTCCCTAAATCTGCCCCTAGTAAAATTAGGGGGTAGATAGTCAAAAAAAGCAAAGTTCCTAAATTTAGGGATCAAAATTAGGTGCCTAAGTTAGGCGCCTGTATTCATCCAAACTTAGGAGCCCAAGAGATCCATATTCAAAGGAGGCTGAAATTCCCACCTGCATGTCTGCCCCTGAGTTATTCAATTGAGTCATTAGCCAGATAACAGCTTAGCCAGATAAGTTGTGGGCAGTCTAGAGGCATTCCAGGGTGGAGCATAGTTAGTTGAATGACTTAACCAGATAACACTAATATTCAATGTTATCTGGCTAACTTTAAGATTGCCTCAGAGCAGTCATAAAGTTTTCTGGGTAGATACCTACAGTACCCGCATGTAATCTGCTTTATAATGCCTGAAAAGCAGAATATAAATAAAGAAATATATACATATGCATATGCAAAGATGTATCCAGATAATTTAAATCTTAATTGGCTATATTCAAAATAGAACTGGTTATGTACCCACCCTTCTGGGCCAGCAGGCCTGATACCAATCTCGTATCCTGTTCAAAACTCTTTCCCTTATTCACAAAAGTATCACCAATGAAAACTACAATTGGCTCTGCCCCCCATTCCTTCCTCGCACATCCTCCAGATCCACACGTCCTGCCCTCCAAGGAACACTCCGCTCCCCCTCTATCAAACCCTACAAGCTTAAATATACAATGAATAGAGCTTTCTCCCTCGCCGCCCCCACTCTTTGGAACTCTCTCCCTCCAGATCTCCGCACGGAAACATCCACCCCAAAATTCAAAAAGAAACTAAAAACTCTGCTCTTTCAACAAGCCTACCCTCCCGCTACTCCATCCACATGATGTATTATACCTTTTTCCATAAGACTATCTGATTTCTCTTGTAAATATCTTGTACATATAGTTCATATCTATTATAAAACCTGTGTTTTCTGTATCTTTTGAAATACCTTTATCTCTAATTTTATAGTTACTGTTCCAGGAAATGCTCTGCCTATCATTTGTGTCTTGTAATACCTTTTTAACTCTAATTTTATAGTTAATGTTCCATGTAAAGGCTCTGCCTACCTTTTTTGAGTTAATTGTACACCGATACGATGTGCAAACGGTTGTCGGTATATAAAAAAAGTTAAATAAATAAAAATAAATAAATAAATAAAATCCCCACTCCCTATCCCCCAAAATCTATAAAAATGATGTTGAGCAGAGCGCCACCGCCCAGGTCTCCCAAGGGCCATAGCAGCACCTCCTCACTCATCACCCCTCACCCCCCCCCCCCCACACTCCCTGATTTTGAAAACAACAGGCAGTATCCAAGCCCCCTCCTAACCCTACCTTCCCTCTCCCACCCACATCCCCTACCTCAATCTTTCTGCCCCACCTGGACTACCCCAAAATACATCAAACTGCTGGGAGCATGGCACATTCATACTACTCTGGACACCACCAGGAATGGTACAAATCTACTGCATTCCCAGCAACTTGGGGAATTTTGGGGGGTTCGAAGTGGTGTGGGAGGGTTAGAGTAGGGGTTGGGTGAGAGACAGGAGGGTAGGGGTTAAAAGGGGGCCCGGAGGCTGCTTTCGAATAATAGAAGGACTAGGGGGCATTGCAGGAAGTTTGCAAATAGCACATTTAAGACTAATCGGAGATAATTCTTTTTCACTTAACACACAATAAAGCTCTGGAATTTGTTGCCAGAGGATGTGGTTAGTGCAGTTAGTGTAGCTGGGTTCAAAAAAGGTTTGGATAAGTTCTTGGAGGAGAAGTCCATTAAGGGCTATTAATCAAGTTTACTTAGGGAATAGCCACTGCTATTAATTGCATCAGTAGCATGGGATTGTTGTGTTTCGCGCGCCCCCCTATCTGGCCACAGCGGCGACCCGCCGCGGCAAACAGCCCCAAAGGAAGCCCGGACCCAGGGCAGTTGTTACTGCGGGCTGGAGTGGGCCCGCGGGGTGCCCCCTCGCCGGGAGCCCTCCTAGCCTCCCCGGGGCTCAGCGTCTTCAGTGCCGGGAGGATTCAAGATGGCCGCCGCCATAGGATCCAAGATGGCCGCCATCAACTCATTTGCATTTAAAGGGACCTGGTCCCTTTAACTAGACTCACCTGCTTCCAATGATCCAGAGCAGAGGAAGTATATAAGGAGGCTTCCTCTGTTCATTCCTCGACTTGGCAACGTCTCTTGCGAGTGTTGTTTGAGTCTGCTTGCCTCGGTGAGTTCCTGCTGCTTGCTCCTGTTACGTCTTGGTGATTCTCTGGTTCCTGACTTCGGATTGGCAAGCGGTGATTCTCTGGTGCACGACTTTTGGACTGGTGAGCGATGACCCTCTGGCACTCGACCTAGGACTCCTTCAAGACTCCGTCTCCAAGGGCCCACCTAAGTCCCAGCGGCCCGGGTCCCTATGGGCTCCTCCTGGGGGGACCGCGGGCTTCCAGGGCGAAGCTCCAGTTGGCCTTTGCACCATTGCTCTGACCTCCCTAGGTCCACCTAAGTCCCAGCGGTCGGGTCCCTACGGGCTCCTCCTAGGGGGACCGCAGACCACCAGTGGTGAAGACTCAGCGCCTCATCTCGTCTCTTCATCGCCTCCGTATTCATCTCAGCCTCCAGTCCCAAGGGTCAGCTGGTCCCGCCTCCTGTTCTGCCTCGCCACCCGACAAGAGACCCTACGGACCCTCCGAAAGGTATACCATCCTCTTGTCGGCCAAGGGTCCACAAGCCTGAGCATAACAGGGATATTCTTAGTGTTTAGGTAATTGCCAGGTTCTTGTGGCCTGGTTTGGCCTCTGTTGGAAACAGGATGCTGGGCTTGATGGACCCTTGGTCTGACCCAGCATGGTAATTTCTTATGTTCTTATGTTATTGTCTAAATTAGAGAGGAAAAAACCCTTTCAGGCTGCTATACCTGACATCAATTTTTGAGACTTTATTTGGAGGTGGGAGTAGGGTGGTAGGAGATCAGGCCTGTTGGTGCAGAAGAGGATTTTCGGGGTACCAAACTAGCTATATTTTAAATATGGCTGGTTGTGAAGGGGTATACAGGAGAACCCCCAGAATACCTTAAAGGACCAACTCCTTCCATCTTAAACTTAATATAGCAGGGAATCCTGGTCTTGGGAAAGGTCCCTGGGAAAGCTATATAACTAGCCAGGCCCAGGAGGGAACAGGGGGCCCAGGGGAGAGGAGAAAGCCTAGAGAAAGAGAACACTGCTGAACTGCAAACTGAAATACAAATATTACATTTGTGTTGTTGAACTGCGAAGAATAGCAGAGCTGCTTTTGTTTATTTTCTTGTCACTAATAAAGAAGTTTATGCAAGAGTACTGCCTGAATCTGTCCTCTGGCTACTCTAAGACCTCTCATGGTGCCACATATAGTGTCAGTTCAGGGATTTCTGTGCTAAAGCTTACACACGCAGAGAAACCACATCACAAGAAGAGGAAAAAAAGAGGAATTTGTTTTCCTTCTTTTACTTTCTCTTTTATTGAGCCTTGTTGCAACAGCAGCCGAAAATTTAAATTACAAACTGGCTAAGAAGGATAGCTTCATCTGGAGTCAGGGAGTTATATCTATGGTGAGTCAGTGCCGAATAGAAAGGTTTTGTTTTATTTTTTCTGCAAGGAGAAAGGAAGTTGTGCTTGCATGTTCCAGAACAGGGAAAACCCTTTGGCAAACTTATGAGGTTCCAGAGCAAGGGCCTAGCATGCAGGCCATCACCGAGGAGCAACAGAAACCCTGGGGGGGGGGGGGGGGGGCAGTCCACACCCTGACTGAACAAATGGCCCAGCAGCTGGCATTGGTGAGCAACCAGCAAATAGTATTGATCCAGTTGGCACAAGCAGTGCAAACCTCAATGAGGCAGACATGGCCCCCACCTTTTGTTCCGTTCAAGATGAAGGCAGGGAAGACCTGGATGTGTTCTTAATATTATGAAAGAACTGCCCACCTGACAGGTCGGCCAGAAGCCAGCTGGACCATACCTAGTAAATCTACTTGCTGGCAAGAGTCAAGCAGCCTTTCAAGCAACCAATCCCGATTGGAGAGCTAACTATTCCACGATCAAAACTGCCATCCTGGGAAGAGGGGGTGATTTAATAGAGACCTACCAGCAGCAGTTCTGAAGGCATACCCTATAGCCCGGGAAAACCCTTCATAACCTCTTTCATCAGCTAAAAGATGCCAGATGGAAATGGCTACAGCCAGAAGTGAAGCCAAGCAGGTCCTTCTGGAGCAGTTCCTGGATGGGCTGGACCGGCCAAAGCGGAACTGAGTGTGTCGAGACCCAATGCTCACTCTGGAGAAAGCACCAGAAGTAGCCTTCCATCAGGCTCAGCTGAGAAGTAGTGTGGAGGCTGGAAAGACAACCTGAACAGTTTCCTATAGCAGCAATGAGAGTACAGGATCTAACAACAGTCCCTGGAGCAGGAGAGTTCTGCCTCTGTAAGAACACAGCTATCAGGCTCCTCTGTTTGTTTGAACTGTGGGAAATGAGGCCACATGGCCAGGGACTGTGCTACAAAAAGGGTGAAACAATGGAAGTCAGCCTGATAACCCAATTGGCACCAGAGGATAAATACCCAATAGCAAAAGAAAAACTTCCAAGGGAGGATTGTTATGGGAATGCTTGAGGTGGTCCCATTTCTGGGATTTCGTGTACCCTTTGGCCATGACGCAACCACAGAGGAGCTCCAGGAAGCACCAAGGCAGGTGAGGAGTGACCAAGCACAGGCTGAAGATGCAGGACCCTGGCCTCTGCCGAACCTGATCGCATCAAAGAGACTCAGCAACGCAATGTTGGTCTCTGGGGTAGCCCTCCAGCCACTCGATAGCCCTTTTGGACCTGCGTACGGAACAGCAAATGCGACAGGACAGACAGAGGCTGAAAGGCAAAGACATCAAACGAAGACAAAGACTCAGGATACGTGAGGGCTTCACATGAAGAGCCAGGATTCTTGAAGGTGAGATGGAGACTTGAAGATTGAGACGAGACTCAGGATAGTTGAAGAATTGACACAAAGACTTAGGTTGATTGAAGAACTGAGAAGGACTCAGGTTGATTGAAGAGAAGGACTCCGAAAGAGTCACAAATATACTTGAAGGACTCTGAATAAGTACTGCCACATCACGCACCCTACTCAGCCAATCAGGGCTGGTTGCGACCATGCTGGTAAGCGCGCCCTACACAGCCAGTCAGAGCTGGTCGCTGACCATGTTAGTGGTTGCCCGCTCAGGTTGATTGAAGAATCAAAATGAAGACTCTGGCGAGGCCTGCACCGAGGCACGCCTTCCACAGCCAGTCAAGGGAAGGCAAGTACCACGCCAACAGGACAAGTTTTAGGTAGAGTTCATTCGTATGGATGGAAGCAGGCGCAAGAGATTCCGAAGATCCGGACAGGATGCAGGGTTCGGAATAGGATTTCAGGATCCAAGGACTTAGAGAACCTCACGCGGCGCAGGAGCTTGAGTGGACTCGGAGTATGGCACCTGAGGCTAAAAGCTCAGAGACGAGACTCAGAGCGAAGAATATAAAAAGCCGGGATCTTCTGGAGGCTTACGCTGCCGTAGTGGAGGACATCTGGATAACGAAGATGAGGATGTGAGGATATCTGGAGAGGAGGACATCAGGAGATGAAAGGAAGAACCAAAGGACATCAGAAGTCCAGGAGATCTGAAGAACGAAACATCAGCAGATCTGAGGAGAAGGAAGATGGAAACATCAGGACGACTGGAACTGACCAGACGAAGACACAGGGTCAGACAAGAGACCACAATGAAGACGAAGACATGGAATTCCAACATGGAACAGAGTGCCAACGAGAAGCTGGATGCAGAGAAGTCCTAAGGAGGACTGGATCCTTGCGAAGCAACGGATCAATGAAGACAGGCCCTCTTTATAGGGCTGAAGAGAAGACTCCCACGATGACATCACAGGAGCACCACTCCCATGCTGGCCCTTTAAATATGAAGAGGAGGCGCAGCCCCGTGCCTAAGAAGGAGGCGTGCAGGACCCTGGAGAGCGGCATCCCTACCGCCGAGTAAAGCAGGAGCAGAAGCTAGGCCGCAAATCATGGCCTAGCGATGTCGGAGGCGGCTCCCTGCCGCAGACGGTGAACTGAAGGCGGCTCCACAGCACAGGCGAGGCCGAGGATGAAGACCCCTCCCCATGGAGGGGCAAGATACGTCGGCGACTTCCAGGCTGCATAGGAATGCTGGCGGCAGCCTTCTGGCCGCGAGGACCACACCCGGACGGCTCCCTGCTGCCGGGTAGTGCAGGGAGATCGGCGGTTTCCAGACCACATGGGAAGTGACGGCGGCACCATGCCGCATGATGAACAGAAAGCGGCAGCGGGACCGCCACAGACCACAGCGGCTCTCTGCAACGAAGTGGGGAAGGCACAGGAACATCAGCGGCCTCCTGGCCGCAAGGAACAAGCAGCGGCTCCAGCCGTGCAGGGAGAATGTCGGCGGCCTCCGGGCCGCAATGGCTGCACCAGGGCGGCTCCAGCCGCACAGAAGGGACATCGGCAGCCTCCGGGCTGCTGAAGAAAGAAAAAAAGAGAGGTGAGAGGCTGCCAAGGCAGAATCGCAACAAGGACAATTGCTGGTTTGTAAAGTGCCTGCCCAAACAAGTAACAAGATTATGGATAGAAACATAGAAATGACGGCAGAAGAAGACCAAATGGCCCATTCAGTCTGCCCAGCAAGCTAATCACTTTTTTTTTTCCTCTTACTTGTTACGCTTGGCTCTTAGTACCTTTTAGTTCTATTTCCCTTCCACCCCACCATTAATGTAGAGAGCAGTGTTGGAACTGCATCTAATTGAATATGTAGCTTAGTTAGGGGTAGTAACCGCCTCAATAAGCAAGCTACACCCATGCTTTTATTTACTCGACTATGTAATTCAGTCCTTGTTGGTTGTTGTCTATATATAGATCCTCTTTTCTACATTGCCCCTGCCATTGAAGCAGAGAGCTATGCTGGCTATGCGTTGAAAGTGAAGTAACAGACTTTCTCCCCTGCCGATGAAGCAGAGAGCTATGCTGGCTATGCGTTGAAAGTGAAGTATCAGACTTTCTCCCCTGCCGTTGAAGCAGAGAGCTATGCTGGATATGCGTTGAAAGTGAAGTAACAGACTTTCTCCCCTGCCGTTGAAGCAGAGAGCTATGCTGGATATGCGTTGAAAGTGAAGTATCAGACTTTCTCCCCTGCCGTTGAAGCAGAGAGCTATGCTGGCTATGCGTTGGAAGTGAAGTATCAGACTTTCTCCCCTGTCATTGAAGCAGAGAGCTATGCTAGATATGCATTGAAAGTAAAGTATCAGGCTTATTTGGTTTGGGGGTAGTAATTGTCGTAACAAGCAAGCTCCACCCCGCTTTTTTGTGAATGCAAATCCTTTTTTTTTTTTCCACATTTCCTCTTACCGTTGAAGCTTAGAGCAATGTTGGAGTCATTTTAACCGTGTGTATGTATATTGAATAAGGGTATTATCTCCAGGTAGTAGCCTTCATTCCCGCGAGCCACCCCCTCTTCATTCACATCCTCTAGACTTGATGGATCCACAGTGTTTATCTCATGCCCCTTTGACGTCCTTCACAGTTTTGGTCTTCACCACTTCCTCCGGAAGGGCATTCCAGGCATCCAACACCCTCTCCGTGAAGAAATACTTCCTGACATTGGTTCTGAGTCTTCCTCCCTGGAGCTTCAGCTCATGACCTCTGGTTCTGCTGATTTTTTTCTGACGGGAAAGGTTTGTCGTTATCTTTGGATCGTTAAAACCTTTCAAGTATCTGAAAGTTTGAATCATATCACCCCTGCTCCTCCTTTCTTCCAGGGTGTACATATTTAGATTCTTCAATCTCTCCTCATAAGTCATTCGATGAAGACTCTCCACCTTTCTGGTCGCCCTTCTCTGTACCGCCTCCATCTTGTCTCTGTCTCTTTTTAGATACGGTCTCCAGAACTGAACACAGTACTCCAGGTGAGGCCTCACCAAGGACCTGTACAAGGGGATAATCACTTCCCTTTTCTTACTCGATATTCCTCTCTCTATGCAGCCTAGCATTCTTCTGGCTTTTGCTATCGCCTTGTCGCATTGTTTTGCAGACTTCATATCATTAGACACTATAACCCCAAGGTCTCTCTCCTGCTCCGTGCACATCAGCCTTTCCCCCCCACCCCCATTGAATACAGTTCATTCGGATTTCCACTCCCCATATGCATGACTTTGCACTTCTTGGCATTGAATCTCAGCTGCCATATCTTCCACCACTCTTCCAGCTTCCTTAAATCCCATCTCGTTCTCTCCACTCCTTCCGGCATGTCCACTCTGTTGCAGATCATAGTGTCGTCCGCAAATAGACAAACCTTACCTTCTATCCCGTCCGCAATGTCGCTCACAAAGATATTGAAAAGGACCGGTCCCAACACCGATCCCTGCGGTACACCGCTTAAAACCACTCTCTCTTCAGAGAGAGTTCCATTTACCATCACACATTGCCTTCTGTCCGTCAACCAGTTTGCAATCCAGGCCACCTCCTCGGCACTCACTCCTAAGCTTCTCATTTTATCCACTAGTCTCCTGTGCGGAACCGTATCAAAAGCTTTGCTGAAATCCAAGTAGATGACATCGAGCACTCTTCCTTGATCCAATTCTTTGGTTACTCAGTCAAAAAAGTCAACCAGATTTGTCTGACAGGATCTTCCCCTGGTGAATCCATGCTGCCTCTGGTCCAGCAATTCTCCGGACTGTAGATAGTTCACTATTCTCTCTTTCAACAGTGACTCCATTACTTTTCCCACCACCGAAGTGAGGCTAACCGGTCTGTAGTTACCAGCCTCTTCTCTGTTCCCACTCTTGTGAAGCGGGACCACCACCGCTCTTCTCCAATCACTCGGCACCACTCCCGTTTCTAGGGATCTATTGAACAGATCACATAGCGGACCTGCCAGCACATCTCTGAGCTCCCTCAGTATCCTGGGATGCACCTCATCAGGCCCCATGGCTTTGTCCACTTTCAGATTCTTCAGCTCTTCCCATACATTTTCTACTGTAAATGGATTTTCATCTACTCCACTCCCCTCCAGTTTCTTGTTAAGTAGAGATGGTCCTTCTCCAGGGTCTTCTTTCGTGAACACAGAACTGAAGTATTCGTTTAATATTTCTGCCATTTCTTCGTCACTCTCCACACATTGATCCTTTCTACCTTTCAATTTCACTATACCACTTTGAACTTTTCTCTTTTCGCTGATGTATCTGAAAAATGTTTTGTCACCATTCTTTATCTCCTTGGCAATCCTCTCTTCCGCTTGACTTTTTGCCGTCTTGATTAATTTCTTCATCTCCCTCAGTTCAATCAAATATTCTTCTTTGTGCTCCTCCCTTTGGGATCTTTTATATTTTTTGAACGCTGTTCTTTTGGCCTTTATTTTGTCAGCCACCTCCTTTGAGAACCAGATAGGTTTCATTTTTCTTTTGCTTTTCTTTACTTTTCTAACATGTAGAGTAGTTGCCTTGGTAATTGCTCCTTTTAGATTGGTCCACTGCTTATCCACATCTCTTTCGTTCTCCCAGCCTTTTAGTTCTTCCTCCAGGTACTTCCCCATTTCCTCAAAGTCCGTGTTTTTTAACTGCAAAACTTGGATCTTTGTGTTTCTTTTCCATATCCTTTTTGTGATATTAAACCATACCATTTGATGATCACTGGTGCTGAGGTGGGCGCCCACCTGGACATCAGACAAATTATCTCCATTATTGAGCACTAAGTCGAGTATAGCTCCTTCTCTCGTGGGTTCCATTACCATTTGTTTGAACAAAGCTACTTGCAGGGCATCCACTATCGCTCTACTATTTTTAGATTCTGCAGATGGGATTTTCCAGTCTACATCTGGCATATTAAAGTCTCCAACGATCACCACTTCTCCCTTCTTTCCTATCTTTTGGATGATTTCCCTTTCTGCTCGCTTTGTGCTGGACAGTATAAAGAGGAATGGTGCCCGTATGGTAAAGAAGAGAAAGAGGAGTGCTTTATAGGAAGCATGGAAGTAAAAGGAGAACAGAGCCTGCGGGCATGCTCCTACTGTAAGACAGGAGACCATGCTCACAAGGATTTACTATGGCTTGAAGACCTAGATTGAGAGCGCAAGCCAGAGAGGCAGAACAAGAAAGAGTGCTGTCAGTTGAAGGAGGCAAATGACTAACCTTTTGGAGGAACTGCTGAACTAAAAGCAGAGCAAATCCAGCAGGCATGCTCCCTTTGTGGAGTGGCAGAACATAAGAATATAAGAACATAAGATATGCCTTACTGGGTCAGACAAAGAGTCCATCAAGCCCAGCATCCTGTTTTCAACAATGGCCAATCCAAGTCATAAGTACCTGGCAAGTACCCAAACATTAGATAAATCACAAGCCACTCTTGCTTATTAATTACCGTAATATGCAGTTTATAGATTTTTCCTCTAGGAACTTATTCAAAACTTTTTTAAACTGAGTTACAATATCTGCTGTAACCACATCCTCTGGCAATGAATTCCAGAGCTTAACTATGTGCTGAGTGAAAAAGAATTTTCTTCTATTTGTTTTAAATAATCTACTTGCTAACTTCATGGAGTTCTCCCTGGTCCTTCTATTATCTGAGAGAATAAATAACCAATTTACATTAACTTGTTCAAGTCCCCCCCCCCCCCAGTTGTCTCTTCTCCAAACTGAACAGCCCTAACTTCTTTAGCCTTTCCTCATAGGGGAGCCGTTCCATGCCCATTATCATTTTGGTCGCCCTTCTCTGCACGTTCTCCAGTGCAGCTATATCCTTTTTGAGATGCGGTGACCAGAATTACACACAGTTTTCAAGCTGCGGTCTCACCGTGGAGCAATACTGAGGCATTATGACATCCCCTGTTTTATTTTCCATTCCCTTCCTAATAATTCCTAACATTCTGTTCACTTTTTTGATCGCCACAGCACACTGAGCCAAAGATTTCAATGTATTATCCACAGGACGCCTAGATCCCTTTCCTGGGTGGTAACTCCTAAGATAGAACCTAACGTGTAACAAAGCAAGGATTATTTTTCCCTATATGCATCACTTTGCACTTGTCCATGTTAGATTTCATCTGCCATTTGGAAGCCCAATCTTCTAGTCTCACAAGGTCCTCCTGCAATTCATCACAATCTGCTTGAGCTTTAACTACTCTGCATAATTTTGTGTCATCTGCAAATCTGATCACCTCATTTGTCATACCCTTTTCCAGATCATTTATAACTATATTAAAAAGCATCATTCCAAGTACAGATCTCTGAGGCACTTCACTGTTTACCTTTTTCCACTGACCATTTAATCCTACTCTCTGTTTTCTGTCTTTTAAACAGCTTGCAATCCTCAAAAGGACATCACCTCCTATCCCATGACTTTCTAGTTTTCTTAAAAGCCTCTCATGCAGGCTTTTGTCGGACATCTTCTGAAAATCCAAATATACCACATCTACCACCAAATACACCACATGTTATCAAGGATTGTCCCCAGTGTGAGGCTGAAGAGTGGAGGTACGAATGGGTTGATCTTTTGCGAAGATGCAAAGCTGTAATTTGGTAGATGGTTCATGTGGGGGAATGTCTAACTTTGAGATTCCTGTGTAATTGGATGACTGTCCTACACAAGCCTCAATAGATTCAGGGTGTGGCAAGACACTCATTAAGAAGGAGTTAGCTCGGAGATTACATGTCAACTATAAGAAGAAAGCAATACTTGCTTCTATACATGGGGATCAGCAACAATATTCCACCTGCTGGATGGTGCTAACAACTTCGGCAGAGCAAGCCAGGGTAGAGGTGGGAGTGCTTCCCGAGCTTCCCTACCCAGTAGTTCTGGGGCATGATTATCCCCTCTTTAAGACTCTTTGGACCTGGCTTATGGCTGGGTTAACCAATGCTAAAGGAGACAAAGTAAAGGAACTTACTGAGACAAAGGAGGAACAGCGGACAACCTTGGCTGGATAGGTAAGGGGAATCCCAAGAAGATTAGACAGCCCCAGCATAAGAGGGGAAAGGAAAATAGGAATGTATGTTTTCTTAGGAATATACCCTAAATAGGGACAAATGATCAAGCTGACAGGTTTGAGTTGAGGGGGAAGGTATGTAAAGGGGTATTCAGGAGAAAACCCCAGAATAACTTATAAGACCGGCTCCAGAGAACTGTCCCAGTCCTCCTTAAAAGTAATACAGCAGAGAATCATGGTCCTGGGCAAAGACCCTCAGGAAAGGTGTATAACTAGCCAGGCCCAGGAGGGAACAAGAGGGCCCAGGGGAGAAAAGGAAGCCTAGAAAAAGATAACGCCAACCTCTACTTCATCCCCCAGACTACCGGAAGGTACTGCAATCCCTCCTTTTCACTAAAATTGACTATTGCAACGCCCTCCTGACTGGCCTTCCCACATCCATCCTCAAGCCCCTCCAGCTCCTACAAAATGCCGCAGCACGGTCACTAACGAATAAGAAAAAAACAGATCACATCACGCCAGCACTCAAACAACTCCACTGGCTGCCTGTCCCATTCAGATCTCAATACAAAACACTCATGCTCATTCATAAAGCATTATATAATGACAAAGCCGGCTGGTTACAAAGACCTCTGACCACCTGCATCCCCACTAGAAATCTCCGCTCTACCAACACAGGCTTACTCCCCATTCCCCCCACAAAGGAAGTACATAAAGTCTCCACGAGAGAACGCGCCGCATCCGTAGCGGGTCCTCACCTATGGAACAACTTTCCAACCGCTCTCAGAATTGATCCTTCTACACCTTCCTTCCGAAAAAACCTCAAAACTTGGCTCTTCCAGAAAGCTTTCACCCTAGACAAATAACCCTGCCACAGTCCCCCCTCCCACCTTATATCATGTCCCACCCTTCCTCTGTACATAGTTAACTTATTAAACCTTTTATAATGCTGTATTAAGTTATGCTATTCAAGCATGTTATAATAATTTGTGTAAAACCATTTGGCAGAGGTCACGTGATGCGGTGCAGCTAGGCAGACGTGTCTGTGCAAGCTCCGTGCTCCGCTCTCCCGAGTTGGCAACATAAGACCAGATCCGAGGGCTAAGAATTTTTCAAAAGCTTGGGAAAACACTCGTCTCATGTCCATAGATAAATTCATGTTGAGATCGCCCAGCGTAATGCCCGTTAAGGGAACCAAAAAGGACAAAGACAAAACTGGCGGCACGAGTTCTAAAATGGCGGATTCCGCTGTTCAGTCGGCCTCACAGGCTGTGAGCCCGCTCTCCAAATCCAAAGATGACCTAACAGTGAGTGTTACTAATGCGGTCGTGCTAGCTTTGGACTCTCGGTTTACAGAGTTAGCGACTCAATTTCAAGAAGTTAAGGATACTCTTACCGAGTTAAACCCGAGGCTTGAACACGTGGAACAACGGGTGTCTACGTTAGAAGATGATCGCTCGGAGCTTACTGCTAAAATATTACAACTGGAAAAATTAGCTGGCACTCAAGCCGATAAACTGGACGATTTGGAGAATAGAGCGAGGAGAAATAACATCAGGCTAGCAGGTTTCCCTGAAACGGTGAACGAACAAGATTTGGAAATCTTTCTCACAAAATGGCTCCTAGACGCGCTAGAGCTGCATGATTTGCCTGAGCCCTTACATATTGAACGGGCCCACCGTTTATGGAGAAAGAGAGAGGGAGACCCAAGACCACGTCTGATCATAGCTAAAGTGATGAGCTGGGCACATAAACAAAGAATAATGCAAGTCTATCGGAAGAAACAAAAAGTCATGTATCAAAACATAGAGATCAGAATTTTCCAGGACTTTTCTGCGCAGTTAGTGCAAAGGAGAAAGCTCTTCAGTCCATTATGTACGGAGCTGTACAAAAATAACGTAAGATTTCAATTAATGTACCCGGCTATCTTGAAAATTCGACATGAGGGAAAGGATCATCAATTTAATGAGGTAGAACCGGCCAAATTATTTATAGCAGGCATGGTAAAGGTCTGAGCAGTTTTTTTTCTCTTTTTCCTGCTGGGGCTGATACTCGGATTATGGCTATTGCGTCTGGCCCCTGGATGTTTTATTTTTGGACCGGCAGCTGTTAAATGCGACCGCGGGTTGGACAGTGACATATTAAAGGCAGTCAGGTGGTGTACCCCTGGGACTAAAGCTGGACTACAGACGTCAATCGTTAAGTAATGAGCGGATGGAATATGGAATACATATTTTTTTGTACTGTTCAGAGCCTGTCGTGCTTTGATTGCCCCATCTGCATCACAAGATGCTACAACTTGGCCTGGTCTCGACGCAGACCTCCATTCAGATACTTATTCTGGACATCTGACATGACTGTGACTTCGAGTGCAATGGGGGTCTGACCTTACACTAGGCAACTCGCATCGGGACGTCGTTGAGTGCAAGATGTTACCTCCGCAACGGATATTTACTACCACCACAGCTTAATTGGTTTCGAATGTGTTTTTGTTTTTCAGTACACTGTTTCTTTGGCTGCGAGTACTGTTACCCACAGTTAGTGGAGTTGTTTTATGTTTCTTTGCTGTACTCAAACGCTGAAATATCAGGGAGGCTGGTGGCTATACTATGACAGTAACTTTCCCTGCGTTGCGTGGGTCCTGGGGGTGCACAGGTTTGATGTTGTTTTTTTGCAATTGTTGTCGTTGAAAGTTGTTGCTGGCTTGGGAGAGGGGAGCACATCGTGTCAGTTACGTGCTCCTATATTTCTCCTCAATTAGAGGGAATTGGGTTGCTAAAACAGGGGAAAAGGGGGATGGGGAATAAGGGTAAATCTATTGGTTTATTTCTCTCACTTCATATTTTGAGATGTCATAGTTTGACACTTGTAAATCTGGGTCATGTAAACAGAAACATCTTCTTATGAAACCTTTCCTGGGGTAGTGCATGTCCCACCGCAAACAGCTGTAGACTTAGGCTGGGGAGTCTACAGTACACTCCTACTAACGAGTGGGCATAACTTCCCACAGCTCAATCATGGCTCATAAATCTTTAAGATTAGCTAGTTTAAATGTAAATGGTTTGGGTACCCCCATTAAACGCACAAAAGTACTTTCCTTTCTCAAACGATCACAAGTTCATATTGCATGTTTACAGGAAATGCACCTCAATGCTTCTGAAAGCAGGAAATTACAAAAAGACTGGGTGGGAGCTGTCTTATTACTCACCTGCTGTGGGGAAAAAAGCCGGAGTAGCTGTACTTGTGCACAAGAATGTTTCCTTTCAGGTACTATCTGAAATGGCGGACCAGGAAGGCAGGTACATCATCCTCATAGGTAAATTAAATGGAAAGGAAATTACTATATGTAATATCTATGGTCCGAACATTCCAGATAAACAGTTTTTTCCCTCCCTTACAAATTTGCTGTTAACACATGGAAAGGGGGGAATATTCCTGATGGGGGATTTTAATAGTGTTCATGACCCTGTGCTAGATCGTTCAACTCCCCCGGGAAAGCTGGCTCAGAAGCTCCAGAAAACTAGTATTAGCCAGATATGTCAGGACTTACATTGATGGACTTTTGGAGAACCCTAAATAGTGATGCGCATGATTATACACGTTTCTAAAGCGCATGGCACTCTATCTAGGATAGATTACATCCTGGGTTCTACAAATCTTTTCTATCGGATATCCTCAGCAGAGATAGGGCCCATGGGAGTATCTGACCATGCGTTAATTTGGGTAGATTTCCAACTGGAAAATACGCTACCCCCCCCCACTCGTGGTGGAGGTTTCCAGCATATTTGAAAGAGGATGTACCTTTTCAAGCGTACTTGCGTACTAAATGGGAACAATACCAAACCAATAATGTGCAACATAAACATGATGCGAGCTTATTCTGGGAAACCGGAAAAGCAGTTATGAGAGGAGAAATAATATCTTATGTGCGCAGCAGGAATAAGTTAATCCATGAGAAGATCATATTGTTGGAAGGGGAGCTTAAACAGGCCAAGCGTGAAATGATAAAAAACCCTACTCCGGTCAATTTTAACTCATACTATGCCACTTTGAGCTCTCTACAAACATACTTACATCAGAAATCCTTAAAGGCTTTTCATTTCAAAGAGCATACTTACTTCCGGTTTGGGAACAAATCTGGTAGATTATTGGCAAAACTGGTAAAGTTACGGCATAGCAAGACATATATAGACAGATTAAAGACTTCACAAGGCACTTGGGTGGTTCAAGGGAAGGATATATGTGATAGGGATGTGAATCGTTTTTTGACGATTTAAAATATCGTCCGATATATTTTAAATCGTTAAAAATCGTTAGAGCCACGATACAATAACAATTCCCCCGATTTATCGTCAAAAAATCGTAAATCGGGGGAAGGGGGAGGGGAAGGGGGAGGGCGGGAAAACCAGCACACTAAAACACCCTAAAACCCACCCCGACCCTTTCAAATAAATCCCCCACCCTCCCGAACCCCCCCAAAATGCCTTAAATTACCTGGGGGTCCAGCGGGGGTCCGGAACGACCTCCTGCAATCGAATCGTGTTGTCTTCAGCCGGCGCCATTTTGCGCCGCCATTTTGCAAAATGGCGGCGCAAAATGGCGCCGGGAGCAATCTGCTGCCGCGATGATCGCTCCCGGACCCCCAGGGACTTTTGGCCAGCTTGGGGGGGGGCCTCCTGACCCCCACAAGACTTGCCAAAAGTCCAGCGGGGGTCCGGAGCGACCTCCTGCAGTCGATCTCCTGCCGGCGCCATTTTCCGTACGGAAAAACGATTTGCGGCAGGAGATCGCTCCCGGACCCCCGCTGGACCCCCAGGGACTTTTGGCCAGCTTGGGGGGGCCTCCTGACCCCCACAAGACTTGCCAAAAGTCCAGCGGGGGTCCGGAACGACCTCCTGCAGTCGAATCGTGTTGGTCTATGGCCGGCGCCATTTTGCGCCGCCATTTTGCAAAATGGCGGCGCAAAATGGCGCCGGCTGAAGACAACATGATTCGATTGCAGGAGGTCATTCCGGACCCCCGCTGGACCCCCAGGTAATTTAAGGCATTTTGGGGGGGTTCGGGAGGGTGGGGGATTTATTTGAAAGGGTCGGGGTGGGTTTTAGGGTGTTTTAGTGTGCCGGTTCACGATTTTAACGATTTTCACGATAATTTAAACTTCCAAACGGCGACAATACGATTCCCTCCCCCTCCCAGCCGAAATCGATCGTTAAGACGATCGATGACACGATTCACATCTCTAATATGTGAGGTGTTGAAGGGTTTTTACGAAAACTTGTATACAGAAGACAGAAAGGGAGGCAGTGCAGAGGAAACCTCTTTTTTTCAGAGTCTCAGCATTCCTCAGATTACTCCGGCCTAATTGGAGTTTTTGAATGCACCCATCTCGACCACGGAACTCCAAGCGGTCATTGGGACATGTAAAACAGGCAAATCGCCCGGCCCAGATGGGTTTACCTACGACTATTATAAAATACTAGGGGATGCCATTACGGAGGCTCTTGGCTCATTTTATCAGGTAGCCCTGGAAAAGGGACAATTCCCCTCACAGTTTAACCAGGCCTATATTACTGTATTACCTAAGCCAGGGAAAGACCTCACTAACCCGGCGTCTTACAGACCTATCTCTTTACTAAATTGTGATCTCAAAATATTGGCAAATGTCTTGGCAAAACGACTTGGAGAAATACTTCCCTTTTTGATTTCACCGCACCAGGTTGGATTTGTAAAGGGAAGGTCGGCCAGCTCCCATATTGCAAAACTGATTACTGCTATCACCTTCTGTCAAAAGCATAAATTACCATCTATGGCTGTAAGCTTTGACTCGGAAAAAGCTTTCGACCGGGTGTCCTGGGATTATTTGTTTTCAGTACTGGGGAGGTATGGTTTATATGGAGATCTTTTTTCTTATATTTCCCTCTTATACAAGTCGCCTTCTTCACACATATTGGCGAATGGTCATGCCTCTCAAGCCTTTGAACCTAAACGGGGAGTACGGCAGGGATGCCCGTTATCCCCTTTACTATATATCATGGCAATAGACCCGTTACTACGGCTAGTGTCTCAGGATGCCTCCATCAGTGGTCTCACCCAAAATGGTTTTACCTTCAAAGTAGCTGCATTCGCAGATGATATCCTCATTTATCTGACGAATCCACTACAATCTCTATCGAGGGTACTAGAACTACAAAAATGGTACGGTGCATTTTCTGGACTGAAAATTAATGTGGATAAGTCTGAGGCCCTAGAAATATATGGAGACTTGGGAGTGACATGGGGTGCTTCGTTCCCCCTTAAATGGGCACACACTAGAATTAAATATTTGGGAGTCTTTATCCCTAATATAATCACATCTATATATGATATTAATGTGCAACCCTTATTACAAAAAATGGAAAAACATATGGCACTTTGGATTTCGCTCCCATTATCTCTGACGGGGCGGATACATTTATTTAAAATGATGGAGCTTCCTAAGTGGTTGTATTTATTACAAATGCTCCCAATTTGGCTTAACAACAGAGATTTGAGGGCAATCTATAAAATTTTAACAAAATGTTTGTGGAGGGGGAAAAGATCTAGATTAGCATTGCGATATTTGCAACTTGGAACGGGTCTGGGAGGAATGGCTTGTCCAAATTTTAGGGACTATAACTTAGTAAGTATGTTGCGACATATCCGTGACTGGATGCTAGGAACAGAATTTTTCTCTCCTTCCAGTCGTCTGCGTGGATGGTTCCATAATTATTCGCTGACATCTCTTATACAGCTCACTCCGGGTCAGATTTCACCAGCTTGTAGGGGCTACTTGATAATCCACTCGAGCAGGCAGGCAAGGTCATACTTATGCTCCAAACTGGAGATTCCTCGGGGTCCACTTCCTTTTGTTATGGACTTATGTGATAATCCCCACTTCCCTCCGTGCATTGGACATTCTGTTTTTCATGGTTGGGCGCAAAGAGGGTTGGTACGGGTGTCCCAATTGTTTTCGACAACTGGGTCGGTGATGTATAGTTTCTCCGAGATCCAGAGCAGATACAATATCCCCAAGGAAGAATTCTATGCTTACCTCCAAGTACGACATTATGCCCTTCAAGAAAAATGGCCTTTAGTCCCTACTGGTTCTAGGGTGAGTTTGGAAGCAATGTTATGTATGAGACCACAAATCAAATATTCTTGTTCCACATTCTCTACATTGTTACAGGCCCATCTGAAGACTAATGCCTATGATACAGTTTTGCATAAATGGACCAAATACCCCACCATATCCTTAACTGCCATACAAATTAAACGATACTTTTTACAAGGCAGTAAAATCACAGAAAATGCCAATTTGCGAGAGCTCCATTTTAAATTTATCTGGCAGTTATATTGCTCTAATTCACTAGCCCATAAATTAGGGATTGCCACCTCCTCTCTTTGTTTGAAGTGTGCCAGAGTGGAGGGGCACTACTTACATGGTTTTTGGGAATGCAGTAGGATTTACCAGTTGTGGCTTGGGGTTCAACAACATTGTTCTCAGCTCTGCAATTGCGTACTTCCTCTGGACCCAATGTTGTGGCTGTTCGGTATGTTTAACAATACACAGGCCATACTCAATGCTTCTCAAAAACTATTCATAAGTAAAGCAGGTATTATCGCCAAGCATGTCATTGTTAACAATTGGATATCTTCGGATGCTCCAAGCCTCAGTCACTGGCATAGGAAATTACTTCAGATGGCCACTTTTGAACATATGACAGCGAAATCGTTGGGTGTCTTGAAACAACGACATGTTAGGGAGGTGTGGTCGGCGTATTTACAACAACAACCGGCACACCTGGTTAAGCATATTGCCGAATTGGACTCATCACAGAAATAAGGGACACCAAGGTTTGAGAACTGGTGGGATTTATAGACTTCCCAATTTACTGTCTCCCTGGTCTCTATGTGGTGCCTATTACTGCTCGTTCTTCAATCTTACTGCTCATCCTTCAATACTACTAGTCCTTTCTCTATGTTTCTGTTGGATATTACTACCTGTTTGTAGTGTCACTCATATACACCAGGCACAACAAAGCTGTATAGCGTGAGATCAGCCTAATGGTTGCAAGACATTAGTGTTCTACTGTTTACTGGCTTAAAAGTTCTCACGTCTTTCCAGTTGTCTCATGCACTTATGTACTTAGATTTACAAGATCTACTGTTTTACTGTTTAACTGTTTAACTGTTTTATTATTTAACTGATTCATGATGGTACTGGATTATCTAAATAACTAAGGTAATTACGGTATTGTGAAAGAAGGCTGAGAGAATTAGAATAGATGTTAAGGGGAGGGAGGGGGGAGGGATAGATATGGATATGGCTATGGCTATAGCAGACGTGGGGGGGAAGGGAAGAAAATAACAAGTTCATCCAAACTTCCTGTCATAACTGATAATTTAGTAGATAATACCAAGAGGGGAAGGTTCTGCATACATTTATGTATTGTATTGTTCTGAATACAATTGTTATGCACATTAATGTCCGAATAACTACTTCTGTGTATTGTCCCTATCGTGAGATGTATGGACTATTGTTTGGATGTTCTAAAATATCAATAAACTTATATACTATAAAAAAAAAAACCATTTGGCATATAGCCAGTTACTCAGTTAAGCTGTTATAATGTACTATGTCATTACAAGGTTCACCTTAGACATATTGTTATATGTAAACCGATGTGATATGCCAGATCGAATGTCGGTATAGAAAAATAAATAAATAAATAAATAAATAAATAAATAACAATGGTGAACTGTGAGCTGAGATACTACATTTGCGTTTTTGAACTGTGAAGAATAGCAAAGCTGCAATTCTTTGTTTTTTTTGCCACTAATAAAGAAGCTTATGCAAGATTTCTGCCAGAGTCATGCCTGAATCTGTCCTCTGGCTGCTCTAAGACCACTCATGCTGCAACACCGGTGTAAAAGGATTGCTTGGCCTAAGTCTGACAAGCTAGGCTTAAGATATATTCAGAACTTAGGCCTTATTGGACTCAGTGTTTTTACACCAACCCCACATCACATGACTGTAAAACAACTGTGAAAACAGGATTAAACACCATGGGCCCAATATTCAGAAGACCGTTTAGTGGACAAGTTATCCAGGTAAAGTAAGCCGAATAATCTGTCCTGTACATTCAGTGGGATAAAGATCCTATTGAATATACTTGCTTAAAGTTATTTGGCTACATGTAGCCAGATAACTTTAAAGTTATCCAGTCTTCTGTGGCCAGATAACTTTCTGCTTATCTGGATATCTTTAAAAGATATCCGGATAAGTAGTGTTGTATTAGTAGTAAAACCAGGCAAAAAATGAAAAGGCCTGCGGCTCTCATCCTCATGGAAATTATGTCAATTGTCATGTCTGACCAATGCTGCTCAAGTATATTACTGCTATTGGCCACCCTCTCCGCACCATTTTCTGGTTATGCCTTTAAAAATTTCAATCACAACTCTCCCCAGAACCACCTTTTCAAATGGCTAGTGCTGTTTCACAAATCTTTATGTATTTTCTATGTAACTCATGCCTTTTCATTGGTAGCTCAAGGCAAGTTACATTCAGCGAGTATTTTCCTTCTCCCCAGAGGTCTCACAATCTAAGGGGCTCATTCATTAAGCCACATTATGTGTAAAATTCCCTGATTCACATGGCCAAAACCTAATTTGCGTGGTTGAATACTCCTACTTGCAAAATTAGGTGCACACATATGAGCGCCAAGACTATTTTGAATCGTATGCACATATGTATGCATAATATGTTATAACATCGCTGCATCCTTGGGTGCACACCAACACATACGCATCAATATGTGCCTCACACCCCTTTGAAAGTTACCGTCCAAATAACAAGCTGATTAGCATGCAAATGCATAGTAATCAGGCTCATTAAAACCCTAAATAATGCAAATCAAATAACCTAGCTTGCTTAAAAAAGTCACAAGTCACATTTGACCCGAAGTTAGCTATAGCTCTTGTAGCTTATTCTTCTGGGAGCATTGGAATGCTATTGCACATCCCATTCCTCCAGAGACCATTGCTATAGAGGCTGACAACCCCAAGTAAGCGCCTCCCCAAAATTAGTCAAACACCGGGGGATACCCCCACCACTGCTCTTGGAAGCAGTCTATTGTAAAAATTAATTTTTAAAATTAGCACCAGACCCCTCCTCTTCATTACAAAAATTCGGCCCTCTGAGGGTGGGACCCCCATGCTAGCCCACTCCCCAAACCCTTCCATTGTTCACAAAATTAGCCTTGCTGGTCCAGTGGGGGTCTGTAACACCCCCCAGGTTCTGGGCCCGGTGGTGGCCATTTGTTTTAAATGGCGCTACCCAGTCTTTCCCCCTATCTAGGGGAAAAATACTGCAGCTTAGTGAGTGAGCTCCTAAGTTTGTACCTGAGGCAACAGAGGATGAAGTCACTTGCCCAAGGTCACAAGGAACAGCAGTGGGATTTCAGCCCTGGTTTTTAGCCCACTGCTCTAACGGCTCTTCCTATACTGTTTTGAGACAAGAACTATTAGTAAGGAAATATATATTTCAATGTTCAGTACTATGGAAGAAAGCATTGAAGAGATAGTGAATCAGACAGCATTACCTTGGTCACTTTAGCATAATAAAATTTCTAAATTATATGTAAGGCCAATAGCCTCATTAGTTTAATAATAAAGTATATACTTTGCAAAGAGATAGACTAGTACAGAATAGTGCACGCCTGGAGTGGGGTGCACTACCATTATAACATCTACCATTACAACAAAAATTAATTTTAAAACATCTTCTGAGACTGAGCTACTGTTTGTATGGACACACTTTTGCCTGGACTGAACTGTACCTGCCATAGGCACACTGACTTTACACTCATTTTTTCTGTCTGTATAGTTTCCTTAAATGTTTTTTTTGCTTCTCTGATTACTCAGCTTTTTTTTCACTATGTTCTGATTAAGGGCCTATGCATGAAAACTTGTGCAAACATTTTTTTTAATGTGCATGAGCTAACATATTTTCGTGTACACTCAGACATCATTTAACTAATGATGCATTAAAATGTTTATTGTACACACTAAAATATAGCCTCAATAGCACGTAAACACTATCATCAGAACATAAGAACATGCCATACTGGGTCAGACCAAGGGTCCATCAAGCCCAGCATCCTTTTTCCAACAGTGGCCAATCCAGGTCATAAGAACCTGGCAAGTACCCAAAAACTAAGTCTATTTCATGTTACCGTTGCTAGTAATAGCAGTGGCTACTTTCTAAGTCAACTTAATTAATAGCAGGAAATGGACTTCTCCAAGAACTTATCCAATCCTTTTTTAAGCACAGCTATACTAAGTGAACTAACCACGTCCTCTGGCAACAAATTTCAGAGTTTAATTCTGCGTTGAGTGAAAAATAACTTTCTCCGATTAGTTTTAAATGTGCCACATGCTAACTTCATGGAGTGCCCCCTAGTCTTTCTATTATCTGAAAGACTAAATAACCAATTCACATCTACCCGTTCTAGACTCTCATGATTTTAAACACCTCTATCATATCCCCCCTCAACCGTCTCTTCTCCAAGCTGAAAAGTCCTAACCTCTTTAGTCTTTCCTCATAGGGGAGCTGTTCCATTCCCCTTATCATTTTGGTTGCCCTTCTCTGTACCTTCTCCATCGCAATTATATCTTTTTTGAGATGCGGCGACCAGAATTGTCACAGTATTCAAGGTGGGGTCTCACCATGGAGCGATACAGAGGCATTATGACATTTTCCGTTTTATTCGCCATTCCCTTCCTAATAATTCCCAACATTCTGTTTGCTTTTTTGACTGCCGCAGCACACTGAACCGACGATTTCAATGTGTTATCCACTATGATGCCTAGATCTCTTTCTTGGGTGGTAGCACCTAATATGGAACCTAACATTGTGTAACTATAGCATGGGTTATTTTTCCCTATATGCATCACCTTGCACGTATCCACATTAAATTTCATCTGCCATTTCGATGCCCAATTTTCCAGTCTCACAAGGTCTTCCTGCAATTTATCACAATCTGCTTGTGATTTAACTACTCTGAACAATTTTGTACCATCTGCAAATTTGATTACCTCACTCGTCGTATTTCTTTCCCGATTATTTATAAATATATTGAAAAGTAAGGGTCCCAATACAGATCCCTGAGGCACTGAACTGCCCACTCCCTTCCAGCATGCACACTAACATATAACTAACTTGAGCATGCATAGTCATCTTTTACTCATGGCTCAGCCTCCTTGCTGGAAACATATGTAAAAGTAAGCCTGGTACATGGCTGAAGGCAGAAGTGAAAGAGCATCTGAACCCCAAGGAGAAGAGGTGAAAGAAGAAACTTCCAGTAAAGGAAAATCTAGACCAAAAGCATGCATCCCAGATGTGTTTGAGAACTGTCATCAAATGGTGCCTTGACCATCTCTCACATACTCATCCCATTGATGCCAGAGATGAAAATCTGCCAGCTTTCAGTGAGAAAGATATCAGCATCTAATCAAGTTCCCTCCCCCAACTCACACACAATTCTGTAGTCTTGGGTCATCAACAGCACATTCACAGCTGTTCTCTCTAAATCCTCAGTTGTTTTTAGACACACTAACCACAGCAAGGATAGCAAACACCATCAAAATATACCAGCAAAGCAAGTTCAGGCAACTGACAACACTGTGTACCCATTCTCCAAGTTACTCCCTCCCTTTCACGGTGGCCATTCCATCTATGTCACATAGCAGTGGCCATCTCAGAAGGCCACTGACCAAAGGTAGGAACGCTGGAGAGAAATATCCAAAGCTGGGTGAAAAGGGACTACTTCATGGCCATGCCTCTTACTCTGACTGAAACTTTGCTGAACTTTACGCATCTAAAATGGAGGCACCTACGGAATGTCAGATGCTCAGTTTTCTTTGAATATTGGCCTTTGAGTGCACTGAAATGCCTGAAAAGAAACTGATGAATAAAAAACAGGATTAAAATTCAACATTGTTATATATAGGTATTTAGCATAAGTTGATCAACATGGCTGCTAAATTGTATATATCTTGCCAAAGAGTCTACCATCAGCCTGGATCTATGTGGTTCAAACAGTTGAGCTCAGACTGTGTTTGTATCAATGTCAGAGGGAGAACAGCAGATTAGCAAAAATGCTGGACCAGGCTGTGGAGATAGGGGAAAAGTGAGTTAGGTTGCTTAGGGCTGAGCCACAGGGCATCTGACATTCCAGATAAAAGAGGTTTGTCTGGAAAATGGAACATGAACAGAGGAAGACAATATTTTCCAGAAAACTGAAGTTTCCAGATAATGAATTTTTGAATATAAGACGCTCTGTTTCACCTCCCTTCCAATGCTTGTATACCAGAGGTTGGTGACTTTGCTCACTGAGGGCAGTGAGGAGATTTTCTTTTTAGAACAACCAGACTATGCATAGTAGATTGGTTCACAAACTAAATCTGTGTATATATATATTTATATATGATAATGAATATTCATTATAATGTCCTAGAAATCACATCTTATTGTGGAACTCAAAGATCAGAATTGACTATCCTTGTTGTACACTAAGTTAATTTTCTTAGCTGTTTACGCACATAAAACAAGGGTTTATGAAGTAAATGTTTTGCTATAAAATTGCCTGGGGTTTGTGTAAATAAAAGTATGTGAGTAACTTGATTTTGTGCATACTTTAATCATTGTGCACAAAAAAATAGACATTTGGGTGGAGTTATTTACATGCATACTTTTGATTTTAAAAAGAATGCATGTAAATTAATACACATATGTTACACCCTGCAAAGAGCAGGTATAACTTTGTGCAGGTGAGTCTATGCATGATTTTAGGAATAATTTTCAAAGTGAAGTTATGTGCATAAATTTTCTTTGAAAATTAGTGTAGCTTATGCACTTATTTCCTGCATAAGTTACCAGCAATGTACCAACATTACCCTCTAAATTATAATTTGGATTTTCTTAAAGCAGCAGTTCTAGTTGTATTGTTCATATATTAATTTTCCTGGTTCCTGGCTCTATTATAAACTCTTTTTATCTTATTCCTAGATCCACTGGCTACAATACTAAAGAATAAAGGAGGTAAAGAGACAGCAATATATTATGATGTAGCTCAACCCTAGGTAAAAATGCTGATCCAGGGACTTAGTTGATTGCTATATTTAGAGACAGGAAGAGTGTTTTTTCCCCTTTCTTTAGAAGAACTGGATACATATATAATATGATTTTGCCTATCCCTGGATTACCACATAGAGATAATTGTTAGGAAATTAGAAGAATTTTGTGCTGTATGGTTCTTGGTCTTCACTCAAGCTGAGCTTTTAACTATGCAAGTGCTTGTTTAAATTCTTCTCTTGTGAATAATGCACATCAGAATTAGGAGCCAAAGATACGGTTTTGACAGTGAGCATTCAGATCTTTACTTGAGTTATCTTTATAGTCTCAGCATGAAAATCTGCATCTGTTCAGCACTGACTGAAGATATTCCAAACTCTTTCTTACAGATTGATATTTTTGAAGATATAAGTGTGCAGACAGAAAGCAGATATTTGGCTCAGTGATGGCCAACCTTTTGAGCTCAGTGTGTCAAAATTCATAAAAAAAACCGAGCATAACTCGGGTGGTGTGTCACTTCTAGAAAAATCCATAATTGTGATATTTGTAGCTCTAATTAATAACAAAGTTATAATTTTAATATATATACTGTATTTATTAATAAAGCAAAAACAAATAATTCTTTACCTTACCTGCTTAGTGATTTTTTTGTTGCTGAATTTCATCGGCTAAATCTTCAATTAAAACACTCTCTCCCCCTCCACCCAAACTCTTACTCCCCTGGATTTTCTCATAAACACTCATGCTCTCACACTCACTGGCTCCCTCACATACACACAAACACACACACCCAGGCAGGCTCCCAGTCATTTTCACACCACTCCCGCTCCATCCTCCAGGCAGGCACCAATTCATTCTCACACACACAGACCCCCAGGCAGGCACCCATGCATTCACACACATACACCCCCAGGCAGAGTCCCATTCATACACATGCACACACTGAAGGCAGACCCCCCTCTCTTTTGCCAGCAACCTCAGAACCTCTCTCATTCCTCTGCTGCCACTGTCACTGCTGCCACATGACTACTGGGGATGTTGCTATTCTTGCACATTCCCAAAGATTACATGTGCCAATCACTAAAAATAATTTTTTTTTTACCTTTGCTGTCTGATCTTTGTTTTCTAATTGGTTGGTCACAGGCTTTTTTTTTTTCCACCTACCCTTTCTTATTTTTTTTTTTTTGCCAATTCCTTTTATATTGTCTTTTTTTCTGTTTCTTTTCTCTTCATCTTCTTCCCTCAAACACACAGTCAGGTTCTCATTCTCACATGCATTTCTCTCTCTCACACACAGGCTCTCACTGTCACATGCTGTCTCTCATACAATCATTCATACACACAGGCTCTCACTGGCACATGCTCTCTCTCATACAATCATTCATACACACAGGCTCTCAATGCACATGCTCTCTCTCATACAATCATTCATACACACAGGCTCTCAATGCACATGCTCTCTCTCATACAATCATTCATACACACAGGCTCTCACTGGCACACGCTCTGTCTCATACAATCATTCATACACACAGGCTCTCACTGGCACACGCTCTCTCTCATAAAATTATTCATACACACAGGCTCTCACTGGCACACGCTCTCTCTCATAAAATCATTCATACACACAGGCTCTCACTGGCACACGCTCTCTCTCATAAAATCATTCATACACACAGGCTCTCACTGGCACACGCTCTCTCTCATACAATCATTCATACACACAGGCTCTCAATGCACATGCTCTCTCTCATACAATCATTCATACACACAGGCTCTCACTGGCACACGCTCTCTCTCATACAATCATTCATACACACAGGCTCTCACTGGCACACGCTCTCTCTCATACAATCATTCATACACACAGTCTCTCACTGGCACACGCTCTCTCTCATACAATCATTCATACACACAGTCTCTCACTGGCACATGCTGTCTGACTCACACACACAGGCTCTCTCTCACTCCCACATGCTGTCTTACTCAAGCACATGCAGTCTCTGCAAACATTCAGGTCCTCACACACAATCTCTCAACTCATCTCATACACGCGCGCGCACACACACCCACTCACCCTCTAAGACCCTCAGCCTCTCTTTCACCTCTCTCGGCCTCCTCTTCGCGGGTCGCCGCAGGATGGGCTCTGCAGCGGCCCTGCTACCGGGCCTCTTCCTCTTCTCGGGCCGCTGCGACTTGGGATTCGCGGCGGCCCGTAAGCGCAAGCGATGCTCCTCTTCTGCACGCGCTGATGCTTCTCTCCTTCCTGCCCACGCGGCTCCGGCAACGTTTACTTCTGGGGCCGCACAGGAAGGAGGAGGAGCATCAGCGCGTTTAAACGCGATCTTTTCCTTTGGGCTGTGGTGACTTGGGCCTCACTACGGCCCTGCCTATCTGCCTGTCGCTGCGCCGCATGCGCCCGGGGGCATTGGGGGGATACTAAAAAACTAATTTTAAAGGGTTGGCGCAGCCGATAAAAAAAAAAAAAAGGCTCGGCGCAGCCAATTAAAAAAAAAAAAATTCGATAGTCCCGAAACACTACGCGTGTCAGCAAAAACGGCTCGGCGTGTCACCTCTGACACGCGTGTCATAGGTTAGCCATCACTGGGCTAAGGTATGTTCACTGTCTCTTTTACATCTTCACATCTGGTGACTGATTCCAAGTAAATGCTGGGTGCTACCGTAAAGGAGGGTCATGAAGAAATAATCAGAGCTCTAATGAGCTGTCAGACATGATTAGCTATGTGATCAATCATTGTAAATATGCTACATTTCTACTAATAATGTTGTCTTCCAAGAGGCTCATCTGCTCGCCAGCTTTTGAGTAGAGCAAATTCCTCACCCTCTGATTTTATCACACAGAAATTATTCCCTTTTATTAAACATTCATTTAATTGAGAGTGGATTCATACAAGGAATAAAACATGCAGGTTGTTTAATTTAGACACATGAAAGACTGTAAGAGAATCAGGAATAATAATTCTCTTCCACCAAAATGTATAATAGCTTAAACAGTTACCCTGAATATTACATCCTTAAAAAAAATCATAAATGGTAAAATATAAATAGACTGGGAGAAATACAGGAGAAAACATTTAGCTTATCCAGTATCTCAGAAAAATATATAAAGCAAGTTGCACTGAATATATTAACATTTCTGCATACTAGACTGGCTTCTTAAAAGCTGCAGAAATCTATCCAGTGCAGATAGGTCATGGCTGGTAACACAAATGCAATCTTCAGGGAGTGCCATTTACATCAATGCAACTGCATCAGATTAGCTAGGGAAATCTGCTATCAAATCAATACTACTACCGTAGTAGTCTATAATTCTGCAGTAATAGCAGAAACTGGTCACAAGGGGGAGCTAAAGAATAACTTTCTGTTCTAATATTTGAAGTATGAAGATTTATTTCAGATGCCACATGACATCTAACACTTGTGGCCCTATATATCTCATACAGGTTTTCCCTATTTTGATCTAGAGAATTTCACAACCAACTAATATGAAACTTCTACCAGCCAAACAAAACTAATACTATTACTGCTACTACTCAAGCAAACAGAAGAGAAAATCCTTTTATATGCAATGTGGGAGCCAGGAGGAACTCTCAACAGATTTCCTTTCCACTAAGTACAAGGTCCTAATTGCATTAATTATGCCATAACTAAACTAGATATCAAAGAGATAAATGCCCTGATATGAAATCTCAGACTTACCTATTAGAATATAGGAAAGTGGTCCTATATATTAATAAATCAAAGCAAATGCCAGTGCCTTGTGCCTTACTCCAAAATCTTCACAAACTGCTCCTAAAGTACTTATATACACATCAAAGTCAGGAAAAATATCAAAGGAACTTTGAAAGCCCCAGCAGTAGAAAACCAGAGTAACCCTTTTCCTGAATAAAAACTATTATTTAAAAGAGATGCTAAATAAAGCACTATCGGGCCGATTCAGTAAAGTCCGCGGGAGAGCGGACGAACGCCCGCTCTCCCGGCGCGCACACAGAAAGCACCAGAAAAATTATTTGACCTGATTCTACATTCTGATCGCTTCCCTGAGACATGGACAGAAAAGTTAATTAGATCAATCTAAATACAAATAATAATAAAGAGATTTATAACAACAAAAATATTAGTAAACTGTTTGTAATATACTCAGCAAAAGAATACTACACCTCCTAATGAAGCGCATACACATGCACAGAAGTCAGGATTGGGTTCTTTCCCAAGCACTGAAATAGTGACCACATCTTTAACTTACTGATCAGGGAGCAGACACTGTTTAACACACTTTGAGCTCAGCTAGTTGGAAAAACGTGAAATAAATTATGGTTAACAAACATGCAAAAAAAACCTACCCTCATATTATTGACTTCAAAAGCTTTTGACTCTGTTTGGCACCTTGGTCTCAACCACAAATTACTGCAAACTGGAATTGAGGGGAGGAGGGAGAGAAGAAAGAAAACCTATGATATAATTAAATCTAAGTACTCATTCATTAGCTGTAAGGTTAAGAAAACAACTTGTAGACAGACTTCTTCAGGCAGGAGCAAGGAATAAGGTGGGATTGTAATCTCATTCCTATCTATAACATCTGCATCAATGATCATCCAGACCACTAGAGACTCTTCAGTCGCATTACTAATACAGAAATCAAATAGCTGCTGAATGCAGATGATCTGGTCATTTTATCCCCATCTACACCTGCTCAAAATGTACTGCAAATCAATCATAGGAGCTAGAGATAAAGCTGGAAATGAAAAGAAATGAGATTTTCCAGAAAATGAAAAAAAATCTCAAAAACATTTAAATTATACCTAAATAACCATGGAAGAGTGTTATCGTTCAAGGGTTGTGATAGTCAGGTAGTGGACCCTTGGACCGGGCTGCCAGGGGTGACAGAATAGCAGACCGGGAGGCGGAGTCAGAGGCCTGGGAGGACTTCACCCGGGACCCGGAATCCCCCCGGGAGGATCCCGTAGGGACCCAGGCCCTTGGGACTTAGGCTGCGCAGAGGAAGTTCAGAGGCAGATCAGAGGGAGTCAGTCAGGTAGCCTGAAGGGAGCAGGCCCCGGGTCGGGTCAAGGTGGGGAAGGAGCAACAGAGTTCAGAAGCAATCAGAGGCAGGGCCAACATTCCGTGGGCAAGGTCAGGGCAACAGTCGAATGGAGAGAGTTCTGTAGCAAGGCGGGGTCTGGACCGGCAGCAGGCAGGCAGACCGAGTGCTGAAGCAAAACCGGGATCGAGGCAGGCGGCAAACAGGCAGGCAGTGTACTGAAGCAAACCGGGATCGAGGCAGGCGGCAGACAGGCAGGCAGTGTACTGAAGCAAACCGGGATCGAGGCAGGCGGCAGACAGGCAGGCAGTGTACTGAAGCAGACCGGAGTCGAGGCAGGCAGCAGACAGGCAGGCAGCGTACTGAAGCAGGCCAGAGTCGAGAACCAGGAATACAAACGAGAACGTCACTGAAGCAGGTACAGGAACGGAAGGCAACTAATATTCAGAGAACCTCATTGCAAGGCGTCTAGTAGGAGACTGGACGCCGGTTAAATGCGGTCCGGGGCGTGACGTCAGCAAAAGGGGCCGTCCCGAACTTCCGGGTGCTGGGCGCACATAAGGGCCTTCCTCGCACGCGCGCGCGAGGCAACGAGAGGGGCGGAGCTTCTGGCGGCCTGGACGGCGTTCTCCACGTGGCGAGGCAGTGGCCTGGCGGCCTACTGGACCGGAGGCCCGGCGCGGTCCTCCGTGGACCAAGACGAAGGTAAGCGGACCCGACCCCGAACATGGGGGAGGCGGTCGGGACCGCAACAGTACCCCCCCCCCCTTTACGCCCCCTCTTCAATGGCCCAGGTTTCCCTGGGTGGTCAAGGTGGAACTGTCGGAGGAAAGTTTTGTCCAAAATGTTGCGGGCAGGTTCCCAGGTATTGTCCTCATCTCCGCAACCCTCCCAGGCTAAGAGGTATTCCCATCTCCGATTGAAGAAACGTACGTCGACGACCTCTTGAACCTGGTGTGTGGGATCCTCAGCCACGGGCGTGGCAGGAGTGTCCGGGGGCTTGCGGTGGAAGCGGGAGAGGACCAGTGGCTTCAGCAGAGAGACATGGAAGACGTTGTGGATTCGTAGAGTGGATGGTAATGGTAATCGGTAGGAGACCAACCCCACTCTTTCGGCGATCCGAAAGGGTCCGCAAAATTTGGGTGCAAACCTCCTAGAAAGCATCCTTAAATGAATGTTCCGGGTGCTGAGCCAGACACGATCCCCGGGGAGATACACTGGGGCAGGTCATCTGTGACGGTCGGCACACCGCTTAGCAGTCGCGGCAGAAGCGGCTAATTTGTCCTGAGTAGCCTGCCATAGGTTCTGAAGTTGCTGAGCGAAGAGCTGCGCTGCGGGTGAGGAATTGGGTGTGGCAATGGGTAACGGAGGCTTGAGCTGTTTTCCATATACCACCTGGAAAGGCGAGGTTCTGGTGGCAGCATGGCTCTGATTGTTGTAAGCAAACTCGGCCCAGGGCAGGAGCTCGGTCCAATTATATTGTTTTTTGTTGATGAAGGCGCGTAGGAAGGTTTTCAACGAGCAGTTCATTCTCTCAGATTGCCCATTACTCTGCGGATGAAAGGCTGTGGAAAAGCTGAGCTGGACCTTGAAGCATTTAGAAAGGGCCCTCCAGTATCAGGCGGTAAACTGCGGTCCCCGGTCGGAGACGATGTCTTGGGGCAGCCCATGGATCTGAAAGATGTGCTGCGCGAATAGGCGTGCCAGTTCCGGCACTGAGGGTAGCTTGGGTAATGGCACGAAATGGGCCATTTTAGAAAAACGATCCACGGTAACCCAAATTACCGTCTTCCCTTGAGATGGGGGCAAGTCGACCATGAAATCCGTGGCAATATGGGTCCATGGTTCGGTAGGAATCGGGAGCGGCTGTAGTAGGCCGCACGGGGGTCCGAGGTTAGGCTTTTGTTGTGCACAGGTGGGGCAGGAACTTACGTAGGTCCGTACGTCTCGACGAAGGTTGGGCCACCAGTAGAATCGGTTGATAAGTTCCAAGGTTCTTTCCTGACCCGCATGGCCTCCCGTCAGGGAGTCGTGGGCCCAGCGTAGGGCCTTTACCCGGGCGTGTTTAGGAACCACTGTCTTATCCTGCGATAACACAGTCAAAGCTGTCAAGCGAACTTTAGAAGGGTCAAGGATGTATCGAGGAGGTTCCTGATCCTCCTCGGACATGGAGGTCTGGGACAGAGCGTCGGCTCTAACGTTTTTTGCGGCAGGGCGGTACTGCAGGGTAAAGTTGAACCGGTTAAAAAAAGGTGACCAGGGGGCTTGTCAGGGGTTCAACCGCTGTGCTTGGGACAAAAACTCCAAGTTTTTGTGGTCGGTGTAGACAGTGACCGGATGATTTGCTCCCTCTAGCCACTGCCGCCACTCCTCGAAGGCCAGCTTGATGGCTAGAAGTTCCTTGTCTCCTATGGAATAATTTGCCTCAGCAGGCGAGAACTTCTTGGAGTAGTATGAGCAAGATAGTAGTTGTCCCGATGGGGAGTGCTGACTGAGAACAGCTCCAACTGCGACGCTGGAGGCGTCCACCTCTACTATGAAAGGACGAGTTGGATCCGGATGGCGTAAACAGGTGTCTGTCAAGAATGCCTCCTTTAGATCAGCGAAAGCTTCAGCCGCAGAGTCGGGCCAAGACTTGACGTCAGCTCCCTTTCTAGTTAATGTCGTGAGGGGAGCGACCCGGCGAGAGTAGTGGGGAATAAAATGTCTGTAGAAGTTGGCAAACCCCAGAAACCTCTGCAGAGCCTTTAGTCCGGATGGGCGAGGCCAGTTGGTGATGGCGGATACCTTCTCGGGGTCCATCCGGAACCCGGTAGAGGAGACGATATACCCTAGGAAGGGCAAAGATTCAGACTCGAACACACATTTCTCCAGCTTAGCGTAGAGGTGATTATCCTTTAAAGCCTGTAACACCTGTCTTACGTGCCGTCGATGGGTCTCCAAGTCCTTGGAATATATCAATACGTCATCCAGGTACACGATGACGTGCGAGTGGAGCATCTCCCGCAGGACCTCATTCATGAGGTTTTGGAAGACTGCCGGGGCATTACAGAGGCCAAAGGGCATTACCAGATACTCGTAATGCCCATCCCTGGTGTTGAAGGCAGTCTTCCACTTGTCTCCTGGGCGTATGCGGATGAGGTTGTAGGCCCCTCTGAGGTCTAGCTTGGTGAAAAGTTTGGCTCCTTGGAGCCTATCCAAGAGCTCGGGGATCAATGGGAGCAGGTAGCGATCCCTCTTGGTGATGGCATTCAAGCCGCGATAGTCTATGCACGGGCGGAGTGAGCCGTCCTTTTTCCCTACGAAAAAGAAGCCGGCCCCGGCAGGAGATCAGGAAGGATGAATGAAGCCCTTGGCAAGGTTTTCTTTAATGTATTTGGACATGGCGGTAGTTTCTGGCAGGGATAGCGGGTACACCCGGCCCCGAGGTGGTGTGGTGCCGGGTAACAAGTCTATCGGACAGTCAAAGGGCCGGTGTTGAGAAAGGATCTCGGCCATTTCTTTGGAAAATACCTCTGCGAAGGCTTGGTAGGCTGTCGGCAAGAGGCTGGATGAGCAGAGCAGGACTGGACGTGGAGGTCGTGGTACCTGAAGGCAATGCGAAAAGCAGTAAGGGCTCCACTGGGTCAACTGGAGGGTGTCCCACTGAATCACGGGTGAATGATGACGCAGCCAAGGTAGTCCCAGCACCAGAGGGTGCACCGCCCTTTCCAGCACCAGGAAAGAGATCTCTTCTGAGTGGAGTACCCCTGTCTGGAGAATCAAGGGAGCTGTGACGCAGGAGATAGCCTCGGGGAGTAAGGTGCCCCGGATGGATGTGATGCGCAGAGGTGAGTCTTTCGGCAGCGTGGGCAAACCCAATTGGTGAACCAAGTCCGCTACTATAAAATTCCCATCAGCCCCAGAGTCAACAAAAGCCAGGGTTTGGAGCTCTCCTCCGGGGTATTTCAGTCACTGGGATTGAGCATTGAGGAGCTGAGCCCGCATAGCCTAGGAGTAGCTCCTCGGAATATCCTAGGCGCGGTCGTTTCCCGGACGCTCCGGGCAGTGGGTGAGGAAGTGCCCTTTCCCGCCGCTGTACAGACACAGCCCCTGGGACCGGCGTCTCTTTCTTTCCTCCGCGCTTAACGGAGCCCGTCCTAGTTGCATAGGCTCACTTGGCGAGGCGGTAGTAGGAGGCGTCTTGGGAACCAAGAACCGGGCGGAACCTTGGGTAGCCGGAGGGAACCTTCGTGAGGGGCACCCTTCCCTGTCCCGTTGCTGTAACCGGCGGTCCACTCGGCCTGCCACGTCGATGAGGTCGTTGAGGTCGTCCGGGAGATCTCGGCCTGCCAGTTCATCTTTGACGTGGCTCGCCAAGCCCTCCAGATAGATGCCCCTTAGGCAGTCGTCCCGCCAACCAACCTCCATGGCAAGGGTGCGGAAATCAATGGTGTAGTCCGCCACGGACCGAGCCCCTTGCTTGAGATGCAATAGTTCGGAGGTGGCAGTGGTTTGACGGGCCGGATCATCGAAGGCTTGTCGGAAATTGAGCACAAACTCCTGGAGATTGTGCAATAGGGGGTCCTGACGCTCCCACATGGGAGAGGCCCAGTCGAGTGCCCTTCCATCCAGTAGGGAGAAAATATATGCTACTTTTACAGAGTCTGAGGAGAATTGTGCTGGCAACAAGGTGAACTGGACGTAATACTGGTTCAAAAAACCCCGGCACGCCTTGGTATCCCCTGCATAGCGGATCGGTGCCGGTAACTGGGTAATCGAGGTGGGGTTGAGTAGTGGAGCAGGAGGTGGTGCTGGAGGCGGGTCCACCGGTAATGCCTCCAGGCGAGACATTAATTGCTCCACGGTAGCAGCGAGGGTATCGATGCAGAAGCTGCTGTTGTTGGAGGCGCTGCGCCATTCCTGGAATGGCCTGTAGACTGGGGATCTCCGCCGGGTCCATGGCCTTGCAAGCTGTTATCGTTCAAGGGTTGTGATAGTCAGGTAGTGGACCCTTGGACCGGGCTGCCAGGGGTGACAGAATGGTAGACCGGGAGGCGGAGTCAGAGGCCTGGGAGGACTTCACCCGGGACCCGGAATCCCCCCGGGAGGAGCCCGTAGGGACCCAGGCCCTTGGGACTTAAGCTGCGCAGAGGAAGTTCAGAGGCAGATCAGAGGGAGTCAGTTAGGTAGCCCGAATGGAGCAGGCCCCGGGTCGGGTCAAGGCGGGGAAGGAGTAACAGAGTTCAGAAGCGATCAGAGGCAGGGCCAACGTTCCGTGGGCAAAGTCAGGGCAACAGTCGAATGGAGAGAGTTCTGTAGCAAGGCAGGGTCTGGACCGGCAGCAGGCAGGCAGGCCGAGTGCTGAAGCAAAACCGGGATCGAGGCAGGCGGCAAACAGGCAGGCAGTGTACTGAAGCAAACCGGGATCGAGGCAGGCGGCAGACAGGCAGGCAGTGTACTGAAGCAAACCGGGATCGAGGCAGGCGGCAGACATGCAGGCAGTGTACTGAAGCAAACCGGGGTCGAGGCAGGCGGCAGACAGGCAGGCAGTGTACTGAAGCAGACCGGAGTCGAGGCGGGCAGCAGACAGGCAGGCAGCGTACTGAAGCAGGCCGGAGTCGAGAACCAGGAAGACAAACGAGAACGTCACTGAAGCAGGTACAGGAACGGAAGGCAACTAGTATTCAGAGAACCTCATTGCAAGGCGTCTAGTAGGAGACTGGATGCCGGTTAAATGCGGTCCGGGGCGTGTTGTCAGCAAAAGGGGCCGTCCCGGGTGCTGGGCGCACATAAGGGCCTTCCTCGCGCGCGAGGCAACGAGAGGGGCGGAGCTTCTGGCGGCCTGGACGGCGTTCTCCACGTGGCAAGGCAGTGGCCTGGCGGCCTACTGGACCGGATGCCCGGCGCGGTCCTCCGTGGACCGAGACGAAGGTAAGCGGACCCGACCCCGAACATGGGGGAGGCAGTCGGGACCGCAACAGAAGAGAGGATGCCCTAGGTCTATATTTATACTTCTGCCTGAATATAAGTATATATGCAAACTTTTAAATTGGCTATAAACACATGACAAAAAAAACCAATAAGTGACTTCTATGCAATAAAGAAATCCCTGACCACTTTTAAACCCCAAATAAAACAGCTATTAAAATGATTTAATAGCAAAATTTTATGCATAGGTAGTGCCTCCGGGGACAATCACATGGAGTCATCTGTAGTTGCTCTATAGTAACTGTCATCAGCTACTAGATCCTGAGAGTTGATGGCACCTGGGGAGACTTTGTACAATGACCAAGCAAATCAACAAGTATGGTAAATTCCCAGCTAACATAACTGTAGAGATGCTGTAGAAAGCTATTTTTGATTTGAGGATGAATTTATTGCCTAATATAACTTCCTCTCTCAGGAGTAAGGTGGAGAATGGAGAATGATGTTAAGACTAATTATCTGCTTCCATTGGTAATTTGGAAAAAAATTGAGAGAAATGGATAATTTTAAATCTAGGATGGCTAAAGATAGTCTCACTATTGCCAGGAGAGTTGAGAGCTTTCAGAAGTTTACGCGGCTAAAGAAGAATATGAACTATCAACTTTCCATGTGTTGAATCTATTTCTGGTCTGGAACTATTTAAAAGATACATGGTGGAATGTTTACAGTTTTCAAGAGAAACTTTACATCCATTATCTAAGGCACTTTTATATCGTAGCCAAAATTACTTCTCACCAGAAACTGCTTTCTTTGATACAGAAGCTGGAAATATCTGCTGTCAGAGCAAGGTAACAGAAGCAGATAATGTGGCTTTTCTTTCAAAACATTTTTAAGCCTTTCATTGGTTATCATGTAAGAATATTCCCTGATGTTGTTACATCAGAGCAGCAGAGGTGCATTGCCCTATCGGGTGATTGGGATATCGGGCATCCCCTGGAGGGTTGGTCTATCTGGAGTCGCTCAGTGCTGGCCTGTGTGTTATTGTTTGGGATAGTTGTGGGTGGATCCTTGGGCCGGTGGCAGATGGCCACGCCCCCGGGGGAAGATCCCGAGAGGGACCACCGGTCAGGCTCAGAGTTTGGAGACAGACACACACTAGTTCTTTTATTAAACAGTATATTGACCCACCAGAGGTGGCAGTAGTGAGCTGGAAGCGCCCGGCTGGGCTGTAGTTCCTCAGATACTGGAACAGCGATCCCAGGATGGCAGAGCTGGTTCCAGGGAAAGCTCTGAGAGAACGATGTTAACTCACTGGTGTTGTAGGCAGTGATGACTTCCTGGCAGAAGTAGTATTCAGAAGCAGGTCCGAGAACGTGGGCCCTCGAGGAGCGAGAACCAGCTCCAGACTGCGACCTGAAAGGCAAAAGAGAAACGAGGCCCCCGAGGAGCGGGTACCCCATGTAAGTCTGAGGATGCAGAGTAGCTAGGAGCGTAAGAAACCTTTCTTTTCCTTTCCGTTCCAAACTCCATTCCGTTCCTTGCTAACTCGATAGTTAGCGAATTCAGAGACCTTAAATATCCGGTGCGGATGACGTCATCTCAGGGGGACGCCCCTGAGGTTCGCGCCACTGCTGGTACTTGAGTCAGGACTGCGCCGCACGCGCACCCTTAGGCTTCTGGGAAACATGGTGGAGTGCAGCGTCTTGCTGGTCCGGGGACGCTGGAGGAGGGCGGCAAGAGGACACCACGGCAGCCAAACATCCAACAAGCAAAGAGGGAGTCATCACAGAGGTAAGGTGGGCGGGGTGGAGATGTCGGGCAGCGACAGTCCCAACAGTACCCCCTTCAAAGGGTGATCTCCTCTTCGAGTACCAGGCTTGGGTTTTGAAGGATGTGCGATGTGGAACTGACGAAGCATCTCTTTATCCAGGATATTGGTCTGAGGCTCCCAAGAGTTTTCTTCAGGGCCAAAACCTTCCCATTTCAGAAGGTATTCAAAAGTATTGCCTCTTTTACGAACATCCAGAATCTCTTCGACTTTGAATTCTAAGTCGTCTTCTGCATTGATGACAGGTGGGTCTTGAGATTTGGAAGAGAATTCGCTGAGAATGAGCGGTTTCAGAGTGAAACGTGGAAAGCATTATGAATATCAGCAGCAGTGGATTGAGCTGCTGGGGATGTCACCGAGCTTCAGTGGAAGTGGCGGTGCTGGGGAACGTCCAAAACCCATCTCAAATGGTGACTCAGTCGTGGATTTTTCAATTTAATGAGGGTAATCCTCAAGTATTCCACTAGATGTCTGAGAATGAAGTTGCCTCCTGCCCCTGAGTCCACTAGGGCAGGAGTCTGAACTGTGACCAGTCCATAGGTCAAGGAGACTGGGAGAGAGAGCGGAGGAGAGGGCGCAGTATGGCCTAAGAACAATCCTCCTGCAGGACTTAGGCCCGTCCATTTTCCGGACGAATGGAGCATTTAGAGATATCATGGCCGGGCTGACCACAGTACATGCAAAGGCCGTGCTTCTTCCGAAGTCTTCTTTCTTTGGAAATCAAACGTCCATGACCAAGTTGCATCGGTTCATCTTTATCAGCAGCAAGGATTACTGGAACCATCCGAGGTGCAGATGCAGCACTAGCCTGTTTCAACCCAGGTAACACCTTAGGTCGGAGTTCCTTCACCTTGTCCCGGAGCCGGTGATCAATCCGAGTGGCCAAGGCTACTAAATCGTCAGCGAGTCAGGTGTTTCGCGAGCAGCCAGCTCGTCCTTTAAACGGGTATCCAGGCCTCTACAAAAGAGAGTCTTGAGACATTTGGGGTCCCAGTGGAGTTCCGCGGCAAGAGTTTTGAACTCTATGGCAAATTCAGCCAAAGATCTGTTGCCTTGCTTCAAATCAACCAAAGCAGAACCGGGTACAGAAGTTCGAGCAGGGTCTTCAAAAACGGATTTAAACAAGTCCATAAATCCTTCTATGTCCTGCAAAATGAGGTCCTTGCATTCCCACAAGGTAGATGCCCAAGACAAGGCCCTACCATCCAGGTATGAAAGGATGTAGGTAGTCTTAGAGAGAGCCGAAGGAAACAATGATGGCTGTAAGGCAAAATGCATGCAGCACTGGTTTAAAAAGCCTCGGGTCTTCTGGATTTCTCCGGAAAAGCAGATTGGAGCCACCAGTGGTACAGCAGTCTTTAAAGTTACCTCCTATAACTGACCTTCATGGTTGGAAGCTGTGCCTTGAACCTTCTATGTGTGTAGCTGATGAAACGCTGAAGTAAGTTTCTCCAAGGCGTCTTGCTGCTCCACAATGCACTGAGCCAGGCCCTGTATGGCCAGCAAGGCATTGAGTTGTGCCGGATCCATGGAGTTAGCAATCTATTATTGTTTGGGATAGTTGTGGGTGGATCCTTGGGCTGGTGGCAGATGACCCCGCCCCCTGGGGAAGATCCCGAGATGGACCACAGGTCAGGCTCAGAGTTTGGAGACAGACACGCACTAGTTCTTTTATTAAACAGTAATTTGAACCACCAGAGGTGGCAGTAGTGAGGTGGAAGCGCCCGGCTGGGCTGTAGTCCCTCAGATACTGGAACAGGATGGCAGAGCTGGTTCCAGAGAAAGCTCTGAGAGAACGATAGTAACTCACTGGTGTTGTAGGCAGCGATGACTTCCTGGCAGAAGTGATATTCAGAAGCAGGTCCGAGAACGTGGGCCCTCGAGGAGCGAGTACCGGTTCCAGACTGCAACCTGAAAGGCAAAAGAAAAACGAGGCCCCCGAGGAGCGGGTACCCCTGGTAAGTCCAAGGAGGCAGAGTAGCTAGGAGCGTAAGAAAACTTTCATTTCCTTTCCTTTCCGTTCCGAACTCCATTCCGTTCCTTGCTAACTCGATAGCGAATTCAGAGACCTTAAATATCCGGTGTGGATGACGTCATCTCAGGGGGACGCCCCTGAGGTTCACACCACTGCTGGTACTTGAGTCAGGGCCGCGCCACGCGCGCGCCCTTAGGCTTCTGGGAAACATGGCGGAGTACAGCGTCTTGCCGGTCCGGGGACGCCAGAGGAGGGTGGCAAGAGGACACCGCAGCAGCCAAACATCCAACAAGCAAAGATGGAGTCGCCACAGAGGTAAGGTGGGCGGGGTGGAGACGTCGGGCAGCGACGGTCGCAACACTGTGCATCTGCAGACTGCCTGGGAAGAGACAAAACAACAGGAGGGGAGGAGTGGATTAGGGAGCAGAGTAGCTCTTCTTCAGTCTGCTCTGCTCTGTCCACACTAAATTCATCCTTTCCCTCCTGTTCCCTGCAAAACAGGAGGAGAGAGACTTGATTAGGGAGCAGAGTAGCTTTTCTTTGGTCTGCTATGTTCTATCCATTCCCAATTTACCCCTCATATCCCATTTCCTACAAAAACAGGAGTGGAAGGGCTGGAATAGGGAACAGAGTTGCTCTTCCCTGCTCAATCTGCTCCAGCCTCTGCTACATCCCTCCCCTCTTCCCTACAAGCAGCCTGAGAGAGGAGGGGCAGGAGCAGTAAGCAGAGCACTGCAGAATGAGATTCCTTGCATAAGCCCTGTGTGCTTATGAACTAAGGAGGGGGAAATTGAGATGATTCCTGGAGGAAGGGAGAGGGGGAGTTAGGATAGGGCTTGAGGATAAAGGGGAGAGTGCTGAGGGTCATCTGGTGTGTATGAGCAATATGAGGTACTCTGCTAACATGTAGTTTCTGTATACTTCATCTTTTTCTGTTTTCATAATAGGAGGTGTATTGTTAATAATAAATTTAGATTTTTATCCTGCCTTTCCAAGTAATGCTAAAGGTGGTTTATGACATTTTTAGAATTCAGGTACAATAAGCCCTTTCCTAAAGAGCTAACAATCTAAGTGGGGAAAGACCAGCTTTATTTTTATCTGTACATATTTCTATTTGGGATATATCTTCACTTTAATAGCTCCTGACCCTTCATGGGGTCAGGTTTGACTCCCTTTTATACATCGAGAGACCCATGGCTCTGAAGATGAAATTTGGATTGTTTTGGGACTAAGTATTTTTCTGTTGTTTGATATAGATCGGGGTTAGACCACCAATGACTCTTCTTCCTAGGACCTGCAGTGTTGTGACAAAAGTATTTATGTTGCTGTGTAATATGTTAGATCAGAATTAGTATGTTTGATTATTGAACTATTGTCTCTCTTGCGAGGGAACACCCTGAGCAACACATAAACTCAGTTTGTTTCTAACCTCTGCCACCTCATTAAGATGATTTCTGTTTGCCTGCCTTGGTGACCTGCAGACTTATGATGAAAAGGAAAGTTCCCTTCCCTGAGAGGACTGATGTGCTGACTTTGTTCCACCTTATTTACCCTCTCTGGAGCAAATCATCTCTCTAATTTTAATGGACTATCCCTACAGTAGAAATTTCTAATAGAGTGGTGGAGGCAAGAATAAGGAAGCGTGATGGTGACAGCAAGAACAATTTAGGCAATCAAGCTTGTACTGCTGACAGATGGAGATATCTTTAGTTGGAATAGTATCGGCAGGGTCAACCAAGCAGGCTGGGTGGGCCAAATGGTCTTTACATGCTGACATCTATTATACTACTATGTATTATTCAATGATCTTAACTTTTCTGATATAGCAGCTGGACTACAAACTGTGCTGATTTTATCAAACCCATTTTGAGTGACATTTTTTGTTGCTTATGCTCTGCCTTTATTTTTGTATATTGATTATGTGGGAAGCCAGAAACATCCCCTAAAGACTTTAATGACACTAGCTTATCTCACGTCACTAAGTTTGCATATCATAAACGGTTGTTTCCGTAGATAGCAGGATGAATTAGTCATTACATGTGGGGTATCATTATCCAGCGGCACCAAATGGACTTGTCTTTCCAAGCTAGAGCTTTGAGCTCTGCTGAGCATGTTTATTTATTTTATTTATTTATTTAAATATTTCTATACCGCTCAAATTCATCTGGGCATGTGCTGCAGTTCCTGTGCAGGCATTACCTCGTGAGCCTTCTAAGTCTATACCAGAGCTAACCTAGCTATGTAGTTGACTCTCCAGGGAGGCAGGTATGTATTCTATGGCTATATTAATCCATGGTGCGAGCACATCTTGAGTATTGTATGCAATTTTGGTCATTGTATCTTAAAAACGATATAGCAGAATTAGAAAAGGTACAGAGAAATGGAACCAAAATGATAAAAGAAATGGAACAATTCTCCTAGAAGGAAAGGCTAAAGAGGTTAGGGCTCTTCATCTTGGAAAAGAGAAGACTGAGGAGAGGAGAGACATGATAGTGTTATGGCAAATCTCATGTTCTTATTATGTTCCTATGAGATGGATCCATATGGCATGCTGAACAAATGCAATCAGTACCCAACTGCACAATTTGGATGACTCAGAGGTCCTTGAGGATATGATGCTACTTCTCTTCTAAATGTTGGATTCTTCCCACCATTGGGAGAGTCAGGAACAGACTGATTGTAGGGATCAAAAGCTAGGCCCCAGTTTGGTCTGTGTTGTTGTGTAGTGTTTGGCTGATGGCATTCTCTTTATCTAGGCTAGGACAGAAGTTGCTGTTGACACTGGGCTGGAAGGGATGGCAGACATTACTGTTGAAAGGAATGGTACTTCCTATGGAATATAGTCGTTTGTACAGGTAGAAGTGACACCTCACTGTAGAAAGCTTTTCAGGAGCCATCAAGAGCCAAATTTTGGTTCTTTATCTGAGCTACTATCTCTCGGAGCTTCTTACCGAAAAGATTGTCCCCCAAACATGGGAGGTTGGTTAGTTTTTTGTGAACATCCTCATGGATGCTACTTGGTTGAAGCCATGCCATGCATCTAGCTCCAATCAAGGCTGAGGAGGTGCGTAAAATGAAATCAAAATATTTGTAAACTGATTGAACTAGTTGGCAGATGCCCTCTTACACATCCAGGAGTGGTTGTGGATAGGCAGGTAGGAAAGGCTTCAGTTTTTTAATGCAGTCAAAGATGTACTGCACTATATAGAATTAGTGGATAATAATGTGAGCAAAAAGATTTGCACTTCAATTAATTTTCTTGACAAAGTTATCAAGAAGTTTTTGGTCTTTTTGAGAGGAGAATCCAGGTCATCTTTGCTTTTTTCATAGCTAATTTAACCACTGCTAACTGGTGAGGCAGCTGGATGACACCAAAATCTGGTGAACCCTGGACTCTGAATTTGAGGTCCAATTTTTTAGCTGTAGAAGTAGCTGAGTGGGAGTTTCCCACATTTTCAACTGTAGAATATTGAGGATGTTGTGGTTCAGCTGAACTATCCAGTATTTGAAGAAGGCCAAGGACTTCAGAATGGGAGTCTTTGTGGACATGGACACCCTGAGCTGGTCCCATTTTTTCCACAAATTAAAATAGGTAAGATCTTCTGCTTATGAGATGTGGTATGAAGGATCTGGAAGAGGGCTGGAGGGTAAAGTCTTCATCTGAGCCTTAAAGTACTGCTTCACTTATCCAGTACTGCAATGACAAAGAGGGTGAACTAGAAGCAGCTTCTAGTTGACTCTAAAGAGGAGCGGCCTAGTCAAACCTCTGACTTACTAGAATGCACCAAGATAGATTATGAAGAACTCCTAAACAAGGGTTCTAATGGTGAGTTCACTACTATGGGTGAGATCAGCACTCCGGTCTGTGGTATTGCTGTAGGGATAGTAGAAAGTAGACGCTGAACTGTTCCTTCTGTCTTCTTGGTCAGAGAGGTAAAGAAACTCTTTACCAAATCTGCAATTTGGTCATGTGACTGATCTGTCCACTGAAACCAAAATAGTTTCCTGCATGAGAATGGTGGCCTATTAAAAATAAGCAGTACAGTAGACAATACCAGTCCTGCAGTCTCCAAGCAAAGTCCTTCCACCATTAGTCTAGGTGAAGTGAATGCTCTAGTTATCAGAGGGAGCAAGGGCAATCTGGTCCATTATCCTGCAGATCTAGGATGGATTATGTAGAGCTGTTTTGGAAAAGCAGTCTGATAGATCAAAGCCAAAGGTGAATGAGTCGGTGACATTAATGGGGTAGAGTGCTTGGACACCTCTGATGACTTGCCATACTTTGACGGGTCTTTGGAGATGTACGTCAAGGAAGCCAGGGCAGATGAATGGTATTGCATCAGGGCTGTGCCATGTGTCCTTGCAGTGTGCATTGCAGGATCATGCAGTATAGAATTCTGAACACCATGTGACCAAAGAATAGAGACATCGTGCACATCGAGGCCATACACTTCAGTGGTGTTGGAGCCTTGAGCATCAAGTGTATCATGCATCAGATGTATAGGTGCATCATGTATTGAGTTCATCAGATCACCATGTGTTGAGTGCATCAAGTGCATTGAGCATCTCAGAATGTCATGTGTAGAGAACTTCGATGTGCCATGTGTCGAATGCATCAGTGGAAGATGTGTTAGGTGAATCAATGCTGTTTGTGCTGAAAGCACCAATGATGGGCACATTGATGGTGTTGGTGCTCATGCACCTCACTTAGAGGTAGATTTTAAAAGCGCTGCTCGAGAAAAAACGTCCACATATGCGGGCTGTGCGCGAGCAGTGCAAATTTTAAGAATCCGCGAAGTACATGCGTATATACCCATGCATGCATCAAGAATAAGGGGGTGGAAAAGGGGCGGAAAATGGGCATTCCGGGGCAGGGCTAAGACTTACACGTGTATCTCCTTTTAAAATTAGCCAGTTACTGGGTAATTTTAAATGTCTCATGCGTATTTCTGCTAGGGTTTTAGCAGCTCTTATGCACCTATGCAAGTGGCTCTTATGCACGTATGCAGGCGGATTTTACAACACTCACACAAAGGAAAAACCAGTTTTTCCAATTAGTCCACCAGTTTGTCCAGTTAATATTCAGGACTTCAAGACCCATCTGGTTCTTCATCCTGTAAGCCTCCCTCTTGACCCTGAAACTTCACATTGTGCTAAAGCCCTACAATTCAAGATATCAAGACTTGCTTCTCATTAGGACCTGCAGCAAAGTTATACAGATAACACACAGCCCGCATACACATGTATGTGGCCATTTTTGCGAGAGAAACACTTTTAAAATCTACCTCTTAGTTTGTATTTATTCAATGCAGGCTGCAATGGCTCCACAGATTGATGCCACTTAAGTCTTTATTGCAGGATGGCTGGTGGAACTTGACTCTGCAGCTTTGGCCTGAGTGGAAGAGGAGTTTTAGAGGAGTTCCTGATCAACTCTTTACCCAGCAAGGCAGACAAGGCAGCATTGCAGGATGAGGACCTATTGCAAATTTGGAGAGATTTATGCAGTTTGTCAATGCAAAGTTCCCTGAAATACTGCAAGTGTGGAGACATCTGTCAACAAACAAAAGTGCTGTTGTATGGCTGCAGAGGCAGCAAAGCAACTCAGTAAGAAGAGACTGAAAAGAATTATCAAATTTAAAGATTTTAAGGATTTTGAAGAAAATTTATCAGGAGAGACTGAGTTCATGGCCGTGCTAAGCTTGGACAAAAACTGACTGAAAAGGTTCATGAGGCAACACCTGCATTGGAACTCCTGCAGATGCTCAGTACAGCACAAATCTCTACTAGCTTGGAGAGTCATGTCCTTTTGGTGCCTCCAAATATCACCCCACATGTAATGACTAATTTAGCCTGCTTATCTATGGAAAACCTTTTATTCTTATTCTTCCCACACCTCGTACCCCAAGTGGCTAATGCCCAGGCCGATGATTGTTCTTTGGTTATGAGAGGGAAAATAAAAGTGTAAATCAGAAAAGATACATTTAAAAAAAATTAAAACATTTTTTGCATGACAAATCACAAAAAAGAAAGTTGGAAGTTGGAAGTTAGAGGAGGTGAAATGATGCGTAGCTATAAGTACAGAATATTGTAAATACAGTTTATAAACACTTTTTAAAAGACTATTTTTGTAGAAAGCAACAAACTTAATAGAATCTAAAAACATTATACAAAAAAAGAGAAAGCAGAGAGTTCAGAGATCCTAACAGTCTATAATTATTTATAAACCCCTGCTTATATTGGGCATTATCCCAGGACAAGCAGGATGCTAGTCCTCACATATGGGTGACATCGGTAATGGAGCCCTCATAAGGGAGGAGGAATAGCCTAGTGGTTAGAGCAGTGGCCTATGAACCAGGAGACCAAGGTTCAAGTCCCACTGTTGCTCCTTGTGACACTTTACCCTACATTGCCTCAGGTACAAAAACTTAGATTGTAAGCCCTCTAGGGATAGAGAAATACCTACAGTACCTGAATGTAAACTGGTGTGATATCTCAATTGAGATGAATGTCGGTATATAAAAATAAATAAATGACAGAAAACTTTCTGTCAAAGTTTCTAAAAGCTTTGACTGACACTGGCGCACTGAGCATGCTCAGCATGCTATGATCCCTGCGTCCACAGGGGTCTCCCTTCAGTCTTTTTTTTTCCGCTCTGCTGTAAGCATAGCAGTTGGAGCTCTGTGAGAAATTCTAACACTTTTTTCCTCATAAAAGATTTACATTTTTACTTCACAAACACCTTTCCCTGCACGGGTCTCCCTCCGCGTTGGTTTAATTCGACGTTCGGTGAGTACTATGCCATATTTTTTCGGTCGGTTCCTGTCACCTTCTGGCTGCCAACCGACTGCAGCCTTCCCTCTCCCTATTTTTCAGTTAGTCACACATAGCCTGCAGTGTCCCTCTGTGACACTCTGCTTGGCTATTAGCGCTAGTGGGACAGGGACTTCCACGGTTACTGGTGCCGCCAGGGCCCCTGTAGATTCAGGTCCTTTACTTTCCTCAGTACCTTCGCGCAGTAATACCCCATCGCTACCGTCAGTACCCCCTTCAGGCCATCCTGCGGGTCAGATACCACAAGTACCCCTCCCCCTGTGGTACCCTGATGCCATCCTCCCTACATCATTTGATACATGGCAATGATTTATTTCCTTAGCTTTATCAGTGCTAGCGTTGCCAGAATGGATGCCATCGACGAACACTTGTCTCGTCGCTTCCATCCATAATCGGGTCAATGCCACCACTACCCGGGGCACTTCCATCACTGTTGGGAGTCAATTCTATCGATGCCATCCTTCTATTATGGATGTCAGATTTTCCATCGATACTAGGCTATTTTCCATCAATGCCAGGCTGTTTTTCAGGCATGGCATCGGTGCCAGGCTGTTTTCCATCGATGCCAGGCTGTTTTTCAGGCATGGCATCGGTACCAGGCTGTTTTCCATCGATGCCAGGCTGTTTTCCATCGATGCCAGGCTGTTTTTCAGGCATGGCATCGGTACCAGGCTGTTTTCCATCGGTGCCAGGCTGTTTTCCATCGATGCCAGGCTGTTTTTCAGGCATGGCATCGGTACCAGGCTGTTTTCCATCGATGCCAGGCTGTTTTCCAGGCATGGCATCGGTGCCAGGCTGTGTTCCATCGATGCCAGGCTGTTTTCCAGGCATGGCATCGGTGCCAAGCTGTTTTCCATCGATGCCAGGCTGTTTCCAGGCATGGCATCAGTGCCAGGCTGTTTTCCATCGATGCCAGGCTGTTTCCCAGGCATGGCATCGATGCCAGGCTGTTTTCCAGGCATGGCATCAATGCCAGGCTGTTTTCCATCGATGCCAGGCTGTATTCCAGGCATGGCATCGATGCCAGGCTGTTTTCCATCGATGCCAGGCTGTATTCCAGGCATGGCATCGATGCCAGGCTGTTTTCATCGATGCCAGGCTGTATTCCAGGCATGGCATCGATGCCAGGCTGTTTCCATCGATGCCAGGCTGTTTTCCACTCATGTCATCGATGCCAGTGCCATTTCCCTGCATGGCAGCCATGCCAGTGCCATCTCCATGCATGGCAGCCATGCCAGTGCCATTCCATGCATGGCAGCCATGCCAGTGCCTTTTCCATGCATGGCATCCATGTCAACATTGATTCCATCGGTGCTCATGTCCGTGACATGGATGCCATGGGAGTCATTGTTGCCCGAGTCGATCCAATCAATGCCGTCGATGCCCGTGGCCACACTGCAGATTTTGTCGGTGCCCGCCTCCATACATCAATGATCTCGACACCCACGTCATTCCCATCAGCATCTTCTATGTTTTATGGATGCGGTCATTGACTCCATCAATGCCCATATCATTTTTCCGAAACCAGTGATGTTTTCGATTACCGTCAATGTCGACATAACACCACCACACAATGCCCTCCCATGAACACAATGCTCCATGCTTTGGGTCCTTATTAAAGCCCATATCAGGAGCAGAGCAGGCATGCTGACAGCCATCATCGATCGCCATCCAGGACAGCGAGGGCTTACATCTCGCCGCTGGGGAATGACCAGGTCGAGCACCGTGGCATTCATCGTCACCAACACGGTGACCGTCTGCCACCGACACCATTCAACGCATTGCGGCTATTCTTCTCGATGCTGGACGATGTTCGGGCCGAGCAACATCACCACTGCCAACGGCACACCGGATCGAGGTTTGCAGAATTCTGCACTGGCGTCAAGAGACATCGAGCCGCTGCGACAATGGTTGGGTTCATGAGTTCGTCAATTGGCTCCCTGTTCCCAGGCTTACCCCACCGACATCAGTGCAGGGTTCTGGCCCTCCGCTCATTACGGTCTAAGCGCCAGCTACGCCCAGCCTTGTCTCCTTTATACCTGCGCCACCATACCAGGTATCAGAGTTGAGACGGACGTTAACGTCCACAGGCTACTCCGAGAGGACTCCGGAAATCCACGGAGCCAGCAATCTTCACCGGCTCATCCTTCGACGGTTCACGTCGGATGGTAAGTACCCGCTTCTGCGGCATTCCCATTGAAATGTGTTCTCTAATTCTAGCCACATGCTTAGAAAAGTTCTAGGTCATGTACTTTCCAAGAACTGTATTAGTGTCACATATCGCTATGCCAGCTATGTCAGCCACAATACCAGGAGAACCTCTCTTTCTTTTCTTTGGGTTTGCTTCAGGGCTTCCTCCCTTTTTCAGCAACGTGGCTCTGCACTGATTAATGCTCTAGCTTTTGGTTCCTGTTTCAGTACCAAACTTCCAGGTGCATTTACTGTTCTGCTAAGCACGAGATCCAGCACATGCTGCCTCAACTACAAGTCCACCTCGAAGCCTGATATGGGTCTCAATGTCTCCTTGTACAGCACTTAGAAATGCGGGTAAGACTTTACCGCTCTCACTCCCGTGGGAGGATACCTGATATCCACATTACATCAACCCCTCAAGTTGGACACCTCCCGGTTTTCCAACTAGCCGGATATCAGAGCAGGTTCCCGGTACACTCCCCTACACGCTTCAAAGCGCAGAGGGGGGAAGAGGGGGGTTGGGGAGTTTTAATTACATTATTCTTTCTTTCAACAGAAAGTAGTTACTCTCCACCCATACTGGACCTCAGAAATACCAACTTTCTTCAGAAGGCACAGGTAAAATGGTATCTCTCGTTACCATGTTTCCAAAACACAGTAAGTACATTATCTCTATTCTTCCTATGTGCCTCATGGTGAGTCAACAATCTTACAATTCCAAGCTCTGCTGGTGGCACCAGCTTCGCAACTGAGGTATTTCTTTGACTCAATATCGGTGAATGCTGTTTCTCTACGGAGCTCAACATCATTCACACTTTCCTTGCATGGACAGCTGCATAACCTAGTCTATTTCCTGCTCATGCTCGCATTACTTCAAGTTGAAAGTTTGACCACAAATCTTCTCAACCCAATATGCGTCTATTCCGCTCCAAGCAGTTACGCATAAACTTCCTGGATCTTGTACTATGAGTTATACCCTTATGCCTTCTAATACTGCCTCTGCAACAATTCTTTGTGCATACAGACAGACAGCATAGGGACAATGTGCTTTCCAACATACAAGCATACACAACATCCTAGCTGCTCTGCAATGAAGCTGCACAGCTTTATCCTTAGCCCTTGCTCACTTTATGCATCCTTGGGCACTGTTCTCAGACACTTACTGAACGCACTAGCAGACCTTCTCCAGATAGGTCCATCCTCTCGAATGGTCTTGGACATGTGTAGCAAGAGAAATCTAGAGTGGAGGTCAACCGAACTTGCCCTCTGCTTCCGAATCGAACCAGACGGTGCACAGATTCTACTACCTACACATGGTTCCACTGCATTCACATTTACGCCTTTCTTCCATCAAGGGCCTCCTAAATGTGCCTCTTCTGCAACCTCTCATAACCAACACTCTTATCATGCTGAGCCGGGATGGAGTTCACTGTTCCTCAGGCCCTCGTCCTGCCTGAGACCAGTATGCTTCCCATACTTCATAGCCAAACCTCTCGTGAACCGACAACAGGACAGAAGAACAATAGTCCTCTTAGCCCTATATGGGCTTCGACAAGTATGGTTTCCTATATTCCTCGACCTCTCGATCAGAGACCAATTCGCCTGGGCACAGCGCCCACTCTCGTAACTTGGAATCAGGACAAGTTGCGTCATCCCAGCCTTACAACTCTTGCCCTGACAGCTTGAATGTTGAAATTCTGCAACCACTTAATCTTTCAACACAAGTCTCTAAAGTTCTCGTAGCTTCATGAAAGCCTTCCACAGGTAAACCTTACCACTTTTAGTGGACTAGATTTACCAAGTGGTGCACACAAACAGGTTTTCACCTTTTTTCTTGCCCCACTCCTTCTGTACTAGATTACTTATATCACCTTTCTGATTCTGTTCTCCAGACATCCTCTGTAAGAGTACACCTAAATGCCTTAGCGGCATATCACAAGGAAATAGGGGATACGCCAATAACAGCGTGACCTCTAGTATGTCGGTTTATGAGAGGCTTATTTCACCTTAAGCCCCCCATTCGACCACTGCTCATTAAATGGGATCTAGTGTGATACATTCCTGCGACAAGAAATTTCTTTCCTAACAAGTATTTCTAGTAGCCATCCCATCGGCTACGAGGGTCAGTGAGTTGCAACCTCTCGTCACATACTCACCCTACATAAGGTTCCTGCATGACACAGTAGTCCTTTGCACTCACCCCAAATTCCTACCAAAAGTAGTAACAGATTTTCACTTAATCAGTCAATAGTCTTGCCTGCTTTCTTTTCAAGACCTCTCTCTCTAGCCAGGGAGAGAGAGTCTTATACACCTTAGACTGAAAACGTGCACTAGCTTTTTCCCTGAACCGCACGGCAGTCCATAGGATATCCAACCAACTTTTTGTTTCTTTTCACATAAAATGAACCAAGAGTCGCGGTAGTAAGGCGGACTCTCTCCGACTAACAGTCTGTATCGAATTCTGTTATGAAAAAGCAAACGTTCCTCTCCAAGGGCGAGTAACAGCACACGTAGTAACGGCGATGTCTACATCAGTAGTACACTATCGTTCAGTGCCCATTATTACCATATATAAAGCTGCAACATGGAGTTCCCTTCACACCTTTGCAGCTCTTTATTGCTAGGGCAAAGAAGAATGACAAGATTCGGCCTTTAGCCAATCTGTCTTACAGAACTTGTTTCCAATATATTCCCAACTCCTTCTACATCCAACCTACTGTATCTTCGGCTGCCTCATTTTCACCAACAATTCTTCACTGTTGCTTCACTACAAAATGACTCAGCCTCTAGCTTGCTAATCACCCATATGTGAGGACTAGCATCCTGCTTGTCCTGGGATAAAGCAAAATTGCTTACCTTGTAATAGGTGTTATCCCAGGACAGCAGGATGTAGTCCTCACAGAACCCACCCACCACCCCGCGGAGTTGGGTCCGATACGTTTTATTATTTTCTTTTATATTTTCGCTTACGCATAATGCTACAAACGAGACTGAAGGGACTGTGGACGCAGGGATCATAGCATTCTGAGCATGCTCAGTGCACTCAGTGTGCCAGTGTCAGTCAAAGCTTTTAGAAACTTTGACAGAAAGTTTTCCATCATAGGGCTCCATTACTGATGTCACCCATATGTGAGGACTACATCCTGCTATCCTGGGATAACACCTATTACAAGGTAAGCAATTTGGATTTTTCAGAAACAGCCATAAAAAATGGGAAGGAATACTGAGCACATAACAAACAACCCCCCCCCCAAAAAAAAACAAAACAAAATAAAACAAAAACAGATGTTTGGTGCAAATATATGGTTTTAAACTATTTTACTGAATTTGCTGATTAGAAACACTAAGGGGCCGATACAATAAGATATGCGCTGAAAATGGGCACTTGAATTGAGCGCCCATTTTCCTAACGCGCACACAGCCACATACCCTGGGTGCCCAATACAGTAATTAAATGAGGAGCTAGTAAAAAGGGCATGCTGGGGATAATTGTGCATCCATAACACTCAAATGCATTGGGCACCCACAATTGAAACGGGTGCTCAGTATGAGCATCCGTTTTTGTCCCGCTTCTTCAAGCCGATTATTTTGTTATTTTGCTGAAGTTGCTGAAGATGCTTTGCTATGGACATCTAAATTGTGTGACCATAAGATTTTTTTTTTCTTAATCAAGCCAATATACATTTATTTTTCAACACCACAAGATGTAAATTTAAGTGTCACATTTGATACTAAATAGGAAGACTCACAGAGGACAGTATTTTTTAAATTTCTCATGAGCCCTTGACTTGCAAATTGACTTTACTCCACCTCTGGGGTTGGAGTTAAATTTGCTGCATTAAAATTTATGTGTTGTTTTGCCCAGCAATGTCCTGCATCAGGGGATAATAAATAATAGCCTCATCAACATGTAATTTACATGTCATGGGTGCTATCAACTATGCATTTGATTGGGAGTGCATTTTGGATGTGCTAATCTCCTTATTTCATTGGATGCTAGTGTAGCATGTCCAAAGCACGTGCCCAACCGCACATAGACCTGTGCGCTAGTCTTAGTGCATTTTATTCATCAGCTCCTAAAAAAGGATTTTGTTTTTTAGTGATAATAGAGAAAAACAAGTGCTTCTGTTCAAGGGGTATAGGAGCTGCATGGGTGGGCTTAAGAAAACACTTTAAACAGGAAATAAGAAGAGACTTAAGAAAAGCTTAATGACCTAAGAACACAGATAATCTTCTTTTTTTCACAATAAGCCTAGTCTTCAGTATAGGAAATGCAAAGCAGTTAAAATTATTATTTTTAGATTGGCAAGATTTTCACTGTAACATACATAAACATTTAAATTAGGTCAACCCAATGGGCCAGCATCAGTATTATTCACTGCATGAAGAAGTCCCAAGCTCCTGCTCCATGTCAGATTCAGATAATTTTATATGTGTTGCCAAAGTAAAGCATAGGGAGCATAAGAGCTTTTTTTTTTTTTTTTAAATTACCTGCCCCTTATGCAGCTAAACTTACACAAATATTTTTACCTGAATTAACTGGAGGCATTCTTGGGTGCACAGTTGGGAGGGGTTTGCACTTACAAGGATACAAATGGATTTTTTAAAGTAAGTTGTGTGGCTGCAGAGGCAGTGAGGCAACTCAGTTTTCATGGGAAATTTGTTCAAATGGTTTTGCATGTATAACTTGTGTGCGTAGTTTTGGTGGGATAGTTTTCAAAGTGAACCTATGTGCAAAGTAGTTTATGTGTATATTTCCCAGCTAACTTTGTCAGGGTGTTATACAATTACTCCCTTGAGGTATCGGGGGGGGGGGGGGGGGGGTGGATTTTGAAACAGCCCACATAACAAAAAAAATCAAAACTATGTATAGCTTACAATTTTCAAAGCAAACTTACTCACATATGTTTGCTTTAAAAATTATCCTGCTAAATCTGACTGCACGCATTTTCAGCTGATAAAATGTATGCAATAATTATTTGTGAAAATATATGGGCCAGATATTTGTACCTACACGCGGGCGTAGATTTGTGCGCGCAACCCAGTGCGCACAAATCTATGCCCGATTTTATAACATGTGCGTGCAGCCACGTGCATGTTATAAAATCCGGGGTCGACACGCGCAAGGGGATGCACACTTGTGCACCTTGCGCGCGCCAAGCCCTAGGGGAGCCCCGATGGCTTTCCCCGTTCCCTCCGAGGCCGGGGGAACGGGGAAAGCCCTTCCCCCGGGCTTTCCCCGTTCCCCACCTTCCCCTCCCCTCCCTTCCCCTATCTAACCCAGCCCTACCTAAATCCCCCCCCACCTTTATTTTTTTATTTACACCTGTCTCTGGGCAGGTGTAGGTTGCGCACGCCGGCCAAGTGCCGGTGCGCGATCCCTGGGCCCAGCAGCAGTGGAGAGGCCTTTGGCCATGCCCCTCCCCCGGACCTCCCCTCCCGTTTTTTCAAAACCCGGGACTTACACACGTCCCGGGGCTTGCGCACATTGCCAGGCCTATGCAAAATAGGCTCGGCACGCACAGGAGCGGGTTTTCAGGGTTACGCACGTAACCCTTTTAAAATCCGTCCCTATGTGCATATTTTTGAAAATCGAAATGTATTCATGTGTAGCCAGACCCGAGTCCCCCGATTCTGTGCTTTACCCTAGACTAGGGTCCGAGTTCAGGTCTGGATGGGGAGAAAAAGTTCTCTTCCAGGGCCCCTGGCACTTTCCACAACTATTTCCATGACCACTTCATACTCTTATGTAAAAAATCTCCTGGTGGTGCCAGATTGTGAAAAATAACAGCAGGGAAGTCAGAATTACCAAATCAGGGAGAATCTGGGATTCACAAAATAGTCCATCTATCCCAATAAGTCCACACTTGAGTAAAACTCAATGAAAACACGGGAGGCTGTAGTTGGTGTTCAAATAAAAAATAGACTTTACTGAAACTTAAAGAAGATGACAAAAATAAGAATCAACTTACATCCAATGATCAATGAAAAGCAGTTTCTCTATCCATCCTTATTTTGCTCACTTCCCTTCTTGCTCTTGTACCTTCATCCTGATTGAAAATATCCTCACTGGTGAGAGTGGGACAACTAGAATATAGTTTCAGTTCAGCTTGAACTGGTCTGGAAAAAAACCCCAGGAAAATTATCTAAAAGAGGGTTCCAAAAAAGTCAAAATCTTCAACTTTAAGTCAGCTATGCAAAATACAAGTCTACATCCTTCTCTTCACCTACCAAATCTATTAACTGGTCGAATGAGTCAAAAGATCTCTAACTCCAGCTCTTTGAGATACCGGGGGATATGCGCTCCCCTCAGGCACTGGTCAGTCAAAATCCAAAACTCTTCTCACAAAGTTCCTCCTCAAAACCTCTTTACAAAAATATTTGAATTGCTTTCTGTGAGACTGAGGGAGAATCTCCAGCTTCCAACCATCCAGCTTTGAGATCCTGGGGAAACTTCTGATCTTCAGTCCTCTCTCTCTTGAAACCTTGGAAAAGGTTTCAGATCCTCACTCTTCCTCTGTCTCCTTCCCACTGAATCACTGGGCATGCTCCAACATTCTATATACCCCCAAAAAGGTGGGGGTTATAGCACTGGGAGCAATCAAAAATAGCAAAACTCTTCCTACTGCCCCTAGATAGAAAAATAACATAAGGATAATATTTGTAATTGGTGTAACACCGTCACACATGTATGTACAAACCCATCTCCAATTCAGCCCCCAGGAACACCTCTGCCCCTTCCAGATAAACTTGCGTACATACAGGACAAATACATGTAAAATTATCCGTATATCAGGAAGGCAATTTTATAAAAAGTCATTTCCTCAGGGAAAGCAATGTTTTACTCACAGAAATGTCTTTAACAATTATCCTCAAAGAGATTAAAATTAAAAAAAAAAATGATTACAAAAGAACAGTAATAACAGACAGCATCAAGGATAATTCCCAGGTTTTGGTGCTTGTCCGTACTGTCCCTGGTCAAATTACATTTCTGGCCTGGGGATAGGATATAATATATTTTGCTGCTAAAGCTGCTGTTTCTATTGTTTCCATCAGAATTATACAGAGCTTTTCCTGCTCATTCATTCGTGGGAAGTCTGATTTTCTCTGTCAACTTTGGGGAGCATGCATCTCTAATATCTTTATTTTGCACAGCACAGGAGGAAATGTATTTCTGTTTCTGTTTCTCTGGTGTTGCATTGCATTCAGAATCTGGCTTCTTGGGATTTCCATTTCAATTTTTGTTTGATATTTCTATTTCTTGTCTGTGGTCACTTATTCTGTATTTGGTGAGGATCTATCTGTGTTTTGCATGTGTTACTGAGGTGAGGTATTCTGCTAGTGTGTAGTTTCTGTGTAGGGATCTATAGAAGTACAGCTTACTCTGTTTTACTATCTGAACCTTCCAATAAATGTTGTATTGGAGTTCTAGGATACCATGCAATGTTTTCATTGCTGTTTGAGTTCTGGGTGTTAGTGCTGGTTTGGTATGGCAGATTTGCTACATATGTGACGAGTGTGGTTTTTTTCAGAGTTTTGTATTACTTTACAGAATGCAACCAAACTCCAAGAGCTCAGCTTCTATTTTCAACAAACAGAACAAGAAACCCACGGATCTTATTTCCTGCTAAACAATAATATTAGAAAGTACAAAAACACTTCAAGGTCCATATTCAGACACAGTTTGACTAGCAAAGTTAGGCAAAATTGGAGGTATATTCACACATAATGGGCAACCCATCATGAATCAAGCTCTCTTGTTTTCACAGGTTACTATACTTCAATGCTCTCAACAGCCCTGCTATAATTTACAAGTTTTGCCCCCACCTCTGCCACAAGCAAAAATGCCCTCTTCGAAATCATATTATTACACACTGCTAAACCTATAAGATCTGCCCTCCTACCATAAGATATAATGCCAAAAATACACTAATTACCAAATTACCCCACGACAGAACTCAGGACACATCCTATATTGGCTTCTCTTCTTCTGCTCTAACAGACAACACCATAGTTACCCTTCCTACAAAGTACTCATGTTACACAGACTACAATGCCTCTCTGTAAAGAAGAAACCTATGTAAATGGAGTTCTTAGTAACTATGTAAACCGGTGTGATAATGCTAGTTGAACATCGGTATAGAAAAATAAATAAATAAAATAGTGAAACCGCACTATTGAATATAGCTGGCTATCTTAAAGTTAGCTGGCTAACTATAGCCATCTAACTTTAGGCCAGTTCTTTGGCCCAACCAGACTTAGGCCTAGATTTATCAAAATGCCCTAAATATCGCATGCGATAGGAAAACGGGTGTGTTTTACGGTAATAGGCAGTTTATCACAATTTGCGCTAATACCTATGCGAAGCACTATCTTAGTGCAAATTGCGATAACTTTTTCGCACTTTGCGATAAGTGCCAAAATTGATGTATTTCCTACATACAACCACTGGTGGGGGACAATGTTTAAGCTCCTGGAGATGTCTCAACAAAATAAGGGAACCTGTATATTATTTCATACAGTCAATATCATATAACATATTTTAAATACACAATCATTTATTAAATGTTACTTCAATATTCCAACATCAGTTATATGTCAATATTTTAAACACATTGTAAAGCCTTTTACCATATGACACTGTGGATATAATACAACCATATACCAGATACACAATCACTTAAATATTCCCCCTAAAAAATATATCTCATTTACTCATATATTCACACTACCTGTTCCCCAAAGGGACACATTAAAATTCACACCACCCCCCAATACACATATTATATTACCATTACCAAATATTTGTTGGCAACAACCTGGGTAATCTTTCACTATTTTTTCTCTATTATTGTACTCCTATACATTTATCATTGGCTCCACAATCCCTACAAGGACCCTTGATTCGTCCCGCAAGGCTTCCTCAGGGGTTATCTTCTTTAAATGTCTTCATAGAAATTTTCCATTCCCACATTCATATAGAAAATTCCAGCTGTCGAAAATTTTCACTCTTTATCCACCAGTGTCCAAATGATATCCTATAATGTGTAAAAACACCTTATCAACAATTTATATATATATATTTAGAACCTGTAATATGTATACAAAAATCTTTTGTACTACTTACACATCTAGACTCATCAATCCTATATCACTATCTCATGTCGCGAAATTTCCAAGATTCTTCCATGAGTTCCGTATCACTTCTCAGTTCTAAAAATTTAATGCAATATTTAAAATATCTTCTACTACCTTTTCAACCATTTAGTTACATGAAGTTACTAACTCACAACTGACTCTTACTGATGACGATAGTATCACATCAGCATTACTCCGTTGTTGCATTCAGGCATCCAAAATGCTTCAACTACCCACCATTATCCAACCTATAACCAAACATAGATACTTCAATGAAAAACATTCCATCCCATAGAGCAACCACATAATACCTGCACTTCTCATATATTGCAAAGTACTTACTACAATGCTTTCAAAAAACGCCGCCATCCACCGGATCACCATACCGGAAGAAGAATTACCTCATCCCTCGATTTAAAGTCCATCTTATATCCAATAGAACTGGAGCCCAATCCATCTTTCAACCAATCCGAAAACTCCTTTTGTCACACCCCTCCATATCAGGACATAATGCATCATTTGTCATCTCAATACGTACCACTCCTACTCCTTACCAAAACCACAATTTGAGCCCTACTTCTATTTACTACCGGTCTCTATCCCTTAAACATAACACACCGCCCATTCAATCTCGCTATTGAGACTCCACAGCTGTACAGTGATCCATTGAAAAATGAATTTCTGTTCCATGCGCCACAGCCAACGGGTGGCTTCCCCTTGATGACTATCTATACACTGTGCTACCACGAAAAATTTTAATTCATCAATCTGGTGTTTGGCACTCATCCAATGAGCAACGAGTGGGGCTCCTTCTTTTTGAACACGAATATTACTCTTATGCTCTATAATCCTCCGACAGATCATCCGTTTGGTGTGCCCTACCTATAATAACTTACATGGGCACATAATGACATACTACCCGCTTGGACATGCATGAAAAGTCTCCTCTAATGGCAAATGTTATTTTCTTACTGGGGTGTTGAAAACTACACCCTTCCAGTACATTAACACATACAGAGCACCCCGAACATGTCACTTGACCCCTACCATAACTGCATGCCCTTTTGCATCCTTGGGCCACCAGATTCCTCAGATTCTTTCCTTTCTTAAACACAAATACTGGGGGTTCCCTACACCCCAGAATAGATTTTAGCAATGCCCAATGCTTCAAGATGGCTTTCTTAATCTGCATCACCTTAGATGAATACGGTATGCAGCACACCGCTCTTATCAATTTGCGAATGTGTGTTTTTAATCAGCAAATTCTCCCTATTAGCATATAAGCCTCTTTTAAATGCTCGTCTCACGCATTTCTTGGGGTACCCTTGTGCAATAAATTTCTGTATCAACTGTTATGCTTTCATCTTGTAATCCTCTGTAGAATGACAGTCTCCTATACCTTAAAAATTGACTAATAGGGATGAATTCCCTCAGTCTCCTAGGATGAAAGCTTTCAAAGTGAAGAATGGAATTCCTATCCGTTGGCTTCACATGTACTGATGTCACCACTCTTCCTTGATCCCAATATATTTTCATATCCAAAAATGAAATGGACTGCTTCTCCATTTGTGCAGTAAATACTAATTTCCCATCCACCTGATTAATCCAACAATTAAATACCTCCAATAATTCCTCACCCCCCACCCAAATCCAAAATAAATCATCTATAAAACGCTTCCAAAATCTGACATATCTGAAGAGCGGGGATGGGTAAATGTGCATTTCTTCCCCCTTAGCCATGTATAAACACACCACTGAATGCACTGAGACCCCATGGGGATCCCCTTAATCTGTCTGTAAAAAAATCCCTTGAAACATGAAGTGGTACGGAACTCATGGAAGAATCTTGGAAATGCCGCGATATGAGATAGTGATATAGGATTGATGAGTCTAGATTTTGTATACATATTTGTTGCGACTGTCGCTGCCCGACATCTCCACTTCACCCACCTTACCACTTTGGCGACTCCCTCTTTGGTTGATGGAAGTTTGGCTGCCGCAGCATCATTTTGCCGACCTCCTCTGGTGTCCCCGGACCGGCTAGAGCCTGCCTTCCGCCATGTTCTCCTAAGGCCTAACAGCGTGTGGCGCGGCGCAGCCCCGACTCAAGTATCAGCTGTGGCGCGAACCTCAGGGGCGTCCCCCTGAGATCACGTCATCATCGCCAGATATTTAAGGTCTCTTGTTTTGCTAGCTAATCGAGTTAGCAAAGGGTTTCCTACCTAGCTGTCTCCAGGTATCGCTGCGGATGGGATTCGCCCTCTGCTTACCTTGCTACTCTGCCTCCTCAGACTTTAACAGGGGTACCCACTCCTCGGGGGCCTCGCTCTCTCTCTTGCTTTTCAGGTCGCAGTCTGGAACCGGTACTCGCTCCCTGAGGGCCCACGTTCCCAGACCTGCTGCTGAATATAACTTCTGCCAGGAAGTCACTGCTGCCTACAACACCAGTGAGTTACCATCTCTCTCTCAGAGCTTTCCCTTGAACCAGGTACTCGCTCCTCGAGGGCCTACTTCATTCCGGCTGTTCCAAGAAACTATTATGTGAGTATTACCATCAAGGTTCTGTTCCTGAACTCTGCATACTCTGCCTTCTCACTATCTCAGTTTCTCTACAGCTCAGCCATCCTGGGATCGCTGTTCCAGTGCCTGAGGGACTGCAGTCCAGCCGGGCTCTTCCAGCTCACTACTGCCACCTCTGGTGGTGCTCTAAAACAGTTTAATAAAAGAACTAAGTGTGTGTCTGTCTCCCAACTCTGAGCCTGACGGTGGTCCCTCTCAGGATCTTCCCCCCGTGGGCGTGGTCATCTGCCACTGGCTCAAGGATCCACCCACAATTATCAGAAATAATAACAATATTACAGGTTCTAAATATATATATAAATTGTTGATAAGGTGTTTTTACACATTATAGGATATCATTTAGACCAGAGCTTTCCAAACTTTTCATGTTGGTGACACACTTTTTAGACAAACATAATTTCACGACACGGTAATTCAGTCTACTAGTAAACCAGAGGTTAAAGGTTAAACGAACGAAACATATTTCGACAATTTATGTATGTTTCCTTAAATATATACATAAATAAAATGTTTCACGACACAACCTATCTCATGAAAACCTTAAATTTATATTAAAAATATATATTCCAAGATTCATGTTATTGTTATAATTTATGAGAAACAATAATAAAAACAAATTGTCTGTCCCCCACACACTCATCTCTCTCCTCCCCCCAGCACATGTCTAGCCCCCACACACTCATATCTCTCCCCCTCAAGCACATGTCTGTCCCCCCAGCACGTTTGCCCCCCACTCACTCATCTCTCTCCCCCCCAGCACATGTCTGGCCCCCACACTCATGTACCTCGTCTTTTTGATTGTTGCCAGTTAAGTGCTTCACTCCCTTCCATGATCACCAGACACTGCTGCTTGCAGTCAGTACTCCTCATGGCCAGGCCTCATCGGCAGCAGCAGCCAATGCAAGGATGGCTGGGCTCGTTCCACCCACCAAGCCCCCCCCAAAAAACGCGATTGACAACAAAAATCACCCAATAATAAGCAACCCATAAACTGAAAAAAAAAAGTGAATCTCTAGAAAAAAAAAAGGCCAAACTCGCATCAGAGTTGACCGGGCTTGCGCGACACACCTGCACACTGCAGGCGACACACTAACGTGTCCCGACACACAGTTTGGAAAGCTCTGATTTAGACAATGGTGGATAAGGAGTGAAATTTTTCGACAGCTGGGATTTTCTATATGAATGTAGGAATGGAAAATTTCTATGAAGACATTTGAAGAAGGTAACCCCTGAGGAAGCCTTGCGGGGTGAAACAAGGGTCCTTGTAGGGTTTGTGGAGCCAATGTTAAATGTATAGGAATACAATAATAGAGAAAAAATAGTGAAAGATTACCCAGGTTGTTGACAACAAATATTTGGTAATGGTAATATAATATGTGTATTGGGGGATGGTATGAATTTTAATGTGTCCCTTTGGGGAACAGGTAGTATGAATGTATGAGTGAATGAGATATATTTTTAGGGGGAATATTTAGGTGATTGTGTATTTGGTATATGGTTGTATTGTATCCACAGTGTCATATGGTAAAAGGCTTTATCCCAGGACAAGCAGGATGCTAGTCCTCACATATGGGTGACATCAGTAATGGAGCCCTATGTACGGAAAACTTCTTTAAAAAGTTTCTATGAAACTTTTGACTGGCACCAGAGTGCCTACTGAGCATGCCCAGCATGCCATGATATTCCCTGCCACAGGGGTCTCCCTTCAGTCTTCTTTTTTCCGCGAAGCAGTTAGCCTCGCGGTCTCTAGGAGTCCTGTGGAATTCTCCACAACTTTAACTTTTCAAAAAAGTTTAGAAAACTTCAGCCGCAAAGGGTCTCCCCTTAGTAAACACCGTCGCGGTAAGTTTTTGAATTTTCGCGGTGCCGTTCCGTTTTCGACAACTTTGTTGTCCCTGGTCATTGGCCGTCGACGGCTGTCCGGCCCCAAAATGGCTTCAGGCTTCAAAAAGTGCCCCAAGTGCACCAGGAACATGTCCATTATGGACCCTCACCAGGATTGTGTCCTCTGTCTTGGTGAATCCCATGATGTTAAGGCTTGTCCCTTATGTGCAAAGATGACATCAAAGGGCCGTCGTCTCCGACTAGAAAAAATGGAGCAATTGTTTAAAATACAGCTTTTATCAGCTCCATCTACTTCAACACAATCGTCTCCGGCTGGGTCGATTCGAAAAGTCGTGTTGAAAAAGCATCTACCAGGTGAGTCGGGAGATGCTCCCTTTTCCTCCCCCTCACCATCGTCCAGGGCATCGACATCGGGCAGTGAAAAAGCCCGCGAAAAGGAAAAGCATCGCCATCGCCACCGTAGGCCGCATACGGCATCTGCGACCTCGATACCCGGCGAGACATCGACAGAAAGCGGTGCAGCGGCTAAGAAACCTTGGCTCCAGGATCAGGCTTCGGAGCCGTCGACAGGGCGATCCACGCCGATTCCGGTGCAGGGAACCATGCCTCCTCAGGGCCCTGAGGAGGTACCGGCATCGCCATTACCGCCTCCCCCCATGGGTGCTCTGTTTTCACCATCCATGCAGGCGGAACTTGATGTATATATACGTCAAGCGGTCAGAGATGATTTCATCGAGTCGATGCCACGGCCTCAGCCTTCTACACCAGCGATTCCATCGACACCGATTCCGATGACATCGCCCGTTCCAGCACCGATACCCTCGATGCCGATTCCGGCCATACCATCACCACAACCATCGATGCCACCGATGCCGATGCCGCCGGTTCCTGCGTATGGACCGCCGATGCGGTCGATTACCATTCGGCCACCGGCACCGATACCACCATCGATGCCAGGTCCAGAATCCTCCATTTTTCAACCATTAATGGATAAATTGGATTCACTAATTCAAGTTTTTTCTACTTCACCTCAGGGTTTGGATTCAGATACACTTCCAGAACCAGTACCTGGTCCATCAGGGGTTCTTCCACCTATGAGGCCACATACACCACTATCGGAGGTTCCTTATAAGCCTCTTAGACCATCAGGTCATCCACTAGATACTGGTACTGACTCAGGGGATGATATCTCATCTGAAGAAGATATCTTATCTGAACCTTCACCACCAGAAGACAGAAGGAAATCACCTCCAGAAGATCTTTCCTTCTCTAACTTCATCAAAGAGATGTCTGACACTATTCCATTCTCGCTCCTGTCGGAAATAGACACTAGGCAAAAGACCTTGGAGGTCCTTCAGTTTGTGGATCCTCCTAAAGAAATACTAGCTATTCCAGTGCACGAAGTCCTGCAAGAGCTAATGTACCGGATGTGGGAGCACCCTGGCTCTGTGGCAGCAGTTAACAAATGAGCTGATGCCACATATCTCGTCCAACCCATTCCAGGGTTTCAAAAATCTCAGTTGCCACACCAATCTGTAGTGGTTGAATCAGCCCAGAAAAAGGCTAAGAGACTGAAACAACATGCTTCCACACCTCCAGGCAAAGACAGTCGTTTCCTAGACAGTTTAGGAAGAAAGATCTTCCAAGGAGCAATGCTGGTCTCACGGATAAACTCCTATCAATTATTCATGAACCAGTATCAGCATGACCTGTGGAAAAAGGTTGAAGCTCTTTCACAACAACTACCAGACCAGTTTCAAGAGGGTTTCTTCCGTCTCGTGCATAAGGGCCTAGAAGCAGGCAAGCACGAGGTGAGAGCCACTTATGATTGTTTCGAAACGGCCTCCCGTTTATCAGCCTCGGGTATCACGGCTCGGAGATGGGCCTGGTTAAAATCCTCTGAACTTAGACCAGAAGTGCAGGAAAGGTTAGCAGACCTACCTTGTCTAGGTGAAAACCTTTTTGGAGACAAGGTCAAGGAGGCAGTGGCAACCATAAAAGACCACACACGAACCCTAAAACAATTGTCTCAACTTCCTCAAGAGACACACCAACCTTCTAGGAGGCCTCCTAGAAGAGAAGTGAGGAAACCATATTATCGTCCTCGACGATATTACCCTCCTGCTACCTGAGCGAGACAACCACGCCCTACTCAGCATTCTCAGGTTCGACAGAGGCCTGCTAGGCCCCAGCCGCCTGCGCCTACTGCATCCACATCAGGCTTTTTAAAACCACCCAGAGAGCAGAATCCCTTCTCGAAACCCTCTACCACACATACCAGTCGGAGGTCGAATAGTTTATTACCATCAAACTTGGACCTCCATCACAACAGATCAATGGGTACTCTCAATTATAGCTCACAGGTACCGCTTGGATTTCCTCACTGTACCAAACGAAAATCCTCCTCTTTCATCGTGGACAGTGAATCATCACTCCACAATCCTACAAGCAGAATTATCCACCCTTCTGAGAGCCAGGGCCATAGAACCAGTTCCCAGGCCCCAGAGGGGCAGAGGATTCTACTCCCGATATTTCCTCATTCCAAAGAAAACCAGGGGCCTACGTCCTATCCTGGACCTCAGAAATCTCAACAAATTTCTAAAAAAAGAAAAATTCAGGATGGTATCGTTAGGCACCATGCTACCTCTTCTTCAAAAAGGGGATTGGCTCTGCTCTCTGGATCTTCAAGACGCCAAGCTCACATTCCCATCTTTCCTCCTCATCGACAGTACCTGCGATTTCTGCTCGAAGGGCAACACTTTCAGTACCGAGTGCTACCATTCGGTCTAGCCTCAGCACCTCGAGTGTTCACAAAGTGCCTTGCAGTAGCGGTGGCACATCTTCACAAACAAAGAGTGCATGTATTTCCTTACTTGGACGACTGGCTCATCAGGAGTCAAACGCAAAGCGGAGCTCTCAATTCCCTCCAGCTCACAATAAATTTGCTTCACTCCTTGAGATTTCTCATCATTTACGAAAAATCCCATCTTACACCATCTCACCAGTTGCAGTTCATAGGTGCAGATCTCAGCAAAAGCTTTTCTTCCAAGAGACCGTGCTCAAACACTCGTTCTCCTGACACACTCTATTCGCAATCAGTCTCGATTTACAGCTCATCAGTGCCTCACCCTACTCGGACACATGGCCTCAATGGTTCATGTCACTCCCATGGCCAGACTGACCATGCGACTAATGCAATGGACACTCAAAAATCAGTGGATTCAAGCCATTCAACCATTGTCCACTCCCATTCAGATAACACAAGATCTGAGATCTTCCCTTCTCTGGTGGACATCAATAATCAACTTGCTCAAAGGCCTACCTTTCCAGCAACCAGTTCCACAAGTGACTTTGACTACAGATGCATCCACCTTAGGTTGAGGAGCACACATTGGTCATCTAAAGACACAAGGCACATGGACAAAACACGAAGCCTCCTTTCAAATAAACTTCCTAGAGCTTCGAGCTATACGCTATGCGCTACATGCGTTCAAGGACTGCCTTTCACACAAGACTGTTCTGATCCAAACAGACAACACAGTAGCCATGTGGTACATCAACAAACAAGGGGGAACAGGTTCCTACCTCCTTTGCCAAGAAGCAGCTCATATTTGGGACTGGGCCCTAGCACACTCAATTCTTCTATGGGCCACCTACCTAGCGGGCATCCATAACACAGTAGCGGATCGCCTAAGTCGTCAGTTCCAACCACACGAGTGGTCTTTGGATCCAACGATAGCAACCAAGATCTTCCAACGCTGGGGTCAGCCAACACTAGATCTTTTTGCATCCCCTCTGAACTACAAAGTGGACAATTACTGCTCTCTGCTCCCGCAGCTGAACAGCCTACCGAGGTACGCCTTTGCTCGCCATTGGAATTCAGGCCTGTTATATGCGTATCCACCGATACCTCTCATAACCAAAACTCTAGTGAAACTGCAACAGGACAAGGGGTCCATGATACTCATAGCCCCATACTGACCTCGACAAGTATGGTTTCCCACACTTCTAGATCTCTCAGTCAGGGATCCAATTCGCCTGGGAATAGCTCCCAATCTCATAACTCAGGAACAGGGTCAGTTGCGCCATCCCAACCTTCAATCCCTGTCCCTGACAGCATGGATGTTGAAAGCTTGATCTTACAACCACTCAACCTTCCAACCACTATATCTCAAGTGCTGATAGCATCATGTAAACCTTCCACTAGAAAGAATTATTCCTACAAATGGAAATGGTTTACTTTGTGGTGCACTCAGAAAGCACTAGATCCTTTCACTTGCCCCACTACCTCACTAATAGATTACTTATACCATCTTTCAAACTCTGGTCTTAAGACTTCATCTGTAAGAGTACACTTGAGTGCAATCTCAGCTTATCATAACAAGCTGGGAGACACACCTATCTCTACACAGCCTCTCGTCAGTAAATTCATGAGAGGCCTAACTCACATTAAACCTCCAGTTCATTCCCCAAGCATACAATGGGACCTGAACGTAGTCTTAACCAGGCTTATGCGTACTCCATTTGAACCCATAGATACCTGTGACCTTAAATATCTTACTTGGAAAACGGTATTCCTCATAGCCATTACATCAGCTAGAAGGGTCAGTGAACTACAAGCTCTAGTCACATACGAACCTTTTACAAAGTTCCTACATGACAGGGTGGTCCTACGTACTCATCCTAAATTCCTTCCAAAAGTAGTCACGGAATTCCACCTCAATCAATCTATAGTTTTACCAACATTCTTTCCAAGGCCTCACTCTCACCAGGGAGAAAGAGCCCTACATACCTTGGACTGTAACCGCACTACAGTCCAAAGGAAATCTAGTCAACTATTTGTATCCTATGATCCAAACAAACCAGGAAAACCAGTGGGTAAACATACTTTGTCAAATTGGCTAGCAGATTGCATACAATTTTGTTAGTACAGAGCAGGCCTTACTCTTCAAGGGCGAGTAAAAGCTCATTCAGTCAGAGCGATGTCAACCTCAGTCGCGCACCTTCGCTCTGTACCTATTCTGGACATTTGTAAAGCAGCAACATGGAGTTCTCTTCACACTTTTGCAGCTCACTACTGTTTAGACAAAGAAGGAAGACAAGATTCAGCCTATGCACAATCTGTCTTAAAGAATTTGTTTCCAGTTTAAACCCAACTCCTTCTACATCCAACCTGCTGTGATCTTCGACTGATTCATTTCCACAACAATACTTCACTGTTGCCTCAATCCCAAATGACTCAGCCTCTAGCTTGCTAATCACCCATATGTGAGGACTAGCATCCTGCTTGTCCTGGGATAAAGCAAAATTGCTTACCTTGTAATAGGTGTTATCCCAGGACAGCAGGATGTAGTCCTCACGAAACCCACCTGCCACCCCGCAGAATTGGGTCCGATATGTTTTATTATTTTATTTTTGGCTAACGCTACTTGCTACAAAACAAGACTGAAGGGAGACCCCTGTGGCAGGGAATATCATGCCATGCTGGGCATGCTCAGTAGGCACTCTGGTGCCAGTCAAAAGTTTCATAGAAACTTTTAAAGAAGTTTTCCGTACATAGGGCTCCATTACTGATGTCACCCATATGTGAGGACTACATCCTGCTGTCCTGGGATAACACCTATTACAAGGTAAGCAATTTTGCTTTATAATCCCCTTGTACAGGTCCTTAGTGAGGCATCACCTGGAGTATTGTGTTCAGTTCTGGAGACCGTATCTCAAACGGGACAGAGACAGAATGGAGGCAGTCCAGAGAAGGGCAACAAAAATGGTGGAGGGGGCTCCATCATGACTTATGAAGAGAAGTTGAAGGACCTAAATATGTATGCCCTGGAGGAGAGGAGGTGCAGGGGAGATATGATACAGACCTTCGGATACTGAAAGTTTTAATGATGCACATTTGACAACCTTCTCTGATGGAAAGAAGTCAGTAGAACTAGGGGTCATGAAATGAAAATCCAGGGAGGGCAACTCAGAATCGTCAGGAAATATTTCTTCACGAAGAGGGTGGTGTCCTTCCGGCTGAGGTGTGGATCCCTAAAGGCTAGAGTATGAAAATAAGAAAAAAGAGCACATGGGAGTAACTTGCTGGCGTGGCGGTTAATACCCTTAACCAACAAGCCTTAATACTCTTGATGCAACTCATTATTGCTCTCTGCTTTAATGGCAGGGAGAAAAGAGGAAAGGGGGAATTAATTTCAGACAACAATCTATAAGGACATGAATTTTATAGTCTGGGAAACCAAATAAGCATGGGGGTAACTTGGTGATGCAGCCGTTACTACCCTTAGGGGCGGATTTTAAAAGGAGCGCGAACAGCCTACTTTTGCTTGCGCATCAGACTCAAGCAAAAGTACGCTGGATTTTAGTAGATACGTGCGGAGCCGCGCGTATCCACTAAAATCCTGGATCGGCGCGCGCAAGGCTATCAATTTCGTATAGCCGGCGCGTGCCGAGCCGCGCAGCCTACCCCTGTTCCCTCCAAGGCCTGCTCCGAAATCGGAGCGGCCTCGGAGGGAACTTTCCTTTGCCCTCCCCTCACCTTACCCTCCCTTCCCCTACCTAACCCACCCGCCCGGCCCTGTCTACACCCCCCACTTACCTTTGTCGGAGGATTTACGCCTCCCGGAGGGAGACGTAAATCCCCGCGCGCCAGCGGGCCTGCTGCGCGCCGGGCCGCGACCTGGGGGCGGGTACGGAGGGCGCGGCCACGCCCCCGTACCGCCCCGGGCCATAGCCACGCCCCGTACCCGCCCCCAAAACGCTGCCGACACGCCCCCGAAACGCCGCGACGACCGGGCCCGCCCCCCGACACGCCCCCCCTCCGAAAACCCCGGGACGTACGCGAGTCCCGGGGTCTGCGCGCGCCGGTAGGCCTATGTAAAATAGGCTCACCGGCGCGCAGGGCCCTGCTCGCGTAAATCCGGGTGGATTTACGCGAGCAGGGCTCTTAAAATCCGCCCCTTAACCAATAAGCCTTATACTTGTGATGTAACTCCAATATTGTTCTCTGCTTCAATGGCAAGAGATAACAGGAAATTGGACTCGGACCAACAAAGGCCCTTACTTTAATTTTGGGAAACTAAGCATGAAGGTAACTTGTAAGGCAGTTGCAATCCCCTGCTAAATCCTTTATGGGGGAGACCTGTATGGCGTGGCAGGTGCTAGCATAAACTTGCTGGGCAGATTTGATGGACCATTTGGTCCTTTTATGCTGTCATTTCTATGTTTCCATATGATTCTTCACAGATATATTTAAATTTAATTTCAACCTTCCTTATGCAGTGGAAGTTCATTTGACCAATTACACTGATCCACACCTTTTGGTGACTGATTTATTTTCATCCTTCTGTGTCAGATGTGAAGCCCTTTATCAGTAGGTGATGCAAAGTCTAAGCTATCACTTTGTAGAGATTTTTAAATAATTTGTTTACAAAGAGAAACATTTTATTTATTTATTTTATTTATTTATTTGCTTTTTTATACCGACATTCAATTCAAAATATCACACTGGTTTACATTGAAACAAATTGTCAACAAATATTATTGAAGACCTAATACAGTATAACAGTTGAAAAACAGCGTGTGGAATAAGGAAAAAACAAACAAACAAACAACAAAAAAAACCCAACTAATAATTATCAATAAATTAAACATAGAACTATATAAGATAATAAGCTATCATTATGAAACCAAAATTCAGTATCTCATCGATAATAAAAGGAACAAAACCATGTATAAGGGGAAGAAATCTATCGAGTTTATTGGGGGAAAGCTTTAATAAAAAGCCATGTTTTAAGGTTTTTTCTAAAGGTGGATGTGGAGGGTTCAGTCCTTAGTGGTGGTGGAAGTGAGTTCCATAGAGTAGGACCAATTATAGAGGGGGCCCGATTTATAGTAGCTGTTTTGAGCATTTTTATGCTGTAGAGAATAGAGAGTAAACCAGTGTCTGTAGAACGAAGATTTCTAGTAGAAATACAATGATAAAGTGGTTTTTGTAACCAAGATGAGTCATCATCGAACAATGCTTTATGAATAAGCATAAGTAGCTTATATTGTGATCTAAAAGCAATGGGAAGCCAATGTAATTGGTGCAAAATTGGAGAGATGTGTTCAAATTTTCTGCAATTTGATAGGGATCTAGCGGCAGCATTTTGAAGCAGTTGAAGTGGCTTAATTGTGGAAGCAGGCAATCCTGTTAAGATGGAGTTGCAATAGTCTAATTTTGCAAAAATTAAGGCTTGTAGTACTGTTCTAAAGTCAGGAGGATGTAGTAACAGTTTCAATTTTCTTAGAACTTGAAGTTTATAGAAACCTTCTTTAATTAGATTTTTGATGTGGGCTTTGAAATTAAGTTCTTTATCTAAGGTAATTCCAAGGTCCTTAACTGACGTGGATAATCTATAATTCGAGAGTACTGATGGATCTATAGGTGGAGGCGTTAACATTTTGGAGAGAAGAAGAAACTCTCTTTTGTTATGATTGAGTGAAAGTGCCATTTGAGATAAGATATTATTGATATCGTAGAGATATAGTTCCCATTGTGACAATGTACTGTGGATGTTGTCTTTGATGGGTAACAAAATTTGGACATCATCCGCATAAAGGAAATATGAGAGTCCTAATTTATTTAGATAGTGACATAATGGAAGCATGTAAATGTTGAAAAGGGTGGGAGAAAGGGATGAACCTTGAGGGATGCCTAGTGGGAGAGGAGAGAGATCCAAAGTATTGTTATTGTATGATACTTTGAAGGAACGATTAGATAGAAAAGACTGAAACCATTTCAGAACATTACCATTTATACCAATCTCAACTAATCTATGGAGTAGTAACTTATGGTCGACTGAGTCAAAAGCCGCAGAGATGTCTAAAAGAATCAAGATAAAGGAGATTCCCTTATCGAAACCATGAAGAATATTATCCACCAGAGTAGCTAAAAGTATTTCAGTGCTATGTCCTTTTTTGAAGCCATGTTGGGCTGGAAGTAGAGTATTATTATTTTCTAAGAATTCCGTAAGTTGTAAATTAACTATTTTTTCTATCATTTTACTAAGGAAAGGTAAAATGGAAATGAGTCTGTAATTTGCTAAAATAGATGGGTCTAAATGTGGCTTTTTAAAAATTGGTTTAACAACTGCACATTTGAGAGAATCTGGGAAAAAACCTTGAGCGAGAGACAGGTTAACTATATCAGTGATAGGTCTAGCTAAACAGTTTGGAATTAGCTTTAGGGATTTAATAGGGATAGGATCAAGTGGGTGTGCAGCCGGGTTCATTTTATGGAGGATGGACTCTACTTCAGAGGAGGCAATGGTCTCCCAATGTGACCAATCAGAAGTAATGGAAGATGTGTGTGAAGACAAATCAGAAATACAAGTGAAATTTATTGTGTCAAGCTTCGATATTTTGTCATTAAGATAGTTTGAAAATTCATGGCAAGATATTGAAGGTTTATCAATTTGAAAGTCGTGATAAATGGGGAGAGTTAAATTAGATACATATTCAAAAAGTATTTTTGGATTGTATTGATATTCATGAATTATTTTAGAGTAAAAATCTCTTTTGGCCGTATTAATGTCAGTCGAATAGATGTAGAGTAGTGTTTTGTATCTATCTAGAAGTTGACTTGAGGAATTTTTTCTCCAGGCGTTCTCAGCATGTCTTAAAAGACGTTTTTTATTTTTTATATCGACATTAAACCATGGCGATTTGTGTTTTGTGGAAGCTTTTATTTTTTTTAAAATGGAAGGGCAAATAATATTTTGCTGCATCCAAGTTAATTTTAAGCCAGGAGTTTACTGCAGATAAGGTATTTGAAGTATTCAACTGTTTTAGTGCATCTGGGAGAATGTTTTCTAGAATTTCACTAGAATAGGGTTTAATGAACTTAATGACTTTGACATTATTTTGCGAATGTAAATAAGAGCAGTCCACTTGTAATTTAGTTTTAATTAATTTATGATCCGACCAGGGAATAGATGTGGTAGAAGGAGGAGATATACTAGATATTTTGCTATTGATAAATATAAGATCTAAAATATGTCCTGATTTATGTGTTGGGGATTCAATTGTTTAAAACCCATAGCTATTAGAGAGTTGAGGAAAAGTTCTGCAGACGGTGATAGAGGAGACTTATCCACGTGAAGATTAAAATCTCCTAATAAAATTGTAGGAAAATTGGAATTAATTGAAGAAGCAATGGTTTCAATAAGTGCATCTGGATTTTTATTAAGACAACCTGGAGGAGCATATACTAGTAAAAGTTGTAGAGATTTAGATTTGAATAGGTTTATTTCAATGTGTAACAAGGAGTTAATTGGGACTGATCTGAATTTTAATTTTTTAGCAGATAAAAACAAGAGTCCACCACCTCTTTTTTTTTGTCTAGGACTGGAGAAAATATTATAAAGATTAGTAGGTAATTGATTAATAAGTGTAATATCAGATTTTAATGTTTAATCCATAAATTAACTAATTTGGCAAATTATAATAAAGTCCAATAGGCTGCAGTGCTCTCAGTAAATAGGCATCAACTGTACACAATAATAAATGTTAAGTTTCATGATGCAAATTCTTTCCTTGAAATGATGGACAGGGAGGACTGCTGTTTCATGGTCCTGCAGCAGCAGTGGCCATTGATTAATTATAACCACTGTTAATCAGCAACCAATGAGGGCCCTGACTTTTATAGTGTGGGAAACCGATAAGCATGAGATAACCTACAAGGTGCAGCAGATATTACCATAAGCTTACTGGTCAGACTGGATGGACCATTTGGTCCATTTCTGCCGTCATTTCTATTTTCTAAGAACTTGGAAACACATTGCCAACAAAGAATAAAGGAATTGCTTTACCATGCACAATAAATATACATTAATATGCTGGTTATCTCTTTAAATATATACCCAATAATGAACAAACATTCATAAAAATGAAATCTCTGCACAAGTTCATTCAAATCTGGCATATGAAAGGGAAACGTTTATGAAACAAGTGTGCAACAAAGGATTAGATCTAAGTACATGACAATAAAACACATCTTTAACTAATGGTGAAATAGAATTATAAGAAATTTATACATAAATCTGCTCTTAACCAAGTGAAGTAAATATATTTGATAAATACCTACACAAAAATGAGGCTGAAAGAGAGTAAAACGAGGAAACATTATTTTCACATAAAGGCTGAAAGAGACATAAGAACAGTAGTGGAGTCAAAAGTAGCATCAGAATTTAAGAAAACCTGGGATAAGCACAGATGATCTTTACTCAAGGGGAAGTGGAGATAAAGTCAGATCAAGTAGAATCTGTGGTATACAACAGAAAAGAGAAAAGGCTAGATCATATGTGTCTTGTGGAATTTATCTACCATCATAGTCTCAGTTTTTATTATGTACTATGCCTGTAAGGATTATTGCACATATTTCATTCTGATAAACACATCTTCAAGCATCTTTTAAAAATAAATTTACTAGAATTTTTTAAAATTAACACGCTTGAGAGGTACCAGATTGATAACACTGGGAACTGAAGTTTTCTACTCATCCAGAGGGAGGGTAATGCCCAAAACCATTTCCACTAATAAAGTAGGGCTTTGCCTGTAGAAATGGGTTTTTAGAAAATTGCCTGCCCTATATGAGCATAGAAGTATGCATGCAGGGCCTCTGTGAACTTTTACTCACATCAGGGAGAGGCATTTATGGGTGCAGAGTTGGGGAGGGTATTGCATGTATACACATACTTTTGAATTTACAAAGCATGCATACAATTTTTCTTGGAAAATCTACTCACAAGGGAAGGATAATTTTAGAACAGTCTGCAAAGAGCTGAAGTCTTAAGTTAGGTACCTATATTAAGTTGAATTTAGAAGCCTACATTTTCAGCTTTAAAAAGTGCTTAGGAGTCCTTGAACTGGGGGCTGCCTGGTCAGAAGCTGGTGCCCTACTAGTGATGGAACTGAGGCCCTTCAGATTAGTGCAGACTAGTATTAGCTAGAGACACGGCCCCATCCCTAAGACCTGCTTAGTCCAAGGGAAGTGGGCTCAAAAATGAGTTGCTGGGATATGTCCAATATTCGGACAACTTAATGGTTGATGGCTGCCTGGTAGAACAAGATGGTGAAGTTATGAACTGGAATAATTTTGAAGCAATCTGGTATGACAAGATCTGGAATAAACATTCACAGTGAATAGTGGATTATGTTCAGCACTACCTGTGTACAGAGAACTTTGCTGTGTTCAAGGTAGGGGACCTTCCCTACCAGTTTGTCTGTATACCTTTACTCCAGGAATGGATTTAGGATTTTGACACCCCTAGTCATTTTTTATGCTTTTATCCCCCCCCCCCCCCTTCTCCAGCATCACCTCATGTAAGGGTCTGTTACAGAACAGAAGGCTGTTCTTTATTGAATGAGATTCAGCAGAGCTGAATGTCAACTTGCTGTTCTAGGCTCAGGTATAATAGGTACCTATTGACAAACCCAGGGCTGTTCTACTCCCAGACTTGTATTGGTTGGAGTTGCTTTAGGAAGCAGCCAAAGGAAGGAAAAAAGAGAAAGAGCAAACGCTTGTGTCTATGGGGTTATTTTGGTTATGACTTGAGGCTAAAGAGCCCCCTACAGCAGTCCATCATAAGGGCATGCTTATCCCAATCACTTGCAAGATGAAGAATCTTGGCATTCTCTATGACACTAAGGTGTAGGGATGTGAATCGTTTTTTGACGATTTAAAATATCGTCCGATATATTTTAAATTGTCATAAATCGTTAGGGCCACGATACAATACCAATTCCCCCGATTTATCGTCAAAAAATCGTAAATCGGGGGAAGGGGGAGGGCAGGAAAACCAGCACACTAAAACCCATCCCCGACCCTTTAAATTAAATCCCCCACCCCCCCGAACCCCCCCCCCCCCCAAAATGCCTTAAATTACCCTGGGGTCCAGCGGCGGTCCATAGCTAAATCGGGGGAAGGGGGAGGGCAGGAAAACCGGCACACTAAATCCCCCTAAAACCCACCCCCGACCCTTTAAATTAAATCCCCCCCCCCCCCCAAATGCCTTAAAGTACCCTGGGGTCCAGCGGCGGTCCGAAACGGGCCGAAAACCGGCACACTAAATGCCCCTAAAACCCACCCCCGACCCTTTAAATTAAATCCCCCCCCCTCCCGAACCCCCCCAAATGCCTTAAAGTACCCTGGGGTCCAGCGGCGGTCCGAAACGGGCTCCTGCTGTTGAAGCGTGTTGACTTCAGCCGGCGCCATTTTGCAAAATGGCCGCCGCAAAATGGCGGCGGCCATAGACCAACACAATTCGATCGCAGGAGGTCGCTTCCGGACCCCCGCTGGACTTTTGGCACGTCTTGTGGGGGTCAGGAGGCCCCCCCCAAGCTGGCCAAAAGTCTCTGGGGGTCCAGCGGGCGTCCGGGAGCGATCTCCTGCCGCGAATCGTTTTCCGTACGGATAATGGCGCCGGCGCCATTTTCCATACGGAAAATGGTGCCGGCAGGAGATCGACTGCAGGAGGTCGTTCAGCGGAGGTCTGGAACCCTCGCTGAACGACCTGCAGTCGATCTCCTGCCGGCGCCATTATCCGTACGGAAAACGATTCGCGGCAGGAGATCGCTCCCGGACGCCCACTGGACCCCCAGAGACTTTTGGCCAGCTTGGGGGGGGCCTCCTGACCCCCACAAGACTTGCCAAAAGTCCAGCGGGGGTCCGGAAGCGACCTCCTGCGGTCAAATTGTGTTGGTCTATGGCCGCCGCCATTTTGCGGCGGCCATTTTGCAAAATGGCGCCGGCTGAAGACAACACGCTTCAACAGCAGGAGCCCGTTTCGGACCGCCGCTGGACCCCAGGGTACTTTAAGGCATTTGGGGGGGTTCGGGAGGGGGGGGATTTAATTTAAAGGGTCGGGGGTGGGTTTTATGGGGATTTAGTGTGCCGGTTTTCGGCCCGTTTCGGACCGCCGCTGGACCCCAGGGTACTTTAAGGCATTTGGGGGGGTTCGGGAGGGGGGGGATTTAATTTAAAGGGTCGGGGTGGGTTTTAGGGGGATTTAGTGTGCCGGGTTTCGGACCGCCGCTGGACCCCAGGGTACTTTAAGGCATTTGGGGGGGGATTTAATTTAAAGGGTCGGGGGTGGGTTTTAGGGGGTTTTAGTGTGCCGGTTCACGATTTTCACGATATTCTAAACACCCAAACGGCAACGATACGATTCCCTCCCCCTCCCAGCCGAAATCGATCGTTAAGACGATCGAGGACACGATTCACATCTCTACTAAGGTGTCCTTTTGAGCGCATATGAGCAATGTGGTAAGGACATTTTTCAACAAGTTGCGACTGTTGCACAGGTTGAAACCACACTTACCCTCCAATGATTTCCGAACTGTATTACAGTCTGTGATGTCAGGAATAGACTATAGCATTGCAATCTACATAGGTTTATCAGCAAACACAATCTAGGCTCTTCAGATAGTGCAGAATGTAGCTGCCAGAATTTTGATGGGTACTTGGTTGGGAGACCATGTAACACCTGTTCTGCAGTTGCTTCATTGGCTTCCTGTTGCTTGGTGGGTTATATTTAAGATCATGATGATAGCACATAGGACAGTAATTTTCAATCGGGCATGCAGGCGAACATATACACATGTGGGTGTGTGACCAGATATGTGGTAATTTTATATCCTGCATACATGGGGGCCCATGCATTTTTTAAAATTGCTCCATTTCTTTAGAACTTCTATTTAAAAAAATAGTTTACATTCAAGGAGATGATACTTATTGACAATGAAAAATTGGATTAACGGTTTGCCAGAGATTGCCCCTGATAAAGAAATGAAACAAGACTCAGGTCGGGTTGGCATTTACGAAAAAAATATTTTCAAACAGATTCGGCCCGATTTTAAATGTCCGGCGCACGTACAAACCGGGGGTTACGTGTGTGGCTGGGCCTTGTGTGCAGTGCGCACATGTTAAAAGGGGCCCAGCCACGCGTGTAACCCTCGTTAAGTGCACAAGAACCGGGCAGAAGAAAAGGGGCAGGGAAGGGGCACGGAGGGGTGGTCCAGGGGTGGGGTAGGGCAGAGTTGGAGGCGGCAGGTACATTGGCCATTTGCCGCAGTGCTGGGCGATCGCGGGCTGGCAGCTTGCCAGCTCAGGAGCTGGCATAAGTTCAAAAACAAGAAAAAAAAAGGTAGGGCCTTCTAAGGGTCGGGGAGGAGAGGGAAAGAGGGAGGAAGGGTAAGTAGGAGGGTAGGAATGTTCCCTCCCAGTCCGCTCCTTAATTGGAGGGAGGGAACTGGGGGAGGCCTGATCTCATCGCCTTGCGTAAATTGCAATTTTCAACCACCCCTTGCGTGCGCTGCCCTGGATTTTATAACATGCGCACGCCGGCGCACAACATATTATAAAATCATGCATCCATGTGGTGTACTGGGTAGTGCACATGGACACGTGCATGTATTTTTTTTTTTAAATCTACCCCATTATATATAAGATAAGTGTCATTTGATAAAATATTTCCTGATTTTTTATATGCATAATGAAAAAGCTCATAAAAAACTTGGGAGCCCTATGATTAAAGAAACTCAAGCTGCATCTCATTTTAGTGGTTGGTATAAGTTTCTTTAACCACTGTATAATTGAAAAATTGCATGCTCTATTTGTCTATGACAGTCTCCAAAAAGGGTTTTTAAATCGTTTGGTTTTTGCCATGAATATTTTCCTGTGTGCTTTATGAAAGAATAATTGTGAATTATTGTCTCAGAAGATAAGGGTCATTTTTTTCTTTGATTGCATGCATATTTTGGCATTGTTAACACCCTTGCAGTGAATTCCCTTTACAAAAAGGATTACCATAATTTCCAAACTGGATGTGATGGTGTTGCCTACAATATCTCAGATGAATGAAGTAGTCATACACTTCAAAAGAGACTTGGAATACCAGAAGAAAAGGAAGCAAGACCTCAGAGATAACCAAGGGATTATGAAAGGAAATAATCACTAATCCTGAGGGAGGCTCAAATGATTGCTTGTAGAGAATATGCAAAGTATTCTATGTACTAAGACAGTGGTTCTCAACCTTTTTTTGGCCAGGACACACCTGACAGATGGTTCTTACATGAGTGACACACTGAACATGTGACCGTCAGGGCTAAATGTAAACATGCACTCTGTGTCCACAGGAACCCCCTCAACCCCCAACAATGGGTGCAGAGCAGAACTAGGGCATTACCCATACAACTCACCACACAAAAAAGATATTCTGGTTCTGTTTAGGGGTGTGAATCGTGTGATCGATCGTCTTAACGATCGATTTTGGCTGGGGGGGGGAGGGAAATCTGATCGTCATGTTTTGTTTTGTTTTGTTTTTTTAAATCGTTAAAAATCGTAAATCAGGGGAGGGCGGGAAAACCGGCACACCAAAACAACCCTAAAACCCACCCCGAACCTTTAAAACAAATCCCCCACCCTCCCGAACCCCCCCAAAATGTTTTAAATTACCTGGGGTCCAGTGGGGGGGGGGGGGGTCCCGGCACGATCTCCCGCTCTCTGGCCATGGCTGCGTTGAGAAATGGCGCCGGTCCCTTTGCCCTTATCATGTGACAGGGCAAAGGTAGCGCCGGCGCCATTTTGGTTCCTGGCTCCCGACGTCACGCGTGCAGGAGATCGCTCCCGGACACCCGCTGGACCCCCAGGGACTTTTGGCCAGCTTGGGGGGGCCTCCTGACCCCCACAAGACTTGCCAAAAGTCCAGCGGGGGTCCGGGAGCGACCTGCACGCGGGCCGTATTGCCAATATTCAAAATGGCGCCAGCGCTACCTTTGCCCTCACTATGTCATACGGGCGAGTATAGCCAAATGCCATTTGGCGGATAAATTGATCCGTGCAGGCAGGTTTACGATTGCTCTTCTAGAAATCGGCTCCCACAATGGCATGCTGGAGGCAGCAAAAACATGAAATAGGTCTGATTGAGAAGCTTATCCATTTGCTCAAGCGGCACAAACCAAATAAGCCTGATACTTCACTTTCAATGCATATCCAGCATAGCTCTCTGCTTCAACGGCAAGGGAGAAAGACTGATACTTTACGCATATCCAGCATAGCTCTTTGCTTTAACGGCAGGGGAGAAAGACTGATACTTTATGCATATCCAGCATAGCTCTCTGCTTTAACGGCAGGGGAGAAAGACTGATACTTTATGCTTGTCCAGCATAGCTCTCTGCTTTAACGGCAGGGGAGAAAGACTGATGTTTCACACATAACCAGCATGGCTCTCTGCTTCAACGGCAGGGGAGAAAGTCTGATGCTTCACTTTCAATGCATGTCCAGCATAACTCTCTGCTTCAACGGCAGGGGGAATGAAGAAAAGAGGATCTATATACAGACAACAACCAAAAAGGACTGAATTACATAGTCTGGGAAAACAAATAAGCATGGGTGTAGCTTGCTTATTGCGGCAGTTACTACCCCTAACTAATTAAGCTAAATATTTCACATAGATGCAGTTCCAACACTGCTCTCTGCATTAATGGTGGGGGTGGAAGGGAAATAGAACCAAAAGGTTACTAAGAGCCAAGAGTAACAGATAAGTATGAGAAAAAAAATGTGCAAAGCTTGCTGGGCAGACTGGATGGGCTGTTTGGTCTTCTTCTGCCATCATTTCTACGTTTCTATGTTTCATTTCTATATGTTGTTGTACGACAAAATCTGGGCATCCTACTGGTCTTCTAGGGCAAGTAGGAATGAGTGACTGGGGACCTGAACGAGGTGATCAGTGCTAACATATGCAAAGGAAAAAAACAACTGGTACAATAGATAAGCCCGACGGAGGATACTGGGTGAATGGTATATTCGGTATAGTTGTGACGATGGATAGAATTGTGAATTGGTGTACCTACCTCTGGGTATGTTGTGGTTGATGTTATAAATTAAAAGTTACAACAACAAAAAAAACAGGTTGATTAAAAGTACAATAGAGATCCATTTGACTTCTGAAGTCTGATAATGTCCATGAAACTTAACATCTTTAGTAATAAGAAATGTCATTTATTTACAATAATTTCTCTTCCGTGTCATTGCCAAAAAATAACTGTATGCCTGTCCCCTAGAAAATTTAAGATGGCAGTTTATCCTGTCTCCATTGTTAACCTAATATCTTAAAGACATTCCTATTTATGTGCTTATTTTACTCTTACTTAGATTATATTTAAACTACCACTATTTGGTAGACCCTATATATTAAAGATCAAAGTATCACTTTATATTTTCCTAAATTTTTTACACTCTTTGATACTTGATACAGATCAAAGATGCCTTAAATGAGTGGTTGTCTTGTTTCCATTGTTTGTGAACTGGGAAATGCCTCTTGTTCACAGCTAACTGGGGATCACAGCGCATTAAGCTTTTTTTCTTTGATGGCTGCACATCAAAACATGTGGGGGTTAAAACTGGCAACAGGATTATAAATATCTCCATTATTCATTTTTTCAAAGAAAAGATTGGTTTGAAAGATGCAATAATCTTTGTCTTATGGTTGTTGGAAAGAGATTATATAAAAGGCTATATTCAGATATAATTCTCTTACAAAATCATTTTTTTTGTTTGCATGGTTTAATGATTTTGATTTTAGAGTCCTTGGGGCTATTATGGAAAAGTTTATGTTCTCTAAAACTAAGAAGCCTCCTTGTGCCCAAGGTGCTGCTCATCCACCATGAAGTTCATTTCCGTTCTCACTTGTAATGTTTTTCTAAATCTCTTAGCTTCTTCTCAGCACACTGATCAAACAGCAGATGCACAATCTTTTCTTCTTTGAACTTGGTGAAGCAAAGATGCACACATAACTGATTTCAAAGGATTGATTCTTGGTTGTAAAAAAAAAATCCTAACTTGCATGTATATTCTTGGATTTTGCACAGGTGTCATTTACAATCTTAAATTTGTTACATAAAATCATTCATTTGTAAATATAGTTATAATCTACTATTAACCATCTGTTTCAAATCAAGCTCTGTGAACACATCAGCAAACAAAATAGGTAATATAACAGCTTGTGTAGAAACCAAAATTGAACAGTTTGCCAAACAAAACTAGGACTAATACCTTTAAAATATTCTTTTAGTTACCCAGATCTACATTTTAGATGAGAACAAACTGATAAAGGTTTTGATGTGATACATCATCATTACTATTTGATTTTTACAATTGATTTGATGCTGACATTTTTATCCTATTCCTTCCATTAACATAATTTACAGTTAGATCTACTAAAGGATGCAATTGTTTTATTTCGGTCTCATACCTCAGTTTTGCATCCAGCGAGCCTTTTCGCAGGCGCTAAAGCATTTTTTGGCTGCATAACAAGTGCAACAAGACATTAGATAAAATTGTTCCGTAGCCCTATTTCTGCAAGTACGTAAAGTCACAAACAGGTTGATATTCATCCCACTTAGCTGGATAAGTTCAGACTTATCTGGCTAATTGGCACCATTTCAATATTTGGCTGTGTTCAGTGGCCATCACGTAACCAGATAACTATTTATCCAGCTAAACAGTAAGTGGCTAAGTGGGGATGGGACACAGGCATTCTGGGGTGGAGCTAACTGGCTAACTTACAGGGAGATTTATCAAGATGCAGCTGGGCTATAATGGGCACTAAATAGCGTGCATCATGCGATAAATGCTATATATCACGCGATATAACCTTTTCATAGCAATATTGCATGATATGTATTTATTTTTATTTTATTTATTTAAAAGATTTGTAGCCTGCACATTTCAGTGTAGTTCATTGCGGTTTACATAATATAATTAAAAAACAAATTACATTAAAGGCCGGATTTTAAAACCCCGGCACGCGTAAATCCTGGGGTTTACGTGCGTGGCTGAGACTTACGTGCGCCGGGCCAATTTTCAAACCAGCCCAGCCACGCACGTAAACCCTGGGACACATGTAAGTGCCGGGGCCTCAAAAGGGGGTGGTCCGAGGGGCAGAGCGGGGCAGCCTGGGACAGTGCCATTCTTCACTGTCCCAGCTGCTGGCACACACAACTTACTTCAGCTTGGGAGCTGAAGTAAGTTGTAAGGTAAAAACCAAAAAAAATTTAGATTTAGGGGTTGGGGAGGAGAAGGGAAGGGGAAGGGAGGGTTGGGTAGGGAGTAGGGAAGTTCTCTCCCAGTCTGCTCCTTAATTGGAACATGCGTCACCGCATGAATTTGCACAATTGTACCCCCCATTGCTCACACCACGCTTGCATGGATAAAATCCAGCGCGCGTGTGCGTGCGGCCCGTCAATTTTATAACATGTGCACGTGGGCATCCGCATGTTATAAAATTTGTACGTCCATGTGTGTGCATTGGGAAATGTGCACAACTTACAAAATCTACCCTTAAGTGTAAACAAGAGAAAAAAAAACATTAATTCTTAAGAGCCTGAAATGTTATTAACACTGATCACCCTGTTCAGCTCCCCAGTCACAGATATAAGAGCTTACTCATGCCTACTTGCCTAAGAAGACTATTAGGGTGCCCAAATCTTATTCTTAATCAAGAAGTCATACTAGTACTCCAGAGACTTTAAAGCAAAAGTAAAAACATTAGTTTTTAGTACTTTTTGAATAATTTAATGTTGACACATTTCTGAGCGACTCTGGAAAGTTATTCCAAAGTCATGGACCAGCAATAGAAAAGGCCCTGTTTCTTGTGATGTCATGCCTTGGTATCTTAAAAGTTGATTTTAAAAGCCCTATACACCAAAGCTGGGAGATACTTGTGCTTCTCGGGCCGCAGTGCATCACACAGATTTTAAAAAGTGTGTGAGTGCACAGTATATGCATAAATCAAAACATTTTTAAAAGAGGCGGGGCATGGATGTGGTCTGGGCAGAGAATGGGTGGGACATAGGTATTCTGGGAAGTGGCCTTTAAATTTGCGCGTATTTACGTGCACAAGCGCATGCCAGGATCCCCAACTGTGTACCTTTATAAGTAATAAAATTTAAAAAAAACTAGACAAATCAGCGGGGTTTTAAGGGTTGGGTTTAAAAGAAAGGTTACATTTGAGGGGGGTTAGGAAGTCTGATCCGTTAGCTGGGAGAAAAGCAAACAAACTGGGAAAAAGGGCTATTGCGTCTGCGCATGTTGTTTTTAAAATCCCTCCCCCACTTACATGGTAGAACCAGCATTTGTTCACACATGCACATGTCCATATAAAATTGTGCACACATGTACGATTTTATACCATGTGCACATATACGCATGTTTGTTATAAAATGGCCGCATCCATTTGCGCAAGTCAACATATGCGTATATATGTATGCCCGCGCGGCTATTTAAAAGTTACTATCTTAGGCTATTCGCAATGTCATGCATTATTTTTGCATTAAAGCCACCTCTATGTAAATTAGCTGCTTTGCATGCATAAATTACATCATGCATTGAAAGCAGTTAATGCATAATAAAATCTATGTAAATAAAATAGCATGGCTGACTTAGAAAATTTTCAGACATGTTATTTTAGCTACACCTTTTGGGAAATAGTTATCCTAGCACAGGAAAGCTGGGATTCTAACATAGGTCCTGATGCTCCCTTTCTAGAATTAAAGGCCCAGGCGGCCCAACCCCCCAAAGTTGAAACACTGAGAGGAGAGGATCACCTTGCTGGTGGCTGAAAGGAATCAGTAAGTTTTTGCTTGGGACATTGACTTTTTTAAAAGTATTGGGGCAAAGTTAACTATTTGGGAATATTATTTAGTGTGTTTGTGTGTTTGTGCCTTTAATAGTCAGAAAGGCAGTGAATAAACAAGTTAGACTGTTTGCATTTTTAAATAGTCAGTCAATAAGGTAGCAGTAGGTAGGCAGTGAATACACAAGTTAGACTGTTTGTATTTTTAGTCAGTCAATAAGGTAGCAGTAGGTAGGCAGTGAATAAACAAGTTAGACTGTTTGTATTTTTAGTCAGTCAATAAGGTAGCAGTAGATAGTGTGTTTATTTTTAAAAGTCTGCAGAACTGAGTGTTCTCCAGACTTTTAAAGAGCTGACTGTTTGTTTTTAATACTAACTGAGTGCATTGTATTGAAAAAAAAAAACCCCCACAAAAAAGTAGCCAGAAGCTAGAAATAAGCTAGGAGCAGTATATACCAAAGTAAAAAAGTTGAATAGTTCAGCTCAGTTACTCACCTTGGAAAGGTGTTGAGGTAGTGTGATTGGGTTTGAATAGGGACCAACATTTGTTAATCAAGGGAGCAGTGAGTCACTCAGGCTGACTAACTGAAGTTAGACTGTTTGTATTTCCCAACCCTCCCACCCCTTGCCCACCCACCCCTAGCTCATCCCTTAATTTATAGGCAGGTGCCACTTTCACAAAAAAAAAAAAATCAACAACAACTTTATTGAGAATTCGATCAGACCCAGGTGGCCACTACCAGACACATAGTGAATTCACTAATACATTTAAAGGAAGTTAGACACATTCCTACTCCCATAGCAATCTAAAACTTAACTAGGAACTGATCAAAATTGAGATGAAGGCAGCAGTCCAGCAGCAAGAGGGGGGCTTCCCAGTCTTTTGCATCGAGTGTCATGTATGATTTTTCACCCACCGGTGAGAAGTTGTACATGTGCATGCGATGCAAAGAGCTCCTGGCTCTCAAAGAACGAGTCCGATCTCTGGAGGCTAGAGTGGCAGACCTGGAGGAGCTGAGGCAGACAGAGAGGTATATAGATGAGACCTTCAGGGACATAGTAGTCAAGTCCCAACTTCAGACTGGCAGCCCTGGTGCTGCCTTAGAGGAAGAAGGTCTCATAATGGGAGAGCACCAACCAGGTGTAGCAGGAAAGGATCCTGTAGCAAGGACTTGCTCTCTAGGTGATGCATTGTCCTTTCGCACTGAGGATATCTCCCCAAGGCCTACTGCCCAGGAGGGAAGGGTTAGGTCGGCCGTCATAGTTGGTGATTCGATTATTAGGAATGTAGATAGCTGGGTGGCTGGTGGGCGTGAGGATCACCTGGTAACATGCCTACCTGGTGCGAAGATGGCGGACCTCACGCGTCACCTAGATAGGATTTTAGACAGTGCTGGGGAGGAGCCGGCTGTTGTGGTACACGTGGGCACCAACGACATAGGAAAATGTAGGAGGGAGGTTCTGGAAGCCAAATTTAGGCTCTTAGGTAGAAAGATTAAATCGAGAACCTCCAGGGTAGCATTCTCTGAAATGCTCCCTGTTCCACGCGCAGGTCACCAGAGGCAGGCAGAGCTCCGGAGTCTCAATGCGTGGATGAGACGATGGTGCAAGGAAGAGGGATTCAGTTTTGTTAGGAACTGGGGAACCTTTTGGGGAAGGGGGAGTCTCTTCCGAAGGGATGGGCTCCACCTTAACCAGGGTGGAACCAGACTGCTGGCGCTAACCTTTAAAAAGGAGATAGAGCAGCTTTTAAACTAGAACAAAGGGGAAAGCCAACAGTCGCTCAGCAGCGCATGGTTCGGAGAGAGGTATCTTTAAAGGATACTAATGATGCATTAGAATTAGGGCATCCCGACAGTGAGGTTCCAATAATTAGAAAAGTAGTCCAAGTGCCTGTAACTAAAAACTCACCTGAGCTAAAAAATTCTAACTTATCCCTATCAATTAAAAAGCAGAATAAAAATACAAACAAAAAACAAACTTTGAAATGTTTGTATGCTAATGCCAGAAGTCTAAGAAGTAAGATGGGAGAATTAGAATGTATAGCAGTAAATCATGACATAGACTTAATTGGCATCTCAGAGACATGGTGGAAAGAGGATAACCAATGGGACAGTGCTATACCGGGGTACAAATTATATCGCAATGACAGAGAGGAGCACTCGGGAGGAGGTGTGGCGCTTTATGTCCGGGTTGGCATAGAGTCCAACAGGATAAACATCCTGCATGAGACTAAATACAAAATTGAATCTTTATGGGTAGAAATCCCTTGTGTGTCAGGGAAGACTACAGTGATAGGGGTATACTACCGTCCACCTGGTCAAGATGGTGAGATGGACAGTGAAATGCTAAGAGAAATTAGGGAAGCTAACCAAATTGGTAGTGCAGTAATAATGGGAGACTTCAATTACCGCAGAACACACAAAGTGCAGATAAGTGTTCAATCCTGACAGAGCACTCACAAAGTGTGTACAAATTAAAGTTTTTTTATTTCTTCAAATATGGCAACTCCACTGGATTATACAGGAAAGAGCTTAATGGCGTCCCCCGACACGGTCCCGTGTTTCGCCGCGGGCTGCATCGGGAGGACTCGCCACCAGGAATTCACAAGAAAACTGTAAAACAAAATTAAACATCAGGACAACAAAACAGGACTTACGACCGACCATGTTGCAAAAGAGTACAGAAAGTCATAACATACCTGACAGCAAACGTACTTGAAAGGTGACAGGGAGCACACTACCCTTAACCACTGACAGGTATTTAAAGCTAGGCAGAAGGCGCCAAAAACCTACAGGAGAACCAATCACGTGGGTCAGAGGACCCCGTTCATTGGTTCCCGTTCCTGTAGTGCACCTCAGCTGGAATGCAGACCAACCTACCCTGTTACTCAGGACTCTATGTGAACAAAAACCATTCAATTTCCCGGTTCAGGCCCTTCGGAGACACTGAGTCTGAAGTAAAGATCCAGCGTTGTTCAATCCGACCTAACTGTTCAGCATAGTTACCACCTCGGGGCGGCCGTGGAAACACCTCAATCACACTGTATACAAGGTCTGAAAGGGTATGCGATTTTTTTATCCAATGATCAACCAGGGGTTCATTCTCTCGCGAATGGCGAATATAATCCGGGTTTTAACCATGCGAGAGGTTTTCCCAACGTATATCAAAGGACAAGGACAGGTGATAACATAAACAACTCCAGACGTGGTGCAGTCGGAGTGAGAGCGTAACTGAAAGATTTTTTGAGTAACTGGATGAGTGAAACAAGTAGTGGGTGACGTATAAGAACACACTGTACAACGACCGCACGGATAATGACCGACCACACTGTCAGGATCCTGTGACACTGGAAAGTCAGTGTGAATAAGTTTATCACGTAAGTTTTTCCCCCTACGAAAAGTAAATCGGAGGGGACCAGGAAACAGAGTGTTCAGAGATAGGGCCTCCCAGTGTCTACGGATCATGGCAGTGATCTGGCGACTGAGGGTTGATCATTGGATAAAAAAATCGCATACCCTTTCAGACCGTGTATACAGTGTGATTGAGGTGTTTCCACAGCCTCCCCGAGGTGGTAACTATGCTGAACAGTTAGGTCGGATTGAACAACGCTGGATCTTTACTTTAGACTCAGTGTCTCCGAAGGGCCTGAACCGGGAAATTGAATGTTTTCTATTCACTTAGAGTCCTGAGTAACAGGGTAGGTTGGTCTGCATTCCAGCTGAGGTGCACTACAGGAACGGGAACCAATGAACGGGGTCCGCTGACCCACGTGATTGGTTCTCCTGTAGGTTTTTGGCGTCCTTCTGCCTAGCTTTAAATACCTGTCAGTGGTTAAGGGTAGTGCGCTCCCTGTCACCTTTCAAGTACGTTTGCTGTCAGGTATGTTATGACTTTCTGTACTCTTTTGCAACATGGTCGGTCGTAAGTCCTGTTTTGTTGTCCTGATGTTTAATTTTGTTTTACAGTTTTCTTGTGAATTCCTGGTGGCGAGCCCTCCCGATGCAGCCCGCGGAGAAACACGGGACCGTGTCAGGGGACGCCATTAAGCTCTTTCCTGTATATTCCATTGGAGTTGCCATATTTGAAGAAATAAAAAACTTTAATTTGTACACACTTTGTGAGTGCTCTGTCAGGATTGAACACTTATCTGCACTTTGTGTGTTCTGCGATATTGCTCTAAGTGCAGTCTCTGCTCGTTATGTACTTTTGGTCTTGGATAGACTTCAATTACCCCAATATTGACTGGGTAAATGTATCATTGGGTCACACGAGAGCAGTGGTTCTCAACCCTGTCCTGGGGACCCCACCAGCCAGTCGGCTTTTCAGGATACCCACAATGAATATGCATGAGAGAAAATTTGCATGTTATGGAGGCAGTGCATGCAAATGTTCTCGCATGCGTATTCATTGTGGATATCTTGAAAACCCGACTGGCTGGTGGGGTCCCCAGGACAGGGCTGAGAACCACTGCACTAGAGAGATAACGTTCCTGGATGGAATAAATGATAGCTTTATGGAGCAATTGTTTCAGGAACCGACGAGAGAGGGAGCAATTTTAGATCTAATTCTCAGTGGAGCACAGGACTTGGTGAGAGAGGTAACGGTGGTGGGGCCGCTTGGCAATAGTGATCATAATATGATCAAATTTGATTTAATGACTGGAAAAGGAACAGTGTGCAAATCCAAGGCTCTCGTGCTAAACTTTCAAAAGGGAAACTTTGATAAAATGAGAAAAATTGTTAGAAAAAAACTGAAAGGAGCAGCTACAAAAGTAAAAAATGTCCAAGAGGCGTGGTCAGTGTTAAAAAATACCATTCTAGAAGCACAGTCCAGATGTATTCCACACATTAAGAAAGGTGGAAAGAAGGCAAAACGATTACCGGCATGGTTAAAAGAGGAGGTGAAAGAAGCTATTTTAGCCAAAAGATCTTCATTCAAAAATTGGAAGAAGGATCCAACAGAAGAAAATAGGATAAAGCATAAACATTGACAAGTTAAATGTAAGACATTGATAAGACAGGCTAAGAGAGAATTTGAAAAGAAGTTGGCTGTAGAGGCAAAAACTCACAGTAAAAACTTTTTTAAATATATCCGAAGCAGAAAGCCTGTGAGGGAGTCAGTTGGACCGTTAGATGATCGAGGGGTTAAAGGGGCACTTAGAGAAGATAAGGCCATCGCGGAAAGATTAAATGATTTCTTTGCTTCGGTGTTTACTGAAGAGGATGTTGGGGAGGTACCCGTAATGGAGAAAGTTTTCATGGGTAATGATTCAGATGGACTGAATCAAATCACGGTGAACCTAGAAGATGTGGTAGGCCTGATTGACAAACTGAAGAGTAGTAAATCACCTGGACCGGATGGTATACACCCCAGAGTTCTGAAGGAACTAAAAAATGAAATTTCAGACCTATTAGTAAAAATTTGTAACTTATCATTAAAATCATCCATTGTACCTGAAGACTGGAGGATAGCAAATGTAACCCCAATATTTAAAAAGGGCTCCAGGGGCGATCCGGGAAACTACAGACCGGTTAGCCTGACTTCAGTGCCAGGAAAAATAGTAGAAAGTGTTCTAAACATCAAAATCACAGAACATATAGAAAGACATGGTTTAATGGAACAAAGTCAGCATGGCTTTACCCAGGGCAAGTCTTGCCTCACAAATCTGCTTCACTTTTTTGAAGGAGTTAATAAATACGTGGATAAAGGTGAACCGGTAGATATAGTATACTTGGATTTTCAGAAGGCATTTGACAAAGTTCCTCATGAGACGCTTCTAGGAAAAGTAAAAAGTCATGGGATAGGTGGCGATGTCCTTTCGTGGATTGCAAACTGGCTAAAAGACAGGAAACAGAGAGCAGGATTAAATGGACAATTTTCTCAGTGGAAGGGAGTGGACAGTGGAGTGCCTCAGGGATCTGTATTGGGACCCTTACTGTTCAATATATTTATAAATGATCTGGAAAGAAATACGACGAGTGAGATAATCAAATTTGCAGATGACACAAAATTGTTCAGAGTAGTTAAATCACAAGCAGATTGTGATAAATTGCAGGAAGACCTTGTGAGACTGGAAAATTGGGCATCCAAATGGCAGATGAAATTTAATGTGGATAAGTGCAAGGTGATGCATATAGGGAAAAATAACCCATGCTATAATTACACAATGTTGGGTTCCACATTAGGTGCTACAACCCAAGAAATAGATCTAGGTGTCATAGTGGATAACACATTGAAATCGTCGGTGCAGTGTGCTGCGGCAGTCAAAAAAGCAAACAGAATGTTGGGAATTATTAGAAAAGGAATGATGAATAAAACGGAAAATGTCATAATGCCTCTGTATCACTCCATGGTGAGACCGCACCTTGAATACTGTGTACAATTCTGGTCGCCGCATCTCAAAAAAGATATAATTGCGATGGAGAAGGTACAGAGAAGGGCTACCAAAATGATAAGGAGAATGGAACAACTCCCCTATGAGGAAAGACTAAAGAGGTTAGGACTTTTCAGCTTGGAGAAGAGACGACTGAGGGGGGATATGATAGAGGTGTTTAAAATCATGAGAGGTCTAGAACGGGTAGATGTGAATCGGTTATTTACTCTTTCGGATAGTAGAAAGACTAGGGGGCACTCCATGAAGTTAGCATGGAGCACATTTAAAACTAATCGGAGAAAGTTCTTTTTTACTCAACGCACAATTAAACTCTGGAATTTGTTGCCAGAGAATGTGGTTAGTGCAGTTAGTATAGCTGTGTTTAAAAAAGGATTGGATAAGTTCTTGGAGGAGAAGTCCATTACCTGCTATTAAGTTCACTTAGAGAATAGCCACTGCCATTAGCAATGGTTACATGGAATAGACTTAGTTTTTGGGTACTTGCCAGGTTCTTATGGCCTGGATTGGCCACTGTTGGAAACAGGATGCTGGGCTTGATGGACCCTTGGTCTGACCCAGTATGGCATTTTCTTATGTTCTTAAAGCTACCAGGGTCTTACCAGATGCCTTGCCCACCCAAGGGCCGCCATTTGAGATGACCCCACAAAAAGTATAAAAATAGAGTAAATCTGGCACACAGCAACACCCCATCCCCATCAGGTTAAGGCACTCCCCATTCAATTTTATCCCCCTGGTCTAATAGTTCCCTCCTCCTTAATGCAATCCCCCACCCGCAAAAGCTGTCCCCCCCTTTCCATTAAATGTACATCCTAGTAAGCCCCCCCCGTCCTCCCCCAGCTTCCAAAAAATACATGCCCCCACACTGGAGCCCCCCCTCCCTTACCTTAAAAAAAATGATTGGTGCTCAGTGGATGGCACAGGGTGCCCCTTAGCTCAGGGCCCAGTCAGTGCTATTTTTCAAAATGGTGCCAATCAGCCTTTGCCCCTACCCTTCCTCATACGGCAACCCTGGGGTAGGCAGGAGGTCTGGTAACCACCCCCTAGTGGATTTATTACAACTTTGCGGAAGATCGTGTTGGGCCACATAGCCCTTTAAAGCGATGGTGACCCCGCATTGGGGGCCACCATCATGCATTTTCAAGGCCCCTGCTACTTTCTTTTGTCTTGTGGACAAAAGAAGGTAGCAATATTGCAACAATATTTTGTCAGGGAGGGCCAAAATATCACAGAACCCCACAGCCACCCCCCTCCCCCCGATATTGGGCATCTCCTGCAATAAAATAAAGTGACTAAGTGAATCTAGGGGGGTCTCAGCAGTGATGGACACAAGAGACAAGAGGTTTTATTATACAGCAGAAAGTAACCCGAGGAGCGGGTTTGTAAACACAGTCCAGAGTAGAAAGACCTTTAGATGGATTCTCCAGTAGTGGTCCACAGAGCAGGGTAACCCGGGGAATACTTCCTCCTGGTAGTTCTTGTGCAAGGTACTATCTCCGGTAGAGGCCCGCAGCGCAGGGTAGGCCGGAGGCTGGTATTGGAAGTAGGCACAAGGCAGCATGGATCCGGTAGTGGTCCGCGGAGCAGGGTAACCCAAGGATCCACACAGCATGAAGAGAGGAAGAGAGTAGCGCAGATCTTGTACTCACTCCGAAGTGTAGCAGAAGAGCTACTGTCATAGTCGCAGTGGAGACATGAAGCACGGGAACACTGGAGGGTCCGTCCGTAGTAGCAGTAAGAGGTGCTCACTTAGGCTGGAGAATGTGAGACTCGCAGAGAAGGCTCTCCGAGGAGCGGATAGCCCTGAGTGTAGCAAGGCCCCTGAGGAGTGGGTACTTGAGTCACTCAGTCTGGAATGCAGGAACAGTGAGGCGAAGCGTCTCTGAGTAGTGGAATTAAGCAAGACGGAAATCCTTGCTAACTCGTAGGTAAGAAAGTCCAGTAGGTTTAAATACATGTAGGCAGGTGACGTCATGCGGAGGGAATACCCCCAAGGTTCCCATCATGACGTGGATAAGACGGGGGCAGGCACGCGCGCGCATGCCCTAAGTCACACCAGATTCAAGATGGCGACCGGGATCGCCCATGCCATCCTGGGAACGCCAGGGAGGTTGGCTTGCTGAGGCAGTGGTGGCCATCTTTGCCAGAATCGGAGCTGCAGGGCAAAAAGAGGTGAGCAGCAAAGGTCGCAGCCATCTGCGACTGACAGGCGCAATAGATAGCAGAAAAGGACCAACAGTCCATCCAGTCTGACCAGCAAGCTTCCCATGGTAGTATCTGCCGTGCTGTGCAGATTACCTCCATGTATCAGTCAGTTTTACTTGACATGCTGTGATTATGTATTTGGCCATAGAAGTAGTCCTGTGTTTTTTCCTTAATGTCTATGCATCAGTACCCTAGAGTGTAAAAACGTCATGGCTCATATTGGTTGTCTCTGAATCCAAATTCCTCTTTCCTCCCCCCCCCCCCCCCCCCCCCATTCCCCTTGTTTGAAGCAGAGAGTGATGTTGCAGTTGCATCAAAAGCAACAAGGCTTATTGGTTAAGAGTAGTAATCCCATGCTTTTTGTTAATGGTAATAACTACTGTTCTGTGCAGATTGCTCTCATGCTTATCAGTTTCTCAGACCGTAAAAGTCAGGGCCCTCATTGGTTGCTGTCTAAACCCAGTTCCCCCTTTCCCCTGCCATTGAATCAGAGAGCAATGTTAGAGTTGCATCAAAAGTATAGGAAAATTAGTTCTTACCTGTTAATTTTCGTTCCTGTAGTACCACGGATCAGTCCAGACAGTGGGTTGAGCCTCCTTTCCAGCAGGTGGAGACAGACTAAAACTTGAAGGATGCCCTATATCAGGACAGAGCCTATCCTCTAACCCTTCAGTATAACGTATGTCAAAGCAGAAAACAAGAAACCCAAGAATAGGATCAAGCAAGTAACCATAAAGCTCAAAGGAGCAACTATAGAATAATGAAGAAACATGGTATACCTATACGCTCTTGCATAAACTTGGTATAAAAAACGACCAAGGCTTCCGGTGTAATTGCTCAGTAATCTTGCACAAAGTGAAATATGAAAATCTGCAAACCTGCAAGAAAACAAGCTTCGAGAGGACAGAAAGACAGACAGGGAAGGGCGTCTGGACTGATCCGTGGTACTACAGGAACGAAAATTAACAGGTAAGAACTAATTTTCCTTTCCTGTACGTACCTGGATCAGTCCAGACAGTGGGATGTACCAAAGCTTCCCTAAACTGGGTGGGACTGAGACAGTCCCGCTCGAAGCACTTGCCACCCAAAGGAACCGAAAACCGGAGCGTGCACATCCAGACGGTAGTGCCGAGCAAAAGTGTGCAGAGACGTCCAAGTGGCGGCCCTGCAAATCTGGGGGGAGACAGATTGACTCTCTACCCACAAAGTAGCCTGAGAATGCAGAGAACGCAGAGAATGGGCCTTGAGACCCTCAGGAAGCGGACGCCGAGGAAATGGCTTCCTTCAACCACCGCGCAATTGTGGTCTTAGAAGCCTGTTTACCCCGGTTGGGACCACTCCAAAGGACAAAGAGATGGTCCGATATGCAAAAGTCATTGGTGACCTGGAGATAGCAAAGCAAGACTCGTTTGACATCTAGCCGACGAAGGTCGCCACCAGCCGTACCCGCAATCTCCTCCGGAGAGAACGCGGGCAGTTCTACTGACTGGTTAACATGAAAAGCGGAGACAACCTTAGGCAAGAAGGAAGGAACCGTCCTGAGAGAAACCCTGGAATCAGAAAAACGCAAGAAGGGCTCCCGACAGGACAGCGCCTGGAGCTCGGAAATCCGGCGAGCAGAGGAGATAGAGACCAGAAAGACAGTTTTGAGTGTGAGATCCTTGAGCGTAGCGTGGCGAAGAGGCTCAAAGGGAGCCGTACAGAGAGCACGAAGGACTAGGTTGAGACTCCACGACGGACACGTGGCACGAGAGGGGGACGAAGGTGCCTAACACCCCTCAGGAAACGAATCACGTCCGGGTGAGCAGCTAAGGAATGGCCGTCCACCCGACCCAGGAGAGAGCCGAGCGCAGAGACTTGAACGCATAGAGAACTGAAGGAGAGGCCCTTAGAGAGACCCTTCTGAAGAAAAGAAAAAACCAGAGGAATCGAGGCGGAGTATGCCGGAACACCAGACTCCGCACACCTGGACTCAAAAACTTTCCAGATGCGCACATAGGCCAGAGAAGTCGACTGCTTCCGGGCTCACAGCAGGGTGGAGATGACCTCTTCCTTATAACCCTTGCGCCTCAGGCGACGCCGTTCAAAAGCCAGGCTGCTAGACAGAAGCGATCGGCCTGGTCGAAAAATACAGGCCCCTGCCGGAGGAGACGAGGAAGATGACCAAGTCGCAGGGGCCCGTCCACTGCCAGATTGATGAGATCCGCGAACCACGGTCTTCGCGGCCACTCGGGAGCAATGAGAATCTCCGGTCCCCGATGGAGCTCTATTCTCCTGAGAACTTTCCCCACCAGAGGCCACGGGAGGAACACGTATAGAAGGACGTCCGCTGGCCAAGGTAGAGCCAGAGCATCCACGCCCTCTGCGCCGTGCTCCCTCCAGCGGCTGAAGAACCGATTTGCCTTGGCCATGAGGTCGAGGTGAGGAGGACCCCACCTGTCCACTATCAGAGCCATGGCCGCGTCCGAGAGCTCCCACTCTCCCGGATCGAGCGACTGCCGGCTGAGGAAGTCGGCTTGAACATTTTCTTTGCCTGCTATGTGAGAGACCGCCAGGCACTGTAGGTGGCGCTCCGCTCAAGAGAGGAGATGGCTGGCTTCCAAGGCTACCAGGGAACTGCGAGTGCCCCCTTGACGATTGATGTAGGCCACTGTGGTGGAGTTGTCGGACAAGACTCTTACCGCCTTGCCGCGGATCAGGGGAAGGAACTCCTGAAGAGCCAGGCGGACTGCCAAGGTTTCCAGTCAATTGATGTGCCAGCGCGACTGGGTCTGTGACCATATTCCCTGGGTGGATTGAGAAAGGCAGACCGCACCCCAGCCCAGGAGACTGGCGTCCGTGGTCACTATCGTCCACTGTGGAGCTTGAAGAGGCATCCCTTGCAGAAGATGAGGAAGAGGCAGCCACCACTGTAATTCGTCGGCAGTAGAATCCAAAAACGGAAGGACTACGTGAAACTGCTCCGACACTGGCTGCCAGCAGGATAGCAAAGCTATCTGCAACGGACACATATGAGCAAAAGCCCAGGGGACAAGGTCGATGGTGGAAGCCATGGATCCCAGGACTTGAAGATAATCCCAGGCGGTCGGAGAAGGTAGCGCGATCAGATTCTGGACCTGATCGATCAGCTTGAGGGCGCGCGCCCGTGGTAAGAAGACTTTGCCTACTCGGGTGTCAAAGTGGGCTCCCAGGAATTCCAACTCCTGGGAGGGCTGAAGCTTGCTCTTGGAAAAGTTCACTATCTACCCGAGGGAGGCAAGGAGCTCCAAGACGCAATCCACCGCCCATTGGCAAGAGGTCTCCAACTTGGCCCTGATGAGCCAATCGTCCAGATAGGGGTGGATGAGAATCCCCTCCCGCTGCAGCGCCGCATGTACCACTACCATGACCTTCGTAAAGGTGCGAGGAGCGGTCGCGAGGCCGAAGGGGAGAGCTCGAAACTGGAAGTCCTGGTTGAGGATGTGGAATCGGAAATACTTCTGGTAGTCGCGGTGGATGGGAATGTGGAAGTACGCTTCTGCGAGATCGAGAGAAGCAAGGAACTCTCCGGGGCAGACCGCCGCAATGACCGCACGCAGGGTTTCCATGCAGAAGTGGGGGATCTTGAGGGCCCGATTGACCCTCTTGAGGTCCAGAATGGGGCGGAAGGACCCGTCCTTTTTGGGCACGGTGAAGTAAATAGAATACTGGCCTGCGCCAACCTCCCTTTCCAGAACTGGGACCACAGTTCCCAGATCCAGGAGTTTGGAGAGGGTCTGGACCACCGCGTCCCTCTTGGCCCGTCCGCAAGGCGAGAAGAGAAAGAGATCCGGCAGGTCCCTGACGAGCTCAAAAGCGTACCCGTCTTTGATAATGTCGAGGACCCACTGATCCGATGTGATCTTGATCCATTCCTCCAAGAACAGGGAGAGGCGTCCGCCGAGGTAAGGAACCGAGGAATGGGTCAGTTGAACTTCATTGTGTGGCAGGTTTAGAGGTGGAATGCACGGGCTGGCCCTCACGAAAGGGCCGCCTGCCACGAAAGGACTGCGATCAGGACTGAGCACGAGAAGAACCCCTCGCGGAGCTGCCCCGCCCCCGAGAAGCGAAGCGACGCTGGCCCCTGAAGCGAGAGCGGGAGGATGTGAAGGATTGAGAAGGCTTAGGGCGGTCCTCTGGAAGCTTATGGACCTTGTTGTCAGCCAAGAGTCCATAAGCTTCTCGAGATCCTCGCCAAAGAGCATCTTACCTTTGAAGGGCAACGTGTCCAGCTGAGTCTTCGAGGACTGATCAGCCGACCAGTGGCGTAGCCAAAGGAGCCTCTGGGCAGCGACTGCCGAAACCATCGCCTTCGCCTGCACACTGACCAGATCGTAGAGGGCGTCCGATACGTAGGCGGTTACCGCCTCCAGACGTTCGGCTTGTTCTGCCTCACCTGGCGGAAGATCCCGGGCGCAGAGTAACTGTTGAACCCACTGAAGGCCCGCCTGCATCATGAGGCTGCTACAGCAAGACGCTCGGACCCCGAGGGCCAGAACGTCGAAGATGCGCTTCAGGTGAGCCTCCAACTTACGATCTTGTGGATCCTTCAAAGCCGTGGAAACTTCCACCAGGATGGTGGTGTGCTTGGCCACCGCAGAGACATAGGAATCTACCGAGGAATATCGCAGCAGCTCCAAGCCCTCTTCCGGGAGGGGATAGAGCTTATCCATCGCATGCCCCACCCGGAGCGAACCCTCAGGAGCCTCCCATTCCCGAAGGATAAGGAGCTTGAGCATGGGGTGGAAGGGAAAGGCCGAGGCCGGAGCCCAGAGCCCCCCAGAACCGGGTTCATATCCTTAGGGAGCGAGGCCATGAGATTATCCACGGAGGGACTTTCCAGACCCAGCTCCTGTAACACAAAGGGAAGGAGGGGCTCTAATTCCTCCTTACGAAAAAGACGGAGGGCTCTGGGGTCATCCCCCTCTAGGGGGGGGGCATCTGCCGAATCCGAGGAAGGAGCGGGGTCCGAGGACCCGGGGGACACTGGGGGGAGGAAGGGGGGAGGAAAGGGGGGCACCCCCGGGACCACCCGCACCCAAACTGGTCCCTGGGGCTCCGCAGCCGGTCCAGCGGTCAACGGCGCTGAGCGAGGGATTTTTGGTGGGGGGGTTGGGGGGGGGGCTTTCGTCCTGCTCATGCAAGCTAGCTAAGTAAGATTTGTGCATGAGGAGGACGAAATCCGCTGAAAAAGGGACCCTGGATTTGATGGTGGGGGGGGGGGGGGGGGGGGGGGGCGAGGGAAGGTCAGGACCCCCCCCCTCCTGGGAACCCGCGGGGGCCAAATCAGGGGTTTTAAATCAAAAAGATCTGGCTCCCTAGCCCCAGGGAGCACTGAAATCGGCCCCGATGAAAAATCCAAGATGGCCGTTCCGGGGCTCTGCCGACCCGGGAAAGGCCTGGCCATGCCGGGAGGAGAGGATCCGCGGGCTAAATTTGCTTGTCCTGCCGAGGAGGGACCTTTTCCACCTGGCAGGCAAGCATTGCAAAGGCCCTGACGCGAAAAATGCGAAGAAGGCAGCCCACAAGAAAGGCAGGCTGCCTGCCGGGACATAGCTAAGCCACGGCTGAAGAAAAAAAAAAAAAGCTGAAAAAAAGCTTGATTGACAGCCTGCACAGCAGGAGAGAGCAGGAGGGAAACCTGCTGCCTTCTGCTTGTCTGGCTGCCGGTTCTAGGCCTACTCTGACCTGAAAAAAAGGAAAAAGCTGGTCAACTGCTGCCAATAAGTTAGAGGTAGGTGAGTACCTGCAACTTATTTAAAGTTTAAAACTTTTTTTTTTTTTTTTACTGAGCGCAGTAGCGGGTTCAAAACCCTCTCGGCAGCCAGATGGGGGGGAACGAGGCCCAGAGAGCGTCGGTCCCCACACCTGGAATCGTCCACGGACTCAGGCTATGCAGGGAACCCCCTCCTGCAAAAGGGGCAAAGCCTCCCTGAGCCGGGCAAGAGCTGGGAGGCGGCACCGTCTCCCACACAGAAACAGGAAAAATCACTAAAAGAAGGCAAATTTCCCTTCTAGTTTTTTTTTGACAAGAAATACTTGCTTGAGCCTAGCAAAAGAAAGAAGAAAAAGGCTGACTAGCCTACAGCAGAGAACCGAAGGGGAGATGCTGCACCTGCTGGAGACAGACGAATACTGAAGGGTTAGAGGATAGGCTCTGTCCTGATATAGGGCATCCTTCAAGTTTTAGTCTGTCTCCACCTGCTGGAAAGGAGGCTCAACCCACTGTCTGGACTGATCTGGGTACGTACAGGAACCAGGCTTATTGGTTAAGGGTAGTAACCGCTGCACCAGCAAGTTACCTTCATGCACACTTTCTTCGTTTCCTGTAGGACTTTGCTATAGAAACAGTCTTATACTTTTTCCTTTATGTCTATATAACAGTATCCCAGACTATGGAAGTCGGGGTCCTCGGCTGTTGTCTGAATCCAATTCTTCTTTTCCCCTGCTGACTAAGTGGGGAGCAATGTTGCAGTTGCATTAAAAGCATCAAAGCATATTTATTAAGGGTAGCAATTTCCATGCTTTCTGCTAAGGGTAGTAACTGCCATACCAGCAAGTTAACCCCTGAATGCTTATCTCATTTTGGTTCTCTAGTCTTTAGAGATCCACAGAATTTATCCAATGCACCTTAGAATTCTTTGACTGTTTTCTTTTTTCATCACCTCCTCCAGAAGGGCATTCCAGGCTTCTACCACCCTCTCCATAAAGAAATATTTCCTGACATTGGTTCTGAGTCATCCCCCCTAAAGTTTCATTTCGTGACCCCTTGTTCTATTGTTTTCTTTCCAACTAAAAAGGTTTTAAATCCATACATATCTAAAGGTCTGTATTATATCTCTCTTGCACCTCCTCTCTTCCAGGATATACATATTCAGATCCTTCCGCCTCTCCTCATAGGCAGGAGCGGATTGGCTTATCAGGGGATCTGGCATCCCCCGATAGGCCAGTCGCTCTGGTCACGTGGTAATCTCAGCTCCTGCTGAGGGATTGCTGCGGAACTTGACGCAACCCGAGGGAGGTGTTGACGGGGCCACAACTGAGCCCAACCCGTCATGGCCCAAGGGAAGTGTTGGCTCGGCTGCGTGGCCTGAGGGAGGTGTTGGCGGGCCGCGATGGAGCCCAACCCGTCACAGCCCGAGGGAAGTGTCGATGTGGCCCGGGGGAGGTCTTGGTGGGCATGCAGTATGAGGAAAGATTCTGTGGGGCCGTGATGGACCTCAACCCATCACAGCTTGAGGGAGGTCTCCATGCAGCCCGTGGAAAGTCTTGGTCCAAAGAAAGGCCTACAGGCTTGGCAACAGGAAGCATCTGGCAGTTGCAGTGCCACTTCCTCCCACTTCCCCCTCTGGCAGTAAATGAGCAGCATGGGCTTGGCCAAGGCCCAGAAGAAAGGAGGATGCCTGAGAGGTGTGTGTGTATGAGAGAGAGAGAACCTGAATATGTGCATGAGAGTGAGTCTGCATGTGTGTATGAAAAGGAGAGCCTGAATATGTGCATGAGAGTGAACTTACATGTGTGTATGAAAGAGAGAGCACCTGCATATGTGTATGTAAGAGAGAGAGAGAGAGCCTGCATGTATGCATGAGAGAGTGAGAGCCTGCATATGTCCATGAGAGAGAGGGAGAGAGAGCTTGCATGTGTATATGAGAGAGAGAATCTGCATGTGTGTGTGAGAGTCTGATGTAGATGAGAAAGAGAGAGTCTATGTGTTTGAAGGAGAGAGAGAGAGAGAATAAAGATAGTGTGGCCTTCTTCACCCAAATCCACAACAATCTCTGGAAAATCAAAAGATGCTAGGTATTTATTTATTTAATGGTATGGAGAGCTGGAGATTTTTAAATTATTAAATTATTTATTATTTTACATTTTGGGGTGTTATTTCATGTTTCTGCTGTTTTGTAATATTTTAATAGTGTTTGGGAAATATTAGAATTAATATGTGACTTTTTAAATCATTAGGGGCCCAATATTGAAAGATGGCCATTTAAGGTCAGGTCAGTGACTGCCATTTAAGGTCAGGTCAGTGACTGCCCTCCCGCCTAAGGCCCGCCCACCTTACAGCATCCACCTATGAGAGCCAGCCCTGCCGGGCTTTAAACTAGAGCTCTGCTAGGCGCCATTCCTTCTCTGCGCCGTCCTCCGGATCGCCGTCGGCCATCGAAGACCTGCACGACCGGCGCCAAAGCCCCGCCGGGGGAAGGTCAGGTCAGTGACTGCCCTCCACACCCAGGAGGCCCCAGCGCCGACCGCGCTTCCAAACTCGGCCGCCAACAGAAAAAAAAACCTGCAAAAGAACCGCGCCTAAGGCCCGCCCACCTTACAGCATCCACCTATCAGAGCCAGCCCTGCAGGGCTTTAAACTAGAGCTCTGCTAGGCGCCGCGCGCCGAAGGAGCGCGACAAAGGGGCAGGCCCCTTTGTGCGCCCCTTCGTGCACCCCCTTCGTGCGCAACAGTTTAAAAGAACTACTCACAGATCCTTCCACAGCACTCAGCTTCCAAACAGCTTTGTACTTGACCTCCTTGACCTCCTCCGTGACCTCCTCCTTGACCTCCTCCTCTTGCTTGACCTCCTCCTCCTGATTTCGCTTTCTACAGCAGCTGATCATAACTAGACCAACCATTATCACCATGAACACCTTCCACATTCCAATTCTCAAATACTCAAACTTCACCTCCAAAATTATGAGAACTAACCTTAACACCTCTTACTACAATTCACTCATTCCAATTATGACTTCTTCCATCACTCAAATCATAGGATTAATGATGTTCTCAATCCTACTTCTGAATACACAATCCCTACTAAAAAAAGGCCACACTATTAGGTGATATACTTTCTGATGAGTCCCCTGACATATGTGCAATCACAGAGACCTGGCTAAAAAGCACAGATGTCTCCATAATAAATCAACTACCTACAGACTTATACAATATTTTCACTATTCCGAGACCTAAAAAGAAAGGAGGCGGACTTCTACTGGCTGCAAAAAAGAAATTCAATTTAACGCTTCAACCCACCTCACCTCTTCACAAAATTGAGATTGGTCTCTTTAAATCAAAAGACATACAAATTTGTCTAATCTATGCCCCCCCCCCCCCCCCCCCCCCCGGCATATTGGAAAAAAACCCTTCACCTCTGACTGAATACATTACCAAACATATCGACATCAACACACCTGCTATCATCCTAGGAGACCTAAACCTCCACTTTGACCGCTCCCCACTTACTCCAGCATGTGAAGCCACACTTTCTACTCCAAATGCCCTCGGATTTAAACAAATGGTCTCGGGCCTCACTCACAAGGCAGGACACACCCTAGATATTATTTTTACGAATTCGCTCTTACGCGCTGACCACCCCCTTGCACCCCCATACCTTGGTCAGACCACTACCGAGTTGACACACGCTGCACATTCAACTGCAACCCCCACACGCCACTACCTAAGAAAAGAACCATCAACTTCAGAAAAAAATACAAGACTGAAGACATCATTGATGCTCTTACAGAGGATCTCCATAAATTAGACCTCTTTGATGCCAACTCCGCCTGTTCCTCCTGGCATCTAATTACCAGCAACATTGCAAATCGACTCTGCCCTCTACTAACGAAAGAGATCTGCCCTGAGAAGAAAGATAAAAAACCCTGGTACACCACAGACCTCAGAATAATGAAACTTGATCTCCGCAAACTAGAAAAGAAATGGCGTAGAAACCAAGATCCAACACTACTACAAAAATACAAAGCTCTACTCCACCAGTATCGTAAAACCACAGATGAAGCAAAGAAAAACTATTACACAGCAAGAATACATCAATACCAGTTCAACCCGCGTGCCCTCTTCCAATATGTGTCAAGTATAATTACCCCCCCTATAAACATCAACCCAAACAACGAGGACGAAAACAAATGTGAGAAGATAGCTACCTACTTCCACGACAAGGTGGCTAATATCATGGCTCGCTTTACTACTCCCTCTCCATCAGTATCCCTATTGTCCACTAACACTATGATCACCGCAGCCACTCTCTCAAATTTCGAAACAACAACAGCATCAGAAATTGAAGGGATCCTAAAAAAAATTAAACCAGCCATGCACCCGATTGACATCATGCCAACAAAAACACTACTCTCCATACCTACAAGGATTGCCTCTCCCATTACTAACATTATCAACAAATCCATATCGTCTGGTGTATTTCCAACGCAACTCAAGCACGCTATTATAAAGCCCACACTCAAAAAATCTGACCTGGATCCCTCTGAACCTGCCAACTATTGTCCAATCTCGAACCTCCCATTCTTATCTAAAATCATGGAGAAAGTCATCAACAAGCAACTCACAAACTTCCTAGACAAAAATCTATTACTCTTCCAATCTCAATATGGCTTCCGTAAGAACCACAGTACAGAAACCCTTCTAGTAACACTCTCTGATTCTATACTAAAAACCCTCGACTCCGGTCATTCTTACTTACTGGCTCTTCTTGATATTTCTTCGGCATTTGACACTGTCAACCACAATACCCTCCTGTCCCACCTCTCACAAATTAGCATTACAGGCACTGCCCTATGCTGGCTCCAATCTTTTCTGATGGACAGGACATACAGTGTTAAAACAGGCTGCCATGTTTCGAAACCCAGAAAACTAGCTCAAGGTGTTCCACAAGGATCCTCTCTTTCTTCTACACTTTTCAACATATACTATCTCCTCTCTGTCAACTTCTGGTGAAACTGGATCTCCCACACTTCATTTACGCAGATGATGTACAGATCCTCATCCCCATCAACGACTCACTACCTAATGCTCTAAAAATCTGGGATACAGCTCTGGTGGAAATAAAAAATCTACTTACTGAAAACTTCCTAGCAATAAACACAACCATGACAGAGCTCCTCATCATCACATCACACAATAACTTCTCCACTAATGCTACCCTACATGCACCATCAGACTCCCTCAATTTACAGCAAGTCCGCAGCCTTGGCGTTATCATCGACAACCAATTCTCATTAAAGAAATTCATCACGGCTACAATCAAAAACGGATTCTTCAAGCTACACACTCTAAAAAGAATCAAACCGCTTCTACATCCATATGACTTCCGAACAGTATTACAAGCAACAATATTGTCAAAACTGGATTACTGCAATGCCATACTACTAGGTCTCCCTAAAAACACCATACAACCATTACAGATGCTTCAAAACGCTGCTGCTCACTTACTCATTAATACCCACCGCCATGAACACATTACTCCAGTGCTCATGTACCTTCACTGGCTTCCTGTAGCATCTAGGATTCTATTCAAAGTTCTCACCCTCATTCATAAGTCGATTTATAACCTAGATATGCAATGGTTCTCCGATCAATTCAGCTTCCACACTTCAAAGAGACCAATAAGAAATATACACCAAGCCAAAGTCGCGTCTTCTTCACTTAAACACATCAAACACATTGCTACAAGAGACCGCTCATTCACTATTGCGGGAACCAACATCTGGAACAAAATGCCCACAGACCTGCATCTAGAACCCTGCCATAAGAAATTCAAGCAGAACCTCAAAACTTGGCTGTTCGAACAAGCCTACTCTCGATGATCTCTTCCATTTTTCTGAAATGCCAATTACTTGTTATTGTATCTCTGATCGATTGATTATGATTATCTTGTATCTCTGATCGATTGATTATGATTATCATTAATTTAATTATTAGTTCTTAATTTTGTTCTTAATTTGTTCTTAATTGATTTATTATGTACACCTGATTTCGTTCTCATATTGACTGTACTGCTTGTTGCTGATTTACTGTTTATTGTGAACCGAGGTGATGTTATTAACGTGCCGCGGTATATAAAAAATTACGAAATAAAATAAATAAATAAATAAATAAAATAAAGTAACTTGGCTGGATATAACTTATCTGGCTAAATTACATGGTTTATTCAGCAGCATAGCCTTGTTGTACTTATTTGTACTTATCAGTTATAACCGGCTAATGTAGCTGGCAAAATTATGCGTCTAAGACAAAATATTGCTACTTTTTGCATAAGTTATGCGGTTAAGTTGCTCCAACCACTGCCCGCCCACAACTTATGTAGCTAACATTTTAGCCATATAAGGGACTTATGTGGCTAAGCAGCAACTACTAAATGTAAGCGCATATTCAGCGGCCACTACTTAACCACATAAGTCCTAATTATCCGGCCAAGTATTACTGAACGCGCTTTGAATATTGGGCCCTTTATGTTTGCCGGCTGCTTTGATATATTCATTCTTTTCATGATTTTAATATTATGAATGATGCCTTATATATCTTGATTTTATTGCTTGATGTTTTGTGAGTTGTGATTATGTTTCTGTTTTTCCATTGTTGCACTGCATAATATAGTCGGGCTTGTTGTGGTTACCAGAGCATGTCTGTGAGCAAGAGAGAACGAGTGAGCCAATGAGCATATGTTTGAGCAAGAGAACTATTTCTCTTGCTCAAGCTTTCAACGTCATAACACCCCAACCCACAGTAAGAGACCTTGGGGTTATCATAGATCAACAACTCAATCTCAAAAAACAGATCAACTCCATCCTCAAAGAAGGTTTCTTCAAGCTTCACATCCTGAAGAAACTCAGACCCCTCCTCCACTATCATGACTTCCGCACCGTCGTCCAAGCCACCCTTTCCTCAAAGCTGGACTACTGTAATGCCCTCTTCCTCGGCCTACCCTCCTCCACCACCAAGCCCTTACAAATGCTCCAAAATGCCATCGCCAGGGTCATCACCAACTCAAGGAAAGCTGATCACATTACCCCTATACTCAAAGAACTCCACTGGCTCCCCATCGCATCCCGAATTCTCTTCAAAATTCTAACCATAGTGCACAAGTCCATCCACTCGCACAATTCCAATTGGTTGGATGAACCCTTTCGTCCTATACGCACTGAACGACCCACTCGCACGGTCAACAAAGGCACCCTCTCCATTCCCCCTTTGAAAAAAGCCCACCTCTCCTCTACTAGGGACCGTGCACTATCCATTGCAGGCCCTAAACAATGGAACGCCCTCCCTACCACTCTCAGGCTAGAGCCATGTTACGCCAAGTTCAGAAAAAAACTTAAAACATGGCTCTTCCGACAAGCCTACCCTGATTAAGTACACCGACTTCCGCAAGTATCTTGCCTACGCCTTGTATATTCCTGTATATAGTCCGTTGCAGTTTTATTTATTGCTTTAATTCCTCCACCTCCTGCTCTTTGTATACTCCTCCTTGTTCGCCCTCCCTGTTCATTGTAATTTCTGCCTTTAAAGTTACATTGTAAACCGGTATGATGTATGCATACTAATACCGGTATATAAAAGTTTTTAAATAAATAAATAAAATAAATAAATAAATAAATAAACTATTTAAGCCAGTGGGCCTGTGTGTGATTATAAAAGAGAGTGATTGAACCAGTGAGCATGTGTGTGAGCAAGAACGAGTCAGTGAACATGTGTGAGCATGTATATGAGAGAACAAATGAACCAATGAGCATGTGTGAGAACCAGAGCATGAATGTGTGACACAGTGAGCATGTCTGTGAGAGACAGCATGTGAGCCAGTGAGCATGTACGAGAGACAGAGTGTGATCTAGTGAGCATGTGTGAGAGAGAGAATATAAGGGAGTTTGTGTGAGAATGAACATGTGTGTTAGAAAGAGAAGAAAGTTGTGCATATCTCCCACCCCTTACTAATCCATGACAATCTCAGAGTGACTGAAATCTAAAGTTCCCAGATTTGGAGAGCAGGGGATTTATTTTAGCTTTAATTTTAATTATTGGAGGGTGTTTGCTGTATCTGCTATTTGAAACATTTTATCGATGTTTGGAAAAATAAAACAAAAACAGTTATATGTTTGTAATCATTTGATGATCTTTTCATCAGCTGTTTTGAAATATTTATTCTTTTTATGAGTTTGGTTTTACTATTATGATTAATGCTTTATATTTCTTGATGTGCCAGGCTCTGAGGACTGAGAACAAGGAGGAGGCATGAATGAAGCGGTGAGAGCCCCCCGGGGCAGGCAGGTCAAGGCAGACTTCCTCTGCAGAAGGATTCCCGTGCTCATGATCACTCAGGTGATACTTATTGCTATCATTCTGGCTTTGATTCTGGGTATAATAGTCCAGGCAGTTATCCAAAGCAAGGTTTTTGCAAATTTCTTGGCCCGTCCTCCACCAGATCCCTGTACAGATGGCTGGATCTGGTACAAAAAGAAATGTTATTTTTTCTCTGAGGACGCAAGAGATTGGGACTCGGCCCAGAGCTTCTGCACCTCTCACAAAACCTCCCTCGCTCACATCGAGACCCAGCAGGAACTGGATTTCACAATTCACCATAAAGGTCCCTCCGATCACTGGATCGGTCTGAGAAGAGATCAAGGACAGCCGTGGAAATGGACGGATGGATCGGAATTCAATAACCTGTTTAACATTTCACAGGAATCAGGTTGTGCCTACCTGACTGATGGCAGCGTCAGGAGTGCAAACTGCCTCATGTACAGAAAATGGATCTGCACCCAGCCAGCACAGCACCGTTTTTAGGAAGAGCTTAGAAGAGACTTTGCAGACACACATTTTTAAATAATTCAACCTTACCACTTCATGCAAAAATTGTAAATACTACAACCCTGTTTGAATTAAATTTAATGCTGTTACCTATCTTAATCTTCCTGCCCTTATGTTAACTCTACTGGTTCTATGTATCTCTTCATTTTGTTAAACTGTTCCGTGTAAACCGATATTATTTGAAAACGAATACCGGTATATAAAAACTTGAAATAAATAAATAAATAATGTTATTGTTTGATGTTTAGTGAGGATTGATATTTGTTTTTCCATTCCATACAATCTGGCTTGTTGAAGTTTCAAGTTCAGTTTTTGTCTGCATGTTTCTATTTATACTTTACCTCTTCATTTTGTATTTGGTGAGGGTCTGTCTGTGTTCTATATGTATGACTAAGGTGAGGTATTCTGCTAAGCAAACTTGTGGTGTAGCTCCGACTGATTTGCATGGATGGAATAGGGGTCTACAGCTTTGTTTACCCACTGCTGGCCTAGAGAATGCTCTATTTCTTAGTTATTTAGGAAAATGTGAAATTAATTTTAGAGATATTTGGGCTTAATTCTGCTGGGTTTCAGAGTCGACTTGATGTGTTGATGCATCTGCTGCAGAGAAAGTGCACAAGGACTAAGATACCCTACGGGCTGGTTTTGAAAAAATCCCCTAGGCTGATATTTTCCTGCAATCTGCCCCTGCTCATAGGTCTTCTGATACAGACCCCACACCATTTCCATTGCCCTTCGCTGGACAGCCTCCATCCTTTTTGAGATACGGACTCCAGAACTGAACACAATACTCCAGGTGAGGCCTCACCAAGGACCTGTACAAGGGCATTATCACCTCCTTTTTTAATAGTTATTTCTCTCTCTATGCAGCCCAGCATTCTTCTGGCTTTAGCTATCACCTTGTCACATTACTTCGCAATCTTCAGATCCCCCAGACACTATCGCCCCAAGATCCCTCTCTTGACCGTGCATATCAGTCTTTTGCCTCCCATCACATACAGCTCTTTTGGATTACTGCATCCCAGATGCATGACTGCACTTCTTGGCACTGATTTCCAGATTCCAAATCTTTGACCACTCTTCAAGCTTTCTTAAATTACTTTTCATTCTCTCTACTCCTTCAGGCATGTCCACTCTGTTGCAGATCTTAGTATCAACTGCAAATAGACAAACTACCTTCTATCCCTTCCAAAGATAATGATCAGAACCGGTCCCAACACCGATCTTTGTGGCACTCTGCTTAACACAGCTCTCTCTTCAGAGTAGATTCCATTTACCATTAAATGCTGTCTCTTATTGGTAAGCCACTTTATAATCCTCACCATCACCTCGGTGCTCACTCCCAAGCTTCTCATTTTATTCACAAACCTCCTATGTGGGACCGTATCAAAAGCTTTGCTAAAATCCAAGTAGATCACATCGAGCACTCTTCCTCGATCCAATTCTTTAGTCACCCAATCAAAAAAATCTGTCATATTTGACTGACAGGATCTTCCCCTGGTGAATCCATGCTGCCTAGCACCAGCAACTCACCAGAATGTAGATAGTTTATTATCCTTTCCTTCAGCAGCATCGCCATTAATTTTCCCACCACTGATGTGAGGCTAACTGGCCTGTAGTTTCCAACCTCCTCTCTGCTACCACTCTTGTGAAGCAGGACTACCACAGCTCTTCTCCAATCTCGCATCACCACTCCCATTTCCGGGGATCTAGTGAAAAGATATTTTAGCGGACTCGCCAGCACATCTCTGAGCACCCTCAGTATCCTGAGATGTACCTCATCCGACCCCCATGGCCTTGTCCACTTTCAGTTTGCCTACCTCTTCCCATACATTCTGTTCCATAATCGGAGTTTCGTCTACCCCATCCCCATCTTCGATCTTGTCTACCAGCAACGATCCTTCACCAGGGTCTTCTGTAGTGAACACCAAATTAAAGTATTTGTTTACTATTTCTGCTATTTCTTCATCTCTCTCCACACATTGTTCCTTGTCACCTTTCAATTTCACTATACCACTTTGGACTTTACTTCTTTCTCTGATATATCTGAAAAATGTTTTGTCAACTCGCTTTACCTCTATGGCAATCCTTTCTTCAGCTTGACCTTTTGCTTTCCTGATTTCTTTCTTCATCTCCTTAATTTTCACCAGGTATTCTTCCCTTTTACACTTCTTGAACACTCTTCTTTTTTGCCTTTATTTTTTCAGCCACCTCCTAGGAGAACCTGATCAGTTTCTTTTTCCTCTTCCTTTTGTTTACTTTTCTAATATATAGATTTGTTGCCTTTGTAATAGCTCTTTTCAGTTTGGCCCACTGTTGTTCCACTTCATCCATTTTCTCCCAGTCTTCCAGTTCTTCCTCTAGGAACATTCCCATTTTGACAAAGTCTGTATTTGAAAAATTCAAAACTTGGGTCTTTGTATGTCTTCTCTGTATCCTGTTTGCGATATCAAACCGTACCGTAGGCGGGCACCTACTCAGACATTTGTGACATTATTCCCATTTGTGAGCACCAGTGTTGCACCGGTTGACCCTGCTCACCTCTCTCTGCCGCTACTCCTTGATGCTAAGCCGTCCGATGCTGACTCCAGCGGCAGGATGAAGCGCTCCGCAGCCTGCTCCATGGATGAGTGGCCTTCTCTCAAGGCAGGAACACCGCCGCCGGATAAGCCCTGCCCCCTGACGTCGCAGGGATGCGCGTGCCGGTGAAAGCACCTTCTTTAAAGGGCCCAGAGCAGGAAATCCGGGCCAGCCTCCTCAATGACATCATTCCTGAGGAAGGTATTTAAATCCTTTTCTGTATCCTGCTAATCGAGTTAGCAAGGACTCTTCTTCCTAATTCCACGTCTCCAGGAATTCTTCCTGTTGATTCTACTTGTGACCAGACGCCTTCCGCTCTGTGTATTCTTCCTCCAGGATGACCTAGGTACCCGCTCCTTGGGGACCTTGCCTTGTTCTTCCATACTCTCCGGGGTTGTCTGCTACCAACAAGGATGCCAGGGTACCCGCTTCTCGGGGGCCTTACCTCGCTCCTGTCTATCCCCGGGGGTTCTCTCCTACTACAACTGTCAGTACCAGAGTGAGTACCACCGCTCCAGTTCTGTCTCATCTCTCTCAACATAGATCCTCGGCCTACCCTGCTCCGTGGACCACTACCGGATCTATTCTCACTGGTCCTCCATCCAGACCTGGGTTCCCGGTCTACTCCACCTTGCAGTTCACTACTGGGCCCATCTCCCTCTCGGGACCTGGTGAGACTGTGTAACTGCATTCTCTACTCTGCAGCCTTCAGACAGAACATTGCCATCAGAGATCTCCTCTTCTGGCTGGGATCACTGTCCATTCCTCGGGTTACTATCAACGTTGCTATATATTAAAGACTCTATTTCTCTGTGTCCAACACTAGTGGAGTCAGCCTATCGCTACAAGTCCCCACAGGGCCCCACCCCGTGGGAGGTGCCATCTCTTGTAGCGACCAAGGGCCCACGACTATGTCAAAACCACAACAACCAGGATGAGTATCACACCCTCCATCGTGGGTTCCATTATAATTTGTTTGAACAGAGCCTCTTGAAAATCATCTATCTCTCTACTTCTTGTAGATTCCACAGATCGGATACTTCAAGCCACATATGGCATATTAAAATCTCCAACTATCAACACTACTCCCATCTTTGCCACCTTTTGGATGTCTTCAACCAGATCTCCAGCTAACTTTTAGATAGCTTGGTATATTCATTGGCATAGAAACAATATTGAATATCCCAGCCAAGTTAGCCAAATATCTATATGAATATGAACCTCTGACTGATATACTAATCCCTTGGATTCCATGGGAATATTGACCCATTATTGTTTAAGGAATTTAAGAACATAAGAATATAAGAAATTGCCATGCTGGGTCAGACCAAAGGTCCATCAAGCCCAGCATCCTGTTTCCAACAGAGGCCAAACCAGGCCACAAGAACCTGGCAATTACTCAACACTAAGAAGATCCCATGCTACTGATGCAATTAATAGCAGTAACTATTCCCTAAGTAAACTTGATTAATAGTCGACTCGTTAATGGACTTCTCCTCCAAGAACTTATCCAAACCTTTTTTGAACCCATCTACACTAACTGCACTGACCACATGCTCTGGCAACAAATTCCAGAGCTTTATTGTGCGTTGAGTGAAAAAGAATTTTCTCCAATTAGTCTTAAATGTGCTACTTGCGAACTTCATGGAATGCCCCCTAGTCATTCTATTATTCGAAAGTGTAAATAACCGATTCACGTCTACTCATTCAAGACCTCTCATGATCTTAAAGACCTCTATCATATCCCCCTCAGCTGTCTCTTCTCCAAGCTGAACAGCCCTAACCTCTTCAACCTTTCCTCATAGGGGAGCTGTTCCATCCCCTTTATCATTTTGGTTGCCCTTCTCTGTACCTTCTCCATCGCAATTATATCTTTTTTGAGATGCAGTGACCAGAATTGTACACAGTATTCAAGGTGCTGTCTCACCATGGAGCGATATAGAGACATTATGACATTTTCCATTTTATTAACCATTCCCTTCCTAATAATTCCTAACATTCTGTTTGCTTTTTTGACTGCTGCAGCACACTGAACCGACAATTTTAAAGTATTATCCACTATGATGCTTATATCTTTTTCCTGTGTGGTAGCTCCTAATATGGAACCTAACATCGTGTAACTACAGCAAAGGTTAATTTTCCCTATATGCAACAACTTGCACTTGTCCACATTAAATTTCACCTGCCTTTTGGATGCCCAATCTTCCAATCTTGCAAGGTCCTCCTGTAATGTATCACAATCCGCTTGTGATTTAACTATTCTGAATAATGTTGTATCATCCACAAATTTGATAACCTCACTCGTCGTATTCCTTTCCAGATCATTTATATATATATTGAAAAGCACCAGTCCAAGTACAGATCCCTGAGGCACTCCACTGTATACCCTTTTTCACTGAGGAAATTGACCTTTTAATCCTACTCGCTGTTTCCTGTCTTTTAATCAGTTTGTAATCCATGAAAGGACATCGCCTTCTATCCCATGACTTTAGTTTTCTTAGAAGCCTCTCATGAGGGACTTTGTCAAATGCCTTCTGAAAATCCAAATACACTACATCTACTGTTTCACCTTTATCCACATGTTTATTAACCCCTTCAAAAAAATAAAGCAGAGTTGTTAGGCAAGACTTCCCTTGGGTAAATCCATGTTGACTGTGTTCCATTCAACCATGTCTTTCTATATGCTCTACGATTTTGATCTTGAGAATAGTTTCCACTATTTTTCCCGGCACTGAAGTCAGGCTCACTGGGGTTACATTGGCCACCCTCAAGTCTTCAGGTACAATGGATGATTTTAATGATAAGTTACAGATTTTAACTAATAGATCAGAAATTTCATTTTTTAGTTCCTTCAGGACCCTAGGATGCATACCATCCGGTCCAGGTGATTTGCTACTCTTTAGTTTGTCAATCTGGTCTACTACATCTTCCAGGTTCACAATGATTTGGTTCAGTTCGTCTGACTCATCACCCCTGAAAACCATCTCCGGAACTAGTATCTCCCCAACATCCTCATTCCCTGTACGTACCAGGATCAGTCCAGACTGCTGGGTTATGCCTCCCCTCCAGCAGATGGAGGTTATGCCTCCCCTCCAGCAGATGGAGTCAGAGAAAAGCTGAAAAGCACCCCTAGATATACTGGTGTGCCACCTCAATCCCTCAGTATTTTTTCTGACACCAGCAGATTGAGAGGCATAACCTGCAGTCCTGATCTTGACAAATTTAATTCTGTGCTGCACAGGTTATATTAATTTCTTGTACTAGCCCTGACTACATCAACTGGTTTCTTTTTGTTAGTGAAAATATATATTTGTATATCTCGGTAAGCTTTTTATTTCGGTCTATTCATGTTTATTTTTCTGGTATTTTCTGGTAATTTTGGATTTGGGTTTAACGTGGTAAGGCAGGCTTGGCAGGGCAATGCCCTAAGGCCATTTACCCAGAGGTATCCCTAGGGACTAGGGGGAGAGTTTAGCGGTGGGCCGGTCACCCCCCCCCGTCACATTATTCCAGAAGTCGGGGACTTCTGAAGGAGGCTTGGCTTAGTTTGATGCTGTGCTGGTTGAAAAAAAACAAAAAACAAAAAAACCTTAAAATTGAATCGCAGCACAAGTGTTTGCAGCATCCGTCAGGCCTGTTGGTGACAGGCAGGGTACACTTATTTCCAGCCTCGGCCTGCCATCCGTCTGTCCCGGGACTCCGGAGGGGGTGGCTGGATCACCCGGGGCTTACCTTTATTTTGGCACGCTTTTCTTCCGTTTCTCGGCGGGGCCTCATGCCACGGTCTTCGGCCTGCGGGGGGGTGGGGGCGTGACTCTCCCGGGAGGGCCTTTGCTCCCGCTGTCTCCCCGGGGTGAGGGACCCTCCCGGGGGCCGAGCACGACCCGCAGCTCTTCCTTCTCGTGGCGGCCGAGGAGAGTTTTGACCGCGCGGTTGGTAGCCCCGCCTCCCTTGGAGAAGGAGGCGGCGGCCATTTTGACCACGCGGCCGGCAGAGGGGGCCGCGTCAGAGGAGGAGAATTCTCCTCCATCCTTTCCACCGGCGCTGAGCCCGCCAGACTCGCTCGTTTCGGGGGCCCCCTCCTCCTCTTCCCTCTCGCCTCACGGGGGTCACAGTATTAAAAAAAAAAAAAAAAAAAAAAAAAAAAAAGCCAGCTCCGTTTTTCTTCCAGATTTGTGCTATTCAGGCACAAAGCCTTTTTAGAGGCATAGGAGGGATGGGAAGACACAGGGCCTCCTCCACCTAAAGTCCCCAGGGTGCCCCTGGACCTGGAGAAAGCGGGGAATAGTGGTTCCCATATTCCGGGATTCTAATCTGGATTTTGCTGATAATCCTGGAGGTGGTGTTAAAAAAAAAAAAGCCCGGCGTCCGTGGAAGGGGATGCTCCCCAGGTCCGGCGTTTGTTTGGGAAGGACGAGCTATCTTATCTGAGTTTGCATGTCTTGTAGGAGCTGGATATAGCGGACCCGCTCCAGGACGCAGCCGCTTCTGTGGGAGAGGTAGCCTTAGCAGGCATTCAGGATCTTCCACAGACCTTTCCATTCCATTCTAAACTGGTTCAGATAGTGTAAAAAAAAACCCAAAAAAACAAAAGGAATGGGAGCTTCCGGAAGCGTCCTTGAGGGTCAGTAGAGCTATGAACATGTTGTATCCCCTACCGCCTGAGTCTTTGGAGCTCCTTAAAATTCCCAAAGTCGATTCCGCGGTTACGGCCATGATAAAGCATCTACTATCCCTGTGACCAGGGGGATATCGCTGAAGGATTTCCAGGATAGGAAGTTGGAGGTTGTGTTGAAGCGCATTTTCGAAGTTGCTCTGTAGCAGCCTTGTGCAGAGGGCCCCTCTTCGCCAGTTGCTTACAACCCCAAGAGCTTCCTCCGGACAAGGCGGAACAGGCTAACTGCGTCGAGGCTGCCATCGCCTATACGGCTGATGCCTTATATGGTTTATTGCGGACTTCAGCCCGTATCATGTCAGCTGATGTGTCAGCCAGGAGGTTGCTTTGGCTTAGGCGCTGGGCGGCTGATGCTTCCTCTAAGTCACGTCTGGGTTCCTTTCCTTTCAGGGGGAAGCTATGGTTTGGGGTTGAGTTAGATCAGCTCATCAAGGACTTGGGGGACAACGAAAGCCACAAGCAGCGAAGTCGCAATCTTGGACTCCTTCCTTTCGGGGCCGGCGGCCTCAGAGGTCCGGCTCCTCACAGACCTTAAATTCTAACACAACTCCGCAATGCAGGCACGTGGACCCATTCCTCCCTTCTTCACATCGGGGGTCGGTTATCCCTATTTCGGGTGGAGTGGGTCAAGGTAACTTCGGACCTGTGGGTTCTGGACGTGGTATGTCGCGGTTAAGCATTGGATTTTGCCTAAGTTGCGGTTACGCATTGGATTTTGCCTATTTGCTCCGAGATATGTTTCTGGAGTCGCCTTGCGGCCCCCCGGCAAAGCAGCTCGTCATAGCTCAGACGCTAGTCCGCCTACAGGCCCTGGGGGGCTGTAATACCGGTTCCGGCTGCAGAACAGCGAATGGGCCAGTATTCCATTTGCTTAGTGGTTCCAAAGACGGAAGGCACATTCAGGCTGATCCTGGATTTGAAGCGGGTCAACAGGGCGGTGCCTGTTCCACGTTTCCGCATGGAAACACTGTGGTCTGTTATTGCAGCCGTCCACAAGGGAGAATTTTTGACTTCTTTGGATCTAACGGAGGCATACCTCCACATCGGAATCCAGGAGAAGCACCAGAGGTTCCTGAGGTTATCCATGCTACGGAGGCGTACCTCCACATCAGAATCCAGGAGAAGCACCAGAGGTTCCTGAGGTTATCCGTGCTGGGGGATCATTTCCAGGTTGGCGCCCTCCCGTTCGTGTGAGCGACTGCCCTCAGAGTCTTCACCAAGGTTTTGGTTGTGGTGGCAGCCTTTCTTCGCCGTCAAGGAGTCTTGGTCCATCCTATCTCAACGATTGGCTCATCCGAGCGAAGACAGGGGCCTTGTGTCGGCGAGCGGTTCGGTTAGTAGTGGTTCAGCTTCGGAAGCTGGGTTGGATAGTTATTTCGCGAAGAGTCATCTGGAACTGACTCAGCAATTGGATTTCCTGGGTGCCAGCTTCAATACCTCGGTGGGCAAGGTGTTCCTGCCCCATCGGCGGATGGAAAATCTGATGTCTCAGGTGTGCGACCTATTGGCAATGCCTCTGCCTACGGGTGTGCGACCTATCGGCACTGCCTCTGCCTACGGCCTGGGGTTATTTACAGGTCATTGGTCATATGGCTTCTACTCTGGAAATGGTACTTTGGGCTTTTGCACATTTGCGACCCTTGCAAAGAGCGCTCTCATTGGGATCCCCTATATGAGAACTATGACATGCCACTTCCATTGCTGCAGCCGGCACAGTCCAGTCTAGCTTGGTGGTTGGATCCGGACCACCTGTTGCAGGAGGTGGGCTTGGAGCCACCACTTTGAATAGTCGTGACGGATGCCAGTCTGTTCGGCGGGGGAGCAGTTTGTCAGTCCCGAGCGGTGCAAGGCGGATGGTCCCCTCAACAAGCCAAGGGGTCCATCAATCGTCTGGAGACCCGGACGGTTCGTCTGGCCTTGCGTCAACTACTTCCCCTGGTGTGTCATCGAGCAGTGCGAATTCTAGCAGACAACGCGACCACGGTGGCTTATAGAAACCGACAAGGGGACACAAAAAGTCGCCAGATAGCGGCCGAAGCATCGCTGTTGATGGCATGAGCAGAGCGTCATCTATCCTGTCTCGCGGCCACTCATATTGCAGGCGTGGACAACGTTCAAGCGGATTTTATCAGTCGCCAACATCTAGACCCAGGAGAGTTGGAGCTGTCAGCAAAAGCGATGCGTCTCATCGTTCGACGATGGGGGATTCCACATCTGGACCTGATGGCCACTCGTCTAAATGCCAAAGCGGCACGCTTCCTCAGTCGGCGGCGAGAGCATGGCTCGGAGGGCGTGGATGCACTGGTGCTTCCGGGGCCTCCTCGCGTTCTGGTCTAGGTGTTTCCCCTGTGGCCCCTGGTGGGGAGAATATTGAGGCGCATAGAGTATCTTCAGGGTCTGGTAATTCTAGTAGCTCCGGAGTGGCCAAGACGCCCATGGTTCGCCGATCTCGTCAATCTGGCGGTAGACGGGCCCCCTGCGTCTCGGTCATCTCGCGAATCTTCTTCGGCAGGGCCCGGTATTTTTCGATCTGGTGGATCGCTTTTGTCTGGCGGCCTGGCTTATGAGCGGAGGCTGCTAAGAAAGAAGGGTTATCCCGCACTCCCGCATAGGCAAAGGTAGTAGAGGATCTACGCACACTTCTGCGTGTGCGTAGATCCTCTACTACCTTTGCCTATGCGGGAGTGTGGAAGGTTTGCGACGATTGGTGTACGGTGTTAAGGTTTCCTCCACAGCGGGCTTCGGTAGGGCACATCCTTGCATCTTGGCAGGATGGCTGGAAGAAGGGGTTGGCCGGTTGCCTGAGGGGCAAAGTTGAACGTTATTCTCTTGCAGGTCACCCGGATGTCGTTCGCTTTTTGCGCGGGGTTCGGAACTTCGTCCCCCCTTTGTCCATACTGGAGTTTGAACCTGTTCGTAGAGGTCTTTGTGCTGCCCCTTTTGAACCTCTTAAGACAGCCACCTTGAAGGACTTAACTCTCAAGACGGTATTCCTGGTGGCTATTTCGTCTGCTCGTCGCGTTTCGGAACTCCAAGCACTGTCCTGCAGAGAGCCTTTCTTGCGTATCTCTGAATCCGGGGTCTTGTTGCGCACAGTACCTTCCTTCTTCCTTTGTACCTAAGGTGGAAACGGCTTTTCGCGTTCTCCTGCGGTACTTTGAGGTTACTAATGACTTTCGAAGGTCGGATCACTTGTTGGTGTTGTGGTATGGGCCCAGATGACTATCGCCCATTGGTTGAAGAGTGTGATCGCATCCGCATACATTGGTTGCTGTAAGTTTGTCCCGGAAGGGATCAAGGCTCACTCCCTGCGTTCTCAGGCAGCTTCGTGGGCTGAAAGCCAGTGCAGCCACTTGGAAGTCCTTGCATACCTTTGCTAGGCATTATCGCTTGGATGTTCGTGGTCCATCGGCAGAGTCCTTCGGGAGCAGCGTGCTTCGAGCGGGACTCTCGGGGTCCCACCCCATTTAAGGCGGCTTGGGTACATCCCAGCAGTCTGGACTGATCCTGGTACGTACAGGGAAAGGAAAATTAGTTTCTTACCTGATAATTTTCGTTCCTGTAGTACCAAGGATCAGTCCAGACGCCCGCCCAAGTCAGTTTACGGAGAGTCCGCTCGATATTCTATTGGTTTGTTCTTTTACAGTGATAAAGCCTACAGGGGGCAACGATTATGCCTACGGGTGCGCCCACGGGTGGTAATTTCCAGTGTGTTGCAGTTTATACGGTAAGTTGTTCGGCAGTTTCTTTCTAGTTCAATATATAGGGTGACATGTTTGTTTCTGTTGTTCGGCAATGTTGCTACTTGATCTAGTCAGTGGTTGTCCTACAAAGTTTGGGATTTTTTTGGCAGGAGTGATTATGTAGTTCCTTCTGCTTTGATATCAAATATACTGAGGATCCCTCAGGTGGCACACCAGTATATCTAGGGGGTGCTTTTCAGCTTTTCTCTGACTCCATCTGCTGGAGGGGAGGCATAACCTCCATCTGCTGGAGGGGAGGCATAACCCAGCAGTCTGGACTGATCCTTGGTACTACAGGAACGAAAATTATCAGGTAAGAAACTAATTTTCCTTTAGTAAACACAGAAGCAAAGAATTCATTTAGTCTTTCTGCAATGGCCTTATCTTCCCTAAGAGCCCCTTTAACCCCTCAGTCATCTAATCGTCCAAACGACTCCCTCACAGGTTTCTTGCTTTGGATATATTTTTAAAAGTTTTTATTATGAGTTTTTGCCACTATGGCCAACTTCATTTCAAATTCTCTCTTCGCCTGTCTTATCAATGTTTTACACTTAACTTGAAAATGCTTATGTTTTATCCTATTTTCTTCAGATGGATCCTTCTTCCAATTTTTGAAGGATTTTTTGGCTAAAATAGCCTCTTTCACCTCACCTTTTAACCATGACGGTAATCGATTTGCCTTCTTTTCACCTTTCTTAGTTTGAAACAATTTTTATTGCTTTTCCGAATATCACTTCAAAATACAAACAACAAGGCGAATACAGTGTTCCTTCAGTATTCAACCTCACAGAACAATATCTAATAGCGAACGGAAAACTTCCCCAGCAACTCTCCTTCCCCCCAACCCCCCTTCCTCCCCCCTCCCATCCCCAAGAGCGTCGACCAGTGTATGCCATGAAAGGATACCACTCCACACCAACAGCGAAGGGTCCCAGGCCAGTTACCAAAAACAAATGTCAGTCATTTAGAATCCAGCTGCGTACTTTATGAGGTAAGGTCTGTATATACGGGTCCCAAACTTGAAGGAAGGTACAATGTATCCTAGGCGAAGTCCGAGCCGACATCTGCTCCATCTGCATCAGTAGATGAAAATGATTCCTCCACGCCCAAAAGGAGGGGCTCGCCGATTCCTTCCACTGTAGAAGTATCAATTTCTTCCCTACAAAACAAGCTTTCATAAACAGATGACGCAGACCCACTTCCCAAATGCGTAGTATAGGAATACATTCAAAAAGTATCAAAAGGGGGGACACCGGCAAAGAAACCCCCAATATACAACCCAGGTAAGATACAACACGCCTCCAAAACCTTTGAATATTCGGACAGCCCCAGAACATGTGAGAAAGAGTACCAATTGCCTGACTGCATTTCCCACAAGTTGCCGCCGGCAGTAAAGTAGAATGAAATGCCACCAGGGGAGAGACATACGCCCTCCAAAGAAATTTATACTGCAATTCCCGGTAGTAGGAGTTCAAGGACACCTGAGCAATACGTCGAAGGCTGTTCCGTAATTGAACTTCTGTAACTCGAAATACACCTTCGCTATTCCAGTGTTCCGCTAGGGCCAAACAAGGATTATGAGAGGTGGCTGCTTGCAATTTCTGGTAATTCTGTGAGAGCGATGGTACTCCCCTCCATTCTAACTGGAAAAATTCGGCTACACCCTGAAAGCCACTGGGCGAAAGGCTATCTTTCGGTAAAGATTTAATAATTTTAGTAACATCCTATTGTTTCAATGTCATACTGTTATATTGTTATATTGTTATATTGTTATACTGTATTTTCCCAATTGAGTTCTATGTAAACCGGCATGATGTGTTTCACGAATGTCGGTAAATAAAAGTTAATAAATAAATAAATATAGTGGGAGAGCTGTAGATACGCAAACACAGAGGGGTTGCGCAGTCCATAAAGTTGAGACAGCATTTGGAGTGGGAGAAAATGTCCCGTATCATCGAAAACATGGCCTACTTGAGTAATCCCCTGCCTCGCCCATTCCCTAAACACAGTGGTGGAGGAACCCGGCAAAAAATCTAAGTTGCCGTGTAGGGGTAAAAGGTAGGCACTGCCGTGTGGTATCTGCAACACCCTCCGTAATTGGGCCCAAGCATGTCTCACCGGGGATACTAAACCCACCAAGAGCTCAGGTAAGTTCAGGTTAGCCCCAGCTGTGTGAAGGACCCAACGCAGATCGCTAGAACCAAAAATTGTGCGTTCAGACTCCAAGTTAAAATAATACCCCTCTCCCAGCAACCATTCCCTTAACATTCTATAGTTACTGGCTAGATTGTAGAGGCGTAAATCAGGGACACTCAAGCCCCCTGTGCCCCATTTGCTCTGCAGCCGGGAAAGTGCTATCCGGGATTTCCTTCCTTTCCAAAAGAAATATTGCATCCCTCCCTCTATCTGTCGATTATCCTTGACTCTAAGGTGCAGTACCAAATTCTGAAAAACATACAACCATTGAGGCAAAATAACCATCTTTAATAAATGAATACGACCCCCTAATGAAAGCGGAAGGGATTGCCATTTGCGCAGTCTGTCTAGTGTAGAGGTAACTAAAGGATGAATATTAAAGTCATATAACTGGGACAGGTCGGCCGTCAGAACCACCCCCAGGTAGCGTATGTGTCCCGGAGCCCAAATCAGAGGAAAAGCACCCTCCCATCTATCTCGCAGCGCATCTGGGTATGCTAGCGCCTCAGACTTATCATGATTCAGGCGAAAGCCCGAAAAGAGGCCAAACTCAGAAAAGAGGGATAGCAAAGTCTGCAAAGAGGACTTAGGATTGGTTAAAAAAACCAGAACATCATCGGCAAAGGCCGCAAATTTGAACGTGTGTGTTTGAAAACGGACCCCCTTGACCCGCCGATTCCCTTGAATGGCCAACAAGAGGGGCTCCAACTGCAGTAAAAAAAGCAGGGGAGCTAAAGGTCATCCCTGCCGGGTGCCCCGTTGAATGGGGAAGACCTCAGATTGTGACTGGTTAACCAGTATGCCCGCCTGAGGGCCCTGATAGAGAAGGTGTATAGTGTCCAGGAACCAACCCGTAAAATTCATTGCTTCCAGAACATGGTACAAATAACCCCACTCTACCCTATCGAAGGCCTTTTCCGCATCAAAACTGATGGCTAGATAAGGCTCCTTAATCTGCTGACAGAGCGCCATAGCAACCAGTACTTGTCTGATATTAGTAGAGGCATATCGGCCTCGCACAAATCCAACTTGGTCAGATTTAATTAAGGAGGGCAAAACCCAGGCTAGTCTATCGGCCAAGATTTTTGCTAAAAATTTCTGGTCAACATTTAACAGAGAAATAGGTCTATAGGCCGCAGGAGATTGGGGGTCTTTCCCTGGTTTTGGGATTAGTGTTATATGTGCCTCGTTGCTTTGCCCCGGATACCAGCCCTGGTCTATCAAGGCATTAAAAGTAGTAGTAAGCAGCCCAACTAAGACATCAGTCAGGGTTTTATAGTACTCAGCCATGAACCCATCGGGACCCGGCGCTTTGTAAGGTTTCGCTTGCCAAATCACTTGCAGAGTCTCAGTTTCAGAAATCGGTAGATTGAGCTAGGCTTGTTGCTCAGCAGTGAGTTGACTCTACAACCAACAACCATTCAAGGGAACCTCTTGTTGCGTGGTTTTTTTTGTGCGGTGGCTAGCGTAGCGTCAGCCTCTGTCTTGGCTTGACCCTGTAGGCTAGCTTCCGCGTTTTTATTCTTTAATATTTGCTTGAAAACCACTTTTTTCTATTTTTCTTTTTTTCTATTTTTACTATAATTATTTAAGAATAGTGCTTTATGGCGCTCCCGTTCTGCAGGCAGACCCGATTTCAATGGTAAATTCTTATTTAAAGTGGCACTTAGCTTAGTGTTTGCTTGTTTATTGCCGCTGTTGATCGGGGTCCACTTCTGCTTGCCCGACATGGGCCATGTTTCGGCAGATTTGCTGCCTGCTTCAGGGGCCACGGGAAACCCTTTTGCTGTCCTGGTTCACAGGTTTGCCATTCAGAAAAGCACTTAACTCCTACCAAAACATTTAAATAATCGATCAATTCCATCTTACATGTAACTAGTACTAAAACCACTATTCAAGTATACGGTACTTACTAATGCTGCGTCCGGAACCTTTACGTGAGCAGCGCCTTCACTTTGAAATCCGGCATCTCTCTCTATTCCCGCTTTAATATGGCTTCTCTGAGCCAACCCCTTGGCCAATCATTGTATCCTCCTTGGATCCTAGGTGCTAGCACCCTAGGGTGCGTTGCTAATTACCATAGCTGATGATGTCACCTATAAGTTTGTGTGTTTAAACCTTTCTTTTGTACTGATTTCGGCTGCCTAAATTGGCTGCCTGAATGTGTGTTTTAATGTATTTTATGTATTTGTGTGATTTATGTTTTATTCTGAATATTCTTTATCTTGTGAGCGGATGCGTTCACTTTTTGCAGACTTTAAAGAGACCTGATTGGCTCTAGCCCTCTATTAGATGGACTTTTTCCTTTTCTATTGCGGACTTGACAGAGAACCCCCTCATATTTCTATTCTGCTATGAAAAGTTTACCGCGATATCCTATTATAACTTTAATATTCACTCTTTGCTTCTGCAGTTGTTTGCTTTGGTCGAGATCTCCCTATATAACTTGTGTGAGACACTTCCTTTAGCAAATAGCTGTCCTATTAACTGCTTGTGTTTAATGAGAGCCGCAATCTCCCTGTATAACTTGTATAAAACACTTGGCGAAACACTGTCCTGTGTACCTAATGGATTATGATCCTGCTCACATACCAATATTACCCTTATTGATTAAACATGAAACAAGACTGTATTACCATTTACACCACAAACATGCAAATTGAAAAATAGCATCCTCAAACATTGGCCTTTGCTGCAAATGTATTCGGTGTTTCAAGAAAAGCCCATGTTTGCGTTAACAAGGGCAAGAAACCTGAAAGACATCATGGTACATTCCAATTTACAGGCTCAAGTAGAACATGAGGAAACACACACAGCAGGCCATGACCCATGCAGAAAATGTAACGTATGTATACACATGCATGAGGGTTCACAATTAGAAATCCCAGGATGGAGAGTGTTCCATTTTAAGGATCATTTTACATGCGATTCCATCAATGTGGTATACGCTCTGTGGTGCCCATGCAATTTGATATATATTGGAAAAACCACACGAAAGATCAAAACAAGGATTCAGGAACATCTGAGCTGGCTACGTAATCACACAGAAGGGGCGCCGTTGGTGGATCACAGGCAAGAGATGGGACATCAAATTCAAGAATTCAAAGTAGCTGTCATTTTCCAGATGAAGCAGCATTCGAGGGGAGGAGATCTTAACCTCAAGCTGATGCAAATGGAACAACGGTTCATTTACACATGGGGTACAGTAGCCCCAAGGGGTTTAAATCGAGAGATAAATTGGTCAATTTTTGGTTAAACTCATAGTAACAGAGAACATTGAGGAACATCCCGCCTGATGGGCTCCTAAACGCAGAGGAATCACAGTTATATAATGCTTGTCTATTAGATTACACAACGAACATCAAGACTCACCTATAAAAGACTGGGGGTAGTTCAAAGGCATTGAGAAGCAACAACGAAGAGAGGTAGTAATTGGTTACAGTACACAATAGCATCGTCATAAACAAGGAAATGACTAAAGGGTTCAGTCCCCCAGTCTTGTTTCATGTTTAATCAATAAGGGTAATATTGGTATGTGAGCAGGATCATAATCCATTAGGTACACAGGACAGTGTTTCGCCAAGTGTTTTATACAAGTTATACAGGGAGATTGCGGCTCTCATTAAACACAAGCAGTTAATAGGACAGCTATTCACTAAAGGAAGTGTCTCACACAAGTTAAATAGGGAGATCTCGACCAAAGCAAACAACTGCAGAAGCAAAGAGTGAATATTAAAGTTATAATAGGATATCGCGGTAAAATTTTCATAGCAGAATAGAAATATGAGGGGGTTCTCTGTCAAGTCCGCAATAGAAAAGGAAAAAGCCCATCTAATAGAGGGCTAGAGCCAATCAGGTCTCTTTAAAGTCCGCAAAAAGTGAACGCATCCGCTCACAAGATAAAGAATATTCAGAACAAAACATAAATCACACAAATACATAAAATACATTAAAACACACATTCAGGCAGCCAATTTAGGCAGCCGAAATCAGTACAAAAGAAAGGTTTAAACACACAAACTTATAGGTGACATCATCAGCTATGGTAATTAGCTACGCACCCTAGGGTGCTAGCACCTAGGATCCAAGGAGGGTACAATGATTGGCCAAGGGGTTGGCTCAGAGAAGCCATATTAAAGCGGGAATAGAGAGAGATGCCGGATTTCAAAGTGAAGGCGCCGCTCATGTAAAGGTTCCGGACGCAGCATTAGTAAGTACCGTATACTTGAATAGTGGTTTTAGTACTAGTTACATGTAAGATGGAATTGATCGATTATTTAAATGTTTTGGTAGGAGTTAAGTGCTTTTCTGAATGGCAAACCTGTGAACCAGGACAGCAAAAGGGTTTCCCGTGGCCCCTGAAGCAGGCAGCAAATCTGCCAAAACATGGCCCATGTCGGGCAAGCAGAAGCGGACCCCGATCAACAGCGGCAATAAACAAGCAAACACTAAGTTAAGTGCCACTTTAAATAAGAATTTACCATTGAAATCGGGTCTGCCTGCAGAACGGGAGCGCCATAAAGCACTATTCTTAAATAATTATAGTAAAAATAGAAAAAAAGAAAAATAGAAAAAAGTGATTTTCAAGCAAATATTAAAGAATAAAAACGCGGAAGCTAGCCTACAGGGTCAAGCCAAGACAGAGGCTGACGCTACGCTAGCCACCGCACAAAAAAAACCACGCAACAAGAGGTTCCCTTGAATGGTTGTTGGTTGTAGAGTTATTAGACAAGGGAACGAGGTTGGTTATTGAATGATTAGTGTATACCAGCAGCGAGTTGAGGCAACTCTATCCCATCGCAAAAGGCTGAACATCTGGCTGTATTCGGGGCTGCAGCAGTGTACAGGTTGGCATAATAGTCCATGAAAACCTGCAGAATTTGGGGCGTAGCTGTCACTAATCGGCCCGAAGGAGATTTAAGTGCCGCCACGTAGTGAGACAGGCAGCGCGCTCGAATCAAATTAGCCATTAGTCTGACCGACTTGTTCCCCAGGTGAAATAGCTTATGCTGATAATACAACACACTTTTCTTGGCCCTTTGATGTAATAATGAATTAAGTGTGTTTTGCACCAAAATGTACAATTCCTGATGTTTAGGAGAATTAGCAAGGAGCAAGTTCTGCTTAGCGCTGCGGAGTTGAGTGCTCAGGGTGAGAGTACGCTTATCTAGCATTTTCTTCCGATGTGCCACATAGGAGATGATCTCCCCCCTTAGGACAGCCTTAGAGGCATACCAAAAAAGTATCAAATCCCCCCCGTGCAATGCATTATGAGATGCATAATTGTCCCATTTAACCCGAAGGTGCTCTTTGAAACCCTGATCCTTAGCCAATAGTATGGAAACCTCCATCTCAACAGCCGGGGTGTCCCACCTGCCCATGACAACTCCACCCAGACTGGCGCATGATCCGATAAAACAATATCATCTATTCCCGCATCTGTGAGTTGAGAAAACAAACTAGTACTCACTAAGATGTAATCTAACCGGGAGTGTGTGCCATGCACCCTAGAGAGATGGGTGAAGTCCCGTGCCGTAGGGTTCAAGACCCGCCAGGCATCTACCAAATCTAACTCTTGTTCCAGCAGGACAAAGGGTCTACCCCAGTGACTTCTACCCGAACCTCCCGTCCCACTCCGATCCAGTTGAGGATCTTTAATAGTGTTGAGGTCCCCCCCCCCCTACAATTAGAGTGTGATTTTGGTAGGGAACTAGGTGAGTATGAATAGCTTGGAAAAAAGCTATACCAGGGTTGTTAGGAGCATATAGGTTGCACAGCACTATTGTGTGATGATAAAGCTCTACAATCAATAGGATGTATCGACCCTGGGGATCCTTAATTTTGTGCCTGATGGTAATTGGCAGCCGCTTGTGGATCAAAATAGCTACCCCGGCCGACTTAGTCGCAGAAGCGTAGTGTACCTCACCTACCCACTCCTGGCAAAGTTTGCAATGCTCTGCATCAGTAAGATGCGTTTCCTGTAAAAAGACTAGGTCAGCGGATTTCCATCTAAGCTGGGAAAGCATTTTTGTTCTTTTAATGGGAGAATTTATGCCACAGATGTTCCAGGATAGCAAGTGCAGGGATTGACTAGCCATATACCTTCTTCACAAAAAGATTACTGAAAAAAAGTAAAAGGGAAGCCAAAAACAGGGATCCTCCCAGCTGAGATCCCCATTTCATGATGGAATGTGGCCTAGGACCCACCCGCCAACAATCAGAACACCTCCAGACCCATATCACAGCATACATAACCAAGATGAACAACCCCACTGCCCAAACCCTTCCGCCCCCTCCCCCCTGCACCTCCCAATGCCATAAAACATAAAACCCCGCAGCCTTACAGCTATTAGAGACCACTACAATACAATCAGCCTTCCCGCCTCCCCCCCCCCCCCGTTTTCATGAAATACCCTACTGACAATACAGCATCTAAAATTCAAGCATATACCCTAAACATGTGAACAATTCAATTAGAAACCCACGGAGGATTCCCAACTTGCAAACAGTGTCCGATTCTCAATTGATAGAAGGAACATTGAGGTCCATATGCAAAGAAAACAAATGAGAAAGGACACAGAGAGAGAGAGAAAGAAAAAGTGAACAGGAGTGGAGAGCAAAGGTCGCTGATTCTTCCCTATGGGAGCCGGCTCACCACCGGCCCATCACAGGGAAGCCTGTCCACAACAGTCATCGAAGCTCCCTCCATGGATCAAGGCACTGTCCCGGGGCCCCAGGAAAACTGTCCAGCACCAAAAAAAAAAGGAGAGCCAGAAACAACCCAAGCTCGCACAATATGCAGTCCCAGTACCTGAGAACCTCCCGGCTCTAGTGCCCTGGAACGGACTTCAGCCCCAACAGCCACGGAGTAACAGGCGCCGGGCTCTCACGGCCCCAAGGCACTCGCACCATCAGGCGCTGACTTTTCCAATTTTGCCAGGTAAGCCTGCGCCTCCGCCAGCAAATTCAGCCATCAGACTACCGTTGGGGTGAGCACACGCAATCTTGCCGGGTAAACTATCAGCGCTCGTTGGTTTAGGGCATAGAGACGGCTGCAAAATGGCATCAGCGCATCAGCCCGCGAAAAAGTCCTGAAAGACGAGCATTTTGTTGTTTTCATAGTCCAGGCCCTTCCCAGCACGGGTAGCCCGAAGGATCTGGGATTTATGTTGGAAATTGAGAATTTTGGCGATCGTGACCCTTGGTTTCGCCGCGTTGTCTCGCTTGGGGCCTAGACGATGGGCCCTCTCGATCCTGAGTGGGCCATGCGCCAGTGTAAGCTCCAGCACACGAGGTAGCCATTCCTCCAGGAATGAAGCCAGGTCTCTATCTACGATGGACTCCGGGATACCAACAAAATGTAAGTTGGATCTTCGGGACTGATTCTCAAGGTCCTCCAATCGGTCTGTATGCTTCCCTAAGGTGGCCTTGATAGTGGCCAGCTCCTTCCATAGGCCCTCCTGGTCGTCCTGAACATCCGATACTCTCTGTTCAATGGCTATGCAGCGTGACTCAAAGCCCGCAATAGAGGTAGTCAGTTCCGTCAATTTAAGAGAGATCGAAGACAATTCAGGTTCCAGGGCTTCACGGACCGCCAAGCGTATTTCTTCCAGGGCTTGGGTCGGGGATGCCTCAAGGACAGCCCCTTCTTCTTCCAGGGCCTGCTCAGGGGGACGGGCCTTATCCTTTTCTTTCTCTTCCCTCGTCGCCCTACACATCTTTCTGCCAGGAAATAGAGATACCCCTTGCAAATATAGAAATAAGTAATAACTTTATATCACGATTGGGGCCCTCGATGGGGTGGGATAGAGGCAAAAAGGCCGAGAAGGAAAATCCTGCGTCTGATCTCCTTCACTGCATCACGTGATCTCCCACCTTTCTTAATGTGTGGAATACATATGGACTGCGCCTCTAGGATTGTATTTTTAAACAATGTCCATGCCCGTTGAACACTTTTAACCTTTGCAGCTGCACCTTTCAGTTTTTTTCTAACTATTTTCCTCATTTTATCAAAGTTTCCCTTTTGAACGTTTACTATTAGAAACATAGAAACATAGAAAATGATGGCAGAAGAAGACCAATCGGTCCATCCAGTCTGCCCAGCAAGCTTCACACTTCTTTTTTCTCATACTTATCTGTTTCTCTTGGCTCTTATTAACCTTAGGTTCTATTTCCCTTTCACCCCCACCATTAATGTAGAGAGCAGTGATGGAGCTGCTTCCAAGTGAAATATTAAGTTTGATTAGTTGGTTATGCGGCAGCATAGCTCTCTGCCATTGAAGCAGAGAGCAATGCTGGATATGCGAGAAGTATTAGTTTTTCTTCTCCCCTGCCGTTGTAGCAGAGAGCTATGCTGGATATGCATTGAAAGTGAAGTATGCCTTGAAAGTCACATTAACTATCATCTAATATTGAAATGCCTAATAATTGGTAATTGAATAAGCCTAATAATTGGTAATACCTATAGCCCATGAACCCATCCCGTGTTTTTTTGGTTGTTTTTTTTCTTTTTTAATTTGAAGATGGCAGCCCTCCATCCTTCCGCTCCGTGAAGGTGGAACACCAACCACTGGCCACTGGCATCCCGCTCCGTGAATGCCTCTGTGGCTACTGCCGTTCCGTGCAGTGTTTTGCTGCCTCCTCTTTATACGCTTCCTCTAGACCTGATGGATCCACAGTGTTTATCCCACGCCCCTTTGAAGTCCTTCGCAGTTTTGGACTTCACCACTTCCTCCGGAAGGGCATTCCAGGCATCCACCACTCTCTCCGTGAAGAAATACTTCCTGACATTGGTTCTTAGTCTTCCTCCTTGGAGCCTCAGCTCGTGACCTCTGGTTCTGCTGATTTTTTTCTGACGGAAAAGGTTTGTCGTTGTCTTTGGATCGTTAAAGTTTTTCAAGTATCTGAAAGTCTGAATCATATCACCCCTGCTCTTCCTTTCCTCCAGGGTGTACATATTTAGATTCTTCAATCTCTCCTCATATAACATCCGATGAAGACCCTCCACCTTTCTGGTCGCCCTTCTCTGCACCACTTCAATCTTGTCTCTGTCTCTTTGTAGATACGGTCTCCAGAACTGAACACAGTACTCCAAGGTGAGGCCTCACCAAGGACCTGTACAAGGGGATAATCACTTCCCTTTTCTTACTCGATATTCCTCTCTCTATGCAGCCTAGCATTCTTCTGGCTTTTGCTATCGCCTTGTCGCATTGTTTCGCAGACTTCATATCATTAGACACTATAATCCCAAGGTCTCTCTCCTGCTCCGTGCACATCAGCCTTCCCCCCCCCCCCAATCAAATACAGTTCATTAGGATTTCCACTCCCCATATGCATGACTTTGCACTTCTTGGCATTGAATCTTAGCTGCCATATCTTCGACCACTCTTCCAGTTTCCTTAAATCCCGTCTCATTCTCTCTACTCCTTCCGGCGTGTCCACTCTGTTGCAGATCTTAGTGTCGTACACAAAAAGACAAATCTTACCTTCTATCCCGTCCGCAATGTCGCTCACAAAGATATTGAACAGGACCAGTCCCAACACCGATCCTTGCGGTACACCACTTAAAACCGCTCTCTCTTCAGAGAAAGTTCCATTTACCATCACACATTGTCTTCTGTCCGTCAACCAGTTTGCAATCCAGGTCACCACCTCGGCACTCACTCCTAAGCTTCTCGTTTTATTCACCAGTCTCCTATGCGGAACCGTATCAAAAGCTTTGCTGAAATCTAAGTAGATGACATTGAGCGCTCTTCCTCAATCCAATTCCTTGGTTACCCAGTCAAAAAAGTCAATCAGATTTGGCTGACAGGATCTTCCCCTGGTGAATCCATGCTGCCTCAGGTCCAGTAATTCTCCGGACTGTAGATAGTTCACTATTCTCTCTTTCAACAGTGACTCCATTACTTTTCCCACCACCGAAGTGAGGCTAACCGGTCTGTAGTTACCAGCCTCCTCTCTGTTCCCACTCTTGTGAAGCGGGACCACCACCGCTCTTCTCCAATCACTCGGCACCACTCCCGTTTCTAGGGATCTATTGAACAGGTCACACAGCGGACCCGCCAGCACATCTCTGAGCTCCCTCAGTATCCGTGGATGAATCCCATCAGGTCCCATGTGTTGCGGTCCCGGGCCATGCCCCGGTCCCTCCACCTACCTTGGGGGTGGCCCGGGCCGTTTCCACCCTTCCCCGGCCTGTTTCTGACCTTCTTCGGGCTCACAGGCCCTCCAGTGCGTCTCTCCCTCCTCGGGAGAGACATCGACGCTCTGGCGCGGCAGGCCCCACCCCCTGACACGCGCGCGCGGGGAGGAGCCCCATTTAAAGGGGCCAGCGTGGGAAAACCTCAATCTGGCCCAGGATGACGTCAGACGCCTTCAGGGGATAAGTACCCTGCAACTAGATGACTCCAGGGCCTTGCAACAAGGTTCCTGGTCTTCGGCCTGCTGTTGCTGTGTTCCTGATTTGTTCTTTGTCCCGCTTCTGCTTTGCCCTCCTCGCTGGATTGATTCTTCTGGACTCCGACCTGTGGACTGGCTTTTGGACCGCTCTTCGGACTTCGACCCTTGGATTGGCTACGGACTGCTCTCTGGACTTCGACCCCTGGACTGGCTGTGGACCGCTCTCTGGACACCGACCCCTGGCCTGGCTGTGGACCATCCTTTGGACTCAGACTCCTGAACCGACCCTTGGATTACCTACAACCTGCTGGAGGCACCAGCCATCTGGAACCCACGACCTGCAGGAGGCGCCTGCATCCGGACCATCTTCCATCTTCAGGGAGTCGCCTAAGTCCCAGCGGCCATGTCCCTACGGGCTCCTCCTGGGGGGACTTCGGCTTCCAGGGTGAAACTCCAAAAGTCCCAGCGGCTGGACTCCTAAGGGCTCCTCCCGGGGGAGTGCCGGTCTCCAGGGCAAAGATTCTTCCTTCATCAGGGTCCGACGGCAGCCATCCTTCCAAAGTCCAATATCCCCGCTTGATTCGGGTCTCTGAACCGCCTCCTGGTTGGGACGCGTGCTGTACGCCATCACAGCCTTTTCATCCTCTGTCCCAACCAGCCCAAGGGTCCACGAACTTAACAGTTTGCAAGGCCATGGACCCGGCGGACCTAGCCGGCCTGAGAGCCATTCCAGGAATTGCCCAGAGGCTGCAACAGCAGCAGACATGCCTCGACGCTCTGACGACAACAGTGCAGAGGTTAGCGGATCGGGTTGAAGGAACCACAGCTGCCAGCTCCACAGTACCAGGAACAGGGGCCACGTCCGCCGCCACAGCTCCCATTCAGATGTCGGTACCTTTACGATATTCCGGAGATGCGAAACTATGCCAAGGGTTTTTAAACCAGTGCTACATTCGCTTTAACCTGCTTCCACTTCAATTTCTGATGGACCGGGTCAAGACAAGCTTTATTATTTCTCTTTTGGACGGAAAGCCCCTGGCATGGGCCTCCAATCTTTTGGAGCGTCAAGATTCTCACCTGGACAACTTGGTCCAATTCATCTCTGCCTTCAGGCGGGTCTTTGATGAGTCCTCCCGCAAATCCACCGCAGCCTCGGAGTTACTCCAGTTACGCCAGGGGAACCGGCCGCTGGCAGAATATGCAGTAGAGTTTCAGACTCTCGCCTCCGAACTAAACTGGGGGAACGACAGCCTGCATGGCATTTTCCTGGAGAGCCTCTCTCCAAGGCTACAAGATGAACTGGCCGCCCGAGACCTCCCGGATGATCTGGATGCTCTGATTGACCTCGCAGGTCGTGTGGACCGTCACATCCAGCGCCGGTTTCGAGAGAAGAAACCGACTTTTAGGCTGGGACTTGCTGAATCTACTCCTCCTCGCAGCGGGAATTCTCAGTCTGGTTCTCCAGGGACCCAAGATATCGAGCCCATGCAAGTGGGTCGGGGACCTCTCTCCCAAGAAGAGAGGAGGAGAGGTCGGTCACGCGGCCTATGCTTGTACTGTGGAGGCAAAGGCCATTTTCTTGCTCATTGCAGTGAACGTCTGGGAAACTCTCGGACCTAGGGACAGCCGGGGAGCTAACCCTAGGTCATACCGCTTCTGACTCCCCATGCGTTGTGCCAGTGACCTTACTCCTCCGGGAGGAGGAGTTCAACACGCAAGCTCTGATCGACTCAAGAGCAGGGGGTAACTTCATTCTTCAGGAGCTGGTTCAACAACTCCAGATCAGGGTACAACCCCAAAGCACCCCCCCCCCCCTCCGCGTGTCCTCCATTCAAGGGAGAATACTTCCTGGAGTCATCACCACCCACACCGAACCTCTCATTCTTCGCACGGGCATCCTGAACCAGGAGGACATCTCTTTCTTCGTTTTAGAGATCCATGCACCCGGTCATCCTGGGCCTACCCTGGCTTCAGAAGCACTCGCCCGTAATTGCTTGGGATTCCCTTCAACTAGCATCGTAGGGACCTGCGTGCCTTAATTCCTGCCTAACCCCGGTTGCTCGGCCACCGATTCCTCTCTTAACCATGACTCTGGGGTTGCCGTCCCACTATCAGGATTATCTCGATGAGTTCTCCAAAGAAAAGGCCGAGATCCTTCCGGAGCATCGCCCCTTTGATTGCGCAATTAATCTTCACCCGGGTGCCACACCACCACGAGGACGGGTCTACCCATTATCCCTCCCGGAGACTCAAGCCATGTCAGCATATATCCAGGAGAACCTAGATTGGGGGTTCATACGACCATCTACCTCTCCAGCCGGGGCAGGTTTCTTCTTCATGGCAAAGAAAGACAGGTCCCTCCAAACCTGCATAGATTACCGGGGCCTGAACAGTATTACACAGCGGGATCGGTATCCTTTGCCCCTGATCCCAGAACTTTTGGACCGACTGCAAGGGGCCAAGATATTTACCAAACTAGACCTCCGCGGAGCCTATAACCTCGTTAGAATTCGTCCGGGAGACGAGTGGAAGACCGCATTCAACACAAGGGATGGACATTATAAATACCCGGTCATGCCTTTCGGTCTCTGCAACGCCCCAGCAGTGTTTCAGAACCTCATGAATGAGGTCCTACGAGAAATGTTACATACATCAGTAATTGTTTACTTAGACGACGTACTAATCTACTCCAAAGACCTACAGACACACCACCAGGATGTTCGTCGAGTGTTACAGAAGCTACGTAATAATCGGCTTTACGCAAAACTCGAGAAATGTTTATTTGAACAAGAATAGTTACCCTTTTTAGGGTATATTGTATCCTCTACGGGATTTCACATGGATCCAGAAAAGGTTGCTGCCATCAAGGATTGGCCCCAACCGGTGGGGGTGAAGGCGTTACAGAGGTTCCTTGGGTTCGCCAACTTCTACCGGCAATTTATCCCACACTACTCCCAAATGGTGGCACCCCTGACGGCCCTTACCAAGAAGGGAGCGTACGCAAGGAATTGGACGACGGACGCCCTACAGGCCTTCCAGGAGCTAAAAAAGGCATTTCTCCAGGATCCCTGCCTGCGGCACCCTGATCCTCTACGACAATTTATCGTAGAAGTGGATGCCTCCGACGTTGCCGTCGGGGCCGTTCTAAGTCAAGTATCTCCTGGAGGGAAGCTCCTGCCCTGTTCCTACTTTTCTCGGAAATTCTCGCCGACCGAAAAGAACTACGGAATAGGGGATAAAGAATTACTCGCCATTAAAATGGCATTCGAGGAGTGGCGCCAATGGTTGGCGGGGTCCCAACTGCCGGTGATTGTTTATACAGACCATAAAAACCTCGAATACTTATGCCGTGCCCAGTGGCTCAACTCCCGACAGGCTAGGTGGTCGCTCTTTTTCAGCCGCTTTGATTTCCGCCTCCGCTACCGTCCGGCCGATAAGAATGTTCGAGCGGACGCTCTCTCCCGTACCGCTGAAATGGAGGATGTGCCTAACCCACCTCGGTACATCCTTGATCCAGCCAAAGTGCTCCTCGCGGCTGCCAACACGGTTCCGACAGGGAAGATAGTGGTACCCCTTAGACTGCGAAAGAAGGTTCTCTCCTGGGCACATGACTCTCTAACAGCTGGCCACCCGGGAGTAGCCAGGACCCAGGAATTACTCTCAGAATATTACTGGTGGCCCCAATTTAAGAGGGATGTTCGCCTCTATGTGAACTCTTGCCCGACCTGCGCCCGACATAAGACTCCCGTCGGCCGCCCCTGGGGTCTTCTCCAGCCTCTACCAATTCCCATGGAACCATGGACTCACTTATTCACGGATTTTATTGTGGATCTGCCAGCTTCAGAGGGGAAGACGGTGATTTGGGTCGTCATACCTAGATTCTCCAAGATGGCCCACTTTGTGCCCCTCTCCAAACTACCTTCAGCGCCTGAACTGGCGAACTTGTTTACCAGACATATCTTCCGCCTTCATGGGCTTCCTCTCCATATTGCCTCGGACAGAGGTTCTCAGTTTACGGCGAGGTTTTGGCGAGCACTATGTGAGAAGTTCGGGGTTCAGCTTGACTTCACCACCGCCTTCCATCCCCAAGCTAACGGGCAAGTAGAACAGGTAAACTGGACCTTGAAGGCGTTCCTTTGTTCCTTCGTGGGTGACCTACAAGATGACTGGATGGCCTTGCTTCCGTGGGCTGAATTCTCTTACAATCACCACAAGCATTCTTCCACCGGCAAGTCTCCCTTCTACACAATCTATGGCAGACGCCTGCAGCCCCCTTTACCGGTACCTGTAGATGTGCCGTCTCCCACTGTACAAACCACCGCCCGACGGTTACGCCAGATCTGGCATTCCACCCGGAAGAGACTTCAGCGTGCGGCGGTTATTATGAAGAAAGTGGCCGATCGTTTGCAACGGCCAGCCCCAGTGTTCCTTCCTGGTGAGAAAGTATGGCTGAGTACTAAATACCTTCGTCTGCGGCTTCCTTTGATGAGGTTGGCTCCTAAATACATTGGTCCCTTCGCAGTTAAGGACAGGATTGGGGCAGTCTCCTATCGCCTTCAACTTCCACGCACGCTCAGGATCCACAACGTCTTCCACGTTTCTTTGTTGAAACACTTGGTCCTTTCTCCGTATCACAAGAAGTCATCCACACCCGCTACACCTGAGGCACAAGAAGATGCCATCTATCAAGTTAAAGACGTGCTGGATGTTCGGTATCATCACAGGCGTTGGGAGTACCTTCTTTCCTGGGAAGATTATGGTCCTAAAGAGAATTCCTGGGAACCCGCCGTCCACATCTTGGACAAAACCTCCTCCACCAGTTCCATATGGATCACCCAAATAAACCCAGACCTCCTGGGAGGGGGCGTAGGAGAGGGGGAACTGTTGCGGTCCCGGGCCGTGCCCTGGTCCCTCCACCTACCTTGGGGGCGGCCCGGGCCGTTTCCACCCTTCCCCAGCCTGTTTCTGACCTTCTTCGGGCTCACAGGCCCTCCAGCGCGTCTCTCCCTCCTCAGGAGAGATGCCGACGCTCCGGCGCGGCAGGCCCCGCCCCCTGATGCGCGTGCGCGGGGAGGAGCCCCATTTAAAGGGGCCAGCGCGGGAAAACCTCAATCTGGCCCAGGATGACATCAGACGCCTTCAGGGGATAAGTACCCTGCAACTAGATGACTCCAGGGTCTTGCAACAAGGTTCCTGGTCTTCAGCCTGCTGTTGCTGTGTTCCTGATTTGTTCTTCGTCCCGCTTCTGCTTTGCCCTCTTCGCTAGATTGATTCTTCTGGACTCCGACCTCTGGACTGGCTTTTGGACCGCTCTTCGGACTTCGACCTTTGGATTGGCTGTGGACCGCTCTCTGGACACCGACCCCTGGCCTGGCTGCGGACCATCCTTTGGACTCAGACTCCTGAACCGACCCTTGGATTACCTATGACCTGCTGGAGGCGCCAGCCGTCTGGAACCCACAACCTGCAGGAGGCGCCTGCATGCGGACCATCTTCCATCTTCAGGGAGTCGCCTAAGTCCCAGCGGCCGTGTCCCTACGGGCTCCTCCTGGGGGGACTTCGGCTTCCAGGGTGAATCTCCAAAAGTCCCAGCGGCTGGACTCCTAAGGGCTCCTCCCGGAGGAGTGCCGGTCTCCAGGGCAAAGATTCTTCCTTCATCAGGGTCCGACGGCAGCCATCCTTCCAGTGGGTACCGAGTCCTTGGTCGCATAGGACTCCTCCGAAGTCCAGTATCCCCGCTTGCTTTGGGTCTCTGAACCGTCTCCTGGTTGGGACGCGTGCTGTATGCCATCACAGCCTTTTCATCCTCTGTCCCAACCAGCCCAAGGGTCCACAAACTTAACACCATGGCTTTGTCCACTTTCAGATTCTTTAGCTCTTCCCATACATTTTCTACTGTAAAAGGGTTTTCGTCTATTACACTTCCTTCCAGTTTCTTGTTGTGTAGAGATGGTCCTTCTCCAGGGTCTTCTTTAGTGAACACAGAACTGAAGTATTCGTTTAATATATCTGTCATTTCTTCATCTCTCTCCACGCATTGATCATTTCCACCTTTCAATTTCACTATACCGTTTTGAACTTTTCTCTTTTCACTGATGTATCTGAAAAATGTTTTGTTACCATTTTGTATCTCCTTGGCAATCCTCTCTTCCGCTTGACTTTTTTCCGACTTGATTAATTTCTTTGTCTCCCTCAGTTGAATCAAATATTGTTCTTTGTGCTCCTCCCTTTGGGATCTTTTATATTTCTTGAATGCTGTTCTTTTAGCCTTAATTTTGTCAGCCACCTCCTTTGAGAACCAGATAGGTTTCATTTTTCTTTTGCTTTTCTTTACACTTCTAACATATAGAGTAGTTGCCTTGGTAATTGCTCCTTTTAGATTGGTCCACTGCTGATCCACATCTCTCTCGTTCTCCCAGCCTTTTAGTTCTTCCTCTAGGTATTTCCCCATTTCTTCAAAGTCCGTGTTTTTGAACTGTAAAACTCGGGTCTTTGTGCTTCTTTTCCATATTCTTTTAGTGATAATAAACCATACCGTTTGATGATCACTGGTGCTGAGGTGGGCGCCCACCTGGACATCAGAGACATTATCTCCATTAGTGAGCACTAAGTCTAGTATAGTTCCTTCTCTAGTGGGTTCCATTACCATTTGTTTGAACAAAGTTACTTGCATGGCATCCACTATTGCTCTACTATTTTTAGATTCTGCAGATGGGATTTTCCAGTCTACATCTGGCATATTAAAGTCACCAACGATCACCACTTCTTCCTTCTTTCCTATCTTAAGAATGTCTTCAACCAGGTCTCTGTCCAGCTCTTCCTTTTGGTTTGGAGGTATTGGTTTGGTATTAGAGCTGCAGATTTACTTATTGTCCCCCTTCCAGTTATTAGTTTAAATTTGATCATGTTATGATCACTGTTGCCAAGTGGCCCCACCACCGTTATCTCTCTCACCAAATCCTGTGTTCCACTAAGAATTAAATCTAAAATAGCTCCCTCTCTTGTTGGTTTGTGAACCAATTGCTCCATGAAGCAGTTATTTAATACATCCAGGTACTTTATGTCTCTAGCAAGTCCTGATGTTACATTTACCCAGTCAATATTCGGGTAATTAAAATCTCAACAATCAACAAGGGAGTCATTAGGGTTACCCAAGCAATAATATCGCAAGCAACAGGTGAGAACACCAATACCAAATTTTTACATTGCTTCTTCAGGGGCATTTGACCAAATCCATTTTAACTTATCTGTGAAAAACAAAAACTAGTTTCAATAAAGTGTAGAAAATCATCAATAATAAGACAGCAATACTTAGCTTATATGAAGGGCTACCATTCTCAACTGGACCATCGTCTCAACCGTCTTGCAGTCAGTACGGAGGAACTGAGGCTAACGAGAGTGTCTCTTTAAATATCTTGTGGACGCCGAGAACGGGAACAGGACGTCACTGTATGCAAATGGGGATATCCAAACAAACATGACATAAAGTAGATGAGGGAAAAAATACCTCCTCGACCAAAAATCTCTGAACAATGTATCTTAACCGAGGAAGACATGTAAATCTAACTCAGTGTTTAAACCAGAAGGACAGACTGTGTTTAATCTATAGATCCAGTCTTCTTTTTTCTGCGCAGCAGTAGCCTCGCGGTTTAGGAGCTCTGAAGAGATTCCTGACAGGAATTTTCCTCACGGAGTTAATTAAACTTAAATTGCCCCACAGGGGTCCCTCCTCTAACTTTTCTCAGGCCGCGGTACTCCGGTAAGTTTTTCACCATTTTTCGTCGATTACCGTCGAGTTTAGCCCTCACGGCCTACTGGCCGTCGACTGTACCGCGGCTCGATTTTTCTATGGCCATGGCGTCGGGGTTTCGTCGGTGCCCGGACTGTACTCGCACCATGTCTATCACAGACCCTCATGGAGTCTGTGTAATGTGTTTAGGCCGTGAGCATGATGTCCTGACTTGCACCAAATGTGCCCTCATGACACCGAAAGGTTGCAAAGCCAGAATGGAGAAGATGGGACTCCTTTTCCGTGCTCACACCCCGACCCCATCCATCGCATTGACGTCATCGGAACCGGCACTGTCGAAGACGCACCAGCATCGACAACCGTCCGGTGACCGCCCGCCATCGACGTCGTCATGGCCATCGACTCCTGTTTCTCCCCCTCAAGATCAAGGGGATCGTAGGGAGAAACATCGCCACCGGCATCGTAAGTCTCAGACCGTCGAGGGAGCGAAATCATCGACCTCGCCACCGTCCGAGCCACCATCAAAGAAGCCCCATCCAGGAATGGCACCGACCACTCCTGCGACCAGGACATCGAGGCAACCCTCACCCGATCGGGGTTTGGGAGTCGCGATTCCGCCTGTAAAGGTGGTGCCTCCGACTGTGCCTCAGCCTCCCTCTTCCGTCACGGAGCCGGGGCTGATTGCCCCAGGTCTCCGGGAAGAACTGGACCGGCTGGTCCAGGAGGCCATCGACAAGGTGATGCAACGACTCCAGGTTCCTCCGGCACTGACACCGGCATGAGAGTGGAACCGGTCACCGACCCGATTCCAGCAGCGCTGGCACCGCTGCTATCCTGGATGGAAGCGCTCATGACTGCCCTTCCACCGGTGATTCCCGGGTCTCTGATGGCTCTGGTGCGCTCCCCGATATCAACTTCATCGGGAGGAGAAAAACCGTTCCGCATTCCTCCTTCGGGGGTATTAACTCAGCCATCGATGCCATGTCGTCCCTCACCACTGATTCATTCATCGGGGGCAATACGCACATCGGCGTCATCGATGCCAGCACCGATACCCCCAGGGTATCCACGGTGCCCCCGGTGATTCCTTCGATTTTCTCGGAGCCTCATCCGGGCCCTTCGGGTATCCAACACCCTTCTCGTCCTACAGGTCAGCCTGCTGATCCTTATGACACCTGGGGTGATGATACTTCCACAGACACCGATGACTTACCTTCACCTCCCTCTCCTACTGAAAGTAGAAAGCGTTCTCCTCCAGAGGACCTTTCTTTCATTAATTTTGTGAAGGAAATGTCGGAATTGGTCCCTTTTCAGCTTCAGATGGAGCAAGATGATAGGCACCAGATGATGGAGCTTCTCCAGTTCCTGGATGCCCCTAAAGTAATCACTTGTATTCCCATTCATCAAGTTCTTCTTGACCTCCTCAAAAAGAACTGGTAAAACCCTGGATCCATTGCCCCAGTACACAGAAAGGCTGACACTACCTATCTAGTACAGTCAGCCCCTGGCTTTCAAAAATCTCAGCTTGACCATCACTCAGTTGTGATAGAATCAGCTCAGAAGAAAGCAAAAAGGACGAAGCCTCACTCCTCTACCCCTCCTGTCAAGGAACACAAGTTCCTAGACAATATTGGTCGTTGAGTTTTCCAAGGGGCCATGCTCATCTCCAGAATTGCTTCTTACCAGCTGTACATGACCCAATACAACAGGGTCATTTTCAAGCAAATACAGGACTTCTCTGAAACCCTGCCTGACCAATTCCAAGAACATCTTCAAATCCTTGTCAACAAGGGGTTTGAGGCAGGAAAGCATGAGATAAGAACAGCTTACGAAATCTTCGACACCTCCACTAGAGTGTCTGCAACTGCCATTTCGGCAAGACGCTGGGCCTGGCTCACGTCTTCTGACCTTCGCCCAGAAGTACAAGACAGGCTCTCTGACCTGCCCTGTATAGGAGATAATCTGTTTGGTGAACAGATTCAGCAAATAGTGGCCGAATTAAAGGACCATCATGAGACCCTCAAACAGCTCTCATCGATACCTTCTGACTTCCCTTCTAGATAGCCCTTCAAGAAGGACTCTAAGAAGTCATTCTTCCGCCCAAGGAAGTACTATCCTCCACCAACAAGGTCCCGAGTTACGAGGCCTTATCAAAAATCTCAGCCTTGCCAGCCCCGGAAGCAAAAGCTACAAGCAGCTCCCCAGCCAGGGCCTGCTTCAGGTTTTTGACTTTCCCTTGGAGAGCAGCAGCCTGATTCCTCTGCCAGGCACACCAGTGGGAGGTCGATTGTGCCACTTTCACGGCATGTGGCAATCAATCACAACCGACCAATGGGTGCTAGCAATCATTGCTCAGGGTTACCACCTGAGCTTTCTTGCTCTTCCACCGGAATCACCACCTCTACAAATGTGGAGAGTAACCGACCACTCTGTCCTTCTGGAGCAGGAGGTTTCCCTTCTTCTCCAGTTAAGGGCAATAGGACCTGTTCCTCTTTCGCAAAAAGGCCTAGGGTTCTATTCCCGGTACTTTTTGATCCCTAAAAAATCCGGGGGGCTTCGTCCAATTCAGGACCTACGTGCCCTCAACAAGTACCTCCAGCGGGAAAAGTTCAAGATTGTAACCTTGGGCTTCCTTTTACCTCTTCCACAAAGAGGAGACTGGCTCTGCTCTCTGGACCTCCAGGACGCATACTCCCACATTGCGATAGCTCCAGCTTATCGCAAGTACCTCAGGTTTTAGTAGGCCCAAGGCACTATCAATACCGGGTGCTTCCATTCGGCCTAGCATCGGCACCACGAGTCTTTACCAAATGTCTCATAGTTGTCGCAGCCTTTCTCAGGAAAGAAGGTGTTCACGTCTACCCCTATCTAGACGACTGGTTAATCAGGGCCCCAACCCAGCAAGCCGCTCGATCGTCCCTGGATTTGACCCTACACACTCTAATTTCTCTAGGATTTCTCGTCAATTATGAGAAATCCTATTTAGTCCCATCTCACACCTTGTCGTTCATTGGGGCAGACTTGGACACCTTACAGGCAAAAGCCTTTCTACCTCAACAATGAGTACAAACCCTCGTGTCCCTCGCTCACCAGTTGCAGTCTCAGTATACAGCAACAGCTCAGCAATTCCTAGTCCTTCTCGGACACATGGCATCCTCAGTCCATCTCACACCAATGGCCCGCCTGGCCATGAGAGTTATGCATTGGACTCTGAGGTCACAATGGATTCAAGCGACTCAGCCTCTGTCAACCATTGTCCACATCACCGACGCACTCCGTCTGTCTCTCGCCTGGTGGAAAGATCAGAACAATCTCTTCCAGGGACTGCCTTTTCACCTACCAGATCCTCAACTCATTCTCACCACCGACACTTCCAACCTCGGGTGGGGAGCTCATGTGAATGATCTACAGTCACAAGGATTTTGGTCTCCAGAGGAAGCCAAACACCAGATAAATTTCCTGGAGCTTTGAGCAATGCGATATGCTCTCAGAACTTTTCAGGATTGCCTATCAAATCACGTCATCCTGATTCAGACAGACAACCAGGTGGCCATGTGGTACATCAACAAGCAGGGAGGCACAGGCTCCTTCCTTCTGTGTCGGGAAGCTGCGCAGATTTGGGCGGAAGCGCTCTCCCACTCGATGTACCTCAGGGCCACCTATTTGCCGGGAGTGCACAATGTCTTGGCAGACAAACTGAGTCGTGTCTTCCAGCCGCACGAGTGGTCTCTCAATCCCTCGGTAGCGACCTCTCTCTTCCAGCAATGGGGTCATCCCCAAATAGACCTCTTTGCGTCCCCTCAGAACCACAAAGTGGACAATTACTGCTCCCTCATTCAGAGCGAGCGCTCTCAGCCCAGAGATGCATTCTCCCTCTCGTGGGCAGCCGGTCTGCTTTATGCATTCCCTCCACTTCCTCTTCTCTCGAAGACTCTCGTGAAGCTCCGTCAGGACAAGGGAACCATGATCTTGGTAGCACCTCACTGGCCACACCAAGTGTGGTTTCCCATACTTCAGGATCTCTCCATCCGCAAGCACATTCCCTTGGGAACGCACCCGCTTCTGATCACTCAGAACGATGGATGTCTACGCCATCCCAATCTTCAGGCCTTGTCCCTGATGACATGGATGTTGAAAGGTTAATCCTTCAACCACTTAACCTTTCAGATTTGGCTTCTTGTGTCCTGATTGCTTCACGGAAGCCTTCCACAAGAAAGTCTTATTCCCATAAATGGAAAAGGTATACATCATGGTGTTCTTCGCAATCCCTTGATCCCTTTTCCTGTCCAATCCCAAGGTTTTTGGACTATCTCTGGCATCTGTCAGAGTCAGCTCTAAAGACCTCTTCCATCAGAATGCATGTCAGTGCGGTAGCCGCCTTCCATAAAGGTGTCGGGAATGTCCCTGTATCAGGACAACCCCTCGTAACACGTTTTCTTAAAGGCTTGCTCCATATCAAGCCACCTTTATGTCCTCCGGCCCCTTCTTGGGACTTTAATCTGGTTCTCGGGTGGCTCATGAAACCACCATTCGAACCTCTTCACTCCTGTGACCTAAAATATCTCACATGGAAAGTGATTTTCCTTTTGGCTATCACTTCAGCTCGCAGGGTTAGTGAGTTACAAGCCCTAGTTACCTATCCGCCTTACACTAAACTCCTGCAGAACTGGGCGGTACTCCGCACTCACCCTAAGTTTTTGCCTAAGGTAGTTTCGGAGTTTCACATTAATCAATCCATCATGCTACCTATCTTCTTTCTCAGGCCCCACTCCAACCCAGGGGAACAGGCGCTGCATACCCTTGACTGTAAACGGGCTCTAGCGTTCTACCTAGACCGTACAGTTGCCCACAGGAAGAGCACTCAGTTATTCGTCTCTTTCCATCCTAACAAATTAGGGCAACCTGTGGGTAAGCAGACTCTCTCCTCCTGGTTGGCGGACTGCATATCTTTTTGCTATCAGCAAACAGGCATTCCTTTCCAAGACCGTGTTAAAGCACACTCTGTAAGGGCCATGGCGACTTCAGTAGCACACCTACGATCGGTGCCGCTTCCTGACATTTGCAGGGCTGCCACCTGGAGTTCTCTCCACACTTTCACAGCCCACTATTGCTTGGACAAAGCTGGAAGACAGGATTCCATCTTCGGCCAATCTGTCCTGCGTAACCTATTTCCAACGTGACGTACCAACACCCTTCCGCCTGCCCAGTGGGGTTCAGGATGGCCTCTACCAAATTCCACCCCAGTTGTTGTGCCTGTTGCATGCCGTTGGGTATCTTTGGTGCATGTTCGGACATCCTCAGCTCGGTACTCACCCATATGTGAGGACTACCATCCTGCTTGTCCTGTGAGAAAGCAAGTATTGCTTACCTGTAACAGGTGTTCTCACAGGACAGCAGGATGTTAGTCCTCACGAAACCCGCCCGCCGCCCCGCAGTGTTGGGTTCGTAACGTTTTGTTTTATTTTTTCGGCACTGCCTGTAGCTATCAAATAAGACTGAAGGGGGACCCCTGCTGGCTGCAGGGTTAGTGCCATACTGGGCATGCCCAGTAGGGGCCAGTCAAAGTTCTGGAAACTTTGACAGAAGTTTTCCGTGATTGGGCTCCATCCTGATGATGTCACCCATATGTGAGGACTAACATCCTGCTGTCCTGTGAGAACACCTGTTACAGGTAAGCAACATTTGCTATATTGGCACGAGCAAGGTTTATAATGTAATAAAAAAGATTGATAAACATTTCTATGTATTTCAGAATTTTCACATTTTTACCACAGAATCTATTTCTCAGCTGCAGCAGGAAACTCTAGGGCTGTGCCTTAGACGTACTCCCTGTTGTCTTGTTCCCCTTACTGGGTAAGGGGTGGGAGAGGGGAGGGACAGCATCTAGGAGTGGCAAAATCCAAAATCTGTCACTGCTTACCAGATGTAAACAGCACTGTACATAGATAAAGGGCAAATTTCAAAGACATTACCATGGTGTAGAACAGTGTTTAAACCCACAGAAATGATGTTTACAAAATTGCCCATGTAATATACAGGTAAAAATATGTGCATACTGCCTATTTGCATGTAAGCTTACCTAGACTGAATGGAGGCATTCCTGGCACTGGAGCTGGGAGGGATTAGGACTTATGTGCATACTTTTGGTATTTTGAAAATATGTGCATACATTTTCCAGAAAACTTTCCACACACAGAAGAGCAGGTAAATTTGGTGGGATAATTTCAAAAGTGGACTTATGCACATAAGTCCTCTTTGAAAACTGGTGTAACTTAGCATGAGTTTTTGCTGCCTAACTTAGATGGGATCTTACAAAATTACCCCCACAATATACAGTCTCCTTTTAAGAACATAAGAAAATGCCATACTGGGTCAGACCAAGGGTCCATCAAGCCCAGCATCCTGTTTCCAACAGTGGCCAATCCGGCCCATAAGAACCTGGCAAGTACCCAAAAACTAAGTCTATTCCATGTTACCATTGCTAATGGCAGTGGCTATTCTCTAAGTCAGTGGTTCTCAACCCTGTCCTGGGGACCCCACAGCCAGTCGGGTTTTCATGATATCCACAATGAATATGCATGAGAGAAAATTTGCATGTTATGGAGGCAGTGCATGCAAATTTTCTCTCATGCATATTCATTGTGGATATCATGAAAACCCGACTGGCTGTGGGGTCCCCAGGACAGGGTTGAGAACCACTGCTCTAAGTGAACTTAATAGCAGGTAATGGACTTCTCCTCCAAGAACTTATCCAATCCTTTTTTAAACACAGCTATACTAACTGCACTAACCACATCCTCTGGCAACAAATTCCAGAGTTTAATTGTGCATAGAGTAAAAAAGAACTTTCTCCGATTAGTTTTAAATGTGCCCCATGCTAACTTCATGGAGTGCCCCCTAGTCTTTCTACTCTCCGAAACAGTAAATAACCGATTCACATCTACCCGTTCTAGACCTCTCATGATTTTAAACATCTCTATCATATCCCCCCTCAGTCTTCTCCAAGCTGAAAAGTCCTAACCTCTTTAGTCTTTCCTCATAGGGGAGCTGTTCCATTCCCCTGATCAATTTGGTAGCCCTTCTCTGTATCTTCTCCATCGCAATTATATCTTTTTTGAGATGCAGCGACCAGAATTGTACACAGTATTCAAGGTGTGGTCTCACCATGGAGCGATACAGAGGCATTATGACATTTTCTGTTTTATTCACCATTCCCTTTCTAATTCCCAACATTCTGTTTGCTTTTTTGACTGCCGCAGCACACTGAACCGATGATTTCAATGTGTTATCCACTATGACACCTAGATCTCTTTCTTGGGTTGTAGCACCTAATATGGAACCCAACATTATGTAATTATAGCATGGGTTATTTTTCCCTATATTTCCTTATTGCTTACAATACAGCCAAGACAAACAGGATTCTGTTACAACTTATTTCAGTTATAGTAAATTAAAATTTTAAGCCATGTAAGATGTAAGAGATATACCTATGCCAGAAATGATAGTCAAAAGAACATAAGAACATGCCATACTGGGTCAGACCAAGGGTCCATCAAGCCCAAATTCCTGGGCCTGATTTTAAAAGCCCTGCGCGCGTAAATCTGGCCAGATTTATGCATGCAGGGCACTGGCGCGCCTATTTTGCATAGGCCGCCGGCGCGCGCAGAGCCCCGGGACGCACGTAAGTCCCGGGGCTTCGTAAAAGGGGCAGGGAGGAGGCGTGTCCGGGGTCAGGGGGGCGGTTCGGGGCAGGTCCGGGGGCGTGGCGCCGGCCATGGGGCGTGGCCGAGGCCTCTGGACCAGCCGCCAGGTCGGGTGATGGCGCGCCAGCAGCCCGCTGGCGCACGCAGATTTACACCTGCTTTCGGATTTATAAGATACGTGCGGCTATGCGCGTATCTTATAAAATCCCGCGTACTTTTGTTCACGCCTTGTGCGCGAACAAAAGTACACGCGCGCGTAAATTTATAAAATCTACCCCCCTGTTTGCAACAGTGGCCAACCAATTCAGAGGAACTGAAATAAATGTCAGTAAACCTGGAAGATGTACTAGGGCAAACTGACAAACTAAAGAGTACCAAATCACCTGGACCAGATGGTATATATACCAGAGTGCTAAAAGAACTGAGAAATGAAATTGCGGACCTGCTATTGGAAATTTTTAAACTAACAATAACATGATTTATGGTACCTGAAGACTAGAGATGAACTCATGGCCCCGTGTCCTGTCGGCCGTGCCTCCCGGGACCATGCCGCGAGGCCAGGGGGCTCTCCCTGCTGTCGGCTCCGGTGCAGGCCTTCCGGCGTGCAGGACACCGCCACCGCTGTCTTCTGCTGGCCCTCTGCCTAGGCGCACACGCGCGCCTGTGGAGGAAATTTAAAGAGCCCGCAACAGGAAAATGCCGCCGGCCTCCCTCCTGCCCTTTATAACTGGACAGCAGTCGTTCCCCTGACGACTTGGCAAGAAGTCTTTTCTCTTGTGTTCCTGGTGCTTCTCCACTTGCTCCAGCTCTAGTTCCTGTTCCTGCTTACCTGAACCTGCCTTCGCCCTCTGGTACCTGTCCCTGCCTTCCTCTGCCTGTTCAGGACCCTTGCTCCTGTTACCCTTCGGACGGACCTCCCTGGCTTGACTCCTGGATTGGACATCACCTCACCTGTTCGCCGCCTGCCCCGACCTTCAGACTGGACCTTTCCTCATTTGCTCGCTGCCTGCCCCAAACCTTTGGACTGGAACTCTCCATGTTTACTCACTGCCTGCCTCAGACATTTAGACCAGACTTCTCTACGTATGCCTGCTGCCTGCCTCAGTTCTCCGAATCGGACCTTGTCCGGTCAACCGGCATCTCCACAGGGGCCCCACCTAAAACCACCCAACCCCGGTACCCAAGGGCTCAACCTGCGAGGAACGAGGGTTGATAGTGACGAAGCTCCATCTGGCCCCTGCTCGCCTCAGGCCTCGCCTCCTAGCGCTGGTGACCCATGGGGGCTCAACCCTCGTGGGTAGTGTCAACACCAACCTAGGCCAAGAGTCCACATCCGCCACCCAGGCATAACAGGAGAGTTGCCAATGTAATGCTAATTTTTAAAAAGGGAGAAGGGGTGATCCAGGAAATTACAGACTAATGAGTCTGACGTCTGTGGCAGGCAAAATGGTAGAAAATATCATAAAGAACAAAATTGCTGAACATATAGATAAGCATAGTTTAATGGGACAAAGCCAACATGGACTTAGCTAAGGGAAGTTTTGCCTCACAATTTTGCTACATATTTTTGAGGGCATAAATAAAGGTGGATAAAAGTGAGACCATTGATATAGTGTTTCTCACAGGACAAGCAGGATGGTAGTCCTCACAAATGGGTGACATCATCAGGATGGAGCCCAATCACGGAAAACTTCTGTCAAAGTTTCCAGAACTTTGACTGGCCCCTACTGGGGATGCCCAGCATGGCACTAACCCTGCAGCCAGCAGGGGTCCCCCTTCAGTCTTCTTTTCTCTGCGAAGCAGTTGCCACGCGGTTAAGGAGCTCTTACCACATTCCTGACAGGAATTTCTTCACAGACTTCTTTAACGTTAAGTTCGCCCCACAGGGGTCCCCCCTGTCTCTAACTTTAGCCCGCGGTACTTCGGTAAGTTTTTTGCCGTTTTTAGTCGATTACCGTCGAGTTTGGCCCGTGCGGCCTGCTGGCCGTCGACCGTCCAGCGGCTAAATTTTTGGTCAATGGCCGGAGTTCCGTCGGTGCCCAGACTGTTCGCGCACCATGTCCATCACAGACCCTCATAGAGTCTGTGTAATGTGTTTAGGAAGTGAGCAGGATGTCCTGACTTGCATCAAATGTGCCCTTATGACACCAAAAGGTCACAAAGCCAGAATGGAGAAGATGGGACTCCTTTTCCATGCTCACACTCCGACGCCGTCCATCGCATCGCCGTCCTCGGAACCGGCAACTTCGAAGTCGCACCATCGTCGACAACCTCCCGGTGACTGTTTGCCATCGACATCTCCACGGCCATCGACTCCCATCCCCTCCCCCGATGATCGAGGGGATCAGAGGGAGAAGAATCATCATCGACATCGCAAGTCTCGGACAGTCGAGGAATCGAAGTCATCGACCTCGGTACCGTCCGAGCCTCCACTGAAGAAGTCTCGACCAGAAGTGGCACCGTCCACTCCTGTCTCTGAGACATCGAGGCAACCCTCACCCAATTGGGGTTTGGGAGCCGCGATTCCACCGGTAACGGTAGTCCCTCCGGCTCAGCCTCAGCCTCCCTCTTCCGCGGAGCTGGGTCTTGTTACCCCAGGTCTCCGGGAAGAACTGGACCGGCTGGTCCAGGAGGCCATCGACAAGGCGATGCAACGGTTCCAGATTCCATCGGCACCGACTCCGGCACCGAGAGTGGAACCGGTCACCGACCCGATTCCAGCAGCGCTGGCACCGCTGCTTGCCCGGATGGAAGCACTCATGACTGCCCTTCCACCGGTGATACCTGGGTCACCGACAGCACCGGTGCGCTCCCCGATGGCAATCTCATCTGGTGGAGAAACACCGTATCGAATTCCTCCTTCGGGAGTTGTTCCATCGATGCCGTGTCGTCCCTCGCCACCGATACATTCCTCGGGGGCGAGACGCACATCAGCGCCACCGATGCCGGCACCAATGCCTCCGAAGGTATTCTCGATGCCCCCATTGATCCCTTCGAGTTTCTCGGAGCCTCAACCAGGACCTTCGGGTATCCAACCCCCTCGTGGTCCTACAGATCAGCTACCTGATCCTTATGACACCTGGGGTGATGATACCTCCACAGACACCGATGATTTACCTTCACCACCCTCTCCTGCTGAAAGTAGAAAGCATTCTCCCCCAGAGGACCTCTCTTTCATCAATTTTGTGAAGGAAATGTCTGAATTGGTCCCTTTTCAGCTTCAGTCGGAGCAAGATGACAGGCACCAAATGATGGAGTTACTCCAATTTCTGGATGCCCCTAAAGTCATTACTTCCATCCCAATCCACCAGGTTTTTCTGGACCTTCTAAAAAAGAATTGGGAAACTCCTGGATCTGTTGCTCCAGTAAACAAAAAAGCTGACTATTTAACTTGTACAGTCCGCACCTGGCTTTCAGAAACCTCAGCTAGACCACCACTCTGTAGTGGTAGAGTCAGCTCAAAAGAAAGCTAAAAGGGTGAAGCCATACTCCTCTATACCTCCTACTAAAGAAAACAAGTTCCTAGATAGTGTTGCGACTCCGGGTCGGCCCCGAAATCGCCACCTACCCCGCTGGGGTCCTGGCCGGGTTCCGCGCTCCCCGGGTCTCCAGGCACCTCTGCCGCCGCAGGCCCGGCGTCCTCCCATCTCGCCCGGGCCTGCAGCTCCCTCTGCCTCTGCTTCCACGCCGCGCCGGAGCAGCCGGCGTTCCTCGGCGGTAGGCCCCGCCCCCTAGACGCGCGCGGGCGGCTCTGGCCCAGATTTAAAGGGGCCAGCACGGGAGGAACATGGGGGACGCCCTCTGATGACGTCAGACGCTGCAGGGTATTTAAACCCTGCAGTCTGACTAAGCCTTTGCCTTGCAACGAGGTTCCCAGGTTTTCCCTGTCTCCAGTTGCTGCGTTCCTGTATCCTTCGGCTTCTTCTTGGCTTCTGACCCCGGACTGGCTTGCGGTGATTCTTGGCTTCTGACCCCGGACTGGCTTGCGGTGACCCTCTGGCTTCTGACCCCGGACCGGCTTACGTTGACTCTTTGGCTCCTGACCTCGGACTGGCTTCCGGTGATCCATTGGTTCCTGACTCTGGACTGGCGAGCGACGACCCTTCGGCAATCAACCTCGGACTTCATCCGACTCGGCCCCCGCGGGCCCTCCTAAGTCCCAGCGGCCGGGTTCCTACAGGCTCCTCCTGGGGGGACTTCGGCTTCCAGGGTGAATCTCCTAAGTCCCAGCGGCCGAACTCCTACGAGCTCCTCTCGGGGGAGGTTCGGCTTCCAGGGCGAAGATCTTCCCACCACTGGACCAGCTCCGTTGTCTCCATCCTTCTCGCCAAAGCCCTTGGTCGCATAGGGCTTCCAGAGTTCCTGCTTCGGCCAGTTCCGAGCCCGTCTGTGCCGCCTCCCGGTTGGGGCCACTGCTGTCACCATCTACAGCAACTTCTCCTCTGGTCCCGATCGGCCCAAGGGTCCACGAATCCAACAGATAGTATAGGTAGGAAAGTATACCAAGGGGCCATGCTCATTTCCAGGATAGCTTCCTATCAGCTGTACATGACCCAATACAATAGGGTCATTTTCAAGCAGATACAGGAATTCTCAGATACCCTACCAGAACAATTCCAACAACAACTTCAAACCCTAGTATCTAAGGGCTTTGAAGCTGGGAAGCATGAGATCAGAACAGCTTATGATATCTTCGATGCTTCCACTAGGGTGTCTGCTGCGGCCATCTCGGCAAGACGCTGGGCTTGGCTTAAGTCTTCTGACCTCCACCCAGAAGTTCAGGACAGGCTCTCTGACCTGCCCTGTTTAGGGGATAATTTATTTGGTGAGAAAATTCAGCAAATAGTTGCTGAATTAAAGGACCATCATGAGACCCTTAAACAGCTCTCATCGATTCCTTCTGACTTCCCCTCTAAACAACCATTTAAGAAGGACTCTAAAAAGTCTTTCTTCCATCCACGGAAGTACTATCCCCCACCAACTAAATCTAGGTCAACGAGGCCTGACCAAAAACCTCAGCCTCGCCAACCTCGAAAACAAAAACCCGCAGCAGCTCCACAACCAGGTCCTGCGTCGGGGTTTTGACTTCCATTTAGAGAGCAGATGCCTAATCCCTCTACCAAGCATACCAGTAGGAGGTCGATTAAGCCACTTTACAGAAAAATGGCATCAGATCACCACAGATCAGTGGGTGCTAGCGATAATCGCACACGATTACCACCTAAACTTCCTAACTCTTCCCTCGGAAGTCGGTAAGTCTCCACGCTCTGCAAGCGTGGAGACTTACCGACCACTCTGTTCTTCTAGAGCAGGAAGTTTCCCTTCTCTTCCAGTCAAACGCTATAGAACCCGTTCCTCTCTTACAACAAGGACTAGGGTTCTATTCCAGGTACTTTCTGATCCCAAAAAAGTCAGGAGGACTTCGACCAATCCTGGACCTACGGGCCCTCAACAAGTACCTTCACAGAGAGAAGTTCAAGATGGTAACCCTGGGCTCGCTTCTCACTCTGCTGCAAAGAAAGGACTGGCTCTGCTCTCTAGACCTAAAAGACGCTTATACCCACATTGCGATAACTCAGGCTCATCGCAAATACCTCCGGTTTCTAGTAGGCCAAAACCACTATCAATACCGAGTGCTTCCATTTGGCCTAGCATTCGCACCACGAGTTTTCACCAAATGTCTCAGGGTGGTTGCAGCGTTTCTCAGGAAGGAAGGTGTCCACGTCTACCCCTACTTGGATGATTGGTTAATCAGGGCCCCAACCCAGCAAATCGCTCGGTCCTCCCTGACCCTGACTATTCAAACTCTAATTTCTCTAGGGTTTCTTGTCAATTACGAGAAATCCTCCTTAGTCCCATCTCAAACCTTATCCTTCATTGAGGCAGACTTGGACACCTTACAGGCAAAAGCCTTCCTTCCTCATCAACGACTCCGAACCCTTGTGTCCCTAGCTTGCCAGTTGCAGTCTCAACGCACAGCAACAGCTCATCAATTCCTAATTCTGCTGGGACACATGGCGTCTTCAGTTTATGTGACTCCAATGGCCCGTCTGGCCATGAGAGTCATGCAATGGACTCTGAAATCACAATGGATTCAAGCCACTCAGCCTCTGTCGACCATTGTCCGCATCACCGATGCACTCTGTCTGTCTCTCGCCTGGTGGAAAAATCAATCCAACCTCCTACAGGGCTTGCCCTTTCACCCACCAGATCCTCAAATAATTCTCACCACCGACGCTTCCAACGTTGGCTGGGGAGCCCATGTCAACAGTCTACAAACTCAAGGATTCTGGTCTCCAGAGGAAGCCAAACACCAGATAAATTTCCTGGAGCTTCGAGCAATCCGATACGCTCTCAGGGCTTTTCAAGATTGCCTATCAAATCACATAATCTTGATTCAGACGGACAACCAGGTGGCCATGTGGTACATCAACAAGCAGGGAGGCACAGGCTCCTTCCTTCTCTGTCAGGAAGCTGCACAGATTTGGGCAGAAGCCCTCTCTCAGTCGATGTACCTCAGGGCCACCTACTTGCCGGGGGTGGACAATGTCTTGGCAGACAAGCTGAGCTGTGTCTTCCAACCACACGAGTGGTCGCTCAATCTATTGGTAGCGACCTCTCTCTTCCAGCAATGGGGTTATCCCCACATAGACCTCTTTGCATCCTCTCAGAACCACAAAGTGGACAATTACTGCTCTTTCATTCGCAGCCAGCACTCTCGGCCCAGAGATGCATTCTCCCTAACGTGGACAACCGGTCTGCTGTATGCATTCCCTCCACTTCCTCTTCTGTCGAGGACTCTCGTGAAGCTATGTCAGGACAGGGGAACCATGATCCTGATAGCACCGCACTGGCCACGCCAAGTGTGGTTTCCCGTACTCCAGGATCTCTCCATCCGCAGGTACATTCCCTTGGGAACGGACCCGCATCTGATCACTCAAAACGACGGATGCCTCCTCCATCCCAACCTCCAAGCCTTGCCCCTGACGGCATGGATGTTGAAAGGTTAATCCTACAAACACTTAACCTTTCGGATTCAGTTTCTCGTGTCCTGATCGCTTCACGAAAGCCTTCCACAAGAAAATCCTATTCCTATAAATGAAAAAGGTACACATCATGGTGCACTTCTCAGTCCCTTGATCCCTTTTCCTGTCCAATCCCAAAGTTTTTGGACTATCTCTGGCATTTATCAGAATCAGGTCTAAAGACTCTTCCATCAGAATGCATGTCAGTGCAGTAGCCGCATTCCATAAAGGAATCGGGGATGTCCCAATTTCGGTACAACCCCTTGTCACACGGTTTCTTAAAGGCTTGCTCCACATCAACCCACCTTTACGTCCTCCGGCCCCTTCTTGGGACCTTAATCTGGTTCTCGGTCGGCTTATGAAACCACCTTTCGAACCTCTCCACTCCTGTGACCTAAAATACCTCACATGGAAAGTGTTATTCCTTTTAGCTGTCACTTCTGCTCGCAGGGTTAGTGAGTTACAGGCCCTAGTCACCTATCCACCTTACACTAAACTCCTGCAGGACTGGGCGGTACTCCGCACTCACCCTAAGTTTTTACCTAAGGTAGTTTCGGAGTTTCATATTAATCAGTCCATCATACTACCTATTTTCTTTCCCAGGCCCCACTCCAACTCCGGGGAACAGGCTCTGCATACCCTCGACTGTAAATGCGCTCTAGCATTTTATCTAGACCGTACAGTTGCCCACAGGAAGAGCACTCAATTATTCGTCTCTTTCCATCCCAACAAATTAGGGCAACCTGTGGGTAAGCAGGCTCTTTCCTCCTGGTTGGCGGACTGCATCTCTTTTTGCTATCAACAAGCTGGCATTCCTTTTCAAGACCGTGTTAAAGCACACTTGTGAGGGCCATGGCGACTTCAGTAGCACACCTTCGCTCGGTGCCGCTTCCTGACATCTGCAGGGCTGCTACCTGGAGCTCTCTCCATACATTTGCAGCCAACTACTGCTTGGACAAAGCCGGAAGACAGGATTCCATCTTCGGCCAATCTGTCTTGCGTAACCTTTTTCCAACATGACGTACCAACCACCCTTCCGCCTACCCGGGGGGGGGGGGGGGGTGCGGATGTCCTTCCCAAATTCCACCCCAGTTGTTGTGCCTGTTGCACGCCGTAGGGTACATTTGGTGCACGTTCAGACATCCTCAGCTCGGTACTCACCCATTTGTGAGGACTACCATCCTGCTTGTCCTGTGAGAAAGCAAATGTTGCTTACCTGATGTAACAGGTGTTCTCACAGGACAGCAGGATGTTAGTCTTCACGAAACCCGACCGTCACCCCGCGGTGTTGGGTTCGTTTTCTTAATTTATTTTTCGGCACTGCCTGTAGCTTTGAAACAAGACTGAAGGGGGACCCTTGCTGGCTGCAGGATTAGTGCCATGCTGGGCATGCCCAGTAGGGGCCAGTCAAAGTTCTGGAAACTTTGACAGAAGTTTTCCGTGATTGGGCTCCATCCTGATGATGTCACCCATTTGTGAGGACTAACATCCTGCTGTCCTGTGAGAACACCTGTTACATCAGGTAAGCAACATTTGCTATCTGAATTTCCAGAAAGCATTTGACAAAGTTCCTCCTGAGAGACTTCTTAGGAAATTAGAAAGTCATAGGATAGGGAACAGTGTCCTATTGTGGATTGCCAAATGGTTAAAAGATAGAAAACAGAGAGTAGGGCTAAATGGTAAATTTTCCCAGTGGAAAAAGGTGAATAGTGGAGTACCCCAGGGATCTGTTCTGGGACCTCTGCTTTTTAATATATTTATAAACAGCTTCACAGATCCATTACATTTGGAGACTTTTTTGCAGGATAAGACTAGTGAAGGAGATAGAAATGACGATCAAGAAGGTAAATAATAATCTCTTCTCAAATCAAGTTTCATAATTATTAGAAAGTATTTAATATGATTTTCTCCCCCAAATTATGGGTTAATGGCAATGCAGAGATAAAATGTATGGCTTTGTTTTTGATACTTGGTATTTAATGTAAATCTGTAATGCTATCTTTTGTTTTTATTTAAGATTGTCTTAAATGGAAATTTAAATAAATAATTTAAAAAATATATTTATAAACGACCTGGAAATGAGAACAAGTGAGATGATCAAATTTGCTGATGACACAAAATTATTCAAAGTTGACAAATCAGAAGAGGATTGTAAGAAACTGCAAGAGGACATTGCAAAACTGGGAGACTGGGCATGCAAATGGCAAATGAAATTTAATATAGACAAGTGCAAAGTGATTCACTTACGGGCGGATTTTAAAAGCCCTGCTCGCGTAAATCCAGGCGGATTTACGCGAGCAGGGCCTTGCGCGCCGGCGCGCCTATTTTCCATAGGCCGCCAGGTGCGCGCAGAGCCCCGGGACGCACGTAGGTCCCGGGATTTTTGGAAGGGGGCGTGTCGGGGGCGGGACCTGATGACGTGGCGTTTCAGGGGCGGGGCGCGGCGTTTCGGGGGCGGGACTGGGGGCATGGTGCCGGCCCGGGGGCGTGGTCCAGGTCTTCGAACCAGCCCTGGGTCGGAGCACGGCGCGCCAGCAGTCCGCTGGCGCGCGTAGATTTACGTCTGCTTCTCGCAGGCGTAAATCTACGGACAAAGGTAAGGGGGGGTTTAGATAGGGCCAGGGGGGTGGGTTAGGTAGAGGAAGGGAGGGGAAGGTGAGGGGAGGGTGAAAGAGAGTTCCCTCCGAGGCCGCTCCGATTTCGGAGCGGCCTCGGAGGGAATGGAGACAGGTTGCGCGGCTCGGCGCGCGCCGGCTGCCCAAAATCGGCAGCCTTGCACGCGCCAATCCAGGATTTTAGAAGATACGCGTGGCTACACGCGTATCTTATAAAATCCAGCATACTTTTGTTTGCGCCTGGTGCGCAAACAAAAGTACGCGAACGCGCTTTTTAAAAAAAATCTACCCCTTAGGGAAGAGTAACCCAAATTATGGCTACAAAATGCAAGGTTACACATTAGGAGTCACCACTCAAGAAAAGGATCTAGGTGTCATCATTGAAAATACATTGAAATCTTCTGCTTTAAAGGGTCAGGGTGGGTTTAGGGGTTTTTTTGTGTGCCGTTTTTCCCGCCCTCCCCCAAAACAATAAGAGAACCCCACGAACAATTTCGTGGGGTTTTCCTATCAGTTTCGGGGAGCCCCCAATTTCTGATGACTTTGAAAATATCGTACGATATTTTCAATCGTTAGAAAAACGATTCACATCCCTATTCGGTATCACTCCATGGTGCGACCTCATCTTGAGGTATTGTGTTCAGTTTTGGTCACCACATTTCAAGAAAGATATAGCAGAAGTAGAAAAGGTACAGAGAAGGGTGACCAAGATGGTAGAGGATGGAAGAATTCCCCTATGAAGAAAGGCTAAAGAGGTTAGGACTTTTCAGCTTGAAGAAGAGACAGCTGATGGGAGATATGATAGTGATCTTTAAAATAATGAGTGAATGGAATGAGTAAACCTTAATCAGTTGTTTACTCTTTTGAAAAGTACAAAGACCAGGGGACACTCAATTTGTTGTCAGAGGATGTGGTGAAAGCTATTAGTATAGTTGTGTTTAAAAAAGGTTTGGACAAGTTCATGGAGGAAAAGTCCATTAACCATTAAGGTAGAGTTGTAGAAATCCACTGCTTATTCTTGGGATAAGCAGCTTGGAATCTATCTACCCCCTTGGGATCCTGTCAGGTACTTGTGACCTGGCTTGGCCACTGTTGGAAACAGGATACTGGGCTCAATGGACCCTTGGTCTGACTCAGTATGGCAAGCCTTTGTCCTTATGACATTCCAGTTTTGGACTCAGTTAGGGGAAAAAGGATTTTTGGTTAGAAGATCCAGAAGATAGAGTTTTGCTGCCCCTTCATACCTGAGGAGAAACATCAAGAGCTGCATGTTCCTGAGAGGATCTCTTTCATTGTGGGATTTGAGAGAGAGAGAGAGAAAGGACATTGGCTAACCGTGAGTAATATCTTTTGGAGACCTATTGAGGACTTCCATTTGGAGTCTTCATCCCCTGGGGAGAGAGAAATTGGAGACTTCTGTGCAGAAACTGTTTCGCCATTTTTACCAGCTCTGGAGGGATTTTTCCTGCCCAAATAAGGATACTCTGCCCATCTGGGAACCTCATTTAAAGAGATCCATACAAAGATAAAGGCAAAGGGGTAGATTTTAAAAAAGAGCGCGATCGCGTACTTTTGTTCGCGCAGCAGGCGCAAACAAAAGTACGCTGGATTTTATAAGATACGCGCATAGCCGCGCGGATCTTATAAAATCCTGGATCGGCGCACGCAAGGCTGCCGATTTTGGGCAGCCTGCGCGCGCCGAGCCGCGCAGCCTGCCTCCGTTCCCTCCAAGGCCGCTCCGAAATCGGAGCAGCCTTGAGGGAACTTTCTTTCGCCCTCCCCTCACCTTCCCCTCACCTTCCCCTCCCTAACCCCCCCCCCTTACCTTTGTCCCTCGATTTACGCCTGCTAGAAGCAGACGTAAATCTACGCGCGCCATCATCCGACCCGGGGGCTGGTCCAGAGGCCTCAACCACGCCCCCGGGCCGGCGCTACACCTCCGGTCCCACCCCTGAAACACCACGTCTTTCGGCCCCGCCCCCGACACGCCCCTTAAAAAAACCCTGGGACTTACGCGCGTCCCGGGGCTCTGCGCGCGCCGGCGGCCTATGCAAAATAGGCACTCCGGCACGCGAGGGCCCTGCTCACGTAAATCCGGGCGGATTTACGCGAGTAGGGCATTTAAAATCTGCCCGAAAGCTTGTAAACGATAAACATGATCTGTGGTGCTAAGGATCATTTACCCCTAAATCTCCTGATACTCTGAATGCTGCACATTCTTATGTCACCCAGAAATCTATTCTGAGAATGTAATGTTTGGAAGACGCTTTTATTGAGTCACTGCAAAATTTCATGTGGCATGGACTATATAAATATCTTTATTCCTGTAAATAAACAGACCTGTATACAGATTGCCTTTCCTACCTACGTTTTGACTGACAGCCAGTAACAGATATAAAGAGTTCCTGGAATAAAGTATAACTCTGAGTCCAAAAACAAAAGGTTAACACTGCTCCACAGAGGGGCCTGGGCAGTGAGTGATTCCCTGCACTGCTCCATTGAACCATCTGTTCAACCATGACTGTTAAGAACCCCAATGCTGGTCAGGACTAATACCCCCTGAAACAACTGGTTACAATTACCAAAGTGAAAAAGAAGCATTACACCAATTCCATTTAATTGTGAGGACTCTCGTCACTAGATTTGTTTACACCCATTCTTTTCTTTTTATTGTGCATGTTGAGGCCTCGACAGTCGACAATTGCATTTATGGAAGTTGTTTGATCCTATGGCACCAACAACATTTAGAATGTGGGCGAGAAAGCACATATGTGGGGCAGAATTTTTTTCTAAGGGCCTGCAGGCATGTGCAAGGTTAAAAAAGTCAGCGACTGCCTGAAGATAAATGTCATAAGGATTACTGACAATTCAAATTCTTGCCAAATTTAAAGCTATAGATACACTTTCCATTCCATACGATATATTCCTGCATTTCAGCTGATGTTTTGAAATATATTCCTGCATTGCAGCTGATGTTTTGAAATATCAATGTAATAAAAACTATTCTGTTGCCATCAAACCATGCTGCAAAATCATTTGTTTTTATTTCTTTTTGTGAAAAAATGTATATTATTGCTAGCTATAATCAATTTCATACTATTATCAATAAATTAAAAGATTACAATGATGTGAAGTTTCTGCTAATCACCTTACAATTATGAGAAACATTTTCCCTATACTTTTTCAACAATAAACAGCTGACAAGCTAAGTTTTCAAAATTTGGTTAAAGAGTCTTTTTCCATGTATACAAGCATGCTTTATGATTATACAAGTTGTGAGTTGTCATCCAAGACATGCTATGATTAAATTACTAGCTGTATTTGAGACAGAGATGTCCAAAGCTCCTATGACATAGTTTAATTCCAGGTGCAGATCTGCAAACATTTAATTCAAATTTACTTAGATAATGAGAGTCAGTTTGACCTCATTCAGATTTGGCCATGTTTTGTTTTATGAAAAATTCAGATTTTATCAAGTGTTGACATTTTGATTTTTGAAATCTACACGATAAGTACAAATCTGCACATATTTGAACTGGGTGAATATGGAAACTCAAGGCAAGTTACAAAGGGTTTAGAAATGTCTGATATGAACTGTGCACAACTTTGATTATTCCTCTGAAGTATCCCAGTTCAACTGATTATCTGAACTCCTGCCTTACTTCTATAACTCCTTTCCTAATTCTGATGGACCTGGATTTAACGTGAACCAATGTGCCATATATTAAAGAATCAGCTCAAGGTAGATTCTCCAAAAATATCCTCTTGCTTCTTCCATGGCTTTCATGGTCTTATTCCTATATGTGCTTTCATTTTTTTCTCAGCATATAGTTTATTTTTATATTTTTACCCTGTTATGGAAAAAGAAAGTCACCTATTATAGCCTTATTTGTTCCCTTAAAAGAATTTCTGTTTGAGTCCACTCCAGGTATTTGTGTTAGAAGCATACTTCATGCATGGTTCTGCCCTGCAAAGGGAGGGACAGGAAGACTATGGTTTAAGTGGTTCTATCTTGCAAAAGAGTGGAAAATCTGTGACTAAAGTGACAATGTCTCGCACAGGAGCAGGAATGTTGAGATATCCAGCAGGGTTAGGGAGGCTGTGGTTATAGTAGCTCTTTTCTGTAGGGATAGCAGAGAGAAGGCTGTTTATCAAAGTAGTTCTGTCCCGTAGGGAAAGGAATGGAAATGCTGTTGCTGAAGTAATTCTATTCTGCAGAGGACGGAGAAGGCTGTGGCTGAAATGATTTTTCCTGCGGGGAAGCAGACAGGCTGATGCTGAAGCAGCTCTGTTCTGCAGAAGAGCACAAAGGCCATAGCTGAATTATCTTTGCTCTGCGGGAGAAGTGAGGGTTATAAGGGATAGGGGTGTGAGAGGGATGTAACTGAAATGGATCAGTTCTGCAGAGACATGGGAAAAGTGTGGTTAAAGTGGTTCTGCGCTGCAGGGGTGTGAGAACGCTGTAGCTGAAGTAGCTCTGTCTGGCTGTGTGGAGGAGGAATAGGATTGCAGCTCCCCTGTGAGTAAAGGGGAATAAGAAGTAAGTGCCTGAGATGTCTCTAGCTTTTGGAAGGAGAGAGAAGACTTGCAGGAATGCTACCAATAGCATTTAGTAGCTTTTTTTTCGGGGGGGGGGGGGGGGGGAGGGACTGGGAATGGGGGAGAAGAAACTTCTACTAAACCATTCTGTGCTCTGGCAAGGGGTGGAGTTATTTGCTGCAGTCCAGCTTCAATGCCTTGTCTGTTGGCTATATTTTATTTATTTACTTTTGTTTTGGACGTGTAGTCACTTATTCATCATGGGCAATACTGCACAGAAAGTTAGATTTGAACTGATGCTAAGACACAAATAACCTGAATTGTATTCTCTCCTTTGTTTACAGTTTAGCAAACCCATGGTTTGATGTCCTGATATTAGTTACAGTCATTCACTCTAGCCAATCAGCACCGTGGGCTTTCTTGGAAAAAGATGATGGCACTTGTATGTACACTGGTGCGGTCTACCTCTCCAAATCAGATAGAAGAACTGGACAAAGCTCTGGCTGAAAACATCCAAATGTGGGAAGGAAGGGAGAAGTGTTTAATCTGAAAACAAGAGTGATACACAAAAAAACAAATAGATAATAAAAATAATAAATATTTTAAAATGTGTGATAAATTACAAATTTAATATCACAAAATTCATATTTACAATAAAATCAAACAAAATTCGCAGAATGATGGATCCAATACACCCGACATGGCCATGTTTTGACAAGATGTCTGTTTCAAGGGTGATTATATATTTGTTCTTCCTTATTTCCTCCCAGCTAAGAGGAGAAGAGGCTAACCACTGGACCATAAACAAGCTTACACTTCACAAACCAGCTATAAAAATTCCAAGGTACCTTAAGAGGCACCAGAAATAGAACATTTAACATTCTTCCTTACTTATTTGCAAACTGAAATCACAGCTCACAGAGGACAGTCTGCAGCACTGCACCATGCACACAACTAAAGCAAAGAATACAATTCAGGTTCACAGTTTAGCAAACCCATGTCTTGATGTCAGTTACAGTCATTCACTCTAGCCAAACAGGGCTGTGGGCTTTCTTGGAAAAAAGATGATGGCACTTTCATGTACACTGGTGTGGTCTATAGGCCTCCAAATCAGATAGAAGAACTGGACAAAGATCTGGCCGAAGACATCCAAAGGTGGGAAGGAAGGGGGGGGAATGCTGCTTGTTGGAGATTTTAATCTGAGAAATGCAGAATAGAATATCCCTGCTCCAGAATCTGTAAGAAACAGAGATTGTAGATGCCCTTCATAGTTCTCTGCTTAGACAAAAGTTGATGGAACCCATGAGAGGAGTTGCAATTCTGGACCTGGTACTTACAAATGGAGATAGTATCTCTAATGTGCAGGTAGGTGCCCACCTGAGCACCAGTGATCAGACGGTATTGTTTGGCATAGCACCCAAGACGAAGAGAAGTCAGATGAAGATTAAAGCCCTGAATTTCAAAAATACAGACTGTTAAAATGGAAAAGTACCTTGTGGAAGAGCTAGAAGACTGGAAGAAAATGTGTGAAGTGGAACAACAGTGGGCCACATTTTAAAAAGCTATAATAAAGACAACCCATTTTTATGTAAGAAAAGTAAATAAAAATAAGAGGGAAAGGAAACCAATATGGTTCTCCAAAGAGGTGGCTGAAAAAATATGAAAGAGATGAATAGGAAAGAAATTAGGATGAATAGGAAAGAAATTAGAATGGCAAAAGCTTGAGTAGAGGAAAGGATTTCAAAGAGGCAACAAAATATTTTTCAGATATATAGAGAAAGACTAGAGGTAGTATTATAAGATTGAAAGGAGAGAAGGGTCATTATGTGGATAAATCTCAGGATGCTAAGGGAGAACAAGAGAGGTGCTGGTGGATCCACTGAAAGACTTGTACAATAAATATTTGGAAATGGGCATGGTGCTGCAAGATTAGAGAAGGGTGGTGGTGGTTCCACTTCATAAAAAGTGGAAGCTGAGAGGAGTCTGGAAACTACAGGCCGGTTAGCCTTACCTCAGTGGTGGGATAATTAATAGAAACACTGCTGAACGAAAGGATAGTCAACTATCTACGGTCTAAGGGGTTGCAGGATCTGAGGCAACATGGTTTTACCAGAGGAAGGTTGTGTCAAACAAGTCTGATAGATGTTTTTGATTGGGTGATGAGAGAATTAGATCAAAGAAGAGCACTCTATATGATTTCTTTTGATTTCAGCAAAACCTTTGATACTGTCTGTGTAGGAGGCTTATGACAAAATGAAAAGCATGGGGGTGGTTCTCAGGAGATGAAATGGATTACAAATTGGCTGACTGACAGATGACAACAAATAGTGGTAAATAGAACTTTCTCTATGGAGAGAAGAGTGATAAGTAGAGTGCCTAAAGGATTGGTTTTGGGGCCAGTTCTGTTCAATATCTTTGTGAGCGACTTGGCGAAAGGGTTAGAAGCAAGAAAGTTTGGCTTGGTGTGGCTGACTTTTAAATGCTGCACAAGACTCACACCTTTTCCAATGGAAAGAAAGCTGTAGAATGAGGTATTATATGAAGTTCCAAGGGAGTAGACTCAGGAACAACATCAAGAAATATTTCTTCACAGAAAGAGTGGTGGATGCATTGAATGCCCTCCTAGAAATGAAGACATGAATAGTAATGGAATTCAGAAGGCTTGGGAAATACACAGAGGATCCCTAGTGGCTAAAGGATGGAAATGAAGATAAGGGATAACCTGCATGAAACAGCAGTTACTACATTTATCAGAAGGCATGGAGGAAACCTTCATAGAGCAGCAGTTACTACCCATAAAAATAAATATTTGCTGGGCAGAATAGATGGACCACTTGGATCTTTTTCTGCCATCATTTACTTTGCTGTTTATAATAGCCCATGTAAGGCTGACTTCAGCACTAATTTTCAAAGCAGACTTTAAAACTTAGTGGGGCTGTATATACCTTAGTAAAGCATAGGCACATGCATTTATACCTGCTAGTCAGCAGATGTACATGTCCATTCAAATATTTATGTGCTTACTTTAAAAATGTGAAACCTCATGCATACATGATTTCCCCACCCCAACTCCATCCCAGAAATGCCTTTTTGCAGTACGTGTAAAATTTGCATGAAATTGATTCCATGTATATGTAATCGAGAGCCATTCTTCAGTTACCACTATGCCCAGGGACATACTAGCTAGAGTAGGTTAGTGGATGGGGGAGGACCCATTCAAATTCCAGTCCCTCCCTTTGAGGGAGCTGGGAATGGCCATCCCCCTGGGAGGCCTTATAACAGTTATCTCGGGGGCCGATGCAATATATTTTCACAGAAAGCAGGCGCTGAAACGTCAGTGTCCGCTTTCCTAACATGTGCATGGCGCCCGCAAGGGGGGGGCGCCATGCAATATCTAAATTAGGGGGTCGCACTAGCAAGGAGGCACTAGGGTCGCTTGCGTGACCTTAGCGCCTCCTTGCTAACGCGACCCCTGCCGCGGCTGTCTGCCAGTAATGAAAATGGCCGCCGATAAACTCAGCATTCGTTTTCATTACTGGCAGACAGCCGGCGTCGGTCTTCATAACTCTGCCGAGTTTTTTTTTACTTAAAAAAAGCAGCACAGAAAAGCAGTATTTTCTGCTTTTCTGTACTTCTTTTACCTGCGCTCAGCTATTAACGCCTGCTCCAGGCGTCTGAGATGCACATTTAGTTTTTTGCATGTGGAGTGAATGAGTAATAGGCGCATTCACAAGCATTTGCATGTGATGAGTGCTACCATATTCGCTTCACATCCAACGCAGGTTAAGTAGGTGCTAATCCCCCTATTGCATTAGGGGGTGGATTAGTGCCTATTTAACCAGCGTTGGAGTTCGGGTTATACAGTGCGCTCGGCTGAGTGACTGTATTGCATCGGCCCCCTCAGAGTCTTGCATAATGTTTGGAGAGTTAGGTGGTAGGCGCATACCTTTTGATGTATTTTAGGGCCCAGTCAGAGGGAACAGGCTAATTCAGCCTGGAAATTCTGACCAAAGTTGGGCGTGTGGTCCTGCCAGTCTACTCCCTAGCTGGTTTGGATACCCCTGCAGGTTGTTTTTGGTATTTTGACCTTTTACTTGGTAGGAGCCTTGCTGAATACCTGGGCCTTTCCTAGATTCAGAGAACAGGGAACCTTGTGTTCGGGACACCCAGGGATAGGGAAGACCTACCCATCCAAGGTGGTGCCCTCTACAAGGGATAACTCTGGAGTTATATTCGGGTAAGGGAAAGAGTATTAAGTTAGATATCCAGGAGGAAGTTTGTTGGCTGTCCCTTCCTACCTGCAGTGGAGCAGGATAAGAGAACCTGCATCCAGGGATCCTGAGGAGAGTAAGAGACTGAGATAAATCTAAAAGAAGTGGAAGAATTTGCTAACTGAGAGTAACAGAACTGTAAAGATTCTAGAGGATGCCCATCAGGAGTCTTCAGCACCAGGGAGAAACAAGTTTACTCTGTGTGAGGACAGGATTTTTAGCCATTCATGGAAGAGGTTTTCCTAACCAGCTCAAAGGTTAACCTGCTGAATGGGACCTCCCTCTCACCTAATCCAAGAGGGTGGTAAAATCCCTTGCCCTGTGAAAGATTCCTGCACAAATAGAGGTATATACTGTAATCAAGGAGAAGAGAAACTGTGGTGCCAGAAACATTTAGGGGTAGATTTTAAAAAGTGTGTGTGCTTCCTGGCACGCACACATGGACACGTCGATTTTATAACTTGCGCGTGCATATTATAAAATCCCATGGCCATGCACACGTGCACCAGATTTTATAATCCACGTGCACAAGGTGGGGGGGGGACTTAAGAACATAAGAACATAAGAAAATGCCATACTGGGTCAGACCAAGGGTCCATCAAGCCCAGCATCCTGTTTCCAACAGTGGCCAATCCAGGCCATAAGAACCTGGCAAGTACCCAAAAACTAAGTCTATTCCATGTAACCATTGCTAATGGCAGTGGCTATTCTCTAAGTGAACTTAATAGCAGGTAATGGACTTCTCCTCCAAGAACTTATCCAATCCTTTTTTAAACACAGCTATACTAACTGCACGAACCACATTCTCTGGCAACAAATTCCAGAGTTTAATTGTGCGTTGAGTAAAAAAGAACTTTCTCCGATTAGTTTTAAATGTGCCCCATGCTAACTTCATGGAGTGTCCCCTAGTCCTTCTACTATCCGAAAGAGTAAATAACCGATTCACATCTACCCGTTCTAGACCTCTCATGATTTTAAACACCTCTATCATATCCCCCCTCAGTCGTCTCTTCTCCAAGCTGAAAAGTCCTAAACTCTTTAGTCTTTATGTAATTTCCGCGCGGTTATGCATCCCGGCCTTTCCCAATTAAGGAGTGGACTGGGAGGGAACTTCCCTACCCCCCTACCTAACCTCCCTTCCCCCTCTCCTCCCTCCCCCCAACCCTTGAGCCTACCTTTTCTTTATTTTATTGCTTACTGCTCTGTGGAGCAGAAGCAACTTGCGCGCGCTGGCAGGGGGATGCGCACTTCCCTGGCACAGCGGCAAATGGCCGCTGTCCCGGCTGCCTCCAGCCATGCCCCTCCCCACACCTTTTTCTCTGGGCCCCTTTAAAAATGCACACAACATGTGTAACTCCCGTTTTTTACGCCCGTGGCTGATTTAAAATTCAATCATACATCATAATGGGAATCATGAAAAACCATAACCTTATATATCAACCCCACAAGTTTCAACCCACAGTGTACAATTATTACCAAAACATATTTTTCAAAAAATCTTTTTAACCACATACATCATATATTTTGCAAAATGTAGTATTTAGTTTTATCCAAAAAACACAAAGGAAGGCGATCTATAAAAGCCGTCAGGATGAACAAAGGGATAGATGCCAATAGTCTTATAAATTCCTTTATTGAAGTGGAGACACAAGGTTAGCCCGACTCTGGCCGAGTTTCGCCGTATCAAAACGGCTGCCTCAGGGGCTAAAACACAAATAAATAATTATATAAATACATCATTCTAAGAAATAACTAAAAATAATAATTAAAAACAAATATTGAATATGATATCTATATTTAGACGTATTAAAATGATAGTGACACATAGATAATTCATTCGTATAGAGGCTATGAAAAGTTATAAAAACGAGACTAGTAGACATTGAGCAAACTCACGGTTAACTAAAAATTATTGTGTAAAAGATGGTTTTACCTTACATATATTCTCTTCAGTTCTCAAACTGAACAATTTGTATATGAAGGATCATATAAACCGTTATATGACCAACAAAAGTGATAAATCTGTAATGATGCAAAAAAGGATGGCAATATTATATGAGAAGTTATATTCATAAAAAGAATATTTGACCAACAATTATTCTTTGTATATATTCAAATATCTTGGACATTATATATATTTTTTGTATGTGCATAATAAATCAATTAGTAACTCTAGTATTTATTGGTAAATGTGCATCTATTGAAAAAAAAATTTTATTTTGTAAAATGAATTAATTTGAGTTATTAATGAGAGATTAAATAAATTAAAAACAAAAAGAAAGTGTACGTGAATTATTTGATAAAAAAACTCGTGTCAAGTGTAAAACAAAATGTGCTTATGAATTTGATAACAGCTAATTGATTGACAGTTTGTGAAATAAACTCTTATCTAGTACGGTGTCAAAATGCATGCTCTTATTGAAATAAAGTTGTACATGTGATAAATTACACGAGATGAAACTCCTGTATTAGATGTATAATGATAGCTAATTATATTGTGTGAGAAGGTGTTTATAAATAACAAATCATAATATATATGATATTATAAAAGTACATATGAAATATGAATTGGATAAAAATTGATTGTACAACTGAACAAACCTAAAAGTACTTGATAAACGGGAGGTAATCAAGAAAATTTTAGAATCTAATGACAAATTATTACGTATATGTAATTGATGATATTATGATTGCTATAGTTAGGCTCAGACAGTGGACAATTAGTGATGGACAGTATCGTGTCAATTTATTATAATCTATAAATATGTATGCGCACCAAAATATTTTTGAAAAACTCAATTAACTCATATTGTAATTAAGTCATTAAATAACCAAAAGTAAAACTGGAGTTGAAAATTAGCGTTTTATTTAACCGTGAGTTTGCTCAATGTCTACTAGTCTCGTTTTTATAACTTTTCATAGCCTCTATACGAATGAATTATCTATGTGTCACTATCATTTTAATACATGTCTAAATATAGATATCATATTCAATATTTGTTTTTAATTATTATTTTTAGTTATTTCTTAGAATGATGTATTTATATAATTATTTATTTGTGTTTTAGCCCCTGAGGCAGCCGTTTTGATATGGCGAAACTCGGCCAGAGTCGGGCTAACCTTGTGTCTCCACTTCAATAAAGGAATTTATAAGACTATTGGCATCTATCCCTTTGTTCATCCTGTATTTAGTTTTATTGCACTTCTACCACTGTAAATATCATATATACTTGTTACAAAAATATCATTAGATACATTTCATACCCAAATAATCATCACAGAATTTGTTGCAAACATATTAACTTAATAATGCATACCAATCAAATCTAGAGTGGATATGTCAATGTAATCATTACATAATGATTAAACACATTTTAAACACTTTTTTTTTTAAAGAAACTACTGGATATGTCCTAACCCATTACCCCATACATACTACCCACATTCATACCTCATACACATTCATAAAAACCTAATCCTATAACTTCTAAAAGATACCCATATATCTACTTCAAATACAAAAGGGTTCTGCCTCTTTCCTCAATAATATTCACCCCTTTCTTTAATAATATTCACCCCTTCTTTAACGATGTACGTCCCTTCTTTATCAATGTGCACCTCTTCTTTAACGATGTTCAACCCTTCTTTAATGATGTTCACCCCTTCTTTGGCTCTTTGACAATTATTAAGCTAATGTGTTTGCAATAAATTCTGTGATGATTATTTGGGTATGAAATGTATCTAATGATATTTTTGTAACAAGTATATATGATGTTTACAATGGTAGAAGTGCAATAAAACTAAATACTACATTTTGCAAAATATATGATGTATGTGGTTAAAAAGATTTTTTGAAAAATATGTTTTGGTAATAATTGTACACTGTGGGTTGAAACTTGTGGGGTTGATATATAAGGTTATGGTTTTTCATGATTCCCATTATAAGAACATAAGATATGCCATACTGGGTCAGACCAAGGGTCCATCAAGCCCAGAATCCTGTTTCCAACAGTGGCAAATCCAAGTCACAAGTACCTGGCAAGTACCTAAACATTATATAAATCACAAGCTACTATTGCTTATTAATTACTGTAATAGCAGTTTCTGGATTTTCCTCTAGGAACTTATCCAAACATTTTTTAAACCTAATTACACTAATTGCTGAAACCACATCCTCTGGCAATGAATTCCAGACCTTAACTATTCACTGATGTATGATTGGTAGTATAATTAAGGGATCTAATATTTTCTCTCTTGGTTTGGTACCATAGATGATTTAAAATTCAGCCATTATTGTGCCATCTGCAGCTATTTTATTCAGAAAACTTAAGTTTTGACAACCCCCAAGATAATATTCAAAAAGCCCATTTCTTTTTTTTTTTATTTATATTTTATTACATTAACAAATTACATTGATAATATCATAGGAAAACAAAGGAATATCAAGAAAATATGACATATAATATCCAATATTCGGCATTATATTCCTATAAACAAGTCCCCATATGGGATAGGAGAACGTGCTTAAAGAACAAATATAACAAGAAAAATAGAAAATACAAGAGATACTAGATATAATATCATCTATACCTCAAATTAGACAGTTATAATCAGGACCCCTAATTTGCAAGAAATGTCTCAAGATGAACAGGATCATAAAAAATAAATGTATTCTTATGATACGTAATAAGGCACTTGCATGGGAATTTAAGAAAAAATGATGCCCCTAAAGATAGTTGCGATGGAGAAGGTACAGAGAAGGGCAACCAAAATGATAAAGGGGATGGAAGAGCTCCCCTATGAGGAAAGGCTGAAGAGTTTAGGGCTGTTCAGCTTGGAGAAGAGACGGCTGAGGGGGGATATGATAGAGGTCTTTAAGATCATGAGAGGTCTTGAACGAGTAGATGTGACTCGGTTATTTACACTTTCGAATAATAGAAGGACTAGGGGGCATTCCATGAAGTTAGCAAGTAACACATTTAAGACTAATCGGAGAAAATTCTTTTTCACTCAACGCACAATAAAGCTCTGGAATTTGTGGCCAGAGAAGGTAGTTAGGGCCTCATTTTCAAAGGGAGTTACCGCGTGCGATAAATTCGCGCTAACAGCCGTTAACGCAATTTGCAGTTATCGTGTGCGGCGAAACAGCCGCAGTGTTAGCGCGGCCCATAGCTACAACCCTTTCATTTGTGTTACATACTGCGCTAGAGGGCAGTAAAGGTGTATCGCAGTGCACAATATTTCTGGACAGTCTATTTCAGGCTAGCATTGGGGGGGGAGAGAGAGAGAGAGAGAGAGAGAGAGAGAGAGAGAGAGAGAGAGGGAGAGGGAGAGGGAGAGAGAGAGAGAGAGAGAGAGAGAGAGAGAGAGAGAGACTTCCTATAATGTCTATGCCCTAGACAGGTATTTGTATCCCTATGAGAGGCCCACCTAGTAACTCAAGGTGGGGATTAGGTAAGAATGTTGGGGGTTGGGGCCACTTTCACATTCCACGTGAGACGTACAAACAGAACAGTGGTCTCTTGTGAAGATTTGAAGGCCTTCGGAGTGAGGAAGCTCACTCCAAGATGAGATTTGGACAATGTTCTCTCCACCTAGCTTGATGGACACTCTACCTGGGCAACAACAAGTTAGGTGGAGAGAACGTTGCCCAAATCTCTTCTTGGAGTGAGTTTCCTCACTCCGAAGGCCAGCAAATCTTCACTAGAGACCGCTGTTCTTTCCGTAGGTCTCATGTTGAATGTGAAAGTGGCCCACAACCCCCTACGCTCATACCTAATCCCCACCTCGAGTTACTAGGTGGCCCTCCCATAGGGATACAAATACCTGTCTAGGGCATAGGCATTATAGGAAGTCTGTCTCTCTCTCTCTCTCTCTCTCTCTCTCTCTCTCTCTCTCTCTCTCTCTCTCTCTCCTCACACACCTGCAGGATACTGAAACGGGCTGTCTGGGAATATCATGGACCGTGATACTCCTGGCTGGACACTTTCGTGAAAACATCGTGCACCGCGATAAAACAACCAATGAATCATTGTGGTGCACAATGTTTTTGCGACTCCTGTTCCGTGAATGGCGAAAACATCGCGTGCGGCGAAAAATGCCTTATTTGCATAGGACACGCACCCTCATGCGTTACCACTGCGATATTGGAAAATGAGGCCCTTAGTGTAGCTGGGTTCAAAAAAGGTTTGGATAAGTTCTTGGAGGAGAAGTCCATTAATGGCTATTAATCAATTATACTTAAGGAATAGCCACTGCTATTAATTGCATCAGTAGCATGGGTTCTTCTTAGTGTTTGGGTAATTGCCAGGTTCTTGTGGCCTGGTTTTTGGCCTCTGTTGGAAACAGGATGCTGGGCTTGATGGACCCTTGGTCTGTCCCAGCATGGCAATTTCTTATGTTCTTATGTTTTTATAGGACTCTTGATTTTAACATAAAAAATGTTCTCCTTAATTGTGTACTTCTAGCAACTGCTGGAGATATCTGAATTTTTTTACCACAAAAAAAAAAAGAATATCCTTGTTCTTAAAATATTCCTGTAGCACCAAGTTTTTATCTTGTTCACTACAAAATGATAACAAAAGAGTAGCCCTTGTGGGAATATCATCAATAGATGTCTCCAAAAAGGAAGTCAAATTAGGACTATCTCTCTGTAATACATCCAACTCATCCTCCTCTCCCTCAGATCTGATTCTGGCCAAAGGAATATATTTTAGAAATCATCATTTCTTTACTCCAGGGAATTAATAACATTTCTCCAATATTTTTTAAACAATTCCATAGGGGATAACAACCTAGTAATAGGAAATTTAAGAGATGGAGATTCTTAGATATTATCTCCTTTTCGAAATTTTCGAAATTGTTTTTGCATTACAAGGCTGTCTTTTATAAAAGAAATATTAGATAACTATAATAAAGCTATTTGAGAGGATACAGAGGTAGAAGTGGCTTCTAAATTAACAAAACGATTTCTATAATCTCAAGAGCATTCCTAGTTTCAGTGGTAAAACTCCCAAATTGAGACATAGATTGAGTTAACAATTTTTCCATATTTGTGACTGCCCTCCAAACATCTACAAGAGTAACATTCTTAAGATCAAGAAGCTCCATATTAGAACTTCTTGGCGGGGATATGCCTGTCAACGGGAAACTTCTAGGCTCTGTTTGAGCTGCTATTAAGTCACCCGATTGCAACTTGTCGCATTGGAGGATGTTAACTGCGGGATCTGAGATTTTGTAACAGTCAGAGAATTAGCTTCCAGAAACCCCTGAGTAATATGAGGTGATGGGTGTTGGCCAGGTCTCTGTGTAGACCCCGATGAAAAAGAGACATCAAGAACAGGATTCCGAGTAGATTGACTCACCCTTCACATTAGGTTTGTGTACATAGGTCCTGTTGACACAGACGAAGTTGGGATTGATGTTGAGACCTTAATCTTCCTTTTCCTGCCCATAGGGTTTCCCGAGTGGAACTGGCCCAAAAATGTGATAAGGGTCACGTCCCTTCGGCAGTGCACCGGTGGCTGTGCTCCGCAGCCTCCTGGTTTTTAATGGTTCCTCAGTTGCAGGCAGATCACCAAGGGCAGAGCTCAGGAAGCTCCGCAACACACCTGTCTCAGCTGAAGGGGGCTTCATCACAGTCCTCGAGCCAATTCCTCATACAAGAGGATGATCCCTTCAATGTGACCCCAAGAAGCCCATTTCTATGTGTAAAACCTTTTGAAAATTCCCCCCATAAAAAAATTATTGAAAATTCTTCACATTGCTTTTTCAGTCCATTGATTATGGGGTAAATTTTAGAAAAGTACGCCCGCACGTACTTTTGTTCACGCACCAGGCACAAACAAAAGCACACTGGATTTTATAAGATACGTGCGTAGCCGCGCGTATCATAAAATCTGGGGTCGGCGCGTGCTGCCCGTTCCCTTCCCCTACCTAACCCACCCCCGCAGCCCTATCTACACCCCCCCACCTTTATCACGAAAGTTACGCCTGCCACAGGTAGGCGTAACTCGAGGGCGCCGGTTGGCCACCGCCGTGCGATTCACCGGCCCGGGAGCGATTTCGGAGGCCTCGGCCATGCCCTCGAAACACCCCCGAGCCGGAATCACACCCCCCAGAATGCTCCGAACATTGTGCCATCCCCCAACACGCCCCCCTAGCAAAGCCCCGGGACTTATGCGCGTCCCGGGGCTTGTGCGCGCCGCCGAGCCTATGCAAAATAGGCTCAGCGCGCGCAGGGGGTTTTAAAAGGTTACGCGCATAACTTATGCGCGTAACCCTTTTAAAATCTATCCCTATGTTTTTACCAGAAGTAATGCTCAGAAATCTATTTTTTATGTTTCTGTCACTTTCAATACAAGCTAATCTGAATCCAATGGCTGTACCTAAGGAAAGTAATTTTCAAAGGCATTTTTGCAGGTAAAACTACTTGTCCTATATATGGTGTGAAGGCTCATCGCCCGTGCTGCCCTGGGTGCCGCTCTTCTGCTTCGGGTTCAGGCCCCTCGCAAGTCCTGGATATCCCTGGAGTCCGTCAGTCGCTTAGGACTCCCTGGGTTCATGTCTCCGCAGGCCCTGGTTTTGCTGGGCTTCTGGGTTCTCTTTGTATGGAGTGGGGTTGAAGCAGTCCCCCAACCCCCAAAGATAACACAGAGAGAGAGAGGTTCCTCAAAGCATTTTTATAAAGCAGAGTAGCTGAATCTATTACATTGGCTCCGTCCCCTCAGGAGCTGAACAAATGACCCTGCCCCCGCTCTCCAGCATTCTAATCCCTTAACACATGTGCTGGAGCAAAGGTACTGTTTGAGCCCCCCTGGCTCTCCAGTTCACCAGCAATCACCCCTGCCCTAACTTCCCTTAGGGTACAGGTTATACATTTCCCTTTTCTGGCTAGGCTGTATCCATGAGACAGCTGGAGGATTCCTCTCCCCTGGAACCTACCTCCATTTCCTCCCTTCCTGCTTTCTGGCACTGGCTTTTTCTGGCCATTGCCATCACCTAGGCACGCCCCTTTCCTCTAGCTCCCTAGGTTCACCTGTGTCTGACTCATTAGTGTCAGAGTCTGCCACCTGCTCTCTTCCCGGCTCTTCCCTACAGGTCAGGTGGTGGTTCTAGGAACCTGGGATTTGTAGTTTCTCACCTTCACCTGTGCCCCCTGCTGGCTGGAGAGCGGGCTGGTGCCCCTCTCCCGGGCACTTTCGTACGGTCTGAAATAGGCCCCTGCTGGCTGGAGAGCGGGCTGGTGCCCCTCTCCCCGGGCATTTTTCTGTACGGTCTGAAATAGGCCCCCTGCTGGCTGGAGAGCGGGCTGGTGCCCCTCTCCCGGGCATTTTTCTGTACGGTCTGAAATAGGCCCCCTGCTGGCTGGAGGGGCACAGTTGTTTGACTATTTCGGTGGGAGAGTGGGCTGGTGCCCCTCTCCCGGGCATTTTTCTGTACGGTCTGAAATAGGCCCCCTGCTGGCTGGAGAGCGGGCTGGTGCCCCTCTCCCGGGCACTTTCGTACGGTCTGAAATAGGCCCCTGCTGGCTGGAGAGCGGGCTGGTGCCCCTCTCCCGGGCATTTTACTGTACGGTCTGAAATAGGCCCCCTGCTGGCTGGAGGGGCACAGTTGTTTGACTATTTCGGTGGGAGAGTGGGCTGGTGCCCCTCTCCCGGGCATTTTTCTGTACGGTCTGAAATAGGCCCCCTGCTGGCTGGAGAGCGGGCTGGTGCCCCTCTCCCGGGCACTTTCGTACGGTCTGAAATAGGCCCCTGCTGGCTGGAGAGCGGGCTGGTGCCCCTCTCCCGGGCATTTTTCTGTACGGTCTGAAATAGGCCCCCTGCTGGCTGGAGGGGCACAGTTGTTTGACTATTTCGGTGGGAGAGTGGGCTGGTGCCCCTCTCCCGGGCATTTTTCTGTACGGTCTGAAATAGGCCCCTGCTGGCTGGAGAGCGGGCTGGTGCCCCTCTCCCGGGCATTTTTCTGTACGGTCTGAAATAGGCCCCCTGCTGGCTGGAGGGGCACAGTTGTTTGACTATTTCGGTGGGAGAGTGGGCTGGTGCCCCTCTCCCGGGCATTTTTCTGTATGGTCTGAAATAGGCCCCCTGCTGGCTGGAGAGCGGGCTGGTGCCCCTCTCCCGGGCACTTTCGTACGGTCTGAAATAGGCCCCTGCTGGCTGGAGAGCGGGCTGGTGCCCCTCTCCCGGGCACTTTCGTACGGTCTGAAATAGGCCCCCTGCTGGCTGGAGAGCGGGCTGGTGCCCCTCTCCCGGGCACTTTCGTACGGTCTGAAATAGGCCCCCTGCTGGCTGGAGAGCGGGCTGGTGCCCCTCTCCCGGGCACTTTCGTACGGTCTGAAATAGGCCCCCTGCTGGCTGGAGCAACCCCACAGCCCCCCCCCCAGGGTTACGGTTTCCCCTCCCTCCTTCCCTCTTTCCCATCAGTGCACAGGTGCATGCCTGGCAGTGGTCCCCTCCCCCCCCCCCCCCCCTCGTCTTTCTCCCTAGCCTCTGTGCAGGGAGTGTACCTCTTTGGTCAGCTGCGTCACATCTTTGTGATTTTGTTCAGGCCTTCTTCTGTGTTCCCTGCGGGATGCAGGGCACGGTTATTTGACTATTTCGGTGGGAGAGTGGGCTGGTGCCCCTCTCCCCGGCATTTTTCTGTACGGTCTGACATAGGCCCCCTGCTGGCTGGAGAGCGGGCTGGTGCCCCTCTCCCGGGCACTTTCGTACGGTCTGAAATAGGCCCCCTGCTGGCTGGAGAGCGGGCTGGTGCCCCTCTCCCGGGCACTTTCGTACGGTCTGAAATAGGCCCCCTGCTGGCTGGAGAGCGGGCTGGTGCCCCTCTCCCGGGCACTTTCGTACGGTCTGAAATAGGCCCCCTGCTGGCTGGAGCAACCCCACAGCCCCCCCGCCAGGGTTACGGTTTCCCCTCCCTCCTTCCCTCTTTCCCATCAGTGCACAGGTGCATGCCTGGCAGTGGTCCCCCCCCCCCCCCCCCCCCCCCCCTCGTCTTTCTCCCTAGCCTCTGCGCAGGGAGTGTACCTCTTTGGTCAGCTGCGTCACATCTTTGTGATTTTGTTCAGGCCTTCTTCTGTGTTCCCTGCGGGATGCAGGGCACGGTTATTTGACTGTTTCGGTGGGAGAGTGGGCTGGTGCCCCTCTCCCGGGCATTTTTTCTGTACGGTCTGAAATAGGCCCCCTGCTGGCTGGAGAGCGGGCTGGTGCCCCTCTCCCGGGCACTTTCGTACGGTCTGAAATAGGCCCCTGCTGGCTGGAGAGCGGGCTGGTGCCCCTCTCCCGGGCATTTTTCTGTACGGTCTGAAATAGGCCCCCTGCTGGCTGGAGAGCGGGCTGGTGCCCCTCTCCCGGGCATTTTTCTGTACGGTCTGAAATAGGCCCCCTGCTGGCTGGAGGGGCACAGTTGTTTGACTATTTCGGTGGGAGAGTGGGCTGGTGCCCCTCTCCCGGGCATTTTTCTGTACGGTCTGAAATAGGCCCCCTGCTGGCTGGAGAGCGGGCTGGTGCCCCTCTCCCGGGCACTTTCGTACGGTCTGAAATAGGCCCCTGCTGGCTGGAGAGCGGGCTGGTGCCCCTCTCCCGGGCATTTTACTGTACGGTCTGAAATAGGCCCCCTGCTGGCTGGAGGGGCACAGTTGTTTGACTATTTCGGTGGGAGAGTGGGCTGGTGCCCCTCTCCCGGGCATTTTTCTGTACGGTCTGAAATAGGCCCCCTGCTGGCTGGAGAGCGGGCTGGTGCCCCTCTCCCGGGCACTTTCGTACGGTCTGAAATAGGCCCCTGCTGGCTGGAGAGCGGGCTGGTGCCCCTCTCCCGGGCATTTTTCTGTACGGTCTGAAATAGGCCCCCTGCTGGCTGGAGGGGCACAGTTGTTTGACTATTTCGGTGGGAGAGTGGGCTGGTGCCCCTCTCCCGGGCATTTTTCTGTACGGTCTGAAATAGGCCCCTGCTGGCTGGAGAGCGGGCTGGTGCCCCTCTCCCGGGCATTTTTCTGTACGGTCTGAAATAGGCCCCCTGCTGGCTGGAGGGGCACAGTTGTTTGACTATTTCGGTGGGAGAGTGGGCTGGTGCCCCTCTCCCGGGCATTTTTCTGTACGGTCTGAAATAGGCCCCCTGCTGGCTGGAGAGCGGGCTGGTGCCCCTCTCCCGGGCACTTTCGTACGGTCTGAAATAGGCCCCTGCTGGCTGGAGAGCGGGCTGGTGCCCCTCTCCCGGGCACTTTCGTACGGTCTGAAATAGGCCCCCTGCTGGCTGGAGAGCGGGCTGGTGCCCCTCTCCCGGGCACTTTCGTACGGTCTGAAATAGGCCCCCTGCTGGCTGGAGAGCGGGCTGGTGCCCCTCTCCCGGGCACTTTCGTACGGTCTGAAATAGGCCCCCTGCTGGCTGGAGCAACCCCACAGCCCCCCCGCCAGGGTTACGGTTTCCCCTCCCTCCTTCCCTCTTTCCCATCAGTGCACAGGTGCATGCCTGGCAGTGGTCCCCTCCCCCCCCCCCCCCCCCCCCCTCGTCTTTCTCCCTAGCCTCTGCGCAGGGAGTGTACCTCTTTGGTCAGCTGCGTCACATCTTTGTGATTTTGTTCAGGCCTTCTTCTGTGTTCCCTGCGGGATGCAGGGCACGGTTATTTGACTATTTCGGTGGGAGAGTGGGCTGGTGCCCCTCTCCCCGGCATTTTTCTGTACGGTCTGACATAGGCCCCCTGCTGGCTGGAGAGCGGGCTGGTGCCCCTCTCCCGGGCACTTTCGTACGGTCTGAAATAGGCCCCCTGCTGGCTGGAGAGCGGGCTGGTGCCCCTCTCCCGGGCACTTTCGTACGGTCTGAAATAGGCCCCCTGCTGGCTGGAGAGCGGGCTGGTGCCCCTCTCCCGGGCACTTTCGTACGGTCTGAAATAGGCCCCCTGCTGGCTGGAGCAACCCCACAGCCCCCCCGCCAGGGTTACGGTTTCCCCTCCCTCCTTCCCTCTTTCCCATCAGTGCACAGGTGCATGCCTGGCAGTGGTCCCCTCCTCCCCCTCGTCTTTCTCCCTAGCCTCTGCGCAGGGAGTGTACCTCTTTGGTCAGCTGCGTCACATCTTTGTGATTTTGTTCAGGCCTTCTTCTGTGTTCCCTGCGGGATGCAGGGCACGGTTATTTGACTGTTTCGGTGGGAGAGTGGGCTGGTGCCCCTCTCCCGGGCATTTTTTCTGTACGGTCTGAAATAGGCCCCCTGCTGGCTGGAGAGCGGGCTGGTGCCCCTCTCCCGGGCACTTTCGTACGGTCTGAAATAGGCCCCTGCTGGCTGGAGAGCGGGCTGGTGCCCCTCTCCCGGGCACTTTCGTACGGTCTGAAATAGGCCCCCTGCTGGCTGGAGAGCGGGCTGGTGCCCCTCTCCCGGGCACTTTCGTACGGTCTGAAATAGGCCCCCTGCTGGCTGGAGAGCGGGCTGGTGCCCCTCTCCCGGGCACTTTCGTACGGTCTGAAATAGGCCCCCTGCTGGCTGGAGCAACCCCACAGCCCCCCCGCCAGGGTTACGGTTTCCCCTCCCTCCTTCCCTCTTTCCCATCAGTGCACAGGTGCATGCCTGGCAGTGGTCCCCTCCCCCCCCCCCCCCCCCCCCCTCGTCTTTCTCCCTAGCCTCTGCGCAGGGAGTGTACCTCTTTGGTCAGCTGCGTCACATCTTTGTGATTTTGTTCAGGCCTTCTTCTGTGTTCCCTGCGGGATGCAGGGCACGGTTATTTGACTATTTCGGTGGGAGAGTGGGCTGGTGCCCCTCTCCCCGGCATTTTTCTGTACGGTCTGACATAGGCCCCCTGCTGGCTGGAGAGCGGGCTGGTGCCCCTCTCCCGGGCACTTTCGTACGGTCTGAAATAGGCCCCCTGCTGGCTGGAGAGCGGGCTGGTGCCCCTCTCCCGGGCACTTTCGTACGGTCTGAAATAGGCCCCCTGCTGGCTGGAGAGCGGGCTGGTGCCCCTCTCCCGGGCACTTTCGTACGGTCTGAAATAGGCCCCCTGCTGGCTGGAGCAACCCCACAGCCCCCCCGCCAGGGTTACGGTTTCCCCTCCCTCCTTCCCTCTTTCCCATCAGTGCACAGGTGCATGCCTGGCAGTGGTCCCCTCCCCCCCCCCCCCCCCCCCTCGTCTTTCTCCCTAGCCTCTGCGCAGGGAGTGTACCTCTTTGGTCAGCTGCGTCACATCTTTGTGATTTTGTTCAGGCCTTCTTCTGTGTTCCCTGCGGGATGCAGGGCACGGTTATTTGACTATTTCGGTGGGAGAGTGGGCTGGTGCCCCTCTCCCCGGCATTTTTCTGTACGGTCTGACATAGGCCCCCTGCTGGCTGGAGAGCGGGCTGGTGCCCCTCTCCCGGGCACTTTCGTACGGTCTGAAATAGGCCCCCTGCTGGCTGGAGAGCGGGCTGGTGCCCCTCTCCCGGGCACTTTCGTACGGTCTGAAATAGGCCCCCTGCTGGCTGGAGAGCGGGCTGGTGCCCCTCTCCCGGGCACTTTCGTACGGTCTGAAATAGGCCCCCTGCTGGCTGGAGAGCGGGCTGGTGCCCCTCTCCCGGGCACTTTCGTACGGTCTGAAATAGGCCCCCTGCTGGCTGGAGAGCGGGCTGGTGCCCCTCTCCCGGGCACTTTCGTACGGTCTGAAATAGGCCCCCTGCTGGCTGGAGAGCGGGCTGGTGCCCCTCTCCCGGGCACTTTCGTACGGTCTGAAATAGGCCCCCTGCTGGCTGGAGCAACCCCACAGCCCCCCCGCCAGGGTTACGGTTTCCCCTCCCTCCTTCCCTCTTTCCCATCAGTGCACAGGTGCATGCCTGGCAGTGGTCCCCTCCCCCCCCCCCCCCCCCCTCGTCTTTCTCCCTAGCCTCTGCGCAGGGAGTGTACCTCTTTGGTCAGCTGCGTCACATCTTTGTGATTTTGTTCAGGCCTTCTTCTGTGTTCCCTGCGGGATGCAGGGCACGGTTATTTGACTATTTCGGTGGGAGAGTGGGCTGGTGCCCCTCTCCCCGGCATTTTTCTGTACGGTCTGACATAGGCCCCCTGCTGGCTGGAGAGCGGGCTGGTGCCCCTCTCCCGGGCACTTTCGTACGGTCTGAAATAGGCCCCCTGCTGGCTGGAGAGCGGGCTGGTGCCCCTCTCCCGGGCACTTTCGTACGGTCTGAAATAGGCCCCCTGCTGGCTGGAGAGCGGGCTGGTGCCCCTCTCCCGGGCACTTTCGTACGGTCTGAAATAGGCCCCCTGCTGGCTGGAGCAACCCCACAGCCCCCCCGCCAGGGTTACGGTTTCCCCTCCCTCCTTCCCTCTTTCCCATCAGTGCACAGGTGCATGCCTGGCAGTGGTCCCCTCCTCCCCCTCGTCTTTCTCCCTAGCCTCTGCGCAGGGAGTGTACCTCTTTGGTCAGCTGCGTCACATCTTTGTGATTTTGTTCAGGCCTTCTTCTGTGTTCCCTGCGGGATGCAGGGCACGGTTATTTGACTGTTTCGGTGGGAGAGTGGGCTGGTGCCCCTCTCCCGGGCATTTTTTCTGTACGGTCTGAAATAGGCCCCCTGCTGGCTGGAGAGCGGGCTGGTGCCCCTCTCCCGGGCACTTTCGTACGGTCTGAAATAGGCCCCTGCTGGCTGGAGAGCGGGCTGGTGCCCCTCTCCCGGGCACTTTCGTACGGTCTGAAATAGGCCCCCTGCTGGCTGGAGAGCGGGCTGGTGCCCCTCTCCCGGGCACTTTCGTACGGTCTGAAATAGGCCCCCTGCTGGCTGGAGAGCGGGCTGGTGCCCCTCTCCCGGGCACTTTCGTACGGTCTGAAATAGGCCCCCTGCTGGCTGGAGCAACCCCACAGCCCCCCCGCCAGGGTTACGGTTTCCCCCCCCCTCCTTCCCTCTTTCCCATCAGTGCACAGGTGCCTGCCTGGCAGTGGTCCCCTCCCCCCCCCCCCCCCCCCCTCGTCTTTCTCCCTAGCCTCTGCGCAGGGAGTGTACCTCTTTGGTCAGCTGCGTCACATCTTTGTGATTTTGTTCAGGCCTTCTTCTGTGTTCCCTGCGGGATGCAGGGCACGGTTATTTGACTATTTCGGTGGGAGAGTGGGCTGGTGCCCCTCTCCCCGGCATTTTTCTGTACGGTCTGACATAGGCCCCCTGCTGGCTGGAGAGCGGGCTGGTGCCCCTCTCCCGGGCACTTTCGTACGGTCTGAAATAGGCCCCCTGCTGGCTGGAGAGCGGGCTGGTGCCCCTCTCCCGGGCACTTTCGTACGGTCTGAAATAGGCCCCCTGCTGGCTGGAGAGCGGGCTGGTGCCCCTCTCCCGGGCACTTTCGTACGGTCTGAAATAGGCCCCCTGCTGGCTGGAGCAACCCCACAGCCCCCCCGCCAGGGTTACGGTTTCCCCTCCCTCCTTCCCTCTTTCCCATCAGTGCACAGGTGCATGCCTGGCAGTGGTCCCCTCCCCCCCCCCCCCCCCCCTCGTCTTTCTCCCTAGCCTCTGCGCAGGGAGTGTACCTCTTTGGTCAGCTGCGTCACATCTTTGTGATTTTGTTCAGGCCTTCTTCTGTGTTCCCTGCGGGATGCAGGGCACGGTTATTTGACTATTTCGGTGGGAGAGTGGGCTGGTGCCCCTCTCCCCGGCATTTTTCTGTACGGTCTGACATAGGCCCCCTGCTGGCTGGAGAGCGGGCTGGTGCCCCTCTCCCGGGCACTTTCGTACGGTCTGAAATAGGCCCCCTGCTGGCTGGAGAGCGGGCTGGTGCCCCTCTCCCGGGCACTTTCGTACGGTCTGAAATAGGCCCCCTGCTGGCTGGAGAGCGGGCTGGTGCCCCTCTCCCGGGCACTTTCGTACGGTCTGAAATAGGCCCCCTGCTGGCTGGAGCAACCCCACAGCCCCCCCGCCAGGGTTACGGTTTCCCCTCCCTCCTTCCCTCTTTCCCATCAGTGCACAGGTGCATGCCTGGCAGTGGTCCCCTCCCCCCCCCCCCCCCCCTCGTCTTTCTCCCTAGCCTCTGCGCAGGGAGTGTACCTCTTTGGTCAGCTGCGTCACATCTTTGTGATTTTTGTTCAGGCCTTCTTCTGTGTTCCCTGCGGGATGCAGGGCACGGTTATTTGACTGTTTCGGTGGGAGAGTGGGCTGGTGCCCCTCTCCCGGGCATTTTTTCTGTACGGTCTGAAATAGGCCCCCTGCTGGCTGGAGAGCGGGCTGGTGCCCCTCTCCCGGGCACTTTCGTACGGTCTGAAATAGGCCCCCTGCTGGCTGGAGCAACCCCACAGCCCCCCCGCCAGGGTTACGGTTTCCCCTCCCTCCTTCCCTCTTTCCCATCAGTGCACAGGTGCATGCCTGGCAGTGGTCCCCTCCTTCCCCCCCCCCTCGTCTTTCTCCCTAGCCTCTGCGCAGGGAGTGTACCCTCCTTGTCAGCTGCATCACATTCGTGTGATTTTTCTTCAGGCCTTCTCTTCTGTGCTCCCTGCGGGATGCAGGGCACAGTTACTTTGTCTCTTTCGGTGGGAGAGCGGGCTGGTGCCCCTCTCCCGGGCACTTTCGTACGGTCTGAAATAGGCCCCCTGCTGGCTGGAGGGTGCATTCCCGAGCTCTCTCCGAGGAGAGAGCAGCTACCTTTTTGCTCTCCTTCAGGGGAACCTTTCTTCTCTCTTTCAGGGGCCTTTTCCCCTGGTTCTTCTCCCCAAAGCAGGGGAGAATCTTTCCCTTTCCCCCGAGGAGGTTGAGCTCCCTGCAGCTGCTTCTGCCTCACCCCAGGTAAGCCACTTTTTTCACCCTTTTTGCTGAGGTTTTTCCAAGGCAAGGTGCCTGGGTGGGGCAGAGTAGCTGCAGTTTGCTTCTTCTCCCTCCCCCATTTTTTCTTTTTCTTTGTTCCTCTTTCTTTAGGGTTTAATAGTTTGTTCTGTTTTGTTCATTTGTTTGTTGCTGGCTGTTTGTTTGTAGGCTTGTGTGTTTTTTTTTGTTTTTCAGTTTGTTTGTTCCTTGTTTCCTTTGCTGTATTGCTTGTGGTTTCTTTGTTCTTTTGGTTGTTCTGGTTTCTTTTGTGTCTGCTCCTTAGTTCGTAGTCCCCCTTCCCCCTCCCTTATTTTTTCTTGGTTTCCCTTCCCCCATATTGCTTTCACTGCAGTGCACAGTACCACTTTAGGCCTGTGCACCACTTTTACCAGCTGAGCCTTACTAGGCCTCTTGAGTCTCCCGAGCTTTTTCCCTTCCTTGTCCAACCCTCCCTTCCCTCCCCCCCCCCCCCCCCCCCCCCCACTGCCAGGGCCTGCCCCCCCCCACCCTGGTTTTCCCCTTTCCCCCTCCCTATCCTTTTGTTTTTTTAGTTCTACTTTACTCACCTCACGCCAACTCGGAAGGCTGCGGGTCCCAGCAGAGGCACATCCTTACCGGCAACATTAGGGCTGTTCCAGTGGGTAGAGGCCCCCCCCTTCTGTCATCACCGGCGGCACCATCAGCGCCTCGGACACCTTCTGAAAGCTGTCATGCCTCGTAAGGGCCCAGCGAGATGGCAAAACAAGGCCTCTACAAAGCCTAAGCTCCACCGAGTCGTGGAGCCCGCGCAGCCAGTGGAAGACCCGGATGTTGCGCCGGAACTTGAAAGTCCGGGTGAAGGATCCTCCGCAACGTTCAACAGACCACCTGAGGTTCGAACCTCACAGCTCCTCAAAAAGGTGCAGTGGGCCCATCGTCTGGGTCAGGCGGCAGCAGAGACGGCTTCCACTGCGCCATATACGAGCGCGGCACCGGCCGCAGAGGTGCTCCCTCCTGAGAAGGAGGTCTCCATGGGGGTCCAGCGTCTGGGTCCGACGGAAAAAGACAGCGCTCCCTCTG